>NC_049562.1:5524413-6905517 GCF_013368755.1 Talaromyces rugulosus | reverse complement strand
CCCTAACCCTAACCCTAACCCTAACCCTAACCCTAACCCTAACCCTAACCCTAACCCTCCTTTTCCTTTCCCGTTCACTTCTCTCTTTCTCTTTTTTCTACTCCATATACTTGCCTCTCGCTGGGGTAACCACTGGATTATACTCCTCGCACCATCATTGGTAACCCTAACCCTGACCATGATCGACCCCTCTTCCTAACCCTGACCGACACCCTTTCCTTTTATTTTCCATTTCCCCGTCTTTTTCTTCTGCATCGATGCTGGTCCACACTCTTCGCGGTCTTTCTGACAACCCCGAATCTGGCCCCGTGCACCATCATTGGCAACCCTAACCCTGACCTTTTCCTTTTCTCTCCTTTTCTTTTCCTTTTCTTTTCCTTTTCTTTTCCTTTCCTTGTCTTTTTCCTGTTCTTTTCCATTCCTTTTCTGTTCTCTGTCTTTCCTTTTCCTTCCCTATTCTTTTTCTTTGCCTTTTCTGTCCCGTTCCTTTCTCTCTTATATTCCTTTTCCTTTGTTTACTTTTCCTCTCTTTCTCTGTCTTTTTCTGTTCTTTGTACTTTCGTCCTTCTCTTCTGGTTACTGTGTATAATAACCTTTTTGCCGGTAAAATCATGATATTGTACCTCTTATACCATCATTAATAACCTGAACCCTGACTCTCTCCATTCTATCTCTGGTACGATCATTGGTAATCCTAACCCTGACTGCACTGTATTACTACTTGGTCTGTTTTTCCATCCTTTCTGCCTTTCCTATCCTTCCTATCTTTTCGGCTTTTTTGCTTTATCTACTTTCTCTGTTGTTTCACTTCTGTCCTTTTTCTTTATTATATATAACTGCCTCTCGCTGGGATCACTGCCGGATTGTGCTCCTGGCACCATCATTGGTAACCTTAACCCTGACCTTTTCCTTTCCTTTTCCTGCCTGTCCGACCTTTCCTGCTCTTTCAACCTTTCTAATTTTTTCTGTCTTTCTGGTCTTTTCTACTTTTTATATTTTTCTTCCTGTTTGTGCTATTCCTATTCTTTCATTTCCGTCTTTCTTTTTTTTCTATTATATATAATTGTTTCTCATGGGGATGACAACCGCATTGTGCCCCTTGCACCATCATTGGTAACCCTAACCCTGGCCACCATGGGCCCCTCTCCCTAACCCCAACCGATACGTCATCCTCTCTCTTTCCTTTTCATCTTCTCCTCTGCTTCTCCGAACTCGTCATGACACTCTGCCGTCTCCCCGATGATGCCTCAATTGGGCCCTGTGCACCATCATGGGTAACCCGAACCCTGGCCTTGGACAACGATGTCCCTCTTTGCAACACTCTCCTTTCCTTTCTTTCTGGTCTTGCCATTTCTTTTTCTCGCTTTCTTTTGGTATTCTGTTATATATATATTATCTATGTCGATCTGTGTATATATATATCACTCTCTTGATTCAATATTCAAAATATATATTCCTCGGACTGGTTTATATTGACATCTGTAAATATATATAATCACTGAATAATGCTTTTATTGATCTGGTAAAACCCCTGCTTCATGCGTGTATATTCTATGCCTTCCTATTGAACTTTCTGTCTCATCCATGTATATACCTGATCTGGGTTCTGATAATCTACCTGATCCTGATGCATCTATGCAAATATTTGGAACTGCCTTGACCGTCATGCGGGCCTATGCCTACAAACCTCTGCTTGACCGTCATGCGGGCCTATACCTACAAACCTCTGCTTGACCGTCATGCGGGCCAATGCCTACAAACCTCTGCTTGACCGTCATGCGGGCCTATACCTACAAACCTCTGCTTGACCGTCATGCGGGCCAATGCCTACAAACCTCTGCTTGACCGTCATGCGGGCCTATGCCTACAAACCTCTGCTTGACCGTCATGCGGGCCTATACCTACAAACCTCTGCTTGACCGTCATGCGGGCCAATGCCTACAAACCTCTGCTTGACCGTCATGCGGGCCTATGCCTACAAACCTCTGCTTGACCGTCATGCGGGCCAATGCCTACAAACCTCTGCTTGACCATCATACGGGCATTTTGTGCTTATGGAACCTCCTCTATTTCTATATTATTGTGGTGTATGTATCTACATATGGCTTATGATTGAATTGGAATCCTCACTGCTCTCGACATCTACCTGCATCGTATCGTCGACCCATGAACACATCCACGTCATCTCTTCTACCAACCCACTACGCTCCTCTCCACGTTTTCCAAACTTCCGCTGAAAATGACGAATCAACGCGGCCTGGTTCTCATGGGGGACCCCTCCCCCGGGCATCTGCGCCAACCGCCGCTCCCATGCTGGCTGGATCACCTCCCGCATCGGTCCATGCAACAACTGCGCCATGGTGTGCGCCGCCGTCTCCAAATATCGACATGCTTCTTTGGTACGCTGATATCCACCATGATCGACACGAACCCATCGTGGACATATCCACTGCGGCGAATGGCACTGAAAACATACCGCATAATCCTCATACCCGTTCCTCCCATCTTCGCGTTGATTCCCGGTCACCTTGCGGATGGTCTCCTCGATCCACGCCGCCGCCTGTTGGCCTTCGGCCCGGGGACATTGATACGTGAAATGCTCGCTGGGTGCCTCGTGCATCGCGCAAATCCGGCATCGTCCCACCCACCGGTCAAAATGCTCCCGGATGGAATCCACCGTTCGCGCCTCACGCTCGATGTGTGATCGTAATTGCTCCCATGGCTCGTTGTATCCTCTCCGCCGGGCATGCGGCATTGTCACCATGGTGAATGCCTCGCTTAACTTTCGTTTCGGGGACCGCGCCGGTGCCGGGACTGGTGATCTGGCCTGGACCTGAACCCGCCTGGCCGGTGATATGGCCGGGGTCTCACTCTGCGTGGTCGGTGATGTGGCCTGCGTCTCAACCGGTATGGCTGCCGCACAACATCCATCACACGCCGCTTCACCCTCCTCGCACTGCTGCCGCTGGTACCCATCCACCTCCCCATCCAAATATGGATCGAACACGCCTCGTCGACATGGCTGATCAATGTACCGCTGTACCTGCTCCAATGCCCGCAATGATCCCGCATCTCGATCGGTCACTGGGTCCCCCCATCCACCACCACTACCGTCCAAAACCATCACCGCCGTGCTGCCCTGCCCATCTCGCCCGGCACGCCCACTCTCCTGGGCATAATCCAACAACGATCGGGGACGCCCAACGTGGATCACACACCGGATGTCGGGGATATCGATGCCCATGCCTAATGCACTGGTGGCCACGATGACGCCGCTGGGCGTCTGTCGGAATGTGCTCAACATCCCGGCTCGATCAATCGTGTGGGAATGGTATGCACCGCATCCCAATGCCTCCGCGACCTGCTCCGTCTGGTGCCGGCTGTTGGCGTACACCACCACCTTGCCGGGCGAATATCGCGGGATCTCCTGTTCAATCCACGCCATGATGGCCGCTCCCACGTCACCACGTCGGCCATGCTCCTGCGGCCGCGCAATGCGGACCACCCGATATGCAATGTTGTGACGACTGGTACGCGCGCGGATCCAATGCACGGTGCTGGGGGGGAAATACATCCGCTGGCACAATCGCTCCTCGTCCTCTCGGGGCATCGTCGCCGTCAACAACAACATGGGGGCACGGTACCGGACCAACTGCCCCAACTGCGTCATCGACTTGCGGAAATCGTACTGGTCGTGCAATGCGATGTGGCATTCATCGATCACGATCCGGTCCAACTGGCCGGTGAACTGCTTGCGGTTTAAAAACGTGCTGAATGTTTCGTCACGTACGGCGGACTCGGGCGTGATTAACACAATCGATGCACCATCGGCGGGTTGCCGGTTGTTCCATGCGACACATTGAATGTCTAATTCCGCGCATCGACGCTGTAAATCATCTCGTAACGACACCAATGGGATGATAACGACCGTCGTGCCACCGCGGGCCATCCATGCCGGCAACATGAACAACAAACTCTTGCCACCACCGGTGGGCATCACGCCGATGACCGGGCTCTGTCCTTGGATCACGGCCTGCACAATCTGCTTCTGTGGCCCGCGAAATGCGGCGTCCGGTCCCATCATGTCGCGCAACGCCTGGTCGACATCCATGCGCTGCATCCGCTGCCACCGTTCCTCCCGGCTGCGCTGCGCCTCGTCCGTGAACCACGATGTGCTGGATGCTGGGGGCGCGCTAAATGGATCGGCATCCGGGTCGGACGGCGGCTGGCATGATGCAAACCCTAACCATGTATGCCAATCCTGACTGCTACCACGATATCGTTCTCGCATGGACGCCATGGCGCCAAACAACTCGCGGCTCTCCCGGGCGTATATGCCACCGGCCGTGTGTGGATCATGCCCGGCCTGACGATCGGCGGCATCGGCCAACAATTGCACCTCGTCCATGGCCTCGGGGTCGTCTCCATCATCCGCCGCAAATCGATATTTGTTGCGTAAATACCGCCGGCTGATGGCAATCGCAACCTCACGATATGATGCAATGTGCAATGATTGACCGCGCAATCCCATGGCACTCTCGCGCTGCAATATGTGTCGTAATCGTTCGGAATTCCATTTCGCTTGGTGTGGGTGGGCGGTCCAAATATGGCTGGACACCTGGTCCCGTTGATATATATTTCCACTGACCACCCGCTCGAACGGCTGCACCAACCACAAATACCACACTAATAACTCACCCACCTCGCGTGGTAAATATCGATGGATGATCTTAACGTCGCCGCTCAATTGGTAACCCTTGTGGTACTGCGCGACCAATACCACCATGCCATCCTCGATAAACATATTACGGATCCCACCCATGGGACTGTTCTCGTGCCGGATGCTCAACAACTCGGGGGCCCGCGCCGGTTGACCCCATGTGAACTGGATGGCCACCAACAACTTCTCTAAAAACGCAGTGATCCGGTTCTGATACGCCATCCATCGCGCCGGATGAAACCCTTGCCCGTCGGCCTGGATGAATCGACGCCGCACGGCTGGGTCCTGACGGATTCGATGCCACATCCAATGCTCCCCATCCACGGGCCATTGCGTTCGGGTGTCCTGTAAAAAACTCCATCGTGCCTGGTTATTGCTGGGGTCGTCATACAAACGGTCCCATGGAATGGCTGGCACGGCGTCGGACGGGCATCCTAATATGTCGTCGATCAATATCCGCCGCGCGTCCTGGACCACCGCGTGCACCATGCCACGAAACTCATTCATGGTGAACTGCCGGTCCTTATAACATAACTCGTCCCCATTCTGCCACTGTACATGGCCGGCGCTGGTCGTGTTGTAATGGATCTTCAACCCATATGTGCGCAAATCCAACATCCATTGCGTGGGGCCTTGCGATCCGCGCACCATGAACCGATCCATCATCTGGGTCACCCACTGCAAACATCCTTTGCGGCCTGGCGAACTGGGTGGCGGCGATCCACCATATGCGCTGTCCCAATCCGTGTGGTCCATGGAACTGGGCAACTCGGCCGCATCCTCCTCCTCGGGCTCGTCACTCAATTCGACGGCTTTCTTCACCACCATGAACCGCGCGACCTTGATCACTCGCGATAAAATGGGCGGGTAATCCTCGGGCGTACGGAAACCGCCCTCACGAACCCCCAATACGGCTGCGGCACACACTAATGCGCTGTCGTACTCCCGTCGGGTGATGCGCTGGTTCAACAATTCGATGCAAAAATCCAAACACGCCCGCTCCACGGGGCTCAATGGCGGCACGGTGATGTTGCTGGCTTCCTCCTCATTCTCCGGGGGGCGCTCAATATCAAATATGGCATCCACATCAACCGTTCTCCCCATGGCCGTCTCCTCCATCGTCTTCTCTATCCCGTCACTCCTATCATTGAAAAAATCGGGTTCGTTGCTGTCCACGGACAACGAATCAATCGACATGGTGTCTCTCTCTCCTCCTCCTCCTCCTCCTCCTCCTCCCCCTCCTCTTCCTCCTCTTCCTCCACCCACGGTGCCCGCGTGGCCCCGGATCGCGTGATCACCTTACCCTTGCTCACCTGGCGGGTGGGTGGAATCCGCACCGCGTCGACCAACCGCTCCCATGCCATGCGCTGTCGTCGCGTGAATCGATACGGGGGACTGGTCCACTCGTGCGGCTGCTGCGTACGCCAAAAAAACATCAACATCTCCTGCCACGGCCGCACCTGCTTCACGATTGACTCCTCATCCTGGTACGCCTCTAACGGGGTGTACCGCGTCTGATGCTGCTCGGTCCGGATGGCTTCCAACCGCACAAACACCCCAATCTGGTGAATCACGGACAACTGGCTGATCGTGGCCAACCGCGCCATGGCCGTCCAAATGGCGTGGGCTTCCGGCTCGATGGACGGCTGGCCGTCGATATCCGCGGGGGGTGGGCTCACACTCTGTATCAAATCGGGGATGTCGAACTCCCCCAAATACTTCACCCACTCGGTTCGCCGTAACCACGGGTTGGCCTCGTCGACCTGGCCGGCCTGGATCTTCCGATCCGCGGCCTCCTGCACGCTGCGCCAATGCGCCTGCATGTTCTGGATTAACGTCTCGCACGCATCACCGTCGGGGGCCACGGCTTCATCCGTCTCGGGAATAATCGCAAAATACTGCGAGTTGGCCTTGACGGGAAACAACCGCTGGCATTGAACGGGACGGCATGCCTGGTCCTGCTCGTGCTGAATCTGTTTCTGCTCCATGTGGGTGGGCTGTCCGATCTTTCGGGTCCGGGACCACTGATGATGCTTGATCCAATGCTGCCGCATGGTGGGCATGGTAGTGCATATGTATTGGCACGAATGGGAACTCAATTGACATCGATATCCATCAACGGGCGCGACCAACTGTTGGATCGCTGTGGTCCGGGTGGCCGGGATATTCAACTCGATCGGGTCATGCGCGATGTTGGGCCATGTACGAACATCATCGGCCAATGTGACGCGCATGGTGGTGGACACATAACGGTGCGCGCGACGCAAATGCGTTTCAATCTGGCTGGGCCACACGGCATGGCGACACTCCCGGCATACCACAATGGGAAACTCCTCTAGTTGCTCGAAAAACGTGTTATACATGATGATAATAATGAATTGCCCTGGTAAATGTGATAAATACTAATGCTATCTATAATGGTAATGGTAATCTGTAGTATGGACAATATATGATTATATATAACCATGCCCTAATACGTCGGAACCCCTGACGATCCGTCATGGCGCGCACGCGATATATCCTGGCCACTAGCGCCCGTCGCACCCCAACCAAAACAACCTGAAAAACCCGTCCTTTTCAATTAACCACGACAGCGGCACGATAACTTGAATATCGCTCATTCTCCGGTGACGAGCGATTTAATGGTATGAAAATAACTGGTCCAATTTTGAGGGCGATCAGGCGACAAAACCTGATTGTAGTCTACAAAAGTTCGTGATTGTAGTCTATGACACTAACCCTAGATTTAACTAGCAAAAATAACCCTAAAATAGAGTTTGTGATTGTAGTACAGTTCACTACACTCAGGTATTTTGGTTAGAGTTTGTGATTGTAGTACAGTTCACTACACTCAGGTATTTTGGTTAGGGCATCGTCGCCGTTAATAACAACATGAGGGCATGGTACTAGACTAACTGCCCCAACTACATCATTGATTTGTGGAAATCGTACTGGTTGTACAATATGATATAATATTTGTTGATTATGATCTGGTTTAACTGGCTGGTGAACTGCTTGTAGTTTAAAAATATGCTGAATGTTTCGTTATATACAGTGGATTCAGGTGTGATTAACATAATTGATGTATTATTGGTGGGTTGTTGGTTGTTCTATGCAACACATTGAATGTCTAATTCCGCATATTGATGTTGTAAATCATCTTGTAACAATACTAATAGGATAATAATAACTGTTGTGTTACTGCGGGCCATCTATGCTGGCAATATGAATAATAAACTCTTGCCACCACCAGTAGATATTATGCTGATGACTGGGCTCTGTTTTTGGATCACAGCCTGTATAATCTGCTTCTGTGGCCTGTGAAATGTGGCATCTGGTCTTATTATATTATGCAACGTTTGGTTAATATCTATGTGTTGTATCTGCTGCCATTGTTCTTTCTGGCTATGCTATGCCTTGTCCGTGAACTATGATATGCTGGATGCTGGGGGTGCGCTAAATAGATCGGCATCTAGGTTGGATGGTGGCTAGTATAATGTAAACTTTAACTATATATGTCAATCTTGACTGCTACTATGATATTATTCTTATATGGACGCTATAGCGCCAAACAACTCGTGGCTCTCCCAGGCGTATATATTACTGGCTGTGTGTGGATCATACCCAGCCTGATGATTGGTGGCATTGGCTAATAATTGTACCTTGTCCATGGCCTTAGGGTCGTCTCTATCATTCGCTGTAAATTGATATTTGTTGTGTAAATACCACCAGCTGATAGCAATCACAACCTTATAATATGATATAATGTGCAATGATTGACTGTGTAATCCTATAGTACTCTTACGCTGCAATATATGTTGTAATCATTCAGAATTCTATTTCGCTTGGTGTGGGTGGGTGGTCTAAATATGGCTGGATACCTGGTCCTGTTAATATATATTTCCACTGACTACCTGCTTGAACGGCTGTACTAACCATAAATACTATATTAATAACTCACCCACCTCGCGTAGTAAATATTGATAGATAATCTTAATGTTGTTGCTTAATTGATAATCTTTATAGTACTGTGCGACTAATACTACTATACTATCCTCGATAAATATATTATAGATTCTATCTATAGGACTGTTCTTGTGCCGGATGCTCAATAATTTGGGGGCCTGTGCTGGTTGACTCTATGTGAACTAGATAGCCACCAATAATTTTTCTAAAAATGTAGTGATCTGGTTCTGATATATTATCCATCGCGCCAGATGAAACCCTTGCCTGTTGGCCTGGATGAATTGACGCTGTATAGCTGGGTCCTAATAGATTTGATGCCACATCTAATACTTTTTATCTATGGGCCATTACATTTAGATGTCTTGTAAAAAATTCTATCGTGTCTGGTTATTGCTAGGGTTGTTATACAAACGGTCCCATGGAATGGCTGGCACGGTGTTGGACGGATATTCTAATATGTTGTTGATCAATATCCGCCACACGTTCTAGACCACTGCGTGCACTATATCATGAAACTTATTTATAGTGAACTGCTGGTTCTTATAACATAACTCGTCCTTATTCTGTCATTATACATGGCTGGCGCTGGTCGTGTTATAATAGATCTTTAATCTATATGTGCGCAAATCCAACATCTATTGCGTAGGGCCTTGCGATCTGCGTATTATGAACTGATCCATCATCTAGGTTATCTACTGTAAACATCCTTTGCAGCCTAGCAAACTGGGTGGTGGTGATCCACTATATGCACTGTCTTAATCTGTATGGTCTATAGAATTGGATAACTCGGCCACATCCTCCTCTTTAGGCTTGTTATTTAATTCGACGGCTTTTTTTACTATTATAAACCGCGCGACCTTGATTACTTGCGATAAAATAGGTGGGTAATCCTTGGGTGTACAGAAACCGCCTTTATGAACTCTTAATATAGCTATGGTATACACTAATACGTTGTCATATTTCTATTAGGTGATGTGTTGGTTTAATAATTTGATACAAAAATCTAAATATGCCCGCTCTACGGGGCTCAATGGCAGCATAGTGATGTTGCTGGTTTTTTTCTTATTTTTTAGAGGGCGCTTAATATTAAATATGGCATCCATATTAACTGTTCTTTCTATAGCTGTCTTCTCTATTGTCTTCTCTATCCTATCACTCCTATTATTGAAAAAATTGGGTTTATTGCTATCTATGGACAACAAATTAATTGATATAGTGTCTCTCTTCTCCTCCTCTTTCTTTTCTTTCTCTTCCTTCTTCTCCTCCTTCTCTTTTTCCTTCTCCTTCTCTTTCTCCTCTTCTTCCTCTTCCTCCACCCACGGTGCCCACGTGGCCCTGGATTGTGTGATCACCTTACCCTTGCTCACCTGGTGGGTGGGTAGAATCTACACCACATTGACCAACTGCTCTCATGCTATGCGCTGTTGTCGCGTGAATCGATACAGAGGACTAGTCCACTCGTGCAGCTGCTATATACGCCAAAAAAATATCAACATCTCCTGCCACAGCCGCATCTGCTTTACGATTGACTCCTCATCCTAGTACGCTTCTAACGGGGTATACTGTGTCTGATGCTGCTCGGTCCAGATAGCTTCCAATCGCACAAATACTCTAATCTGGTGAATCACGGACAACTGGCTGATTGTAGCTAACCGCGCTATGGCTGTCTAAATAGCGTGGGCTTCCGGCTTGATAGATGGCTGGCTATTGATATCCGCGGGGGATAGATTTATACTCTGTATTAAATCAGGGATGTTAAACTCCCTCAAATACTTTACCCATTTGGTTCGCTGTAACCACGGGTTGGCCTTGTCGACCTGACCAGCCTGGATCTTCTGATCCATAGCCTTCTGCACGCTGCGCTAATGCGCCTGCATATTCTGGATTAACATCTCGCACGTATCACCGTCAGGAGCCATGGCTTCATCCATCTCAGGAATAATCGCAAAATACTGTGAGTTGGCCTTGATAGGAAATAACCACTAGCATTGAATAGGACAGTATACCTAGTCCTGCTTATGCTGAATCTGTTTCTGCTCTATGTGGGTGGGCTGTCTAATCTTTTAGGTCTGGGACTACTGATAATGCTTGATCCAATACTGCCGCATAATAGGTATAGTAGTGCATATGTATTGGCATGAATGGGAACTTAATTGACATCGATATCTATCAATGGGCGCGATCAATTATTGGATCACTATGGTTTGGGTGGCTAGGATATTCAACTCGATCGGGTCATGCGCGATGTTGGGCCATGTACGAACATTATCAGCTAATGTGATGTGTATAATAGTGGACACATAACAATGCGCACGACGTAAATACGTTTTAATCTAGCTGGGCCACACGGCATGGCGACACTCCTGGTATACCATAATGGGAAACTTCTCTAGTTGCTCGAAAAACGTGTTATATATAATGATAATAATGAATTACCCTGGTAAATATGATAAATACTAATACTATCTATAATAGTAATGGTAATCTATAGTATAGACAATATATGATTATATATAACCATGCCCTAATATGTTGGAACTCCTGATGATCTGTCATGGCGCGCATGCAATATATCCTGGCCACTAGCGCCCATCGCACCCCAATCAAAACAACCTAAAAAACCTATCCTTTTTAATTAACCACGACAGTGGTATAATAACTTGAATATTGCTTATTCTCCAGTGACGAGCGATTTAATGGTATGAAAATAACTGGTCTAATTTTGAGGGCGATCAGGCGACAAAACCTGATTGTAGTCTATAAAAGTTTGTGATTGTAGTCTATGACACTAACCCTAGATTTAACTAGCAAAAATAACCCTAAAATAGAGTTTGTGATTGTAGTACAGTTCACTACACTCAGGTATTTTGGTTAGAATGGCTGACACGGCGTCAGACAGGCATCCTAATATGTCATCAATCAATATCTGCCGCGCGTCCTAGACCACCGCGTGCACTATACCATAAAACTTATTCATAGTGAACTACCAGTCCTTATAACATAACTCGTCCCTATTCTGCCACTGTACATGGCCAGCGCTAGTCATATTATAATAGATCTTCAACCTATATGTGTGCAAATCCAACATCTATTACATAGGGCCTTGCGATCCGCGCACCATGAATTGATCCATCATCTAGGTCACTTACTGCAAACATCCTTTGCGGCCTGGCGAACTGGGTAGTGGTGATCCACTATATACGCTGTCCCAATCCGTGTGGTCTATGGAACTAGGTAACTTGGCTATATCCTTCTTCTTGGACTCGTCACTCAATTCGACAGCTTTCTTTACTATCATAAACCGTGCGACCTTAATCACTCATGATAAAATAGGCGGGTAATCCTTGGGTATACAGAAACTGTCTTTATAAACCCCCAATACAGCTGCAGCACACACTAATGCGCTGTTGTACTTCTATCAGGTGATGTGCTGGTTCAACAATTCGATGCAAAAATCCAAACACGCCTGCTCTATAGGGCTTAATGGCAGCATAGTGATGTTGCTAGCTTCCTCTTTATTCTCTGGGGGGCGCTCAATATTAAATATGGCATCTACATCAACTGTTCTCCCTATGGCCATCTCCTCCATCGTCTTCTCTATCCCGTCACTCCTATCATTGAAAAAATCGGGTTCGTTGCTGTCCATGGACAACGAATCAATCAACATGGTGTCTCTCTCCTTCTCCTCCTCCTCTTCCTCCTCTTCCTCCACCCATGGTGCCCGCATGGCCCCGGATCGCGTGATCACCTTACCCTTGCTCACCTGGCGGGTGGGTGGAATCTGCACCGCGTCAACCAACCACTCCTATGCCATGCGCTGTCGTCGTGTGAATTGATACAGGGGACTGGTCCACTCGTGCGGCTGCTGTATATGCTAAAAAAATATTAATATCTTCTGCTATAGCCATACCTGCTTCACAATTGACTTCTTATCCTAATATGTCTCTAATGGGGTATACCGCGTCTAATGCTGCTTAGTCCAGATGACTTCCAATTGTATAAACACCCTAATCTAGTGAATCATGGATAACTGGTTAATTGTGGCTAACTGCGCCATGGCTGTCTAAATAGTGTAGGCTTCCGGCTCAATAGATAGCTAGCCGTCGATATCTGTGAGGGATAGGCTTATACTCTGTATTAAATCAGGGATGTTGAACTCCTCTAAATACTTCACCCACTCAGTTCACTATAACTATAGGTTGGCCTCGTTGACCTGACTAGCCTAGATCTTCTGATCCATGGCTTCCTACACACTGTGCCAATGCGTCTATATATTCTGGATTAACATCTTACATATATTACTATTGGGGGCCATAGCTTCATCTGTCTTAGGAATAATCGTAAAATACTGTGAGTTGGCCTTGATGGGAAACAACCACTAACATTAAACGGGACAGCATACCTAGTCCTATTTATACTGAATCTGTTTCTACTCTATATAGATAGGCTGTCTGATCTTTTAGGTCTGGGACCATTGATGATGCTTGATCTAATACTGCTATAAAGTGGGCATGGTAGTGTATATGTATTGGCATAAATAGGAACTTAATTAATATTGATATCTATTAATGGGCATGACCAACTGTTGGATTGCTGTGGTCTGAATGGCTGGGATATTCAACTCAATTAGATTATGCGCGATGTTGGGCCATGTATGAATATTATCAGCTAATATGATGTGTATAGTGATGGATATATAATGGTGTGTGCGATGTAAATGCGTTTTAATCTAGCTAGGCTATATGGTATGGCAACATTCCCGGCATATTACAATAAGAAACTTCTCTAATTGTTCAAAAAATGTGTTATATATGATGATAATAATGAATTGTCCTGGTAAATGTGATAAATATTAATGCTATCTATAATAGTAATGATAATCTGTAGTATAGACAATATATAATTATATATAACCATGCCCTAATATGTTGGAACCCCTGATAATCCATCATGGCGCGCACGCGATATATCCTGGCCACTAGCGCCTGTTGCACCTCAACCAAAACAATCTAAAAAACCTGTCCTTTTCAATTAACCATGACAGCAGCACGATAACTTAAATATCGCTCATTCTCTGGTGACGAGCGATTTAATGGTATAAAAATAACTAGTCCAATTTTGAGGGCGATCAGGCGACAAAACCTGATTGTAGTCTATAAAAGTTTGTGATTGTAGTCTATGACACTAACCCTAGATTTAACTAGCAAAAATAATCCTAAAATAGAGTTTGTGATTGTAGTACAGTTCACTACACTCAGGTATTTTGGTTAGAGTGGGCGATGGCGCACAAAGAAGGAAGTATTATATTTCAAAGGAACAGTGCAGGGTCGAGTAAAATAGAGGGCGAGAGGTCCTTATTCTGCCTCCAGAAGTAGCCGGATCCGTCTAGGCGAAAGCGGTGACAACCCCTATATCAAATGCCCCATATTCTTCTGTTTCTATTCTCCTGTTTTTATATTCAAGGACCCGAGATAGGTACGTCTTTTGTGTGTATATGTCTACTACAGAATAGGTCTATTCTCTACCACATCTTGTCAGAGAAAAGGGAGTGATCGTACTCGTCCCCTTTCCCCTCAGCCTCAAGGGCAAGATACCCGGGAGCATTCTGCTCAATCATTGCTGGCCATTTATCCGGGTCTGCGTCAAGGCCGCCCATAGCTTTGACATCTGCAAAGATCTCTAGAATCGGCTTCGATATATCGAACCTACACCTCAATTAGCGACTTCCAAATTAGCAATTACTTTCCTCACTTACGGTTGTCCAAATTCCCCCTCCTCAACATCGGAATTTGCCCCGTCAAACCCAGCATTACCTCGCTTCTCTTCCAGCCCTTTTCCTAACCCAAAGTACATGCAGTACATATCAAGTAAATCCAGAAAATAGGACCGCATCTTTAACACCACCTCTCCATTGCTTTCGGTGTTGACAATCAACAGCATACCATCCTCCAAAGACCGTTGGTCGGCGAAAACATGTTGTGTACAGCCACAATTAAAGACAACCGTGCCATGGACAGTCATAGACATCGAAGAGAAACTCGCATTCTCCACGAAAGCCGTTTTCATAAAATCATTAGGCTCTACACCAGCAGTCGCTAAATGTGGTGATGCCTGAAGAACGCCGGCTTCACAGATTCCGTCGTTGGACCAGTAGAAGTCATATGAGAGAATCCGAAGCTTAGTCCACAATGCTCGATTACGAGGAGTATCGAGAGGTGCGATACAGGTGAACCATGCTATGTCGGATTCGTCGCCCTCTGGGACGTATTGCTTCCAGTCGCTCTTACTCCAGGCCGGCGGCGATGCTAAAGCACGAGACTGGAATTCGTCTCGTAAAGACTGTGGAGCCTGAGCCCATTCCGAGACGAGCGCTCGTCGTTGGTTGCCTTCATATTCCCCGTCTGCTTCGTCGGCTGGTTTAGGTATCCATTTCTCCTATATCGATATTAGTATTACAGCCTTAGAGAACGGGGAAACAACAAGAGTCCACCTTCACAAATAGCTGCCAGCCAGTAGTCAATTCCTTAATTTTGTCATAAACGATAGGAACCTGATCGAATTTGATGTAAGAAGGAATGCCGCCTGGCCAGTATGAGAATGGCATCTTGAAGTGCTGGTGCTGGCGAACAAGTTCGGTGACAGGCGCTTCTACCGTGTCAGAAGAATAGATAACTCACAACCAATTATGCCACTTATGTCAGCAGCCGCTGAAATGACGCTACATATGCGGGATATCCATAAAAGGCATGCGCGACGCTAACCAGGATTGGTTTAGTGCTCCGGGCACGGTGAGCTAGGATGAGCTAGAAGCAGGTGCTACGATATATCGAATCGGATGATTCGATATAGGAACTATATAAGAACGCTCTTTTACCATCATGTATCTAGCTTATTGTGTTTTATTCTCTCAAGCAAATAGCATACTACTATTTACTCTTCAACATACTTTGCAGCCTATCATTACGATAGTACTCTACTTTATCCCCGGATTGCCTTACGCAACGTTCTCATCTTGCCTTCTGTTAGCAGAATATCCACCAAGGTCCACACCTCAGTGACGAGTTGTTGAACCGTTTGACATACCGGTCACCTCCTCTGGAATACAAAGAATAACACGACTGTAAAATAAATCCGGGGGGCAGTGCACCATGTCTTATCCGCCATTCAGTATATTCTATTATTGGCTCTTTGCTGTTAATAATTATTAATGAGCCAAGAAACAGCCGCAAGTTAGGTAGGATCGCAGGATTACATCAAAAACAATGTCCGTAATTTGGCAATAGTGGCCGCAGCAAAGCATAAGCCAGTAGTTAATATTCCAGCAAATATCTTGCTATGCGGTCAAATCAAACACGCCTGAGCTGACTTATTATTATTAAATGCAGCTGTTTCGATCCAGTGTGGAGTAATCTTATATGTAGACCTCGGGATCGTCCAATGTCTTGAGTACTATTTTAGGCATAGCTCAATCGAATCCTAGTTGTAACTTGTAACCCTGCTGGATTAGTTTGCGGCTACTCTGGGGGCGAAGAATTTACGACCGTATCTAGATTGGGTCTCCGACGTTCTCGGTTAGAAGCCCCAAGCCCCCCCTGAAGTGCCGGAGGCTCTTTTGCAGGTATAAATAGGCAGATGGGGCATTTTGAAACTTCCTATTTAGGCCAACACCATTGCATAGCACTTTGCTCGCTAATTGTTTTCTTTCTTGTGTGAGCTTTCTTTCATAATGGCGTTTTTTCTCGTTGGTCTCTTGCTGCTAGCGACTGTCTAAGCCGCCAAGGCTAACCCTGTCCTTGTTCTAAACGGATGCGCTAGCTTCCCAAACCTCCAATAGACCGGTTCTGTATCCGGATTTGCGGGTCCTTGGAATATCGTTGTGGATTAGTGTGTAAATACGACCGCTATTGATAATGTATGCACTATTGAGGGGTTTGCTGATGTGGCTGTATCTATTACTCTGGATGGTTAGATTGATGTTAAAAGTGGCTTTGTAAGGCTTATTACAACTTAATATTCTTCATTAAAAGTTGGAAATGTCATAAGAATCGTGAACGCTCAGCCAATCGATAAGTAGCGGACGCTACTTACATAAGCAAGCTGCCTGAAACTCCTATGGAGTAGACTTGCTAATTGTAGGAACGAAGACGGAAGTGACTACACGAGAACTCACGTGATCTGGACAGTGCAGATGCACTGGTTTAGTGAAGACACACCAGGTGGACATACACCCTAAATGGTGCGGCTGCACCATTTCCGTGCAAATACACTTAGTGCAGAACCACCTACCCTGTGCGAGTACACCCGGTGCGGATGCACCCCAGCGGTGCGCATGCACCATGTCAGTGGAAGTGCACCATGGCACGTGACTATGCAGGGAACATAGCCAAACATAGCCAGACTATGTTTGGATATGTCAACAACATAGCCAACAGAGCATCGACTATGCTCGCTATGTTTAGGATCAGCTATATAAGGACACTCATTTACCATCATGTATCTAGCTCATTGTGTTTTATTCTCTCAAGCAAATAGCATATTACTATTACTCTTCAACATACTTTGCAGCCTATCATTGCGATAGTACTCTACTTATCCTAGGATTGCCTTACACAACGTTCTCATCTTGTCTTCTGTTAGCAGAATACCCACCCCGATTCACATCTTGGTGACGAGTTGTTGAACCGATTGACAATAAAACACCCTCATAACACGAAGTTTTGAGAACTAGGTAAGCAATCAAACCTTACTAACGAGCTAATCATGGCAGGAAATAGCAACGTCCCAGCAGCAGGACCGGCAACTCCGCGCCCACCTGCAAGACAAGCAAGACCAGTCGATCAAGACAGTGACGATGAGCCCGACGAACAAACTCAGCAAAGATTCACCACGTTGGAAAGAGTCATCGATCAAATGAATGAACACATTCAAAGACTGCAAGCTGCAATCGCTGAAAGAGACGATCATGTCAACCAACTCGAAGCTCAAGTCATGGCTATACCACCTGGCGAAGCTGGAACAGCCGGCAACAGGGTCAAACTACCAAAACCCATGACCTTCGACGGAACTAGATCTAAGTTGAAGACATTTTTGGTCAACATGGAAATGCATATCGAAGCCAACCAGATCACCAATGACAAAAAGAAAATGATCTTTGTGGCATCATGCTTTACCGACGCAGCAGCAGAATGGATACAACCTATGCTAAGTGAATTATACACTATCGACAAAGGTAGTTGGGGAACTATCACCAGGGAACTGTTTTCGAACTACGGCATGTTCAAACAGAAACTTGGAGAAGCGTTCGGAAACATCGACGAGCTACGGACCGCGGAAAGACAACTAAGATACCTACGACAGACCGGATCCGCTCAGCAGTTGGCAACCAAATTCCGACAGATAGTAACACCACTACACTATGATGATGCTATTCAAATCGCAACCTTTGAGAACATGCTCAAGGAAGAAGTCCAGACGGAACTCATCAAACTCGACCGACCCGACAACATTGACAGATTCATTGAGATGGCGGTCAAAATTGACAACAAACTGTTCGAGATCAAACAGAAGCGACAGGAGTTTCAGAGATGGAAGAAAGTTGGAGGATTCCCTCAGTATGCCAACACATCGGCAAAACGAGGAACCCAATACGACAAGGACGGCGATGTCAAGATGCAGCTTAACAACGTGATCAGTAAGGAAGAAATGGCCAAGCGCAAGGAAAACAAAGCTTGTTACAAGTGCGGACGAAAAGGACACTTTGCACGACAGTGTCGATCAGGGCAAAACAAACAGAACGGTAACGTCAGCCCTCAAAAAATAACAACAGTCCATCAACAAGTTGCGGCCATACACCAGACAATTGTGACCCCCTCGGACAGTGAGGAGGAGGAGTCAGAAAATGAACAGGTCGACGAAGTCCAGGACTTCTGGGGACCGATACTAGAAAAGGAAATATACGAATCGCTCAAGAAATTCGAGCAAGAAGATAGCCCTGGGCAATCTAAGGGACGCCTCAGACAGAGTTCAGAAAGGGAACCACCCCAGGAAGAAGACGCTAACCCGGAAGAAGCGCAACCTCACCTACGACGAGGTCAAGAGAAAGGACCGATCAGAGAACCTCGCAGAGAAGACCAATACAGCAAAACCGCTGGACGGCGTATTGATGACCTTTCATCAGGAAGTGAAAGCCGACACCCCCTGACGTTTCGAGACGGTGGAAAAGACAGAGAAGTTGACCACGAGGACTCGGATCGAGAATCAGACACCCCGCAACATTCACAGTTAACAAGAACAACAAACCTCAGAAGAGACGCCGCAAGGGCGATCGACCAAGCAAATGAAACAATCAGACTGTTCCAGAAACGACCACCAATCACAAAGAAAGAATGGGATTCAGTCCTAGGAACCAGCACGACGGTTCCAGGAATAAAAATTGAGATTCCAGAAACAAGCAAAGAAGAACTGAAAACAGACAGCGAAGACTCCGAAACAACAGAAGAATTCCCTGAAATCGACTACGAAGAACCAAAACGAGAATGCAGTTGCAAACCACCCAAACCAGTATGTTGGGAAGACTCTATTCAGACATACCGACAACACATCCTCGAATGCGAAAAATGCCACGAGTGGACATTTCACAAATGCGATATGCACGGAAAAAAGAACATCGCACTCGCAAACGAATTCGAATACGTCTCACTCACCAAAGGAACACGGTTGTGCCACCCGATGCTTGGGCATACCGAAAGATGTTCATGCATGTACTACCCACAATATGGAGGACACCATCACAAGAAGATACACTGGACGCAATGCTATGAGTCAAGATGTCCAACTCACCTCGAAGAAAAGGAAAAGAACAAGTGGAAGCCAACGGCACCGATGATCATCTACCAACCCATCCCGGACTGCCCGAAGGGCTGGAACGAATGTTGGTGCTACGCAGAAGAAATTTGGCACCCTTTCCACAATAGCATCGAAACTGACCAATGCTACGCGAAAAAATGTCCATACCACGAAGGACGAGTCATCTACACCGATGAAGACTGGACCGAAATTGTTCTATCACAGAAACGATACCTTGAGAGGCACAGAAAGGGACACCACCTTATTGCCACAACTATCAAGACAGGAGAAACTGTGATCATTATCAAGGGAACAATCAACGGACACGAAGCCAAACTACTCCTCGACTCGGGAGCATCAACGAACTACATTAGCGAAGCATACGTCAAGAAAAACAGGATCCAAACGCACGAGACAAACCTATGGCATACTGTACAAAATTTTGAAGGACAAATCACGATCGAAGGATTCGTACGACGAACTGGAAACATCACACTCAAATCAGGAGAACACGAAGAAAGCATCCAACTGGATTTAAGTCCGTTCGAGCGAAAGGATTTCGACATTATACTCGGAATGACGTGGCTACGGAAACATAATCCTGTCATTGACTGGAAACACGAGACGGTGTCAATAGACCTGAAAACGCTGCAAACAGAGCAGATGGGGATCAAGCCGAACCAGCAGTTGAAGGTGAAACATGCTGAAGAAATAAACGAAATAGGCCGACAAATTGAAACACGAAAGAAACCAAAAGAAATCTACGAAAAAGAACTAAAGGAAGTGCTCGACAAGCTACCAGAAAAATATCGGGACTTTACCGAATTATTTGTGAAGAAAGAATATCGACTACCACAACACGAAAAAGAATACGAAGCAGAGATACCGCTCAAGGAAGGAGCACAAGTACCACAAGTGAAGCAACGACAAATCTCACAAGATGAACTCCGAACTACTAAGGAATTCATTGAGAAATTCTTAGCAGCCGGTTACATCAGAGAATCAAAAGCAAAGGCTTCTGCACAAGCAATGTTTGTACCAAAACGCGACGGATCACCACGAATGGTCATCGACTACCGAAAATTAAACAATATGACCGAAGACGACGCAAACAAAGCACCACACCAGGAACAGAAGAGAGATTTATTGCAAGGCGCAAAAATCATGACAATGTTCGACGTTGAATGGGGATACTACAACCTACGAATGAAAAATGACGACATCTGGAAAACAGCATTCCTTACAGACTTGGGACTGTACGAATGGCTAGTAGCGCCTATGGGACTCAAACGGCTACCAGCAGAATTCGCGAGGTTTATGACCCACATCCTACGGGAATACCTTAACCTCTTCGTTGCAGTATACTTCGATGATGTTATAGTCTACTCAAAAGACCCCAAGGAACACGATAACCATGTACGACTGGTTATGACAAAACTCATGGAAGCAGGATTAACTCTCAAAATCAAGAAGTGTGAATTCGACACCACACGAGTCAACTACCTAGGAATGGTATATACAACAAACGGACTAGAAATACCGAAAGAGAAATTAGACGCTATCCTCGAATGGCCAACTCCAACGAACGTCCACGACGTACAATCTTTTCTTGGAGCCAGCGGATACGTTCGACGATATCTTGAGAAATACTCAGACGTTACAACACCAATGACAGAATTGCTGAAAAAAGACGAACCATTCGATTGGACAGCAAGAAGACAACGATCTTTTGAAAACGTTAAAGAACTCGTTAAAATTGCGCCAATATTACAACTGTTTAACCCAGAATTACAAAGCATTCTACGAACAGACGCATCTGGATATGCTCTTGGAGCAATCCATGAACAAATCAATGAAAAAGGAGAAACGCAGATTGTCGCATTCTACTCGAGAAAGTTTACATCGGCGGAAGTTAACTACGACGTCCACGACCGAGAATTACTCGCGATAGTTCAAGCATTTCGACAATGGCGGCACTATCTCCAAGGAGCAAAACATGAAGTAATCGTCAAAAGCGATCATCACAATTTGAAGTACTTCACGACAACAAAAGAATTATCTGGAAGACAAATACGATGGGCCGAAGAACTAGCCAAATTCAATTACAGGATTGAACATATTCCAGGAAAACAAAATGCAGCAGCAGACGCATTAAGCAGACGACCAGATTACGCAATCGGGATAGAACCCCCCAAGACAAACATTCTGCAAGAAGAATCAGGAGTTCTACGCCACAATCACAATGCGATCATTGCGACCGCAATAAGAGTTGTTGACGATGATCCGTTCTACGAACGAATGTATCGGGAAACCAACAAGGATCAAAAAATACAAGAAGAATTACAAGCCGGACAAGTTACGAAAAATGTTCAGAAAGGCTTAGCGATATGGAATGGAATGATCAGAGTACCGCAGAATATGACTACGGAAGTCATTCAGCGATACCACGATCCTCCAACAAAAGGACACCAAGGAGTTGAAAGGACAATCGAAATGATTACCCGAACATTCTACTTTCCTTATGTCCGAAAAAGGGTTGAGAATTACATCAGAAACTGCGACGAATGCAACAGAAACAAAGCAGTACACCACAAACCCTTTGGAAAAATGCAAATACCGGAAGTACCAGAAGAAGCATGGAAAAGTATCACTGTTGACTTTATCCAAGGACTACCGCAGTCCAAGGACCCAGTAACAGGAATTACCTACACCGATGCCATGATAACAGTCGACCGACTTACGAAATATGTTATCTTAGAACCAACACCAAAGGATATGACAGCAGAACAATGTGCAAAACTTATGTTACGAAAAGTTTTTGTATGGACCGGATTACCAAACGAACTTATCACAGACCGAGACAAGTTGTTTACATCCAAATATTGGCAGACAATTGCAAAGGCATGCGGAATGCATCACAAGTTATCAACCGCGAATCACCAACAGACTGATGGCCAGTCCGAGAGAATGATTCAAACAGTTGAACAGTATTTTCGACACTATTTAGATTGGGAACAAGACAATTGGGTAGAACTACTACCATTAGCACAGTTCGCATTAAACAATGCAGAAAACGCTACGACAAAACAAGTTCCACATTTTGCGAATCTTGGACGACACCCAAGAATGACATGGTCTGAAGTACCACGAGAAGGATTATCCGAAGCCGCGATAATACAAGCCAACAAACTACAGGCACTCCATCACACAATATCGAAAGACATCAAGTGGGCTGAAAACCGAATGAAGACCTACTACGACAAGAAGCGCGAGGACGCGCCAATCCTCAAAAAGGGGGAGAAAGTTTACTTACTACGACGAACAATTGGACAGAAAAAATTCAACATTCCAAGCAAGAGACCAAGCAACAAACTTGACGCTATCAAATACGGACCTTTCGCAATTCAAGAAAAACTCGCTAACGACAATTACAAACTCCGACTACCAGCAAGAATGAAAGTGCACCCAGTATTTCACATCTCATTATTGGAACCAACCGAAAACCCAGAAAACAGTAACGACGAAGCAACCGAGGATGAATATGAAGTTGAAAACATTCTAAAGAGAAAGTTAGTGGAAGGAAGAATCTTTTACTTAGTCAGC
The DNA here is from genome assembly GCF_013368755.1 of Talaromyces rugulosus. Taxonomy (NCBI): domain Eukaryota; kingdom Fungi; phylum Ascomycota; class Eurotiomycetes; order Eurotiales; family Trichocomaceae; genus Talaromyces; species Talaromyces rugulosus. Next base: position 6,882,383 of record NC_049562.1, on the reverse strand, counting down.
TGGAAAGGATACGGACCTGAACACAATTCATGGGAACCAGTTAGGCACTTGAACTGCCCCGAAAAGATTCGAGCGTTTCGCCAGAAAGAAACTCGGAGAGGACGTGGTCGAACTCGTTGTTAGACGACACGGGAAACTCCTGGATGGCAGCCGCAATCATCTCGTTTGATTTTTGCAGCTCGGCCTCTCGTTTCCGTTCCTCCTCCTCCTTTTCCTCCAAACGCTCCAACTCCTCCACATCCTTTATATCCGTTTGAATAAATTCTCCAGCACGCTTTCGGAGAAGTTTCCTTTGTTTATGCAAACGAGCCCGTTTGGCAAGGAGAGCCTCAAGCTCAGCATTCAACCGATCGTCATCGGCCTCAATCTTCTCTTGAGCCTTGATGAGCTTTTTCCACGCCAGGTCAGACGAGGCCATATCGCGACACTTGCAGCGACCAAAACCAACGCACTCGCTACAGCGACTCGAAATTTCAGATTTAATGCAAACCTTCCCTTGGACTGCACAACGATGACAAGGAATCGGCAGAATAATACCAGACTGTTCGATACGCAGCCGAAGGTTTTTCGTATTTATGTTTTGCTTTGACGACATGGTCAGAACATCACCACCAAGAATGTTAACAAGAAAGAAATTCGCCTACCTATGCGACGGGGGGCCTGCGACTATTTATGTGACTGTCGGGACGCCAGCCTTCGAAGGAGGGGATTGTCATAAGAATCGTGAACGCTCAGCCAATCGATAAGTAGCGGACGCTACTTACATAAGCAAGCTGCCTGAAACTCCTATGGAGTAGACTTGCTAATTGTAGGAACGAAGACGGAAGTGACTACACGAGAACTCACGTGATCTGGACAGTGCAGATGCACTGGTTTAGTGAAGACACACCAGGTGGACATACACCCTAAATGGTGCGGCTGCACCATTTCCGTGCAAATACACTTAGTGCAGAACCACCTACCCTGTGCGAGTACACCCGGTGCGGATGCACCCCAGCGGTGCGCATGCACCATGTCAGTGGAAGTGCACCATGGCACGTGACTATGCAGGGAACATAGCCAAACATAGCCAGACTATGTTTGGATATGTCAACAACATAGCCAACAGAGCATCGACTATGCTCGCTATGTTTAGGATCAGCTATATAAGGACACTCATTTACCATCATGTATCTAGCTCATTGTGTTTTATTCTCTCAAGCAAATAGCATATTACTATTACTCTTCAACATACTTTGCAGCCTATCATTGCGATAGTACTCTACTTATCCTAGGATTGCCTTACACAACGTTCTCATCTTGTCTTCTGTTAGCAGAATACCCACCCCGATTCACATCTTGGTGACGAGTTGTTGAACCGATTGACAGGAAAATGCTAATAAAAAGCTTATAGGTCAGTATTGTCAATCAAAAATTTGACGTAAAGTCTTATCTTATCTGCACATTGGGAATTGGATTTGAAGTAATGGTTTTTTATGATAATGAAAATGATTATTTGTCTATTAATATCACTAGCAACCCTGTGAGTGCTTAACTAAAGTGGGGTTAAGCTGAGGATGACAGTGAACTGGTTGATGTGTATTATCATTATATTGATGGTAAGAAGCAGGATGGTATTTTCTTTGGTGCCAATAATATTACTAGCTGGGGTATCTAGCTTTAGGAGAATGTACCTGGTATTTGTGGAAGTCTGATATGGCAGCTCCGTCTGTTGGGGCCTGGAAGTGAGGACCAGAAGACTGGTAAGGCTTTGAAGGAGAGAGAATATGAGACTTTTATTTGTATTGATGGAAGTTGAAATTTGCTGGATCTGTCACTAATATAAAATGTCTCTTTTAGAATGTGATTCGCCAATGTTTTTACTGCTACGGAAAGGCTTTTGAGACTGATAGATCTAATCTTGGCTTTCTAGTTTTGGCATTCGTGATAAATCCTATTCCTGTTTCTTGCGTCCTATTCTGAGCTTAAGAAGCATTTATTGTGATTGAAAAATAACTTTGGACTATACAGATAGAATGGGAAGTGGAATATATAATTCTTGTATTAATGTTTAATGAGGTGGCTTCTTATATATGCATGTTTTGGAAACTGTTCAATACCATCATACCCCAATCTCACACCATTGACGCGCACTTTTCGCAGATGGAAACCAACCATCCGCAAAAATGATGATTCGAATTGCATATTTCGCTCTTAAAACAAATCAAAAAATAGACTGTGGTCAAGATATAAAACTGCCTCGACTCTGTCTTTATTTTTCTCTATGCAGCTAATAGATAGAAAGTACATAGACAGAAAAGCAGCAATTTTCTTGTTGGACTTTCTAACTAATCCTTTGATTTCTAATCTCTTTCTTCTGCTAAGGATAATCAGAGTATATTATCTTATTGAAAAGCCCAGAAGTCTCCAAAACAATCCTAAAGAATGGAAAATCTTCTATTAGAGCTGAAAATCCTTCACCTATTATCTGACCCTAGCATTAAAGATGATCTTACGTATAGCTATGGTCTTATTCAAGATGACCTATTGGTATATCTAGATCAGAACTTTAATATCTAGTAGAAGTAAAATTTTTGACCTGATAGATTATTTACTTTTTTTATTTTAAATGGTTTAATAGATAAAAGAGTAGCACAGGTTCTTTAACTTGTATAAAGATAGATATTAGACTAAAAGCTTTTGTTTTACTTCTTATTATTTCTTTTATTTGAAATCCTGAAGAAGGAACTAAGGCAGAACGTTAGCTGTCTGGGGAAAACTATTATAGTCCTTGCTGTGGAATGTTTGCTTAAGAGCTGTTATCTAGAAAGGTGGGATACAATAGAGGCTAAAGAAAAAGATAAAAAGTGGTAAAATTTCTATGATGCTAAATGGCTAGGTTTCTGGTGCTGTCTAGTAGTGGGGGTTTTAGGGCTTGGGGTTTTACTTGGCGGTGGGAAGACGCTGATCAAGGTGCTGTAAGTTTCTATGACGTCAGAACTCTGAATGTTATTGATCTATTTATTTCTAGTAAAATCTATAGGACCTATTTAATAAAGAAGCTCAAGATTGTTCTTGGTTATATATGAAATGCTTATTCTGGTGTAGTGGGTATTTATTATGTCTTGGACGACTTGATAAAATAGGTATTATATGGAGGAGCTTTTATAATGTAGTCTATAGAGATTGTATGGTAAGAGAAAATCTGTTATGTTGCTGCTGTGCCGAAGACTCTATAGTAACTGGAGGAGGATTGGAAGCTCGTGGATTTTGATGCGGAATCCAAGAGGCTGGTCGAGGAATTCTGCAAATGGAACCAACTGCAGTGTTGAATTAGGACAGATACTGCCAGATAAAAAAGTCTTTCAAATCCATGTCAAGAAAGGAGTCTATAGCTTTTTAATTTTAATTCTAAGCTGAATCCAACATGGGCGAGGTTCTAATTTAAAATTTATATTACATTTACCAGCTTTGCAGTTATCTTATTATATGTTTGAGCAGATATTAACGCATAAGGCGGCTACTACGGCAACGCTCTTCAGGCCACTTCATTCAGAGGCCATCAAGATATTGTCCAACTGCTATTAGATAAGGGAGCGTACGTTAACGCACAAGGTGGTGAGTTCGGCAACGCTCTCCAAGCCGCCTCGCTTGAAGACCATCAAGAGATTTTCCAGCTGCTCCTAGGCAAGGGAGCAGATATCAACGCTCAAGGTGGCGCGTACCGCAACGCTCTCCAGGCTGCCTTATATAGAGACCATCACGAGATTGCCAAACTGCTCCAAAAAAGTGGTGCTATTCCATTTACAAGACTATAAAATTTGATATACATATGATCTCTCACGCAGAAAACTGAACTACGTCTACTTGGTGATATGCCGAACTGCACATCGAGTGTTTTGAAAAAGAGAAAATTCTACGTATGAATCCAAACATGAAATTCGGGTAAAGTTGACTATGGTATATAAGGCCACAAAAAATATGTTATAGAAGTTGGACAGATGCAATCAAAATCAGTCAAACGTTCGGATTATAAGGAGATCAGGTCTTGAGACGATGAACCACCCCAGCATGTTGCTGCCAATGAATCTGAGTCAGTATATCTTCTTTTTGATCTTTACAGAAATTGCACTGCCGATCTTCAAGATGTTTTTTATAGAAATACTTGATTATGGCGTCATATCTTACCTACTTTTGTGTATACTTATGCTCTAAGAGTAATTGGTTACTAAAGCACTAGAAACATTGTTTTAGTTTCTCAGTTTATAGAATATATTATTTGGTCTTGTCTAGAGAGATGACTAGTATATAAAATAATTTAGATTTTATATTATCCCTAGCCACCTGTTTATAGAGTATTGTTTAGACTAATTTATTATTATTAGAAATAGCACACTTAGACTAATCTTATAAAGACCTTCTTTTAAAGAAAGAGTAATAATTAGTAACTGCCCTAGTATCTATATTTTATCTTATCTATTCATCTTTAAAAAAGTTGGACTTTGACTAAATAAAAAGTTTTTTTAATAAGCTAATCTATTCTAATAATATCTAAATTTTAGTCTAAAGAATCTGTTTAGTCTTTTCATTATAAATTACAGACTTTGACTATTAGTGCTTAATATTAATCTTGGCTTGCTTTTAGCTAAAATTTTGATATACTTCTATTCTTAGGAGCTGATAAAGATGATAAAAGATTCAATATATATTCTTAGTCATATAATCCAGCTAGGCTTGATTTTAATAGCTAGTATCTTATTAATAAATAAAAGTTTACTTCTTTTATATCTAGACAGCTTCTAGATACTTAGGATATTAATATAATAATACCTATTTTTACAGGTTTAAGTTTTATAGTTGCCTCTTATTAATCAAGTAACTAATTCGCCAGATATAATATATTAGGACTGTGTTAGGTTTACAGCCATTTATAATATTCTGTATATCAGTATTGATATTCTAAGGTAAATAGTAATTAAGGAATATTCAGATATTGATATGCTTTATAATTAGGTTCTATTTAGCTTTACTAATAAAGTCTTAGACTAATTGTATATTAGCTCTTAAATCTAAAGAAGCACAAGCTCTATATTATTAGATAGTTATTACTTACTACTCTTATTTAATATTTTACCACTACCATATCGCATATAATAAGCAAAAAAGGTGTAGAGCTAGCTATAGATCTCATTAAATATTTTTAATTGGCTAGATATAGTACTTATATTTATAGGCTCCTCCCACTAAATAATAAGGATTCTATCCTCCAGTTTAATCATATAGAAAAAAAAATATTCCTTGATCTCTAGCTTAAGATATAGCAGCAGCTCCTAGTATTTTTTTTCAACCAAAAGTCGCTGCAGGTCTTCTATTGTTACGGGCTAGGTCCCGTCTTACTGGCCTTATGTAGGTCCAGGAATTGAGTAGATTCGAACGTGAGAAAGAGAAGGAAAAGGTTCGCAGGGGTTCGCATTGTCGAATGTCGATACAGGCGAGTGTGGGTCCCGGGGGCGCCCTAGCGAATCTGGTGTAGCGTCAGGGGGTTCTTCTATGGCGAACCAGGTGCGGACCAGGTGCGGTTATTCTACGAGAGCGAAGCCTGAGTATCCCAGGGGCTAAGACCCTAACATTACTCCCCCCCTTCGGCAAGGGCGTTGTGGTGTTGGAGCCAGTGGTCGAGTGCTTCGGTGTCTTCCATGGACCGGGCAGGTTCCCATGTAGGTCGCGCATATCCGGTCCAACGGACAAGGTATTGCTTCATATGTCCGCGGCCCCGACGTATGGTCCGTTCGTCGAGTATGCTATCGACTAGGTACTCTTCATTGCCTTCTACTAGGTGCGCTGGTGGCTGGTAATCGTGTCGGGTCTGTGAAGGGAGCGGACGTGTGCCCGCAGGGCGGAGGAGCGTCGTATGAAAAACATCATGAATAGTTCCGGGGACATCGAGTCGGTACGCATGGGATCCCACTTTCTCTAGTATAGTATATTTCGCATGTCGGGCGTCCAGCTTCTTCGAAGGTCGTTCGGTCCGAATGTTCCGAAGGTCTAACCATACCTTCTGTCCTACTTTATACTCCAGAGGAGTCTCTCGGCGACGGTTCGCACTATCTTCCATTCGCTGCTGCGCTGAGACAAGCTCAGTCTGCGCTATATCAAAGGCCTGCCGTAGCTTAGTAACTATATCGTTTGCACGTTCGGCGGCGGGTCTTTGCTGCTCAGATGTGGGGATAGCTTCATCTAACTGGAGTGGTTCGACGTTGTATCCATGGGTCAGGAAGAAGGGGCTGATACCAGTTGCAGTAGCGTCGCGCCCGTTTATTGCGAGTTGCGCAATTGCGGTTAGTGGGCTCCAGTCGGTTTGGAGGTAGGTACAGAAGTTCCGCAGGTATTCTTCCACCACAGAGTTAGCACGTTCCGTCTGTCCATCAGTTTGGGGGTGATGCGCGGTTGACAATCGTCTCATGATCTTTAGACGTTCGCACACGCCTTTCCAAAGGTCATTAACAAATTGCGTGCCCCGATCCGATATAATGCTGCTAGGCGGCCCATGTTCGCGTATGAATCGGTCAACGAACTTCGATATCACTGTCTCAGTATCTATGTGTTTGCATGGTACCAATATAATCCCTTTTCCCAGTCGGTCAACGATTACCATGAGATTCGTATTCCCGTCGGACATTGGGAGTTTCTCTATAAAATCCATACTAATATCTCGCCACATTCGCGAGGGAACAGGGAGCGGTTTTAATAACCCTTGTCGGCGTTGTCTCCATACGGTGTTCGCACCACATTTGTCGCAGTTATTCACGAACCTTCGGACATCCTCAGATAGGTTCGGCCAATATAGTTGTCGGGCCACGATGGCATAGGTCATGTTTCGGCCTGGGTGTCCGGTGAGATAGGAGTCGTGCGTATCTTGTATAATACGAGTGCGGAGTGGTTCGCTGTTTGGTACCCATTGTCGGTTTCGAAATAGTAACCGGTCCGCTGCATCGATCGTGCATTCGGATACCATGGTGCGAAGTTGTAGGTCTTGAGGGAACCGCGGGAGCTTCTGGCGTACGGCCTCTTTGATTCGTTCATAATTCTTATCCTCGGCTTCGGCTAGTCGCCACTGTTCTCCAATTGACGTTAAGTGCTCTATGTGGGTAGCGTGGACATGGGGTTCAGGTGCGGTGTTCGATAAGCGACCCTGGGGAGGTTGTTCTGGATAGTCTCTCCGTACCTTGTTAGGGTTGATAAGACGCTTATTTCGGTATGCTAGGCGTTCATCGTCAATCCCATCGGGCATATCTTGCGAGCGTCGCGATAGTGCATCAGGTCTGGCAGCTAGTCGCCCTGGCCGGTATTGGAGCTTATAGTTGAAGCGTGAGAGTATACCGGCCCATCTCATTTGCCTTTCATTCAACCGTCGGAGCTGCATGAAGTATTTAAGATTCCGGTGGTCGGTCAGGATAGTAAACTCCTTAGTGCCAATTAGTTCAGGTTCCCATTGCTTCAGACACGCTATTATCGCCAATAGCTCCTTATCGTGGATCTCGTAATTGCACTCCGCGGGCGTGCACTTTCGGGAGAAGTAGGCGCAGGTTCGTAGGAGTCCTTTGTTATCGTACTGTGATAATGTCCCCCCTACGACATATCCCGAAGAGTCGGCTTCCACGATTGTATCCTGCTCGGGGTCGAATTGCACTAGTATTGGGTCGCTCACAAACATTTGCTTTAGTTGTTCGAAGGCTTCATTGGCGGCCTTGGTCCAAACGAAGGTAGTTCCCTTTTTAGTCAGTTCTGTCAGCGGACGGATTATGTCGGAATACCCTCGGATAAACTGTCGGTAGAAATTTGCGAACCCTAGGAACGATCGCACGTCTTTCACACACGTTGGGGCTTTCCATTCCAAAATGGCAGAGACTTTCGCGGGGTCCATTCGGATCCCTTTTCCAGCTTCTAATATGAATCCGAGGTATTTTGTTGTCTGCACCTCGAACTCGCATTTATTGATATCTAGCTGTAGTCCCGCAGTGCGCAGGCGTTCTAGCACCCTCATTACCTGTTTCCGATGGTGCGCGCGGCTGCCTTCCGTAAAGATAAGCACGTCGTCCAGATAGGCAGATACAAAGTCGTCCAGGAACTCGCGAAGGGTCCAATTGATGTATCGTTGAAACGTGCTCGGCGCATTGGTAAGGCCGAAAGGTGTTACTAACCATTCATAGAGTCCAAACCTGGTTCGGAAAGCTGTCTTCCACTCGTCTCCTTCGGCGATGCGTATCTTATGGAAGGCCGCTGTAACGTCAAGCTTTGTAAACCATCGGGCTTTAGATATTCGTTGTAGGGTCTCATGTATTAACGGTAGTGGATATCGGTCCCTTTTTGTCATAGCGTTGAGCGCCCGATAATCGACGCAGAAGCGCAGTCCTCCTCCGGGTTTCCTTACAAACAGTACCGGCGCTGCAGCGGGCGAGTTGCTCACACGTATGAAGTCCTTCGACAGTAAGTCGTGGAGAGTTTTCCGTAGGACCAGCAGTTCTTCCCGTGACATGTTATAGAGAGGGCCCCATGGTATCTCTGGCTTGCGCCCCTTCGCGTCGGCGTCAATTAGTTCAATCTGATGGTCGATATTCGGACGTGACGGTGGTAGCTTGTCAGCTTCCTTCGGGTCAAATAGTTCCAGGAACTCGTGGTAATGCTTAGGTAGCTTGTTCCCTGGGTCTGTCTGTGGTTTCGGGGCCAGAGCTTTCTCAATATCCCGCATGGAGACTGCAAATATGTCGACCTCCTTTTTCCTGCTTCGCATCCTTTTCAAAGCGTTCACCGCAGCTGCACCGATCTGTCGGGGGGCGTACTCAGGTCGTAACAGGTTCTTTTTATCGACGGATATTCCGTTCCCGAATTCCAGTCGGCCTCCAGCGGCGTCAATTCTTACATGTTGGTGTTCCATCCATGGGAGACCCAATATCATATCGTATTCGCACTTCGGAACCACATAGAAGTAGGCTTTCTCCTGTATATTTCCCCCGATATCTAATGTCACGCATGCAATTTCTTTGATGTATTGAGGTGCCGAACCATCATATCCCTTAATAGGTCGAGGTTTAATAGCGCTACAATTCAGCTTTTTCTTTCGAGCGAAGGTCTCTTTGATGATCCCATAGGTGAGGCACCCACTATCAATTAAAGCATTGGCATTGGTTCTACGGTCTAACCATGCGTCTATATTGAATGGGGGTCCGTCAAACCTTCCAACCATCTTCTTAAAATTCTCGAAGTCACGAGCTGTTTTGCATTTTGGCTCCTGCGGGCGACTTTGCGCAGGAGCTACTCTTTTGACTCTGATGTGCTATCTGAGCCTGTATCAGATTCGGTTTCATTCTCCTTTACTCCGGTGTTGGATATTCTCGTGAACGTATCGTGTTTCTTCTTGCCACGGTTCCTCGGAGATGGCGCCCGACGGAGCGGCGCAGGCTCGGGGCAGTATTGGGCAATATGACCCGGTTTTCCGCATCGAAAACAGTTGTCCGTTCTGACAGTATTAATTGGCAGGCCCGCAGGTGTCCAGTCCATGACTTGGGGCTGTCCTCTGTCGGGGGAGGTTCCTTTTGTGAGCGGACGGGAAGTGTTCCGCTTGTATCGGGACTGGATGTTGTCAATCCTTTTCAGCTCTTCAAGGTCGTTCGCTACTCGGTGTAAGCGTTCGCAGAAAGCTTCGTACTGCTTCGGCATGTCGCTCCCGACAGTCGCACGCCTCATTTCTTGGTTAATCGCGGTTTTCAGTCGTGAGATTTTTACGTCGTCGGTCCATGATTGACCTCCTGCAAGAAGTAATATCCGTTCAAATTCGCTGATAAAGTCCTGGAAAGGGGTGCGCCCCTGTCGTATACGGTTAAGTTCAAGGTTCGCCTTCTCCACAAGTTGATGATCTTCGAACAGCACGTTAAGGTGCGCAAAGAAAGCTTCTAGTGTAGCGGGGGTGACCGTATTTACGTTCCCATGAAGCCGCATCCAGGGGTAGACCTTCGTCTGGGCCTTTCCTGCCAACCGTCCATAGGCGTACCACAGTTGCTCGTACGGTCCTCCGATCGCTGGTGCATCGACCGTCAATTTTGCATATAGGATTGCCACGAACTGCATATATCGTGAACGATCAGAGTCGTCATATTTATCGGGATGGTCAAGGGAGTGGCGCGGTTTGTTCGCACTGTACATAGGGGTTACCGATGGTGTGGCATCAGTAGGGACCTCGGGCATAGGTGGTTCGGTCGTATTGTTAACTTGTCCTTCGACATGCGATAGGCGAGCGGACATATTCGTCAGAAGGAGTTCCATTCGTTGCATTTGTTCCAATAACAGCTGGTTCGGTTCCAAAGGTATGCCCCTTCGGTCCGGGCCGTCCCTCGGTGGGCTATTCGTCATAATGGGGAAATTTCTCAATGCTCAACTCGGTCGTCGAGGAGCGGCGATATAATAATTCAATCCTCCGAATGAGGAGAGTTGGTACGGTTCTCAGGGGCTCGACTCGAACGAACGAGGAGCGATCGTATAGCTCAACCCTTCGGGTGAGGGGAGTGGCGCGTTCTCGACCCTTTAAATAGGGGAGGGGGGTGAGACGTTCGAATCTAATGTTACGGGCTAGGTCCCGTCTTACTGGCCTTATGTAGGTCCAGGAATTGAGTAGATTCGAACGTGAGAAAGAGAAGGAAAAGGTTCGCAGGGGTTCGCATTGTCGAATGTCGATACAGGCGAGTGTGGGTCCCGGGGGCGCCCTAGCGAATCTGGTGTAGCGTCAGGGGGTTCTTCTATGGCGAACCAGGTGCGGACCAGGTGCGGTTATTCTACGAGAGCGAAGCCTGAGTATCCCAGGGGCTAAGACCCTAACATCTATCAAGTAAAGACCTTCTGCCTTAAAAATATCTAAATAGAAGAGAATACTAAACAGAAAGATATAAGAGTTAAAAATCAATAACAGATTATCTATAATTTCTAAAAAGGAAAAGTTATTACTAGACGCCACTTAGTATATAAAATAAAACTGTTAAACTAAGCTTATATATACTATTATATAATTCTAAGATATTGTTTAGTGTGCTCAGTACGAAGTTCTATTATTAGAATCAGAAGGCCGCCCAGAGGATTTTTTTGGATAGAAAACTGAAGATACTTTAGTTGTAGTGATAGAAAAGCAGAAATCTAATTAACTATAAAAATTCTAAAGATAGTAAAAAAATAGATCTGAATCTACTTAAAGCTAAGATGAAATTATTTTTTAATAGTCTATAAAATAGTCTTATTAAACTCTATTAAGTCCTGTAGATAGACTCTAGTTTTCTCTCACTTTTTTATATCTAACTAATACTTATCTATCAGACTTTAGAGACCCTATCCACTGATTAAAAAAGCCAACCATTATAAAACCTAATTATATACCACATTAATCTCTTTATATTATTCTTTTATAAAGCTAGTACAAGTAATTATTTGATAATACCCCTAGAAAGTTTTCTATTCTTGATGCAGAGTACTAGTCTTTTTAATTTTTTTTAATAGCTAGTAGTTTTTATCTTACTTTAGCTTTATATAATAGTTAAAGAATTGATATATATTATTTACTATTATCTTGTGGAGAGCCTTCTCTACATCATTCTATTTTAGTAATATATTTGTCTTAGCAGTTTTTACCTTATAATACCTAGTAAGGAATTATTAATGGTTGGTTACAGATGGTTTATAAAAAAAAAGCTTAAGATCCTTATTTATATCACTGTCCTTTTATATAGGTCTAATATAATTTAGTCTTATCAGAATGCTTATAGTCTAAGAAGACATTGGTAATATTTTTATTTATATCATTATTAGGGTTATCACTGTATTCTAAGGATTCGGATAAAGAATAATAAGATATGGATTGTTCTGGATAATGTGCTAGTTCTAATTCTGATTTAGTTACAATTATTATATAACTTCTGTCTAACTTGTAGTCAAAGACATTATTATTATTAAAGTTATATAAATCTTTAAAGTTATAGCTAGATAAGACATTATTAATATTATTCTTTGAAGGGTTAGTATCTGTATAACTAGATAGCATAGTAGAATGCGTATACTAATAAGTCCGCAGCCTTAAATGTATTAAAGAAACATAGTAAATGTAGAGTGTTATTTAGATGCCAATCAAGAATAGATAGAAGGAAATTAGAAAGGAACAGTCTGCTTTTAAGGCAGAGCAGACTATTTGTGAGAGTGAGGAACGCTATTTCAGTATATTCGCAAAAAGAATGACTGGAAAATAGATTGACGAGATAGTATAGCCGGGAAAGGTATAATACGACCACGCACTGTGGGCTGTTGTGCCTATACACGGTGGTACCGACGCTGGTTTGGACGACGATCGCGCCCGGTTTCGGGCGTGCTGCCACAAATCGCAATTGTTATAGAGTAAAAGCAGTATCTGTATAACATCATATTCGTAGTGATTTTCGTAGGTTAGCCCTCAAGCACCGAAAGCGCAATGTAGAACTTTTCAAACTTGAGTTTCAACCATGGAGGAGTAGCAGAAGTTGGTAGTCATACCTCTAACTTCAAATAGTAATCAAGGATTATACTATGAGTTGGAATACTGGTCTTTGTTTAATTATTTTAATATAGATTTAGATAACTTTAGCTTTATTGTGATTTCTTGTAGTCTCAGAGTGATGAACTGTGGAATAAGTCTAGATATCTGTCTTTATTTATATAGACACAACATAAAAGATCTGGCACCATATGTATATTATTAATATTAAATCTAATAAGCTCTAGACAAAAGCTATTTATTTTAGGTAATTAATATAAAATAGGTAGTTGATATAGAATAGTAATTGATACTTAATAAATAGCTAATATGAAACCAGTTATTAATACTAATTGATAGTAAGGATTAACTTAAATACTTTATGCTACTTAAGTATATGCCTAGCTTTTTAAGAAAAACAGAGTATAAATGTCTTACTTCCAGCTGTGACATGCCTTTTCCAAAGATATTCGATTCCTATCTAGGGGTGCGATTCTCTAAAACAACAAGCATGGGAAAGGAATCTAACTACCAGGACCTGCAGGAAGGTTTTATCTTGTGTGCTTAGGTAACCAGCTTGACCCCTTATAGCCCTGGGGTGAGGCTATCCCCAGATCTGGCACCGCGGGTTAGGATTGATACCCTTCCTGCCTAAGGCCTCCCATCCGGCCATAAGGCCGCTCCTACCCTTAGAGATAGCCTTAGACTCAGCCGTCACATCACCCCTCTCTTCGGAAACGCTTGCCCTCAAGCGTTGGTTACTAGTCTATTATCATCTATATGCTTTTTAATAAATTGATCCTTCTCTATAGCTTTTATCTACACATCTAACCAGCATGGTGGACCTGGCTTTTTGGGATTGGCATCATAGAACAATTTCAGTGTTAGTAGAGTATTCAAAAAATACTTTGCTGGATACTATACTAGATCTAGGTCTCTGTCTAGTCAGCTTACTTGATAGCATAGCTTCTTTCAATGTATCTAGGAGTCTAGGATCCTATTGACTTCTTATTCTGAATTTCTATTAATCTAGAGCTTAGGACATTTCTTCTTCAGTTGACTAGTAAGAGGCTTGGTCGAAGCGGCGTGGCAGAGCTTGTCTGGGGAAAAGATATGGTGTATTTGTATGCCCTGTAGCAAATTTAATTTAAAGGTATATCTTATCTTACGTAGTATCTTGTATAGTCCTTCAGACTGATAGCCTAGCTTCCTGCCTGGTCGTTTTGTATTCTATTTTTTGTTATTGATGTAGATGTGATCACTAACTCTGAAGTCTATTTTCTGTCTGTGCTTGTTTGCTTGCTGTTGCTGTCTGTCTTGTGTTTTTGTAATATTATTGCAGGCGTGGTTCTATATGTGTTCTAAATACTGTATCTATACTTGGGCTTTCTTCTTGTTCAGTGTATAGCTTCTAGGTGGCGTTGATAGCGCCTAATTAAATAATATCTGAGGAGTATAACCTTTTTCTATCTTAAATGGGGATATCTCTGTAGATTCTTGTGGTAGTGACGTAGCTGTAAAGTTGATAATTAGTAGGTACTCTGACCAGTTGTCCATTGCAAAGTTAATATATGGCTGTAGCTGCTGCTGAAGATACTGATTTACTATCTTTATTTGTCTATCTATCTGGGCATGCTGTGCTGTTGACAGCTTTATCTTGATGTGAAGGATTCAGTATATCTCTTCTTAGAACTCAGAGATAAACTGGTCTTCTTGGTCTGATATAATGCTGTCTGGTAGGCCTATCCACGGGAAGATATACTAAATCTATAACTTTGCTATGTCTTTAGCTGTCACCCCTTTGTGGCACGGTATAGAGACTGGTCTTTTGATTAAACGGTCAACAGTAATAAAAATGTTATCGAATCTCTATTTGTCTTGGGGCAGCTCTATGAAGTCTATTAATAAATGCTGCTAAGATCGTACTGGGATAGGTAATGGTTGGAAGAGTCTAGGGGCCCTGTCTCTGTACATGTTCGTTCTCTTATATATCTTATAATTGTCTATATATCAATTTATATCATTACTCTATATTTTCTAATAGAATTGTTCTTAGACTAGCTTCAGCATTTTTGTATGTTCTGGGTGCGCTGTTATAGGTTGTTAATGTACTTCGTCTAGTAGTTGTGTTTGTAAATCATCCTTCTTGGGAATATAGAGTTATTTATTAAAGAAAAGTTGTTTTTTAATTACTCTATAGCTCTCCTTTTTCTCTAAGAGTAAGACTTCGGCACTTTTCTCAGCTATATATTTCTTGTTGGCCGCTAATACCTTGGTGATAATATCATTCTCTATAGTTAGGGTGACCAGTTCTATATATGTTATCTTAAGTGCGATCTTATTGTCGATTTTATGCCGCGGTAGTAGCATTTAGTTCTGATGATTAAGGTTTTTCGCCTTTTCATCTTCTCTCTAGGTGAGGGTGTCTGTTAATATATTCGTTTTTCCTAGTCAGTATCTGAGTACAAAGTGGTATTCCTTTAAGAACTTGTACCATCAGGCTTGTTAGGTATTTAAAGCTTTGATAGTTATAAAGTATTTAAGAGCCCGGTGATTTGATAGGATATCAAAGGACTTCTGTCCTCTTAATCTAATTAATTCAGACTTTTATTTTCTTAGAGTCTTTATTACTGCCAGTAGTTCTTTGTCATAGATGTCGTAATTATGCTCGGCTGGGGTTATTAATGTGGAGTAGTACATGACCAGATGTTATTCCTTATCCTTATATAGTTGAGATAGAACTGCGGCCACTACTCCATCTGACGCGTTTGTTTCTATGTGGGTTTGGCGATTGGGGTTGTAATGGGCTAGTACTGGGGCTTTCGATAATTTCTTTTTCAGAATTTCAAATGCTTCTTCGCACTCTTTACTCTATATAAATGGAATGTTAGTTTGAGTGAGGTAATGTAATGGCCTTGCAGTTCGGCTGTAGGCCTTTATGAACTTTTGATAGAAGTTGCAGAAACTAAGGAATGACTGTATTTCTAAAACTGTTATTGGTGTTTTCTAGGAAAGGATAATCTTAATCTTTGCTGGGTTGACCTCTATTTCCTCTGAGGTAATGATAAAGTCTAGATACTTGGTTGATGTGATATGGAACTTGCATTTTTTGATACTGGCTTGTAGTCCTGCCTCTCGGAGTCTCTTTAATACCTGTCGCATATGCATCTCATGCTCTAGCTCGTTCTCGCTGTATATTAATAGATTGTTGATGAACGCAATCACGAACTGGTCAAGGTAGTCTATGAAGATATTGTTGATCAGTTGTTGAAACGTCGCTGGTCTATTGGTGAGGCTAAACGGTATTATCTCATATTTAAAAGTGCTATACTGACAATGGAAGGTGGTTAGATCTGTGGAGTCTGGGTGTATTCGGATTCGGTGGAACCTCTGCCTAATGTCCAGCTTAGTGAAGATCTTTGCCTTACTTAAGCGCTCAAAGACTTCCTCGATAAGTGGCAGTGGATATTGGTCTTTTCTGGTCAAAGCGTTCAGCTTGCGGTAATTAACATAGAAGCGGAATCCGCCATTGGCTTTCTTGGCCATGAGGATTGGAGACGTGAATGGTGTATTGCTAGGGACGATAAATCCTTTATCCAGGTTATTAATAATATAGTCTTGGGCTGTTTGGAGCTGTTCCTCTGACATTTGATATAAAGGACTATAATCTAACTCTAGGTCTTGATTTAACTCGATCTTGTGGTTATACTTTTGGTGAACTGGCAACTCGTCTGAGTGGATCTTTGAGAAGACATTGGTGAACTCGTGATACTGATCTGGCAGCTGCTGCTTGATCTCCTCATTTTTAGTCGACTTGGCTGTTCTTTCCTTCTTAGTTTCTAGTGTCTGCTTTATCTTGTAAAGACTAGTCATGAAGATATCTGTAGTTTTGTTTTTTACATAATGATGGAATCTGGCAGCTCTGATGATTGTTATGTCTATTCTATATGTTTTTCTTTCTGAGCGTTGGCGATGTGGGTTTCTTGTTGGACTGATAACTGGTGATGTTTCCTTGGTATTGTTAAAGGGTCCTGTGGCGTTCTTTGATTGTAAGATTTTCTCTATTTTCTGTAGTTCTATCCTTGATTGTGTCCTTTGTGTTCTTTCTGTAACTGTAGGCGCTTTTCTTTGGGGTTCTGGTTGTAGGAGTGGGACAGGTTCTTCTATTAACCGATCTCGGCGCTCTATATTAGCTTGGTGTTTGAGATTGACTGGTCTATTTCTCCTTAGTATTGTCTTTGGTATGTGGATGAACTGTTTTTTCTCTATTTGATTTTTGAGAGACACATTCTCTGGCTATAAAAGGTGATGGTTTCTGTAATCTATTAATATATTGTACTTCTCCAGCTATATATGACCCAAAATGACATTGTGATGGCCTAGTCGCACTAAGAGAAAGGGTAGATGCCGCTGTATCTGGCCATCAATAACTAGTGTTAAGATCATGAGGTGTGTGACTGGTTCTACTGTCTTCCTATTATACCCTCTCATCCTATAGGGTTCAGAAACGGGTACTGTGTATGTCTGAAAGTGTCGTGCAAGCTTCTCTGCTAAAAATATATCTAAAAAGGTAAATCTGTTGGCTTCAGTATTGGCTAAAGCTTTGGTGCAAATTGAATATCTATTCTTAGCTAGCTGAATAGATATAGTTATGCTATCCTTCTTTCTTTCCATCAGCTGTGAGAGATCTAAAGCTTCGTTGTCTGTACTTGATGCGCCTAAGAAGGAGACTTCTCCTAGGTGTGGGTGTTTTCCAACTCTTTACCTGTGTCATCCTCTAAGGCCTTTAGATTCGGAGCCTTCTTCTTGAGGGGGCACTTGTCAGTATAGTGACCGCTTAGTTTGTAATTGAAGCATTTGTCTTTGTTTATTAGCTTCTTCTTTTCTTTCTAGGAGAGCTGTGGTTGAGGGGCTTTATTCTTCGGCTTTGATTCTTTGGAGGTATTCGACTGGTAGTCTTTTTGGCTGTGGCCTTTGCTGCTTCTAATCCTATGGTTGTGGGCGCGTTGTTCCTTTTTAGTGATCTGCTCAAGGCAGTTGGTAGTAGTGTGGCATTTTTGTATAAAGGTCTGGTATGATATTATTGGGTTGGTGTTTTCCTTGATCATGGTGCGCTGTATGTTGAATGAGAGTTTGTGGTAGAGTTTCTTCTTTTATTCTGATAGGGCGAGGCCAGCTTCTTGGGTAAGAAGCATGAATTTTGATAAAAAGATCTGAAACTTTGAATCTCTTATTGCTAGGTGACGGAGTTCTATCTTTGTATTGATCACGCGGTTCTTGTCTATGTAGATTGTTTTTAGATGCTTGAAGATGTTACCGATATCCTGGTAATGTTGTGCTGAGTCTTTCTGGAATTGTGGGAGTAAGTGGTTGGCTGTTTCTCTCTTACACATCCCCTTTATGTACGCTATATGGGCCAGGGCTGTTGGGTAATAGTTGGTATTGGCTTCTAACTTGTTCTTGACATCGATCTTCTATGATTTGTACTTAGGATCGATTCCATCCGATAGCAGCTGGCTATTTAGTAGCTTGGTGGTCTTTTTCTTGTGGTCTCCCCCAGCTGGAGAGGTATTAGCGATTGCGGCATCATGTTCTGTGATTAGTTTGGATATGGTTTGGCGATGGTCGGCCAGGTTGCTCTTGAGGTTCTGAATCTCCTCTTTCATAGAGTTGATTTCCTCTGTGTTGTTGTTGTTAGACTTAGCGAGAGCCTTTTCTAGTCGTTTCTCTTGTATGGAGAGGTGTTGGAATAAACCTTTAAATAGGCCTCTAGGGTCGCTTCTGTAAAGTTTAAGGAATTTATCTTTATTAAGTGGTTTTTCAGGAATATCTCTAAGCTTTAGTTCTTTGAGGTTAACGGTTAAGTGGCGACTGGGTTCTTCTATATTGTTGTTGCTGGCGCTCTCGCCATGCTGACATTTGTCAGCGGTATTTGGTCTTGCTATTGTGCTGGCTTATAAGATTTCTAGGTTTCGAATGAAGGTAAATGAAGGTTCAGGGTTAGAGTGCTGACAAGGTGTTTGTTGTGGCTGTATGGACTGTACTGAATATAAAGAGGTTGAGATAAAGAAAAGTTTATTCCTAATTAGAGCGCTGACTGCAGCTGAGTGCTGGCTGTGTTAGTTGTGAGAAAGATAAAGATAAAGTGTAGCGATGTTTGTTGTAATGTGATGTGCCTTTTCTAAAGATATTTGATTCCTATCTAGGGGTGTGATTCTTTAAAATAATAAGCATGGGAAAGGAATTTAACTACTAGGACCTGCGGGAAGGTTTTATCTTGTGTGCTTAGGTAACCAGCTTGATCTTTTATGGCTCCGGGGTGAGGCTATCCCCAGATCTGGTACTGTGGGTTAGGGTTGATGCCCTTCCTGCCTGAGGCCTCCCATCTGGCCACGAGGCCGCTCCTACCCTTGGGGATAGCCTCAGGCTCAGCCGTCACACAGCTATATAGCAAAGTTTTATGATATTGTATTTATTATTGATTAATTATTTAATTAGTTTCCTAAGAAATTAAGCTCCTAAAAATCTATTACTAGATTTATTTTATATTATATATCTATACAGTTTCTAATGTATATTTTGTTCCTTGTGTCTCCTGTCCTTATCAGATATCAGAGTACTGTAAAAGCTAATCACTTTTATAATAGTAAAGAATATTTCTAGGTAAATTTGGGACTATATTTAGTCCTATCTGTAAGCCACCCCTGCTTCTAATCTCCAACTATCAGGGTCTAATAAATACTATATATTATAGAATTCCATCTTTAAGAGTGATACATAGCTTTGAAAAATGATTAAGATGAAAGGAAACCCTTTTCTTTTCGGCCTAGAACTTGATAAAATAAGGTTGTTAAAATAATATCGAAAACAAATCTATATAATGATTCATTGTGGCAAATAAACAATATGCCCTGATTATAATTTTAGGCTGTTTTAGAAATCCTTGCAGCTATATGAATATAATAAATCTAAAATAAAGATTACATTCTGTAGAGAAATAATTCTTAATATATTAGAAATTGAATATCCAGAGAATCCTTTACAACTAGATAATAAATAATTGATATGATTCTTTTCTGTAGGTAGTAGCTAGACTATTTTATAATACTCCTTTTATAAGAGAAATAAAATCTCTCTACTACTCTTATCTTAGATAATTACTTTACGCGGGCCATTATATACTATAGAAATTCTTAAATATAGCTATACTATTACTATTCCTTACAGTAAAGAAACAAGGCATATTATTTTTAAAAGTCGTCAGAAACGGCATGCTATGGAATTTGATTATAATAGATTAAACCAACTTCTCTTAATAAAAGTCCAGCATTAAATATTAGCTTCCTGTTCTATAACTACAGTGCCTTACAAAATCAGTTTCCCTTATAAACACTTCAAATTGTTTTTAAACCTATTTTTGAAATAGCAATAAAATAAGCTAGTCTATATAAAGTTAAGCTCTAGACTAATACTATTTAGATAACATGGTACCAAACAGTAATATAACTAGGATTTCTGTATATATTATGCTCACTTAAGTAATCATAACAAATATAAAAGAACCCAATATAATGTATATAGGCTAGTAATAAATCTTATTTATTTATTTATTTATTTAATCAAATTTAACGTCTATACCGAGCCCTAGGCTATGACAGACAGCGATTCGTGTGGATTAGGCCTGCTTATAGGGGTTGCCCCCTATAAACCGGTGCCTCTACCCCCATTGGATCCATGCTTTCAAGGTATCTTGCACTTTCCTCGCCCCAAGCCACTTATATGCGCAGGACGATTCGGGGGCTTATAGTGGGTGGCAACCACTACCCCCTCCTTATGGCCACTAACGTTTGGGCGTTGCCTACAATAGCGGGCCGCCCCTGCCCGCTATCCTTCCCCCTCTCGCTCTCCCTCATCCAGGGCCTCAATGCCCCAATTATCAGTCTTATAGGCCTGCTCCCAGGCCTGTTGGTTATCCTCTCGCTCCCTAATGGCCCCTATAAACGCCAGCAGCGCTGTAGTGGCCTTTGGGTCCTGGAATAGGCGTGCTTCGGGGCACTGCTCGCTATCCTGCAGGGCCTTTACCCCCGCTTCGGCCAAGCCGGCATATAGTTTTTCCCGCTGGTGGCACCACTGTCGACAGTTTGTAAGAAGGTGTCTTACCGTCTCAGTCCCCCTAGAGCACCCCAAGCAATTAGGGAAGTCTCGGGCCTTAATTCGGTGCAAATAGGCCCCAATTGGTGCGTGGCCAGTCTTGAACTGGTAATATCGCCGCGCTAGGTGCTTGGGGGTGTTCGCCAACATTGGGTCAAGCTTCCATCCCCGGGGGGGATAGTAGGCCTGGCTTGCCCGCTGGGCACGCTTTGCAAGCTTTGCAGCAAGCCAGTTGGCCCTGGCAGCTCTATAAGCTTCGGTACAGGCCCGTTGAGCATGTGCCAGTGAGATGCCCGAGTATTTGCCTGTTCGGGGCTTCCCCGCAGCTTTCTTGGCGGCTTTATCGGCCTCTTCGTTGCCTGGGACCCCCTTATGGCCTGGCACCCAGCATATAGTAACCCTGCGGCCGGTGGCCTGCAGTTCCTTGGCTAGATCATGTGCCCGCAGCGCCAGGGCTTGGCCAGGGCCTGGCTGGGTATGCTGAAGCCTGCCTATAGCGGCTTGAGCATCGAGAAACACCCTAATTGGCCCTCTAAGATTCTCTGCCAGCGCCCACTCTAGGGCTTCGACTACTCCTATTAGTTCTGCATCAAAGACTTCGAAGCCTGCGCCCAGGGGAGCTAGGCGCGACCTCCAGGGGCCAATAAGTGGCTTATAAGCTACCGCAGCGCCTACGCGCTGATCGTCTAACCTGGAACCGTCTGAGTAAAGGTCAGTGTTCCCTATCCCACTTAGGGGGTCTGAGGCTAATTGCATAGCGGTTTCAGGGGAGTCTATCCTGAAATCTAGTGGTATAGACCTATTACCAGGCTCTATTGTACGCTCAAAGCCCTGGGAGGGGTCGGCGGTCAAGGCCTCTCGTAGCCTGCGGGCCAGGCCCATGCCCAGCTTCCAGGGGCCTCGGCGGGTTGGTGTTGCCCAAGCTCGGTCTTCTAGCGGCTGCTCTCCAGGCTGTGCATGGGCGTCTCCCTCCCTAAGCGTTATGGGGAGTATTTCTGCTGCTGGATGCCCCTGGGGAAGTCCTAGGAGTCTCAGGGCATACCGCCGCTGTTTACTATCTAATAGGGCCTCTGCTGGTTCCAAAGCTGCCTCCCTTATAAGCGGTCCTAATGGGGTGGACTTCAGCATGCCTGTGACTGCCCGGGCCTGGTTATTAATTAGGCCCTGCAGTCCTTCTAGGCAGTTCTTTTGCCCATGCCACCAAAGCTCGGCCCCATAAAGCGCCACTGACTGCGCGGTGGCCTTTTGGATTCGCCATGCCAGGCCTGGGGGGAGCCCCTGGGCCTTGCACAGTGCCCGCACTCGTCTTTCAGTATTTTGACCTTTTTGCAGGCGGTACTTATAGTGGGCTTTGAGGGTAAGCTTTGGATCTAGTAAGACCCCTAACCACCGGATGGCTGTTGGGGAGAATGCCACTAAAGCGTCTCCTACCTGCACCCTAGCTTCCTGGACCTGATTTTTATGTTCCCTGCTGGTGGCCCTAGAGAATAGGATGGCCTCTGTCTTTTTAGGGTCGAATTTGACGCTATTTGCCAGTCCCCACTCAATAGCAGCTTTTGCCGCTGCTTCTAGCTGCCTGCAGATCTCAGAGACCGAGCTTCCCTGGGCTACCAGGCCTATGTCATCGGCATAGGACAGGGCCTTGATCCCTGGCACCTGCTGTTCCATAGCCTGAAACACACCCCGGATATAGATAAGAAAGAGGATTGGGGAGACCGGTGAGCCCTGGGGCAGCCCTGAGTCAATAGGCTGTTCAGGGGCTTTATAACCGTCAATTACGAGGCTGACCCTTCTATTTGTAAGGAAGGATAAGGTCCACCTTATAAGGTCATTATCCAGGCCTGCAGCTTCCATAGCCTCACTAAGCTTATAGGGGTCAACATGGTCGAAGGCCCCCATAACGTCAATAAAGATAGTGCCTGTGAGAAGCTTTTGAGTCCATCCCTCGTGCACTGTTTGCACGAGGCAGGCCACCGCGTCAATAGCCCCACGGCCCCGCCTGCACCCCATTTGTCCAGGGTGTAAAGCCCCCTGGGCCTCACACCAGTCCGCTATAAGGCCTGCAGCCAGCTTCTCAACAACCTTGCCCAGGCAGCTAAGCAAGCTTATCACCCTCCAGGCCTTCACCTGGGTGTAATCAGGCTTCCCTGGCTTCCGAAGTAGGATGCCTTTAGCGGTCTTCCAGGCCCCTGGGTGCACCCCAAGCCGAAAGCACTGCCTAGCCATCCCTATGATTCGGGGTGAGTCTAGTGCCCAGAGTAGCCGGCATGCTTTAAAATTGAGCCTGTCGGCCCCCGGAGCTTTCTTAATGCTCTGGCTGAATAGGGCCTGATGCACCCGCTCTGGCGTTATAAGCATGTGGGCCTGTCCACCTGGCAGCTCCCCAGGAGGGGAGCTACGGGGGGCGTTAGGAAATGCCATTTCCCTGATTAGGGCTTCTTTATCGGCCATGGTAGTGGCAGGGGGAGCCCCTAGATCCGGGCCTTGGAGTGCTGGGGTGGTGGGATTAGTCCGTGGCTTAGTGTACTGTAGGGCTATCCAACACCTATTAGGATCTCCTGGAGAAGGCTTTTCCAGGCCATCCCTAGGGCCTTTGGGAAAAGGGTTCCCAGTGGGGTTCGAACCTTTTTTCCACTCTTCCTTCCCCCCAGGGCCTCCCTCAGCAAGGAAGACCTCCCAGCAGGTCCTTTTAGCCGCCTTTATTTCATGGTAATAAGCGGTTCTTGCAGCCTTGAATTCGGTGTCGGTACAGGCATGGGCCTGCCACCGCTTGCGGGCTGCAGCCCATAAGCTCCGGGCTTGCCGCAGCTCTGGCTTCCACCACCGCTTAGAGCGTGCACAAAGCCGTACTGCTTTGGCATGCCTATCGAGTACGCTGGTTAGGGTGTCCTGCACCCAATTGGCCTCTCTAGCAAGGTCTTCCTCGGTGCATTGATCACTAAGAGGGGGGTGGCCTACAGCCTCTGAGGCCCAAGCTGCTGTGGCCAGCTTTAGGGCTTCCTCGTTTACCTGCAGAGCTTCTATCTGCCACCCAGTAATCTCCCCGGAGATTCCTCCTGGGGGGGGTTCTAGGGCTTCCCAGGCTAGGACGATAAGCTCATGGTCAGATGTTGTAGGCTTATCCTTATCCACCTCCCAGGCTTGCAGAGGCCCTAGGGTTGGCGAGGATAACGCTAAATCAATAATTGACACCCCCTCGGTCTTCTTATAGCGTGTGGCCTCCCCCAGTGGGTTATTAACATATAGTGAGTGCCGCTCTATAAGCTGTTCCAAGGGCTCAGCGTTAACCCGGCCCTTGGCCAGTGGGTTCCACGAAGGGCTATGGGCGTTGAAATCACCCACTAATAGGCACCTACCCACTATAAGCAGGTCCCAGTCTGCGTCCTCGATGGCCCGGCGTCGTCTAGGGAAGGCCCCTTGCCACCGGTAACTGGCCCCAATCCACACATCATAGCAGTTGACTATTCTAGTGCGTCGGGGGGCATGCCCGCTAATTATTGGTGCTTCCCATATGTCCAGGGCCTGTAAATAGGGGTGGTCTACTAAATCAGTGCGGTTCTCGACCCTAACCGCCCCTATAAGGTCTTTACGGATGGCCATAAGCACCCGTTGATCCCGCTTCTCCCCCCCTGGCCAGTACAGCAGATAGCCTGGGTGAGAGAAGTCATAAGCAATATAAGGCTCTTGCAGGCATATAATGCCTATTTGCCGCTCTATCCCCGCTTCTAGAGCCCCTAAGGTTGCGGGGTAGGTACGGCCGCAATTATGTTGAATAATCAACATTAATAGGGGCTGCAGCTCCAGGCGTTGGTGTTGGACACGGGGATGAGTACGGTAGGGGTGATGTCCCTGGGGCATCTTCCATAGCGTCATCGACCTCCCTAAGCTTTGGGGCTTGGGGGGCGTCCTGGGTAGTGGTTGGGGGAGAAGCCTCCTCAGCAACGCCTTCCCATTCGGTCCATTCAGGGGGGGGAGGGGGCATAACGACCTCTACGCCAGGGAAGCGCTTATGGAGTCGCCGGCGGGCCTCCCGAAGCTTGGGGCACCCCGGGGAATCAGCCTGGTGCTTCCCCCCACAGTTGCCGCATTTAGTGGGTGCATGCAGGCATGGGTGGCCTGTTTGGGCCCTGCAGTCTAGCACGTTGCAGGTGTGCTCTTGGGCTTCATGGGCGCCAGCACACACGGTGCAGAGTGGTGGTCGGGTGCCGCAGCCTCTATAAGTTCGGTGGCCAATGCCGCAGCATCGGGTGCAAACGGTGTCTTTACCCACTTCGTGATAGGGGCTGGTAGGGTGCCTGTTGCCCCCGAAGCGTACGCCCCGGGCGAGTAGCCTGCGGGCGTCATCTAGGCCTCCTACTGTTATAACGATAGTAGAGAAACGCTGCTTATTAGTCTGGATAGCCGCTATCGGCTTGATCCAGGTAGGGTTTCTCATTAGGGTGCATGTGCCCCCTAATTCAATTTCTTCCCTGGCTAGGCCTAGCCCTGAGGCGCTATAGCGGGCTACCGGCACCGCATGCACCTTAATCTTGTGCCACTGTTGGTCTGCTTCCACTGAGATGACTGCGGGGTCGACCCGGTGGCAGGCAGCCACTAATAGGTCCTTATAGGCTGGTAATAGCGAGCCTACGGTGCTTCCTTGGTCCAATAGGGCTGAGATAGCCCCTGATTCGGTGTAATTGGCGTCTATTACCCTGGCGAAGTTCGGGAAGCCTGCCTGGGCTAGGCAGCGGTTAAGCTGCAAGATGACATCGGCTTTAGACTTTCTAGGGGCGGTGCGGCCATTTTCACGCCTAAATATAAGCCTGCGGTCTCCCTTGTTGCTTCCGCGAATAGGCTTCAGGCTCCCTGGGTCCATTTGGACTTTTGGGGGCTGGTTCGGGGAGTAAGCCCGTTTTTTTGTAACGATTTGCCACTCCTGGGCATTGCTGGCCGCTATATCGGCCCACTGGGGGCCTGCTGCGGGCTTCACCCCAGGGGGTGGTTTTGATATCGGGGGTGAGGCTCTGCGTGGCTCTATGGGCTTAGCGGCCCTATTCGGGTTAGCTTGGGGGCCATGGGCGACCTCTGCAAACGTCGTCCCCTGGGATGGCAGAGGCTGTCGTGGGCCCTGGCGGTCGCCCCCTGACGATAGGGGCTTTAGAGGGTGGTTTGGGGCGTTCGGGGAGGCCTGTTGAGCTTCTAGGGTTGAGAAACGGCGCTCCAGAGCGCCCAATTGGCCTGTGAGGCGCTGCTCCATAGCCTCTACCAGAGAGGTCATATAGGCCTTCATAGCGGCCATCTCCGCGTGCAGCGCGCTATTGCTGCTTGCAAAGTGGCCTAATAAGGCCTGTTCCATGTCCTTGTAGGCTGGGCCGATTAGGGCCTTCATGGGGGCTCTTTCTGCCCCGTCAGGGCTGTGTTCCTGTAGTCTCTTCCCTAGAGTTTTAGGTGCTTCCTGGGAGCCTGGCACGCTGCTTAGGGGGGGAAACAACTCCCTAGGGTTGATTTCCAGGCTAGGCAAGAAGCCCTCGCTCTGAGGGACTGTTGCACTTGCCTCGGGGGGCGCTGGTGGTGCTGTCCCCGCTGGGGTGCCTATATAGGCCCCTACGGGGTTCACCAGACCTAGCGCCTGCCCCCCTGGGTCTAGGGGGTGGTTGTCGATATTGGGGAGTCCAGGGGCCATAGCGAAGCCCTGGATGCCTTCCAGTAGCATTGAATTTCAAAAGGTTGATTTTTGATTTTCCCGGCGGGTTTCAAAGTTACTTAATTCCTTAATAGAAATTTTTAACCACTACTAAAGCAAGTCAGTACCTAGTTATCCCTAGCTTTTTAAAAAAACTCTTTGAATATACGCCTTCTTGTTTACTAAGCTATACTAGCTATGTTCATTATAGCTAGTGTTGCCTCAATCATTCTCACATTCATAATACTTCTCAACCTTAATCTAAAAGGCTTAGGGATTATAACTCTAAAAATACATCAAAGAATAAGCACTAAGAAATAAAGACTAAGTATTTAATAAAAGATTAGAATCACTATACCCAGCTTAGACCTTTAATTATTCAAGGATAGTCCTCTTAGCATTGGAATCCCTACTTTAATTGAGACTATTGATGCAGGTATGCCTATAGCTCTTAATAATATAGCTACCAGAGTTCAGAATACTGTTGGATTAGAAGCTTCTATAGCCTAAAATATAATTCAAAGTGCAGCTACTGTTGTTAGCTTAATTAAGCTAAGGAATATCTTAATCAACACAGAAAAGCTTTATTTAGGATTTAAAAACAGTAGAGTTGACTATCAGTGTCTATTGTTGAATATCTCTTCTATCTTACTAGAGAGCTTTTTAAGTATACTAGGGGAAAGCCTAGAGATACTGTAAACTATTTAGAATATATTGATATTAGCTATCCTAGGAACTATATAGCACTCCCTTATTGCTGGAATAGCCCTAGTGATCTCCTTTACTGCCTTACTATTCTTCCACAAGTCCACTCAAAGTCTATAGCAAAGAACAGTTATGATCCTAGTAAGCCTGGCATATCTGATAATCCTGTTTGCTATATCAACTGCTATTGTCTGTATAGTACTATCAAAATTTAAATAGTCTATCCGCGACCATTTATTACAATTTTTTACCACAGAAAATAATAGTGTTGGAAATTACTATATGGCGGCACTAATGTGTGCAATAGTGATGATAGTCGCCAGTATCGCCATAATTTTGATGTGAATCGCTACCTACCTGTTCTCTATGGATGCAGGCTGTATACAGTAGGTTGCACATTCAGCTTGACAAAAACAAAACTGACTGGCGTTCTACATTTCTGCCAAGAAACGCCAGCATATAAATGGTTAGTTCCAGAATAATTCTACGTTCTGTAATTTTGCTTTCGCTGTATTGGACAGTTATGAAAAACATACACATGTAAATTACTCGTATTAATTTCTAGCACCTATGACTTACTCTTTCTATCGCCCAGTCGCGTAATCTCCAACACAGCCTTTGGGAACACTAGCGATAGAAGCGGAATATTGGGTTGGACAAATTTTGTAAAAGTATTCCGTTGTTGGATGAAGTCCCCGCATATATACCTACCGACTGATCTACACCTATAACTTTGAATCTGATAGATATTATTTTAAATACAGTTATAATTAGTAAGTTTTTTTTTACTCAAGATAGTTTATATAATAAGCTTGACATACGTCCTGCTAAATCGTCATAAGAGTTCATACAAATTGCCACACCCAAGAAGTGATGCAACAATTACATTACATAGAACCTTCTTTTATACATATGTGCAAAACCATTGTATTTTAACCAATATATATACGTCATAGAGCACAAGAGGGAAAAATATTTCATTATTTCGCGTCTTCATGTTCCAGTCCCAAAGGCTAGTAAATGCTTATTCGAGGCTACTAATGCTGCTGATTGTTGAAATTTATTCCTATTAGTAAAGTCTGCTAAGTTAAAACTAGGTGTCATCAAAGAAAAGTATTATAATAATATCAATCAGGTTAAAACGCGTTGTGCATGGTGTGTATATATAAATTAAATTCTATGTGGCGTAATTGTTGCGTCATTGACTATGGGTGGCAATTATCTTCGATTAGAATGGATATTGTGCTTGTAAACGGAAAATTATTAAAAATACATACCATATTCCCTAACCTTATAGAAACACCGTGATATTAATATATATTATAATGGAGCCAGAGGCGAATAAAAAATTTGATCCTGAAGTAAAGCCAAATTCAAGTTGAAGTGAACTATGCTGACAATTTCTAGCTACTTTCTGAATCCGAGAGGCGCATCTTCCAAATCTATGGACGGGTGCGTGGCGGTCAAATGAAGGAGCGAAAGTACTTTGATTCTGGTGATTTCGCACTTTCTGCAGCTGGTAGGGAGACCGATAATGGCGCAATAAAAACTGGGGTGGATTATCCACGGCGTGAGAGTATTTCACGTCCTCATGCTCCAGTTCCCAAGTCTAGTAATGTCAATGACGATGCCAATGAGAAACCTCATGACCAAACGAGGGGTGATGCGGAAATGGTAGATACCCCTCTCCACCAACATACCGAGTCGAATGAGAAAACCAAACGCATTTATGAGTCTACTACGTAAATTGGAAATATTTTCAATATTCAGCATAACAAGATTGATTTGAAACTTCGATCTGTGTTTTGATTTGGACGAATTTTCAGCATTTACTATGTATTCCCAGGTATTTTGAAACCAGGCAGATTCCTGAGTCTTATGCGACTCCGAAAATATGTTGCTCATTGATCATTTAAATGCCCAATGAGATATTTTAAGCTGTTCAAACATGGAATGCGAATTACGATAGACGATTCCAGAAGTATGGGCCAATTTGGCAGTTTAGTTCTACGTACTATATCGAAAGGTGGATTACAGTATCCATAAAGACATAGACATACAAGTATTCTTCGTCTGACAATTTGATGATTATACTCTCAATGTAGGAGTGCATCTTGTAAACACTTTTGTCTGAGCCGCTATCTCCAGAAATATGAGAAAGGAGTATGGAAAGCTCTTCGTCTCATTGGCGGTCCCTCAATACCCATCAATCGGCTTAATGCTAATTGAGCCCCTCGCACACTGTAATCCAGGCTGACAGTAGTCTCATCTGCTATCTCCACAAATTGGCCAACTATGGCCAGATTTGTTACATTTTCTGGTGTCACATCAGGGCGATCTGTACTATTCCGAGGTAGCAGTGCCGCCGCCATGCGTGGCATCACACATGGAATTGTGATGGAGTTGCTCAAGATTGGTTCCATGGGGAAGTCAAGATGCCATAGCAATTCGGCCATTATTTCTTTACCATTGCAAAGAGTCATTGGCATTTTCACGAAGTTGCCTTCTTGGCTTGGGTAGAGGCCATAGCCCCACAACACGTCTATGTTGTTAGGTTGATTGGAAAAGAATGGTTGGTGAGGTATACACAAGCTGATCATCCAGTTGCTATGCTTGAGAGATACTAAACTCCCTGAACCAGGCCTGCCATTTGTCAATTCAAGGAAACGGTTAAAGAAGCCAGCAGCATCGTTGAGTGTAACAGTAAAGGTCACCAGTCTGGACTCACTAACGTGAGTGCAGAACTTATATGGATTACCAAATTTTGGATTCTTCGTCCCCAAGTCTAGCCACAGGGACCAGTTCTCATCGAGCTCATTCACAGCTTCCATGGAAGGTGGCAGGGCCGGTACTGTGTTGGAGCCACTTGACGAGCCGGATGTAACAGATCCGATAGAGACAATAACAATGTCGTTAGTACAGACATTGATTATCTCCTCGGAGTTATTTTGCACTATGTTTATTGCTGCGACTGATTCGATATCATTGTCTGAAATGGTTACAATATCCGTGACTTTGATGCGGAATCGGAAATCCACCCCTTTATTTTGAAGAAACCGAACGATTGGAACGATGATAGATTCATATTGGTTGTATCGGGTACAATCTAGTATTTTCTTGGTGTTTAGGCTTCGAAACTCATAAGAGTACCTTCGAAGACATCGACGAAATTCGGCAGCAGAGTGCCATGGCTGAAAGTTAAATCTGCTAAGCCTCAGCAATTGTGCGATAACCCTGAAATGTTGGGGCAGATGGCGCACAGAGTAGATAGAACAATCCAGAATGTGCCGTTGAAAAACCTTCTGTTAAATAACTCATCGATTCGTTTTCGACCGAGGGTTTGCTCGGATTTCAACATGAGCAGCAATAAATCCATTCGATCTTTGAGTCCTATGCCGAATTTCGAAGCCTCCATTTTCTCCAGCCTGTTGTCCCCTCGGATCAGGACGTGCGTGCCCGGAGAGTCTTGAAAGGGCATCTCAACATTGAACTTCTTAATCTCCTCTAATATTGTTACATTAGAGTTAGTTGCGGATGGTACCAAGTTGAGTAGCCTTTCCATGCAAGCGTCGTTATAAGTCGGCATGCATCCAGCTCGATAATTATAGCCAGTCACTGGATCACCAGCACTGATGATGCCGTCTCCAGGTATATCGTGGGATTCTAGGATATGGATCTGAGATGCAGGCACTTTCGCATCACAAATCAAGTGAACTGCCGATGCCAATGACGCAATACTGCTTCCCAGTATCCAAGCGTTGACCTTTTTAGGCGATTGATGGCCTGGAGCGAGTACAGGTTGCTGCTGACGAATCATTGATGTATGAAGTATTTTTCGAATCAAGGCTCTGTATATTTTGCGTTATGATAGCCTGACTTTGGCAGTCGCTCTTCTGGGGTAGCAGGTTGGGGTGGGAATGGGGGGTGGAATTCTTTGTACGGAAAGAGAGGATCATGGCGCTCTGTCCAACACTAAGACAAGAAAGGAAATATGCTGAATCGGCGCTTCTTCGTTGACTGGTAGCTACTGTAACGACCCCTATGATACCCTATACCATTTAACTACTGAGGTTTTAAACATATATTGTACGGACTATCTTGCTATTTTTATTTGTTTTATTATAGCCGAGTTAACAGACGAAATAGAAATCTACATGTTAGTCTCTGCACGAGGGCTGCAGCTAACAGGCCAAGAAGAATTACTAGTAGCTGCATGAGTTATGCACTTCTCCACCCACCGCCAGTACTCCGTACTTGAGAGCACTAGCTGGCCTGTGTATGACTTGCCTAAAAGCTAGTATTTCAACTTGATGTTAAATAGAGAACATATGATGCTTCCCACCTGACAGATTGCCAGGTCTACAAGGCACATCCGAACACGTGTTGAGATATATGTCGAACATTTTATTATATACCTGTATTGTAAAATAAAATTTGTAATAAGACCGTATAGTATTATTCCCGTATTAACATTATTCCGGGGCTAGCCTATATTTGCTCTAGCGTATATTGGCTCCCATTCACAGGCCAGAGCAATGATTATTTGATTGTCAAGCTAATTATGCAACCTACTGTAAAACCCCACGTTATTACTTGAAGCTTGATCGGATGGACACGTTTTTAGTTTTTCCTCGTCAAAACATCTTGCTACTGTCTAGTTCGGTAAATCATAACTCGGTGTTCATTTTGTTTTAAGTTCTATTTCGTGACACTTCTCATTTCATAATAGTTTTCGTTTCCACATTTAGCTCTAAGACAGTTCAATGAAATATCTTGACATTGATATCCTTCTCGATTATTGACTGCCTGTATGGCTGTAAGCTTAAAATCTTATTAATATATAAGAGTAACAACCACTCTAAAAATGACACCTATGAGGTACAGCTGTTGAAAACCAGTACTAGATCCAACTAAAATTTCATAGCATCTTATGTAGCTATCCACAATGAGTGGTAATATGGAGTGATATAAGGTAATAAATATTTCCACATATACCCCCTTACTTGGCTGTTAACTAGGAGATAACTTGCAAGAGCTCTCACCGGAAATATCTCCATTTTATCTAGTCTAGGCCCTACTGAACTACAGGAAACATTAGATTAAGTAAAGCTTCTTCTTCTATTAAATTTCTTGATGTGTAATAAACAACAAAATCAAATCAATATTTGTTAGATAGGGCATAGGACCTATTTCCAAACAGTTCTTCAAGGCATGGATGGTGTTAATAATGATTGGGCTATTTGCTGATACCCAAAACAGACATATCCTATATAATAAATCCGGTTGTGATATAGGATATCTCTGGCCTAGGCTATTTATAATCACACCTTAGTTGTCAAAATGGCCCATGCCGCCACGTTGACTACTTAGATCGGTCTCATTTCTATATGGATCAGGATATCGCTGATTCAACTTTACGAAACTGCTTTGATGTGGAATTCGAGAGCGTCATCGATTGGGATCAATAGGTTAATGACTTGGTAGAGAAATAGAATCCCTTGAAAAATATCCTCTACCCCTAAGATATATTATGTTTTAAAGCCTAAGTTTCTATCTAGAAATTTCTTGTTATATTCCTCAGGATTACGATCATTATAGTACAAAACACCCCCTTGGTACGGAATAATTTTAATTCCTAAAGCACGTAACTATTGTCACAATGAAATAATAAGGTTTGCAGCTCTGCCTAATGTAGAAGGAACATTATATCAGGTTGAGACTTTAAGACACAAAGACATTCATGCACAGTGGAAAGCAATACCTATCTATCAATCACTATTCTATATGGATAGTAATCTCTTGTATTCTTATAATACTGTTTGATATCTAGTCATAATCTATAGAGGGCCACTAGCCGGTACTCGCGCCAACAGTAATCTCCTATTGCGGACAACAGTGTAATGATAATAACTGGAGCTCAAAGTAGCCCAATCTATAGATATTACGAATCAAATATGATTTCCTTTTCTGGAATGCCTTATCCACTAGAAGAATGATTGTAGGAATGCATCTAGTAATGATAATAGTATTAGACTCGACACTATATTCCTTTAACTCAATATTTTGTCACTAGTTAAATACTATATACTTTGTCTATATGACAAGATCTACGGTACTATCTATATGGTTTTAGTATCCTTAGGGGTATTTAGTGGCTTGTTTATATGTGGAGTCCGACTTATCTGCTAGTCTAGGAATACAGGTGCATTTGTATACAGCCACCACAGTGGCACTAGACATCTAATTAGCAGTCGAAACATGGGATTATGCCAGACTTACCAAGCTTTAAGAGAAAAAGCTATAATTAAGCTAATTTTTTTCTTCTATATTATTTGCAGTTTCTATATTATGACACTAGAGTATACCACCAGGAATAAGTCTAAGAAAGCTAACAATGCTAGTTACTATCAGAATAGATACTAGCTCTGTAGAAGTCTATTTACCTCCTGCAAAAAGAGAGTAGTTGATAAGAATCCATAGACTCTAATATCATGCGCTGTTCAAGTTTAAGGTTTATAGCGCTTTAATTAGAGAATATTACGCATAAATAATAATAATACACCCTAAAATGATGATGTAACTCCCTTCTACAAATAACTATAGAAAGATTTTCCTAGGTCTTGATAAATTGAAAAAGTGGATTAAAAGAGCTACCATACCTAGTTTAAAGACAATGAATAACAGGATCCCCAGTGTAAACCCTACTGTATTAAGTATGGCAGCTGTCTTAAATTAATCATATATCAGAGTCTCAGAGTATTAGCCACTACTATAGCGCACCACAGAGGTGGTCAGGCCAACAAATACCAGTCCCAATATCTAGAAAAATTAGCTCCGTAGCCTCTATATAACAGGGCCTAGAGGAGACCAGCTATTGACAGGCTAATTAAGTAGTCATCCAGTCCTAATTTTTTTAAAATCTTTCCTTGTGTATAGATCCTTGCAACTATAAACACTAAAACAGTAGATATGGTTGCCCACATCACACTAAGAATAGTAGGCCCTTTATTTTACAGCTCCATGACTCGTAAATTATCATAATATAGAGATACAGAAGAGTAAAAAACCATCTTGCATCTATCAAGTCCCCCGGCGCTATATATAGTAAACCTGAGATTAACCTACCCATTTCTCCCTACCAACTGGGATTTGCTTCTCTGTTAGTTATAACAACCGGATAGAAACACTAATAGAACAAAATTAACACACAAGCTCGCATGGATGCTCAATTGGAACCTCAGTCTGAGTGCCTATAATAAGAACCCTACTTCCCTGCTCTGTATACGAGGGTATATAATCACTGTTTGATCTTCTCATTTCTATTCCTAAATATGGCATACTCCGTTAAGCAACACCTCTTTGATATAGATAACATAGCCACCACCACTTATGATATAGGCAGTATATTAGGTCTTCTTAAAGAAATACTGGCCCTTAATAATAATATAGAATTAAAAGAAGAGAATCAGCTACAGATACTCTAAATTATCTAGACTCTTATCAGAGCACTTAAAACTCTATAAAAAACAGTTCTAAGACTATATTGGGCAGAGATAAGATATACATCCTTGTCTACCTAAAACCGTTTGATTAATATCTTAAAGCTAACTCTTTATAGTGTAATTATCATGGCTATTGATATAGGCTTATTCTATTATATAAATCGCTGCCCAGATCTCTCAATGACCACAAAGAACTTGTTGGAGTTTACTAATGTAGATCCTGCACTGCTCAGTATATGCCTTTAATATCCTCTATTCTTTTTCTATTCTAATAGGGCAAGATTGAATTATGAAACATCTTGCTACTATAAGAATTATTCAGGAATATGGTCCTAATAAATATTTACTAAACAAACTATCTAGAATATTGTTAATAGACAAATATGTGAACAGATTCCTCTGTATGTATATACTCAACCTTAACTATAATATAGATTCTGATATTTCCTAGGGCTAAGGGTGCCATAAAGATAATCTATTATCTTCCTAACTACTTTTAAAAGGTAGGCTATATAAATCTTAATAATCTTATTAATAGTCTATTTTAGTCTGTCTATAAAACTTCTAAATATTGGTTTATATGGTTATTGTAATATCTAAGAATCTCTTAATAATTTAACAGTTATATAAGCGTATATTATTAAAGATGTCCTAGTTGGATAGATAATGGTTTCTTTTCTATCTACTCAGTGTTAATGACTGGCGTTTATATGGATACAGAGTCGATATTTCTGGTAGATGTTGGTAGTGGATTAGATTATAATTTTATAGAATTTTCTTAAAAATACCTCTCTATACCCAGCTGATTAATTTTATAGAATAAACAAAACGTTATTGCTTAGATTTAAGGAGAGCTAGGGGAGATTAAAGCTATAGCCTATAATTTCTTTATTAAATAGCCTATCTTAGGCACTAGAATATATTATCTACACTCTATCTTTTATAATTAGCTAGATAATGAGTGTCTCTGCATTTTGTCCTGTATTATAGGGTCTATAAAACGAGATTATAGCAAATTACTTATTAATAAGAATATTATCCTGGAATAAAGAGCCAACTAATAGATTACTAGTCTTGATCTTATACTTATGGCCTTGGTTTTCTTAAGAGAGTGAAGAGAATACAAATGGCGGCAGCTTCTTATTGAAGCTGGGTTCTGAATTATTTACATCTAGATGCAGTCCACTGACGTAGAAAGTTTAATTGAGTATAAGTTGATTTAATAGAATAGGATATATTTATTAGAAATTCCTAGTTCAACATATAATACTGAATCTTACTCTTAAATTTTTTACTTTTATTTTTTTTTTACTTTTTCTTCTCTATTCCTATAACTCTAGTAATTATGATACAATTTCTAGTATCTCCTTTTATATTATATTATTTATTATTTTACTTATTCTATATTTATTCATTTTTGTACTCTAGATTTCTTCATATAGCTTATATAAATCATTAGTTATAACTACTCTGTGTTTAATAAAACACTAAAATAATGTTAGGGTCCTAGCCCCTGGGATACTCAGGCTTCGCTCTCGTAGAATAACCGCACCTGGTCCGCACCTGATCCGCTATAGAAGAACTCCCTGACGCTACACCAGATTCGCTAGGGCGCCCTCAAGACCCACACTCACCTGTATCGACAATGCGAACCCCTGCAAACCTTTTCCTTCTCTTTCTCACGTTCGAATCTACTCAATTCCTGGACCTACATTAGGCCAGTAAGACGGGACCTAGCCCGTAACATTAGATTCGAACGTCGTTCACCTCCCCTATTTAAAGGGTCGAGAACGCGCTGCTCCCTTTACCCGAAGGGTTGAGGCTATATGATTGCTCCTTGTTTGTTCGAGTTGAGCCTCTGAGAACCGTACCGACTCTTCTTATTTGGAGGATTGAATTACTATATCGCCACTTCTTGACAACCGAGTTGAGCATTAAGAAAATTCCTTATTATAATGAATAGCCCACTGAGAGATGGCCTGAACCGAATGGGTACACCTTTAGAACTGAACCAGCTGTTATTGGAATAAATGCAGCGAATAGAACTTCTTCTGATGAATATATCCGCTTGCCTATTGCATGTCAAAGGACAGGTTAGCAATACAACCGAACTACCTATGCCCGAGGTCTCTACTGATGCCATACCATCGGTAACCCCTATGTACAGTGCGAACAAACCGCGTCACTCCCTTGACTATCCCGATAAATATGACGACTGTGATCATTTAAAATATATACAGTTCGTGGCAATCCTATATGCAAAATTGATGGTTGATGTACCAGCGATTAGAGGACTATACAAGTAATTGTGGTACGCCTATAGACGGTTGGCAGGAAAGGTCCAGACGAAGGTCTACCCCTGGATATGGCTTTATAGGAATATAAATACAGTCACTTTTACTACATTAGAAGCTTTCTTTGCATACTTTAATGTGCTGTTTGAAGATCATCAACTTGTAAAGAAAGCGAACCTTGAACTTAACTATATATAATAGGGACGCATCTTTTTCTAGGACTTTATTAGTGAATTTAAATAGATATTACTTCTTGTAGGAGATTAATCATAGACTGATGACGTAAAAATCTCACAGCTGAAAACTGTGATTAACCAAGAAATAAGGTATGCAACTATTGGAAGCGATATGCTGAAGTAATATAAAGCTTTCTGCAAACGTTTACATTAAATAGCGAATGATTTTGAAGAGTTAAAAAGGATTAATAACCTCTAGTCTTGATACAAGTAGAACACTCCCTATCCATTTACAAAAGGAACCTTTCCCAACAGAGGACAGCCCTAAGTCATGGACTAGACACCTACAGGCCTGCCAATCAATATTGTTAGGATGGACAACTGTTTCTAATACAGAAAACCAGGCCACATTGTCTAATACTGTCCTGAATCTGCGCTACTCCATTGGGCGCCATCTCCAAGGAACTGTGGCAAGAAGAAACACGACAAGCCTATGAGGATATCCAATACCAAAGTAAAGAAGAATGAGACCAAATCTGATATAGGTTTAGATAGCATATCAGAATCAAAAGAGTAGCTTCTGCATAAAGTTATCCGCAGGAGCTGAAATACAAAACAGCTTATGACTTTAACAATTTTAAAAAGATGGTTGGAAGGTTTGATAGATCTCTATTTAATATAGACACATGGTTAGACCGTAGAACCAATGCCAATGCTTTAATTGATAGTGGGTGTCTTATCTACAGGATCATTAAAGAGACCTTCATTTGAAAGAAAAAGCTGAATTATAGCACTATCAAATCTAAACCTATTAAGGGATATAATGGTTCAGCACCTCAATACATCAAGGAAATTGCATGTGTGACACTAGATATCAGGGGAAATATACAAGAGAAAGCCTACTTCTATGTGGTTCTGAAGTGCGAATACGATATGATATTAGGTCTCCTATAGATGGAACACCAACATGTGAAAATTAACGCCGCTGGAGGCCGACTAGAATTTAGAAACAGAATATCTGTCAATAAAAAGAATCTATTATGATCTAAGTATTCTTCCTAATAGATTAATATAGCTGTAGTGAACGCTTTGAAAAGAATATAAAGCAAGAAAAAGGAGATCGATATATTTGCAGTCTCTATATAGGATATTAAGAAGGCTTTAGCCCTGAAATCACAGACAGACCCAGGGAATAAACTATCTAAGCATTACCACGAGTTCCTAGAATTATTCGACCTAAAGAAAGCTGATAAGCTATCACTGTTATATCTGAATATTGACTATCAGATTAAACTAATTGACACCGACGCGAAGAGGCACAAGCTAGAGATATTATAAGGTCTTCTCTATAACATGTTACGGGAAGAACTGCTGGTTCTATAGAAAACTCTTTATAATTTACTGTTGAAAGACTTTATATGTGTAAGCAACTCGCCCGCTGCAGCGCCGGTACTATTTGTAAGGAAATCTAGAGGAGGACTGCGCTTCTGTATAGATTATTAGGCGCTCAATGTTATAATAAAAAGGGACTGATATCTACTACTATTAATATATAAGACCCTACAACGAATATCTAAAGCTTAATAGTTTATAAAGCTTGATATTATAGTGGCTTTCTATAAGATACGTATTGCTAAAGGAGACGAGTGGAAAATAGTTTTTTGAACTAGGTTTGGACTTTATAAATAGCTAGTAATACTTTTCGGCCTTACTAATATGCCGAGCATGTTTTAATGATATATTAATTAGACTCTTTGTGAGTTCCTAGACGACTTTGTATCTATTTATCTAGACGATGTATTTATCTTTATAGAAGGCAGCTATGTATACTATTAGAAATAGATAATAAAGATACTAGAACATTTACACACTACAGGACTATAGTTAGATATTAATAAATACAAGTTCGAGGTACAAACAATAAAATATCTTGGATTTATATTAGAAGCTAGAAAAGGGATTTAAATAGACCCTGTGAAAGTCTCTGCTATTTTAGAATGAAAAGCCTTAATATATATGAAAGATGTGTGATCGTTTCTAGGGTTTGTAAATTTCTACCAACAGTTTATTCAAGGGTATTCTGATATAATCCACTCACTGACAGAACTAATTAAAAAAAGAACTATTTTTATTTAGACTAAGGCCGCTAATAAAGCCTTCAAACAACTAAAACAAATATTTATAAGCGACCCAATACTAATATAATTCAACTTTAATTAGGATATAATCGTGGAAGCCAACTCTTCAGAATATGTTATAGGGGGGATATTATTATAATACAATAACAAAGGACTTCTGTAAACCTGCGCCTACTTCTTCTAAAAGTGCACATCTGCGGAATACAATTACGAGATCCACGATAAGGAGCTATTAGCGATAATAATGTGTCTGAAGCAATGGGAACCTAAACTAATTAGTACTAAGAAGTTTACTATTCTAACTGACTATTAGAATCTTAAATACTTCATGCAGCTCTAACAGTTGAATAAAAGATAAATGAGATGGGCTGATATACTCTCACACTTCAATTATAAGCTTTAGTACCGGCCAGGACGACTAGCTGCCAGACTTGATGCACTATTATGACGCTCACAAGATATACCTAATAGGATTGATAATAAACATCTAGCATACCAAAATAAGCGTCTTATCAACCCTAACAAGGTATAGAGAGACTATCCAGAATAACTTCCCCAGGATTGCTTATCAAACACCATATCTGAACCCCACATCTACGCTACCTACATAGAGTACTCAATATTAATTAAAGAACAATGGCGACTAGCTGAAGCTAAGGATAAGAATTATAAACAAATTAAAGAGGCTATATGCCAGAAGCTTCTGCAGTTTCCTTAAAACTTACAACTTTGTACCATAGTATCCGAATATATAATTGATACAGTAGACTAATTACTATTTCAAAACTGATAATAGGTATCAGATAGCGAACCACTATGCATTCGTATTATATAAGAGATGTATGACTCCTATCTCACCAGACACCTAGGCCGAAACATGACCTATGCCATCATGGTCTGACAACTATATTGGCTGAACCTATCTGATGATGTCTGAAGGTTCGTAGATAACTATAACAAATATGGTATGAATACTATATAGAGATAACACCGACAAGGATTATTAAAACCGCTCTCTATCCCCTCGCGAATATAGCAAGATATTAGTATAGATTTTATAAAGAAACTCCCAATATCCAATGGGAATATAAATCTCATAGTGATCATTAACCAACTAGAAAAAGGGATTATATTGGTACCATGCAAACACATAGATACCAAGACAGTGATATCAACATTTGTTGACCAATTCATACGTGAACATAGGCTACCTAACAGCATTATATCAGATTAGAACACATAATTTATTAATAACCTTTAGAAAGGCATGTACAAACATCTAAAGATCACAAGACAATTATCAACCACACATTACCCCCAAACTAATAGACAGACGAAGC
This sequence comes from Talaromyces rugulosus, assembly GCF_013368755.1. Classification (NCBI taxonomy): domain Eukaryota; kingdom Fungi; phylum Ascomycota; class Eurotiomycetes; order Eurotiales; family Trichocomaceae; genus Talaromyces; species Talaromyces rugulosus. The sequence continues at coordinate 6,841,892 of NC_049562.1, read as the reverse complement.
GTGCTAACTCTATGATAAAAGAATACCTGTGGAACTTCTATACCTACCTCTAAACCAACTAGAGCTCACTAACCATAACTATATAACTCGTAATAAACAGGCACGACGCTACTATAACTAGTATCAGCCTTTTCTTTCTAACCTATAGATATAACGTCGAACCACTCTAGTTAGATAAAGCTACCCCTATATCTAAATAGCAAAGACCCACTATCAAACATATAAACAATATAGTTACTAAGCTACGACAGGCCTTTTATATAGCGCAGACTAAGCTTGTCACAATACAGCAGTAAATAGAAGATAGTACGAATCATTACCAAGAGACTCCTCTAGAGTATAAAATAGGACAGAAGGTATAGTTAGACCTTTAAAACATTCAGACCGAACGACCTTTGAAAAAGCTGGACATCCAACATGCGAAATATACTATACTAGAGAAAGTAGGATCCCACACATACTGACTCAATATCCCCAGAACTATTCATAATGTTTTTCATACAACGCTCCTCTATCCTACAGACACACGTCCACTTCTTTTACAGACCCAACACGATTACCAACCACCAGCACACCTAGTAGAAGGCAATGAAGAGTATCTAGTCAATAGCATACTCAATAAACAGACCATACATCAGGGCCGTGGACACATAAAATAATACCTTATCCATTGGACCAGATATACGCGATCTACATAGAAACCCACTCAGTCCATAGAAGACACTAAAGCACTTAACCACTGGCTCCAACACCACAACGCCCCTACCAAAGGGGGGAAATAATATTAGAGTCCTAGCCCCTGGGATACTTAGGCTTCGCTCTTATAGAATAACCGCACCTGGTCCGCACCTGATCCGCTATAGAAGAACCCCCTGACGCTACATCAGATTCACTAGGGCGCCCTCAAGACCCATACTCACCTGTATTGACAATGCGAACCCCTGCGAACCTTTTCCTTCTCTTTCTCACGTTCGAATCTACTCAATTCCTGGACCTACATTAGGCCAGTAAGACGGGACCTAGCCCGTAACAAATAACCTGTATTTAATAATAATTACTAACCAGTAACTGACAACCAATTTGCAACTAGTGATCAATTAACCATGAATAACTGATCTGTAAGTAATAATTAATCTAAAACTATAAACCTATCTGTTACTAGTTCTATATAATACTCTCCTCCAGCCATAGTCATATTTTATTATGTATAGTCATCACAACACTGTTTCTATTTGATCTAGACTAAGATAGATATATATATTTTACCTTTAAATTTGATATGACCAGTATTTTAAGTGAAAGAATATATCTATTTCTCTAAAAGTACTTTAGTATCTCTATAAGTATATAGTACAATTATTGCAACTATCAAACTAATAATCCTATAATTATAGATATTTTACCTACTTGAAAATGTATCATCCCAGAATAATTATTTAGCTTTTAGCTGTCACCTTGGCAGTGAAAGGATATTAACTAGCTATTTATGCCTGTACCTAGTCTGACCAAAATAACTCTATTCTTATATACAATGATCAGGATGTATAGATCACTATTTCTCTATATAGTACAGAATAGAACTGCACACTTATCCAGAATAATACTGGGTATTATATCTAGAATGGTTGTTTTTTTTATCTTATTATTTTACCACTATAATAGCTATCTATTGTATTAAAAATCATTTTTTTTACATCTAGACTTACTTTACTAATTTAATTAGATATAAGTTGGCTTAATAGGGTAAAACATATATATTAGAGATATCTAGTCTATATCACTACTATTAGTTAAGAATTTGCAATAATCTAAATATAATTCACTTTTAATATATAAAATATAATTCTAAATTCTAAGTATAATATATTATCTTCCCCCCTCCTGTTACAATACTATAGCTCCAGCAAGTCTGATCAGATTTTTACTATCTCCTTCCATATTATATTGTTATTTTATTTATTCCATTATCTATACTTACACTCTTGATTTCTTTATGCTTACATTAAATAAATAGCCCACTTGTTATAATTGCTCTACAGTTCATAAAGCGCAGTCAAGAACCATTCAGCAATTAATAACCAATCTGCAGCTAATGATCAATCGGTAACTAACAACCGATCTGCAACTAGTGATTAATTGGCAACTAACAACCGATCTGCAACTAGTGATCAATTGGTAACTAATATCCGATCTGCTAGTAATGGTCAATCCTAAACTAGTTCTGTGTAACTCTCTCTTCCAGCCATAAAGGGTAACATTTCATCTCGCTTAGTTGTCACAATAATACCTCCACTTAATCAAGGATAAGATATATATATCTCAGCTTCAAGTCTCCAATTTTAATCTTATATAGAAAAATATACCTCTTCAAAAACATACTAGCATCTCTAAGATATTTACTATCATAATTACAAGGTTCTAACTAATAATTATATAATAATAGATAAAGAGCAATAATAAAGGGCTACAATATATTTTCCTTTAAGACTAGAACAATCTTTAAATATCAAACCAATTACTACCAATTCCAAATAATACAACAGTAGATACCCAGAGCAACTATCCCAGTCAAAATGTACACCTTATTTCAGCACCTTAATAAAAGCTCGCTAGGGCTCTTTCAAGAAGCTAAGCTCTACTAACAGTTCACCTTATAATTTTTTATTATTCCTCACTATATTAAAAAATGATCATATTTACAAACTCCTCTACAGCTGCCAATATATAATATTTATAGCCCAAGAATACACAAAGATCCAGCAAGAAGAACTATTAAAAGAGATAAGCCTAAAAGAATCCAGGGCTCATACATTTCAGAGACTAAAGTATAAAAAGATAAAGAAGAAGATGAACCAAATAGATACCTACACATTTACTAATATAATTACCAAGGCACTGAGATAGTAAAGCCTCATTAATATTATTAGTATCCCCAAGATTTTTTTTCTTGACTATTATGATGAGGATACAAATATCTAGAAAGATATATCACTACCTAATATCATATTAGTAAATAATAAAGAATAGCTTTCTTTTCTCAGTATATTACTTTCACTGACACTTAGTCTTAAAAAAATATGTCTAAGACTCTCTAAAGTTGTAGATATAATTAAATACTTAAAAAGAACAAAGGAATTGGAGTCTAGAAAAGGTCTTATCAGGAATATTAAGTAATATATTGAGCATATATTAGGTATCTAGATAGATCTCCCAGATTATTTTAATGAGAATAAAGATAATTATAGTATGGTGAGTAGCGCTTAAAATACAGATTTAGCTGTTACATCTGCTATACAATCAGAAAGTGGCCTATAAGGGCCGTGTTTACTCTATTTATTTAGATCCTATAGCTCACAGCTATAAAATCTTTGAGATGTTTTATGAAATCTAGTATAGCACTAATAATACTGCCTTATATAGAGTTGCTTAACTGTTAAACCCTGTCTCTCTAACTATAGGTGAAGTATTGCTATATAATTCCCTAGCCTCTTTCTATTGTTTTTGCTGTATAACATATATATAGTTACACACTTTTATATACTTTAAGTATATAATATATTCTTCTCTAGCTATAATCTGGTATATCACTAAAATAATGATGTACTAAAGATTGTATTTAACTGTAATTTACTATGAAATATCTTAATGTTATTAAAGTTCCCATATAAAGTAGAAAAATAGTAAATAGTCCATGGAAATATTTATAAAAACTATCTAACTCCACTAATGACAATACCTAACAGTCTAGACAAGCTATAATAATACTCTGATTTGTATTCCTATGATGCTATTTTACATTTATTAAAGGCTTATAATGTTAAGTTATGAATATACCAAAGTTATACTATAAACATTAATCAGGTATAGAAAATAATAGATTCCTTAGTAGTAGGGGTTATGTTTCTTTAAAACCCTAAATACACTTCTTTCTCCCAAATTTATATATCTATAGGCTATTCAATAACACTCTCAATCACATCTTGAACCCAGTTGGAGAATATTGTAAGAGAATTATCATATTTTATTAACTCTATACTCTGTTTTTGTAAATTTAGAAGCTCCAATAATTTCCCAAGATATAGGTTATGCTCGCCAAGCTTAATAGAAACTTCTTTTATCTAAGAAAGGTTGGTTAGAAAAAGAAAAGGAAATAAACTTATAGAATTTCTTAACCTTAAAGACTTAAGACAAGAAAGCTCGACTCTTCTATATTACCTATTATATAAAAGTCCTGCTAAAAATAGATTAACTTTTTTAATATTTTAGCCTAGTTAATGGAAGTCTAGATTAACAAATGCTATTACTATAGTAATCTTCTACAGCAACTAAGACTGTCCTAGGATTATTAAGCTATAATTATAGGATTATAATTCAAAAGATAATAATCAAGATAGGTTTATAAAATCTATAAAGATAGAAGCTTTTTTGTTATTATTATAATCAATAACTAGATTATAGAGACCAGGTAAGTATAGGATGATCTAAGGATAATTACTTCTTAGACAAATAGTAAAGTCTTTTAATAACTGAAATAAGTAAAAAGGCCAGGAGGTCCATAACAAATCATATATATAGATATTTTGAAGATATGGGAATATATATAGCTAGGAGATATTATTACCAGTAATTAGACTATTATAATTGATTTCAATACTGAAGGAAGTTAATATTAATGCCTTGTATACAAATTTTAGTTATATATAAGATAGAGCAGACAATATATGCAGTCCTTTATATTAGGGATTCTTTTTAGTAGATTAAAAATATTGTGAATTTCTATATATAGAGAATAAAGGATATAAATACTTTATATATACAATAGTGATTTCTTTAATAGATTAAATATTATCTCTACTGGTAGTCTTCGGCTATTCAAAGTTGTTAGAAGAATTATCCTAAAATAGATCTCTGTCTGCTTAAATAGTGGTCTTATAATGTGAGCTTATAGATTTTTTAAAGTATTATAAAGTCTTTATAGGTCTTTATAAAATAATAACTAAATTGTTAATATTGCATACTGTATGACTATTAGAAGAGTAGCTTCACATATTATCAAAAATCTCTTGAAGAAGTTCTGTAGGAAGATTGATTAACATTTCTATATACAGATTGATAAGACCTTGAATAGATTTTAAAAATTGATCAGATTCAAAGTTGTACTTAGAGCAAGCCAGAATATAAAGTTATAAAAAAAAACCAAGAGTGCTTACTATACTATAACAGTATAAGATAATAATATATAGGCTCCATCATAGATTATATATTTTTTAAGGTCAATCTTCTAGCAGCATATAAGGTGCGGTAAGGCATATATAGAAATAAAACATTTAATTATAATACATATCATTACTAACTAATTATTAATTCAGCTTTTCTTGGCAGCAAAGATTAGGAAATAGTCAAAGTAAGTAAATGCGTACACTATTTATATAAACTATAATCCTATATATAATATATTACTAGTGAATTATATTTTATTATAAGCAATATCATATATAGCCTAGATTATCTATCCCCACATTCCCCTCTAGCAACTGTGATAGAATATCTCACAGTTCCATAATGATATTTTTTTTTTCTTGTTTTATCACTGCTGATTACTAAGATCACTAATTATTCTTACAGATGTACCTACAGTTATCAACCAATCAACAACTAGTTAACAACCAATCCGTAACTAACAACCGATCCGTAACTAACAACCGATCCTAACTAACAACCAATCTGTAACTAACAACCGATCTGTAACTAACAACCAATCTGTAACTAACAACCGATCTGTAACTATAAACCCATCTGGTGCCAACCGCGCGAAGCCGCCACGGCACAACCTCTTTACCAGGGAAGGGCCCGCTTACATAAAACTGATAGAAAAATGGGCTTCAGAATTTTAAATGATTTCCCATATGTTGGCCGATCTGAAAAAAGCAAGCAAAGTATAGTTAAAGAAGCTTGTCACATGTAAATACTAAATATATGATAGTGAGTGATAGTTAATCAAGATTGCCATCGTACCAGTCAGTTGTTTAAAATAGAACTGACTTAAATTCCTTTCTAAAATTAGTATTAAATAGAAACTTTTACAGTATTAGTTATTGATTGTCCAGCTGTAATTTAGATGTCTATAGTAGTATACTGTAGAGGAAGTATATGCTGTATGAAATAAAATAACTAAGGCCTAAGTAGAGAGCTGCTATAAAAGCGAAGCATATTCTTTATAGATTATTCTATTTATTATATCTTAAAATGTATATTACTTATCTAAAACTACTGGGTTTCATTGTAGGTATGCTCTTCCAAATAAGTAATATCTTTTGATGGAGGTCAAGACTGATAAGAGTAGATCATAGGAGAGTAAATAGAGCATTTTAATCTATTCAGCTCTCTATAGTATAATATTTTTTATAAGTCAAGAAGCATACTTTTAAAAAACTTAGCTAATTTTTTATATTGAAGATCTTGATGATCTCTTACAAAATAAGGTTCTTCTTAATAGTTACTCACTAAATGATCCATTCTGTCTACCAAATTAATCTTTACTAATTATTACTGTGGGTAATACAATTCTACTGTAAGTAAATAGAATTTTCTAAGGCTACTTATTCTCGTGGCATGAAGCGGTTAGTAGGGGTTGAAATAATACTATCAACAAGATAATGTATGCCAGCGATACACAACATAAATGTAAGTAACGATCATTACAAGATTAAATTGATAATTGAAGTGCTTGAAATATCTCACATTAGTTCTAATTCTATCCTTAGTGCAATGAAAGTACCCTGATATTTGAGGAGAGGCGGTGTGTACATAATCTATAGACTGATGAACGATGTATATGAGGAATAATCTTGGGTATGCCTAGCAATACAGTTTGTTTATTACCACTAATGGTAATAGATTTTGCTATTATGTTTCACTATATCGCCCAAAGGTCGAAATGCCGCCCGATATGCATCATCTATGGCTACGCCTCGTCGAAATTCTCAGTTCCCAAAAATGCCACCCTAAATGACCTCTATATCATCCATTCCACCACTACAGTCTACTGCGAATGGGGATGTAACATACTATCAACCACGACATCATGGAAACACGAATACATGATGGCTTATCCTGATCTTACAGCTGCATTGAAACTAAAGGGATGGGAGGTGGAAAGAGTGGTGATATGGCATGGCTTTTTGTTCTCTTTACTTTGATATGTAGGCAGGTTATGGTAGGGTTGCAAAGACAAGTCATTGTGGGGGACCAACTACATTCCCGCATATTTGGCGAGGTTTATATACTAAGCACCGTAGATTTGAATGAAGCCATGCTACTTCGCGGCGCGGGCTGATCAATAAAAATGTGTACTGTCTCTGGCGTATCCTCTCGTAAGAGGCATCTATGAGTTTCTTCAGCGGCGTGGACCGCTTGATCTAGAAGTAGGCTTGTCGGTGCCTCTACTGTCCAGGTGTTCGACCCAGTCGACATACACAACCAGACATTCTAGAGTAATAAATAAAATGTCTAGAGACCTTTGGTGTTTTGATAAAGTACCTAAAGAGTAGTAATGGGTGTGATACCTCTTTGTTATTGGGGATAGACATGGAGAAAGACAGTGAAGGAGGAAATCTTGGGGGGGAAATTGCGGTGGCGAATAAATACTGCTGCCTAGTTACCGGGCAGCGTGGTCTTTAAGAGAAATTGGCTTAACTACTTTAGACACCGCCAATAATAATTGTTGGGCGGTAGCTATTATTTACTACCGATAGATGGTATATGAACTTTTGCTATTGCAGTATCACCATGAAAGAACTAATCATTATCGGTTATGTGTAAATAAGTGGGTCCTATAATGGGTCTTGATGATTAGTGTGCTGTGTTATTGGTTCGTGTATATTCTAACTCTAAATGATATATAGCTTCAATTTTATATATCACGTTTGAAACGGTTGTAGTTACTAGCTATCAGCGTATATTCTATCTGTAAGTGATTGGAGCGAAAGCGAAGAGAATCTAATAGTAATGGGTGTCATCTATCTAAGGGTAATCTGAGAGAATCTATAGTGATGATGTGTTGGCGCACGCTAGGGCTATATGGGGTGATTGATCTATTCTTGATATCGAAGTGAGAACACCATGAAGTCGATATTAGGGTAAGGAGAATGACCGTGGGTTACTACGGGTAACCACACATAAATTCCTCTTCAAGGATCATGACCTTCTCTCCCTTCTTCCTCTCTCTCTCTCTCTCTAGGCAATGTCTGAGTCGACTGTCCCCCCCTCTCCCTGCGCGCAACTCCCTCTTGTCTGTGCATACGATAAAATTTACAGCATCTATATTTTCTGCCCAACCATATTATCTGAAATTAAGCCTATCCCTCTATTTATATGTGTATGTTAGGTAAAGTGAATGTTTATATGATGGATATTGAGATTTGGAATTTTAGAATGCCTTCTTTCTCTGAAGCCTGTCTCTTCTGTGGGCAGCATCATGTCACTGTGTATGAGGGCCATTGCGACATGTTTGACCCCGATCTCAATCTCCAGAATGGCCGAAACGTAAGTTGATACTGGGATGTGTATGTTTGTTGATAATTATGGACGTTGATGTCAATGTATGCTCTGAAGGTTCACTTTTAATAGAATTATATAAGAGCTTCTCTGTCTGCTCAATCTATATTCTTATATCGATAATATCCTATCTGCAAACTGAGTCCATGACTTCGGAGAAGATACAGTGTTACTAGAAATGTTACGTGTGTAGACTGGAGACGCGACCGTTGTAAGTATCTTTGATACAATCTCTTTGTCTGCGTCCGTGGCATCTAGGTTTCTTTGTGTTCGCGGTGCGCAATGAATAATTGTTGAAGCAATTTGTAGCTGCTTTTGGCAGTCTTTCTATGTCACTGTTAGAAGTCTTACATCCGACGCAGTTGCTCCACTGTTCTAAATTTCTAACAAGTTATTTGAGGAGGACTGTTATAAAGTAAGCTTTTGGCGAAACCTTGCCTTTACGGCTCTTGATATGTCAATTTCCTCACAAGATCACTGTTAAGTCCGTCTAGAAGTTAAGAGAATCGTCGATTCTCCAGCTTTCTATGAAAATTGTGTCGAGATCCAGCATTAGGAAGAAGAAATTGCCTAAGTTAAACAATAAATTTGTAAGAAGACCTACAATCTCTAGAGGAGCTCGTGTGTTGTTAATGTAATGAATATAACCTGTTTAACACGCTTTTTTATACTATATTTGAGGTTTTTGTTTTGTTTTATATAAAGGAAGTTTCCAACTTCTCTATATTCTAAATAGGCACTGGAGTTCTATTTGTATAGTGTTAGGGTCTTAGCCCCTGGGATACTCAGGCTTCGCTCTCGTAGAATAACCGCACCTGGTCCGCACCTGGTTCGCCATAGAAGAACCCCCTGACGCTACACCAGATTCGCTAGGGCGCCCCCGGGACCCACACTCGCCTGTATCGACATTCGACAATGCGAACCCCTGCGAACCTTTTCCTTCTCTTTCTCACGTTCGAATCTACTCAATTCCTGGACCTACATAAGGCCAGTAAGACGGGACCTAGCCCGTAACATATAGCCCCTATATCGCTTAAGGAGCGAGGTCAGTGTGTAAAACAAAGTATATATTGCTTATAAAACTTACTACTTCTTCAATAGAAAGTAACTAAAGATAATAAGAGCTCTTAAGTTCACTGGATGGTTATATTAAATTTTGCTAGTATGCATAATATCTAGTTGTTATCTTAGAATATATAGTTTTTTAGTCTGGGGTGTAATCTACTATTTGAGGAGTTGGTGATAATGTTTATTTGTTAGTCGTGCGACCGTTTCAACCATTGAATAGCCTAGCATGTTATGATGACTACAGTTGAGAACATGCATATTAAGCTTGCGGTAATAAGCTTTTCATCAGTCTGCTGTCGTTGTTTTACAAGCATTTAGCGTAGGGAGGTAGAGATAATCACCATTATAAGAATATCATTTGATTTGGTGGATTAATAGTGATTAAAGCTTCTTGAAGTGCTAACAAACCAGAGACTGTTGATCATTTCTAAAAATAGCTAGGCTATGATGGACTGCCTCTTCTGTTATATTCTCTTGAGAGAAAAATTTAGTAAGTGATGGGTAGCTTCCAGTATCTAGGAGAAGAATGGAGGCGGGGTTGCTTCTAAACATATTCCGCCATGCCGATGCCATCTCAAATGCGATCAGCCCCCCAAATAAGTACCCCCCAAGTATCACTGGAAGGTGTTTATGTATGCTTTTACTGATATCATTCAGGTAAAAGTTCGCCCACTCTATTATCATTACAGGACATTCAGGCTTGCCAAAGAAGAGGTCGTGAACAAGGATTATATCAAAGTAATCATCCAAGAGAGGAATCAAGGGTAGAAAAATGTTTCCTTGGCCCTAGAATCCATAAATAAATACAATAGTAGCTCTGCTTCTAAGTCGTGAATGATAGTGCAAATAGCTGGGCAAATTTTTCTAGACAGTGTTTACTCCCATCATGATCAATTCACACAACGCTGCGGCTATAGGGAATTGATAGAAGTTAAATACACTAATTTTGCAATCCAAACGATTATTAATGCGCGAAACCACTTTGGTAGCCATCAAAGAGTAGCTACCAAGGTCGAAGAAGCTGCTTGTAATGCCGATATCAACCCCTAGAATAGTAGCAAACTCTTGGCACAGAACATGCTCAATGTCATTGCGTAACACCACATGATCTAGGTTTTGGTTTGCTGCTAGCATCTCAATGGTCTTGGCAAGTGTTCGACGATCGACCTTTTTATTCTGATTAATAGGCATCTTGTCAATGATTTTAATTACTGTTGGTACCATGTATGATGGAAGTTTTATCTGTAGGAATTTGTGCAGTAGTTTTTCGATTTTTCGATTTAGTCGAAACTGTAATGGTCGATTTGTAAATAAATCGAAATGTTGACCCTTATGATCTATTGGGAACTAAAACAAAACTCGGCTTCCTTTAATGTTTGTGGAGATGCGATAGAACACTGCATCTAAACCACCATATTGAGAAAACTGACGCGCCTAGCTTATTTTAACTTGAAAGCCGGCTTTTTCCGTAATCATAGCTAGCTTATCAGCTAATAGTGATCGGCTACGGCTAGCGATTTGGTTAAGTAAAGTGATCCACTCGCCATTTGTCACAGCATCTTCATGAAGGGATTCTACAACAGATCTTTCCCAAATGGTCTTGCTATAAGGAATGTTACTAACAGCAACGATCAATAAAGTAGTCTTCTGTTATAAGTATTCCAGAAGAGATTGACCCTCCATATCACAGTCTAGAAAATCAATCCATTCTTCCTTGTCGAGACTGTGAATTTGCCGAGACATGTTTATTCGATGTTTTGTGTGCACGACAGCTACATAGCAATAGCAGCTCAGTTCATTGCTAGTTTTCATTCGCTTAGGGAGGATCTCGACATGCTCAATAAGCTGTGGGTATTTAAACTTCAACACTATAAAGAAGGCTGGATCAATCAATAATTCCTTTTCACTCTGTTTCATCTATTCCATGTACTGTTGAAGCTAGTCCTTATCTAGATGTATTCCGAAATGATATATTGCCATTTTCACTTGAAATTAATCATATAAGACATACAATCTAATATCACCAAAGAACAGATAATCGGCCATTTGCAGTTTTAGAAGGTCCATTACAACCTTCTATAGGTAGTCCGGAGAAGGGAAGTACTGGGCCACAGAATTCACTACAACTATCATAGGTACAATAACTCTCTTTAGTGAGTCGACATCAGTAGCTGTACTGACTTAAATTTTAACCTTGTTTACCAGCTCAGAAATCAACCCTGCCATCTTTATCACAAAATTTGCCACTATCTCCACCGGCTTAATACCAAAATAACTCTATAAGCCATCTCCCAAATTGAAGAGTACCATTCCTATACCAGTGCCAATCTCCAAAACATGACCAGGATCTCATCCATTAAGAAGAGCAGCCAGAATGTCCTGTAGCCACTCGTCCATTTCATGTTTATCAATCTCATGACCGTCATACATCGATTTCCAACCTATGAAATCCTTTCCTAGCTGGTCGAAATCAATAGAGCTAACATCAGCATATATGATAGCTTTGCGTATTTCTGCCCAGGCATTAATCTCTTCCAGTTTGTCGTTTTGGTTGTGTTCTGCAGAAAGAGCCTGTGATCTTTGATCTGACTGTAGTGTGACGAAGCTAACAAGCCTTGGATCGGCATCTTTGTTCTGGACAACCACGACTATATTACTGACTAAATAATTATCTAGTAATATATTCTCAACTTCTTTTAGCTTAATATGATGTCTGTAAATCTTAATTTAATAGTCTATTTATCTAAAAAATTCGAGAATACCATTAACTAGACGATATCAAATATAATTACCTGTCTGGTAGGTCCTTACCAACTGCCCTCTAATAGAAATGTTAATAAAGTGATCTTAATTCTATACAGGCTTGAGATAACCTTTTACTAACCTATCTCTAGTGATAAGAAGCTCTTCTATTACTCTAGCAGGAAATATATATTAATTTAAATCTATAACCAACACTCTAGAGTTATCAAGAGCTTTTCTAATAGAGACTCTATCAATAAGAAGAATATTTTATATAATGTCAAAGCAGATACTAAATTCTATATTCTTAGTAGATCTATATATATTAAAGATATATTTAATAATATAGTCTAGAGCCTTTTATATAATATATAGATAAAGCTAATCTTTAGCTAAAATTAAGATATCTAGTAAGTGAAATATTTCTAGTAATTTAATAAAATATTACTCTAATAATACTGGTATAAACTTAGCAATCTAAATTTCCTTTTAAAGAAACTTTATACTTAGACTTACTATATTTAGTATTATTATAAAATTAAAATAGACTAATATCCTACTATTCAGAATTGCTGTATAAATTTCTTATATTAAAGTATTAAAAGCAATATTTATAATATAGACAATTATTATACTGATTTAAAGATATAGAATTATATTAGTCTATTTTATAAGATATATTATTCTATAATACTTAATCATGACCCCTTTTAGTTATTCTATTGATCTAGAGGTAAATATAATATATACAAGACTTGTTATAAAGGATTCTCTGATTATTAGACTAACATCTTGATATAGAAGATAATATATCTTTATAAGCTAAATACTCTTAATATTCTCTATATCTATCTATAATAATGATATACCTTCTCTAAGTAAGATAAGTTTAGGGCCTTGGACTGATAATAAAATTATCTTAATTTAACTAAATAGAGTATTGATATTTAATAGTAAATAGGCAAGGTTCGCTTTAAGAATCTTAAGAAATACTATAATGGTCTAATATAACTGAGCTATAAAGATGTCTACTAATATTTTAGTTTTAAGTTATTATTTTACTAACTACTAAGATAGTTATTCTGATTGCTGGTTAAGCTTGGTATATGTGAGTTAAGTAGTGGTATCTTTAATAGCTATAGTGTTGGGACAAGATATAACCTGCTGATGGAATATATTAACTACGCTTGATTCTCGCGGATAGTCTGTGTGCTTGATATTGGGCAGTTGTAAATTGCCCAGATATGAGGGGCAGTTTAATGGTAGTGAGGCAATTGGAGCATGTGATTCCTCAATCCCTTGTTTTAGGATACTGTAGAATATAGAAATCATGCTCTTAATTGTTTCTGGGTAGAATAGGTCTTTTGAAAATAGAACACTGCCACGAAAGCCTGCTTCTTGCTGGTAGAGGTGGAACTTGAGGTCGAATCTTGTCCTTTTAGTATAGGCTATCGGATCTACTTGCAGCCCCTGTAGTTTCAATTGACTGGAGTCCCACAGATTATGAACAGTAAAGGTTATCTGAGCAAGAGGGTTTTTAGATGTGTCCCTTTTGGCAAGCTTAAACTTTGAAACGATCCTCTCAAACGGAACGTCTTGGTTTTTAAATGCAGTTGATGCCGTCGACTGCATCTGCTGAACAAGGCTCTCGAAGGTTTTGTCTTGCACTTGGATTCGAATACATTGTAAGTTAATAAAGAACCCAATAAGATCTTCTAGTTCTTTTCGGTTTCGATTGGCGATCGGTGATCTGATTGTAGCGTCTTTAGTATTGGTTAGATGAAAATGCGTTGCTTTAAAGGCACTTAATAATACAGTAAATGGTGTTGTCTGTTGTGCTGTATAAAATCTTTGTAACCTATTATATAATTTGTCCTTGATAATGATCTGTTCTTCGCCGGCTTCTTTAGATAGTATAGCTGGGCGGGGTATGTTGTACAGCAGCTTAGCTGGCTGGTTTTTATTAAGTTGCTGAGTTTAGTATCTAAGTTGTTTTTTGTATTGTAATTTCTGCTCATTTTGTTTTTGCCATACAGCAAAATCTTGGTATTGGATAGGTAGAATAGGGACTTTTGTTAGAGGATCTTTATTGTTAATCGCAGCAGAGTAAAAGATACCTAGTTTTTTTATAAGAATATCAACAGATTAGCTGTCTGATATGATATGATGTATTACAATAGATAAGATATAGTTCTGCTTACTAAGTTGAAAGACTGCAACTCTCCAGCTAGCTTTATATTGTAAATTGAATGGTTTTAACTGCTCTTCTTGTAGTGTTGTAGGTAGGCTCTCGACGTTATTTAGTGGAATTTTGATAATTCGCAGATTTTTGGAATAGAATGGCTGTATTATTTGGACTTCTGTGTCATTTTGTTGTTTAAATGTGGTCTGAAGCGGCTCATGGCGATTCTCTAGAGCACACAACGCTGAATGGAGAGTGGAGAGACAAAGAGGTCTATGTAGTTGCCAGCTGTATGTAATAAGGTAGTGTAGGGAGTTGGGATATAGTATATCCAAAAATTATAGTTGCTTTTGAGCAAATGACTGTGCCACTGGTCTAATTTGCTGATATTTAGGAATTGTTATATATAGTGTTGATCTAATTAGATGTTTGATCTTCTGTGATAGCCTATTAATGGTTGGGTAATCAAATATATCTTTCACTGTGATCCTTGTGGCTAGGTATTTGTTGATGCGCGAAACCACTCTAGTAGCTATTAATGAGTGACTACCTAGTTCGAAAAAGTTATCTATAATACCAACATTGATCCCTAGAATGGTAGCGAACTCTTGGCAAAGCACTTGCTTGATGTTATTGCGTGGGGCCACGTAGTCTGTTGACTTTTGGCTTGCTGTTGGCATCTCAGGAATTTTAGTAAGTGCTTAACGGTCGACTTTTCTGTTTTGATTAAGAGATAATATATCGAGAATATTGATCGCTGAAGGGACTATATATATTAGCAACCTTGTAACTAGAGATTCTCGCAACTTCTCTATTATCATCTGGACTTCAACAATATTTTGTCTGTTATTGGCACCGTCCAGTGCTATATCCAACCGTAGTGTGACGAAGCTAACAAGCCTTGGATCGACATCTTCGTTCTGGACAACTATGACTGCATTACTAACTAAATAATTATCTAGTAATGCACTCTTAACTTCTCTTAGCTTAATACAATATCTGCGAATTTTAACTTAGTGATCTATTTATCTAAAAAATTCAAGAATACCATCAACTAAATAGTATTAGATATAATTACCTGTCTAGTAGATCTTTACTAACTGCCTTTTAATAGAAATATTAATAAAACAATCTTGATTCTATATAGGCTTGAGATAACCTCTTACCAACCTATCTCTAATAATAAAAAATTCTTCTATTACTCTAATAAGAAGTATATATTAATTTAAATCTATAATCAATACTCTAGAGTTATCAAAGACTTTTCCAATAAGGACTTTATTAATAAGAGGAATATCTTATATAATATTAAAGCAGATACTAAATCCTATATTCTTAATAAATCTATATATATTAAAGATGTATCCAATAGTACAGTCTAGAGCCTTTTATACAACATATAGATAGAACCAATCTCTAGCTAAAATCAGGATATCTAGTAAGTAAAATATTCCTAATAATTCAATAAGATATTACTCTAATAATACTAATATAAACTTAGTGATCTGAATTTCTTTTTAAAGAAATCTTATGCTTAGACTTGCTATATCTAGCATTATTATAAAATTAAAACAGACTAATATTTTATTATTTAGAATAGCTGTATAAATTTCTTATATTAAAACATCAAAAGCAATATTCATAATATAGGCAACTGTTGTGCCGATTTAAAGATATAGAATTATATCAGTCTATTTTATAAAATATACTATTCTATGATATTTAATCATAACCCCCTTCAGTTATCCCATTGACCTAAAGGTAAATATAATATATATAAGACTTGTTATAAAGGGTCCTCTAATTGTTGGACTAACATCCTAATATAAAAGATAATATATCTCTATAAGCCAAATGCTCTTAATATCTTCTATATCTGTCTATAATAATGATATACCTTCTCTAAGCAAGACAAGCTTAGGGCTTTAGACTGATAATAAGATTGTCTTAATCTAACTAAATAGAGTATTGATATCTAATAGTAGATAGATAAGGTTTGCTTTAAGAATTCTAAGAAATGCCATAATAGTCTAGTAAGATTAAATTATAAGAATGTCTACTAGTGTTTTAATTTTAAGTTATTATTTTGCTAGTTATTAAGATAGTCGTTCTAATTACTGGTCAAGCTTAGCATATATAAACTGGGCAGCAGCATTCTTGATAGCCACAGTATCGGGGCAAGATTAGACTTCCGCATAACCCATTTTGGGTCGAAGGTCACGACCCAAAACCCAACCCGGTCTGGGTCTGGGTCGAAGCTTCATAACCCAGGCCCAACCCAGGCCCAGTCACTGGGGCCCCAGAAAACCCAGAAATAACCCATTTCGACCCAGTTCCGGCATAAATTATGGTATAATTATTTAAATTACACGCCGTCATTTTTCCCGTTTTGATGTTTACACTGAAATAGAACACTTTCTACCAGGAAATCAATGAAATCTTTAAGGAATTTCTTAAATATGAAAAGGGCATATCGAATTCACTGTTGCTTATCTTTTACAATGCCTCGTTCTACATGGAAAGGCCGTATCTACGGTGTGGTGGGAAAATGCGCATCTATCGTCGTACCGATGTAGTTATATATGTTAAACATATATTCACACATTATACATTTCGGGGAATATTAGAATGTATTGAACTGTTTAAATGTTCTACTGTTGTCAGAATATCAAACCGTTCTATTGATAATTCCGACGCTTGTCAGAATACCTAGATATCTACATTTAAGTCGAAGGCTTCAACTTTGAAAGTAGGATGGGATGAATTTTTTTGGCTAGGCTTGGGGAAACTGGGGTGGGAATTGGGGTTTGACTGGGGTTTGACTGGGTCTTGACTGGGTTCTCTGGGTTGTCTCTGGGCTATTACTGGGTTATTACAGGGATAATGTATTAGGTCCACATAATATCAGTATACCAAACCAATGAATGAGAGGACAAGGATTCATTCTATCTGATATATCAATTAACTTGACTTTCTTATTTTTCTTATTTTTCTAATTGTAGTGCTTTTCTATCTCAGTATGTTATTCATATTTTCCCTTTACCTCTTTCTTTCGTGATGCTTACATATCTTTTGTTATGTCTTAAAGCCAGCTTTCCGACTTTACATTGTCACTTTATAGTGGAGATATTGATGATCTTCCATCTCTTTCAATGCAATAAATCATTCTATCTGCAAGTCATTATACAATTGATTCTGGCTTCTACCGGCTAGATGACCTCCTCGTTCCTCCTTCTTTGATATGTGTTGGACCTGATCGCTGGAATAGGTTTGTTCTCTACAATAAGATGTCATATAACGAGTTTATTGACTGGTGGTTACAGATGGACTATGGGTGGAAAAGAAAGATTAACTGGGATTCATATCGCTATACAGTGATCTGGAATAGCTACAACCAGGTTATTGAGGGTGTAGATGGCACACTAAAGGTTATGTGTAAACGCTGTGGAAAGATTCTTGAGCATCTTTATTCTTTAAGTCTGAATAGTTCTGGTAAAGCGCAGTATTATGGCACATTAATAATCCAGAAATATCTGAAGACAGCTGGGTGCCTATGGTTAGAAAAGGGAAAGAAGATAAAGATTATAAAGTTTCTCTAAAAAGAGGTATATTTTAGACTATGAAATGATACTTAGATACTAATCTATGGTATGTCTTCCTAGGGCGAAATCTCAGTAGATATACCCTTTTTACAAGAGGATTAGGAAGATGATATCTTGCAATTCCTGACTCTTAATTGGCTACTATTCTATCTCATTGAGTATCCATTATTTAAATAGATTATCTAT
The DNA here is from genome assembly GCF_013368755.1 of Talaromyces rugulosus. Classification (NCBI taxonomy): domain Eukaryota; kingdom Fungi; phylum Ascomycota; class Eurotiomycetes; order Eurotiales; family Trichocomaceae; genus Talaromyces; species Talaromyces rugulosus. The sequence goes on along the minus strand of NC_049562.1, from coordinate 6,823,556 downwards.
AAAGCGTGTTCTGCTTTTGTTGTTCCAGTGATCCTGTCTGCCGATATAATCTATCGCCGATTAAGAAGCTTGGTCAAAGACTGGTAGTAGTAGGTTTTTCGTACGCTACCTGCTGGTTTAAAGATATCTATTGCGCTTGACTGTTGGATATCTCTATTTTCGCAGGCATTTATGGTGATTACTGGTTATTTTATTGATAGTGATTGGGTTTATTGTGAGGTGCTTCTTGGTTTTAAGCTACTTCATGGTATATATATGGGGTCTTACTTAAGTGGTGTTCTGATGGAAACCCTGGTAGAGAATAATATTGAAGATAGAGTGTTTGGGCTGACTACAGATAATGCATCAAATAATAAGGTATTAGCTGCGTCTCTCTAACAAGCTTTATCAGATGGTGTTATTATTATATGAATACCATGCCTTGCCCATGTTATCCAGCTTAGTTTTAATCAGCTTCTTGTTCGGATTAAGGCAGTTCTATCCAATGAATCCGCGGAGACAAAGTGGACAGAGAGTCAGTCCAGACTGGTTTAAGAGAATGCGAAGTAATGTCAGATCTTTTCTACATTGAACAAAGTATGTTATTTTGTAATTTATATAAATGTAAGCTCCTAGCGCCGAGAGATATTCTACAATCTTTAGACAACAAATGTCAAGATTGTTCTCATCCAAGATGTGAAAATATGATGGAATTCTATATTTCTTATGCTTTGCCGGGTTAAATGGCTATATGCTATCTTCTCTTTATTTTATGCAGAGTATAACTATGAGGAGATGCTACTTAGTGAGTATGAATGGCGCCAAATTGACTATTTTCTTTATATTACTAAACTGTTCTTTGATTATATAACCTAGTTATTAAAGACTTAAGACATCACTGCCTACTATATGTTCAAGATTTACAACTGACTTTTTGATTATCTTAAGCAATTATAGACACAGCTACAACGGAAGCGTGTCCTATGGAAGAAATAAATACTAGACGCACTGGACGCTGGACAGACTAAGCTTGATGAGTACTATGCTCAAACCGATACTATTCGAGGGTATATCTATGCTATCAGTACAATGCTTACACTAGTGAATAAATTTAGATTCTTTCTCTCTAGCGATTGGGATTAGAAGTGGCGAGATATCTATCATAACGCTTTTCAGCAAGCCCTTATCCCATATCAAGCGCAAGTAAAAAGTTAAAGCCAGGATGCATACAGCTCTCACACTGCAGCTCAACCAAGCTCAAGGCTGGAGGAGATGCTTGATGGAAAGGATATACAGCCACAAGCGATGACTGATGAAATTAGTCAATATCTTGATAGTGATTAGTGATTATCCACTATCTATATATTGCTAGTTTACTAATTTTAAACTAGATACTGTTTCTATTAGGCCACTTATCTTTTAGAAAGAGCATCAATATCGCTTTCCAGCTATTGCCGCCCTTGCGCGAGATGCGCTCTCCTTCCCAGCCATTGGTGCAGGAGTGGAACGCCTCTTTAATACTGCTCGAGATGTTTGTCACTATCGTCGTGGGAGAATGAAGACCAAGACAATTGAGGAGTTGATAATATTTCTTTGTATATCCAAATTCGATATAGAGACACAGGAAGCAAAGCTTCTTGAAAAATTCTTTTCATAGGATGAGCTTGAGGCGGCGAAAGAAGAAAGGGAAGAGAAGCTTAACAAGGATGAGATCAATCTAATTAGTAATACAGAGGAGCAAGAGGATGAGCTAGAAAATGGACCAGAGAATGAAATAGAGGATATAGGACTAGATACGATTTCCTTATCTGCTGTTAAACTAGATAGTCCAGGCTTATTATCATTACCACCAACCTGTACACAGACACGGGTATTAAGGCAGAAACATAAAAGCCAGGAAGATAATATATTTGAATATCATTAGTTAAATATATAAATTCTAAATAAAGACTTTTCTTTTACCTTTTTTCCTAATAAATCTATAAAGTAAATACTCAAAAATACAACTATAAAATGCATAAGTTATACAATTAGAATTCTTGGTATATTTGTTATGTTTGTAACCCAATTTAGGGCCCCAGACCCAGTACTGGGTTACCCAGTCCAACCCAGACCCATTACTGGGTCGACATGTTTGACCCAAAACCCAACCCAGTCTGGGTTGGGTCTGGGTTGGGTCTGGGTTTTACTGGGTCGTGCGGAAGACTAGACGGGACCTAGCCCGTAACAATGGGGCTCGATAGAAAATATTCAGAACTGGAATGGTTTTATATCTTTATTGGAATATTACAGAGATAGATTGGAAAAAGAGATCGAACGTGATTCTCTAGTTCTGTTATACAAAGAAACGGGATTTAACCATATATATAATGAACCTAGTCTGGCTCATCTCCATAGAACATCCATTATCATGCCAGTTTGTAAAGCCCTTCTAGACGGAATATTCATCAAATCTGGAGGGGAAATCAGCATCTATAATCCTGATCTCCAGTCTGATTAGGGAGCAATTTAGATGACTGCAAATGGCCCAAGATCTATTGTATACGGCGATATAAAATTAGGATAGAATGTTCCTGCGGCTGTGAGGTTTATTCAGCGTAATCTAGATGGATATGAAGATATCTGTCAATCGGTTCAACAACTCGTCACCAAGATGTGAATCGGGGTGGGTATTCTGCTAACAGAAGGCAAGATGAGAACGTTGTGTAAGGCAATCCTAGGATAAGTAGAGTACTATCGCAATGATAGGCTGCAAAGTATGTTAAAGAGTAATAGTAGTATATTATTTATTTAAGAGAATAAAACATAATAAGCTAGATATATGATAGTAAATGAGTGTCTTTATATAGCTGATCCTAAATATAGCGAGTATAGTCGATGCTTTATTGGCTATGTTGTTGACATATCCAAATATAGTCTGGCTATGTTTGGCTATGTTACCTGTATAGTTACGTGCCATGGTGCATTTCTACTGATATGGTGTATGTGTACTGCTGGGGTGCATCTGCACCGGGTGTATTTGTACAGGGTAGGTGGTTCTGTATTAAGTGTATTTGTATAGAAATGGTGCAGCTGTATTATTTAGGGTGTATGTCTACCTGGTGTGTCTTTACTAAACCAGTGTATCTGTATTGTCTAGATCATATGAGTTCTTGTGTAGTCATTTTTGTCTTTGTTCCTATAATTAGCAAGTCTATTCTATAGGAGTTTTAGGCAGCTTGCTTATGTAAGTAGTGTCTGCTACTTATTGATTAGCTGAACATTCATGATTCTTATGATAATCCTTTTCTTTAAAGGCTGGCATCCCGACAGTCATATAAATAGTTGCAGGCCCTCTGTCGTATAGGTAGGCGAATTTCTTTCTTGTTAACATTCTTGGTGGTGATGTTCTGACCATGTCGTCAAAGCAAAATATAAATACGAAAAATCTTCGGCTGCGTATTGAATAGTCTGGTATTATTCTGTTGATTCCTTGTCATCGTTGTGCAGTCTAAGGGAAGGTTTGTATTAAATCTGAAATTTTGAGTCGCTGTAGCGAGTGCGTTGGTTTTGGTCGCTGCAAGTGTCGCGATATGGCCTTGTCTGACCTGGTGTGGAAAAAGCTTATCAAGGCTTAAGAGAAGATTGAGGCCGATGATAATCAGTTGAATGCTGAGCTTGAGGCTCTCCTTGCTAAACGGGCTCGTTTGTATAAACAAAGGAAACTTCTCCGAAAGCGTGCTGGAGAATTTATTTAAACGGATATAAAGGATGTGGAGGAGTTGGAGCATTTGGAGGAAAAGGAGGAGGAGGAATGGAAATGAGAGGCTGAGCTGCAAAAATTAAATGAGATGATTGTGGCTGCTATCTAGGAGTTTCCTGTGTTATTTAATAATGAGTTTGACTATGTCCTCTCTGAGTTTCTTTCTGGCGAAATGCTTGAATCTTTTTGGGGTAGTTTAAGTGTCTAACTGGTTTCTATAAGTTGTGTTTAGACTTCCGCATAACCCATTTTGGGTCGAAGGTCACGACCCAAAACCCAACCCGGTCTGGGTCTGGGTCGAAGCTTCATAACCCAGGCCCAACCCAGGCCCAGTCACTGGGGCCCCAGAAAACCCAGAAATAACCCATTTCGACCCAGTTCCGGCATAAATTATGGTATAATTATTTAAATTACACGCCGTCATTTTTCCCGTTTTGATGTTTACACTGAAATAGAACACTTTCTACCAGGAAATCAATGAAATCTTTAAGGAATTTCTTAAATATGAAAAGGGCATATCGAATTCACTGTTGCTTATCTTTTACAATGCCTCGTTCTACATGGAAAGGCCGTATCTACGGTGTGGTGGGAAAATGCGCATCTATCGTCGTACCGATGTAGTTATATATGTTAAACATATATTCACACATTATACATTTCTACATGAATCAAATAAATATTTCGGGGAATATTAGAATGTATTGAACTGTTTAAATGTTCTACTGTTGTCAGAATATCAAACCGTTCTATTGATAATTCCGACGCTTGTCAGAATACCTAGATATCTACATTTAAGTCGAAGGCTTCAACTTTGAAAGTAGGACGGGATGAATTTTTTTGGCTAGGCTTGGGGAAACTGGGGTGGGAATTGGGGTTTGACTGGGGTTTGACTGGGCCTTGACTGGGTTCTCTGGGTTGTCTCTGGGCTATTACTGGGTTATTACAGGGATAATGCATTAGGTCCACATAATATCAGTATACCAAACCAATGAATGAGAGGACAAGGATTCATTCCATCTGACATATCAATTAACTTGACTTTCTCATTTTTCTCATTTTTCTAATTGTAGTGCTTTTCCATCTCAGTATGTTATTCATATTTTCCCTTTACCTCTCCCCTTCGTGATGCTTACATATCTTTTGTCATGTCTCAAAGCCAGCTTTCCGACTTCACATCGTCACTTTATAGTGGAGATATTGATGATCTTCCATCTCTCTCAACGCAACAAATCACTCCATCCGCAAGTCATCATACAATTGATTCTGGCTTCCACCGGCCAGATGACCTCCTCGTTCCTCCTTCTTTGATACGTGTTGGACCTGATCGCCGGAATAGGTTTGTTCTCTACGACAAGATGTCACACAACGAGTTTATCGACTGGTGGTTACAGACGGACTATGGGCGGAAAAGAAAGATCAACTGGGATTCACATCGCCACACGGTGATCTGGAATAGCTACAACCAGGTTGCTGAGGGTGTAGATGGCACACCAAAGGTCATGTGCAAACGCTGTGGAAAGATTCTTGAGCATCCTTATTCCCTGAGTCTGAACAGTTCCGGCAAAGCGCAGTATCACGGCACATCAACAATCCAGAAACATCTGAAGACAGCTGGGTGCCTACGGTCGGAGAAGGGAAAGAAGGCAGAGATTACAAAGTTTCTCCAAAAAGAGGTATGTTTTAGACTGTGAAACGATACTTAGATACTAATCTATGGTATGTCTTCCTAGGGCGAAATCTCAGCAGATATACCCTTTTTACAAGAGGACTGGGAAGACGATATCTTGCAATTCCTGACTCTCAATCGGCTACCATTCCACCTCATCGAGCATCCATCATTTAAGCGGATTATCTACAAAGCGCGTTCTGCTCTTGTCGCTCCAGTGATCCCGTCTGCCGATACAATCCGTCGCCGATTAGGGAGCTTGGTCAAAGACCGGCAGCAGCGGGTTCTTCGTACGCTACCTGCTGGTTCAAAGATATCTATTGCGCTTGACTGTTGGACATCTCCATTCTCGCAGGCATTTATGGCGATCACTGGTTATTTTATCGACAGTGATTGGGTTTATCGTGAGGTGCTTCTTGGTTTTAAGCCACTTCACGGTACACATACGGGGTCTTACTTAAGTGGTGTTCTGATGGAAACCCTGGTAGAGAACAACATTGAAGATAGAGTGTTTGGGCTGACCACAGATAATGCATCAAACAATAAGGCATTAGCTGCGTCTCTCCAACAAGCTTTATCAGATGGTGTCATTATTACACGAATACCATGCCTTGCCCATGTTATCCAGCTCAGTCTTAATCAGCTTCTTGTTCGGATTAAGGCAGTTCCATCCAATGAATCCGCGGAGACAAAGTGGACAGAGAGTCAGTCCAGGCTGGTTCAAGAGAATGCGAAGCAATGTCAGATCTCTTCTACATTGAACAAAGTACGTTATCTTGCAATTTATATAAATGCAAGCCCCCAGCGCCGAGAGACATTCTACAATCTTCAGACAACAAACGTCAAGATTGTTCCCATCCAAGATGTGAAAACACGATGGAATTCTACATTTCTTATGCTTCGCCGGGCCAAACGGCTACGTGCTATCTTCTCTTTATTTTGTGCAGAGTATGACTGTGAGGAGATGCTACTTAGCGAGCACGAGTGGCGCCAAATTGACTATCTTCTCTGTATCACTGAGCCGTTCTTCGATTATACAACCCAGTTATCAAAGACTCGAGACGTCACTGCCCACTATGTGTTCAAGATTTACAACCGACTTTTTGATCATCTTGAGCGATCACAGACACAGCTACAACGGAAGCGTGTCCCATGGAAGAAACAAATGCTGGACGCACTGGACGCTGGACGGACCAAGCTTGATGAGTACTACGCTCAAACCGATACTATTCGAGGGCATATCTATGCCGTCAGTACGATGCTTGCACCAGTGAATAAATTTAGATTCTTTCTCTCTAGCGATTGGGATCAGAAGTGGCGAGATATCTATCGCAACGCCTTTCAGCAAGCCCTCATCCCATACCAAGCGCAAGTAAAAAGTCAAAGCCAGGATGCATACAGCTCTCACACTGCAGCTCAACCAAGCTCAAGGCTGGAGGAGATGCTTGATGGAAAGGATATACAGCCACGAGCGATGACTGATGAAATTAGTCAATATCTTGATAGTGGTCAGTGATTATCCACTACCTATGTATTGCTAGTTCACTAATCTTAAACTAGATACTGTTTCTGTTGGGCCACTTATCTTTTGGAAAGAGCATCAATATCGCTTTCCAGCTATTGCCGCCCTTGCGCGAGATGCGCTCTCCTTCCCAGCCACTGGTGCAGGAGTGGAACGCCTCTTTAATACTGCTCGAGATGTTTGTCACTATCGTCGTGGGAGAATGAAGACCGAGACGATTGAGGAGTTGATGATGTTTCTTTGTACATCCAAATTCGATATAGAGGCACAGGAAGCAAAGCTTCTTGAAAAATTCTTCTCACAGGATGAGCTTGAGGCGGCGAAAGAAGAAAGGGAAGAGAAGCTTAACAAGGATGAGATCAATCCAATTAGTGATACAGAGGAGCAAGAGGATGAGCTAGAAAATGGACCAGAGAATGAAATGGAGGATATAGGACTAGATACGACTTCCTTATCTGCTGCTGAACCAGATAGTCCAGGCTCACCGTCATTACCACCAACCTGTACACAGACACGGGTATCAGGGCGGAAACGTAAGAGCCGGGAAGATGATATATTTGAATATCATTAGTTAAATATGTAAATTCTAAATAAAGGCTTTTCTTTTACCTTTTTTCCTAATAAATCTGTAAAGTAAATACTCAAAAATACAACTACAAAATGCATAAGTTATGCAATTAGAATTCTTGGTATATTTGTTATGTTTGTAACCCAATTTGGGGCCCCAGGCCCAGTACTGGGTTACCCAGTCCAACCCAGACCCATTACTGGGTCGACATGTTTGACCCAAAACCCAACCCAGTCTGGGTTGGGTCTGGGTTGGGTCTGGGTTTTACTGGGTCGTGCGGAAGACTAGTTGTGTTCCGGTCTGTATCTTTTCTAGCTGACTAAGTAAAAGATTCTTCTTTCCACTAACTTTCTTTTTAGAATGTTTTCAACTTTATATTTATTCTTGGTTGCTTCGTCGTTACTGTTTTCTGGGTTTTCAGTTGGTTCTAATAATGAGATGTGAAATACTGGGTGTACTTTTATTCTTGCTGGTAGTTGGAGTTTATAATTATTGTTAGCAAGTTTTTCTTGAATTATGAAAGGTCTGTATTTAATAGCGTCAAGTTTGTTGCTTAGTCTCTTGTTTAGAATGTTGAATTTTTTCTGTTTAATTGTTTATTATAGTAAGTAAACTTTTTTTTTTTTTTTAAGGATTGGCGCGTTTTTGTGTTTTTTGTTGTAGTAGGTCTTTATTTGGTTTTCAGCCTACTTGATGTTTTTTGATATTGTTTGATGGAGTGCCTGTAGTTTGTTAACTTGTATTATTGTGGCTTTAGATAATTCTTCTTGTAGTACTTCAGACTATGTCATTCTTGGGTGTCATTTAAGATTTGTAAAATGTGGAACTTGTTTTGTTATAGTGTTTTCTGTATTATTTAATGTGAACTGTGCTAATGGTAGTAGTTCTACCTAATTGTTTTATTTCTAATCTAAATAGTGTTGAAAATACTGTTTAACTGTTTGAATTATTCTCTTGGACTGGCTATCAGTCTGTTGGTGATTTGCAGTTGATAACTTGTGATATATTCTACATGCTTTTGTAATTGTCTATTAATATTTAGATATAAATAACTTGTCTTGGTCTATAATAAGTTTATTTAGTAATCTGGTCTATACAAAAACTTTTTATAATATAAGTTTTATATATTATTCTGCTATTATATCCTTTAGTGTTGGTTCTAGGATAATATATTTTGTAAGTCGGTTAACTGTTATTATGGTATTGGTGTAGGTAACTCCTGTTACTGGGTCCTTGGACTGCGGTAGTCCTTAGATAAAGTTAATAATGATACTTTTCTATGCTTCTTCTGATACTTCCAGTATTTGCATTTTTTTAAAGAGTTTATGGTGTACTGCCTTGTTTCTGTTGTATTCGTTGCAGTTTCTGATGTAATTCTTAACCCTTTTTTGGATATAAGGAAAGTAGAATGTTTGGATAATTATTTTGATTGTCTTTTCAACTCCTTGGTGTCCTTTTATTGGAGGATTGTGGTAGCGCTGAATGACTTCCGTAGTTATATTCTGCGGTACTCTGATCATTCTATTCTATATCGCTAAGTCTTTCTGAATATTTTTTGTAACTTGTCTGGCTTGTAATTCTTCTTGTATTTTTTGATCCTTGTTGGTTTCCTGATGTATTCGTTTGTAGAATGGATTATTGTTAACAACTCTTATTGCGGTCGCAATGATTGCATTGTGGTTGTGGTGTAGAACTCTTGATTCTTCTTGTAGAATGTTTGTTTTGGGGGGTTCTATTCTGATCGCGTAATCTGGTTGTCTGCTTAATGCGTCTGTGGCTGTATTTTGTTTTCCTGGAATATGTTCAATCCTGTAATTGAATTTGGCTAGTTCTTCGGCCTATTGTATTTGTCTTCTAGATAATTCTTTTGTTGTCGTGAAGTATTTTAAATTGTGATGGTTGCTTTTGATGATTACTTTATGTTTTACTTCTTGGAGATAGTGTTACTATTGTTGAAATGCTTAAACTATTGCGAGTAATTTTCGGTTATGAACATTATAGTTAACTTCTGTTGATGTAAACTTTCTCAAGTAGAATACAATAATCTGCGTTTCTCTCTTTTTATTGATTTGTTTATAGATTGCTCCAAGAGTATATCCAGATATATCTATTTATAGAATACTTTATAATTCTAGATTAAATAGTTATAATATTGGCGCAATTTTAATGAGTTCTTTAATATTTTTAAAAGATCATTGTCTTCTTACTGTCTAATTAAATAGTTTGTCTTTTTTCAGCAATTCTATCATTGGTATTGTAACATCTAAATATTTTTCAAGATATCGTTGAACGTATCCACTGACTCCAAGAAAAGATTGTACGTCGTGGACGTTTATTAGAATTAGCTATTCGAGGATAGTGTCTAATTTTTCTTTTAGTATTTTTAGTCCGTTTATTATATATACTATTCCTAGATAGTTGACTTGTGTAGTGTCAAATTCATACTTCTTGATTTTAAAAGTTAATCCTACTTCTATAAATTTTGTTATAACTAGTTATATATAGTTATCATGTTTCTTCGGGTCTTTTGAGTAGACTATAACATTATCAAAGTATACTATAACAAAGAGGTTAAGATATTCTTATAGAATATGGATTATAAACCTCACAAATTCTGCTGGTAGCTGTTTAAGTCCTATAGATACTACTAGCTATTCATATAGTTCCAAATCTATAAGGAATACTATTTTCTAGATATCATTATTTTTCATTTGTAGGTTATAATATCCCTATTTAACATCAAACATTGTTATGATTTTTACACCTTATAATAAATCTCTCTTCTATTCCTGATATAACACTTTATTTACGTCGTCTTCGGTTATATTATTTAATTTTCAGTAGTTAATAACCATTCGTGGTAATCCATCATATTTTGGTATAAACATTGCTTATGCAGAAGCCTTTACTTTTAATTCTCTGATGTAACCGGCTGCTAAGAATTTCTCAATAAATTTCTTAGTAGTTCAGAGTTCATCTTATGAGATTTGTCATTGCTTCACTTGTAGTACCTGTGCTCCTGCTTTAAAAGGTATCTCTGCTTCATATTCTTTTTCGTATTGTGGTAGTCGGTATTCTTTTTTCACAAATAATTCGGTAAAGTCTTAGTATTTCTCTGGTAGCTTGTCGAGCACTTCCTTTAGTTCCTTTTCGTAGATTTCTTTTAGTTTCCTTCGTGTTTCAATTTGTCGGCCTATTTCGTTTATTTCTTTAGCATGTTTCACCTTCAACTACTGATCTAGTTTGATCTCTATTTGCTCTGTTTGTAGCATCTTCAGGTTTATTGATACTGTTTCGTGTTTTTAGTCAATGATAGGATTATATTTTTGTAGCTATGTCATTCTAAGTATAACATTAAAATCCTTTCGCTTGAATAGATTTAAATCTAGTTGGATGCTTTCTTTATGTTCTTTTGATTTGATTGTAATATTTTCAGTTTATCATATAAATCCTTTGATTGTGATTTGTCCTTCAAAATTTTATATAGTATGTCATAGGTTTGTCTTGTATGTTTAGATCCTGTTTTTCTTGATATATGCTTTATTAATGTAATTCATTAATGCTCCTAAGTCAAGGAGTAATTTGGCTTTATGTCCGTCGATTATTCCTTTAATAATAATCACAGTTTTTTCTATCTTGATAATTATGGCAATAAGGTGGTGTCTTTTTCTGTGTCTTTCAAGGTATTATTTCTATGATAGAATAATTTCGGTCTAATCTTTATCGGTGTAGATAACTCGTCCTTCGTAATATAGACATTTTTTTGTGTAGCACTGGTTAGTTTTGATGCTATTATAAAAAAGATGCCAAATTTCTTCTGTATAGTACCAATATTCGTTCTAGCCCTTCAAACAGTCTGGGATGGGTTGATAGATGATTATCAGTGCTGTTAGCTTCTATTTGTTTTTTTCCTTTTCTTTAAGGTGAGTCGGATATTTTGACTTATAGTATTGCGTCTAGTGTATTTTCTTATGATGGTGTTCTCTATATTGTAGGTAGTATATGCATGAATATCTTTTAGTATGCCTAAGCATCGGGTGGTACAACTATGTTCCTTTGGTGAGTGAGACGTATTCGAATTTATTTGTAAGTGCGATGTTCTTTTTCCCGTGTATATTGTATTTGTGAAATGTCTACTTGTGGTATTCTTTGTATTTAAGGATATATTGTTAATATATCTGAATAGAGTCTTTTCAATATACTGGTTTGGGTGGTTTGTAACTGTATTCTTGTTTTGGTTCTTTGTAGTTGATTTCAGGGAATTCCTCTGTTGTTTTGGAGTCTTTACTATTTATTTCTAGAATCTTAATTCTTGTTCCTAGAACTGTCGTGCTGGTTCTTAGGACTGAATCCTATTCTTTCCTTGTGATTGGTGGTCATTTCTGGAACAGTCTGATTGTTTTATTTGCTTGGTGGATCACCTTTGTAGCGTCTTTTCTGAGGTTTGTTGTTTTTGTTAACTGTGATTGTTGTAGAGTATTTAGTTCTCAATCTAAGTCTTTGTGGTTAATTTCTCTGTCTTTTCCACTGTTTTGAAATATTAGGGGATATTGGCTTTCACTTCTTGATGAAAGGTTATCAATATGCTGTCTAGTGGTTTTGCTGTATTAGTCTTCTCTGTAAGGTTCTTTGATTGGTTTTTTCTCTTGACCTTGTTATAGATGAGGTTGCGCTTCTTCTAGGTTAGCGTCTTCTTTCTGGGGTGGTTCCTTTTCTGAACTCTGTCTGAGGTGTTTCTTAGATTGCCTAGGGGTATCTTCTTGCTTGAAATTCTTAAGCAATTCATATATTTTCTTTTTTAATATTGGTCTCTAGAAGTCCTTGATTTTGTTGATCTGTTTATTTTTTGACTTTTTCTTCTTACTGTCCGAGGGGGTCACAATTATCTGGTGTATGGCTGCAATTTGTTGATAGACTGTTGTTATTTTCTGAGGGCTGGTGTTACTGTTCTGTCTGCCTTGCTTTGATTGGTATTGTTATGTAAAGTATTCTTTTTATCTGTATTTATAATAGGCTTTGTTTTTTTTATATTTGGTTATTTCTTTTTTACTGATTATGTTGTTGAGCTATATCTTAATATTGCTGTTCTTGTTATATTGGGTTCTTTACTTTGCCGATGTGTTGGTATACTGAGAGAATCCTCTAACTTTTTTCTATTTCTGAAACTTCTGTCGCTTCTGTTTGGTCTTGAACAGTTTATTATTAATCTTGACCGCTATCTCAATGAATCTGTCAATATTGTTAGGTCAGTCGAGTTTGATAAGTTCTGTTTGGATTTCTTCCTTAAGCATGTTCTCAAAGGTTGTGATTTGAATAATATTATTATAGTGTAGTGGTGTTACTATTTGTCGGAATTTGGTTGCTAACTGCTAAGCGGATCCAGTTTGTTGTAGGTATCTTAGTTGTCTTTCTGTAGTCTGTAGCTTGTTGATGTTTCTAAATGTTTCTCTAAGTTTCTGTTTGAACATGCTGTAGTTTGAAAACAGTTCCCTGGTAATAGTCCTCTAACTACTTCTATTGGTAGTGTACAATTTACTTAGTATGGGTTGTATCTATTCTGCTGTTGCATTGGTAAAGCATGATGCTACAAAGATTATTTTCTTTTTGTTATGGGTGATCTGGTTGGCTTTGATATATATTTCTATGTTGACCAAAAATGTCTTTAATTTGGATTTAGTTCTGTTGAAGGTTATGGGTTTTGGTAGTTTGATCCTGTTGTTGGCTGTTCCAGTTTTATTAGGTGGTATAGCTATGACTTGAGCTTTGAGTTGGTTGATATGATTGTTTTTTTCAGCGACTGCAGTTTGCAGTCTTTGAATGTGTTTATTTATTTGATTGATGACTTTTTTTAATGTGGTGAATCTTTGTTGGGTTTGCTTGTTGGGTTTATCGTTATTGTTTTGATCGACTGGTCTTGCTTGTCTTGTAGGTGGGTGTGGAGTTGTTGGTCCTGCTGCTGGTGTGTTGCTATTTTCTGCTATGATTAGCTTGTTAGTAAGGTTTGATTGCTTATCTAGTTCTCAAAACTTCGTGTTATGAGGGTGTTTTATTGTTAATTGGTTCAACAACTCGTCACCAAGATGTGAATTGGGGTGGGTATTCTGCTAATAGAAGGTAAGATGAGAATGTTGTGTAAGGCAATCCTAGGATAAGTAGAGTATTATTGTAATGATAGGCTGCAAAGTATGTTGAAGAGTAATAGTAGTATACTATTTGCTTAAGAGAATAAAACATAATAAGCTAGATATATGATGGTAAATGAGTGTCTTTATATAGCTGATCCTAAATATAGTGAGTATAGTTAAGCTTTGCTTGACTATGTCAGTATATAGTTCTTTAGTATAGTCTTACTATGTTGACTATGCAGTTATGTGCCTAAGTCTGTAAGGTGGGTCTTTTCGTATGGAGACTTTTTTCGCGTGGAGATCCTTTCCGTATGGGATCTCTTTTCGTACGGAGTCTGTTTTTGTATGGAAACCATTTCTATATGACACAGGCTTTTGTTTGATGAGTCATTCCATGTGGGAGTATAAGTGTAGGCGTTTCTTCCTTCTCGGGTACAATCAGAGATTCTATCCCACGAGAATATCTAATAATCTTTGCTTATGTAACTAGCGTCCGCTGTTATATCTATTGGCTGAGCGTTATCGATTCTTATGACACACTATTGAGAAAAATAAGATTATACTATTTATAAATAAGAGATTTAATCCACTTCCTTTCTAGCTTAACTAATTTTTATATGCTTTGCCGTGTCGTCTATTTTTTTAAAAATCAATTGTTGATAATAAAGCTTTAAACTATATATGGTCTCTATAGTATAATTATATAGGTATAAGAGAAGTTAAAGAGAACTATATTATAGAAATCATTAAAAAGCCAGAAACTATTCTTTTTTATATCTCTGTATGTTATTCTAATTAAATGTATTGCTATAAGTCGTTTAAGATAGTCAATGAAAAGCGACTTATACTACCTAGCTTTTAGAGCAGACAGCTTTTTATCTTTAGTCTCTTCTCATAGAATTTGCAAATCTTTATTAAAATGAGCTGGAAATGAATTAGAACAAATACAGTATGATTCAAGAGACGGCGATAACCGTAAAAGCTTAATAATAAAAGCTCTTTTTTCACAAATACTATTATAATAGATAGGAAAGAATGCTATATTTTCTTTCAAGAAAAATCGATAAATTCTCTCATAAGCCTATTTCTCTAAGATAAATAGATCAGTGTCTTATCTAATTCGCTCAAATTGCTCTATAGACTTGTCAAAGGCCTTTAGATATCTTTTTATCATCTATGTAATGGCACTATTACTCTATAGAGAAAACTAAAATATTATATTAGTATTTTATATAATACAACTTTGTTTCAAAATACTATTTTCATAATATAATACTGTCCATTAGCTATTACATATCACACAGATATTAAATGTTTCTTATTATGCACTAAAACACGTCTGAGTTTAATATCACCTTCAAATAATCAATTTACGTCAATTAGCATCAAAAAAAACATCATTATTGATTATAGAATTACTATAAAGCTATCAAAGAACTCTTCCAGCCACAACATATCTTTATATAGACGATACATTACAGAATTAAATTAAACCAAAAACTTTAAGTATATATTTAGAGAGACACAGGCTATTTATTATTATAACAATCATTATGGTACTATACCAGAAAAAGCCAACATTACATCACACCACCATATTTTTCTGCCAGAACAATATTTAATAAATAAAAAAGATAATAATAACTATATAACTATTTAATACTAAAATAAACTGTGTATAACGTTGTGTTGGTGAGCGAGACCCCGAAAACGGCTACACTTGACGCCGTTTTTGCCTTCCCATTCACCGCCAAGACCCGCCAAGACCACCGTCCCGTGATCTTTGCTTTCGTGCCACGGCCTCGCGACTTCGCACCACGCACCATTTCCCTTGCCATTTTACGGTCATGTGACTCTCCCACGGCCCCACACCTAATTACCGGCTGGATTTACTGCGTAGTTGAACATAATCTAGAATTGTGGTGTCGCTTTCCCAACTCTCGTTTCATGACGGCCCAGGAGCCAAAAATGGCTCCCTCCAGCGGCAGCAGCACTTCGGGTGCCCCAGCGCCGCAGTGTCTGCCTGTCCCATCCGCCCCCCTGCTGGTCGTATATATATGCTCCTCTGCCCCCCGCTGCATCTCTCACTTACGAGTCACCCGCTCCCCTCACCGCGCTTAATCTTGCCAAATCTTTTTTTCTATATCTACTATGACTGTTCTTGACACTGAAAATGAGAGTGAAAGTGATGCCAGCTCCATCCTCACCGAAATCTTCTCGGACGACGGGCTCGATGACGACTCTGCTTCTGATCTGGACCCGGACTCGGACAGCGAAGATCTAGACGACGAGAGCGATTCCGAGGACGATGAGGCTGTTGACGAGGGCCAACTTTCTCTGGAAGAATATTTGGCTAAAGCAGAGCAGCTGGATGTTTCCTAGCTTTGGCAGAAGCGGTACAGTCCTACGACCTAGGAGAAGTTAGACGAGACTGGCGAGTACTGGAATAGGTAGGGAACCCTTTCACTTTTTAGCCATGTGAGATTCTTACGATTGATGTACGGGTAGACACTGCCGGCACCTGGGCTTGGACCCCTCGCAGCAATGGCACTGGATCTCGGACTCGGATGACACCGTCCGTTTCCTCTACGGATTCTTCGGCTGGCGGTGCGATATCCGTCGTGGTAAAAATGGTCGACGCTGTCCAGGCTTTCGCTATAAGAGCTCACTGGAGTCATTCTGGAAATGGTGGCATCTGGTCCTGAAGCAAAAGACGTCGTCTGGGCTGAGCAAAGAGACCATGGTCAAAGTGGACGATGTGAGCCCACACCCTGCGTTTCCCTCTGGCTGCGGCGCCGCCCCTAATCGTGTATAGGTCATTGCTCTTGTGGCAAAGGAAAAAGAATTGGAGCTCCACCGGCGGCCGAAAAAGAACATGTATATTGAAGATGTGGTGGAGTTCGCCCGAGTCTTACTGACCACCACCGAAACGACGTTCGGGTGTGGCTGGCGGCGAATTCAGCTCCTGTTCTACAGTCAACTCGCCGCCATCATGGCGAGTCGTCCTGGGGCCCTTCTACACCTTCGCTATCGGGACCTGGGACTCAAGTTGATCCGAGACCCAGATGGAGGACGGCCGCACCTGTTCATATTCTTGAAACTGGACTTCACGAAGCGATTTCTAGGGAAAAAGCCTCCGTAAGGATCTCTCTAAGTATTGATAGATGTCATATGCTAACGGAACAGAAATGAGTTCAAAATCCCCGAAATTATATTCGATCCAACTCTAGCCCTGAGCCCGCATGTTTGTCTACAGATTATGCTATTTCACATCCAGGGCTTTAAGAGAATCTCTAAGACGGGCCCCGTGCTGGATTCTGCGGCAAAACTCTATAGTCTTCGCGTTCCTGACGGCAAAGGGCAACAAGAGGTGCAACTTCAAGACGCACTCCTGGATAAATATGTGTTCTGTCAAGTGGACCAGGAGAATACTGGGTATCGAATTATCCTGGAGAAGAGGATGACCGCGTTGACATTGCGTTCTCAAATGCGCCGAGTGGGTTAAATCACCGGTTTTGAAGACGTTGTCAAGCCCTATTGTCTTCGGTATGCTGGAGCGAAGGCGTTCAATAACAGTAGTCAGTGCCCTTTTTCGTTCTTTCATGCGGCCGATCCCAATTAACCTCGTGGATAGAGGAAGTCTTAGAGGCCCTCCAAAATGTCATGTTGCAGCACAGTGATATCCGCACATTTATCCGACACTATGAGGTGGATGTCGATGTCGACGCCCAGGGCATCGTCTGTAAGACCGGTTCTCAAACGGAGCTGGTGCGATTTGCTTGCTCCTTAAGCGCGTCTATTGACCCCAACCGGCCTTTTTGGCTGTCTCTAGAAGAATCGAAATCGCTCAATGCGCTTCCAGAGGTTGGTGCGCGGCAGGATACCGTCAACAGACGGAAACAGAAGTGGAAAGTTCGAGAGGCCAAGTTCGAGTGCGCCCGCATAGCCTGTCAAGCCCGCTTTGGCACTCTGGGCGCAGGGACGCTCTCCAAATCCCGTCGTAAGGTACAGAAGAAACTGCAAGAGGTTGAAGAACAGACGAAGGAAGCGAAACGGCGATATGACCGGGCTGTTTGTGAACTACGCAACGAGAAGCAACGACAGCGGAACCGCTGGATACGTGAGAACCTGAAGCGTTATCGGGACGAGCAACCGGTGATCGACTTGGAAAGTCAACTAGCAGGGATGATGATCGATACTAAGGTCATGAAGACCTTGAGGCGCCAGGATGCGATGTCTGCGCAGCATCTGACCTATATTGAGAGCATGATGGCTGCACCAGGAAAGACCATTGAACTGGAGTACCAGCGTCGGATTCGAGCCATTGATGAGGGTGCTTTGTATTGCGGGATGGAAGAAGGCCGACCCACACGCCGAACCATCCCATTTCGCCGACCGCCGCCCGATGATGATGATGAGGGTTCTAGTCCTCCTGCGAAACGACCGCGGTGCTCAGCGGACGAAGAGCCCGATTGTGCTCTCCAAAGTGCAATCAAGTCAGTAGTAATCACTGAACCAAGTCAACGACCGGTCATCTGTTTTATTTGCGTTGGAAATCCGCAGCTACCCATGAGCAAGCGAACCATGAAATACAAGAACCCCGGATCTCTCACGCGACACTTTTTACGGACACATGCGAAACTTGCCTGGACCCAACCGGTTCGCTGCAATGTGTGCCACGTTGACCTAAAAGATAAGATGGCTCTGATGGGGCACGCTGAGTCGGATCACGGAACTGTGTGCCGATCGCACCCTTCGGTACTGGGACTATAATGCCGCATATAATGCTGTCTGTTTGTGTATCCAATGCGTATAGCGATTTTTACCCTGTTTTTTAAATTTTTTTATTTGCACTGTCATTTCTTGTCTACATATATACCTGTACGGCTGGTCCATCTCTACTTTCATCGTCACCACCATCAGTTTTGTTTTGCCGTATCTAGATGACTCCATACCTTTTCAGAATACATCACGGTGTCGATGTCTATCAACAGGAAAGAAAATGTCTTGAGCAGCCCCATGCATGGTTACACCAATAAGAAAAGTGGGCTATCCGACCTGCTTGGAGAATCTCCAATTGACCTAGTTGAACGGGATGCATCATAAACTAGCTCAGTGGACATGCACTATTTTTGTGCAGACGCACTCAGCTAGGAACTACTCAATTCAGAACTATGTGAAGTGAGCCAGGCAGCTTAAGACATATAGGATCTTGTAAAGTGGGAAAGGCTGTGCCACCATGCATGTGACGGATCCGGAATTACGCTAGTTAGCACAAGCTGCCATGCAGCATATGCTAGCACCATGCACGTGCTAACAACTCTATGAAACACAGCATAGCTTCGTCCCCCTGTACTGATCAGCTTATTATTCATAGCACAATCATAATTTAATGAGCATTTGCACCTACATAATTTACTAGCTTGTTCCTATTTCTTCAAGCCAGAAGTAGGCTCATGCTTTTCAACCCCTAACTGTAGCATACTCATCCCGTTAGGAGAGACAAGGTACACAGTATATTTTATCTCAAAGCATGAGACATCCGATCGCCTCGCCCGGTTCCTACTGAAGATTAAACATAGTGAGCATATCTATCCTATGTTCCTTCCAGTGCTCTGTTGACTACAATGGTCACGTGCTTGGATGCCGTAAGATTCTGTCGTTTGCTTTGAAGCAACCTCTAATAATAGGTATTGGTAGATAACTCCTTCCGAATCAGTCATCCATCACAAATCCATCGTCATGGCCTCGACGGCCCTCTAGATGCAGATTTATGCTCTGCTGGGTCATGAGACATTGCTACCATTAACCAAGTACGAAATTACCTCATGGGCAGAGATTCCGGGGGAAGGAGCGAAGTTCGCATTGGATGCTGGAGCCATTATTGGACCCGAGAGCCGTTTTTGGATCCAGGTCATTGTCCAGTTGGAGAGGATCGAAATTGAATCCATTGGTGAATAAAGTGACAAAATCGGCGAATCATATTGTAAGGGCTCACACTTGCGGTTAGTTCAGTCCGTCCACGCGCACCAAAGATGGATCAGCCATAACTGGACTACACTTTGGCGAGATAATTTTACATGAATTTTGAGGAAAGCTTATGTCGAATCGCTCTTGAGCGATTGGACTTCCATGATGGGAATTTCTTGGGCGATATCTATCGTGCGAGATATATGTCTTGCACGTGAACTTTCTTGCGCAGGATATCTCTTATTCCAATCGTCTCTCATGCGACGTGCCCTTAGCCCTCATTGTTATGGATGTCGTACGAGACAGTTCTCTTGAACCAGACATCGATTGGGACAGGCCTTTCCCACGCGGGAAGTCTACTGAGAGAGCGGAAAGCCACGGCTGATAAGTACGAAATAAATCCTTAAGGGATTGGCATGACGAGCATAGCAGGTGAGTCACTTTGCAACAAGCCGGTGTTCTTGCTGATGTAGAAGTGCTTGAATAGTGCGAGTCTTCTATGGAAAGCACGGGAGGCCGATGACGTTAGTCAGCGGACATCGGAACTAGACCACTTTGGAGATCGACGGGTCACTGCTTAGCGCGAATTGAGCATCACGAAATCCGGTTCCAGCCAGGCAGTTGTGGACCGGTAACAGGGCGAGCCAAGCAGCCCATGGAACCCTCTAGATGCAGTTTTCTGCCACACCGGGTCATGGGACATTGTGGCCATTCATCACAGATGAAATGACTCGCCTTCTTTTATGGATATCGATAACATGAGAAGTCAAGATCATTCCAAATCTTTCTCACCCACGAGGAACGCGAGCATTGCAGTTGCAAGAACGTTGCGCCTGCAAGAGGAATGTGTTTGCAAGAGGTTTGCGCCTGCAAGAGGTTTGCGCCTGCAAGAGGTTTGCGCCTGCAAGAGGTTTGCGCCTGCAAGAGGTTTGCGCCTGCAAGAACGTTGCGTCTGCAAGAACGTTGCGTCTGCAAGAACGTTGCCGCTGCAAGAGGTTTGCGTCTGCAAGAGTTTTGCCGCTGCAAGAGCGTTGCGTCTGCAAGAGCGTTGCCGCTGCAAGAGCGTTGCCGCTGCAAGAGCGCTGCGTCTGCAAGAGAAATGTCGGTGGGGCCTGATGACCTTAGTCAACGGACATCGGAACTAGACCATTTTGGGTATCGACGGGTCACTGCATAGCGCGAATTGAGCATCACTAAACCGGTTCGGTGATAGGAGTGTCGAACATTCTGGTGCAGACCGGGCGGGTCAGGCCTGCTGGAGGCTTGTACCCGCTCGGGGTGCACAACCCTGGGACCAACCCTGATCTGGGGCCAGCACTGCAGTGTTAACACCACCCGCGGGCTAACCCCCGCGGGCTAGCCTATGGCCAGGTTCAGCCCTGCACGGGGTACCGACCTCGCGAGTTCATCCTGACTGAGGCCCAGCCCTATGGGGGCCAACCCGGTAGGGAGTTCTTAGAAGGGTTATCAGTCTATGAGGATCCTCACAAGAAGCAATGCGGGCTAAGAGAAACCACCTAATTCGACGCTCATCCCAAGAGCAATCGTCACATGTTCCAAACCATCTAATCCCATCTACCACCTGGTATAGCTGTTCCAAACGTACTTATCACGGGAGAACTGTATTGTCCACTCAATGTGTTGATTGATTATAGAATATGACTGCTCCATCTACAAAAATTGCTCCCGATCTTAGTACAGGTTTTACCCGACCAAGCCACCACATACGTACGACAGGAATCGGGCGCCGCAGCTACAAAAAAACATGATCAGTGACACAGAGTCCAGATCAAACTTAAGGACCAATAGGTCCAGGTGAATTCTCTAGAAGGTTCTCAAAGTTAAAACTTGGGGTAAGGGTTTGGTGGCTCACTTAGCTCAACTATGACTCACCGACCACAGAGTTAGCGTAGGGGGCGGCTTTGCCCTGCAACAGTCTTGCCCTGTAATAATCTTGCCCTGTAATAATCTTGCCCTGTAATAATCTTGCCCTGTAATAATCTTGCCCTGTAATATTCTAGCCCTGTAATATTCTTGCCCTGCAACAATCTTGCCCTGTAATAATCTTGCCTTGAAAGAATTTCTATTTTACGTCACTATTATAATCATCACCCAGTCATTTTCACTTTGAGTCAGCAATGCACAAATACTTTAAAGCATTTTTTACATCACTCCCTAGGGTCTAGGTGTATCATCTACCTTGTTTTTGAGTCAACAGCGTACATCTAGGGATATAGAACCTAAAGCATCGGTAGTGGACAACTGTTCGCCTGGGTGGATCGACACGGCCAGATCTGAAGGTGGCTCGAACATTCTAGAATAGGTGATAGGCAATAACAGAAAAATTGACGAATCATATTATCAATTGTCCCACAGGTCTAAGGTAGGGAACAAAACACAGTAAAATAGATACATGATGGTAAATGAGTGTCCTTATACAGTATAATAAAGTGTAATCATAGCTATCATAGTCATTTGTCGTGATTGCCTCCGTTGGAGTACATAGTTGGCTATGTTGGCTATACGGTCACGTGCTTTGGATGCCGTCATCTTACTAATAATAGATATTGCTTTACAGCAATATCCTCCTGCTGCCGTCATCCACTAGCCTATAGTGAATATGTTGACTTCCGACAGAATCCATCTTCATGGTTTTCCGTGACGGACCCGTCAATTGCACCATCACTCAGCGGCGGCAGACGCGGTGGGCACGGATGCGGGGAACCCAGATGCTGCGCGAAACCGCAAGCGAGCACAGTGATCGAGCAGATCACCTGTACACACATATGCATGGACCCACATCCGTATACCATCAGCCACACTTAGGGCTATTAGGGTTAGCACAGCCACCGGGATATTCAACAGACCGCCTGGCTGGACAGGCCCCATGGTTCAGTGGGCTTCGGGGCTGTGGCCGTGTCGACCTGGCTTGGGGTGTCTGGCTGGGCGCCCGGAGACACCCGTGTCTGTGAGTGTGGCGGATGATGCCGGTGTGACCGCGCCGGGTCCCGTCAGGTTCTCGCCAGCGATGGAAATTTAGAGTCAAATACAATACTTTTTAGCCCTATATGTATTGTTTCAAAGTCATCAATCGATGTATATATGTAGATTGTCATTACAAGCCAGCAAACAAGGCTGCTGCCCCCAAAGCAGCAACCACGTGTTTCTGGGCAGATGGCGGCGCTGTCCGCAATGCTGCCAGGCCACTCGATGTAGAACTGTTAACTGACGGAGCAATATACGGCGTGTTAGTAGCTGGGAAATCGCCCACAGCGTCTGGCAGCTCTGTGCCGGTACCGATTTCCAAAATGTTGTCAGGGCCTGGGTTTTCGTTCAAGGGAGCCACTCCAATTAGGTTATTGTCATAGTCCACCGCTATGTAAAGGCGGCTCATCAATACCGTTCCAAGTATTCCGGCATAATCAAGAACGGCTCCAGGGCCGCCAGGGATATAATAACCGTAGTCATAATCTGAAGTCTCCTTACCCCTCCCGATAGCAAAGTAGCAAACGTCCTCAACGGCACCAGAATCAAATACACGGCGGATAGGTATGATGAGTTCCTCCCAGGGATAGGAGACGGTAATGTTTCCGAATGTTAAAGACACTGTATAGTTTTCAGTATCTGTGCGATTGCAGGGGAGGGATCCCAGATAATTCTGTTGCATGGGATCTGAATCTGGGCCTGAAATATTAAAATAGGAATACGTTTGGTTTGCAATGTCCGCAGGCAAGAATGAAAACCCCATGGCTTCACGGTACTCCGTGAATGTTTGAAGCCGCAACGGCTTGTCCGGCATAGAAAATGTTTTTGACGTTGAGGAGTTCCCCGGTACGGCACTGCCATTGGCACCGAGTTGAATGGTAATTTCCTTCAGAGGGATAGATAGACTTGATGCGGGATCAAAGGAGAATGCCTGAAGGGGACCATGATATTTCGCGGAATTAACACCCCCGAACAAAATGCTGCCTTCCCCAGTCTGAAGATCGTCGCACCAAATGCTGAACGATGGTGACTTAATGACTCCATAATCAACCAACGAGTAAGGAAGAGAATGATTCCCAGGTCCTATCCCAATAACTGCCTCAGGATCTGATGATACATAATAAATTAGCCAAATTCTCTGCCTGGAACTAAAAGCCATCGAGGAAACCTACAATATGAGTCGAAATTGAATTCTTTTATCTGTGTAGACCCGATTCCCATTGTATCATTTGCGCTCTGGTACCAATAGTCTCCCTGATAAGTAGTTGATACTTGTGGATTGTACCAATTAACAAGTGAGAAATGATGGTCCGCAATATCAACGGGTAACGACATTAGTTGAGGAGGGGTGCCCATTGTAATGTTAATTACCACCCCCCTGTACCATGCCTGTCATATTTAGAAGATGACTTTGCTTAGAATAACTTGCAGGACTACTAACAAGAGGCGCTTGTACAGGGCCGTCCCTTTTCTGAAGATCCGATGTCTCGCGCTGTTGCTCCAATGATGCATGAAGAACAGAGGGGTTATCTCGATGGACAAGAGGGAAATTTGTCGAGTACGCGCAAGTTGTTTGCAATCCCCATAGCGCCGTAATCCATAATGAGCGCATTGCTAGTAGATTGATGCAAATCAATTGAGAAATCCGAGTCTGTCCGCGGATATTAAAGATGGTAGCACAGGTCATGACCAGTCCGTAGTAGAAATGACATCGATGATTTTAAGTAAATTCGCGAGCCAAGGCGACCAGCCTCAGCTGAACCTCGGAAATTAGCTTACTTCTTGGCTTCACGGGAGGGGTTTATTTTTGTCAGCAAGCCAAGACGCCTCCGATATTGGGGCGTTACTACGTTACCTCCCGGAAAAGAACGCCTCATGTTGGTTATTTTAGCCCCATGTTGGTTATTTCAGAAGGGAGGGACATCCCAGATTGCTGCATTGTCCCTAACATTTTCCACAACCCAGGGTAATAACGACAGTCATTTGATTTATATAGCACATATTTCTAGTCTAACTAATATATTAAATCAAATTAACAAGCTCATGACGATGTCAAGAAGAAATAAAGTCTGATGTACTGCCTCCAGACTTTGTGTTGGAACCTGAGGCGTCGGTCATTGCCGCATGTGGAAGTCACAGGGATCGCCTTCCCTTACTTAATCTTGACATATGTATGTGCGCACGTGTGCAGGAGTAAAAGAAATGGAGATATGGCAAAGTGACGGTCATGGTAGCCGGTAGAAGACGCTAGCAGAAATTTGCAAATTTTCAGACAAATATAAAAGATCTGTTTTGAAAACACTGCGCGAGGCAGAGTAGGATTGCGACCTTGCAGCAACCAACGTCGAAAAGGCCAGTGAGGCGTACTCGATGGATTCAAATAGTGGTAAGTCGTGGGTTGCGCAATTAATCAGTTTTGTACCCAGTGCAACTTCGCGCAACTAGATACGCTTGCTCCACCGATTGGCTCTACTAATACCCTGGCGTGCTCACGTTTTTCAGGCCCAAGAATTTATGATACTAGTTAGCCGCCCGTTGGCCTCCATTGGAAATATCCAAGCAGGTCGGATGGCCCGCTGTTCTTACCCCTCGACATTAGTTATTGCTGTATGGATAGTAGCGAAAACATGGTGTACCCTAAATTGCTAGATAATGCACGACTGTATGGGACTGAAACCTGGTTGCTCAAGACTTTTTACAGTTCCTTGCTGATACAGGCACCAATCCCGCGATTCGTTCCGAAACGTCGTTGAGCGATTTTTGATTTGGCTTCTAGGCTTATATACGATAGACAGAACATAAACTAGTAATCATAAATGCCGGACGCAGTAAAAACAAAACCGACGGCGACGTCGATAAAATAAGATAGGGTAATAGCCCTAACGCTAAGCCACTAGGGGGTCAGATCAATCGATCACAACTCGCTGGATATCTCTCCATTCGCCTCCCCGCGTTAATATTCCGTGAATACCGCATCTAAGCCGCGGTGAATTGGTATGGCCGGCTTTGCATGAAAGCGTTGTGGCACACTGAAGGGTGAAGATGCAGGAGAGGCGGTTGGCCCCCTTCTACGCGTCGTCCACTTGCCGAGAGTCAAAAGATTGACCAATGAACTTTAAGTATTCTGTGATATTTTATTAGTTAACTTAAGTCACATCTACTGTACTACCTATGGCAGTCGCCGCAGTCTGCTCCTTCGACAGGGCGCAAATCCACGATTTGGAGTAACAACGAATATATCACTAGCTTGAGAGAATACTTGTAGAGTGTATGTCACTCGATACATCATAAATTCAGATTGTCTCTATTATAGGCAGAGGATAGTGGCTGCCCTAATACTGACCAGTCAGCCTTACTGCAAACTAATCCATGAGGTAGAAGAGCTCACGAGACTTTGATAAGGCGGCGGCCAGTGACCTGTCGAATCGGAGTTTAAACAATGAATCTGACCGGTCTTTCGGTTTCGAGTTATCAAATACATATCACAATCGCATTCGACGCTGAATTTTTGTGCTTTTTTGAAAAGAGTCTTTCTCAGTCGGAGCTTTTGCTGGCTTTTTAATCGCAAGCGTGAAAGCTGGGTCTCAGCCGAAGTTGGAGAAAGTGGGGGCATTACGACTGAGTGGAAGGAAACAGTGAGTTTGAAAGAGGATAGAGAATTTAGTATTTCTAAAGAAGTTTACTTACAGTATAAATAATTATTGTGGATAGAGAACCTAAATTTACCGTAAGCATAGAGTTTGGACCAGGCAAAATTTAACAAGATGTGTCTTAATGATCGCATTATAAAAATAACACGAATTACCACTAATATCCGCACTCTAAGACAGGTGGCTTTCCGTGATAAAGACATGGTAATCATCCTAATTGGAAACTAAGCGATTACTCGAGGCCTTTTCTATGTAATTAAGGTCTCTTCTATGTAATCAAGGTCTCTTCTACGTAATCAAGGTCTCTTCTACGTAATCAAGGTCTCTTCAATGTAATCAAGGTCTCTTCTACGTAATCAAGGTCTCTTCTACGTAATCAAGGTCTCTTCTATGTAATCAAGGTAGCGAATCATCCACAGTACTAAAATGCAACTAACGTAGACGAGTGTTTTATGATATACAGAAGTAGAGGAGGGCCAGGAAAGGTCTGACAAGTCACAGATACAGTACTATCATTAGCACTACAGTATAAGTGGAAGTGTGTCTGCATCGGAGTAGAAGGGAGAAGCAATTCTGAGGAGGAACCGCTTATTTCTGAAAGCGAAGATGGGGGACCACCTGTATTTATAGTCGTACGCTGCATAGCCATGCTACTAGGGCGGCTGGGTCAGTCTATGAATTGAAGAAGAAGAAGAATCAATCCTGGGCCTAGGAATTATGGGCACAGAAACACGAGCTATTATTAGAATACTGTGGTATTAGCTGGACCCAGGATTCCTGGGCCCAAGAATCATGGGCACAGAGACACAGACTATTATTAGACTACTATGGTATTAGCTGGATCAACATACATCCCAGGAAGAAAGAACACCACCCACAGCTCAGAACGAATTTTTGAAACGCGTAATTTTTTGCAATTAATACAGTGAATCTGAGTTCACTCAGGCACTTACTACAGAAAACGCGTCAAAAACGCGTCTATCTGTAGTAATGGCGCCTAGGTGGCCACAGGTAAACAATGGCCCGGAACACATCAACGAGCACGCCACATACCTCAAGGAAGCATGTATTCAGCTGCAAGCAGTCGATAGAGGACGACAGAACCAAATACCCTGGAATATAGTACAGCAATATGTAACATCAACCATTGCACTCATCGGGAAGGTCCTCCGACAGCCCTCAATAGGGGAGGTCCTTCAGCAGGTTCAAGACACAGTCAGATGCACCCAGACCATCCAAAGAGACGTGACAATCATCAAAAACTCTGTGGGACTAGGCACTACTTCAATCAACGCGTCCAATTTCAGCGGAAGAAAGAATGCGGCGGTATCCTGGGCGCAAGTAGCTGCACACGCCAAAGGCTCTCCGCCTCTACCCCCACCTGTTCAACAAGGCGTAGACCCCTCCAGGACCTCACCTACTATTACAGCATACAAAGATCGAACAGTTATGGTCAAGCTAAAGGATCATGGTATCGCCCAGCGTTTTCGAACACACTCAGCTGCTTGGACCAGGCAACAAGTACAATCGTCCATCCAGGACAACGCGTCGACCAAGTCAATCAAAGTGGTTGCAGCGCACCAACTGAAGAGTGGTGATATACAGATATTCACAAGCACTACAGCAGAGGCTTCAAAACTCAAAAAGAACATCGGGTGGGTGAAAGGTCTTGGAGAACATGCGGAAATCATCGTGCCGACCTACGGAGTCATTGCCCATGGCATCCCTACCAATTCTATCAACATTAAGGACCAGACGGCAACCATCCAGCAAATACTGGCAGACAACTACACCGTGATTCCTACCGCCGAGATCTCGTACGTTGGATGGCTTACAAAGGAAGCCACATTGAAACGCGCATCTTCGATCGTCCTCGAATTTACAGACCCAGAAATGGCCAACGCAATTATTTATGCAGGACTGGTATGGGATGGTCAGGTACATCAATGTCAACTCTATGACCGCGCTTGCAGAGTGAAACAGTGCTTCCGCTGCCATAATTATGGTCACATCGGCACTCAATGTAACGCATCCCAAACTTGCGGCTATTGTGCAGAGCAACATGAGACCAAACACTGCAAGCAGAAAGGAGTCGAAGGGTTCACTCCCCAATGCGCAGTATGCAAAGATGCTCACACTGCATGGAGCAATGCCTGCCCATCAAGGAAAAAGGAAATGGGACGGGTCGAACAGGCTAAGAAGGATCGGAGCATTTACTGGCATGTTCCTCTGAGAGAGAAAGCGACACGGCCAAGTACACATGATACACACATCACCGATATGACCCAGGTCATCCACACACCGGTAGCGACCATCACAACTCGACCAGCAAGCCAAATACTGGTAGAAGCCGGGGGCCCTATAACACAAGAATCTAACACCGCCGTGCACGTCGAGCAACGAGCACCATCGCCCACTAATCAACTAACCGAACAGTCTATAGTACACACAACTCATACAAGAACACTGGTACGACCCCAAACACCGGAAGACGTACCAACCACAGAGCCCCTCGCCGCTCTGTCAGTCGAGGAGGACTGGGCAACGCCAGCGACGCAACAAAATTCTCCAGCACAGCTGATAGACCCGCGAATCCTCAGTCAACCCGAGGGGAGCCAACTTCAACCATCCACGGGCCAACTGGATGAAGCAGAAGGAACATTCACACTACAGGATGCAGACGACTGGTTGAACGACGTGTTCGGTGTCAACGACGAGTTGGTGAACAATATAGCAGACACTGAACCATCCCCGCCTACCTCCATGGCAACAGATACTCGTACAGCGCTGGGGAGGATATATAAAGGGTGTAAATGCCCTTCACATCAGGAAATCTACAGCGACTGGCCAACACACAATGCCGAGCTGACGATCGCCCAGTGCATGAAGATATGCGTGTACTGTGGCAAAGACTTCGCAGTCGCAGCTGAAGTGCGCAAACACATGAGACGATACCACTGCACTCAACAAAATGTGAGAATACGCGTGGAAACACTCGGACGAGGCAGCTCCAGAACTCCAGCCTGGACCGAAATCTCAGCCAACCAATCGAATCTGGAAGCCTCAACTCGTCCATCGGATACTCGAGTAACTCGAAGCCAACCTGTCACAAACAGTACTAACAACCCACCACGTCCATGGTAGAACACCAGGAATTACGCATCTTACAGTACAACGTCCAGAAGTCAAGAGACGTCGTCCTCGCGAGCCTTTTCCAGGACTCCAGGGTCCTGGAATACGACGTCTTAGCAATTCAAGAGCCTTGGCGGAACCCCTTCACTGCTACCTCCTACCACCCCTTGAAGACTCACTACCATCTAACCTATATGGACGACGCTAACACAAGGGTGTGCTTCTATATCAATAAACGGATTGATCCTAGCTCTTGGGGCGTATCGCTCATTACCACCGACATCGCTGTTCTCAAAATCACCAACCCGACTGTTCACAACAAGTTATGCATCTTCAATGTCTACAATGAAGTGGCAACAGACACCCTCTCAAAACTAGGCGAAGCTATTGGGGAGATAGAGGCAACCGACGAACTCATAGTGCTTGGCGACTTCAATTTACACCACCCTCTATGGTCGACAACACACCGCCGCGCCAACCGTGGAATATCAGCCGCCCAACCCCTGCTCAATATCGTCGAAAATTCCCACCTCCAACTACTCACAGTGCCAGGCACTACGACCCACAGATGGAAGGACGGAGAGACAACAATCGACTTAACCTTCGCTTCGTGGGATATAGCATCCCGCACGATCTATTGCAAGGTAGACACGAACTTAGACTACGACTCTGATCATCTCCCAATCGCTACAGCTATTGACTGGAGTTGGAAACCTGCTGCCCAGCCCAAGAAACGGATGTGGGCTAATACTAACCTACCACTACTTCGCCAAACTGTTAGGGACGGACTTCCGGAAGTGCCTAACGCCACAGAACTTCGAGGAAAGGACAGCATCGACAAATATGTAAGATCGATTATCAATGCTCTCACAACCGGCATTGACGCCTCAACGCCATGGTCAAACCCATCACCACGCTCCATTTCAGGGTTTGACCAGGAATGCAAGGAAATGTGTAGTTCAGTGCAACAGCTACGCCGAAGGTGGCAACGAACAAGGCTGGAGGACGACTACGAAGCCTACCGACAGGCGCGCAACAGGAAGGGCCGACATATTCGAAAGACGCTTCGAAACACCCATCGACAGAGGGTAGAGGAAGCATCGGCCTCGGAATCCGGTCTCTGGAAACTAGTTAAATGGGCCAAGAACAGACACGTTGTAGCATCCGCCTGCACACCGACACTAGTAAAGCCAGATGGAGAGCTAGCCCACCAGCCGGAGGAGAAAGCAGAGACTCTACGCCAAACTTTCTTCCCGCCGCCGCCCCAGGCCGATCTATCAGATATCGATGGATACGAATACCCTCGACCTATCGAATGCCCGCAGATCACGCCTTCGGAGATCGAAAGAGCGGTACGCAGGGCAGCTCCGAACAAGTCCCCAGGAGCGGACGACATCACAAACGGCATCCTCCATCAGACCCTAGACATCATACTCCCAAGCCTCCACAGACTCTTCAACGCCTGCCTCCAACAGGGTTACTGCCCCATACATTTCAAAGAAGCAATTACAGTAGTCCTCCGGAAACCAGGAAAAGATGACTATACGCAGCCTAAGTCATATCGACCGATAGCTCTTCTTAATACGCTAGGAAAGGCATTAGAGGCAATAATCGCCAACCGCTTAACTTACCTTGCTGATACCTATCACCTCCTCCCAATCCGACACACAGGAGGCCGGAAACTCGCATCAACGGACCACGCTATACATCTCCTCCTCCAACGCATACACGAAGCTTGGGCCGATGGAAAGGTGGCATCGCTACTCCTCCTTGACGTATCAGGGGCCTTCGACAACGTCACCCGACAACGGCTACTACACAACTTAAGGAAACGACGAGTAAATCAGATGCTCGTGCGGTGGATAAGCTCCTTTCTCGACGATCGATCTACGACCCTCAAGCTCCAGGAATACACAGCACCCTCAGCACCTATTCAAACCGGGATTCCTCAGGGATCACCACTCTCACCGATTCTCTATTTATTCTACAACGCCGATTTGATCGATGCATGCAAAACCGAGAATACAGAAGCTGTCGGTTACATCGACGATGCCTCTATTTTAGCGGTAGGGCCAACGGCACAACACAACTGCAAAACACTCAAGGTAATTCATCGGAAAGCCGAGAAATGGGCACTACAGCATGGATCACAATTCGCGCCAGCAAAGTACGAACTTGTGCACTTTTCGAGGGATCCCAAGGCCAACACCACGCACTCCCTTCGCCTACCACACGCCACTATCAAGGCCTCACCATCTTGTCGATATCTAGGCGTTCAAATGGACTCCAGGCTACGCTGGGACTTTCATCGTGAAGTAGTCGAAGCCAAAGCCACCAAACGACTGTCAGCTCTGTCAGCCCTAGCATCATCGACATGGGGTACCGGAGTAATCAACCTCCGCCAAGTATACAAAGCGATGATTATACCCCAAATGCTATACGGCTGCTCTGCTTGGCATACCCTCGGAAAGAAAGAAAAAGGAAGAGGCAGAGCCATGGTTGCTGCAATCTCTCGGATCCAAAGACGCGCAGCACAAATTATCACTGGAGCCTTTCGGACAACTGCAGGTGCGGCCGTCGATATAGAAGCACAACTACTCCCGCCAATACAACAGCTCGAACAAACAGCACTCGAAGCCGCGATGCGCATCAGGACCACCCCCCTCTACGCAGAGATGGCCCCACCCCATAACGGAAACACCACCCACAGCCCTCTCAACCAACTTTCCAGCATCCTAGAGAGTAAGTTCAACATCAAGCTTGATCAGTTAGAGAAGCGACAACCGCACATTGTACCGCCGTGGTGGACTCCGCCGTACACCCGCATCGCCGAATCTCCAGAAGCCGCAGTGAAAGAACATAACGCAACAGAACGAACAACACTAAGTATATATACCGATGGCAGTGGCATCGACGAACGCGTAGGGGCTGCTGCAATAGCACCTATGCTCCAGTTTCGAGATATACAGACAAAGAGGACAGAATACATGGGTGCATCGACCACTTCCACGGTGTATGCGGCTGAACTAAGAGGGATCGACCTGGCATTTCAGATTGTACTTGACATACACTCAAAGACGAACACGCCTGGAAAATGTGTGGTCTTTACCGACAATCAAGCCGCCATTCAAGCAATGGCCAACCCGAAATGTCCCTCGGGACAGTATATCCTAGCAGAGGCCATACGATCACTCGACAAACTCCGAGATCAGGGTTGGGAAGTGCAGATTCGATGGATTCCAGCACACATAGGGATTCCAGGTAACGAAGCAGCCGACCGAGCAGCCAAGGAAGCCGCCGGTCACAATCCCAACACAAGAACGAACCCAGAGCCACAGCCAGAACCGGAATCTGTCCAAACCCTAACGGCAACCACAAAATCGGCCATCCGACGGACGATGAAAAGCGAGTGGGAAAAATCTTGGGAAAAGGCTAAACATGGCAGAGAACTGTTCAGACTTGGTGTTCGGCCCGGAAAGGGGGTACTAACCACACATATCGGCACACACAGAGCGATTAGCTCGGTCATTACACAGATGCGCACAGCCAAGATAGCCCTACGCGCATATCTCCACAGCATCGACAAGACCGACACCGATCAATGCCAATGTGGACACGGGCGCCAAACAGTGCGCCATATCCTGCTAGAATGCAGGAACTGGACGGACGAACGACACCGAATGTGGGCAGGCAAGCATCCATGCATAGACATCAAAAGCATTCTCTGTAGCCCGACAATGGCAGTACAAGCAGCCAAGATGATGTTGAGGACGGGACTCCTGGAGCAATTCCGGGCAGTTCCAACCACAGTACTGAAATACACATAACGTAGACGAGTGTTTTATGGTATACAGAAGCAGAGGAGGACCAGGAAAGGTCTGACAAGAGCAGAGATATGGAACAGTTATTAGAGCTATGAGTAGGGTGCAACTGCCGGGACCAGAAGGAGGAAGTAACTCTGGCCGGAGCGACTTGATTTCTGGATGCAAGAAGCAGGAACACCTGTATTTATAGTTGTACGCTGCATAGCTGCCACTAGGGCGGCTGGGTCAGTCTATGAATTGAAGAAGAAGAAGAAGAAGAAGAAGAAGATCAATCAATTAGAAAAATAAATCTTAGGAATGCTACCCTAGGAAGCTATATGACACAGGATTAACTACCTAGAATCTCCCTGGACCAGGGAAGCCCTTCCCAGGAAAGTTCTCCTAAAACAGTAATCCTCGACCCCCGTCTGACACGGGACTGGCAACCCAGGTGCAAGATAATACTGGGACTGAACACCCAGAACCAGAGAAGTCTCAGGACTCCAAACCCAAGATATTGTCCTTCCTGAGACAGAATCTGTCCTGAGAACCTTGTCCTGGGAATGTTTTCCTGTATTTAAGATGCACATGCATATTCCGGGTCGTTTCTCACCAAGGACTAGCTCTAATAAAGCTAAATACATATTCCCTTTCCACATCTAGGCATACAGTATCACCAATACTACTATCGACTATTTCATGTCCCCAGAACTACGACGAATCGAAGTTGAGGCACGTGCCAGTGGGTGCGAGCAACATCATTGCCACATCAGTACAGTAATAGAATATATTCATCGTGTCTGACTTGTGCTCTCTTCCTCATGCGGCAAGGCGGCAGTAACGGGTGATCATGTGACCTGCATTGGGTCTGATCTATAAAACCGGTTCTCCCCGCCGAACTTCACTCAAGTATTTGCTCTCTCCTAGCTCCGTCTAAGACCCCGACTACCTTGCATATTTTCCTGTTTACGCCGTCCGGCTGAGCTTCAAAGAAAATGAGATAGTTAAGCGACGGGAAAAAATTTAATTGCGATTATTATTTTCCGTTGCTGACCTCATACACAAACGAAATGTTAGGAATGGCACTCTCAGAACAAGATGAACCCGTTCGCAAACGCCCAAGATTAGAAGTCCCGGAAAGTCATCCAAAGACTAACTTCAAATCTCTTCCCCCGGAAGTTCGATTGATGATCTGGGAACATACATGGCCTGCAGCACAGGTTGTCGAAGCTGCAAGTCAGGCAAAATTTGATGACGATAACGATGAATGCTATGATTTTACAATATTTCGTCCTGTTAGCTCTCTCGATACGATCCTACGGGCGGATTTCAGTTCGAGACCCTTGGAGAGACCGTCACCATTAGAGGAATGCCCATTTCCAATCGCTCTCCAAATATGTCAAGAATCCCGCATACATACACTGAAAACATATGCCTTGGTCCAACATCCAGATTTGCCAGAATGCACTTTCTACTTCAATCCCCGTCAAGATCTTCTCTGGTTAAGTGGCGATATCTCGAGCGACACTGAACGCCTCAAGGAGCTACAAGCTTCCTACCAGGCTTTTATTAATCTACTCAGGATTCTTCTTGTTGAAGAAACAGAATGGGGGGCCTGGGATTGGGACCCATCTTCTGCCTCAGCCCTATCGATTCTGCCTGCTCTGCGAATTGTCGTACTGATAGAGGATGACCATGACGATGACGGTACGCTAATTACGTATCATGCTGAGGAATATCAGGAGCTTGCTATTGAAAGCCTAAATGATTATTATACGTTCTGCGAGTCCATGAATCCCAGCACGTCATATCGGCTTGAGTATATAGATCGTGGTGGAAATTCTTACCTCGGTACATATATTCCTCATAGAATGATTGATACGAAGGCGCAAGCGAAACTCTAATACTTTTCGAGTCATCCCGGACTGGACAGCTGCACCTCATGAATCCTATTAAGACTGATATTGAAAGAACGCTAATATTACAATGTTGCAACTGTTGAATATCCCGGTGGCTGTGCGTGTGGCTGGTGATTCAGGAATGTGTATATATATGTATGAGCAGCCCTGCCCCTCCAAAAATAACAACAGTGCACATACCTCAACATCACCATCTGCTGCTCCCTGTGGACTGCTACCCCGTGTGGAATGTTATCTCCTATGGCAGCCACGGTTTTGTCCATCCACTGTGGCTGCTGCGGTATGACCAGTCAATCAGTCATCC
The DNA here is from genome assembly GCF_013368755.1 of Talaromyces rugulosus. Taxonomy (NCBI): domain Eukaryota; kingdom Fungi; phylum Ascomycota; class Eurotiomycetes; order Eurotiales; family Trichocomaceae; genus Talaromyces; species Talaromyces rugulosus. The sequence continues at coordinate 6,788,191 of NC_049562.1, read as the reverse complement.
TGTTTCCCCTGAGACCGTTTGGGAGAAACCCCTAACTAGCCCCCGAACCCGCACCTTCACCTTCTATGTCTCTGAGCAATGCTCTCCAACTAGCACAAGCTCGCCAATTCTCTCCAGAAACAGTTTTCGTTGTCAAAGTGGGTATGAAGCTTTCAACTGGTAATTCCAATACATGGGTTTATTGACTTCGCTTAGCGACAAGGGCTCTTGCCTGCAGATTCTAGTATTTCCTTGACACATTAAAGTACAGGCCATGTACGTCACAATCAAAACTTCCCAACGTACCTATATTACGGACCCTGAGGGATGGCTAGGCCAGAGCTTATACTTCAACAATCTTTTTTCTGGAAAATGGGGCGACAAACATGGCTCATACTTCATTGAAAGTGACGCCAAAATCTTTGAACACATCCTTCAGTATCTCCGTACTGGAGTTCTTCCGGTTTTCTATGATAGGCTGGCGGGTCACGATTTCCCACTGTACCAAGCTCTACTCGAGGAATCGAAATATTTCGCCATTAACAGGCTACAAAAGTGGTTATGCGAGCGAAAATATCTAGACGCTGTCAAGATCCATTACACGGCTACCGAGACTCAAGATCGTGGATCTTATCAAAAACACACCAGGAGTTGGCCCGATGGTCGCACATCTATGTTAGAGGATCACTTTGTTAATATTGAGACAAGCAGCAATATGGAGATTACGATCGTCCCCATAACACAACAGCGGAACTCATTCTATTGCCCTGACGCAAAGCATGGCAAGAGTAGCGAAGAATACTGTAGGAGCTGCATTGGTCGGGCAAGGGATAATGGAATCCCTGGCATTGGTGGATGGAGAACGGAGGACGAACTGAAGTGGTGTATCATGCGAAAGGAAGTCGTTTTTGACCACGATCTCTGTGTGAACGCATTTCGAGAGGATGATTAGATTAGCACGTCGACTAGGCGGTCATCGAGGGATCTGCATACCCCGAAGTGTGACTGGCGCAAGAGACGGGATATGGATATGGAACCCCACTTCCTAAATCTCTACTCGCTGGGTGTGCACGACCAGATTGATTGTCTTCTGAGGTCTTCAATCGGCCTGGCAGAAAATTTCCGGACGAAACTTAGATTTATGTGGAAATAAAGGACCAAATGACCAGATCTCCAGCGAACAACAGTGATGCATCTGCTTTAAAGCATTTGTGCTTTGCTGACTCAAAACAAAAATGATGAGGGTGATGACGATATAAAATAAAATATGCTTTAAAGCATTCGTATTGCTGACTCAAATAACAGGGATGATAACCAAAATATGATTGATGAGTATTAATGGCCTCAATGCGGAGCCTGTTCCTAACGTATTTATAGAGAAACAATGTTGCTTATACAGTATTGAACACATCAGCCCAGATCGAAATAATGAAGTATGACAGCGGAGGCTATCCCCAAGGGTAGGAATCAACTCAGAGCCCGATAGAAGCCTCAGGCAGAGAGCGGCCTCGTATAGGATTGGCGCAATTGTTGTTCTATGTCTTCGAGATCCTTTTTTGTCCAAAGCCTGGTACCAGAACTGTACAGATCAGCGGCTTTTTGGCTACTGATCCGCCAATCCGTGCACCCGTAGTCGAGCGGTCCTAGAGTTTGTAGCATGGTCTCGTAGCTGCTGGTCGAGCAAGGTGGGGAATAAACCATGTGGTGAGTTGCCAGGAGGAAAAAGCCCAGGATTGTTTGGAAAGGGCGACAAATTTATTCGTGTACAAGGGTCGAGAAAGAAAGGCTTGGACTGAGCTGTGATACTCGATGATTGTCTGCCTTTGTGTATGGGTACCAATGTCGGATACAGTGACAACGTTTGCCTTGAGGGATCAAGAAAAAGTCGACCACCTCGGAAGCTCTGCTGCTGACTACCTAACTTCTTAAGTACTAGGTAAGTTAGGCCGCATGTGGGGCAAGCTATGGTAAAACACTCCTGGGCCGCGCCTTGACGGCATCCCGCATTTGCCGGCCTGAGGAACACTACACTCCCATTATTTTTTATATGAAAGCGAGTCCCAAGAATTACATGCAACTTAAAGAGATAAACAAAGCTAGAGATGCTTATCAATACTATAAGTCTGTTTGAGCGTCTTGAAAGGGTCTATTCTATTAGACATCCAGGCTAGTGAAAGCCCGCCAGAACATACCTAGTCGAGATTAGAATATTTCTTTTTCATTGTGTATATAGGGATGCCACGGTTTGTCTATCCCCTGCTGCTGTCGTATGATCAGTCTATCAGTCATTATGCTTCCTCTGGGATCGTTTGGGAGAGTCTGATCGTAACGACTCTTCGGGAGTGTCAGTTGCATTAAATGAGAAGTATGATTGCTCAGTAATAGATGCCGCTGAATCATTGCTCGATATCTCACATACCGTACCGAAGCTCGTATTAAGAGTCGAAGATACACCTGGGCTGTTGGTAGCTCGTTCGTTTGCTCTTTTGATCGCTTCATCTCGTTGTTCCTTTGCCCAGTCTCTGCCATTCCGATACCAGGTTGCACCTTCTCGGAAAGTCTCAATATTACCAGTCATTCCCCAAGTATTGAGCTGAGTCATAAGGTACTCTGGCCGATCTAAGGTAGCCGATTTCGAAGGATGACTGGTGAACATTTGGAGCTGACCATTGTGATAGATCGACGTAAGGGTATAAGCATTATTGTCAAATCCTGGTTCATCCTTGCCATACTCCTGAAGCGAACGCATTCCCCTTGCTCCTAACGCACCGTCATAACTTGCTTGCCTTCTGGCTACCGATGCTGAACCATCGGGGCCTTTCGCTGCCAGGAAGAAATTTGGTGCGACTGGGAGATCGTGTTGCGTGGATGGAACTATTTGATCATCAAGCTCACTTCGTATTCGGCGGTCAAGTTGCTCAGGGCGTGCCCCATAATAACGATCAGGATTTCCTGGAACTAATGTCCCGTCTGTGAGATGGTCGAGGTTTCGAAATGGGATTCCGCCTGCAACGCATCGAGCGTCTCCATTGTCACCCTCGATCACCGAGATCACCGATTCTGTAATTTGCTTTTCTTTAAAAGCATGAGCATCAGCGCGAACAAATTTTTCGTGCATTTCGTCGGTGAATTTTGAAGGAGAAAGCGAGGATCGTTGACGCGCTAGTCGTTCTTTGATATCACTCCAGTTCGTAGGTTTCGGTGGTATCCGCCCATCGGGATATTCGTATGCGTGAGGATAGATACCGTGGTCAATGAGATGTTGCTGGAAGTCACGGTCATACGGTCCACTGCTTTTGGTAGTCGACGGTTTGGTGCTCCGCGAAGCACTCGAACCTCGCGAAGCACTTCTAGAGGCGCTTAGACTCTGCTTCTGGACTCGGTATTTCGATCGGCGGGAATTCATTTCAGGCTCGGGATACTACAGTAACCAGTTAGTGCTTTCCAAGACAAATTTATCCAAATCCACTCGTCTTACACCTCTCAATTCTGATAAATCCAGGCCACCCTCCTTGGCAACTTCTTGAATGTTTCGCAGGATGCTGCGGGTAACAGGCCGCAATGGTTGGGATTGTTCGAAACCGTTTGTCGTGGTTTGTTTGTTCCTCAGATCGAACTCCCGCAGTGCGTTATGAGTCAACCAGACTTCCGATAAATTATCCCAAAACGCTGCCGGGGGTTGAGAGCCGCTGGGATGGTCGACTTTCAGCTTCTTGTCAGCCCGTTTGGGTGATGCCGCGAGGGAGTGTTGATCTGAATGTTGTCGTTTGCGAGGATTCACTGGTTGTTGGGTATGCATCGGGCGGCCTTGATCGCGAAATCAATGGACAAATGATTTTTCGGGGAGGGTGAAATCGTGGGCGAGCATGTGCATTTATGCTGATGTTTCAATTGGAGGGGTGATGTGAGCGTTTACAAGCCAGGCGGCAGCAGGTTTAAAACGTTAGCGTATTCAGCGTGGGCAATTGATAATCAACCATCGACAATCGTCTGCTCCTGCACCCTACAACCCATATGCCTACATTACTCAGGCTGGGCTTGGAATAATAAACGTATCAAATTCAAGGGAGTGTGTTATCGACCGTTACAAACTCAACTATTTATTGTCCAGCCACAATATGCTAAGCCACAGACACAAGCCACTCAACTGGATTAGTCATCCTTAAGCCACTCGTCAAGCCACAATCTCCTCCTACGCCGAATCACTCGCCCACGACAACTCTCTTCTCAGACTTTCACCGTCTTCATTCTCATTGTCTTTCACCCATCTCTCCACATTGGCGACAGCCTTGGTAGGCGACAACTTGTTCTCCAGGAGATAAGATAGAACTTCTGCCGGACTGAATACACGTTCCGGTATCTTTCCGGCAAACTCAATTGCAAGTTGTCCAACAGTTTCTTCATCAATATCTCCTTTCGGCGAGTGCTGATCTTCCGCTGACTGTTTGAATATGATGCAGAAGAGCCTAGCGTTCATGTCCTTATCAGTAAGTTGGAACAAAACTTTTCTGTCCACACGCCCAGGTCGGATCAGTGCCGCATCCAGGTGTTCAATGTGATTGGTAGTCATTATCAACACCCGGCCTTCTTGCGAAGAGACGCCGTCTATTGCATTCAATAAACCGGAGAGTGTCAGTCCTTTAGATGTAGCGGCTACCTGATCGGTGGTTTTTTCGGCGGTTTGTTCGGTTCGCGTTGTGCCAGCAGCATCAACATCCTCTAGCAGCACAACACAACGGGACGGGAGTTCAGAGAATAGACTGCTCAGGCCACTATCATCAACAGCAGAAAGGTTGAGAATATATATATCCAAGTCAAACTGTCCCGCAATGGATAAACTAAAGCTAGATTTCCCAGTCCCGGGGGGTCCATACAAGAGAAACCCTCTGCGGTAGGGTATGCCTCGCCGCGCATACCAGCCTCGGGCTGCTGGGTCCAAAAAGCTCTCCACATCGTTCAACACTTTTTGCTTTTTTTTCTCGTCCATGAGGATGGTTGATAAAGGGCGGATTTCTCTCGACATGGTTTTTCTCCATTCTCCTCCCTGATGGTCAAACACTGTGGTCTTCTTTTCAATTTGCTTGAGATATTCGGTTCGGCACTCCTCGAAGAGCTCCTTCACGATCCTTGGAGATCGACCATAACAGGAGACGACAATTTCTTCTTCGCCTGAGCGGCCATCCTTCGGGGCACGGCGGAACCGGATGAGATGGCCCTTGTACATGAAGATAATCGACGTATTCCACGGTGTGAACGATAAGGACTTCTTATCTCCGTTGGCATTATCGAATAATCCTCGTCGGTGCTTCGCACCAACACTGACCAAAGTCGTTCGAGTATTCTGAGCGAATGGTTGTTCAGATATCCAATTAATGAGCATATCGAATGCTTCGTTATAATACGAAACATTGATTGTGGACGCTTGGCATCGTTAGCATAGGACTAAGAAAAAGGAGAGTGTCACGAACTGAAGTGGCTGTTCACCAGGTCGTTGATATATCCATAGATATATTTCGCTAGAAAGATGAGAAAGCCACCGAAGAGAAGCAAGCGGACATTGCTGTTCAGCTTCCCCGCCGACAGTCCATGCGCCATGGAAAGGATACTGGTGAAGCCAGGGAAGAAGACATCGAGGATAGAGACTGGCATGGCAGCAACATTGGCAGCAACATGGGCAGCAACATCGGAAGCAACACTGGTAGGGTCCATTATGAGAGATGTATAACGTTGGAGTTGAGTGTGTATTCGCTTTTCAGGAAAGATGAAAGGGATCTGATATCTGACCAGGCAGATAACCAGCGGAAACATGCCTCTATTTATACACGGCGTCATCCACATCCATATGGCAAACAGGGCAGCCAATTCCTATCAATGCGCTGCGGCCCCTGCTTTGGTAGACGTACTAATACAGTTAAGGAACATCTACATGTAACCTCATATTATTCGAAAGTCCGCTTGTGCCGCAGTCTTGCATTAACCTACATGAAATTGTGCTAGAGATGTACGATCAAAGTCTCGCAATTGGCCCATCGATCAGCCTATCTCCAATGGTTGATATTGACGAGAAAGAAGCAATTATTAGGATCGAGATGTCTAGACCAATGCTGCCTTCAGTGTTAGCTCTTGTATCCCAATGCGATTCACCATCTCTTCATATCGTTTAAGCAGTGCAGCAGTGAATATAACGCAGGATCTCTACACAATATGTAACTTCTAGAATTTAATGGCAGCCATAGAGCTAATCGGATGTCCTCTATATCATCATGTACATAGGACAGATTGATTGGTTGGCCTCTCTCCTTCGCTGTGGGGAAATAATGCTAGGTGCGATTGGGTCATATTTGAACACGTCATACCCTTCCGTCAGTTTTTCCGTCAATTTCCCCCGCTACTTCTCCGTCAAGATTTCCAACATTTCGACTTCTCCCTCAAAAATTCCCACAAAATATTCCCCTCTTTCTTCCGAGTCTCAAAAATGGATCCCTCACAACGGAATGCGAGGTCTAGACCTCTCCAAGCAGATGTTGCTTTGGGAATACTCGTTAAGTGTGCCAACGACGTCAAATTTGTTCGCCATCTGAGTGACGCAGAGAAGCGCCGCGTCGATGAAGCTGTCGAGATCCTTATATTCGTTCAGACTACATCAAAACGGAAGAAATATAGAACTTTCCTCTATTCTCTGCTTGCAAAGAAGATTCCTCATTTGGTATTCTTGTCTGCAGTGGCTCTTGGACAGTCTAGAGTTGTAGATATGAAGAAGGGCGAACGAATAAGACTGATTGGACTTATGGAGGGGAACCATCAGCTTCGCGATACTATTTTTCGGTCTCTCGCTATTGACTACAAGGTGCCTCAGTCTATTGATGGTATACATATCCAATCCTATGGAAGACATGAAAATCTAATTTGCACTAGAGCTAGCCATATTGGCAAATGCTAATAGCGAAATATCCTCTGAAACCCGATGCGTAGCAGGTGGTAAATATGCCTTTCCTGAGCAGTATTATGCATGTCACTCGGCTAATAATTATATACAGTTGAAGATAGCACTGAAGAGCAAAGAAATCAAAGACTGCCATTCAATCAAGAACTGCCAGCGATGCTAGCAAAAGATCAAGCAGAGGGGATCGATCACACTCGTAACGCAAACACTGGGAGGCGTAAGTAAGATATCAGAACGTCATTCTGCACAACTAACCAAACTAGAGATTCAATTTATGTATTCTAAATCACCGGCCGACCACATACCATATCTGAGGGACCTTATCATTGACGCTGTCCAAACCAGCCGCCAGTGGAAGACAGAGCGAGAAGCAGGGGAGTTAACAACGGATTGCCTCACGACGATGATCCCCGAAGATGTTAATGAAGACATATCAATCACATTGTGGGTGGGACAAAGTGCAGGACTGGCGCTGTTGGACGTGTTGAAATTACAGCCTACTTGGTCATCTTTACTAGGACATCTAGCACTTTAACGCGGCATCCAGCGGGGACCGGAAATGTTGTGTCTTCCTTGATATCTCTGTATGGTTTTGTATTGCTGTCGTCATTTGGATCGATGACCATTATCAAGGTTCCTCTGCCGGTTATGAATCTGTCCTCGTCCTCTGCTTCGAAAATGTGGCCGCGTATATATTCCTCTTTCCCTGCGAGAGCGTTTTGTCCAACCTGTACTTCCATTTCTGTCGTTAGCTATTTGGTAATCAATACGTAAATAGATGTCACCGACTTTGCTTGTCATTATCATAGAAGACAAATCGCGCCCATGCCAGGATACGGCCCGCGAAATAGTGAAGGCGAAATGGTTGGGAAAACTCCCAGGTTTCAGTCGCAAGTCTCGGACCGGTTCTGTCGATAACACTTCGGAGCTGTGAAGAACTGTATCAGAATATTGTCGGGCAGTTCAGTATATCAACCAACATAATGAAGCCCAAAAAAATTTGTTGCCCAACGACCACACTCCCCTCACCCCAACCCACGAAAGGTGGTGGGGCAAAATCCGCCGAGGTGTCATCGTCCGACTATTTGGCGGAAGTTTTAGTGGAAGTTTTAGTGAAAGTTTTAGTGGAAGTTTTAACGGAACTTCTGGTGGAATATTTGGCGGAACAGCTCACGGAAGAAACAGGTCCATAACCACGTTGAATACGTGAAAGCTCTAATTTCAAAATGAATTTGTAGTACCATATCGAGAAGTTGACCAATAATACAAGTGTATAGAAGTCGAACAAGATCGAACTGTACAGGATCGAAAGAAGATAAATTGTGTGATATAGACTAGTGGTGGGACTGAATGATGAAGAAGTTGCTGCACTTCACGCACAATGTGGACGAGACCCAAGTATAAGATATCCAGGACGCCTGCAGCCGAATTCCCAAAAAAAATACATCGAATTATGTACACAATACAATTCTGAAAAATGGACAACCAAGCAACATACACTTTGAATGTCTCTCTTTCTATTCCTATTGTTATATTGAGTCTCATGAAAACCATCTCCTTCCTTTGCACTAAAGGCTTGTGCTGGAGCTGGAATTTTGTCCTCTCAATGCTTTGCCTAGTTGCAAGCGTTTCCGTATTAGTATTTGCCAGTAGAGATACCAAGTTCGAATCTGGCGATCTTTCTCTACCAATATTTCACGTGCCATTGGGTTTGTCTACAATCTTTCCTAGTGTATTTGAGGTGAGTCTTATGCTGTAGTGATTGTATGAAAGCTAACAATATAGATCATTTTATTTCGACGCTTACTATCTGGGAACGGTACAAAGCTGCTTTGCTTACTATATGGCAGTTTCTCTTCTGTAATGAAGATATTTCTGTTGCTACTTATTCCTCTGCTGCATTCGTGGCTGTATAAGTTGCTCACTATTGCCTTTGCTCTCGATTACTTATTCCTTGCAACTATTTGCTATTCAATTTCGCGACGAACTCCACCAGATGGACCGTCGCAAGTGGTATTGGTCCGAAGGGCATTGGACTTTTTAGGTGTGACACTATGTGCCTCTATATTTTCGGTATTTGGTATAATTCATATATCAACCTGGGCAACCCTGAATCAGGTAATGCGCTTATAGGATCTCATCATTCAACTGGAGTTGGCCTGACTAATTTTTGCGACAGGTACTCGTTATTCTCGCAACTGGGTATATTTGCCACGCTCAGCCGGTGGTCAAACAGCAATCTGATGTGTCTAAGAGAGGATATTGACAAGAAAAATATGCCATAATTTCCGGAATAGGCTGGCATCTCTATGTTCCATCCGAGCTGTTCTTCAAGACATGTATCCTTTGCATAATTTTATGTTTTTTCAGAATGAATCGGAAACTTCGCAGACTGTGGTAGACATGCAAAGGTGCGATGTAATGACTCAACAAGCTTCCCAGGTCAACTTGGTTGGACGTTAGAAGAGAGGGTTTGAAACGGAGGCATAAAACCTGAGATGTATTCCTAGGCCTGAACTTGACATTGCAAAGCAGCCTTCAGCCCACTGCAACCACGTCACATCTATTAGTCTAGCGGATTATTTACTATTTCTACAGACTTCACACTTATTATTAATGGCAATGATTTTACCTTAAAGCCCAGCCAGATATAGGGCTTTTACAATCTCATACACGAGCTAAGCTCTAGCACATAAGGCTCGTGCACTGTGCCACAAGTCACCTCAGGCTATTATCGCACTTGACGAGCAAACATATTAATACGAAGATCGAGAGCCATTCAGTGACATTGAATCAGAAGGACGAATGTTGGAACACTCTAATCATGTGAACAATCAACTCATGACGTGACCCGGACAGTTTAGCCCCACTAGGCCCTATGCCTGGATTAAGTCGCTCGCCAATAAGCCACTCAAAACGGATCCCTCAGCTAGCGCCATACCTACCTAGCCAAGAATGCGTCCAATCACCATCTATATTAAACCTCTGCCATGGGCTACTCAATCCTACAAGTCTAGGAGACAGGTTGAGAACAATAGTTATGAGCCGGTTGATAGGTTAATGCATCTTCGCGCGCGCGTTGCCGCAGCCTTTCATTACTGTCTAAGCGTCCTGTTAGATTGGCGCTAGGCAGCAATCTCGGAATGTTTGCCTGCAGTCCAAGTAATTCCTATGAGCTAATGAAGCCACTTGGAGTGATAGAAAAGGGATCAGGCAGAGTGAGTTTGCTGAGTGTGTTAAGCGCCGGGATCCCTGCTGAACTAGCATCGACACGGGCCCACGTACGTATTGATCCTTATCAAATTATTTATATTACATGAAGGAGCAGTCAACAAAGCTAGTCCTCCGGGTGGAGACTCATCACTCATCCGCCGATTCTATCCATGCTAGGTTTAGTACTTTGTGCAGCTTCTCCCGTCTGACTTGGTGGGCTGCGAAGACTCGTCATGCGAATCCTTATCTTCACTCGGAACCGGTGACGCTGGATCTCGACCCTTGAGCTTTTTGCTGTATTGAACCTAGAGAGTACCCATTGTTCGCCCTGGGAAGTGTTTCTTGATCTGCTTCCATGGCAATCTATCTTCTTCCTTCAGTCGTTTCAAGAGTCCCCGCTCCTCTTGTGAGAACGGTATATTCTTTTTTTTTTAGTGTTGTGGACGATCTTAGGATCTGGCGATGGTGTGTCAAGTTTCGAAAATGGGCTACAACTCAAGTATCTGGTCCAAGCCAGAGTCAAGGGCCTACTGCTTTGGTTTCAGCTTTTGACTACAATGCGCCTGTAAACATGATTTACTACGACGGGAGAACTTTCCCGCAAACTTGTCCTCGATCACGTCCCAGGTTAGATTCTTCCCTTAGGCTGAGCAGTTGTGAACCTGTTGATTGGTTGATGCATCTTCGCGCGCGCGTTGTCGCGGCGGTACGTTAGCGTCCTGCTGGATTGGCGCGAAGTTAGCAAATCAAGCTGCTTCCATGCACCAGTAACCATAAACATGCAGCTTCCTGTTTCAGTCTTACATCTCTTAAATTGTTAGCGTTCAGTGATCAGATAATATGGACGTTGGCGTCTAAGTTGATGGAAATCACACCTGCTCTCACCACCAAGTCTATGATTCGATGAGATGTCCTGAGCTCATGTATCCTTCTGCATTAGTGATAACTTCCACCAGTGTGATACTTCTTATTTGTTGAGCATGTTTCAGAATTTCGCTATGAATTCGGTGGCTCACACCACACTGCAAATTAATTCCACCTCGCGTGCGGCCATTAGAAACCAATTATAGAATCTCAACAAGTCGATGTACTCGTGTGATACTCAAGGTCCACGCTGCAGTCTTTTAAATTGCATTTCTGTGCGGTATCGTTAAGTATAAATAGTAGCTGTATTTCCGCCTTTATGCTACCTCACCCAAGATCTTCAATCATTTTACAAAATCAATTCTATATTCTGCACTCGATATCTACATATATTCCTCCTCGGCTTTCAAGATGTACAGAGCCAGCCAGTTCATTAAGAATGTGACGACCTCGACGGGAAAAGAGATTGCCATCGCATATGTGAGCAAGACAGACACGTGGGACCGACCATTCGTTGCTCAGAATACCAAAAGCGAATTCGCCGAAGTTGCAGAAAAGTACAAGGATACTTTGAACCCTAATACAGTAAAAGTTGCGATGAAGTGAGTTGTTTCTGTCAGAGATGCGTATCTTGAATTTCACTTACACAGCCGAAGGGAGGCGGAGCATCCAAGCCAGAACGATGCTGCGAAACACTATTCAGCACTCGAACTCGACAAGGACGAGAACGTTATTGCGTCGAAACACTACTATAAATAAGTGTGAGGCACAACACTACCCGCTGTGGGTTTGGATGGCAGCGCCTTCAGAAGAACGCGGGTCTTATAGTTGCTATAAAATATAGCTAGAGTGTCCAATATTAATCTGTTCATTACTCCTTTACCTTAGGCCAAATTTTCCAAATAGGGTCGAAAGCACGTCCAAGTTCTCAACCAATTCAGCAGTCATGGAAAATCCCGTGACGACTTCGTCCTGTCGCTCTTGAAGTGTTGGTCAGGGTCATATCGAGACATGATTCGTTAGAACCGTCCTGATTATAGGCAAATAGGCTAGTCCCGATTAGTATAGATAAGATACGTTGATTGGCCATTTCCACGGCTCAATTGATCTATTCCGAACCGGGTTAGTAAATCACTCCTCGCTGGGGCCAACCCGGAAGCCTCAGCTTGCTGCTCTGCATGACTGATTCCAACATCAATAAAATGGCTTCACTTCGTCACATTTTGATTAACTCCTTGCATTTTCGCATATATAAGTCTATTTTTAGGAGAACCATTGCAAAAATGTCATCTACATCTAACGAGTACATTGGAGCCTCAGGGACTCCTTATCGGTTCAAAGCACTACTTCAAGAAAGGCCTCACATGGGTCGCGTCTGGTTGGCAACGTCTGACGCTCCCCGAGAACGGTATTAATTCGGCCTACTAACTGCTACTTTATAGATCCGGGCAAAATCAATTTGTTTTGAAGGATATACCTAGAGACATCTTCGACAACTTTTGTGAGAAAATATGGCCCAATTTACATGAGAGTCCGTACATACGATTACCGTCGGACTCTATTCCTGGGCGGCGGATATTTGTGTACAAATATTTGACGGACAACTTCCTCGACCTTGTCAAGAAGGACATCTCACTACGAGCACGAAAACAGATTCTCAAAGCTAGTCTGCTAGGCATTGCTGAATTGCATGATCGACACGTTGTTCATCTTGGTACTTATTGTTAAACTACAGTTCGATCCATGGGAGTACTAAATAACCTTAGATATTAAACCAGATAATATCATGGTTGAATGTCAACACAATGGTGAAGATACTATTGTCGAAAGGGTTCAGATCATTGACCTTGAAAATGCCGCCTACCTCCCCAAAGGTAGATGTATTAAAGGAATGCTTGCTGGAAATGAAAATTGGCGGAGTCCAGAGGCACACTTCAAGGGCGAGCTTAGTAAACCAACAGACATGTTTTCTTTTGGGATTGTCGTAAGTCCTTTGAATATACTGCAGAGATCATTGTTAACAAGCCGGTTTAGTGTATATACGCGATATTCGAGTGTGTTATCCTTGGACCGGACGAGGATTTCAGAAAACACCAAGCCCAAGGTGCACTGCCTGCTTTTATCCGTCTACAACGCCAAGTTTCGTATTTTGGAGACACTGATGGGGTTAATGGTCTCTTAAAGCACATTGCCGACGATGAGATTAGTTGCCAGGTCCTGCGGATGTTATGGGACGAAAGATCCGAGGAACACATCCCATACAAACCATTTAATGAGTGGTCGGGTGGTGTTGATCCAACATTTATAGATCTTATTCAGCGGCTCACAAACCTGGACCCGACTAAGCGACTCACAGCGCATCAGGCATTGGAGCACCCGTGGTTCCAAGATTGGTTTCCAAGTTGAAGAAGAAAATCAGTACTGGAGGGCCAATGTAAATAATCTAGGATGATGGTCGTTCTTGCCTAATTCATAATTTGCTGTTGAGAATCTAACCGGTCCAACTTGACTCAAAAATCACTTGCTCAATTGTTGTCGTAGCAAACATGTTCAAGTACGTAGCATCAGGCATGTGCTTAAGGTACATTACAAGGACTCGGTATAGCTAGACATTGGAGTTGAAGCATGGTAGCACCCCGCCGAAGGAAGCTGAAATATCCTATTTGAGCAGCAGGCCATACAACGCTTTCTTTTCTGCACGTCTACAAATCCGACAGCCTGATACAGCTGATGTATTACGTGAACTGATGTGTGGTAGACCCAACGACATTGGCCTGGTGCGGTTACGACATAGTCTTGGCAAGGGCTACGATGCTGCTAGTGCCTGTCGATGTTGCTAGCGCCTGTCAATGTTGCAACCGTGTGTCGGTGCAGCAGAGGTAAAGTCGCTCGCCATGGACAAGTGAAACAAATGGTAAATAACTATACTAAATTATTTCTTGACAATCAAAGAACAATTACAAGCCATCTGGATAATAGCATGAATGATCACACTTAGTATTCGTCCTTTAGTTTCGTACTCCAATATACTTTGATAGCTCCAATACTTCTCTCTGGGAACTTCTCCTCAAAGCGCCTCTCTATAGCAGACCAAGATAACTGTTCTTCTTTTTTCAGTTGTCTCAGAAGAGCTTTCTCTTCTGGTTTCCACGGTTTGTTTTCTCTAGGTTTAGATGAGGACCAGCCACTTATAAGACTCCTCTCAGCTATGCTTGCTGGAGTTGATGATAACGCAAGGCTAGGATCAGACATGATTTGCGTGAGTGCTCCTTCACAAAGCCAAGACACAAATTGTAATCGATCTTCGATTGGCATTCTAGAGAGATAGGAAAGAAGCCCCGTAAAACAGTAGACATCCTCGCTCTGCGCGGGGCTAGTTTGGTGTTGCTTGGTGGCCTGTCCCAGATCCTGTTGCACTGGCTTACTTCAGCAAAGATTTTTTGACAATCGCGTTTCTCTCGAAATTGGTGACGAGCGTGCTCTCGCGCTGATTTTGCGTCGTTTAGAGGCCGGCGGTCGTTGGTCCGCCTCTGGTATGTCGTCGTCGTCAATATAGTCCGCATCATCCTCGTCGTCTGATGAGATCAAATCATAGTCATCTTCGCGTAGAAGGGGTTCGAGGTCACACTGCTTGCTTGAGAGTGTACGTTTGGACCATGTGGTGGGAGAACGAGACGAAACAGGCATGACCACTGCGATAGAAGGCAAGCTCGAGACACTTGTTGGCTCATTACCTTGCACAGTTGCTGATGCGTCAGGTTGGCAGGTTGTATCCTGCTCTGAGACTGTAGAAGTGTCTTGCTGGTGGGCTTCTTCATTGTGTGGGACACTTTGCACACTAGACTCTTCTACATCCTGACTATCCAGGATAACGCTAGTGTGACTATTCTCGTGTCTTTCAGCCTTGCCTTCACGTGTAGAAATCGGGCCAGGTGTTGGGAATTGCGGACTTGCGTCATTCAGGCGGAGGTCGGTCGAGACAAATGTTGTGACTAGGTCTTCCGAAGATACAGATGGTGTTATAGGACGTGTAGGAGACATTGGCTCGATATTGCCTGTCCGGACCTCAGAGATCTCGTGATTTTGGTGTTGAGGTTGTACGAGATCAGCATTTGGTGATCGAGCGAGGGTATTGTCGGTTGTAGGTGATGTGGAGCTCGTTGTCAGGCTGCTTGGATCCTGTTCGCTAGACGGTGTGCCGCATGGCAGATTGCCGCCGTTGACTTCACACCCCCCGACGTTTTCCATTAGCTAAGTCCCTGACCTCGTTCTCATTAAAAACTTACCCTGGCCATCAGGTACCAGTGGATCTTCTTTCTCTTCGTCCTTTCGAGCTTCCACTTGAGTGAAAACGCCTGCAGACTCTTGCGGAAAATCTTGTATGGCCCGATCGAAGTCATTCAGGTACACAGGGCTGCTTAAGGGACAGGGGGTATTCCCTGGCTGGGAGGTCGTGCTTGGAGGGATAGTCACTGGTGGACGGGGAGGAAGGGACCAAGGTTGCGGTGTTGGGATAGAAATATTGGTTCGATTTGGGCTGTGATAATAGAGAGGAGATGGACGATTTGCAGGGCATTTTCGTGTTGGGCGTACAGGAAGGGAAGGAGGGTAGAACTTGATGTTTTCCAGGGTAATAGCCATGGCAACGCAGAAAAATAGTAGGACAGAAGGAAGGGCTGGGATTGATGGGTAGACGGGATTTGATGCGTCTTTGCTCTGGGAATCTCCTCATTTATATACTCGTCGCCAGATGCTAACAATGCAAAACCCTGCGTTCTTTTTTCCTTCCCAACCCTCTCACATCTAATAGACCTGTATGACTGCCAACTCCGAGCAAAAAACGCCGAGGGTGGCGAGGGCTCTGCATACGGACAAACCGACATCCAACCGATTTCCAGGTGACTTTCGTCTCAAAATTGAGACATGGCGCGAGGCCACTCGCTCGATGCAGGATTCGACACGCCCGCCTCTTCCCATCCTCAAAAAACAAGGCAGTGCCATGCCGTGCCCCATTTCACCCCTCTCTCCTCCCCCCGATACCACCTCCTTTCACGGATTGCCCGTATCCATGCCCGTCCGATTGGATATTGTACCGTCGCCCAATCACCACATTCCGCTCCGAAACATCACCAATGCAGGCGCCATGGCAAAGGCATTGCGGCATTTTCTCCATTGGTGCACTGCGGTCGGTGGATGCGATTGCCTCCGCGATGCTCAGAGATTAGCATCAGCTGCAAGCGAGAAATACCACCGCCTCGCCGACCTCCAGCCAATTGGGGTCAAACATTGAACCAACAAGTCCAGCTTCTGCTGTAGAAATCCTGCTCGACACGTAATATCACGCAGCCTGTGCTATTTGTACGACGCCACTGACACGGAATCACAAGACCAGCCATCCACAGGGACCCGCAGCTGGTCCAGGAACTGAGCGAACTAATGCGGATGAAGCAGGCTTAACAGAGCGGGGGGCCGGAGCCGATTAAGGGGGAAGTAGCAGCAGCGGAGAGAGAACAAAGGTGTACGCAACGAGGCCTGTACGATGGACGGACGACCTATGTCCAGCAACTCGGCTCCCATTCTCTCTCTTCTAACCCAGGAGATCCATTATTTGCGTGCTGGCTGGCGTCCATCGCGGTCGTAGCGTTGCGTCATCATTTGCGTTGCGTCGACCGTCCGAGCGACGAGGATGGGTCGCATCGGGGCGCGGTGGACCGTCCTGGACCGGTGCCAAAAAGGAGGCGACAGGGGCTGCAATCGCCGATGCGCATCCAAGCGGTGCGGCCGGGTTCTGCGAGTCGGGCGAGGAAAATGCAGAGGGGAAAAGATCTTGGAGCTTTCGGGGACGCACTCGCGGTTTATATACCTGATGCCCGGTGGGGCGCCGCCGTTAAAGCGGCGAGCGGGTCCGCTAAACTGCTTGCGGGAATATGCGTACTGCCACGGACCGCCGTTAAACTCGATCGGGGAATTCTTGATCCGCGCCGGCCCGCGGTTGGCCGGACGCGGGTTTCGGCGCCCCGCTCACCGGCACAACGTATACTAACTTATCTTAGGTTACCATTTTATATTATTTCTTATTTAATAATACCTTTCTCTTCTCTTACCCTTATCCTTTCTATAAAATAATAACATTTAGCCTTTTTTACTTGAACCATGATCAGTGTCTTCTTATCTTAATCCAGAATAATTTCATACATTTATAATAAGGAGCTATAGTAATAACTTTATTAAAAATTCTCTGCCATTATTCAATAGATTCTATTAATCAACTGCTATTTTAACCAGTCCAGTATTTTAAAAAAATAGAATAGGCTCAAAGGACATTTCACTCAGTCTAGTCTCTAGACTGATAGAGGCTATTAAAGTAGATAGTATGCGATTATAATAGTATTTTATTTAAATTCTTTTCAGTCATAGAAAACATTAAATATCAGATACTAGCGAAAATTCATAATATAATATATACTCTTCTATCAAGATAAAGCCATAAGGTACTTAAAAACCTAGATAGTAATACTAAAGCTACTTAAGCGGTAGGGCGATACTATATCCTTCGATATTGTCATAAGAATCGTGAACGCTCAGCCAATCGATAAGTAGCGGACGCTACTTACATAAGCAAGCTGCCTGAAACTCCTATGGAGTAGACTTGCTAATTGTAGGAACGAAGACGGAAGTGACTACACGAGAACTCACGTGATCTGGACAGTGCAGATGCACTGGTTTAGTGAAGACACACCAGGTGGACATACACCCTAAATGGTGCGGCTGCACCATTTCCGTGCAAATACACTTAGTGCAGAACCACCTACCCTGTGCGAGTACACCCGGTGCGGATGCACCCCAGCGGTGCGCATGCACCATGTCAGTGGAAGTGCACCATGGCACGTGACTATGCAGGTAACATAGCCAAACATAGCCAGACTATGTTTGGATATGTCAACGACATAGCCAACAGAGCATCGACTATGCTCGCTATGTTTAGGATCAGCTATATAAGGACACTCATTTACCATCATGTATCTAGCTTATTGTGTTTTATTCTCTTAAGCAAATAGTATACTACTATTACTCTTCAACATACTTTGCAGCCTATCATTGCGATAGTACTCTACTTATCCTAGGATTGCCTTACACAACGTTCTCATCTTTGTCATAAGAATCGTGAACGCTCAGCCAATCGATAAGTAGCGGACGCTACTTACATAAGCAAGCTGCCTGAAACTCCTATGGAGTAGACTTGCTAATTGTAGGAACGAAGACGGAAGTGACTACACGAGAACTCACGTGATCTGGACAGTGCAGATGCACTGGTTTAGTGAAGACACACCAGGTGGACATACACCCTAAATGGTGCGGCTGCACCATTTCCGTGCAAATACACTTAGTGCAGAACCACCTACCCTGTGCGAGTACACCCGGTGCGGATGCACCCCAGCGGTGCGCATGCACCATGTCAGTGGAAGTGCACCATGGCACGTGACTATGCAGGGAACATAGCCAAACATAGCCAGACTATGTTTGGATATGTCAACAACATAGCCAACAGAGCATCGACTATGCTCGCTATGTTTAGGATCAGCTATATAAGGACACTCATTTACCATCATGTATCTAGCTCATTGTGTTTTATTCTCTCAAGCAAATAGCATATTACTATTACTCTTCAACATACTTTGCAGCCTATCATTGCGATAGTACTCTACTTATCCTAGGATTGCCTTACACAACGTTCTCATCTTGTCTTCTGTTAGCAGAATACCCACCCCGATTCACATCTTGGTGACGAGTTGTTGAACCGATTGACAATAAAACACCCTCATAACACGAAGTTTTGAGAACTAGGTAAGCAATCAAACCTTACTAACGAGCTAATCATGGCAGGAAATAGCAACGTCCCAGCAGCAGGACCGGCAACTCCGCGCCCACCTGCAAGACAAGCAAGACCAGTCGATCAAGACAGTGACGATGAGCCCGACGAACAAACTCAGCAAAGATTCACCACGTTGGAAAGAGTCATCGATCAAATGAATGAACACATTCAAAGACTGCAAGCTGCAATCGCTGAAAGAGACGATCATGTCAACCAACTCGAAGCTCAAGTCATGGCTATACCACCTGGCGAAGCTGGAACAGCCGGCAACAGGGTCAAACTACCAAAACCCATGACCTTCGACGGAACTAGATCTAAGTTGAAGACATTTTTGGTCAACATGGAAATGCATATCGAAGCCAACCAGATCACCAATGACAAAAAGAAAATGATCTTTGTGGCATCATGCTTTACCGACGCAGCAGCAGAATGGATACAACCTATGCTAAGTGAATTATACACTATCGACAAAGGTAGTTGGGGAACTATCACCAGGGAACTGTTTTCGAACTACGGCATGTTCAAACAGAAACTTGGAGAAGCGTTCGGAAACATCGACGAGCTACGGACCGCGGAAAGACAACTAAGATACCTACGACAGACCGGATCCGCTCAGCAGTTGGCAACCAAATTCCGACAGATAGTAACACCACTACACTATGATGATGCTATTCAAATCGCAACCTTTGAGAACATGCTCAAGGAAGAAGTCCAGACGGAACTCATCAAACTCGACCGACCCGACAACATTGACAGATTCATTGAGATGGCGGTCAAAATTGACAACAAACTGTTCGAGATCAAACAGAAGCGACAGGAGTTTCAGAGATGGAAGAAAGTTGGAGGATTCCCTCAGTATGCCAACACATCGGCAAAACGAGGAACCCAATACGACAAGGACGGCGATGTCAAGATGCAGCTTAACAACGTGATCAGTAAGGAAGAAATGGCCAAGCGCAAGGAAAACAAAGCTTGTTACAAGTGCGGACGAAAAGGACACTTTGCACGACAGTGTCGATCAGGGCAAAACAAACAGAACGGTAACGTCAGCCCTCAAAAAATAACAACAGTCCATCAACAAGTTGCGGCCATACACCAGACAATTGTGACCCCCTCGGACAGTGAGGAGGAGGAGTCAGAAAATGAACAGGTCGACGAAGTCAAGGACTTCTGGGGACCGATACTAGAAAAGGAAATATACGAATCGCTCAAGAAATTCGAGCAAGAAGATAGCCCTGGGCAATCTAAGGGACGCCTCAGACAGAGTTCAGAAAGGGAACCACCCCAGGAAGAAGACGCTAACCCGGAAGAAGCGCAACCTCACCTACGACGAGGTCAAGAGAAAGGACCGATCAGAGAACCTCGCAGAGAAGACCAATACAGCAAAACCGCTGGACGGCGTATTGATGACCTTTCATCAGGAAGTGAAAGCCGACACCCCCTGACGTTTCGAGACGGTGGAAAAGACAGAGAAGTTGACCACGAGGACTCGGATCGAGAATCAGACACCCCGCAACATTCACAGTTAACAAGAACAACAAACCTCAGAAGAGACGCCGCAAGGGCGATCGACCAAGCAAATGAAACAATCAGACTGTTCCAGAAACGACCACCAATCACAAAGAAAGAATGGGATTCAGTCCTAGGAACCAGCACGACGGTTCCAGGAATAAAAATTGAGATTCCAGAAACAAGCAAAGAAGAACTGAAAACAGACAGCGAAGACTCCGAAACAACAGAAGAATTCCCTGAAATCGACTACGAAGAACCAAAACGAGAATGCAGTTGCAAACCACCCAAACCAGTATGTTGGGAAGACTCTATTCAGACATACCGACAACACATCCTCGAATGCGAAAAATGCCACGAGTGGACATTTCACAAATGCGATATGCACGGAAAAAAGAACATCGCACTCGCAAACGAATTCGAATACGTCTCACTCACCAAAGGAACACGGTTGTGCCACCCGATGCTTGGGCATACCGAAAGATGTTCATGCATGTACTACCCACAATATGGAGGACACCATCACAAGAAAATACACTGGACGCAATGCTATGAGTCAAAATGTCCGACTCACCTCGAAGAAAAGGAAAAGAACAAATGGAAGCCAACGGCACCGATGATCATCTATCAACCCATCCCGGACTGCCCGAAGGGCTGGAACGAATGTTGGTGCTACGCAGAAGAAATTTGGCACCCTTTCCACAATAGCATCGAAACTGACCAATGCTACGCGAAAAAATGTCCATACCACGAAGGACGAGTCATCTACACCGATGAAGACTGGACCGAAATTGTTCTATCACAGAAACGATACCTTGAGAGGCACAGAAAGGGACACCACCTTATTGCCACAACTATCAAGACAGGAGAAACTGTGATCATTATCAAGGGAACAATCAACGGACACGAAGCCAAACTACTCCTCGACTCGGGAGCATCAACGAACTACATTAGCGAAGCATACGTCAAGAAAAACAGGATCCAAACGCACGAGACAAACCTATGGCATACTGTACAAAATTTTGAAGGACAAATCACGATCGAAGGATTCGTACGACGAACTGGAAACATCACACTCAAATCAGGAGAACACGAAGAAAGCATCCAACTGGATTTAAGTCCGTTCGAGCGAAAGGATTTCGACATTATACTCGGAATGACGTGGCTACGGAAACATAATCCTGTCATTGACTGGAAACACGAGACGGTGTCAATAGACCTGAAAACGCTGCAAACAGAGCAGATGGGGATCAAGCCGAACCAGCAGTTGAAGGTGAAACATGCTGAAGAAATAAACGAAATAGGCCGACAAATTGAAACACGAAAGAAACCAAAAGAAATCTACGAAAAAGAACTAAAGGAAGTGCTCGACAAGCTACCAGAAAAATATCGGGACTTTACCGAATTATTTGTGAAGAAAGAATATCGACTACCACAACACGAAAAAGAATACGAAGCAGAGATACCGCTCAAGGAAGGAGCACAAGTACCACAAGTGAAGCAACGACAAATCTCACAAGATGAACTCCGAACTACTAAGGAATTCATTGAGAAATTCTTAGCAGCCGGTTACATCAGAGAATCAAAAGCAAAGGCTTCTGCACAAGCAATGTTTGTACCAAAACGCGACGGATCACCACGAATGGTCATCGACTACCGAAAATTAAACAATATGACCGAAGACGACGCAAACAAAGCACCACACCAGGAACAGAAGAGAGATTTATTGCAAGGCGCAAAAATCATGACAATGTTCGACGTTGAATGGGGATACTACAACCTACGAATGAAAAATGACGACATCTGGAAAACAGCATTCCTTACAGACTTGGGACTGTACGAATGGCTAGTAGCGCCTATGGGACTCAAACGGCTACCAGCAGAATTCGCGAGGTTTATGACCCACATCCTACGGGAATACCTTAACCTCTTCGTTGCAGTATACTTCGATGATGTTATAGTCTACTCAAAAGACCCCAAGGAACACGATAACCATGTACGACTGGTTATGACAAAACTCATGGAAGCAGGATTAACTCTCAAAATCAAGAAGTGTGAATTCGACACCACACGAGTCAACTACCTAGGAATGGTATATACAACAAACGGACTAGAAATACCGAAAGAGAAATTAGACGCTATCCTCGAATGGCCAACTCCAACGAACGTCCACGACGTACAATCTTTTCTTGGAGCCAGCGGATACGTTCGACGATATCTTGAGAAATACTCAGACGTTACAACACCAATGACAGAATTGCTGAAAAAAGACGAACCATTCGATTGGACAGCAAGAAGACAACGATCTTTTGAAAACGTTAAAGAACTCGTTAAAATTGCGCCAATATTACAACTGTTTAACCCAGAATTACAAAGCATTCTACGAACAGACGCATCTGGATATGCTCTTGGAGCAATCCATGAACAAATCAATGAAAAAGGAGAAACGCAGATTGTCGCATTCTACTCGAGAAAGTTTACATCGGCGGAAGTTAACTACGACGTCCACGACCGAGAATTACTCGCGATAGTTCAAGCATTTCGACAATGGCGGCACTATCTCCAAGGAGCAAAACATGAAGTAATCGTCAAAAGCGATCATCACAATTTGAAGTACTTCACGACAACAAAAGAATTATCTGGAAGACAAATACGATGGGCCGAAGAACTAGCCAAATTCAATTACAGGATTGAACATATTCCAGGAAAACAAAATGCAGCAGCAGACGCATTAAGCAGACGACCAGATTACGCAATCGGGATAGAACCCCCCAAGACAAACATTCTGCAAGAAGAATCAGGAGTTCTACGCCACAATCACAATGCGATCATTGCGACCGCAATAAGAGTTGTTGACGATGATCCGTTCTACGAACGAATGTATCGGGAAACCAACAAGGATCAAAAAATACAAGAAGAATTACAAGCCGGACAAGTTACGAAAAATGTTCAGAAAGGCTTAGCGATATGGAATGGAATGATCAGAGTACCGCAGAATATGACTACGGAAGTCATTCAGCGATACCACGATCCTCCAACAAAAGGACACCAAGGAGTTGAAAGGACAATCGAAATGATTACCCGAACATTCTACTTTCCTTATGTCCGAAAAAGGGTTGAGAATTACATCAGAAACTGCGACGAATGCAACAGAAACAAAGCAGTACACCACAAACCCTTTGGAAAAATGCAAATACCGGAAGTACCAGAAGAAGCATGGAAAAGTATCACTGTTGACTTTATCCAAGGACTACCGCAGTCCAAGGACCCAGTAACAGGAATTACCTACACCGATGCCATGATAACAGTCGACCGACTTACGAAATATGTTATCTTAGAACCAACACCAAAGGATATGACAGCAGAACAATGTGCAAAACTTATGTTACGAAAAGTTTTTGTATGGACCGGATTACCAAACGAACTTATCACAGACCGAGACAAGTTGTTTACATCCAAATATTGGCAGACAATTGCAAAGGCATGCGGAATGCATCACAAGTTATCAACCGCGAATCACCAACAGACTGATGGCCAGTCCGAGAGAATGATTCAAACAGTTGAACAGTATTTTCGACACTATTTAGATTGGGAACAAGACAATTGGGTAGAACTACTACCATTAGCACAGTTCGCATTAAACAATGCAGAAAACGCTACGACAAAACAAGTTCCACATTTTGCGAATCTTGGACGACACCCAAGAATGACATGGTCTGAAGTACCACGAGAAGGATTATCCGAAGCCGCGATAATACAAGCCAACAAACTACAGGCACTCCATCAGACAATATCGAAAGACATCAAGTGGGCTGAAAACCGAATGAAGACCTACTACGACAAGAAGCGCGAGGACGCGCCAATCCTCAAAAAGGGGGAGAAAGTTTACTTACTACGACGAACAATTGGACAGAAAAAATTCAACATTCCAAGCAAGAGACCAAGCAACAAACTTGACGCTATCAAATACGGACCTTTCACAATTCAAGAAAAACTCGCTAACGACAATTACAAACTCCGACTACCAGCAAGAATGAAAGTGCACCCAGTATTTCACATCTCATTATTGGAACCAACCGAAAACCCAGAAAACAGTAACGACGAAGCAACCGAGGATGAATATGAAGTTGAAAACATTCTAAAGAGAAAGTTAGTGGAAGGAAGAATCTTTTACTTAGTCAGCTGGAAAGGATACGGACCGGAACACAACTCATGGGAACCAGTTAGGCACTTGAACTGCCCCGAAAAGATTCGAGCGTTTCGCCAGAAAGAAACTCGGAGAGGACGTGGTCGAACTCGTTGTTAGACGACACGGGAAACTCCTGGATGGCAGCCGCAATCATCTCGTTTGATTTTTGCAGCTCGGCCTCTCGTTTCCGTTCCTCCTCCTCCTTTTCCTCCAAACGCTCCAACTCCTCCACATCCTTTATATCCGTTTGAATAAATTCTCCAGCACGCTTTCGGAGAAGTTTCCTTTGTTTATGCAAACGAGCCCGTTTGGCAAGGAGAGCCTCAAGCTCAGCATTCAACCGATCGTCATCGGCCTCAATCTTCTCTTGAGCCTTGATGAGCTTTTTCCACGCCAGGTCAGACGAGGCCATATCGCGACACTTGCAGCGACCAAAACCAACGCACTCGCTACAGCGACTCGAAATTTCAGATTTAATGCAAACCTTCCCTTGGACTGCACAACGATGACAAGGAATCGGCAGAATAATACCAGACTGTTCGATACGCAGCCGAAGGTTTTTCGTATTTATGTTTTGCTTTGACGACATGGTCAGAACATCACCACCAAGAATGTTAACAAGAAAGAAATTCGCCTACCTATGCGACGGGGGGCCTGCGACTATTTATGTGACTGTCGGGACGCCAGCCTTCGAAGGAGGGGAT
Organism: Talaromyces rugulosus; assembly: GCF_013368755.1. Lineage (NCBI taxonomy): Eukaryota > Fungi > Ascomycota > Eurotiomycetes > Eurotiales > Trichocomaceae > Talaromyces > Talaromyces rugulosus. Next base: position 6,762,917 of record NC_049562.1, on the reverse strand, counting down.
TGTCATAAGAATCGTGAACGCTCAGCCAATCGATAAGTAGCGGACGCTACTTACATAAGCAAGCTGCCTGAAACTCCTATGGAGTAGACTTGCTAATTGTAGGAACGAAGACGGAAGTGACTACACGAGAACTCACGTGATCTGGACAGTGCAGATGCACTGGTTTAGTGAAGACACACCAGGTGGACATACACCCTAAATGGTGCGGCTGCACCATTTCCGTGCAAATACACTTAGTGCAGAACCACCTACCCTGTGCGAGTACACCCGGTGCGGATGCACCCCAGCGGTGCGCATGCACCATGTCAGTGGAAGTGCACCATGGCACGTGACTATGCAGGGAACATAGCCAAACATAGCCAGACTATGTTTGGATATGTCAACAACATAGCCAACAGAGCATCGACTATGCTCGCTATGTTTAGGATCAGCTATATAAGGACACTCATTTACCATCATGTATCTAGCTCATTGTGTTTTATTCTCTCAAGCAAATAGCATATTACTATTACTCTTCAACATACTTTGCAGCCTATCATTGCGATAGTACTCTACTTATCCTAGGATTGCCTTACACAACGTTCTCATCTTGTCTTCTGTTAGCAGAATACCCACCCCGATTCACATCTTGGTGACGAGTTGTTGAACCGATTGACAATCTTGCCTTCTGTTAGCAGAATACCCACCCCGATTCACATCTTGGTGACGAGTTGTTGAACCGATTGACATAGTGCTCATGCAACAGTACTAATTCTAATATATTAAAATATTGAAATGAACGACTTCTGACTTAGATATAGATACTAATTTGAGGAGATTAGGGATCAAGAACTTATTATAATAAAAATATTTCATAAATCTAAGGATTAGTATCCCTTATAACTAAATTTTAATATTTATTAATAATATATTTAGAACTTACTTTTCTATTATTTACTTTAATTCTGCTATTTCTAAAAGTAGCCTTATCTAATAACTTAAAAGTTTAGGCTATTTCACAAGTAGAAAGTCTTAAAGACTATACAGTGCTATAAATTAGATCGTGTTTTAGTAGTTATGACTTCTACTTATTAATAATAATTATTTATTCTAAAGACATTTTACTCTTATGGCCGTTTGTATATCCTCTAGATAGATAATACTATCTTATTCTAGTCCTAAAGGCATAGTAGATAGAAGGCTAGGAGGTCTCTATGAAGTCTATATTGGGTATTCTAACACAACACGAAAATTGGAATGTATAGACAGTTAATCAGATAGAGATGCACTTCTAGCTAAGAAAGATATCTTACACCTAGTTACACTATCTCTGGTATTGGTCAAGATGAATGAGACTTGGAAATATAATTTGAATCTTAACAATACTTAAAGTAAATTACCCAATAAATCACAATACTATTCTTATATAACTTTCTGTATGATGTATATATTATAACACTTAATTGTATATATCAATACAGAGTTATAGGAGATAATATATTGGTCTAGAGCAAACTGCTATTTATATATGTACTAGCTATGTCGCTTTCTGCTGCCTATCTAGTGTGAGGATATTGAAACTAATTAAGATTTATTGTGAGGCCGTGAGACCTTCGGGACGCACCAGATGCCGCACCTCGCTACACTAGCCTCACAGAGGGTTGCCAAGCCACTAATGAAGCGGCATATATATACTGACCTTCGCACAGGGGTTGCCGAAGGTCAGCAATCAGTTTGACTACCTAGCGAACCATAGCTTTACTATCGAATCCAACTCTTGCCTGCTCTCTATATAATATCCTCACATTCTGATTGCTCTTTACCTTCGGGAAGAGGGCTAGCAAGTTTCGGAATTATGGTTACTACCAGGAGCACCCCTATTCCCACTGATACCACCGAACGTTCCGTACCGGCGGCAGAAATCCAACCCAGCATGTCGGAAACACTGGATGGACATGGTAATAGGGAAGAACCGGCGGTAGAACTGGAAGGGAATCACCCCACCAGTGAAGACCTGGACCTAGGGATGGTGCGGCCACCCCCGGAACAGGAACTGGAGGACATGTCGATGGAAGAACTCGAAGCCATGAAAACCCAGCTAGACCAAGAGCTCCATATCGCGAACCTGAAACGGCAGATCCTACAAACCCGAGCGCAGCTACGTGGCGCACCGGCGCACGAGAACCAAGACACCGGAACCCCCGACAGCAGCGCTCATGGGGAAAAGAGACCCCGAACCGATACGATTCCTGCGGAGAAGCGCCCCTCGAGATTCAAAATGAAGGACCCCTACAGTGGGAAATCCCTGACCGAACTCGAGACATTCATAGGACGTGCGGAATCATGGTTCGGTAGATATCCAGAGTGGTATAGCCAATATCCACACCATAAAGTTGGCGAAGCTTCGGACAACCTGAGCTCCAAGCAATTTCTCAACTTCAATATGTACCGGAAGGAGAAGGAACCAGAACCTATCACTTGGGAAGACTTCAAAGCGCACCTGCGGCGACTGTTTCATGATCCTGAGCTCCTTCGCATTGCTGCCACACGAGATCATAATGATGCCAGGCAGTTGGAGGGTCAATCGGTATGGGAATTTGCCCGCTACCTGCGAACCCTCGAAGACCAGATGGACATGCAGTATAGCGAGGAACAGCGTATGAAGCTTCTCATGGTAAAGGTCCTGCGGCCCATCCAAGATGAGTCGCAGAAGTATCCAGAGAAACCCCGAACGTACGAGGGCACCGTGCAATTCCTGCAGAAGCTGGAAGATGCCATGCCCGAACGTCAAAAGACAAGAAATTCCCGACGGCGGGATGGTCACGGCAGCAGCGGTAACGAATACCGGGCAGCCCCGAACCATCGCCGCGCTGGAGCGAGACCCCCCATGGACAAACGTGGGAAGGATGACCAGTTCCCCCGAAGGGACGAGGCCGCTGCGGGCAGAAGCAGTGGCGGAAACCCGAAGGGAAAGGAACGTGGGAAGCCTAAAGGGGATCGGACCGGGTCCACCTGCAACTATTGTGGCAAGGTAGGACACTGGGAAAGGGAATGCTACAAAAAGGGGTTCGATGAAGCGCGAAAGGCGTCCGAACCGTCAAAAAACTAGGACCCCGGTGCTTGCATGTAGCGGCCGCGCTGGGGATAGCCCATGAGGGGGATATGGGGGAAGAGCAACTGTTGATAATAGAAACAGAACTCCCCAAGCTACTGGGAACCGCGAAGGTGCGGACCCTTATTGATAGTGGTGCCCAGGGCAATTTCGTAAGCCGGGAACTCGCTGAGAAGTTCACCGGGACTACTGGAAAAGCCCCCAGGCTAGTAAAAGCCATTGACGGGCGAGTTGTCCGAACGTACGGGCAACGCCACACAGATATAAGAGTCACGGACTCCGAGGGGCTGACCCGAATGAGCGGGCACCCCCTTTATACAGTGGATATCGATGGATATGACATAATCCTCGGTATGCCCTGGTTAAAAAAGACAAATCCCGACATAGATTGGGTCGCAGGGCGGTTTAGATACCGGGACCGTGCGTTGGCCGAAGGGATAGAGACTATGTCTCCCCATGAAGCATATGAAAGCCTGGTAGCCGGGTGCGCGGCATACTGGATAGACCCCCAAGACGCACCAGAATTGGGCTTGCGCTTATATGCCGCTCGTATCCCGCAAGGGGCTGACGGGGCGCGCATCTGGGAAGCACCGTCGGACACAGAGATGTCTGGAACGGATGAGCTTCGACTGCCAGATTATCTATCCGACTATGCGGATGTATTCTCAGAGAGAGCTGCCGGTATGCTGCCCGAACATGCGGAGCATGACCATGCTATAGACTTAGAACCGGGGACAGCTCCCCCTTACAAACCTATATACGGGCTCACGGAAACCGAACGTGAGGTCCTAAAGAACTACCTGAGTAAAGCACAGGAAAAAGGTTGGATTAAACCATCCAAAAGCCCAGCAGGAGCCCCTATCCTTTTCGTACCGAAAAAAGATGGTGAGCTCCGACTGTGCGTAGACTATCGGGGACTTAATGCAATCACGGTAAAGAACCGTTACCCAATTCCCCTGGTCCGAGAGACGTTGGACCGCTTTGCTGGCGCGAAGTATTTTACCAAGCTGGATCTGAAAGATGCATACCATCGTATCAGAATCCGAACGGGGGACGAGTGGAAGACCGCTTTCCGAACCCGTTATGGCCACTTCGAATACCAGGTGATGCCATTCGGCCTTGCAAATGCACCGGCCACATTCCAGGCATATGTCAATAAGGCAATGTCGAACCTATTGGACACCTGTGTGGTAGTATATCTAGACGATATAGTCATATATTCAGCCGACCTGCAGGTACATGAAGCCCAGGTGCGGGAAGTTATGAGCCGATTGAGAAGCCATAGCTTATACTGCAAGCGAAGCAAGTGTAGCTTCGGAGTGGACACCATAGAATATCTTGGGTTCATTATAAGCCCACAAGGAATAACGATGGACCCGGACCGGGTTCGTACCATCGCAGAATGGCCCGAACCGCGGACGGTTAAGGAGGTCCAGTCGTTCTTGGGGTTTGCAAATTTCTACCGTAATTTCATACATCAGTTCTCGCGCATGTCAGCGCCGCTATCCGAGGTGACCAAGGGTCCTGCGGGGAGAACAAAGCGCAATAGCCGAAAGGGCAGCGCCATCCAAGGATTTAATATAACCTCGGAAGCCAGAGAATCCTTCTTGAGCTTGAAGCAAGCGTTCCAGTGCGAACCTGTGCTAAGACATTATGACCCAGCGCTCCCGATTCGCATAGAAACAGATGCTTCGGGCGGAGCCCTAGGAGCGGTAATCACTCAGCTGTTTGAGGATTCCCAATGGCATCCGATAGCCTTCTGGTCCCGGAAGCTCAAGGGACCAGAGGTGCGCTATGAAGTGCATGATTCGGAACTTCTAGCGGTAGTAGAAGCTTTCAAGCACTGGCGGCAATACCTAGAAGGTAGCCGACATACAATTAGGGTCCTGACAGATCACAGTAACCTGCGGTACTTCGCTACCACTAAGGAACTCAGCAGGCGTCAGGCCCGATGGGCAGAATATCTATCGGCATTTGATTTTAATATAGAATACCGCCCGGGTTCAAAGAACCCCGCAGATGCGCCAAGTCGTCGTCCGGACTATATGGACAGTGTTGAAGAAGACACAACGACGCTCCCGACCCTGCAGGAAAAGCTGCGAAGGGGTTACTTTGGGAAACAAGAACAAAACCTAATCTCCCCACATAACCAAGAATTATCTGCGAATGTGCTGGCGCAAGTACGGAAGGCTCAGGGGACGTCTTTTACCGTCGACGAAGAAAATGCCCGCAGGCCCGAAGAGGGGAATGCCCCTGCGGATGAGAACACCACCGCTGGCGATACAGGGGGTCTAGAACTCCTGGTGCCACGGTCCCTAGCGACCGAAGCTATGAGGACTGAGACGGCCTATTCAGAAATGAAACCCGACATGGAGAGTCTCCTTCGAACATGCCAACAAGGGGACGCCTTTGTATGGAAGAAGTCGAAAGAACTCCGTGCGGGACAGGCCGAGGGTTCGGTATGGAGTATCGGGGAGCGTGATCTTCTCCGGTACAAGGGGGCCGCATATGTGCCACCCGATAAGGCCTTGCAGTCGGAAATCATGAAGAATAACCATGACGATGCGCAGGGAGGCCATTTCGGAAAAGCCCGCACTGTAGCGGCTATCCGTCGGAAATACTATTGGCCGGCATTAGAAGCCGACGTAGACTACTACATCCGAACCTGTTCTACCTGCCAACGGGTCAAGGTACACAGGCACCGGCAGTATGGGCTACTCAAGCCGTTGCCAGTTCCATCGGAACCGTTTGAAACGGTAACCATGGACTTTATAACAGGATTGCCACCTGCGGGATGGCAGGGAGCGACGGTTGACGCTATACTGGTCATCGTCGACCCATTCTCAAAATACACTATCTACTTGCCGACGCAGAAAGCGTTATCGGCCGAAGGACTAGCGAAGCTACTCCTAGAGAACCTAGTGCAGTGGATTACCTTCCCGCAGTATATCGTCTCAGATCGGGATAAGCTGTTCACCAGCGAATTCTGGCAAACCATGTGCTTCTACCTGGGGATAACCCGGAAACTGTCGACGACAGCCCATCCACAAACGGATGGACAGACGGAGCGCCAGAATCAGACGGTGGAACACTTCCTCCGATGCTACGCGAACTATGAGCAGACGGACTGGCCACGGTGGATCCCACTGGCGCAGAATGTGTACAACAACAGTCGGCATAGTGTCACAGGGCAATCTCCAATGGAAACCCTCATGGGATTCCAGGGAGACCTGAGAATAGATGTTCCCAAGGACGCTCCCTCAAGTCCGAAGGATTGGGAGCCACGTGCCATAAACCGGATAGAAGAGCTCCGTACCAAACGGGCAAACATTCGGGAACGCTTGGAAGAAGCTAAGGAAGCACAAGCGAAGTACTATAACCGGGGAAAGATTCATCGGGAATTCAAAATCGGAGAACAAGTCATGCTTCGGGCAAAGAATATAGCTTCGCTCCGATATAATGAAAAACTAGCCGATAGATATCTAGGCCCATTCCGAATAGTAGATACATGGGGGTCAAACGCATACAAACTTGACCTTACTCCAAGATATAGAGGAATCCGTCCAGTTTTCCATGTCTCTCTACTGGAGCCGCACTACACCAACGCTGGGAACCATACTTCTCCAGGACCGGTACTAGTAGATGGCGAACCTGAGTATACTATTCAAGGAATAGTTCGGGACCGGAAGAGAGGCAGGGGAACGGAATATATGGTCCAATGGAAAGGGTGGCCGATTGAGGAAGCCACCTGGGAACCAGAAGAAACTGTCGGAGAAACCGAAGCCCTTGACGTCTATCTGCAAAAGAAAGCCGAAGGGCAAACTACGTTGGAACTACGCCAGCGAACTAAAGGGAAGAGGAACGAAAGGGACTTTCCATTGAGGGCCCGAAGGCCGCGCATGCTGCGCAAAAAAGACAAAGAACAAAACGAACCCGAACCACCCAGGGGTATCTAAACATAAGCCCCGCAGGGCACCGCACCAGAACACCAGGATATTCATAAAAAGCCCCGAAGGGCAAGCAAACACATTTCAATTCAGGCCCGAAGGCCGCGGCATCGCCGCACAAGAAGGAATTTTTCAGACATACCCCCGATAGTGGAGGTAGTCACCAAGGGCGCGAGTTGCCTCGTGCACCCCAGCCAGCAGGCGCGCGAGTTCGGGATCGAACCCGGCGCCATAACCACCAAAGGGTTCCCTGTAACCAGGGGCGGGTAACCCGCGCTGCATGTAGGGCGACATAGTCGGCCCATACGGGGCAGCAACACCCAACATGGGGCCGCCGAAGGGGGCAGGGTATCGGCTCATGGACTGCTGGGCAGCAGCCGGGGGATCCGCCGTCATAACGGCGGGCGAATCACCCTGCGTCGCCGCAGCAGGAGCAGAACTACCCACACCGGTTGGGGGCTTAGCCGAACGAGGATCAGACCGACGACGCATCGCCATGTCCAATGCCTTGACGGCATCCTCCCAACCGGCAGCACGGGTCGCCACCAGTTCCACGGTCGCGGCAGCCTGGTCGAGCTGCTCCGCGGGAACCTAGCGAACGTCAACACCTGCGGAAACACATAGGCGAAAGGGGAACTCACCGGGCAGCACTCGGCCGCAGACTTTTTCAACCCCTTGCACCGGGGGCAGGGTTCGTCGCCGGGGCCGGGGCACTCCAGGTCAGGGTCGCGGCCCAACGACCGCAGGCACCGCTGGCAAGGCAGGAAATGCGCCTCCAGGAGACGCGCACGAGGCCTGCGACGGGGCGAGGGGGTCGGCGTGCTGGGCGGCGCAGCATCGGCTTCGTCGTCTTCATCATCGTCGTCGTCTTCGTCCTCGACGTCGTCCCCATCGGCATTGGCAGGGGAGGGGGAGCGCACGCGCTTCTTCGCAGAGGGGGGAGCAGCGGCGGACTTGCCCTTCTTCGAGGGTGACTTCTTCGACGATTTCTTCTGCACTGCAGACCGCAGCGCACCAGCGGCCACACCACCAGCAGTACGTGTTGGCCGGGTACGGCCCGACGCAGAGATATCCCCGCCAGAGGACGAGGTGATCAGCGAAGTAGCTGGGAGGCGGCGGGGGGTCTTCTTTTTTGGAGCCATTCTGCAAACCGTCAGCGAACAACGAACCGAGCAAACGTTCGAACAGGCATCGCAATCGACATGAGACAACCAGCAGAGGACATATCACTTACGTTCGGACAGCACAAACGAACGAGAGAGCAGGGGGGACAAGCACAGGGTCGGCAGCAGCGCGATAGACTGTTTGGTGGTGAGGAAGAAGAAACAAACGACGGCCCGACCCACAAACGATATATCAACAACACGCGTGGGTGGGTCCACACACCACACGCGCTGGTCCCCGTAACAACGGCGCCTGAGCTTATTTACACCTCCTACAAGAACCTGCGCGAAGAACACCGGCGCAGCTTCTAAGAAAAGGGGGGGTAATGTGAGGCCGTGAGACCTTCGGGACGCACCAGATGCCGCACCTCGCTACACTAGCCTCACAGAGGGTTGCCAAGCCACTAATGAAGCGGCATATATATACTGACCTTCGCACAGGGGTTGCCGAAGGTCAGCAATCAGTTTGACTACCTAGCGAACCATAGCTTTACTATCGAATCCAACTCTTGCCTGCTCTCTATATAATATCCTCACAATTTCTTTATAGAAAAGAGAGTAGCAGCAGACTTGTCTTTCTTTAAAGACGATTTCTTTAATAATTTCTTCTATACTATAGACTGCAGTATATTAGCAGCCACACTATCAGCAATATGTATTAGCTGGGTATAGCTTAATATAGAAATATCCCCACTAAAAGACAAGGTAATTAGTAAAGTAGCTAGAAAATAATAAGAAATCTTTTTTTTTAAAACTATTCTACAAACTATCAGTAAATAATAAACTAAATAAATATTTAAACAGATATTATAATTAATATAAGATAATTAATAGAGAATATATTATTTATATTCAGATAGTATAAATAAATAAGAGAGTAGAAGGGATAAGTATAGGCTTAGCAGTAGCGCGATAGATGGTTTAGAGATAAGAAAGAAGAAATAAATAATAGCTTAATCTATAAATAATATATTAATAATATATATAGATAGGTCTATACACTATATATACTGATCTTTATAATAACAGTATCTAAGCTTATTTATACCTTTTATAAGAATCTATACAAAGACTACCAGCACAGTTTCTTAGAAAAGAAGAGATAATATAAGGCTATAAGACCTTCAGGACACACTAGATACTGTATCTTACTATATTAGCCTTATAGAGGGTTGTGTGAAGTGCCAGGCTCGGGGATGCCGATCCGGCTTACAAAGGCCTGCATATCCTCCGCGGGTTGAGTTGATACATCACAAAGGATGCATCTACCCCTCATGCTCGGTGAATATAACCCTGTTAGGAAGTAGGATCTCATCTAGATCAGGCTTATAAGCTTGAGACCCCATCCCCCAGGATGAAGGGGCTCAAGCGGTTTATTCTATATCAATATAACCCATCTCTATTTACTTTATATACTGCCTCGACTCCTAGTAGGAACCCCCTCGGAGCCCAGTAGGTTCCAACTCCCTCATATATAAGTCTTTCAGACACCACCCACTTTACATTATAAACCGCTTCCACGAGGATCCGAATCGACTCCGAGACGATGGTGACTACACGAGGCATGACTTCTCCAACACCGGATGAACCGGGAACTGTTCCAGTTCCTAACCCGGGATTTGTGCACGAGGAGGAAGAGGCTCAGGACCATACCAGTACTGAACCGGCGCAGGATGCGACTTCCGAAGATTTACCTCCACAAGCTGTTCCACAAATCAATATGACCATGGATATGCTGCAGACCCTCATACAAGGGCTCAGAACCACCGGACTGTCGCACGCGATCATCAGCGAACGTCGTGACACCAAGGTTCCAGACCCTAAGCGCTTCGCTTCCAAATCCATCAAGGAATTCGAGGAATGGATCGAGGACGTAGAAAACAACATCTCAAGTCGTCCCCGATCCTACCCCGACGAAGCAAGTAAGGTCCAATATGCTGCCGCTTGGCTTGATGGAGATCACCGCATCCAATGGAGAGAGAAGAAAAGTTCGATTGACTTGCAATCTTTTACCTTTGACGATTTCCGAACCTGGTTGGAGGACCAGATCGAGTCCCCCCAGAACCGAGGAATCAACAGCGCTATGGCTTTATTAAGCTTAACACAGTCAAATGGGCAAGACCCTGAGGCTTTTTATTCCAAATTCTCGATTCTCTACGAGAAAGCGAGAGAAGGAAGTGGCGGGCCTCCACCGGCCGAAGACCTCTTCAAATATCGAATCTTCCTGGCAAAGCTGTTGCCAAAGATCCGTTCGGATATCACGAGAATGGGTACGCTCCCAGCGAAGCTTCCGGACCTAATTACTACCGCTCAACGATTGTATCAAATCGAGAAGCAAGAGCGGAGATTGGAAAGGAAAGCCGAAAATGAGAATAACAATCGCTCCGGAGGCCAAAGTCCGACTCGGAACCAAGAAGGTTCCGACTCGAAGCCGACTCGAAAGCGAAAATATAGATCAGATCACAACGACCGAGAGAAATCTCAGAAGAAGCAGAAATCCTTCTCAAAGAACAAGGACAAGTCGACAGTGACCTGCTATCGTTGTAATCGTACTGGCCATTATGCCACCGAGTGCAAAGCTACCAAAACCGCTGAAGGGAATCCAATTTCACCCCCGAAGCTAAATGCTACCCATACAAAAAAGGAAAAGGAGACTGAGAAACAGTCTGACAAAGAGCAAACCCAATGAGGACTGCCCGTGGTTGCCAGTTTGAGGAAGGAGGAAGACTCGAAGAACTTCGCTATGCCAATTCACATAAGATTGAACCTTCCCGAAGCAAGATCCGAGGTGACCGCCATGCTCGACACTGGAGCAGACGAGAATTTTATATCATATAGGTTCCTACTCGAAGCCGGCTGGGAGCCGACTCGGAACCTAGAGCAACCTGTCAAATTCGTTGACGGGCAGGTCACTACTTGCTTCGCTATCCTCAACCTCGACACCACGGTTACCGACACAAAGGGGAGAGAAAAGACCTATCCCCTACGGTTCTATGTAATCAACATGACCGGATTTGAAGCCATCCTAGGGAAGACCTGGCTTTGGGACGAAGATCCCATGATCCTTACCTGGCGCGGGCAAAAGTGGCAATTTCGAAAAAGTAAAGAATTGCCCACCAAGATTAAAATTGAGACGCCTCGACGCTTTGGACTGCTGGCAAGAACAGCGACCACGTTCTTCCTATCTGCAGAAGCAGTCGAACCAGAAGAAGGAAAACTTCCGGACACTTATAACGAGTACACCGATGTATTCTCAGAAAAGGAGGCGGCAACCCTGCCTCCTGAGAATGTCAATCATGAGATTATGTTGCAACCAGGTGCAAAGGGCCCTCCTTATGGACCCCTTTACCCATGCTCGGCGAAAGAACTGGAACACCTGCGCACATACCTAGAAGAGATGCAGCAGAAGGGTTGGATCCGAGAATCAACAAGCCCAGCCGGTGCACCTATTTTATTTGCAAAGAAAGCAGACGGCTCTTTACGCGTCTGCGTGGATTACCGCGGTCTCAATGAGATTACAGTCAAAAACCGATATCCCCTACCAAGGATAGACGAGATGCTGGACCGATTGACGGGATCCAAACGCTTTACCAAGATTGATCTCCGGGATGCATATCACCGGATAAGAATCAAGCGCGGAGACGAGTGGAAAACGGCTTTCCGAACTCGGTATGGGCACTATGAGTATTTAGTCATGCCATTTGGGTTGACTAATGCCCCCGCGACCTTTCAATCTTATATTCATGATGCCTTGAAAGGCCTTATTGATGACTTTGTAATCGTTTATCTTGACGATATCCTGATTTATTCACAATCAGAAGAAGAACATGTGAAGCACGTTAAACAGGTTCTGCAGAGGCTCAGAGACCACCGGCTATATGCAAAAGCTTCAAAGTGCAGTTTCCATCAGCAGAGGGTAAAATTCCTAGGCTATGTCATTGACGAGCAAGGAACCTCGATGGACACCGAACGAACTGAAGTTATTCGGAACTGGCCTGAACCAAAGTCTGCAAAGGAGATCCAAGTTTTCCTGGGCTTTACTGGGTTCTTTAGAAAATTTATAAGAAGCTTTTCAACCATAACAGCACCGCTGTCCGAGATGCTTAAAGGAGATCCCAAAATGGGGACTTGTGGGTTCAAACTGACTCCGGAAGCAAAGAAGGCTTTTGAAGAGCTTCGTGACGCTTTCAAAAGTCCTCCGGTGGTAAGACACTTTGACCCAGAGAAGAGAATCAAGATTATTACGGATGCCTCGAAGGTTGGAAGAGGAGCCATACTTCTGCAACCAGGCTCCGATTCGGATCCTATTAGGACCCGGGTCGGCTCCGACTCGGAACCGACTAGAAACCGAGTATACTGGCATCCAGTTGCTTTCTTAAGCCAAAAGCACAGCGAGACAGAACGTCGTTGGCTGGTGCATGACCAGGAATTGGGAGCAATTGTATTTGCTTTCCAGAAATGGCGTCACTACCTTGAAGGTAGCAAGCACCCCATCAGGGTGCAGACAGACCATAATAATTTAACTTACTTCTTCACTGCGAAGAAGTTGAATGCAAAGCAGGCCAGATGGGCTCAGCTTTTAGCGGCTTATGATTTCGAGATTGAATATAAGCCTGGGGTAAAGAACCCTTCAGACGCTCCATCCCGACGCCCGGACTTTTTTGAAGACGGGGAGGGAGAAGAAGATGTCGGATTATTACCGACTTTGCAACACAAATTGAAATTGAACGCATTGGAGTCCGGCATAAGGCTGGCAAGCTTGATATCTCTAGAGGATAGTCCCAGTAGGGCAAGCTTATCCCGAGGGGAGAGCCCCAGTACGGATTTGCGTATAGACGGTCAGGTTTCCGGAGCCTGCCGTTGCCAGAGAAGACTTGCACTTGGAGCAATGCAAGCCGAGGACGTTTTCGGCTCTTTGACGCCGTCAACTGCGGACCTAGTACGGAAGCTGCAGGAAGGGGACGCCTTTTCTCAGCGGAAGATGGTTCCGGCGGACGGGATTTCCAAATCCAAATTAACGGACTCGCCTAGGAACCGAGTCGAAGACGACTCGAAGGCAACTAGGAACCTACCTAGGAACCGAGTCGGAAACGACTCGAAGGCAACTAGGAACCGAGTCGGGGACTCGAAGGCGGCTTGGAGTACTAAGAACGGTCTCCTACATTACCACGAGAGGGTATATGTGCCAGAGGATATGGCTCTGCGGAGTGAACTCATGAAGTTGCATCATGACCACCCATATGCAGGTCATTTCGGCGTCGCAAGAACTCTTGACTTAATAAGTCGAAAGTATTATTGGCCCAGGATGGACCAAGACATAGACGAGTACGTTCGTACTTGTGAGATATGTCAGCTTGCAAAGGTGCGAAGGCACCGACCTTATGGTCAATTGCAATCATTACCGGTCCCATCAGGACCGAGTAAAAGCTTGTCTATGGACTTCGTCACAGACCTGCCTCCGAGCAGACTTCAGAAAGAAGTTTATGACTCTATATTGGTCGTTGTCGACCGCTTCACTAAGCTGGGCACCTATATTCCTTGTAAGAAGAGTATTAATGCTGAAGAACTTGCAGATATAATAACCGAGAGAGTTTTCAACATCTACGGCTACCCGGATAGCATCGTTACTGACCGAGGATCGCTTTTCACTAGCGGATTCTGGTCCGAACTGATGTATCAGTTCGGAATCAAGCGACGATTGAGCACTGCTTTTCACCCACAGACGGACGGCCAGACGGAGAGATTGAACCAGGTTATGGAACACTATCTGCGCTGCTATACGAACCAGCGACAGGATGACTGGGCGCAGCATTTGTCAGCAGCTCAGTTCGCTTATAATAACTCGAAACATGCAAGCACTAGGACGACCCCACTTAGGGGCCTAGTCGGCTTCGACCCGAAGCCTCCCTTTGATAACCATGTTGAACCTTCCACGGTTCAATCGACGCAAGAGCGCGTCGAGAAATTAAAAGAAATCAGGGAGCAGGTGAAGCTTCATCTTGAAGAAGCAACCCAGGTGCAAGCCACCTATTACAATAAACGTCACCAACTAAAAGAGTACGCTGTGGGTGACCGGGTGCTGTTATCCATGAAAAACCTCAAATCCTTTAGGCCAAACAAGAAGCTTGACTTCCCATATGAAGGAAGCTTTGAGGTTATCGAAAGGATAGGAAAGCAAGCTTACCGGCTCCGGCTACCGGCGAATTGGCGTCGAATTCACCCTGTTTTCCATGTCTCCTTATTAGAACCGTATTATCCACGGAGAGGAGAAGAAAGTGAACGGGAACCACAAGCGATTATTGTGGATGACGAAGAAGAATGGGAAATCGAAGCCATCGTCAACCATCGCACCTACCGCGGACGAACCAAGTACTTGGTAAAATGGCTTGGATATCCTTCTTATGAGAACAAATGGTTGGATAAAGAAGACCTCGGCAATGCAAAGGAACTCCTTGAGGAATATCACCAGTCGGCAGCCTATAAGGCAAAAAGAAGATAGACCCTTTTCCTAAGAACAGGTTTTTTGGTCTTCATCACTTTGGGGCCTCCTACCCGAAGCCGACTAGGAGCCACAAAGGCTCCGATTCGGAGCCGACTCGGAACCGTCCTAGTATATAAATATGACCTCCTCACCCTCCATTACACTCCTTGGCACCACCAACAAGGATTACTACTTGGCCATGAGAGGGAGCCGGCTGTGCTCCGGAATCACTCTTCCTGTTTTTCCCACCGGGTTTCAGGTTTAACGAGGATTCTACGAGGAAATCGCACGACGAGAAAGAAGATTTCATTATTCAAAAAAACAAAAGAAAACCAACCACCAAGACTAAACTACTGTCCCGAAGGACCACCCCACGCAGGAGGACTCCACAAAACACCGCCATGGCGGCGGGCGGCAGGGGAAGCAGGAGCAGCAGGGACAGCGGCAGGCGCAATGCCAAAATATTCATTCTATTACCATCAGTACTAGACTAGGCAAAAGCCCCATTGAAAGCAAACGCCAAAAAGGGATTACACTTACTTGCCGATTCAAGATTTGAAGAATCTGGCCCATGGTGCCTTCAATCCGGTCAAGGCGGGCTTCCAATGCTGCGACTCGGTCCGACTCGGACGGTCCCAGCGAGCGAATCCGCGATTGAGAGGGTGACGAGGATGGCTCCCTACGGAGCGTCCCCTCGACAACCCGAACCCAATCGGCGGCTGCCCGGATGGCCTCTGGAGACACGCCCAAGCGGAACATTGCTTGCACAATGCGGAATGAGGCCAACTGCGAGTCTGGTATAGAATCGCATTTTACTCCCAAACAGGAACAGCGACAACACTTTTCCGTTGGCAGACGCCGCACGCAGAAATTCTGGTGGCGGCCCACCAGTTTTGCACAACGCAAACAGGGGTGGCTCTGCCAAAGTACTAAGCGTTCATCCGCCACAGGGACGGCACCAAAGTACGCAGGAGGGACCCTCGCCAATCGAGCTGACTCCTGACTAGTCAACCGATGTAGACCGCGTGCTCCGAGCGCACACAAAGGAGCCCCAGATTGAGGGTCATAGTATCCCGAAAAGTCTGGCTGGTCGCCAGACAGAAGGACATCAGGGATACCCGGGGCAGAAGCCACCGGCACAGGCGTCTCAGAGGCGGCCTGTGTATGACGAGGAGTCTCATCGGCATCCTCCACCATGTTTTCAGCCAAGGGAGCCGAAGTGGCATCCCCGGCAGGGCCAGACTCAAGGCGATCGGTCATGTCGGCATCGGGCTCAAGGGACGACAAGTCCGAATCTTCCTAAAAATTGGATATACCTATTAGTATCTACTACATATACTATCCACCTAGGCCCCGAGACGGAGCCTACTAGGAGGGGGAAACCAAGGTCGATTTGAGAAAGCCTATATCGAACTACTTACAACAGCGAGGAGTGCGTCAAGCTCCTCGGTGGTGACGGCAGGGGGAGTAAAAACATTCTCCTATTATTCAAACCTGTTAGCCAATGATCTAATAACTGCTGGATGACTATTACGAGAAGTCCCAGAGACAACTGCGGTAACTCGGGATACCAAAGCACTATGCCATTCCACTAGGAACCGACTCGAAGCCGACTAGGAGCCTCTCAAGGAAGCACTTACCAGAGCAGGGCGGCGAGCACCGCGGCCACGACGAGTAGAGCCCGAGGGCCCACGACGGGTTGGGGTTTTCTACAAGAACGTCAGGATAGGTCAACATGCACCTGAACTGGGAGACGAACGGGCTTGGGGGCGCGGGGGGCCATTGCTGGCAGAGGCAGAAGCAGAACAGGACGAAGAAAAAAGCTTGATTCTAAGAACTACCATGATTTAAGATTAGCAAAATGTCCGTGATAGCTTACAACTCGAAACCAATCGACAGGGGAATCAACAAGGGGCACATACCAAGGTGTTGCTGCGCGTGGATAAGGAACATCCCATGTTTATTTTTGGAGTTCCCATATGTCAACACACGCGTGGGTGGACCCACCCACTGCTGCACCAAACCGCCTTCCGAATCAGGAAACCATGATGCCCTTTGTTTTGATTGGCCGGCTGCCGCAGCAACCACCGCGTCAGACATGAGGTTATTCCCAACCTACGGATACAAGGTCTCGAGGACGATCCCTTCCAGGAGGGATGGATTGTGAAGTGCCAGGCTCGGGGATGCCGATCCGGCTTACAAAGGCCTGCATATCCTCCGCGGGTTGAGTTGATACATCACAAAGGATGCATCTACCCCTCATGCTCGGTGAATATAACCCTGTTAGGAAGTAGGATCTCATCTAGATCAGGCTTATAAGCTTGAGACCCCATCCCCCAGGATGAAGGGGCTCAAGCGGTTTATTCTATATCAATATAACCCATATCTATTTACTTTATATACTGCCTCGACTCCTAGTAGGAACCCCCTCAGAGCCCAGTAGGTTCCAACTCCCTCATATATAAGTCTTTCAGACACCACCCACTTTACAGGTTGCTAAGCCACTAATGAAACAACATATATATTATGACCTTCGCATAGGGGTTGCCAAAGGTCAGCAATCAGTTTGACTACCTAGCGAACCATAGCTTTACTATCGAATCCAACTCTTGCCTGCTCTCTATATAATATCCTCACACTAACATTTGCTAACAAAATTAAATGCCCCTACTAGTACAGGCATTATGTATTGATGATAGAGCGATCGGGCGACAAAACCTGATTGTAGTCTACAAAAGTTTCTGATTGTAGTCTACGACATTAACCCTAGATTTAACTAGCAAAAATAACCCTAAATTAGAGTTTGTGATTGTAGTACGGCTCACTACACTCAGGTATTTTGGTTAGAAAATCTAAGGCCGGCGCTAAGTTATTCGGACTCCTGACAAATATGAATCAATTAATAAGAATTATCATATTTATAAACCCTCATAATTAATATAAAACTGTTTAACGTCCAATTAGATTGGAGGCGGAAGGTTTCCGGAGGAAACGGGCCTTGCCGGCTTACTGTGGCTGCATTAGCACACCGAATCTACGAACCGGCCGGTGCATTAGTAACAAAGCAATTTGGGCAACAGGATCGGCTGTGCTGTAGCTTCCTTCATGACACTATGGAGGCCTCGGCGATGGAAACTACAGGCACAGAAAGCATATTCAAGTACTTGGACCATGCTTGCGAACCCGGTGGGAACTATGCCCTCGAAACCTAAGAGACCAGCCATAAAGAACCTCTGCGAGAAGTAATATAGAAAATAGTTAGCAGTAAAGGTCAGTACAAAACGCGCGACTAAGGGAGCCGTAGCTCCAACTACAAGGCTACGTTGAGAGGATCAATCCACCGCAAATAAAGAAGCCAGCTCTCGCCACCACACCGCGCGACTCCTGCTGTGCACCCACAATAGATAACGAACCAGCGAAGCCTTCTCACCAAAAGCCAGCAGTGACTGGGTATAAGTCCGCATTGGTTTACCAACGACAGAACTACCGAAAGTGATTCTCTTTCTCTTTTTGTCCTTTCCGCCACACATCCTAGACATCAATTTATCCTCTCCCACAAGCTCCTCAAGCATCCAGTATGGGCTCGTTGAACCCCAATACAGCCCGGTCCCATCCGGCTTACGCTACGCTCGCATCTCGCCCTGATGTTCAAGCCCGTGCATTCTCAGCGGTCGAGGAGCTCTGCGCCATCTTCAAAACCCTGACAGCTCCTATCGGAAAGGACCACCTCGCCATATCTGCGGCTCTGAAGCTCTCTTTCCCTCCTTCAGTGGCCGACCCCATTCCTCACATCCGCACAGCCTGGGCTGCGACCCGGACGCACCATCCGCACCT
This sequence comes from Talaromyces rugulosus, assembly GCF_013368755.1. Lineage (NCBI taxonomy): Eukaryota > Fungi > Ascomycota > Eurotiomycetes > Eurotiales > Trichocomaceae > Talaromyces > Talaromyces rugulosus. Next base: position 6,744,401 of record NC_049562.1, on the reverse strand, counting down.
TGGAAGCGTGCTCAACCCACAGGATCCCGCCAACGGCAAAAGCTCCAGCGCGGGCCAGACCATACTAATACCAACGTTTGACGCCGAAGAATGGCTCACCAATACTTTTTCGGTTGACACGGGATCATCGAACGCCAGTGTCCGTTTCAAGGCGTCCAAAAATGAAGACTACGCGCAATGTATTTGGATCCCATCCTCCTCGGAGGTCCTTTTCCAAACGAGTCACTGGCGGTTTGATGGCAATGCCATGATGACCATTGCCGTCAACTTTCTCAATGTCCTCACCCAGTCGCTGGCTAGGGGCGCGGACGCGCAGCTAGACAGCTATACCTCCCCGGTTGGGGATGGAAGCATCGCACCCGGTGCGGACTGGATTCTCGATGCCTTCAACGACGAGGAAAGCACCCCGGCGTATATGAGGAAGGCGGCAGACACCATGTTTTCTGACATGATGGCCGGTGCGCCCAGTGTTGCCCTTCCCGTGCGGAAAGGCAGCGACCATTCCGCCCCCGGGGACTCCCTGCGCGTCTCCCTCAACTTCGGCAAAGGAAAGACGTCGCAATTGCTGGCGAGCTGCAAAAGCAAGGGTATCACGCTGGCCTTGGCCACGCACGCCGCCCTAATCCTCTGCTCGGCGCGGTATCCCCAACACCCACTCTGTAAATCCTACGGGCGATTCGCGCCCGTGGACATTCGCAAAGAGTTTCCGCCGCCGTACAACACGCCTCAGTACTCCATCGGCGAGTTCTGCGCCGCGTTTCCCGTCGTTGTTCTGGACGTGGTTGGCGAGAACAAGTCCTTTGACCAGGTCTGCGCGGAGCTGCAGAGGTCCTACAATGGAGCCAAGCAGCTTGGGTTCACGGACGACGAGGGACGAGCTGTAAGCACGGCGAAGCTGGGGGCCGCGTTTATCAGGAGGGTGATTGGGCTGGTGCACGCCGAGGTGCCGCCCGACATGCCTACGACCCAGGCAGTGGACTTTAGCAGCCTGGGACTGGTGGAAAAGGTTCTGGACCGCGAGTACAGTGTGGCAGATGGGCAGTTGCGGGAGAAGGTGACGGTGGAGGACTTTTGGCTGTCGACACAGACGATAGCAAAGGCGGTGCAGTGCCATGGATGGACGTTCCGGGACGAGTTTGTGCTGCAGGCGAGCTGGAACGAAAGCTATTACGACACGGCGTTTATGGCAAAGTTTCTGGATGAGGTGAGGGAGCAGCTATTCAGCGGACTTGGTATTTAGGTTCTAGATGGGACATTACTTGTTGCAGATGGAGCATGGCAAGACTGTTCTTGAAAATGAGACTCGTTATAGACTTTACTTGGTCGTGCCAGACCGTACCAGACGATAAGAGATCATGCCAGATCACGCCGAGTTGCAAAACTACGACTAAGTCGAAAACTTAAAATTTTTATTATGCTATTATAGCTACATATTTTATATTCTGTAAAAAGGGAAAAAAAAATCGAAGGGAAAAGTAAAGCCAGTATTTTCTTGCCTATTGTGTAAAGCTCGAGTCGCGCTGTGTCGGCCATGCTGATTCATTCGCTCGCCAGGGGTGCTGACGCACCTAGACAGCTTCACCTTGAGTAAAAACTTACATTTTCCTTATGCAAATACCAAGTTAGAATCTAATGAAATTATAAAATATATTTTATCTAGTGGAGCGACAATAAGGCTGTGCGAAATCCTTGGACAAGGAAAGCACTGGGCGAAGGCTGGCCATAGGAATAAACCCACCGGGATGTAAGCCAAGTTACAGTGGGAAACCCTCCGCCGTGTAAGTGCCTTATGAAACTCCCCGACATTGGAGTGCAAGGTTCTTTTGCGCATGTTGCAATCAGTTTCCGTCATGGAGTTAACGAACTAGAGTCCGAACCAACAATTTGTCAGCTACAGGTACTGTTGCGATTTATTTAGAAGAGACACACGATAAAGTTCATCTGAGAGCTAGCCACAGTATTGCATCATTTCCTGTTCCCAAGACACTTGCACTCTTTCTCCATTCAAGATGGCTACCGTTTCTGATCAGACTGGAACTGTGAGCTTCATCCACGAGGTGCTCGCCGGCAAAGAGGCCCAGACGTGGTACCGCGTCCTCGGCGACCTGACACCCAACAGCCGTCCCCTGATCGCCGCCCACGGCGGTCCCGGCTCCAGCCACGACTACTTCCTGAACCCCCTCGCCAGCTTCCCCAAGGAAACCGGCAGGCCTGTCGTGCTCTACGACCAGGTCGGCAACGGCAAGAGCACCCACTTCACCGGTGAGGAGCAGCCTCAATGGCCCGTCGCGCTCTTCACCGCCGAGCTGGACAACCTCGTCACCAAGCTCAACATCCAAGAGTTTGATTTCCTCGGCCACTCCTGGGGCGGCATGATGGGACTCGAGTACGTGCTGGCGTATCAGCCCAAGGGGCTCAAGCACCTGATTCTGGACTCTGTGCCCGCGTCGGTGCAGCTCTGGACGAAGAACATCAAGGAGACGCTGAGCGAGCTGGGGCCTGCTGAGAAGGAGCTGGCGCTTGAGCTGGATGCGACGCAGCAGTACCAGGACGAGAGACTGCAGGCCATTATGAAAAAGGTGCAGGACAAGCATGTTTGCCGGCTGGATCCGTGGCCGGAAGCGGCGCAGGGATTCTTTGGGGTCATTTTTGCGAACCCAGTCGTCTACGGATCCATGTTGGGGCCGAGCCAGTTTGAGACTCTGGGACAGCTAAAAGGTAAGCAACTCCCCCCTCTGTTGTAAAACTCATATATGTTCATATATACATATGTTCTCTCAGCTGACAAAATCGTTCAGGATGGTCTGTCGTGGGCCGCTGCAAGGGCATCAAGATCCCGACGCTGGTGCTCCACGGCGAGTACGACTGGGCGGACCAGGCGGCCGTGCAGCCTCTCCTCGATGAGATTGAGAGTAGCCAGCAGGTGACGCTGAAGGGCTGCAGCCACATGTGCCACTTGGAGGACACGGAGGAGTTTACGAAGCAGGTCTTGAAGTTCCTCGACACTAAGTAAGCCAAGCCCATATAGAAACGAGGGGACCGCATGTAAGCCAGTGTGGCTGTAAAATAGACAAATAAATTGTCTCCGTCATTGATTCGCACCGTAGTTTCGCAGTAGGCGTGTTTACGAAAATTCTGGTAGGTCAGCCTAGTCCGTCAGATCCAGCTCTCAGTTGACATCAGTCAGATATGGCGTAACATAGCTGTCAAAGTCATGCTCATCCTCCCCTCCACCTCCATCTCCCACTTTTTCTTCTTGCTCCCAGACCACGTAATTGTTGGCTTGCAGCTCGTTGTTGTCACTGACCCGCCGCGGTCTCGTAGACTCGCAAGGGATGACGTATAGGCGGTGTGCATACCTTGGAGAAATTCGCATTTTGCTTCAGTCAGCGACACAAACACATGGGTCGTCAGGAATCTCAAAGTTAGAATTGTTAATGAATGTAGAATTTAAGTTAGCGAATTGTTCTTGTTTGCATAAATAATTTGTGTTGTGGTTACAATTCTTATTGTTAATACAGCTAGCTCATGAACAGAGCGACCGAGGTAATGAAGACACATTTTCCGGGGCGAAACACTGGACCATGCAGTCAAGCAGAAAAATATATTTTAATAACACAATGAATTACGAATGGTGCCAAAATTCAACTCTTGTGTCAATATGCATAAACACTTGAGGGAGTGCCGAGAATAGCTAAGCTCTATAGTTGGACAATTCTATTTGTGACCCATTGCGCTATGAATGCAAGTTCATGCTGTGTCAAAAAGTGCAGTGCCGTAAAGAATAAAATTGACATGAGATGTCAATGTCCATAGCGTCGTACTCAATTCAGAGGTTTGTCGAACTAGTGAGAAATATTTTGAGTTGTCTTTTATGCTCGTCTATGCTGGTCCGCCGGCGTTTCATCGCGTCCAGAATGGCGTCTACCGTAGTTATGTCTGCGTAGCTGCGTGAGCCCCGTGTCTTTGAACTTTTTGTAACGCCAGTAACAGCATCAGCTGTTGCCTCTTCCCCAGCAACAGGCGACACGACGCCGGACGGTAGGGAAGAAGGCCCACTACCCCAAGCGGGGCTGATGGTCTCAAGCTGTCCAATGGGGGCTATGGCGCTGTCCAGGCAGGATATTAAATGATTGAGCAGGTTCATAATCATGATGGATTGGGCTGTGCTTGAGAATTCCAGGCTGTCTGAACCAGGCGACGGCGACTGGCTATTATACGCGCCGCGAAACTTTTGTTGTTGCGAGAATGATGATGATCTTGCGGCGACTAGGTGTCGGTAGATGATGGAGTATAGCTTGTCAAAGGCAGAGAGGACTTGTTGGTGACAGGACAGCGCCATCAATGCGACGCCATCTTCCAGCAGCGCCAGGTGCTTCAGGTTGTTGCACGGCGCATTCGACTTTTCGGTCCACTGATGACGGTTTGAATCCAGGTCGCTGATTTCTTCGGCCTGCTTCAAGGCGAACACCAGCGAGTTGGTGATTCCAAACAGCTCGTTGATGATGGGAGAGTTCACTGAGGGAAGCGACTCGGAATTCCAAATGGATGCCGAGCGCGTCAGGCGGGATATGCGCATATTGAGCTCTGCGAGCTCTTGGACGATGGTGTCCATCGGGCTTCGCGGGTCAGAGGCACATTGTCGTTCACTGACGGCGCTAGATGTTGATGCGGAATGGTGGCTATGGTCCGTGTCGCTCCCCACCCGGCTCGGTGCCGAAGGTTTATTGTATGCCGATGGGCGGAAGCCTGTATTTGCGGAGAACGGCGTGCGAGATATTTGGTTGAGGTCGTTGGACAGCTGGCTCTCGCCGATTCTGACCTCTCCGGATACGCAGGCAAAGGGCCAGTCCTCTGCGCCCGGTACTGCATCAACAGATTGGTGTCGTGACGGGTCATTCCCTTCCACCAGCCATGTAGGTAGTGACTGGCATGTATCAAAGTCCCCGATGACGAGGAAATCATCGCTCATGCGAGCCAGTGAGCTCAGGCTAGACGGCGTGGACGCGTTCGATGCCCTAGCCGCGCTCTCCGGCAGCGCTGCTGCTGTTAGGTGTGACGTAGGCTGCGATAATGACGGTCTCCCGGGCTTTCGCTGAGCTTTATGAGCAGATAATGTTAGCTTTGGTAAAATGTAAAATGGACGCGGCGAATGATTTGAGTGTAAATCGAGGATTTGCTTACGGCTGTAGAAGCAATCAGAGCCGCTCTGGAGACATCGTAAACACGACCCTTTATTCCCTTTATCGCCCCTATTGCTCGTGTTGCTCATTTTCGGTCCTGGTAAACAACGTGCCTTTTGTTTGTAGCATCGGTCACACGACTTTCGAGGCGGCAAAGCATTCGGAGAGTCCATTTTCGACTAGATGCCGACAAAGGTACTTGGCGGCAGGAATGAACAAAATGGATAAGAAATGGCCCCGATGTAACATCCTCCGGGGATAGAATGGTGATTCTCATGGTAATGTAATAGTGATTGTTCTAAGGAAGAAGCTATTTAGTAAGTGAGCGGTCTTATATAGACCTGCGCACGTGATGTAGTGCCAAGCCTGGCCGGCAGGAGCCGTCAGCCAGTCCCGGCGCCCCGAGAACTGGCGGGCGTCTTGAATCATAAGTCTGGCATCTGTCGGCCCCAAGATAATCCACGATGACTCGAGCAGCTGAGGATGCTCCAAGTGCTCGTAAGGTTCAATCCTCAAACAACACGTGGATCAAGTGGCGGGCGAAACCCGCTTAGTACCAGTACATAGCTAAGAAACGGTGGCGGACTGGGGCCAGAATTTTCTTGATGATAGTGAATAGCCAGATTTCCACTCTCGTAAGCAGGCATGGCTAGGAATTAGATTAAACGGGAGTAGTGCCATGTTGCATATTGGATGGCGCAATGCCAGAGTATGCTGGTGCTAACATGCGATCCTAAGGCTGGGAGCTGACGTACTATGACTACGCTGCAACGCAGGACTGCTGCACGGTATGAGGGGATGGAGATGATGGAGAGACGCGGAAGGACCCTATCCCGTGTCGTCCCATTCTCATCAATTGTATGACGCCCCAACTTTGGTAAGTCGTTAACTACTGCGTAGTAACTAGCTCGTTCATGGTTGGAAGTCTCTTGTTTCGTAAGTACTGTTGTGAGTGCCAATGCAACAGAGGGCTGCATTTGTCTCGTTTAGATTGCCAAGGCGTCATTGAGATCGCCGAGCTGGACAATGGAGATTCAGCTCTCAGCCTTGCCAGGCTCGTTCGGTACACGCGCACGAGCTAGTGTTAGCAGTGCCACTAGGTCCATAGATCTTATTTGCTGGATAATTAAACCAGCTGTCATCTTGCTTTTTTGGGTAGAGCTATAGTACCAACAGTCTATGTCGCAATCACAGTGGGAGGAGATTGGCTGGAAGCGGCTCAAAATTAGTCTTACGGCGCGGACCGCTGGTGCCGTAGCTCCACCCAAAAAAGCGAGATGACAGCCGGTTTAATTATCTAACAAATAGGATCTATAGACCTAATGGCACTGCCAACACTAGCTCGTCCGCCGTATTACGGCGGACAATTAGAGAAATCGGACAAAACTTCGTCACACACTAGTAAAACTTATCAACACTAAATTTCTTTTTATTACCACAATACTACTAAATAAAGATAAAACTAATTTTTTATATAACTTTTTAATCCCTATATTAATTTTTATGAAAATTTAAATATAGAATAAATAGATTATTTATTATAGATTTTTTTTATTTTTATTTTCTAAAAATCATTATATTATAAAAATCTAATATTGAGATATTTAGAAATTATAAAAAGATTTCCGGAGGAAAGAGATTCTGCCAGTTATTACCGCTTAAATCCTATTAATAAGAGAGAAGGAGGGGAGAGAGAGAAAATTCTGCCAGCTATTACCGCTTCAGCTCCGTGGGCTTATATTTTCTATGAAAAAACTTCTAGTTTTAGATTTTATCATTTTTTTATATAATTTAATATATAAATGCGATTATATTAAAAAATCTAGACTTAATATTTATATTAATTTAAAAATTAAGATTAATTTATTTATTATTAAAAGAAAATAAGTAATATAAAATTATAAATATATAAGGGATGTGTTGTTAGAAATAAAAAAACATGTGCGCTTATGTAAAAATTGTAAAATAAACGGCGAGATACGGACCAGCCGCCATCTTGCTCACAGCACAGCACAGCACCCAGTGACATTATTAATTAATAGCCATCTCAGTGCATGTAAAACTGACATGGAATATCTTGACGGAAATGGTGCTGCTGGTTTTTGTTTTAAAAAAAAATCGTACATTCAGAAGTCGTAAAGCTACAATCGTTTACTTGGCTGGATTTTACATTAGCGTTTCTCAGCGTCTGCAGGTGGGAGTGGCATGCGGTTCTGCAGTTCATGATTCCAGCAGTAGGAGCCGCTGCTTAGAAATCACCGAGATATATATTCGCAGCCTCCCGTCCGCCCTTTGTCCAGTGCGTCTCTCTGTCTTTTCTAGCGACATCTAACAGCCGGAAAATTTTCCATTTTCCCTTCAAAATGCCTATTAAGATCCACGGCCCGGCTCGCGCCATCTGCACCAAGCGGGTGACTCTTGTCCTGGAAGAGAAGCAAGTACCCTACGAGCTGGTCCTGAAGAACTGCGACACTCTCGAGGCGCGTCGACACCCCGACTTTCTCAAGCTGCAACCATGGGGCAAGGTCCCAGTTCTCGAGGACGATGGCGTCTTCATCTTTGAAAGCCGGGCCATTTGCAAGTACATTGCCAAGAAGTACGCGGCGCAGGGCTCCAAACTGGTGCCAGATGACGCGGACCTGGTAGGATACGGCCTCTTTGAGCAGGTAAGCAAGCTAGCTATAACACAAGTCTGGAGTGCAAGTCGTCGCTGTGTTTAACTCCATCTCCGCTCAGGCCTGCTCCATCGAGAACAACTACTTTAATGACCCTGCAGAGAACCTTGCTTATGAGGTATACTTTAAGTCGTAAGTTGGTTGTTCTGCGTTGTGCCCAATTACTAGGCGTCCTTTCACTGACAAAACCCACATAGGCACCTCGGTAGAGGCGCCGCCGATGACGCCCGCGTTCAGGAGCTCGCGACCAAGCTGGACAAGGCATTGGCCGTCTACGATACTATTCTAGGGAGGCAAAAGTACCTGGCTGGTGACGAGATTTCGCTGGCTGATCTGTTCCATTTGCCGTACGGCAACTTGGTTAGGACTCTGGGCTACAAGGAGACGTTTGAGAAGTACCCAAATGTTGAGAAGTGGTTTGCAGAGCTCGCGGCTAGAGAAAGCTGGGTCAAGATTAGCTCTGCAGCATAATGGGAGATTAGGTATTCGCTCTTGCCAATCCAGAAAAATAGACGAAGTGAAAGTCTCGTCGCAGCCTGTACAATGCAGTCATCCTCTGGCATTTCGGCAACCTGTTGCATGCCATGTCTGGTATAACTAGTTGGTTAGTACGGAGTGGTCAATTCTAGACACGCTAATGGCAGTCCACTTCCCGCTGTAGTATTCTAAACAATCTGCTCACACTACACTGGAACTAACAAAGGTACGATGGGTTTGCGTGGGGATCGCCTTGGTACCCGATAGACTTATCGCTATACACCTGCCTAGGACGGTCGTATGAATGTAGAGCCTTGTCCTAGATTAGTGTTGGCTGCGGAGTCACGGCAACATCACGCCATTCTGATATCCGAGTGCGATTTGTCACGGCGGCCGACAAAAAGCGGGTATCTCGATGTGACGCGTGGAGGGCGCTCCCAGCATTGTAGAGGGAGGACCCGTGGCTCACAAATCACGGCCGTGTTCTTGTGGGATTGAGCGACAACAGCAACTACTCTCTTCAGATTCAGCAAGGTGGACTCTGTCGCAGGGAACCGTAATCCGTCAATGTGAGGGTTGATGCGCCGGGGCATTGAGATCCCGAGTGATTCCCGAGGCATATGCACAGGACATTTAAATGTCCCGGTGGCTGAGCACGCACGGTGGGTTATGAGTAGTAGGCGTCCATGGGGAAGTGTAGGTGTCCATGGAGTTGTCTAAATTTTCGGTTAGCGGCAGCCTTCGTATTTTGAGGAAACCCACCCGCAGCCTCACCGGAAGAGCCTTACACCCCGGCGTGACATCGTAAATGGCGTACCACGACATCTGTTTCAGCCCGTTAGTGCTGGCTCACGGAGGGTTTGGCCGGCTGGTCCCGGGGGGCTGGCCTCCCGCAATTCAATTGACAGGTCTTAGCTCATGTTGGGCATGAGCGCCCATGGGGGAGCTTCCCTTCCGCCCATTGCGCTGTGATTGGTAATCCCTTCTGCGCGGCCAGCATGCCATCCCGGGTGACTTGTCTTGAACAAGAAAGAGATCCACAACAAAGACGAGCAAGGAGCTGAAAGACTGCAGACCGCATACGTCCTGCACCTTTCATTATTAAGCACTTTTTGCTCTGTTGAATCCTGCGAGGCAATTATTAAACATGGGCTTTTGCTATGTTTTGTTGCATCCCATCATGTCGCTGTGTTTTGCGCGACACTGGAAGGGTCCTGGGTAAAAGTAGGCTGGCTTTCTGGTTACATCTTTGACTTCCATCTCACCATCGCCAGTCCCGGGTGGTATACGCACAAGCCCGCATATACCTTTTTTTTTTTTTATAAAGAAATTGAAATTTCAACAAAGAAACAGTCCAGGAGACGCGAAACCAGAAAAAAAGAGTACTTCCAGGACTCAGCCGTCTGCCGCAGTAATGGGCCTCGACTCCATGGTAGAGGTCACGGCGTCGGAGCCAAGCTCGATCATCGAGACCAAGGGCGAGCATGTCAACGACGGTTCTCCCAAAGACCGCGAGCCGGTGTATCCCAAAGGGTTCCAGCTCACCATTATCGCCATTGCGCTTGCTCTAGCCCTCTTCCTCATCGCGCTGGACATGGTAAGAACCCGCCCTCCTCTCTCGCCCTTGTAAAATGGAACGATATGGCGGCTAACTCAACAACCCAACCCCTCAGACCATTATTGCCACGGCTATTCCTAAAATCACCGATGAGTTCCAGGGCCTCGACAAGGTCGGCTGGTACTCCTCCGCTTTCTTCGTCACTATCGGCTCCTTCCAGTCCTGCTGGGGCAAGATTTACAAACACTTCCCCCTCAAGTTCTCCTTCCTGACGGCCATTCTCATCTTCGAGATCGGCTCCGCCATTTGCGGCGCCGCGCCTAACTCCAACGCCCTCATCGTCGGGCGCGCCATTGCCGGCCTCGGCGCGGCGGGCGTCAGCGCGGGCAGCTACACCATCATCGCCTACTCGGCGTCCCCCGAGAAGCGGCCCCTCCTGGCCGGCGTGCTGGGCATCTCCTACGGCTTCGCTAACGTCCTCGGCCCCCTGATCGGCGGCATATTCTCCGACAAGGTCTCGTGGCGGTGGTGCTTCTACATTAATCTGCCCGTCGGCGCCGTCTCCATCGCAATCATCCTCTTCTTCTTCCACGATCCGCCCGAGTCGAAGCCGGAAGCCGTCACCCTCCGCGAGAAGATCCTGCAGATGGATCTCCTCGGTGTCGCGCTCCTCATCGCCGCGACAGTGTGCTTTATCCTCGCCACGCAGTACGGCCAGGGCCAGTACAGCTGGGGTAGCGCGAAAGTTGTCGGCCTCATCGTCGGGTTTGTTGCGATCCTGGCGCTCTGGGTGGCCAACGAGTGGTTCATGAGCGAGCGGGCCATGGTCGTGCCGCGCATCTTCAAGAGGCGCACAAACATGGTTATGGCGGGCGTGGCCACGGCCATTGGTGGCTCGTTCTTCCCCGTCGTGTACTATGTGCCCATCTACTTTCAGAGCATTGACGGCACGACGCCCATCATGTCGGGCGTGCGAAACCTGCCCATGGTCATTGCCGTGACGTTTGGTATCTTTATTGCGGGCGGCGTCATCTCGAAGACGGGGAGGTACCAGTACGTCTTGCTGTTTTCGCTGGGCCTCGCCACGGTCGGCGCGGGTCTGCTTTACACGTTTGATCTACACACGTCCGCCGGCAAATGGATCGGCTACCAGATCCTCAGCGGCGTCGGCTGGGGTCTTGCCTATCAGATCCCGTTGATCGTCGGTCAGGGTTCTTGCGCACCGACTGACATGGCGCTGATTACTGCGACACTTCTCTGTAAGTATAAACCCTCGTCGCTCATATATGCCGAGCCCAATGTTTTGAAAGTTTATGCTGACAACGCTTTACTCGTAGTCTTCCAATCCTACGGCGCTGCCATCCTCATGTCCGGCGTGCAGGCCGCTTTTGTGAATCAAATGATTTCTAAGGTCATGCAATTGGATCCTACCATCAGCAAAAACCTGCTTGTTTTGACAGGTGCGACCGATATCTACAGGGTCTTCCATGGAGATCAACTGCAAGTCGTTCTGGTCGGCTATATGCACGGGCTCAGGGTTGTCTATGCCACCGCTATTGCCACCATTGGCGTCGGCTTCCTCATTGCCTTGGGCCAGCCGTGGAAGAAACTGAACCAATCTGCCGAGGTAAAGGCTGCCATCGTCGCTTAGACTTGATCTGTTCGGCTTTTCATAGATTGTTTGTGCTTTTGATAGGAGAATGGTCGGCGGGGCGCGAGGATCCTGTTTTATAGAATTGATAGCGCTGCCGTATTTGTGGGTGTCATGAACAAGTAGTGTTAAATTCGGTTTTTCTTTGATAGCTGTATTAATGTGAGTTCATCATTTTGGCGTTATCCTGCAAAAACATACTTGATTACCACCAAAGTAAATGATGAACCGGTGTCAAGAATGGGACGAAACAGGGTCAATGGACCTCCCCCAAGCCCCCTTCTCGAGCTTCTCACCACGTCTAAACGCCACGTCTTTCGTGTCATGCAACGGTCCACATCAATTCTAGAGTAAATTACTTATCCAATAATAAAATGTTAAATGATATTGATCCAAGGATTAACACTATAGCATATTCATCCCGCTATGTACACGTCCGTTGTCTAACCCTCACACACGATAAATATACTCTATGCCCGAAAATACCATCATGGCTGGCGCTGCCATCACGGCGGGGCTGAGATGGCTCGCGGCTTCATGAATGCTGCCAATACCTCATCTGTAATGTCCTCCCGTTTTGCCTGGAAAGTCTGCAAATACTTCCGCATCACCTCCGCGACCCTATGGGCGAGTTTCTCGCTTTCCAACCCCCGCAGTGTTGCAAAGTCTTCCTCTTCCGTCTGGTAAATGCGCAAATAGTCAAGCATAGTCTCTGTTCTCGTAAGCTGCCTCTTCAGCTTCTCCTCCATGACAGGAATCGTGTCACTCAAGAAAATGGACGATGAAGTCACTGACGCGGACATTTTGCCCTTGTCCGCGCCATCAAGACTCGGCACAAGCGAGGTGTAGATGAACGACGGCGTGCGCTCGCCAATCTGCGACGCGTATTTGCGGCTGATCCAGAAGAAGGGATCAACGTCTGGGCCAATGACGGTCAAGCTAGGCAGGCCCTTGGCTTTCAAGCCGGGGAGCACGTCTTGGAAGCTACCGGGCATAAAGCCGGCGCTCTGCTTCGCAAAGAAGTTGAACATGCCAATGTTCATGCTGTCATACTGAAAACCTGTGTGCTCGTGGACCTCGGCCGGTGTGATTTGCTTGGCAAATTCGAGACTCCGGCAGTAAAGTGGGCCATTGCTGTTCTCGAGAGAGGAAAACATGTACGTCAGTTTGGGATCAAACCCAAACGCGAGGATGTCCTTGGCGTTGTCGACAGTAAACCGCCGGAGATCGTCCAATGTGTACTTAGCGTTGAAGAGGTACTTGGAGTCGTCTGTCAACATGATGATTGTAGGCGCCTGGAAGACATCCTGGAGCCATCTGCGTTGCATGACGGTTAGTCTTGAATACTGGATTGACTGTGGGTAAGTCATCGGTAGACTTACTTTGCCAGCTCAAAAGGGAGGGCATGGCCAACGTGCATGCTCGTGCTGCTAGGCCCCCGACCAGTAAAGATGATGAACTGCTCTCCACGCTCATAGCTGTCCAGAATTTCACTCAGCTGGCGCTGTGCGAAAACAATCTGTCGCCGAACGAAGTGGTGGGCTTTCGCGCCTGTCAGACGCTCAAGGCGCTGTATGAGGTTTGCATCAATGCCCGAAGCCCCGGACTCGTCCAGGAACTTCCTGCTATCGGCGTTCAAACTAAACTCGTTGGTTGAGAGTGAACCCATGATTAGTTAACGTGTATGTAGGCGATGATTCAACACTCTCGGAATTAGATATGCTCAGCCGTCTCGGTCGGAGGGCGGGAGGGGCAAGTCACCTATGTTATCGAGAAGACTCCTTGATAAGGCTGAGAGAAGCGCATATATGAAATGCTTAACGGGCTGCCGAAGAGAATCAAAATAGAGACGCCACTCGCAAAGATCGCTGCAAGTGGCAATACCCTGGAGGATTCGTAAGACGGAGCTTTTAACTCTACGAGGCTACAATGGGTCTTCGTGCCAAATCTCCCGCCTCGCGTAACAAGCAAATTAAATCAACCGCCTTAAACGATTACCGGGCGGAGAGATAATGGGCTGTATAATCCTGTGTAAGTTGGTTGGTTGGATAGTGCCCTGCGCATGCGGAGACGGCATCATGATACGTTCAAGTGTGCCCGCCCAGGAGACTTTCCTAAAGGAAGAAAGGAAGCACAGAAATATCTTTCCGTGTCTCTGAACCTAGCTTAATTAAGAAAAAATCAATTCATATGATTGCCCTGAGCAACCTTTGAGGCTGGGGAACGGCCGGACGAGTATTAGTAACCTTCCGGAAACCCATACCAATCCTCCGGGTTTGCGCCAGCCCTATAAGAGTAAACCCACCGCCACCCGTAAACTTCCCGGACCTTAGCAACCCTTCCGTTTTAGGAAATTCTCCTGATAGTGATAGTTCTGTATAGTACCATTCTTCTTGAAGGTAGGTTGATTTAGTCAATCCTTCATATAACGGTTACCCCGAAATCACGAGTTACTCCCTGGTAATGGTAGCCGTTCCGGGCCGTCCAGTGGTGGCGAAGCTTGTACCCGTTTCAGAGGATTTATACGCCTCAATAAGCACTAAAAAATCTGTAGCTGATACATTGTAATCGATTGTAGCAAATGGTAACGTTGAAAGGCGTGAAACGCGTTGTTTCGATGCAAAAGCGAGCGTAGGATGCCGAGCTGAATGTCAATACCCCGGCCATTCGTCTTAAAATCAGCAACTCGGACATGGCGAATTATAAGGCTGTAATTAGGCATGCAGGTTTATACAAGGCATGCAAAGCAGAGATTTTGTTGTGTCTAGGCTGCTCTCTCGAGCATTAAAAGGTCAGTACGTCTCCCTTCATTGACAGTCTGCTCGTGATATCTCATCCTTGATATTGTAAGATCTTCAACAGCATTGAAGACTTTCCGTTTGTCTTTTTCTTCTATCCCATTCTTCTCTATCCAACTTAAGCAAGCCAAAGCTGCCCTATTCATGGCTGTCAACGAATTTGTCAAAGTAGCTTCGCCTACTGATATACTGGCTGATGCCATCCTAGATATCGTCCAGAGCTATGGCATGCATACTAAGGCTGCTGATAATGGCACCACCACTGTAAAGGAGTGGGAAGGTCGCCTCAAGTTTAAGGAGCATGTCGAGCACTGGATCTGTGTCAATGAGCCTATCCGGTTCGTCATCCCATCGTACCCTTTCAAGTCGGTAAGCATACCCGTTCTTGACATCAAGACACTGCGACGCTTTAACAAATACATGGGATAGGAAAACCCAGACAAGGTTACCGGCTCATTGCCGGACATGTCCGAGTACATTGGGCTCTTCCGACTGCATGCCCTGACCCTGGACATTCAGCAAGTCTATAACCTTGGCGCCGAAGTCACTGTTGCCTCTGACGGTGCTGTTTTTAACGGCAAGTCCTTAATTGATTCTCATCCCTTTGTATTTGTTATGTGGTTGCTAATTCACATCTATTTTAGATATCTATCCCACTTCGGACGAGAAAGTGTGGGAATACTCGCAAGCCATCAACCACATGGCCAAGAGTTACAACTTCAACGTCAGAATCTGCTCCCCGCACGAGCTATTGAAGCTTCCCAACTCCGTTGTCGACAGAAAGTCATACATAGATGGACTAGTCCAGTGCCGTTCAATCATCAATAAACGCACGAAGCCAGAGAAACTGGAGGAGCTCTTCAAACGGGACCCTGACTCATTGCGTACCTACTCGCAGATGAGCCGCTTCTACGAGGTCGATCTGAAGCACACACCTGTTCTGAAGAACCTTAACCGCACCCAGGGCAAGGTTGTTACAAAGAAGCTTGCTCGTGCCACCATGGCTCGCTCGGAGGCATTCACGGGCTTGGTACTGGAGGCCCTGCCTAACCATGTCCGCCTCTCTGTCCACGCCTCCTCTGGCACGGTCAAGCTCTCTTTCCCTCTTGTGCCTCAGGGTTCCAATAAAGCTTCCATGTTCCGAGTACCCTGGATGTCTTCTATCGCTGTCAACGTCGCGGGCGAGTGCCAGAGTGTCTTCTCGGCCGATGTCCGCGACACCCACGACCTCATCTACAAGAATGACAAGCCATGGTGCTACCGGGAGCGTCATCCCCTCTTCCAGTTCGACAGTGATAATGTTGTCCTCGAACACATCTACCCTCGCGGGCTGGCTATCATCAACCTCAGTGCTAAGACCAGCGTTATGAGCGCGGCTGATGTCGAAAAGGCGAGAGAACTCCGAAGACTACAGCCAGTCTACGTCTTTGACTTTGGCAACCTGACGGATGGCTTGCTTGAGGAAGAGCTTGTACTGCACGAGCAACTACTGAAGGGAGATATTCTACTGGGCGAGAAGGAAGTTGCGGCTGAGGATGAACTTCTCGTTTAAGGGAGCCTCAGTGAAGGAGGCCAGATTCAGGGTCTCGCTTAATTTGTTCGTTCAAACCCCCAAGAGCTAGCTGATTACCGCGACCTAATCGGTGATGAGTTAGATGGAGTCACGTTGTGGCCATTTTGTTTTGGTTAAGCCTCTAGCAGCTAAAACACAGGCCGCACGCCTCAACACATCGTGGTAACTCTCAAGAATTGGTTGGTAAGGCAGATGTTTATAGTGCCAGGCTTGAACATTAAAGTAATTACGGTGCGATTAATAGCATACTCGATTATTTCGCATTTCATTCTGCGCTGTCGCCTTGTATTTCAAGAAATCGCTTCTCTGTCCAATTGAATATGTTATCGAGCCTAAAACCACGAACTAAGAAGGACTTGCGTAAAAGTCGATGAAGGTATGCGTAATCGGGTCTGTCCTTCCCAGCGACCGAGTGTAGCTAATATCTGTCGAAAACTCCTCGGGAAGGCCGTCGCAAAGCTCTTGTCACCGGCATGTTTAGTTTCTTCTGTTTGATCAACTCGTTTTTTCCCTCCTCAGTCAGGGCTTTGAGCCCTTGCCAAGGCAACGAGCCACGCGCGAAGTACAGCAACACGTATCCCAACGACTCCAGGTCATCACCCCAGGACTGTTCTGTTGCACAGTTAACAACGAGCGAGAATAAGACTATCAGAAACGCACCTCGTCCATTGTGATTGTTCAGGCTCGCGTATCTCCGAGTGCCACCAAACGGTCGGCCCTGGAGGGTCTGAAATGGCTGCCACGTTGGTTTCACCAAAGGGGTAAGCGTGGAGCTGAATACTCTTTTGTCTTCTGACTAACACCTTCCGTTGGTCAACCGATCCTCGGCGACACTTGATATCATCCCTGATCCATTACCCCTCGATCGACCGCACTCTCTGATGAACAAGTTCCAAGACTTTCGATGTCCGGATTAGTGAAAGTTGCCGGTAAAATCCGGGAGATTGTAGGGAAGATTCGCGCGGGACGTCCACTCGAGCAAGCCGACAAGCTGATACGCAACAAACACTACACGACAGACAGGCTCAAAATTGAAAGACTCTCGGGCGAGTTGCTGGCGATGGACCAGTGCTACATCAACCTAGCCATCGTGGAGCAATCTGGCCAAGACGCAGGCCCCTCAAAATAGGAAGGCTATACAGCGTCGTCCAAGTTTTCCATCCTCGCTCGACAGAAGGTTGAGGCAGTTGATTAGACTACGCAGGTCGAGTTGGCGGCAATATTCAACGAACGCAAGGGAGTCGATGGCCAACCGATGCATCCACGAAGAATCTTGATTTGAGGAAGTGAAGGAGTTGGCAAGGCTACCTTGTGCAAGAAGATTGTCCACGAATTTACCAAGGGCACGTGGGACAAATGGAGCGAATTGTTTAACCGTGTCCTCTGGGTGCCTCTGCGGAATCTGAAGCTGCCAGAAAGGCGCAGTATACCAAAGTACACCTTTGAAAATCACTTCAGTCATGAGTTCTTGCTGCCAACGGATGGACAGAATCTCGCCGGAGCGTTGTCCCGCGCATTGGATACCAAGAGCAGTAAGACTCTATTTCTCCTCGACGGCCTGGACGAAGCGAAATATATGCCGGGGGCCGGGGTGATTCAATTTAACTTTGCATTCCAAAAGCTCAACGTTTTACATATTGGTGTTAGCTAGGCGTGAACCTTGACTGCTCTCGGGGCCTTTGGACTGTAAGGTGACTTTTGCAAATTTTCTAGAACAAAGGCACAGCCTAAGCTAATATGGTGCCGCAAACGAACACAATGCCCTCCCGCAACAAGGACTGGTTTTGCTTCCGCCATGCGACACTACTTATTAGTTGTCAAGGAGAAACAAAGCCGCGGAAACGCCGCACAAAGGGCTCTGCACGAAACATAACACAGTACAGATAAGGGTGGTATAATAGCTACGAGATGTTAGCCACTTAAGATGCTTCAGTAGCCAAAACACATTAGCTTCGGTGGCCCGAAAGTCAGCCTCAAGTGCACTCCTTTTTCGACTGTCCGCAATGGAAAAAGTCTCATGTTTAGCTAGGGTATTCTTTTGCGCAAAACCAGCTTCACCTTACACTCTCTATGTTTTAACTTTAACCCCCGCCGTAGCCGCTAAAAAAATGTGTTTATTAGCGGGTGACTCCAGCGTGAGGCGCCTGTTGATTAGCGTGACAGCCTAGAACGCCCACTGAAGCCGCCCTCTTTTAGCTGTTACAGCACGCGCTAATTTTGAAAACATAGAGATTGTAGGGTGAAGCTGGTTTTGCGCAAAACAATACCATCGCCACATTCTCACCGTAGTCACTTCGCCAGAAAGGTTGTAAGCTCCGAAAGCCGCTCAGTCTTCGATGTGAGGTATGTAACGTCAACTCAGCTGGGTTTGTATAGAGATTTATTTGACAGGATAGTGTGACAAGAATGTAGAGAAATGGTGGGCCGGGATCAGCAATGGCTGCATTCGTCTGGCGCCGCGTCGACTACTGTCTCGCTTTTCACATGGCTGCAAAAGTGAGTTGGGAGTGTGTTGTTGCATTGTTCTTGTAGGGTGCATCGGCCCAACCCCAGATGTTTTCTAGTACAAAGCTATTAGATTACAAACAGTGGCCTTCCAAAGACCCTGCTTCTCTGCGACAACTAGTATTTATATATACGGGACGACAACTAGGCGCATAAAATTGAAACTATTTTTTCCCCAAGCTAACACTTTCTTCGGACGCCTGGATCGTAGCGACAAGCCAAGGAGATCAGCGAGAAAACCAAGGTATGGACCTGCGAAGCAAAAGATAAAGTTGACGACGGAGAGAGTGCCGGATCGGCGAATAGCCTGGTCCATGCTCGGATCGGGAAATACGACGCAAGAAATAGTGGCGCCGACATACCCCATAAGCATCACTACGATTCCATCGAACAAGACATTTGCCACCACGTACCACGGTTGGGTAGACGAGGTAGTCTGATGCTACCCTTCCAATTGCATTGAAGGGCCAGAGCAGATGTACACAATCCGCAGTAGAGAAAATCGCGATAGTAGGCTCTGAACTCTCTAAGAAGGCGATCTGGTTGTAGCCTTGGAAGAACTACTCCTGGTACTTTCGACATGTGACTGGTAGTATGAGGCGCATCGATCAGCATTTCTTGGTATCAACAAATATTTCATGAATCATATTCAGGCTGTTGAATGAACAAGTTTGCAACAATCACCTTGTTTTTGAACCAAGTGCGCGTAGGAGCATGCGATGTTGGATTATACTAAAAGGACTTGAGATCGCGGTCAGGCAGCAGCAGGATAGCAAATGCGCTGGCCACTTTCCACTCGCGGCCACTATGAGCACGTCTATGAACATGACTTTTCTGACTTTGATAAGCTATGACGACGGGTCACTGGTAGAAAATAATCAGTGCCTCTGCCTCTTCCCCGATCGATCTAAGGAATAAAGATCTGCACTCTTCTCCACCGGCCGTGAAAAGCCGCAGTGACGAGGCATTATATAAAGCACGGCTTATTGAGTCATGACGTTAGATGATTACCGGAAAACATAAAAAGTTGCTCTATTTTCCCGATCGATCTGGAGAATAGATGAAAAATTGCGTTGGTACCGCCGATCGTGAAAGCCGGCAGCGACAAGGCACCAAGTCAAGCACGGCACTAGGAGCACAACACCGGGGGAAATGCTCCGCGAAACACTCGAAGGCAAGGAATGAGTAACATAGGCATCATTCAACTAGAGAGAAATGTTTAAGCTTCAAGTATAAAACAGACTACTTGCTCAGCTCAATCTCAATCTTTCATTTCATCCATCAGAAATTAATTACTCAACACATACTCATACCAGTCTCCTGCTTGAAGAACTCAAGATGTCTGATTACAAACCGACTGGTATGTACTATCGAAATGCAAACTAACGTTCGCTTGCTAAATATTTGATAGAGCACGACGGTCTGAAGCAGGACGGCTCTCCTGATAAGAGAGTTGACTCTGGCGGTATGTCTGAGCGTTTCAATCTCAAATACACCATCTGACCTGTTTTAAAAGTTTGCCCATGGTAAGGTTGATCCTCACACTGCCGGCGCTGCAGGCGGTAAAAAATCTGGAGGCAGCAATAACCGATCCGAGGGAGAGTCTTCCACGACTAGCAGCGGTGGCGATTACAAGCCAACTGAGCATAACGGTTTACGCATGGACGGTCAGCCTGATGGACGCGTTAAGGGAAATTGAGCACTTCATAGTTATGCAGATAAATCAGATTTGATTGAGCCGCCTCGGAGGACAAATATGAGAGGTTCTAGAGGAATAGATTTATTTCTACATGTATGGGCAAACGTCTATTAACGTCTATTAAGTCCACTTTTGCTTAATATGGTAACTATTTCGTGACTCTCTTTTACTAAAGGGCCTGCAACTAGACTAAAAGATGCACTTGCAACTACTAACAGCCTATATTAAACTTACTTGCGCGCGGCTCTGGCAAGAGTACTACCAAAGACACACGGACAGCGGGTGGAGAGAGGGTTACATGCGCAACCTGTTGTGTCGTGGACAGAGCCATCAAAAAATGCAGAACGCGATAATGGACAGGCAATACATCGCAAATACATGGCATACAGTACCTGGGCCATGATTGGGCTATGTACTGTGTGTGTGCCATAATTAGCGGCATTAGAAGGAAGCCTAAACACAGGGTCGCAAGCAGAAACTACCCTGTAGATTACGGCGGACGGTAAGAGAAATTGGACAAAACTCGGTTTTTTTTAATAATAGCTACTCTAGTAATTAAGATAGTAAATAAAATCTTAATAAAGGAAACAGTAATATTACTAGTTAATAGCTCTCTAGATTGGTATACTAGTATTAGACTATTAATAAAATATTTATTAAGATTAAAAGTATAGATACTTATAGTCTTTATAAGATCTAAATAAGCTATATAATTAATAAAGTAAATAATTGTGAGAACTATTGCACCAACAGGACCCAAGGGCTCTAGGGCTGCACCAACTAGCCAACCCTAAAGATGCACCAGGTTCCTATAGAGAACAGAATACAATGTGACGTGCCTTTTCCAAAGATATTCGATTCCTATCTAGGGGTGCGATTCTCTAAAACAACAAGCATGGAAAAAAAATCTAACTACCAGGACCTAGGTAATAAGATAGGATAAATAAAGTTAATAAACCATTGCCACAAACATGAATCAAAATTTGATAGGATCATAAGGCCACTTCTCTCTAGCTGCAACCTCAGCATTGGCTTGGTTTTTCTGAGTTTGTTTCTCAACAAATGTGGTTAAATATTTTGGAGGATTCTTTTTCTCATGATCGCCCCCCATCGGAGCACCATATGCCTGCCAAACAGGAGTCGCGCCCTCCCAATAATAAATCTAGAAAATTATCGACAACTGCCTTATCCTCGACATCTGTCTTCAGTTCAAATCCCAGAGCTGCGGGAATACCGTGTGTGTGGGACCTCTTTTCGTTCACATCGATTCTGATGATGGAAATATACTTCAAATCGTCCCCAATTGGACGAATGTGCGTTGATCGCTCTGGAATGAAGCCTTCGAGAATATTATTCACGACTGCCAGCCTTTCCTCTTTAAAATCTTCTGAAACAGGCAATAGATGGGCAATTCCATTTACTGCAGTACTTGTCCACGTATATCCAGTCGCAAAACCCGAGTAACCAAGCACGTAGCTATTGATCTTGCTAGCGCCGATGGTGACCGGTAAACCAGGACCGCGTACTTCTCGGTCAGTTTCGAGACGGTACTTGATTGGCTCCTGTAGATGGCCATGGGCATAAAGAGCCTCGGGCTTGTTCTTGTACTTGAAGAATTTGCCGACGAGGTAGGCCACAGTTGGGAATTCCTCATCCTGGGTTGGGAAAGTAAGATGCAGGAGGGGTTGGGAGTTGATGACATCTCTGGTTTTCTCGTGATCGTATACATCTGTGAATTGTCCAATTTTAGTAATGCAGTTAAATTGATAATCTAAACCAAGACAGCGTTCATTAAAGACTCACTGCTCCAGGGGGGCGGTTGGCCTTTGCCGTCACCCGTTGGACGGCCGGTAGACGTGTATTTTGCCATGATGAAAATTGGAAACGCTCCCGATTTGAACCCAATGTAGACAGGCGATAAGAAGGAGATAGAGAAAAGAAAAGAGAAGGAAAGGACTGGGTCCCACATGCTGATATTTTTGCTTGATATTTATGCTGTCTAATGTTAACTATGTCAAGGAACACCTGTCGATGATCGAATACCGCGTAGCCCCTTTGAAAAACGAATACGTTGGAATTCTGAATGCAACAAAAATTTTATGTATATCTAGCCTAATGCGATTAAATGGAAAGCAAATAGGGACGAAGGAATGGGAGATGCTGTCTCATCTGCAAGAAAGCTGCACATTTCCTCTTTCGGGTTCATAGCGTTCCGTGCGTTGATTGTCTAAAAATGTGAAAATGGTTGATAGTAGACCAAGTCCGAAGTGACATAAGAATTTTGGAACGTACTAGGAATCCGACTAGACATTCAAACCTCTCCGTCATCTAAAATCCATTTCTCGTCGTTATGGTAGGTCATATATGTATGTAACACGAGCATTCCCGACGCACATACTCAGATTAGACACCGCATATTACTACCCGGTATCCCTTCGACAGAGCAGTAAGGGTTCATTAGGATTTGGCAAACGTGAAGAATTGTTGGACACTTAATTTTCTACATGCTAAGCTTCAAAATATCCATGGATGCAATGCAACGTCGGGTGGATATGGCTGTGGAAAAGTGACTGGTTTTGGCCTGCTCATTACCGGACCCCGTGCGTCTTGCTATTTCTTTGGGAGATTTTATATAAATGATGCTGTAGATAGCTGAAAACGTATAGAGATAAATTTATGGATAGCTGGGGTGCTTTAAACCAGCTCTCAGCTGACATCATCTCTAAACTTTACATGTTTGCTTCGATGCTGTTTACGAGATACCTAGTGAGTATATGGGTGCCAGACTTGGTAGCTACGTATAATATGATAGGTGGCAGATTGGTGCGTTTTGCTAAGTTGCCATTCCAATATAGTTATAGGTCACAGATGAGATATTCTGGCTAGCCATTTCATAATTAGCACAAGACGTCTTGGACGCTCCGCTGGGAAACGAAAAAGAGATGATTGTATCCTCCTGAGGTATGTCAGTATTTCCGCTTGCTCCTAAGTGGCCATGGTACCTAGATAATGAAGCAAGGGACACACTTTTGCGTCAATACTGTTGCCTTTCCTTCACTCATTCACACTACGTATATAAGGCATCGTCCTTCCATGCCAGTACACTAGCATCTCCGCTCGTCTTCCTCCTTCTTGCCCCCGACTTGCTTCACGTACAATGATCATACTTAAAGTTATATGTGCGGCGCTATTTTCCGGGCTGGTGTTTGCTCAGTACCCTCCCACCCCGACGGGATTGACGACAATCAATTCTAAAGTGCTCCCGAATGTCACTATCACTTACAAGAAGGTAGAGGTAAGGAAAACACCCTTCCTGACCACCGAACCTTAGCGAGTTAGCCTAACTTGCACACTACTAGGATGGCATCTGTGACTATGGATCTGCTTCATATGCTGGATATATCAACTTCCCAGCAAATACGATGAAGGATGCAATTCAAGACTACCCCGTGCACTTATTCTTCTGGTACTTTGAGTCCGAGTCGCAACCCGAGACTTCGCCGTTGTCACTATGGCTCCAGGGGGGACCCGGTGGATCGTCCATGTTCGGTGCCTTTACGGAAAATGGACCCTGTCCTGTGAACGACGACTCCAAGTCCACATACCGCAACAAGTATGCCTGGACGAAGCATGCAAACATGTTATATATCGACCAACCGGTTCAGGTTGGCTTCAGCTACGATATTCTAACCAAAGGAACGATGGACCTGGAGAGTGGAAATATCATTCCCGATTCTAACATCGAGGGTCCGTTAAACAAAAAAGGAACTTTCGGCACTCAAAGGCTCCTGTCCACTGCAAATACCACCACCAACGCTGCGCGGCATCTTTGGAACTTTGCCCAAGTGTGGCTCCAGGACTTCGACGTCTATAAGGACAAATCTGAGAATGACCGAGTCGGCTTATGGACGGAGTCATACGGCGGCCGCTATGGTCCTGGCTTTGCTGCATACTTCGTTCAGCAGAATGAGAAAATCGCCAATTCCCGTGACACCTTTGAACCCATAACGCTGGACACCTTGGGGGTCATCAATGGGTGCGCCGATTTCCTCACCCAAGAAACAGCCGACCCGGACTATGCTTATAATCGCAACACCTTTGGAGTTACTGCTATCAATAAAACCCAATGGACTAACGCAATCGAGGCTTTCGAGAAACCAAACGGTTGTGAACACCAGGTAAAGACCTGTCTTCAACTTGCGGCACATCTCGACCCATATATGTATGGCAATGATAAATTGGTCAACGAGGTTTGCTTCAATGCAAGCACCAATTGCCAAGCCGAAGTCGAGGCGCCATATATCTTCAACAGCAAACGAGGTTTCTATGACATCGGTCACTGTAACCTGGATCCATTTCCCCCGAACTATTTCATAGGCTATTTAGCCGAGTCCAAGGTCCAACAAGCATTTGGCGTTCCCGTTAACTTTACCTTGCTCTCGAATACAGTCGGAAAAGCATTCAACCTGACGGGAGACTACCCGCGACGAGATTTCTTGGGCTCTATCGGGGACATTGGTTATCTCCTCGAGCACAACGTCCAGGTCGCATTGTTGTACGGAGATCGGGACTTTGCCTGCAACTGGGTCGGAGGAGAGAGAGTTAGTCTTGAGGTCCGATACGAATCGTCTGACGCATTCCAAGCAGCCGGGTACGCCGATATCACTCATGATAAAAGTATTTGGGGCCAGGTTCGTCAGCATGGAAACTATTCATTTAGTCGTATCTACCAGTCCGGGCACATGGTTCCCTCATATCAACCTGAGGCGGCACTCGAGATCTTCCGCCGCGTCATGAATGGCAAAGATGTGCAGACAGGTAAAGTAGATGTCACCCCCGGTTACTCAACCAACGGCACGTCGACGTCCACACATACAGATAAGCTGCCACCAGGACCAGAGCCAACATGCTACCTTTGGGCCCTGAGTGGCACATGTGCGGACAATCAAAAGAAGGCTGTTGCAGATGAAAGTGCGAAGATTGAGAACTACGTAATAACGCATCCGGAGCAACTAAGTGGTACTTGTCCGTATACACAAAGGTCTGACGATTCCGTTGGTTCTGAGTTATCTGGTGTTCACTGGCACGAGGGCTTGTAGAAGGCAGTGTGCAGTCTTTGGTTTTCCAGGTTCTATGATATTAGGTGAAATGGTAAGGGGTGGTGAGGAATAAATCGGGGAGGCTCTGCATTTCCTTAAGCATAGCAGACCTATGTATATCTCCGTCTTAACTATAGCCAGAAAAAGAAAATCCTTCCAACCTAGGCCCAACCAACCCCTACCCTACCAAGCCATCGCACATTCTACTAAGGTTAGACAAAACCTTCACGAGGATCAGATTAAAGGCTTCGTCTAATCAATCACACTTCTTGACGCGTGCCAAAAACATGTGTGCCTATTTTTCAAGTGTTCCAAACTGCTCTCCCATCAAAAATTTGTGATAGTCCGTTTCCCCGTACTGGTACTTGAACTTGGCCTGCTTTTCAAAAAGCAGCACCATATCTGACCCACCAAACAAGAAGTGGCCGAATTCGTCACCTTTCTCCAAATTATTGCCCACCTTGGCTGTCATATGTACCGAAGATATCTGACACATACCGGCGGGGATGGCAGCCACATAGCCATAATTATTGGTCTTGAGCACAAGGACACCCCGAGTCTGGCACCACTGGTATCCAGGATCATCAGGAGCATCAACATCGTTAGAGTCTTTGAATTGATGGTATGGTCGTCGAATGGGGACTACTTCATTCCCGTTCCCTTTGACTTCGAGGTAAACTTGGGCCTGAATAACTTTCGAAAGCACAACTTCCCCAGAAACCGGGGCATGAAAGCGGTGATAGTCGTATGGTGCAAGGAAGGAGTGGATCAGTATGCCACCATTAAATGTGTCATCTTTTAGCCCAGTGTCAGCAATAAGATCTTTGACGGGCCAGTCAATCCCTTTAAAGTTGATATCTGGAAGGTTGACTTTGCCATCGTCGCTGATCGGTACTTGTCCACCATATTTGTTGTCGGCTGGACTCGCAACAATAGTATCTTTCCCCTTCCCTGCGATAGGCCTCTTTTCAGGCTTCAGGCTGCGGGAAAAGAAATCGTTAAACGTCTTCCATCCGCCGTCTGGTTTAATGTAGTCGTCCACTCGATAGCTTTTTTCCCCTGTAACGTCTGTAAAGGTAGCCAGTGTCGAGTCATTGATAGAGCCTATGCTGCTCAGAAAACTGCCTTGCAGTTGGGCGAATTTCACAAGCCATTGAGAGATTGGCGAGAGTTGATAACGTTTTTGTCCCGAAGTTTCAGGCTTCAGTTGAGTTTGGTAGTGCCGTACGCTAGGCTGCTCAAAAATGAAATACATAAGGCACATCCTTACATAGGGCTCACTACCGTCCAAATTCTCAAATGGTATCCAGTGTACAAAATCATGCAGGTACTTGTAGAAGTCGGCCAGTGTGGCAATTCCATACTGTTTCATCTGTTTAGGAGCTCCCGTTTTTGTGTTTTTGGCATGTTCAATAGCATCTTCGAAATTCTTTTTTGCGCCTTTTTCAGTCTCAATGAAGCTTTTGAGCTCATCGACGACACCGGGTTCGGACATGGTGAAACTGGTATATGAAACTGGTGCAAATTTAGAAATTTGACAATGTAATAGAATAAGAAGGGGGAAATGTGAAGAATTCCACGAGCTTCTAAGTGAAACACTTCATATTGGTTCAAGTGTGCAATCAAGGGAATTTACAAGTAGCATCGACGTCTCTTAAATAAGTAGAATCACATCTTTGATGCATGTATTGAACGGTGTATGATGCACACTATTTCGTCATGACATTAACGCAAATTTTTTAGTTTTCATATGTGCAAATGAGAAAATCTGAAAGCAATACACCAGTCGACGTCATGATGGCATGACTTTGCCAGATATGAAACATCGAGTATTGTAGGCCGGATCAGGTTTTCATGCAGAGTTTGCACTTGCACATCCAACTTCGATTAGGAAAACGAAACTCTTTAGCCCTGTGATCTGACCAAGCTCCCACCAAAGCATACCGCCGTTCCGGATTTCATTGTGGCTGGATTCCGCATATTGGCAATACTATCATCAACTGATTTTGTGTGATGCAAAGGGAAAGAAACCAAGTACACAGATATGCATCCTCCAAAAGTCAATGATTCTTGCTAGCCATGGAAGAGCTCTTTCCTAAAAGGTCATTGAGTTACCACTATGCCTTGCTTCTGCTGTGACAGTAGGATAGACGAACGAACTCAGCTATATTTTGATGTTCCAGACTTAACAGGAGAATATCCATGACGACGATCCTTTGCCTCTTTACAAGCACATTTTTCGCCAGCTCCAGACTCCGAAAAACGTCATTTCCCATACAAAACTACAATCCCTTGTGTAACCGTTGCGGATATGAAAGCGGAAGCACCCTTATTTCCGGCAGTGTGGAGATCGGCATGTCATTTCAATGTGGAGGGTATGTGGAATCATATCTAGAATAGTGTGAGGTCGAAACTGCCCACTGTGGTGATTCGGACTTCGAAACTCTCTGCACAAGCTGTTTGTAATTTTCACCTGGAAAAGAAGCCATCCGCATTAGTAAGAACAGATTTGACTGCATTGGCAGTGTAAGAGCTCCATGCATAATTAAGCAACACTCATAACCACACCCTCAAGAACCATTTAAAAGATATTTTTATGCTTAGTAAAGCCGATTAACCAAGTTACCAATAACATCTTCTCTACACTTATTTATTGTTCTTGCAACCTCATTGGAGACAAAACACATTTAGAGATAATCTACCTTCACCTATAACTTGATCAAGGATTGGAAGGGCTAGATTATTAATCAAATCATTACTCCATAACTGTCATGGGACCACAGGGCTGGGTTGAGGTAGCTTTATTACTATATAAAGCTATACTAGCAGGGCTTCTCTAAGCTCTATTCTTTATTTTTATTCTAAAATCTATCTATTAACTAATACTAGATAGTATAGAATTATAATAGTAAATAATTTTTTATTATTAGAACTTTCTAGATTTTTTTAATATTTATAGATTATTATAAATAAAGATTTAATTTTTTCTATAATTTAGTTTTTTTAATTAATTATTATTTTAATTAAATTTATATCTGAACTTTTTATTTATTTATTTTTCTTTTATTTTTATATTATAATATTATAATAATTTTTTTTATTATAGTTATTATAAGTTTATAAAACTAAATTCTAAATTAAGATGTTTAAATTATCTAATAGATTAAGATATTAATTTAAAAAAATAACTGTGAGGCTATTCCTGAATGTCTGGATGTTCGGTTCTTAACTTCTTACCGCCTCA
Source organism: Talaromyces rugulosus (assembly GCF_013368755.1). NCBI lineage: Eukaryota > Fungi > Ascomycota > Eurotiomycetes > Eurotiales > Trichocomaceae > Talaromyces > Talaromyces rugulosus. The sequence goes on along the minus strand of NC_049562.1, from coordinate 6,715,939 downwards.
TGTGCTTTCTTGTATAGGCTAAAAGGCTATATAATCTTTTTGCTGAACCTCTATTTAGATAGTTTTAAGGCTATAGAGTCTTCAGGATCTTTAGTAATTAATTTGGTTATATAATTAATCTTTATATTAGGTTTTAATTATTAATAATTTGTTTATTTCTAAGAATATTTTTTATATTCTAATTACTTTTGTGACGGTCCTAACCCAGGCCGCGGTGAGCTGATCAATATAGTCAAATGATTTTAAAGATATAAATCTAACAAGATTGTTACAGAACCTCCTGAATATTGCAGGATTTGAGTCTTTGATTATCGGTTTAGTTTCATGTACTTTCCAGTGAGCTCAGTAAAGAGACTAGGACGGAGATTCGGACTTTCATCGTTGTAACAGATCTATCACTCAAATATACAGTTATGTTATCTGAGATGTGCTACCACGAATGTGGTGTACGGTGTTAATGAGCGGCTCATCGCATGAGAATTTATTAATCCCACACAAAGCAGCCTTGTTAGTCAGCTGGCTATTAGGACAATGATATATGACATGATCTATCGGTTTTTTTCTAATTATTCTCCTTCGTAGAACTCGGACGCCATGTAGACCTCACCGCAGCCTCTCTTGCTACCTCTTTTATTGGAGTATTCCCCAATAGGAAAAATACTTGTATCTCGGCACCGATCTCACGTGCAAACCAGTTTTTAAGATCAATAGCTACAAGCGAGTCGATACCGTATGCATGAACGGGCTTGTCTGGATCCACGTCGCTCGTGTCGAGGCCGAGTACCTGCGCCATCTTGATTACGAACCAGCTCGTGACCATCCCAGTGGCCTGCTCGTCCGAGGTCTCACGACGGAGAACACTTGCTCGATCTGTATCCAGCTTTTGCTTTTGGGAGGCTTCGTCACCCGTTGATGACGTGCCCATGCGGAAGAGCTGGCGGAAAATAGGTCGGTAGATGGAGTGATGCAGATCGATACCCTTAGCTCGAACGGCGGCTGGGGTCTCAAGACCCACGAGGATCTGTGCCTTATCATGTGACAACAGTGGCAAGGCTGGGTCACAGTAGTAGTCCAGAATTGCGAGAAGTTCGTCCTGGCTGATGTCCATCAGATGGCCGAGGCGGCGCATGTTGGCGAGTAGAACCTCATTGTCAGCAATGACGCCCTCTGAAACCATCAGCCCGAGATCAAGAGATACAGCCTTTTCGCCCCTGGAAAGGCGATAATGGGCAAGTGCGTCCTTAAATGTGTTACCGGCCGCGTAATTCGCTTGCGCGCGGCCACCCACGATGCCATTGAGGGATGCGAGGAGCACGAAAAAGTCAAGACCTGAAGGCAAGACGGTGTGTAGGTTCCAGGAGCCTGTCGCCTTGGAACCGGTCCCTACAACCCAGTCTTCGAAAGTCATGTTGGGAAAGAGGTTGTCCTAAGAAAGAGGCATAGATTAGACGGATAGGCATGAGGAAAATGGTAGAGACAGAGAAGGACAGGGGATACAAAAGGAAAGGGAAAGGAAAAGAAAAGGCGAAAATAAATGCATTCAAAACGCGACTTGAAAAAGCAATACAAGAGGGTATGACGAACCCTCAGAGCCACAGTGGCCTGGATACAACCTCGAATTGGCGGCATCCGCTCTTTCAACTTCTCGATCTCGTTCTTGAGCTTATTCAGATTGCTGATATCAACCGCTGGTGCTGTGACACAAACTCCCTGTGCGCTCAGCTCAGCAATGAGAGCTTTTGCAGCTGTTCCGCTAGCCCCTGAGCGCGAAAGAAGGATCAGATTCCGAGCGCCGCGGCCAACCATCCATCTTGCAAAACTGCGACCCAGACCCCCCAGCCCGCCAGCGATCACGTAGGTGGCATCTGGGCGAAAATTGTATCTCGGTTTGGATGATTCCAGAGCAATCAGTGCCAAGACCCGGCTCATCAAGCTGCCCGCTGGCTACTAGATAATCACGGAAGGTCAAGCCAAGAGTGCGAACCTGCACCACAACTTCATTTACACCAAGGGATGTTGCATCATGGCATTTCATGTCATCTACCTCTCTCCATTGGAGGGTATCTAGATGCCCTGGTTGTCCTAAGTGAAGTTCCATAACAGGAGCATGCGGTGTAAGCGTACAATTTATTCTTTGGCGCGGCAGGATTGCCTGGGCAATTTTCGTGTCCATCTCTGCATACTCGGAAACCCGACAGATCTTAGACACGCCTTTTGAGACGACATAGTGGTCTTCCAAGCTCTCAACGGCCAGTTTGACAAAGCGCTGAGTAAGTTCGCAGATTAAGGTGGAAACCTGCTCTTCGTTTCTATTATCGCTTAAGGTAAGTGTTACGAACTTAAGCGAAGAATCCTCGGACATTAAGGTGCGTCCCAGACCAAGAACGAGGTGATGTCGTGGATCAGTATCATCTGATGAGTCTGCACGCGTTACCCAAATTGTATTTTTAGTCTGGACCAAGAAGGACTGCAAGTTTCGGTAACCTCCCTCCGAAATGTCATTGAGCAAGAAGTTATCGACCTCCACGAGGAAGATGACCAATGAAGAACTTGGTATACTAGCTTTCCCCAAATCAGCTAGGGCATATGTCTCGCACGAGGCACCTAGACCCTCGGAGAGTCGTGACTCGAGAGCTTGGGCTAGGGCTTGTTGGGCCTCCACCTCATTTTCCACCACGAGGTAAATTTTTAATGAAGGTGCCGGCGTTGTGTTTAAGTCCACTACGCTTGCTGCGCTGGAGACTATGATGCTGCTATCTCGGCAGACTGGTTCCTCTTGACCGGGAATGTCGACGTCGATGCCAGTGAAACCGGCTCGTTTCAGCCATACGTCCCATTGCTCCACTGTCAGACACGGGCTATACGGAGAGCGCTCCTCGTATTTTAGCGGGTTCCACCATCCCTTTAGCAGGCCGAATGCAAAGGTAACTTGCAGGGCCTCGGTGCGCGTAGTTTCAAAGAGTAGCAATTTCCCGTCAGGCTTGAGCAACTTCCGTATGTGCCGTAGTGACTCGCCCAGCTTGTCGGTGGCGTGGAGGACGTCTGAAGCAACCACCAGGTCATAACTTCCCTCCTCAAATGATTGTGAGGTAAGATCCTTGGAGATGTCGCATACCCTGAACTGCATCTGGTCAACGTATTTGGCAAACTTGACGCGGGCCTGGCTGAAGAAGCTGGGTGAGATATCGGTGTAGTCATAGTGCGCCCACTTCTTGACGCCATCGCTGCTCATCGCCTCCAGTAGGCGCATGGCCTGGCCGCCCGTGCCTGCACCGACCTCAAGAATTTTCATGGACGGGTTCTTGAAAGATAGGAGGTCGATGTACCGGGAGGCGGGATATGCGTGGTGGTCATTGGCTAACATCTTCTCGTAGTACCTATCAGCCAGCCCGTCGTGGAACATGAAAGCTAGAGGGTCGATTTCGCCACGGAGCATCTTGGTTAGATTTCGACCAATATGCATGAAGAAGAAGCCGTCAACGCCTGAGTTTTCGATCTTCTTTACCAGGTTTTCTCGAGTCTCGCCGCTATCCCGCATCTGCTGCACTGCCTGCTCCGTAACAAGTGCCTCACCATTTTGAAGTCGACCTTGCTGATACCTCATCCAATCGATGTAGGCGTCTAGATGCCAAGGCAGTTTAATTTCAGGGTGCTCGTCTATAAAGGCAAGTGTGTCCTGAATAAAGCACATGACAGCTATCATTAGCTCCAGGTAATCTTTCACCGCATCAACTGGGAGTCGTGGCCTGCCGTGAACACTATAAAGCAACACTTGCTCGTGCGTCATTGCTTCTATATCAGGCTTCCAGGTCAGTTGGTTGCATAGGGGTCGACTGCTAGCCGCTTCTCGGGGATTAGCAAGATTGGCGCTGCTGATGAAGGTCGTCTCAAGCCCGTTTAAGAAGATAACAGGCTTTCCTGAATCTGGAGCCGTAGCTACCACATCGGCTGATCCTCCACGGTAGCCCCGGAAGGAACATCTCGCAGCTACTTTGAGCCTGCCTACGCTGAGTGCATTGGCACTGCAATCGATCCACAGACGGGCCAAACGCACTGGGACCATCGTGGGCACGACCTTACGCTCTTGCGCAAGTAGGGCTTGCAGTAGAGGCTGTGCAAGACCATCCAGTGTGGCCGGATGAACCATGAAGTGTGGCGTAACTACTCCTGGTGATTTCAATTTCCAGGTCTCTGTGTTAACATGGGCGATAGCTTCTCCCTGGGTGCCTACGCGCATGTGCTCAAGATTTTGGAACGCTGGGCCGTAGCGTACCGTAATATCCTCAGCAATATCATATGCATTTTTCTCCGGGCCCTTGCACGCCTGACCTATATCAACGATCCAATCCTTCAGTGTCCCGTACCGTGCCCACGGGCCAGATGAGGTGACTCTGCTCCGGTCATAGGTGTCAACAACAGCTCGGATCGATCCACTGCAGCATTCGATTTATGAACCATTTTCTAAGATAAAAAGACGGAAGTGGGACCATTTTGTGTGGTCAGAAGTCTGCGATGGCCGTGAAAGAGTCAGTTGCGTTTCAATGTTGTCGACCCCGCGTAGAAAGCTGATCGCATGAGAAAATGCGACATTTTTGATATCAATGCCCTGGAGAGACACATCATCTTCCAGGAGTTGTGTCAGAGCTTCAACAGCCATGGAGATCATGCCCGCGGCGGGGAATACGATCTCGCCGCCGATAGTATGATCTTCTAGCCAGGGCAACTCGTTCAGCCGCATTACGTTGCGCCATTGCGCCATGAGAGGGTTCCAGTCCAGACCGCGGGTACCCAGGAGATCGTGTCGACCTATGGAGCGAAAACGAAGGTTACGGCTTAGTTGACCCTCTCTCCAATAGGATTGTGCATGGTTGAATGGATATCTGGGTATATTTGCAGGTGTGGGCCGTGGAAAGCCATCGAGGTCGTTGGCGCGAAGGAGATTTACGGGATATCCAAGACAGTGTAACGTCCCCACCGCATTGAGTGAGGCAAAAGAGGCATCTTGGGAGCGATTCAGAGAGGCAATATAGTTGAGCTTCGGCGTGCCGTCCAATGCCTTCATATTATCGCGGATGGGGCCCTGGAGCGCCCCATGTGGACCAATCTCCAGCACATGTTTCAGAAGGCTATGATTCACAGAGACGCTCTTCCCTAGTTGCTTGCGTGGTTTTGTGCTTGCTACGGCCAGAAGCTTTGAGAAGGCAGCCTCAAACTCGACCGTCGAGGTCAAATTGCGAACCCAGTAGTCCGGGGACCCTAGCATTGTCACAGTCACAATGTCACCTGTCACTGACGAGACCATCGGAACGAATCCTGAACTTTGGTTTATCTGAAGTCCTTCTATAGCTTTGCAATAGTCCTCTGCAATAGGATTCATAAAGCGAGAGTGATATGAGACATTAACACGCAGCTTACGCGCAAATATGCCTTTATCCTTGAGCCAAGTTTCCAGTTTTGCCAGCTGGTCTGCCTTTCCAGTCAATGTGACGCTACTAGGGCTGTTTACACAGCCTACTGCAACATTTAGCGATCCATCAGACTCGTACAATTGGTCGAGGTATGGTATTGTTTGTTCCTTTGAGAGGCCCACCGCCATCATCGTCAGCCCTTGGACTTGCCGAATGAGTTGAGCGGAAAGCTGGCCTCTCCAATATGCAATCTTGATAGCCGAATGGGACGAGAAGATACTAGAAGCATATGCAGCTGCAACTTCTCCTGAGGAGTGGCCGAGGACCATCGAAGGCACAATGTCAAAACTACAGAGAAGATCCACAAGAGCCAGTTGAAGGCACGTGGTAAGCGGCTGGCTATATTCAGGGCTATCAATATCTATCTCAACCTTTCCTGATATGATGTCCAGAAGTGACCATTGACAGCCCAGTTGTCGCAGACAATGGTCTGATCGAGTAAGAGAGTCCCGGAAGATGGGATACGAGAGAAGATGACGTCCCATGCCGAGGTACTGAGCTCCTTGGCCAGTGAAAACAAATGCAATTTCTCCTTCGTTTGCTGCGGCTTTCACTGGAGTAGAGGGTTCGATTTCTCTGTCTGTTGAAGAAACAACGCTGAAGTTTCTCCATTTGAAATGGCTCCTCCTGATAGCGAAGGTATACGCCAAATCATCTAAATCTACAGCTTCGGTGCTTAGATAATTTTTGTAGTCCTTAGATATGTTCTGGGCTCCTTGCTGGTCTGAAGCGGACCAGACGAGTAGTCTGGGAGGGGTCACCTCGTACGGTAAGCCTTCTATCTCACTTATTGTCCTTTCTGCATTGCCAGGAAAGCTCGTGTGACTGATTTCGTTTTGCGTATGGTCATCGGCATTTTTTCCATGGCCATCTACTCCATTGGTGACTCCATTAATGGAAATTTGATTCTCTCCTTTGATTTGGGATCCATTCAGGCCTCCCAGCTGTCTATTTTTAGACGCACCAAGCTGTGTCCGATGGAATCCCTGGATACCATTGAGCTTGAAGTAATGATATGCATCATCCAAAATGGCAACGGCATTGGTACCACCAAAACCAAAGGAATTGATCTGTAGAGGTATCAAAATCACATTCTAAATGTCATTCGGAAGGGCTAGGTACTTACACAGGCCCGACGAACGGGAACAGTGGGCCACGGAACCGCCTCCGTTGGAAACTAACCAGGTCAGAAAAAAATCAAAGCGAGGTCGTATTATGCGGATGTACTCACATGAAGGTGCAGTTTCTTTGCGTCTATCCGGCCATTGAGAGACTCGAATCCCGCGATGGGGGGAATAATACCCTTCTCGAGGACCAGGATGGCCTTTATTATGCCAGCAAGGCCGCTGCAGCCTTCCAGATGGCCGATGTTCGCTTTAACAGCGCCGATATACAACGGCTCATGCTCGCTGCGGTACTCGCGAAATGCGGTGCCAATGGCATTTCCTTCCACGGGATCACCGACTGGTGTGCCTGTGGCGTGTGCTTCGAAGAACCTTGTAGGAGCCATGTTGATGCCAGCTCGCTGGTACGTTTGCTTGATAAGATCGATCTGAGCTTCTTCACTAGGCTGAGTGATGCCTAGTGTACGCCCATCTTGATTGGATCCTGTGTTGCGGATCACAGCACGGATGGTGTCGCCATTGCGGAGGGCGTCGTCCAAGCGCTTGAGCAAGATAACTGCCGATCCCTCACCGCGCGCGTAGCCATTAGCTCGCTTGTCGAAGCTCCAGCAGCGACTATCTGGAGAGAGAAAGTTGAAGTCGGACATGATTTTCATGAAGTTGGGATGATAGACGAGATTTGCGCCTCCCACGAGTGCCTATAAGAACTATCAGTCCACAAGTGCGACATGAAAAGGTGTTGGTCATGCTGATAGTACCATTTCAGAGCTGCCCGCACGGAGATCCTGGCAGGCAAGATGCAGCGCGATCAAACTGCTGGAGCATGCCGAGTCTAGATTCATCGAGGTGCCTTTGAAGTTGTAGAACCAGCTCAGTCGATTGGCTAACATCGAAGGCGCAATGCCTATAGCAGCGTGTCTTTGCTCGGCATCATAGTCTTGTTGTAAAATACTGAGATAATCATTTGTGAAGCATCCCGTATAGACAGATGTATTGGAACCAGAGCACTTGCTGATGGGAACTCCCGCTATTTTTAGTGTTAGAAATGTTGACGAGACCGTAGGCCAGAGACAAGAAGTACAGGGATCCAAAACCTACCATCTTCAAGAGCATGATAAGCGGTCTCAAGAAGCCGGCGGTGCTGGGGGTCCATACACGCCGCCTCCTCTGGTGTGATAGAGAAGAATGGGGCAACAAATGAGCCCAAATTTTCCTGGACGAAATGGCCGCCTCTAAGTGGGATCTGATTGTTTGAGATCAGCATCGTGTACTCATCTCAGCGGGTGTCGGGCCATCTTACGGAACTAGGACGATTTAAGTCCGGGTGGTAGAATGCATCGATATTCATTCGATCCGGAAAGAATTCGGTGCTCGCCGACCTTCCATCCAAGATCATCTGCCAGAAAGCTTGATCGGACGTTGCTCCCTGAGGGAACTCAAAGGCCAAGCCAATAATGGCAATGGGTTCATCTCCACTGTTTCCTATGTTGCTAGATTGTTTGACTTCTCCCATCTTCAATAAGTTCTCCATAATCCGCACCGAAGCCGTGGAATTTACATAAAAAATAAAAAATAAAAATAAAAAAAAGGTCAAAAACAGTTGCAAGTAACTCTAGATGCCGGTAATCCTACAGTACTGCACGTCAATGACGGCTGATGATGTGGGAAAGGGAAGCCAATGACTCAGGGGATCAACAGAGTGAATATCAATGACTTGCACGCCTAAGGGTGGAGGAGTTGCAAAACAGACAGATTACGGTAAGGTAGATTATGGCGCGGAAGGAAACCATCAAGGCTGAAATAACAAGCTATATAAAAGACTAAAGAATTAGATAGTAGTCCTTCTCCTAATATCAACACTCTCCTTTACTACACGGGCTCTTTCATTAACAATGCGTACATGCTCACAGAGTCTCACTCATTGGCCCCATTTTGACGGTTCTGCATATACTAATATCTTTATACTATCCGATACAGAGTATTTTTGGATCATTTACGTTACCACTAATGCAGTCCTAGTGCTAAAGTCTGCAACAGCGAATTCGAGACACAGCGACATTCACGGGCGGTGCAGTAGTCCAATCTCTGAAGTGTCCGAAAACTTGTAAACCAACGTATTTAGTTATTGAAAAGACACATCGAAAAATATGTGACGACTTGGCCCCCGGAAATACAGTAATTATGCTAGACTCTCGCGCGCACAGTAGATAACATCTGCTGGACTGACGACGCTAATGCCGCCACCTCGTCCGTCTTGGATGGGACGCCATGACCGGCACTGTGTCGTAGTTCAACTCGACTCTCCTCCACACACATGCGCATCAGCTGCTGACTCTCGCCAGGATACCCTGTATCTTGCTCGCTCCAAGCGTTCACGGTCGGAACTCTTACCGGCCAACACTTCTGGTGAGCCCGTGCAGCGTCCATCCAGGTCATCGTGCCACGCCGAAGCTCCGCGCAGTCAACAGGCAGAGTCCCGCACACGAAGATGGCGCTGTAGATTAGATTACGCGCCGCATCGTGTGTTGGTGCTAGTTTCTTGCCATTGCCGTCACGAGGCTGCAACAGTAGAGTAGCTGCTAAAGCAGAGCCCATCGAGAAGCCGAGCACGGCGTCGAATGGACCATTCTCAGCAACATAAGCGGCTAGGTCATCCACCGCAGCAAGTGCGCTACCTGCAGTGCCGTCAAAGTAAGAATAGCAAGCCTGCTGGGTGCCGAACACTTCCTCAATGCCAGGTGCCGCGGGCCACAGGTACGCACCATCGACGAAGTCGAATTCGTAATTATCCCCTAGATGGTATCGGAGGGAGGCTAACAGGGACGGAAGTCAGTCCGGTTAATAACCTCGTATTCCAAGAAATAACAAGAAGATACCTACCGGTTTGTGCCTCGAAAACCTGCGCCGCGACACGGCTATCAGCGTGAAAGCCCAGTCGGTAAAAAAATGGAATTTGGAATGGTAATTGATCCCGAGCGTTCTGAATCTTCTTTAGGCTCCAAAAAATAGCGCCACCCTGGCTATCTGCAGGTATATTAAGTAATAATGGTTTCTTCTTGTTTGGTGCTTTTGTATGTGTACAAGAGCTCTCTCAATGCCCTCACAACGTGTTTTAAGAAGAGTATTCTCTGTTGAAAGTGTGTATATGGTGTTGTGGATTTTTTGTGTCTTTTTGGTGTAAGTATTGTTAATAATCTCATTCATTGTCTGTCCTATTTGTCACCAATCCTCTGCATTAAAAGTTGAAGCCATAGATTTGCTAGAGACTGGCCTGCTATTCGATTTCTTGATAAATTTATGTATAATAATATCGGGATCAAAGGGGCTCAATCTAGTAGATTTGGAACCTAATTTAATATTTAAATTAGTAAAAGCCTTGGTCCAGGCCATCTAAATGAGCTGAAAAAATCACGTTTCCGGAGATGGGTGAATCCTTGGGTTTGGTGTAAGAATTGATTAAGTTTCTCACTATAAAAGTGAGATAGAGGCCTAAATAAAGAAACATCAAGAGGCTGTAAAGTATGCGTCGTATGAGGTGAAAATTGGGCTAATAAGATTCGATTTTGATAATAATAATCAAGAAATTTCATATTGATATGGGAATTGTGCCTATCAAGGATAAGAAGCCTCCATCCTCGGCTTGCTTTAGATTTGGTCTCCCGGTCAAATATAGATTGTAACCACTCCAAACCGAGCTCATTATTGGTCCAACCTGATTCCGAATATGCATATTTGAATGCTGACTTTGCCTTCTGCCTGTCATTATCAATGCCTGTTGAAAATCGATATATCAACTCTTTGGAATGCTTCTTTTGTTTTGAGCGCGTAACGCCATTGAAACGTCTCGATAGCGTTGAGCGGTTAACGCCATACTTTTCTACGGTTTTTGTAACATTGACCTTTTCTCCTGGTTTCAAGGAGCGTAATTCTTAAAGTGCGAGATCAATTGGTGCCATATTGAAGGATTTGACGCGCTTTCAAATCCTGGACAGTTTTCGTGTTTTTGATGTAAAAAGTGCAACTAGGTGGGACGTGCACTTGGCGGTGAGGGGATGGTACATAGAGAGCTACTATGAATGCCAAGCCTTACAGTGAATCTCGTATGATAATCTACTCTGACAATGTAGATTGACCAGATACTGTTAAAGATTTGATTGCTTATGCCACAACCATAACTAATGTGGGAAGTGGTAGAATATAAGCACCTGCAGAGATCAACGGAGGAAAGAGGGCCATTCGACGCCCAGATCCATGACACATTCGAGATCATTCGAGATAGAGACAATTCTTGAAAAAAGCAGTAATGTATGACCCTCATCCTATCATCAATTCAGGGCACGATTTAAGGCCACCACATAGGAATCCCAATGCATCCCATCTAGCTATTTACAACCTGGTTAATGGCGTCGACCACGCCAGCGGTGGCTGTCAGATTAGGGGAGTGTCCCGTGGCGAGCTCAAATGTGCGCACAGGCCGGCCAGCCTTCTCCATGTCTGCAACAAAGCTCCTCTGGTAGTCTAACGGCACTGTCATATCGGTGGTGCAGTGGATGTAGGCAACAGGAATGTCACGCCAAGCGGCGTGGCGGATAGGCAAGTACATCGCCTTGCCATTCCAGCGGACAAGCGTCACCAGGCACTTGTCCACCTCTTCCTCGGCAAGGTCACTGGGACCGACCAGCAGGTTGCGCGGGTCATTGTTCAGGCAAGTGTCGTCCTCAGCAAAATCAAATGCTATCGGCACCAGGTTCATATGGCCGAATTCGCGAACTTTGTCCATCATACCTACGCCCTCAGCCACTGCGAACGCAGCCGTGTAGATTAGGTGTGTGACTCCCCCCGAGAGACCCTCTTTCTCTCGGGTTGCTTTTCCAAGGCCAATAAGCGCATCACTGCCTACTTGCCCGCCGTATGAGTGCAAGATCGCAACCACCTCGCGCCCAGCCTCCAGAAGACTCGAGACGTAGGAGCGCACGAAATCCGAGTCGGTGTAAAGATCAGCATTGGGCGGTCGGCTCTAGGAGGCGGTGTTAGCCAAATAAAATAACTGCTGGGCTGTACAAAGAGGTAGAGAGTTGGCGGGGAGGGGGCAGGTTGGCTGACCTGGTTGGCGGTTGGCAGTCGTGGGCAATGGACTTCATAGCCGTCAGCCCTAAGCGCTGAGATGAGCCTCTCGTAGCTTTCGGGAACATGCTAGCCGCCGTGGACGATGAAAAGAGTAGGCTTCATGGTGTACCTGTTAGAATTGGTGAAGTTGAGATTGCTCAAGACTTGAAATAGGAGATGACGATGCGGACTGAGCTGGGCCAAGGCTTCTTTATGTCACAACAAGGTCCCGCCAGAGAGGGGAGGTCGAAAATGTCAGAGACTCAGAGTGGGGTAACATCCATGGGTATGCTGCCCCTAACTGTTTCGGAGCATATTATCTTTCTTTGTTTTTGAGCTTCACATGTAACCATTGATGCATGTGCCGGTACTTTTCCATTAATCACTTCTATACGTATATTGATCGACTACCGATCACAACTTTTACTCTTAGTTATCCTTGTATGTTCATTCCAGAACGTAAACTGATTTTTCTGCTGAACCGAACATCCTCAAGTATTACAGATTTGATCAGTGAATCAATTGGAACTTAACCAGAACAATGATTAAATACAGTTAGTCATTGACAACAATACCTAGCGAATGACTTTCAATGAAATACATGTTACGATACACCGATACATCTTAGTAGTGTCGGAGTACGTCGACTATCGTCGATGCGCGATCGGCTAAAAATTGAGGTGTGGTTTGGTGTCTATTTCCGCTGATTGATAACCCACTTATGTGCAGGACAGGGAGAGCCTGGCTCATTATCGACGATATGCTAGAGTTAGTTGTCACCCCAGCACGATTCTCGAGCCGTCATTCATGCACCTTCTGTAACTTGCATAAGGTATTCCCTGACGATGTGACCTTTCGATGGCGGGACAATACCGTGCGCAACAATGACCTGTTTTTACCTTTACGGTTGGGGCTAGGTTCGAGAATCCGCGAAACTGATGCATTAAATGCAGCGGCCATGTTCCCTGCCCTTGACTTGGTGTGGTCAGCTTAGAGAAAAGGGCCTAAACCCCCCTCCATCACTTCTGCACTTCCTGTCTCTCTTTTAAGGCGGTTGAGACGATTATTCCATCTCTATTCAATCCGCCTCATCCTCAACACTCGACCTAGCCATCATGTCAACTTCCAGTGAGACACCCGTTTTGCATCCTAATGCGGTGAGTCCTGGCTTTACAAAGTACGATATCGTCGCCTGTGTGCTCACCTTCGTGGCCGCCGTCTGTGTCGCGCTGCGATTCGCCCATCGCAGTCGCAATCGTGACTACGCACTCGATGACTGGACTGCTCTCGCGGCCCTCGTCTATGCTGTCGGTGTCCTGATTGGCACGATATTAATCTCCATACCATCAATTGCGGGCGCGGGATATCACATCACCACCTATACAGTCGCCCAGCTGGATAATTATCTCAAGCTTGCGCTAGCAACCGACGTGCTCTACAACTTCAGCGTCGCGGGGTCTAAGGCTTCGATCGTATTCTTCTATCATCGCATTTTCTCTATTGATGATCATTTCAGGATTTTCATGCGCATCATCCTTGTTTTGATCGTCGGAAATTGCCTGGCCGCCACTTTGGGCCTCATCCTCTCCGACCAACCCGTCCAAGCACAGTGGAACGTTGGCATGCCGTACACATCCATTAACGACCGCGCCTTTTGGACCTCGATGGCCGTTGTAAACATTGTCTTGGACATGCTGATTCTGGGCATTGCGCAGTTTAAGGTGTGGAAGCTCAATATGTCCCTGCGCCGGAAGGTGCTGGTCTCTTTTGTCTTCATGCTGGGAGCGTTGTAAGTGTGGCCTTGGAGCCAGCTCAATTATATGTCCTATGGCACTCACATTAGAGTCTAGTACAATTATCACGAGTATCCTTCGTATCGTCTACTTGTTGGTGGTCGATATCGCCGATTTAACCTGTAAGTTCCCCTACCCCGGCCGTGCTTTATCATTACTTTGAACAGGATCGACTGATCCTATTATAGATACCCTCACTACCGCCGGCATATGGACTAATGTCGAAATGAATCTGTCCACTATATGTGCCTGTGCTCCAGTAATTTACAGCTTTGTACGAATCAAAACGAACGGTGGTCGGAGCACCACAGCAAGGAGTGCTGGCTATAAGGTGGGTAACCCAAACGGCATCATCACCATTGGAAGCGCCAAAGGCATGATCAGGGACCGCTTCAATGACACTGAGAGCGAGGTGGGATTGTCATATTCAGCCTATCACAACATCGACGAGGAAGACGGGGACTCTCACAGCCTTAAGGCGATGGATCGAATCCACGTGAAAAGGGCATTTCAGGTCTCCTCCTAGATAAGCATTTCTTGCATTCATTTTCACCTAAACGGTGTATTCCCGTCGCATATTGATATTGATCGCTGTAACAGAAGACGAAGACTTTCCATATTTGTTCCTGTAATTTTAGTGTGATAAAAGCTTCTCTAAGCAGAAAATTGGCGTATGTTACCCGTTAAGTGCTTTAAATATTGGTTACCAGAGCCCTAAAACGATTGTCTATAAATACATCTTAGCATAAGCGTACGAAGTAGCTTAAATGTTTCTGAGGTCTAAAAGTAGAAGTCCAAATTCTATTATCGGCGGTACCTTTCCGAGTGATTATCTACCCTGCACCGCTGGGTATATAATTAACACGGGTGCTATATCATAGTTTGTCTAATTTTACTACCTCTATCTACTTCATACTATCCGACGCAATCGTGTCTCACTCTGCACAGCTCCCTGGTTGCACCGTGTTTTCAAGGCAAAGGACTGAAAATGACGATACAGAAAAATCAAGACCATAAATTTAGAATTCTCTGCCTGCACGGGATCGGAACTAACAGCGAGGAAGCCGCGCAGGAGCAAGCGCGTAAAGATAATAAAAAGCTTTAAAAAAGGCTTTTAAAGGAAGCCAGAGAGCTTGAAAAGATTAAAAGGGCTCAAATTCGCCAAAAACAGCAAGAACAGCAACAATAAGAGGCTATAGAAAAAGAGCGCCTTAAAGCCGACGAAAAGCTTGCTAAGGCAGCAGATTTACAGCTTCAAAAAGACAATCTAGCTACTTCGAAGCCTCGTACGAAGCGAACGCACCCAAAATCACAGCAATTGCCTACTGAGACAGCTCCTACGCCTCATGAGGAAGTTGTCGAGGAAGTTATTCCCACAAACCGCCGAGGCCGCCCGATCCGGCTCCCCGTACGTGTTCGCTAACTAAAAATTTCCTTACTGAATTCCTTATGTTTGATTCACTGCTACACCATAATTTTTAATATATTTGATTGTTGTATGTTGTTGTAGAGCTTCAATTTGTATATATTGTCAACGCTTAAAAATCGTGCCACTAGGTGGGACGTGCACGGCGCAGTGAGGGACGGTACTAGTTCATTAGGGTTAGGGTTAGGGTTAGGAAATATTACCGCAGTCCACAATTCGATTTGACAGATACGGTAAAATGGAGAGGCGGGGCGGTTGCGTGGGGCTGCGACGATCGTCGGCCTAAGCGTATGTAAAGTAAGTTACGCAGATCGTCCGTGCCTTGAATGCAGAATAGTAGAGAAGATACTCGGTAACCGTGCCGGCGCGCCCCTCTAAGATCCTCGATGAGTGCACTAGATTGATTTCACCGCCTGTATATCCACTTCACACTAATTCTTTGATATGTATTGGTATCAGATATTACAGCAAGAAAAGTGACCCCTTCTGCGCTGCAACCTTGCCCCTGTTACTTGTCCTCACTGTTCTTCCACCCCACAACTATCCAACGTGTAAACGCCCAGCAGGCGCCCTGGCGCGTCTCGGCCTTGACCTGAGGCATTAGGTCTTGTACAGCTTCAATCACGGCCTTGTTCTTGCTTTTTCGCGCGACCAGTTCGTGAATTGGCAGGTTGCATTCATGCATTGCCAGCGCTAAATGTGACGGGGCGTCGCGTACGTCCTCCTCGACTGCGGCTAAGCCCGCAGCGCGGTACAATTTGGGCAGCTGCGGCACCCACGTTGGGCGCAGTCGGTCATCTTGAGGCTGCGAGAGCGTCAAAAGCGATCTCAGCGCGGTGACTGTCTCAATGCGGAAAGAAGATACGTCCGGCTCTCCCCACTGCAGCGCACCGCCGGGTCGGAGCAGCGACACCAGGCGCTCTAGCACGGCGGGCACCTCACTGCCACGCAATACAAATGCCAGGTTACGAACGTGCACCACATCGTAGGCCCCCAAAAGCTCGCTCGGAACGGGCTCTTTGATGTCCCAGTGGCGCAGAATCACGTTAGCGGGCAACCACTGTGCAGGCGGGGCCGCCGCCATGGAGACGTCAAGGCCTTCGAACTTGACTGTATCCGGCAAGCAAGATGCAAGTTCCGTTAGCCATACCCTGTAATGTCACTTAGCTTACTTGTATGGCAGGGAGTGGGATATCTTACGCCGTGCCGGTACCAACGTCAGCGATGCGCAGGTTGGCTCTGTCAGTCGGGATGACCGGATGCAGGAGATAACCAAACAGCGCAATCCATTGATAGTGTTGGAGGTTCATGCTAAAGTTCAGGTTAGCTCGGCAAGATTTCTCATCAGGGGGCCACGAACCGGTTATTGTCGAGGTAGTCCCGCGTAAAGACATAGTCGGGCGTTGTCGAAGCCATCATTGCAGGTTGATCTTAGGGAGCTGAAAACTTTTGTTCGGAGAGAAGGGGACGGATGTTAACCCATAGATATATGTGATCCAAACCGGGATTGCTTGCTCGACCCCTCTGCCTGGCTTCCCCTCACTGCATTCTCGAACTCTCCACTTCAAAGTAGGCCATCCCTGCGAGGAGAGACTTTCAGGAATGTGAAGACTTTTGCAAATACTCATTTATCCTCAACTCGGCCTCCTCAGATGTTCCTCTCTTTCCCTGCAAAGGTCAGCACGGCTGTCGCCGCTGGGCTGCTCGCGCATTGGGGCTACTTCGTTCACGGAGAGCGCGATCTCCAGGCAGCTAATATTGCGCGTGTGCATATTCTGGCTGCCGTCCTCTTGCCATGCCTACTATACCAGCTCCAAGACTTGTCAATGACCGATGCGGTCTGCGAAAGTCTTGTACTCGACACGGCGTACGTGGTGGCATTGTTTACTAGCATTATTATCTATCGTGTCTTCCTCTCCCCTCTACGCAATGCGCCTGGTCCTCCGGCCATGCGTGTCTCGAAGTTGGTGCATGTGTGGGGCAATACAGATCCTACCAAGCAAAACTGCAAGATGTTGCATCAACTTCGAGCGCAGTATGATGATATTGTTCGAACTGGTAATTATACTCGCCCCGCGCTGCAATCATGGTGGAACCTAGCTTTCAAGCCCTGGGACATACGGCTAACATACCGTGCTACAAGGCCCGAATGAAGTGACGCTCTTCGGCTGGGACGCCTATTATCAGGTCCACGGGCCCGAGTCGAAATGTGAACGATCGGCTTACTACGATATCCTCCACCCTATGGTATCTCTCGACACTACACGGGATCCAGTCGCCCATGGCTACCGTCGAAAGTTGTGGGAACAGGCATTTAGCATCAAAGGTATCTACTTCAACTATCGGAATCAAGACTCCCCGCGGCTGGAGGAAGAGCATTTCCCCACTAATATCATCGCGCACAGCACTTGACCAGAATCTGCCGCTTGTTTATCACTACGCCGACTTATTGGTCGAGCAACTGCGCAAGCGACAGGGCACACAGGTCGACCTTTCGGCGTGGTTCGAATACTACAGCTTCGACTTGATGGGTATGCTGGGCCTCACCATCGACTTCAAGAACCTTAGCGATGGTGAACACCCGATTCTCTGGCTTTGGCACATCGCACACAAGAAGCTGGGCAGCCTGAACTACGCCCCGTGGATCAAGCACCTTCTGATGGGTATCCCCTTCGTCGAGCGTATAAAGTACTACCGACAGTTTATGAGCTGGGCGAACGAGGAGCTTGAAAGAAATATCCAGGTGCGTTCAAACCACATATCGTATACGTGTCAAAGACTAATTGCGGTGTCGATTTCACAGGAGAATAAAGGTGAGCGGTCGAACATTATCGGCCTCGTCCTCGGTGATGCCATGAAGAACGGCGGCATCAAGAAGAATTGGAACTGGGTATTGGGTGATTTTGTGCTTGTCGTTGCGGCCGGCAGGTAAGTTTTTCGTCCATTGCTCAGCTTCCAAGTGCTGCAGATCGCATTCTGACCACACACGCGCCAGCGACCCCGTCCGCCAAGTCCTCCCTTGCCTTCTCTTTTACCTCATCCATGAGCCAGCTCCGCTCGCTCGTGTGCGCGAGGAACTTCAGTCCGTCGACATCCGAGACTATCACGCGCTACAACATCTGAAGCACTTCAATGCCTGCATCTACGAGACACTGCGTCTAAACCCAGCTGTGCCCTCGGCAGGTCTCCGCAACCCGCCTAAGGGCGGTATGACCGTGCGCGGTACCTTTATCCCGGAAGGAACGACGATCTATACGCCGCAGTACAGCCTTTTTAGAGGTTAGTTGGTTGTGCACCCGGTTTGAGAGGGTAGTGAGGATTGTATGTCGTACTAATGAAAGTAATCCAGATGAGGCCTGCTTCCTAGAGCCCGATGAGTGGATTCCGGAGCGCTTCACCACCCGTCCGGAGCTGATTTTGAACAAGAGCGCTTTAGTGCCGTGGACGATAGGTAAGACAACGGTCATTATATGATTCCTATTTCGTGAAAATAGCTCTAACCAGATCGGCCCATTTTAGGGAGGCGGTCCTGCTTGGGTAAGAATCTGAGTTTATGCGAGATCCGCGTCGCCGCCGCATTAATGATTTCCAAATTTGATCTCGAGCCAGTACACAGCCAGAAGGAGGATAAGTTGTTCACGCACGCGACTGACTACTTCACTACAACCCTAGGCCCCTTTCATGTGGTACTGGAAAGCCGCTAGATAGTGAAAAGTGGAGTAATAGTTATTTGTTTTGATTTCTTCGTTTTCATTTTTTTGAGCTGTGGGCCTGTCAGTTCATCGATGACTGCCACGCTCGTGACATACGGAAACTTGCATCATACAAGAAGTTGAAGCTGCTGTAAAATATGTTCTGGCCCGTTGTAGTCAAGCTCAGACCATCCTTGATTGAGGCTTCAGAGGACAGTCCGAGTTTTCATGACTAAAGTTGGATTTAATTAGGGTAGTGATCTAGCGACACCAGGGTGTCGTTGGAACGACACCCCCACGGAACTTATAGTTCTGATTGGGGAATTTCCTACAAGTTTCACCATATTTAGTAACAGGACCTAGGGTTAGGGTTAAAGATAACGCTTTACACTTATTAATTCAAGACTTGGGAGCTCCCAAACCTTGCCCCAAGCCGCCCATAACGCGTAGGAAACTCGGGGCGTCTCCAGACGCTAAATACCCGAGCGATACTTCCTTGTGTTCGTTACATTAGGGTGTTCTAGCTGCATCATCAGGTAGTTAGTGAATGGCACCCATCACACCTAGGCCTCAACTAGAGGGAGGGTTACATCTATCTTTGTGAGGCAGAATGATAAAGAATAAAACTGTCATGGTCTTTGAGTTCTGGACTATGTACATGTGTACACATATGTGGCAGTCGCTCTGTATACCCCAGTAAATTCAGTACTCAGAGACACAAGAATAAGGATAATGAAATTCGTGATAATTGGGACGACAAGACCAACCAGAATCAGACCAGGAGAAGCAAGCGGCGTGACTGTGGTGCCAGTTAGCGTTGTGGCTAGGTGATGAGAGTGAGTAACAGGCAAGCAAGGTGCGCTCCTTTTCTGAGCTGTGCATCTTAATTGACTGAAATATAGTCTGGCAGCCCCTAAGGCTTTAATTAATAAGTGTTATCTTTAACCCTAACCCTAGATCCTGTTACTAAATATGGTAAAACTTGGAAGGATATTGCCCAATCAGAACTATAAGTTCTGTCGGGGTGTCGCTAGATCACCACCCTTTGATTATACCGTCCCATAGAGATTTGTTTTAGGTGTTCTTTACTGTTGTATGGACTCGATAACAACATTGCCACTACGAAATCATCATAAACCTTTTTGTGTCCTACGATCGCACAGCTCCTAGCCAAAGCGAGACCCCGGCGCTAAGTTAGTTCTGACTATACATTTCCAAGTTAAATCTGGCCTACATGTTCATTAGTTCGAAATTGAGTTAAAGTTCAGGCGGTGTTTTACTCCGGTGTTCAGGAATCTTGGAAATGGCGAGCTATACGGGTAAGGTTCAAACTGTAGGTCGCAGGCTGACTATACCAGAGGTGGGGGGTAGGATTCAGATACATTCATGGCTTTGCTTAGGAATTGGGCAGTTTAACCACCCGATCAAACAATCAAACTTCCCATAGGTCCTATACGACGTCACTTGATCCAAAATCCTGTTTATTGAATTGAAATTAATACAAGTTGCATTACAATAATAAAAACTATACGTAAGGAGGATCCAGTGAGGATTTTCGGGATTTATTGAGGCTTTCAGGATTTAACTTGAGATAAGTACAGCTTTCTGCGCTGACTTGGATAGGAACTAACTACTCGGAGAAAACAATGTTATTTAGCATGGATTGCTGAACATTCTAGTTTGTCACCAAAAGGAAGTTAGTGCCAATAGTACATATCCTAGCACCTATTAGCACGTAGCCATGTCAGTGTCTAACCTATCGAAGGAAGGAAAAATCCTTTTACGAAGCCACGTGTTGGCCTAGCATGGTGCGAGATGATGAATGTTTACCTATTAGCTAGAGCTCGTATGCGCAATCATTCTAAACTAGCGGCCATCAAACACAGCCCGAGACAGGGTACTATAGTAGTTTCACACACTATTGGGGGACAGCTATAAGTACCCGGGCCGACCGCGTTAATTCAACAAGCTGCGGGAAGTACAAAAAGTAGGGAAAATCTGTTCCGATTTGATTGTTATCGTCGAGCTGTCATCTAAATTATTTGAAACTATTCCTGATACTTGGCAAAACACTCTCGACCATGCTGAGATTCAAGTTGATGTCCCTTACCTGGCTGGTCCCACTAGTCCACGCCTCGCTAAGCGTTCCTGTCTGCTCCTCTGTGTCGTTCCAGGTCACGGCCACCGCAGACAATGCCATCTTCCTCTCACCGCCGAGTGAGAGCAATGAGACCGCGGTCCTTGACTTTTTCTATGACGGCCTCGGAAATGGTACAGGCGCCGCGGTGAAAGGAAGCAGCGCCGTAAGTGGGACCTACAGGATTGACGGCACGTACTGCCGCCCCAGCATCTCTTCGAGTAAGACTGACGTTCTCGAAATCCTGGTGCACGGTCTCACCTATAACAAGTCAGTTTGGTCTGGTCTCGGTTGGGCTCAGAGTACAACTGGCAATCATACGCAGCCGGCCAGGGCTACTTGACCCTCGCCATAGACAGGCTGGGCCATGGCAGCAATCAGCAGCATCCTGACCCCGTCAATATCGTTCAGGGCACCCTCGATATTGAGTTGGAACATCAGCTTATCAACACTCTCCGCAACGACAAATCTAATGCGCTTGGACGCACCTTTGACACTATCGCATTCGTCTCTCACTCGTATGCCAGGTGGCTTGCAATGGGCCTTGCCTACAAATACCCGTCCGATATAAATGCACTGGTGCTCACTGGCTTCAGCGCCAGTGTGGACTTCTCACCCTTTGTGAATACCACCCTCGAGTCGGCCTCTCTTTTAGAACCCCTCCGCTACGGAAGCCTGCCACTCGGATACATCACCACTAAGGAAGAGTCTCAACGTAAGGAACTTTTCTACGCCGGCAACTATTCCCGAGCGGTTGTCTTGTGGGACTATTTGTGGCAAGACACCTGGACCATCGGTGAGACGGGGTCATTAGGTTTTACGCGGTCACCGACTGGGTTTACTGGTGCATTGTACCTAGCAACTGGTGTCGATGATATACTCTTCTGCCAGACGCCCCTGTCAGAGTGCGAGACGATATTGAACAACACACGTGCAGTCTTCCCTGCAGTGACCAAGTTTGGGTATGTGGCTGTAGAAAATACGGGACACGTCCTGATGATGCATAACTCGGCGCAACAGACGTTTGCCGACGTGCACACTTTCCTAGATCAGGCGCTGTAGACTAAATGATATTGAAACTTCGATAAAGCATATTAAAATGGGAAAGTTCAAACCGGCTACAAAAAGCTTCTGTGACGGTCCTGACCCAGGCCTCGGGAACCAGCAGTGGCGGCCTGAGGCACCACCAGGGAAAGGGAACCGAGAGCGGTACTGAGATGGGAATAACCTCATGCGGAACCATAAAGGGAATAGACTGACGCACACAAAGGAATATTTCTCATGTAACTAGCGGGGGAGGTTCTTTCTCTTCCTCTTTCCCTTCTCATGTTTGGTTTTCTCGTTGCAGAGTACTCTTAGAGGATAGGAATCGACTCGTCGTCACATAAAACCAAACATCACTTCCTTTATCTTTTACTCAAGACTGCAAAGCTTGTACAGCAGTGTCAGCAATCTGACTATCGCTCAAGCTACGTCTTGATCCTTTTATTGTATCACCGCTGAGCCTGGAAGACCAAGATGGTACGACCAGTAAGCATGGGTGAGGATCGCCAAGGGCCAGTGCAAGAGGCACAGGCAGACCCGATGGGGGCAAACGAGTCGAGCGAAGCACCGGGACGTCGTTTGACCTTTGGTCTGGAGGACCTTGAGCTGGATGAACATCTGTCGCCTACACAGATGAACGAACAAGAATTTTTGTCGCTTTGCCGCACTGATCCCCAGAGGTTGTTCGACCGGATGTACGAACAGCAGGACAAGAGTGCACAGCAAGCAGAGGATCTGAGGATCCAGAACGAGAAAGAACAGCAGAGCCTGATGGTCGAAGTCGCCAACCTCAAGCAGACCATCCGTGACCAGACAGCTGCTATGAGGGAGCTCATTGAGGAGCGCGACACCGCTCAGGATAGAGCCGACAGGACTGGGTGGGGTACTCCAGCTCCAGAAGGGAAGCACACCAAGAGTACCAAGTTGCCAGATGGGCAGGTGCTGGTGGATGGGAAGGACCCTAAGTTTGAGTCGTGGCTTATCGATGTCGAAGGGAAGCTCGAAGCCAACGCTGACCACTATCCTACTGCCCAGGCACGCATGGCCTATGTGAAGAGCATGTGCAAAGGAGAAGCAGCGAATCACCTGCTTGCTCGCATGAGAAAGGACTCGCCTGATCGATATCATGATGTGGACGACATCTTTGACCACCTTCGTACCCTGTACCAGGACGCCAATAGGGTCATCAACGCCAAGATGGAACTGCGACGCCTCATGATGAGAGACACCAAGTTCCAGCCTTTTCTCTCGCAATTCGTACTGCTTGCTCAGGATGCAGGCTTGGCCACTAGCGAGTGGAAAGAGGACCTGTTCTACAAGTTGTCCTTTGAGTTGCAGCGCGCAATGATCAAAGAGAGTAACGACCCACGCGTCTCGTACCAGGAATTCGTCAAGGAATGCAGCACCACTGCCAATCGTCTCGAGCAGATCAACACCAGCGAGAAGCGTGCACGCCCACGTAAGACCGATACATACCCTAGACCTGGCGAGAGCTACCCAAATCCAGCAACTCCGAAAGCGAAGAATGGATCAGAAGGCCTACCGTGGTTGGAACGAAAGAAGCTGATGGAGGAGAACAAGTGCTTTAACTGCAAGTTGCCAGGGCACAGAGCATTTGATTGCCCTCTGAAGAAGAAAGCACCAGAGCTGAAGAATCTTGAGGAAGTCAGCCCACCGGAGAGTCAGTCGGAAAACGACCATGCCTAGGGAAAGACTCCTCTCTAGGCATTGCGAGTGTTGATTTATCATCTTTGGACCTTTCCCAGTTATTGGGGAGAGAGCAGGATAGTCTAGTCTCACCTATTCGATTAGCTAAGAATGGACTTTCTATTGCCACCAAAGCGTTAATGGACACTGGAGCAAATGGTTACGCTTTCCTTGATATTTTTCTTGCCGAGAAGCTCGCACGCCATTTCCAAACTCACGTAATCCCCTTGGAACAACCCTGTGCAGTGAAAGGGTATGACGGCAAGACAGCCGCACCGATTACACACCTAATACGCCTGACTTTGAAGATACAAGGACGAGTACAGCAGCATCTTCCTTTCCTGATATTAGAGCTAGGGAAACATGATGTCATCCTTGGACGAATGTGGATGGCAGAGCACGGTGTCTTGATAGACTGTCGCCATCATCGGTTACTCTGGCCAGAAGAGGTTTCCTTGAAGGATGAGCTGTTGTCCAAGCAAGACCTCTTTATCCCCAAAGCAATCCTCTCCCGATCGAAGAAAGTTTCCACAGAGCATCAGAAGGATGCCGATCGACGAGATGGTCTCTTTAATGAAGAAATCAGACAGGAGGCTACTGGTGAAGCACTATGTGAGACTACACCTGTGGATACTATCCCCAGATCACGTTGGACCAGCCACCGAAAGGAACAGCTCGTGGCGTTGGCAAAGATGAACCAACAGTTGAGCAGCGCGCGTAATGACCTCTCCGAGGAAAAGGCAAATCCAGTACACCGCCAGAAACAAGCCAAGCCTGCGAAACCGAAGCCTGAGGTGCAGATAGCACTTATTGGGGCCACAGGATTCGTGAGGTGCTTGAAGGATAAGAATACAACCACCTTCATGACGAGCTTCCATGAAATCGAAAAGGTCATACAGGATAAACAGGAAGACCACCTAGGAATTGAGGAGCTTGCTGAGATTAGGCAGAAACTACCCGAGAGGTATCAGGAATACGCGGATGTATTCTCTAAACGGGAATCAGACAAGCTTCCAGATCATAAAGGCTACGATCATCGGATTGAGCTAACCAGCGAGCAAGAGCTAGGTTACAGCCCCTTATACCGAATGAACCTGAAAGAGCTTGAGGCTGCGCGAGAATATATCCTGGACAATCTGAATAAAGGTTTTATTGTGCCTAGCAACGCACCCTTCGCATCGCCAATTCTCATGGCATCCAAGCCAGATGGAGGACTTCGATTCTGCGTGGATTACCGGAAGCTGAACGCTCTGACCAAGAAAGACCGATATCCACTGCCGCTAATTGAAGAAGTCTTTGAGCGGCTGAGCAAGGCAAAGATATTCACCAAATTGGACATACGGCAAGGTTTCCATCGCATCAGAATGAGCTCGGAGTCAGAGGACTTGACAACCTTCCGATGTCGATATGGAACATACAAGTACAAGGTGATGCCTTTTGGGTTGACAAATGGACCAGCAACTTTTCAGCGACTGGTGAATGACATCTTTATGGACTGTCTTGACAAGTTTCTAGTAGCGTTCGTCGACGACCTACTGATTTACAGTGAGAATGAGCTTGAGCATCAGGCACATGTGAAATTCGTGCTGGAAAGACTGAGAGCAGCTGGGCTGCAGGCTGCAATCCATAAATGCGAATTCCATGTCAAAACCACACGGTATCTAGGATTCATCGTCACGCCAGAAGGAATCAAGGTTGACCCGACTAAGATCGATACTATCCTGAAATGGATGGCCCCAGGAACTGTGCGAGGAGTGCAATCGTTTCTAGGGTTCTGCAACTTCTACCGGAAGTTTATACGGGAATATAGTCGGATAGCCAAACCCCTGAACCGCCTAACTCGGGTAGATGTCCCCTTTGTCTGGGACAGCGACTGCGAACTGGCATTTGAGAAGCTAAAGAAGTTGTTAACCGAGGCTCCAGTGTTATGCCACTACCAACCAGAGCGATCGACACGGGTAGAAACAGATGCCTCTGATGGGGTGGTCGCAGCGGTCTTGTCGCAGTGTTGCGAGGATAACAAGTGGCATCCGGTAGCGTTCTACTCGGCAACAATGATGCCAGCTGAGAGGAACTACGACATTCATGATAAGGAGATGCTCGCGATCATCAAGGCCCTGAAAGAATGGAGACCCGAGTTGATAGGGCTCCAAGGGGAGGAGCGGTTTGAGATCCTATCCGACCACCGAGCTCTTGAATACTTCATGTCCACAAAGTCATTAAACGCCCGACAGGCGAGATGGTGCGAATTCTTGCATGAGTTTCACTTCACTCTAAAGTATCGACCGGGCAAGGCCAACGTACTCGCGGACACCTTGACCCGACGACATGGTAATGAGGCAGGCAATCTGGACCATCGGAAGAGGATTCTACTCCCAGAAGAAGTCTTAGATAGCAGAATCATTGAGGAGCTGAACTGCGGAAAGTATCCACAGGCCGATAACCTGGGAGCAGAAGTCCACGTGGTCATGGCTGGGACCGATCTGGTGCCTCGCGCCATAATGGCTAATAAGCAATATGCTGCCACAGCTGAAGCAAAGGAACGAGTAGAGCACTCGGGAGAGGACTGGCAAATTATCAACGAGACGGTACTATTCAAAGGCCGCTTATACGTTCCTGAGGAAGGAGACCTGCGCACACGTTTGTTGGATGAGATCCATCGCCAACCATCTACTGCCCATCCTGGAAGGACAAAGACTCGGAGCTTGGTTAAAGAACGCTATTATTGGGAGTCATGGAGTAAGGATGTGAACCGTTACCTGGACAACTGCATGGTGTGCAAGCGGACGAATACTTGGAGGGACCTGCCTCCCGGACTGCTGAACCCGTTGCCTATCCCAGATCGACCTTGGCAACATATCTCAATGGATTTCATGACTTACCCGCAGGACCGCAAAGGATACAACACAGTATTCGTGATTGTGGACCGACTTAGCAAAGCACCAGTGTCAATACCTTGTCAGAAAGAGACCACGGCCAAGGGAATGGCCCGGTTGTGGTTGGAGAATGTGTTCCGCTGGACAGGACCCCCTGACTCTATTGTATCAGACAGGGGTGGTCAATTCGTGTCAGAATTCTGGTCGGAGGTGTGCCGCTGCCTTGGAATCAAGCTGAAGCTGTCAACTGCCCACCACCCTCAGACCGACGGACAGACAGAGATCGCCAACCAGTACTTATCACAGAAGCTGAGAGCATTTGTGAACCACGCGCAGGACGACTGGTCAGACTGGTTGCCGATGATGGATTACGCAGCAGCAACCCTACCTCAAGAGTCGATTGGACTGTCGCCATTCATGGTCGAGAGGGGATACCAGCCACGCACCTCATTCGATTGGAAGTCACCTGAACCACCAAGGAAACTAACCCTGAACGAAGAGGATGCCAAGTCATGGCTAGGTCGAATGCATAGCGCCTGGGAAGTGGCGAGGACGAACCTCCAGAAGAGTCAGGAGCGACAGCAGTTGACGGCCAACAGGAAGCGCCGACCACTCAACTTCGATGTAGGTGATCATGTCATGGTTACCACGAAGCACTGGGAAACGGGGCGGCCTAGTAGGAAGCTGGACATCCAGGCAAATGGTCCATACCGAATCAAGAAGCGAATTGGCAACTCTTTCGAACTGGAATTGCCGGACGGGATCAACGTGCATCCTGTATTCTCACCGGAGAAACTGAGGCGAGCGGCAACCACAGAACCATTACCAGGACAGCTGGAAGAGCCGGCAGAGCCTATCGAGGTGAATGGACAGGATGAGTGGGTGGTTGAAAAAGTATTGGACGCCCGGGTACGCTGGAAAAAGCTTTATTACCGGATAAAATGGTTAGGTCATGACATCGATATGGAGTGGTACCCAGCCGGAAATTTCAAGAACGCTCCTGTCATGTTGAAGGAGTACCATGACTGCTACCCAGAGAAGCCAGGACCACCGAAACACCTCCAGGAATGGTTGAAGGCAGCGGAGGAGGACAGATTCGTGCCAGACGGGGGAGATGACAGCATGCTTGAGGGCAAGCATGGCCTAGAAGGGGGGGTAGTGTGACGGTCCTGACCCAGGCCTCGGGAACCAGCAGTGGCGGCCTGAGGCACCACCAGGGAAAGGGAACCGAGAGCGGTACTGAGATGGGAATAACCTCATGCGGAACCATAAAGGGAATAGACTGACGCACACAAAGGAATATTTCTCATGTAACTAGCGGGGGAGGTTCTTTCTCTTCCTCTTTCCCTTCTCATGTTTGGTTTTCTCGTTGCAGAGTACTCTTAGAGGATAGGAATCGACTCGTCGTCACAGCTTCTAGAAGAGGACCTATCCTCACACTACATTAAAACAGAGTATATTATCTAATTTGATATTAATAACTATTATAAATTTAATGTATCACAGTTAAGATGTATTTTGTAAGTTGATCTATAATAATTATTACATCTATATAAATAACTCTAGTGACTGGATCTCTAGACTTTAGTAGTCCTTGGATAAAGTCAACTATAATACTGTCTTCTACTTATATTAGTACTTCGGTGGGTTGACTTATCAAGCAAGTCAAGCCGTGCACGGTTACAAGCGAATGTACGCGTACGTGGTGTTTTTCAGGGGGTACATCGAGTACTATGGTAAAATGTATATATTGCTGTGTACTATCTGAATATGACACCGACGCGTTCTTATACCCTCATTCCAGACGAGATCACATGAGGCCTCGCGCGGCCTGCGGCCGATGCGCTAGTGCGCGGAATCTTGATTGCTTTAGTAAACCGACACTGGATCTCTTTTACAAATTGAGTTGTAATTAGGTTCCAAAAAAACATAAAAGTATATAGAAAAATATAACATAAAGATCGAACAACAAACTACTAGTGTAAATAAGATCTAGAAAGGTCTCAGGCCATATATAGGCTGGTCGTTAAGAAACATATTAAAAGAATTAATAATATAACAAATAAATTAATAAATCTTCTAAATCTATTTCCTACTTAGCCTTGAGTTATCTTCTATTTGTTTCTAGTCCTCTTAATAAAGCCTTTAACATGTATAGTCGGTTTATTATTATTAATAAGATTTATATCTTTTATAGTATTGATATAATACTATAATATTGATTATAAGAATACTAAATTAGATATTTCTAGGTTTAATACTTTATAGTTATTAATTTTTATAATAGCTGTAATATAACCTATATGAAACGCTGTCTGTTATAGCCTAGGGCTTAGTATAGATGTTAAATTTGATTAAATAATAATAATAATATGTGAAAATATTATATAGAGAGCAGGCAAGAGTTGGATTCGATAGTAAAGCTATGGTTCGCTAGGTAGTCAAACTGATTGCTGACCTTCGGCAACCCCTGGGCGAAGGTCAGATTATATGTGCCGCTTCATTAGTGGCTTGGCAACCCTCTGTGAGGCTAGTGTAGCGAGGTGCGGCATCTGGTGCGTCCCGAAGGTCTCACGGCCTCACATAATAATTATATAGTGAAATTTATACTTAGCTTTATAAGAGCTTTTTAAAAAATTAAGTTATTAAATTAATTAAAATTAAACCGTTCTGTTGATTCAGCCTCATGGGAATATAATGCCTGACCCAGCCTACCATCCAAGGCATATCTGTCAATAGCCTAGCTATCAGCATATCTCTAGCTATAAAACAATTATAGCGGTTTCATTAGTAATAATAATACTGAGATATTACTTATATTATAATATTAATAGTAAATAGTGATAGGCACCTTGGGAATTATATATAAAATTAGATTATCTGGCTATTAAAATTAAAATTTATTTATTTCGCAAGACCAGGCTTACAAAGACAGATGCAAGAGAATGACAATATTAGAGGTCTAGAATAGAATAATAATTACTTATATTGCTTTATAAATCTTGTGTATTCTGCTTTGCATTTTTTTCTCTGATTTAGAAAGTAATCTGTCTACAGTTTTCGAACTCTTTTGATGTATAGAACCTGGTTTCACTGGCTTCAGATCGTGCTTCCTTTGCGCTTTAATGATATCATCATAGCTCATCACTTTCGCATTTCCGACGACTGTTGATCTACTGGATTGTCGACAGATCTTTTCATTATTCTGCTCTAACAGGATCCGGTTCTCGTCCAGCAACAGGGCACTCTGATTGTACTGCATCCGGCGGTATCCGTGGTGGGCGGGGCACTGGTTTCGGAGAAAGGCTGGTTTATTATTTTACATAATACGTGCTCTTGATCAAACCTAAATGTTAATTTAAGCTTTGCTCTTACACTGGTTTCCTTCTTGAGTGGCGCCTCTTTCGAATATGCCGGGTTGTCGCATAGAAAGCATAAGAGAACTATCTCAAACTTTGAAGTATACATACGTGCGTTACAAAGGCTGATCCAACTTATGTAGCTTAAATTGAAGTAAAAAGTGCAGAGACCAGGTCAAACAAGAGTAAAGATATAGGAAGAAGACAATGACTTCACTGAAATGCAACGGTCTGTCACCGTTGTGAAGCCGGAAACCCGCAACTATAATCTAGAACCTGTGGTTATGATGGATCTGTCATCTATACATCACTACCTTATCCAGGGTAATATGTCAATGAATCTTTTTAAAGAAAATGATGTTATCCGTCTAGCGAAAATTTGCTGTTTGCGGACAGAATTACTATTCTTAACTAGGCATAGTCTATCCTGTGCACATATAAGGACTCTGTAGAAATCCATGAACTAATATGGTCCTAGATATTCAATCACCTCCTGTGCGATTAGTTACAGAATCTTGACTTCGCAAAATGTCACAAGCTCAAGATAAATCTATGAAGGCTATCGTTTGGGAAGGCACGCCCTTCCAGATGGCCTTGAAGAACCAGCCTATTCCTCATATTATGGATGCAAACGACATTGTTATTCGTATCACAACAGCCGCAATCTGTGGAACAGACTTACACATGTATCACGGCCTCTTCGGCAGCAAAACTCCCCCGTGGATCATGGGTCACGAAGGACTCGGCACGATTGTGCAGGTAGGAGAGGGTGTAAAATCCCTCAAAGTCGGAGATCGGGTGCTGGCTCCCGGAGCGATTTACTGTGGATACTGTGAAAATTGCCACCGTGGTTGCCTTACCTATTGCCTCACATTCAATCCGCCTACTCTCGTTGATTTTCCGGGGTTTGGAGAAGACTTTGGGCCAAACCTAGGCGGTGCTCAAGGTATGTATCCTTCGGCTCTATCTGCTTAAATTCACACAAGCAGGCTCTATGCTTACAAAATTCCTAAGCGGAGTACATTCGTGTTCCATTTGCGGACTCATCTTGTCTCAAGCTTCCTCCAACAACAGAGCATGACCTCGACTATATCATCCTCAGCGACATTTTCCCATCAGCCTGGCACGCACTTGACTGCGCAGGGTTCGAAGCGGGAGATACGGTCGCAGTCTTTGGCGCTGGTCCACTAGGTCTGCTATCTGCCTACTCGGCTATACTACGTGGGGCAACCACGGTCTACTCGGTTGACTATGTTCCTTCTCGACTAGAGAAAGCAGCCTCGATAGGCGCTATCCCTATTGATTTCACCAAGAACGACCCTGTTGAACAAATTCTAAAACGCGAGCCGCGGGGTGTGCGTCGCACCATTGACTGCGTTGGGTTTGAGTGTGTGAATAGCAAGCTCGAGCCGGAAGAGAACCTAGTCTTGAATGATTGTATCAAGGTTACGGAGGCGACAGGGGGGATTGGCCTTTATGGTGTATACCCTCCATCTCCAGGCTCAACAGCAGGAACGCCTCTAGCTACAGATAAACAAGGAAAATTTCCCGTGCTTATAGGACTTCTTTGGTTCAAGGGTCTATCAATTCGAGGCGGCGTGGCTGAGATACAAAAATTACAACCTATGCTACAGAAGTTGATTGAGAGTGGTAAGGCAAAGCCAAGTTTTATTATTGACGAGGTTTTGTATAGTCTTGATGAGGTGCCCCGCGCATATGAAAGGTTTTCTACTCACAAGATTGGAAAACCGGTTATACAGTTTAATTCTTAAGCTAGAGTAACAGCATGGCTTTCAGAAAGTAGCTGTATATATGGAGGCGGTGCGTGCAAGGATCAGAGACCCAGTTCCAAGACTTCAGACTTTTGTGGCTTAGGGTCAGAAAGATCAAAAGTTCATTCTGCCTATGGTTAGCTGTTAGCATAATTGTCAGAGTCAGCAATTTTGAATATGCCAACCTTTGAACATAGCGAGACCGTCTAAAGCTGGAAAGGTGCGACTTTCGCCTCTAATAATGTGAATTTCCCCCATTGCTCAGTAGTCGAGAGGTCATTTCAGAACAAACATATGATTAGTGTTTTTCTGCCCCGTTGCCAAGACACAAGCTTGATTTTGAGCGTTGATATTCCCCGGTTCATACTGTTGTCCTAAGCTTATACTGTTAGCGTAAGTTTGCTGCCAATCTACTATTGCCCCTGGTTTCTACCGTAAGCCTAAGTTCATACTACGGGTGAGAGTTATAAACCTTACCCACTAGTCTGAGTACGGATTCATATTTTGGTCTAGTGGGAGAATCTACTGTCAGACAGCTATGCAGCGTACACCCATAAAAACAGGTGATCACACTTGCATCCAGAAATCAAGTCGCGCCTGCCAGAGTCTCTTCCTCCTGCTCACGACAGCTTCACCCTACTGATAGCTCTAATGGCTGCTCTGTATCTTTGATTTGTCAGGCTTTCCTAGCCCTCTTCTGCTTCTGTTTAGCAATAAACACTCGTCTAGTATTATATTGGAGTACCGTGGGCGGGACCGCATGGAATTTTCCAAGCTGCCCCGTCCTAAGGATCATCTTTGCTGATTGTACCGACATTGACGGGCTACAGAGAATGCGCTTGAGGTTGAAAGGCCTACAACAGCGGAGCAAAAGTTATGATAGTTGTGTGTTACAGGGACGTGGAGAATGTTGTATCACACGATCGGGAACTTATGGTTGCACCGTAATCGAATGCTAACAATAATAGGTACGAGGATGTTCTAAGGGTGAGTTTGCCAACAAACAAAGTAACGGGTAAAAGGGGGAAACAACACGTTCGAAATAATCGTCGAATCCGCCCCGCTTGCGGTGTCTGGGAAGACATATATCAAGCTGGACAGGTGATACAGATTAAGAAACTTTATCACTTCCTCCGTTGTTTGCGTTGGGAGATGTGTGGGTATGGACTATATTGTAGGGTTTACAGCCGCTGTGAGAATTGTCTTCAGTGGGCAACGGTCAAAAACAATACTGAACCCGCTATTTCGGAGCAATTAAGGGAAGGTAGCCGCTGCCCTCATTGACTAGAAAACCGTTTAAGATACCAGGGAGACCCTGGGCCGATTCCGTGTGCAAGTATGGAATATCTGCTACCTCTTATCACTGAAGATGGCCGAATACGAAGAATACTATGGGGTGATGGCTAACTCATAACGGTTTGAGGAAGATATTGCAAAGGGAATTTTCTAGTCTAATTCTACACTTCTTTGCCTTAACTGCTTGCCGTATATATGTATATATATATATATATATACTTCATTGCTGTCTTGTTAGTGTAGTACAGCCTACTCACAGGTTCCACTATAATTTCCTCACGTTTAGTGTCAGAAACGAAATGTTCCGACTTCAGGCGAATTTCCCTCAAGGGCAACCATAATGGACCTGGAGTTTTGAACTCTACGCTGGCCACGTTGATTCGGAACTCGAGGATGACTTCCGGCACTGAAAAGACCAGTCTTTTACGAGGTCGGAGATTCAACCTAACGCCCCCTTCCCAAACTTCTCTCTCCCAGGGCAAACCCACGAACTCCCCAGTTGTACATATATGCAGATAAGCAGCAGTGGAAAGAAGATACAGCTACGGTTACCAGGAGATTAGAACCTCTCAGGATCAAATGACTGCAATGCTAGTAGTTATGTTTCGTATTCCGATCCAAGGTTGCTTGCTCTAAAACCACTCTAGAAAGAAACAGACGTACATCATATGGGGCATGGCTTATGGTGTGGGCCGGATCAAGGATAATTGCACAGGCGTGTAAACACATATTATGGCAAGATCAGAATGTTTAGTTATTTGGTAGAAATATACTAGACGCCATCAGCGTCATTATCACGCAGTGCGAGAGAGTTTTGAATCCCACAATATACGCTACGCTTCGCCCATTACGTCTATGTGATTTAACGAACGAGTGAATTTAACTGAGGAAACAGGTAACGTTCAGCATCCGGATATCGACCTGAGTATACTTAGTGAACAAAAAGGAAACTTCAATTTCTGTCGCTGCTAACGAGCTATTGCCTTATTTGACATATGGGGCATGGATTGAATCGCGAGTTTGCCATGCCAGACCTACGAAGGATGAGCCATATTTTAGTGAGTGTGATCAGAGATCTTTTCAAAATAATGATTGTCAGAGTTGAAACCAGTTGATAATAATCGGCGACGATGCAAAAGCTGCTCCCTACATTTCTGCTAATATACCGACACCTTCTTCTGATTTGTTCAGAGCTCATGACCCATGTTCCTCTGGTAATATAAATTGTGGCGAAGATAATACACACTCACGTTCGACCAACATTGAAGAATGGGCGCTGAATTCAATCCTGATGATAGACAAGAAAATTAAACATCATGTCAACTTCCTAAAATATTATTAGCTAAACAAAACTGCTACTAGATCAAATAACAGAATAAAAATAATCAAGTAAATTCACTTTTAAATTAACATATTCTAGGAAAAGCTAATTACGTCTTATATAACAATTAAGAAATTAACTATTACACCACAATCAAATCAAAAAAATAATAATTAATCACTCTAAAATCTCACTATAATCAGTAGATCAGAAATTTCAGATAATATTTAGTTAATCAATATATATTAAAAACACAGCAATTTCTCTCTTATTTTTTATTCTGTGGCCTCCACTAACCTAAGAATACTATTCTCTATATAGAATCTGCATATTGTTTCTTAAGTCAACTAATTAGAATTCAAACTAAGAAAATTAACCTAGCTGCTATACTATAATTTTAAAAGAACAACATTTAAACACACTCAGCATATTAGAAAAAGAATAATATAGAGTGGTCTTATAAATATTTATTATTTAAAATACAAAAACACCTAATAAATAGATAGCCATAAAAATAATTTCTCGAAACATCTATAGTAGTGAAAAGAGATTTTAATCAGTAAAGACCAGCTATTATAAAAACACACTATAAATATTACAAAAGATAGAAATTAAACAGACAAGCGCCTATATTTAGTCATAATTTGTAAACTACTAGCTCACAATACTATATTCTAAGCTATGTAAAAAGTTAAGACAAATTATTTTTCAAAGAAACCACCAAACTAGTTTCCAATCCATAGTAACTAATCAGCTTAGGTAAGATAAATACTATCAGGCAAATAAGCTAACAATATAGAGCATAATTATACAGAATGAAAACAATACATAAGTGAATAAGTATATCAAAATAGAGCCTAATACATCACAATCATCTTAAATAGTATTTTAAAAAAAAACTAAAAATAAAAAAAAAACAAATAAACAAACAAAAAATCAACTTAGAGTAACTAAAAATAATAAAATTACTATTCCTAAACATCACCTCTATATCCAAACAAAAACCAATATATCATATAAATACACAAGTGCTAATTATTGATCTCTTTCATAACTAAGAAAAAGATTATATGAGTTTTATCCAAAGTACAGCCTAGGATATAAATAAAAAAAAACAGAATATAACTCAATTAATTCTCTCATATAAAAATATTCAAGCATCTCTATTTCTTTCAATTTTATATCCTGAGTCCACTAGCTAATTAAGACTCTAACCACTTGTTTCTGAATATCTAGGAAGCCGGATTCTTCTATACACTGTTTCTATCTATACCCAATATTTATTAGCTGATCCTTGGCTATAGTGTGACGGCTGGGGCTGAGGCCGAGGCTATCCCCAAGGGTAGGAGCTGCCTCGGGGCCGGGTGGGAGCCTCAGGCAGAAAGAGGCCTCAGGCAGGAAGGGCATTAACCCTAACCCGCGGTGCCAGATCTGGGAATAGCCTCACCCCGGGGCCATAAGGGGTCAAGCTGGTTATCTAAGCACACAAGGTAAAACCTTCCTGCAGGTCCTGGTAGTTAGATTCCTTTCCCATGCTTGTTGTTTTAGAGAACCGCACCCCTAGATAGAAATCAACATCTTTGGAAAAGGCATGTCACAAGCCTCGAGTTATCTTCTATTTGTTTCTAGTCCTCTTAATAAAGCCCTTAATATATATAGTCAGTTTATTATTATTAATAAGATTATCATCTCTATAAATCTAATAAATCTTATAGATTTATACCTTTCATATTATTAATATAACACTATAATATCGATTATAAGAATGCTGAATCAGGCATTCCTGGGCCTGGTACTTCATAGTTATCGATTCTTATGACAGCCATAACATAACCCATACGAAACGCTGTCTGTTATAGCCCAGGGCTCGGTATAGACGTTAAATTTGATTAAATAAATAAATAAATATAACATTCTATATATTCTATACTACGTGTTTTTTTTTTTATACTTTTATTACTAATAGTTGATTCTAATATTACAAATACCAAAGTAGCCCTTTCCCCTTTGGTTGTAGTGTAGTGTTCCTTAGCGTCATGAAGGTAGTTTCATAACATAGATGATGATACCGGTGCCTAGGTGGAGGGAGAGGAGGGCAGCTGCGATTTTATGGATAGACATTTTGAACAAATCTTTTTATTGGGAATAAAGCTGTTTAGGGGAGGAGAGGGATATTTTCAATTGGGCTATTAATTTCTATTTGTATTAGAGAGAATTCAGGGTAGTTGAGTCTTATACGAGGCGGCGCCTCGTAATTGCGGGGCAGGTAGATTCTATAGGCTTTTCCGAAGCGCTGTATACTTTTGAGTGCTACTATATTAAAAGACCTCAAGTTCCTAGCTCTCACCTTCGTTTTCTCCAGCACAAGAACTCGTCCCCTTTTCTCACATCTCGCCCTACATCAACATCCCCCAAAATGTTGCCTCTCGGCCGCATCCTGGTTGCTTGTGCAGCCACATTCAATTCCCTATCCAGCTGTCAGGTCAGCACACTTCCGAACTGGAGCCTGTCACCGCGCAATGTGAACCAGTCGTCCGTCTTCGACCTCACGGCGCCATCAACCGACCTCTTCAGGCACGTGCACTTGTACCAAGACACGGTCTACCAGAGCTTTACTTTTGACAACAAGAACCGCCGGCTCTTCGTTGCCCAGCGTCCCAATAACACCCCGGTGGAGCAGGGCGACTTGTGCATTACCCAGCTGGACTTTAGCGGCAAGATACTGGGGCACATGTGGGTCAAGGGCGCGGGCCACGGCGTTGCAATCGGGGCAGAGGCCGTGGGCTCGGACACATACATGTGGACCGAGATCGATGTCAAGTCCAATGGCTACGGCGACCGCATTGCCCGCTTTATGTATGTTAATGGCGCGACTATTGACGGCGGCTCGAAGGGCCTCACCAAGTTCAAGCCTGTCGAGGGTGCTGGGAACACCATCTGCACCATCGACCCGAGTGATGACTCCCTTGTTTGCCGCTACTCCTTTGGTGATACCAAGCGCATTGGGGCCTTCCCCGTTGCCGAGGCCGCCGCGAACAACTTTAAGAATCCCCTATATGACTTTGAGCAGCCGGCGCTCAAGGGGCGTTCCAACGTGTTCCAGGGTTTTGCCGCCTACGGATCGTACTTTTACATGCTCTCAGGCACGGCCTACGAAGTGAATGGAAATGTAGTCAACTCCGAGGTTACCAGCGTCGACGTCAACACGGGAAAGATCCGCCAGGGTCCTACACTGACAAAAGCCGGACAGTCGCTGTCCTTTCGGGAACCCGAGGGCATGGCCGTCTACACGACCGCCGATGGAGAGCCACGCCTCTTCCTGGGCTTCGCTTCAGGTGTGGCTGGGGATCGTCGTTGCAATATCTTTTACAAAAATAAGCTAGTGGCCGCTTGAGTAGGGGGATATCTGTGCTAGCTGTCAGTGCTTATCAGATGTTAATTCAGTCAATCAAATTGTCCGAATTTCTCCATTCAATTAAATCAATTAATGCTTTTGATAAGTTAAAAATGATTGATACAGCTCTCCCTAAAGTTAGATATATTAATATAATTTATTAAGATTCTGGCTCTAGAGATATTCAGGTTCTATTCTTATGAACTTATCCCTATATCTAAACTAGACTGCGGCATATCCTCTCTATTAGATATTAGATCCAATACTATATCCGCAAATTAAAGATAATAGATATTAGTTTAATACTATATTCTTAATAAAAATATCTATAGATATCTATATTAGTGTCAAAACGTATCAACCGTTCTTTATCAGAAAGGCATTCGTAGTGAGTGGGAAACCACTGCATTGGACCCTCGGAAGGGTGGTTTCTGAGGGTTTCCTTATGTACGTACACGAGCAAGCAAGAGAAAAAGATAGTGAATTGAATTGGAATTGTGACAATTGCCTGAGGTTTTATATGCATCCTGTCCGTCGCAAGTAAGTGCCGGTTTGATAAACACCTTACCGCTGCTTACGCTGGCCCATTCCACGGGGCGATCATATCTTCCACCACACTATCAACAAATACCTTTTTAGTAAAGACTGGTTGATGCGTTTTAATACTTATTTGGTAGAATACTACCAACGAACATCTTTCTGGTAAAGAACGGTTGATACGTTTTGGCATTCTTATGACAATTAATTAAATTCTAGGCTAAATCCAGGTAGGTTTGCGCGAGTAATTTCAAAAATTGAAATCCCATAGAAAAAGATGTTTTAAAGTTTAATAGCTTCAATAAGAAAAAGTAAAAAAAAAAGAAAAAAGAATAAATAACTAATTTATAAAATTATTTATTATAACTAAATAATAGATATATTATGATTATAATATCTTATACTAATGTAATAATAATTTTTTTAAAGAAAAAGTTGTTTAGTAAGTAGCTTTATATAGACCTGCGCACATAATGTGGTGCCAAGCCTGACTGGTAGGACTCTAGGAGCCGTCAACCATGACAGAAGTGTCAGAGAATCAAACACTTACGGCCAATAAATAGAATAGTAAGCACTACTACATAAAAAATTTAGGTAGTACAACCTGTTACATAGTATATAACCTAATATCTAATAGAGAGGATACGCCGCAGCCTACACCTATTAATAGATCCATGAAAGCTACCAACTAGGTCTAGCAGTGGCAGAATTTTCTGCCCACATAACGTCTATGGGATGGGTAACTGGTAACTTAACTACAAGACAAGTGGAGCGGGTTTTCAAGGGTGGGTTTAGGTTTTAGACGGGTTCTCCACAAACTTTAATCTTAATAGCATTGGATTACTTCAATCGAAAATATTGAAATATTGAATTACCATAGGTGAAAGCTGCGGGACATGCCGTAATATGAGAGTTGCCCTATTCAGATCGCCTCTTTCCTTCGCTAATATCCTCTAGACCGGCGAATACGCTGCAATAGAAGGACAACCATCTGCACGCAATGCGCCAAGACTAATCGACCCTGTCAAGGATATAGAAGCCGTCTATCTTGGCCAAGCACAAAGAATACGAGGCGTGCGATGGTGGGTCCAGTGCCGGTACACAACAGACTACCACTATCTTCTACCATAGGCGCTCATCTGGTCAATGTTTTCGTAAGAGATATAGAGTTACACTACACCCTGGCAGGCTCAAATATATACCGTAAGCTATGACCTATGGAAAAAACACACCAGAAACATACTTATAGGATAGAGAAACAACCGGTTATGTTCAAGTCGCCATTTGCTTTTAATGCCAACCATTTGAGTACTGCAGAGAGTGACTTGATATAATACTGTAGAATCTTGTTTCAATACTTGGATATCTCCCTGGCCCCAAACGAAACAAAACAGCTAACTTGAATGCCTAGTCCACTCTACTACCTCTCGCTGTCTGACAACCTTCGGCCACAACCCAATTGATGTGGGAAACCAGCTTATGCGAATGGCTCTTGCCAACGACTCTCCTTCTGTCGCCGCGGTATTCCAATCTCTTCTCGCCCTGTCATCCGTGCATCGAGATGGCTTGCAATCTCAGGCCGCAGACCTTCAAGTTGCCACTCTCAGAGCCCTTGTAGTCGCCCCGAAGAGCGATGATATCGGTTCCATGGAGGCAGCACAACTTGTCGCTGCGGGGATGCTATTATGCTCCTTCGAAATCAAACATGCATCTTGCACATCCGGTCAATGGATCACGCATATGCCAGGCGCAAAACCCATGATCAGAGTCTGCCAGCTGAATCGACATAGTGAGTTCAGCACCCTACTGGACTGGGTATACTACCACGATACCCTGTCACGGTTTAGTATGGTCTACTGGAATCCTTCATTTTTACATTCAGTATCAGACGAGTCTATATTGGAACCGTGGGATTCATCTGTGTAACGTTATTTTAGCCCT
Organism: Talaromyces rugulosus; assembly: GCF_013368755.1. Taxonomy (NCBI): domain Eukaryota; kingdom Fungi; phylum Ascomycota; class Eurotiomycetes; order Eurotiales; family Trichocomaceae; genus Talaromyces; species Talaromyces rugulosus. Next base: position 6,675,946 of record NC_049562.1, on the reverse strand, counting down.
GCTGTTAGAGGTATGCGAGACGACAAAATCACCAGAGATAGTCCCCGCCTATAATAGGGAAGAATACGCTAGTGTCTTGAAATTCTCACTTTCCGAATACGAAGTATTCCCATTTCCGATGATACAATAATGGAACTATTTCAGTCAGCAATGCTGGTATATCTCACTCGAGTGTCGTCAGTGGTGAGCCCACTCGAGCCAGCCGAGGAAAAAGAGCAGCGCATCCAGAATTCATTCGCTACCATATCCCAAATCGGCGCTTGTGAGGTACAATTTCCCTTGTTTATATTAGGCTGTGAAGCACGAAAAGATAGCGAGAGAATGTCAATTCTGAATTTGATAGCGAAAACAGAAGAAAAGGCCTCGTCGAGGTCCCTGTATCTCGTCAGAAAACTGATTATGGCTATCTGGACACAGGATGATTTGGCTGATCGGATAAACTTACTGGTGTTATCAGCTGTTGTGCGATTTTGCCGACGTTTGTGTGATATCTTTCATATAAAGAGTATGTAGATCTTATTATTGTCAGGTGTTCTTCGTTTCTATACGTAGATGAAGTAGGTAGTTGCTATATTGGAATGAATCAGGGAAGCTATGCTAGTAGGATGAAACAATTTAGGATTTATTCATGTAAAATGGAAAGTGCCTGCGCATATTTGTAGGTAAATCCAGCAGAAGCAGCCTTCCACACCTGATTCAATCAGCATGGTCGCCAGCATGCACTGGTAGGTAGACGGATCTTGTGATAAGTTGCTCTGCAGAATTGAAACCCCTACAACCATTGTTGGTTCCCAAAATGCGAGACAAACGACCCCCCATCTCCATTGTCCACGCTAGCCTTATCCATAACAGAAAGAACATCCTTTACGGCGGCCTCGGTGGTGCTGGCGCCTTTGAAATTTGGTGCATACTCTGCAAAGGAATAAAACATTTTTTTAAGCGTTCGCGCTGTTCCGGAGTTCCTGTAAGTATTATAGATATTAGTAACATTTATATAAAAAGCAACTTCCAAGGTTATACCACGCATACCGTCGTCATAACGTCCTGTATCCACTAATCCGGGACAGACGCTCATGAAGAGAATCCCTTCTTTATTATACTGTGCACTAAACTTGGCCACGGCGGTATTCAGGGCTGTTTTACTAATAGAGTACAGTGACGACAACTCTATCTGCAGCTTGGGGATCATGTCCAGCGCCGCCTGACCGCTGGAGATGGCGATTACTTTCTTCGTCTGGCCTCGACGGAGGAGGGGGGTGAAGGCGCTGAAGAGATGGATGTTGCCGACTACATTAACTCGGAGGAGGTGCATGAGTTCTTTTTCGAGGATTTCAGGCTGTTGAGCTCTGCTCTTATTAGTTTGCTCATTATCTTTATACAAGCAAGACATACAAGATTCCAATTGGATCGTATGCATCCCAGTGGGCCACTGCCCCGGCATTGGCTATCAAATTATCGAGACCACCTCCGGTGATCTTCTCTGTTTCAGCAGCTGCAGCCTACTATAGTCAGATATGAATAAGGTAGGTAGTAAGTTAGAAGGAATGTTGACTCACCTCAAGAGAATTGTAATCGCTGATATCACCCTGCAAGATATGGATGTTAGACCTTCCCGGCCACTCTTGAGTTACCCTAGTCTCAGTGGCAGACTTGTTCCGAACAAGGCCAATGACAGTGTTGCTGGGGTTGCTGGCCAGCTGGCTCAAGAACTCCCACTATATCTTCAATCAGCATATATATTTTAGATGACTAGCATAACCATGGACTCATCTACGATGCAAACTCACACCAATGCCCCTTGAGGCTCCAGTGATAAGGTAGGAAGGCATTTTCGAACAACTGATTGATTTTGATCGATTGTATTTTTCTCTCCTTTGAAAGTGATGACATGAGACTCGAGGGGGTATTTATATTTCATGCTCCATATATGTTCTCTCGCACGGGTTCTAAATTTAATCAATTCTATTTCTATGTAGTTGCATAGTGCACCATTCCTAGCCAGACTCATGGAATTCCTATTGGATTGCTTAGGTACTCATGCAAGCTAGTGAACTAGCCACGTAAGCTCCAGTTGTTAGAAACTAGTACAAGTTCTTTCATTTACTGTACAGAGTATGGGGTATCTCGCAGAAAGTTGTCCATTTTCTGTTTCCCGTCTAGGCCTGCAGCCAACGCGTCCTGGCAGGCTGGATTAGCCCCCCGCAGCCCTGAGCAAATACAATTGATTATATCAATTTCAAAAAACATATAACGTAATCGGACAATAACCCGGCCACCTCCGCCCAAAAACGCGTCAAATATTCAACTCCTTAATATAACTAGCCCAAGTGATTTCGTTAATACTTTTTTTTTAATCTCAGGCTATGCAGGGATTATGTAAAGTTGCGTATTCATGTTAGGCCAAGCTTTGGTGTCTGATTTACCCATCACTTACCTCCACAGTATGTAATGTCTAGAGCTCTAGGCTCCAATGATGCATCTTCCACCTCAGCCACCTTGTCTTTTTGGCTGGTGATGCTGTCGCTGGTGTACGTTCAATGTTGTCTATTTTACTAAGTCATATTGCTTGTATCAATGATACCCGCATCCGCCGGCCAATGGGAGCAGGCTTCTCACATAGTCACATAGCACATAGTCACTGCATAGTTATACAATATTTGCATCATTTGATATACTATCATGTCAAGTCCGCACGTCTACGAAATAACATATGTTCGGTTGATGCCACAGATTCACATGTAATAGTGGTGGCTATATAGATTCTTAACCATCTTCCGGTGTCTCGACAAACTCTTTTTTTTAGGAGGACTACTCTATCGCAGCCACAGAAAATAGTAGAAGCAATAATCCGGTAGATCTGGGTCGCGGGAAAAATGGTTAGCTTCCGCGGCGTTGGAATATCTGTAGACTTATACCAAGCTCGGTAACAAATATTGAGTAATAGCAATCGCCAGTGATAAAAGACTTACATTATCATCATAAAGACTAGTTATTAGCTATTGCATGGAAATCTCTGCGCGCCAATGGGATCTGTTGCCACTAACAGGGCTAATGTACCAGGTAATTGTACCGAGTGCGTTTTGAATTAGCTATTCATGTATACTTTCTAGTCTCATTGCAATCAAATATCGAGACCAACTCTGTCCTTTTCCTGCTAGGTCTTTCGAAAGTCGTCTGACGCTATCCTGCTTTGCTGCGTGATGCCAATCTCGATTATATGATGTGACATGAAATAGCTCAAGGATGAATAGCTAAGCGAAGACGAGGTGGAGAAAAGCGATACGGTCTTCTTTACCCGGGGTCAATATCGAGCCGAATGTCACGGGTTTCCTAAAATCACAGAGTCGACAACGCGCACTTTCAGTTAAACGAGGGCACGGCCTTGGACCCTGGCGATGGCTGCTGCAAGAGGCCAAGGCGGGTACGAGGGTTGATGGCGGAGCCCCACAATTCACGTTCAGACTCTCTCCACTGACTCTCCAGTTATCCACTCTCCACCGGGCAGTCTGGAATATTATCAAACACGGTTTATTGCGCGTATTATTTCTCCCCGTCTTTTGAAAGTTGATGCACTGATGGCAGATGTATCCAATCCCGCCGAGATGCACAAAACGCTTAGACTGCGCTAGGCCTGGGCAAACTCAAGCCTCAACTGTGAATTACTTAACCAACTAACTAGCTGATCACCCAGATCCCTACTCTAGTCCTCCACTGGACGACCGCAGAGCACAGCACGCAGATCGCCCGCCTGAAGCCAAACTCACCGTGGCTGGTTGTTGGCTGTTCATTGTTCTAAAATTCTCGCGCAATGGAACGATCGCCAAGCAGAATGCTATCCATCCGGATTAGGCTGCTCCAGACAAAGACCAAAGATTTGAGTTTGTTGCACCATCGTCCGGTTAGTATACGTCTTGTATGTACCTCCAATCTAGACAGACTCGGAGATAAGAACTCTCCGGCCAATCAGCACCTAGCAATTCGACTCCTGGGCGCGGTATTCCTCCTGGGTTTCTGGGGATAACACGCAAGTTTCCCGATGTGGCAGACATCAAAACGCGAAATCAAGATTCGTCGACTGCAGCAATTGGCCAGTGCCTCGGCTGTAGCTCCCAGCGGGCTCGGACCTCTCAGAGAGGATCGATAAGCAGTGATAATGATATTGTCCGGAGGAGACCCTGCAGCGTGTTATTCTTTTACCCGCACGATCTTCAAGTGTAGACCTTACCGTTGAGATATGAAGACATGCCATGCAGCAGGGTAACTATGGAGCAGAGTGTAGCGTATGGGGATTAATATTAACTTGGAGCCATCTGTTTAGATTTCGCCACCAGTTGACTGACGCTGAGTAATAAGCAGCACAATGCGAAAGAAGGATAGTCAAGATAAGCAGTGTATGCTTCCAACTATTAATATTGTTGTTGTGCAAGTCTCTGCCCAGTTGCGATTTGCTCGTCCGCCCACTCCAACGGTCTAGCCGGGGTGCAGAACGCTCTTGTCAAACTATGAGGAGCAGCGTGCAAGCCACCAGCATAGGCCCAGCCTAGTGTGATAGTATATTACTTTTTATTTAAGTTATACCTTATAAATATAAGGGGTAATTACTTTCTTTGTGATGCTTCTTTTGTGATATATTAACTTAATCTATAGGGGATCTACAGGCCTTGGTAAGCTAAATCAGGCATTTCCTGGGCATGGCACTTTACATATATATATGTAGGTGTAGTTGCATCAAGTAGGTTTATCCAAGCCAATTTAGAGAGTAGATAGTAACTTATATATTAATTCCTAAAAAGTTTATATTAAATAACTCTTATATATATTATATCAATTATATTAAATCTCTAAAAGCAATAGAGCATTTAATACTTTAGAAACTATATAAGCCTATTACCTATCATCTTAACACGTAGCCTAAGAGTTACAAGATAACTTTATCCAATAGAGCTACACATTAACTAGAATTTAATATTTCGATAGCATTCCTAATAATTACATACATTATTTAATAGTGTGGTGGAAGATATGACCGGCCCGTGGAATGGGCCAGTGTGAGCAGTGGCAGGGTGTTCGTCGAACCGGCACTTACTTGCAACGAGCAGGGTGCCTATAAAATCCCAAATAATAAACTCAATCTCAATTGTATTCACTAGGTGAACCGCGCTCCGCTATCTCTTCTTCTTCCTTTCTTTTAAAACATACGTAAATGAAAGAAATCCAGAGCCTCTCCGAGAACCATAAGATTCCCGGCCGCCGAGGAAACCACCTCTCCGAGGGTCCAATGCAGTGGTTTCCCACTGCAAAAGAAAGGGGGGGTTTTTTTTGCCCAAAGATCAACCACCATAACATGATAAAACTAAGATATACTGAAGTCCACTCCACCAGAAATCGATTGCTGGGTTATATATGATTGACAATTGTCAACCGAGCCGCTAATGTCCCCTGTTACCGCACCATTGGACGAACTCTGTGTTGTAGGAGGATAGAAAGTCCCTTTTGTACTTGGGAGATCCGCACATGTGAAGGTAGAATTACCATTCCAGGGATAGTACTCCACGAAGCCCACTTGTGAACTCTGAATACCACCTGCACCGGCTGGCAAGGTGTATGTACCTATATTCTGCTGCACCCCTGAAGAAGAATCGACAGCCGCACCAGACCAGGTATTTCCATCGCTCGTAACTACTAGATTCCAGGTATCCGAGTAAGACGCGAGAAAATCAACTGCGCAGCTCACTCCATCTCCACCATCTGCGCCGTTACTGCAGTTGTCATCTGTAGACGTGGCGCCAGAGACAAAAGAAGAAAAGACACCGTGCATGGTGCTACCAGAGTCAGAGTCCGGTCGCGGCTGCAAACCAATGTACCCGACATCTGCGAGTCCAACAAAACCGAACTGTTGCGCAAAGTAGTAACCTGCTGTATGAGGGGCATTGGCGATGTTAATCGGAAAGGTAATGTCTGTTAATCCTTCGGAAGGGACATCGGGGATGTTCCAGCTGATATCGCAGAGTGCCATACAGGACGGAATTAGGGAAGCGAGGACAGTCAAAACAATCGGTAAGAATTTCATGTTGTTTGTAATCCAGAGAGACTTGTTAAGAAGACTGAGCGTATTGTGGTGTGTAGAAAGACTAATCAGCTACGAGAGATGGAGAGAAAAGTTTAGAATATTTATACCTATTAGGGGATTTTCCGTCCACTTGGAATTAAAGTGACGTAGTATTAGCCAATACCACGGTCGTAAAAATTTTAATTATGATACTCATAATGTAAACAACAACTAATATTGTTTCACGGGTCAACGGCGCAACCGACCTACCTAGTCACATATTCTCTTACTATAGTAATTAGTTAAGAATAGAGTAAATAAGAAATCTGTAACGTTTTCGGAGGTAGCATTATTTTTAGATGGATAATATTCTCTTGCTTATCATATGGCTAGGGGGGTCAAGTTTGATCTTCTAGAATTAAAGTACAATTATAGGAGGCCGTGCGTAGTCTTGACGGCCTCGGGAAACTAAAATACTGTACACCTGTTTTCAGGGATATGGCAGTGGTACTTCTCAGGAGTCAACTAGCGTATTAGTCAACGCTCTAGCTACTTAGAGGTAACCCCCGCTTCATCGGTCACCGGGTTTCTATTAATGTAGTTACGTTTTATTAGTCTATCAGCGGTGGGTCTAATCTTCTCGCCTTTGAACAATAAATTGGCTGGGATAAATTGATTAAATATTAAAATATGGGGAGCCAAAAGCAAACCAGAGCACGACCTATCTAATTAGTCTTACCGCTCATGTGCAATACAAGGTAAAGATCTGCGTGGAACTTCTCTTATAGAGTTTCTTGGATTAATGTGTAACGTCGTAGAAAATGGAAGGCTTTCTAACTGCGTAGAGCCGTGAACGATATAGTTTTGTTCTAAATACACAACGGTAACAATTTGTGAACAGCTCAATCAAGTTAATCGCGATTGCAGTTTTAAAGAATGCCGTGGGAATGATCTCGATTCAACTCACGTCAAAAAAAAAGATTTGAAGCTTTCTGTCTAGCTATCGATTCTCCAAACTATACTATTACAATTTCAAGTCCAACACCAATGCAAAAGCAACCAACTAGTCCGTTGATTTTATTTCAGTAATAACTGTTAGACTGCGGTATACCTTCTCTATTAAAGACTATACACTAATCTATATATTAAGTTTTGTAGAAAAGAGAGTATAATATAAGAACTAGTATATTACTAGGGTTAGTACAGACTGCTTAATTTAAGAGTTATATCTGTTTTCTATAAGAATAGAGCCGTAATCTTAATTCAAATTATGGTTTAATATAGAAAGATTTATATATGCATATAAAAAATGGGAATCATTTAAAATCAGTAATTAGGTTAATTCTATAGTGACTTATCAGTACTGGCCGTGCAGTGCGGTTCACTGTAATTTATTCTTCCGCACGACCAGACCCAACACAGACCCAATCTAGTCTGGGTTGGGTTTTGGGTTAAAAATGCCGATACAGGAATCGCTTTACTATTGCAGTGAGCCGCATTGCATAGCTATCCATTGATAGAATGAACTAGATATCTAGATCAAAATCTATTGTGAAGTGCTAGGCTTGGAAATGTCTGATGTGGCTTACAAAGGCCAGCAGATCCTCTGTGAGTTGAGTCGATATATCACAAAGGATGTATTATAAAGAAAGCAATTACTTCTTATATTTATAATATATAACTTTATTAATAAGTAAGATTTTATTTAGATTAAACTTATAAGCTTAAGATTTTATCTCTAAAAATAAAAAGTTTTAAGTAGTTTATTCTATATTAATATAATCTATATCTTATATTCTATCTACTTTTTATACGTTATGTAATCTACAAATCACACTATCTAAATTATACAAGAAAAAAGAGAGACTTTAGTGAATAGCTACCCTATAACTCCAACCCTACAAATCATTCTACTACCAATATAATCACGCTGTTCGAACCTTATATTCACATTATATTATAGTACTTACTCACATCTTAAATTATACCAACTACTTGCCCTTGCTTGGCAAAGTGTTTCAGATTCTGAGATGGTGCTTCATCGCGTTGTTCTTATCCTTGTACAACAAGGCCTGCTTGATAGTTAAGTTGGATATCCTGTCTTCATATGTTGTAAAGTATCAAGATTATGAGTGAGGATTTACTCGTCTCCAGGGCCACTGAAACTTACCTAGGTAACTATATATTTCCAAGGCTCCAAGCTTATTCATCACCCTACCTACGTACGTCAAAAAATCTAGTAATTATTCGTACACAGAACGGTTCTGAATTATATCTAGGTATGCTTTTTACTAATTCCATTTTAACGGTTCAACTGTAAGATATTATTGCTGCACCTGCCTTTACGATTGATGATAAACTTGACGGAATACCAATCAATCTACAAAAAGCCAATTTGTAGCATCGAGCGGCGTGTACGAAAACATAGACAGCACTCCGATTGTATCCAACCGATCACTTTTTGCCATTGGCTTTTGCCCCATTGGTATCCGGCGAAGCCCAGTCGTAGAAAATAGTTGGGGTAAAGTCAACGGCTACCCCATCTTCCATGAGGGCTCTTATCTGACTCTCGAGACGCAGGTGATGCGGATCGTCATGGATGTAGTAATTCCGATCCTTTTGACTCGCAAACTCCATGACAAATCCATGTGTCATACCTTTCTGGAGAAATATGTTAATGCCAGAGGCATGGATACTCAGACAGGAGCAAGCTCACGTTTCCTCCCTCTTCGACGGAGTTATCAATTCCGCCTTTAATGGACAACATATATGGTTTACCCGTGTCGGGATGGACGCAGTTCTCCTTCAAACCCAGCAAATCAAGGAAAGTCTAAAAGGAGACGAGCAAGGAGTTAGAAATCAGATAATAACATATATCGATTCCCTGTGGCTATTTTCGTCTCACCTTTGCCTTGGCCTCTCTAGTCACCTCGCTATCGGGCTTGAATTTCAAGAAGAGACAATGTGTGACAGACATGACTGTGGGTGGTAGAAATGGTTAAAAATTGAATAGAAAAGGTAGTTCAGGTTGCTGTTTTCGAATTGTGTGTTGGTATGACTTGGATCATCTTGATTCTTATATCTCTCTTGGTGGAGTCGTCTCTGTGGCAATATAGACATTCTCCCTTGACTGCATTCAGCTCAGACTTAAATTTGGTTTCAAATGAATGACTATCAGACTCAGTTCTGGCCAGGCCTAGTCTGATACTGTGACACATGTGTGGATATAATTGCACTTGACTGTAGAGAGGATGTGGACTCAGTCTTAATGCCAGAACCAAGGAAGTATGTCATTTACCGGCTGGTTTATCCCGTATCATAACATCTTTGTGCCACTGAGACTTTCCTTTTGGTCCCAAATACAACAGTCTGAACTGGTAGAGATGAATTGAATGCGGTAATTGCCTGTCTTGAAAATATGAAGTATGAGGATGTAAAGCCTACATCATGAGCTAGAGGAGTACGCTGGATAGCAGGTTGAAGTATTATGGCAAGGATATTCACGACAGCGAAATGTTATGAAACCGGAAATCATCGGTATAATCAGCTTCTTCTATCCGGGAGGAATGTTCATACCTGCGTATCTAACTATAGTTGATGACAGCTGCACTTTGGAGTAGCATTGGGAAGAACATCCATCGTCATCCTGTCCATGAACAGAGTTTTTTTTTGAGATTCCCTTTTTTGATCCATGGTCGTAAACGTGGATATATTTAGAGTCATTTCACAATTCCAGAGTCAGCAGGTGGAGTCAAACGTCTCTACTTGCTGACGAACGCAGATGTTACATTTCTAGGATAAAGAAACCTACTAGTGTAGATGAGGTTGTAGAGAGGCAGGGCCAGGTGTCATTGTTCGGTCACAAAAATGATGACGAAGCAAAATTTATTCAGAGTCTCGCAAATGTAGTTTTTCAATTGTAATCCTACTTCTCCGCTTTTCTTCCCACGGTCCGTGATCCTTTTTGTCTCACTTCTTGTCTTGAAAGCGTATTCGCGCTTAAGAAAGTGTCACAAGCATCACCAGGTGGATACGATAAGTTTAATACTTCTATTGCCTTTGCCAATGTCAGATCTGATGTAATAGCACATAGAGCTTCAAAGAATGCTACGTTACATACTGCATGGCCCTTTCCTCGGCAGATGACTCTCTACAGACCCCCCCCCCCACAGACGTAAGAGACTATCAGCAATAGAATAAAGATTTACAAAGGCCATTTTAGGAGTGATCGTTTATATTATGTTTTCCAGTAAATGACAGTACATCGCTTGATTCGCCACCGATCGAAACGATTACAGCTTGACATCTGTGTACACACAGACATGGGAACGACTTCTGTGAATAGGTGCTATGATTATTTACTCTTGTCTTGCCTTATCAATGGCCTTTTGAAGTTCTTGGGCAAATTGATCCCGAGTCCATCCGAATCCTGGTTCCACACGACCTGTGTAGTCTGTAGAATAGCGGTCTTCCTCGTTGAAACATCCATATGTACCAAGCATGATGTACCCCATCGTACTGCGTCGATCCTGGACTCCCTTGGCGGTGTCTTCGTCCCAGAGTTTCTTACCTTGCTCGTAGAAGTCATCCAAACTCACGTTTTTGGCCGTCCAGGTTTGGTATTCCAACTCATTGAGGGTATTCAGGAGATCATTGCAGCTAATAATATAATCTGCAAAGTACGCCTGTCGGTCCTGGTAGGCCTTAGGGTCTTTTAGTACACGTATCGTAGCCCGACCGACAACATCAAGAGCTGCATAAGCGTTACGCTGGTTGCCTGAACCAAAGATCGTCACCTGCCTTGCCTTAGCATCCACCCAGAAGATGCCGTTATCGATTGCTAGTAGAAATTTAATTAGTATTGAGTAAACTAAGTTTCCCTCTATAATAGAATCCCTAATCTGTAACATACCCCAGTCAAAGAAGGCCCCAGTGAGGATGGCGGTCCAGTGCAGGGAATCTCGTTGCTGGATGAGCTGCTTGGTGACCTTATGCGCTTCCACCTTATCGTCATAAATTCGAAGCTCGTGGATATGCTCATTCAGATAGTTGCCGCTAAAATCGGGTGTGATAATGTGTCGTACCGATTCTGTTTCGACCGCTGCCTGAACGATCTTGTCCTGGTGCACGACTCCGCTAGGGTTTAGAGCCTCGACGACGGCATGCTGACCTTCGAAAGCCTTCTTTAGTGAGTTGACCGAGCTGTAGTCGACGTCGCCAACCTCGCGTAGGCGACTCGACTCAGGGAACGGCCGAGACGAACTGCCTCCTATACGTCTGACAATCGTCACGTAGAAGGAGCCATCGTCGAGAAGGGCCTTGACAATTTCTTTACCAACCAACCCAGTCGCCTGACCCATTGATAATGTAAGTTTATACCTCCAATGGCGGGGGGGGGGCTGGGGACGGGAACATCTCGTACCCCAAGGACAACGACATTTCGGATGTCAGACATGATCGTTTCAGATGTTCTTAGCAGAGCAAAATTTGTTCACACGGCTTAGTTGGGATGCACAGATTTAGGAACCGGTGAGTTGTGGGTGATTTGGACATCAGTGTGAAGTGCGAGGCTGGGCTCTATATGTAAGGGCCATCCTTACTGAAGGATGCATACATACCCTGCATATCGAGTGTGTCGTCAACCACAAAACCCGATCGCCGGGGACGTAGAGTTTGGAGAGATCAACATCGGACTTTAACATATTCAGTTAATGTAGGTGTAACGATACACAAGTTTCGCCACCAATGACCTTGGCTTGGTCCCACACTTCCGATGTCCTTACTGGTAGGATGTAAGTCGCAGGCTTGTGATCGATCGTAAATTTGAATCTTGACGGAGCTTGGGCCTCGTGACAAAAAAAAAATACCGGTTTTCAAGGATGGTAGTCCAGCCAATGGATTTCGCTGGCTATGACCAGGGTGTGTGGAGGGGCGCGGACTTCTGCATAGAGCTCGAAATTCTCGTCCGAAGTTGAACGTGCTTGAATTATTTACACACACATATCTCTACTATCCACCATAGGATTTGGGATGGTAGGTTTAGAGTGTCGCTTGACCTGAGCAGCGACATCCCAAATTATTACTACATAGACTGGTTCACGTTTAAGGTTTTAACGTTGGTTTTAGTTGGCGTTTTCAGAAGGTTTTAGTAGACTTCTAGATGGATTAGGGTTTATTGGAATGCTTCTCTAGTGCTGTGGATGGTGCATGTAAAGAATTCCCTGAACAATAATTCACTAATTCTCAAGGCATAGGGCTATTTAATATGTAGATGCAATGGATCTGTTTCATTTCAAATACGATATCAAGAGGAAGTAGAGGGAAAACTGGTCTATGGTGGCTGTGACGAAGAATATATTAGAGAGCATGGAAAGGCGGAGTAATATGCAATACTCCTAGATGACAATCCGCCACCTGCTATAATTTAGACTCGGAGGTAGATAGATCTAGAATCGCTTTCGATACCCTTCAATTGCCTGTATGGCAAACACAGTCGACACCCCGCGATTTCCAATGGAGATGTTCTTAGACGCATATGTGTACATCGCCCCAGGCTCCCATCCCCCGTCCACACATTGCATGGCCAGCAGGCGATTCATTCCACGAACATCCCGTATACCCATCTCGTTGCAGGAAATCAGGCGCATGACAAGTGCGATAGGATCGGCAGGTAGACCCAGTCGTTCCTTCAGGCGTTCGCGAAGAAGTTGTCGCAGCTCTTCGAAAATACCGCCGAGGTGTGGCACATGCCGAAGCAGCCGCCCTAAAAAGAACAGAAACTGCTCCGGGTTAGGATAGAACGGGGTTCCATGCATGTACGCACGCTTGATCACCACCTGGCGGATCCATTCCAGCGTCGGCGCGAGTTCATGGCCACGGCCATATGTGTAAAAGAGCGTCAGTACGTTCACACACACGACAGGGTCGATGCGGTTTTTGCGGTCGGTGAAAAAGGTCTGTCTTATCAGCTTTTTTTGGCTTCCCATCGAATAGGGCAAGGGCTAATTACCAAGATGAGGCCATCCTGGTTGACGTATTGTAGCATCCGATCTAGTAATTGATGGGCTTCTTTCTCCTCTATCCCTAGCACAGTGGTGGCCATGGAAGTAGTGTCCAGATCGTCGGGAAAGTTTGATTTTGTAAAGATTGGAGTCCCTGATAAGAAAAGGCATCAATGGGAGAATGATTGGGAATAGGCGGGAGCTGGGCTCTGAGATCAACCCACCTATGAAGAAGTTCCATGTAGAAGATTTGTCCTTATGTTCCAGTTCAATGAGGGTCCTTCAGATCCAAATGTTAGCTATTCGATCAAAAACAAGGCCAGACAAGGAAACTCACTTATCCCCTGTTGCCTCTAGAATCAGCAATTGAGCAAAGTTCTCTTTCATAATGGTGCCGTTTTCACAGACCGAGTGTAGCTGCTTTGCGTGCTGTTGCAGAAAGGATCGTGCTCGCGATAGTGGATCCAGGATCAAATTGTGCAGAATCTGCTCGATCTCCGCGGCAGATGTTGATTTTATGCCCTTCATACCGAGTGACTGCGCCGTCAGAACATTTTCCGGCTCCGGGTCAATAAAGATGATTTCGTGCGGCGACTTAGAAGTGCTTTGAAGCACATGGCGAAAGCATCGTAGCTCAGGCTTGCGCATCCCCATCTCGGCCGATGTGAAGATATGGTCAAAAATAGTCCAGTCTACCGGCAATGACCGAATGTGGGCATAGTCTTTCTCTGACGCATTAGAGACAGCGTAGATCTGTAGCCGGCCACCTGTCGTAGTCTTTAGGCGACGGAGCTGCTCGAGCAGGTCTGTGTTGACAGTCATAGTCCCCCGGACCTGCGCAAACATAGTATCGATGACACGGGGCGGCAGATTCCACTCTGCCTCCAGATGTCGCTTGTATTCATCGTAGGATATTTCATTACGCTGGTACTGGAGAGTCGAGGAGTAGCATATTAGGGACTGATAAGCCAAGCGCGGTACGGCAGTGAGTTCATCTAATGAAGTTTTCACCACCACATTGAATAGTTCCAGGAGAACGGCTGTATACGTAGATTCGAATTTTTGAATGGCCATCGTGTGATATATTATGTAGCACTTGACAAAATGACCTCAATGAGACAAAGCGAAACAGGAATCACCAGGTCTTCATGTACATGATTGATTTAAGTCTCACGGTAATTTGTCCTTGATGAGTTATAGATATATCCCGAACCAGGATTCATGGAACATACTACACGTAAGGAGTACTCGGGAATGATGACTGCTACTGTTCCTATTGTTCTCCTGCACTTATTGTCGATCTTGAAATGTCAATTACATCTTTCAATCGGCAAGCATACGTAAAGTCTTCGTGTCCAGCAAGGGAGACATTGCCAAGTCATGTTACCCTTCAGAGAACAAACAGTGATGGTGTCTTCGATGATGAATGATGGACCAGAACATTCTTGATTGTGTAGCCTGGAGAATCGGGCAAGGGGACGGGGAAAGGAAAGACCGAGTCAACGTCAAGTGCGTGTTCCCACTGCCGTCATCTGTGTCTTAAATGGCCTGCTAGTGAAGAGTGCAGGTGTGGAGTAGATCGCATTCCAGTGTTTACACGGTGAATGAATCCGTCAGTCTGGATGCATGCCTGCTGTGTGAAATCCAGATTCAGCCCATTGAGTAAGGGTTTGCTTAGCCTTGTCCACGAGGGGGGTTCATGGCTCAACGCTTCAAATTATGTGGCTTGTTCCTGGTCAGCTGAATCAGCGCACTCAAAGGGAAATATATACCGTGTTATGGCAATCATAATTCTGGTACCCAGTATGGATTATTCAATAATATTTGATGTTATCGTAATCTATGATCATCGTCTTTCATAGTTAGATTCATCACCGCTGCTATCTGCTATTTAAGAAGGATCTGGAGCAACGGGATATGTCTTTTTGAGTCAAGAAATAACCCCCCCCAAGCTTTTGGAATTTACCACATTCTATGTTCAAAAGCCCTCTCCGTCATACGTTTCCATTTCGCTGCTAGCGGGACGGCCCACTTGCGGCCCGTTATTATTTTCGTCATGGTAGTACAGAGTATGTCGACGCCGATCATGGTGGCCTCGGGCCTCCTTACAGGTAGACCTCAAGTTGGCACGAGAGAAACCCTTCGCCTGGACTACGTACGAGTAATTATAAAGTATTACCTGGCAGTCACCATTTCCCGATGGGCTCTCCGCTGCAGTTCCTAGCGCTGCCCGAAGAATACTTCCTGCCATCGGCGCAAATTTCCGAGCAATGGACTTCAAGCAATTCTTCCATCATCCCTCCTTTACTCTTGCTGACACCAGCTCGGCACGAGCGGTGGGAGTAACCTCACTTTGGCTCATAGTGAGTAATCTCGAATGAGAATATGGAAGGAGAGTTGAGCTCATCTGTCTATCTTGATCTAGGGTTTGGCATGGTTCACCAAGATCCTATACAACATTTACTTGCATCCGCTGGCCAAGTATCCCGGGTCTAAGCTATATGCCGCCTCATCAATCCCCTTGGCAATCGCACAACTTCGAGGCCGATGGCATCTTTTTGTGCAGGCGGCGCATGAAAAGTACGGCCCCGTCGTGCGCCTGGGACCATCGGAGCTCTCGTACATATCTGCCCCCGCTTGGAATGATATCTACGCTCGACGCGGAGTCAAGGCACCGTTACCCCGAGACCGTACCTTCTTCAACGACATGCTGGTAGACCCTGGGTCCATAACCATGGCCGACGACACCAATCACGGGCGGATACGGCGGTCGCTGGCGCCGGCCTTTTCGCAGAAGGCATTGTTAGAACAGGAATCGATCATACAGGGAAATGTTGACCTGCTATTGGACCAGCTACAAAAGCGTGCGCAGCAGGGCTTGGCATCTGATCTACGAGCGTGGAACAATTATGCAACGTTTGATCTGATTGGGGACCTGGCATTTGGTGACACGTTTGGATGCCTCAAGACCTCCGAATTTCATGAGTGGGTGAAAATGGTGCTAGACTACTTTTACGTGGCCACCCTGTTGCAGGTTGTACACCGCTTCCGGCCGCTGAACAGGCTGCTCGTGATGATGCTTCCTGCCTCGCTTGTGGAAGAGAAGGAGAAGCACACGCGCATGGCCCTCGAAAAGGTGCGCACCCGCACGTCTACTACCGTCGAGCGATCGGATTTTATCCACTACATGCAAAAGGCCGTCGAGCTGGGCAGCATCACAAATCACGAGCTAGAGAACCAGGCCAGCATTCTCATCCTGGCTGGCAGCGAGACGACCTCCATCGCCTTGACCTATGCCATATACTTCTTGATCACTCATCAGGATACGATGCGGAAATTACGTGCTGAATTGACTCGGAACTTCCAGAACGAGCGGGACATCACTCTCATCACAGTAAATCAACTGGAGTACCTGCAGGCCGTCCTGCAGGAGACTCTACGCATGCGCCCACCGATTACAAACGGCTTTCCGCGCCAGACTCCCAAAGAGGGTGCCATAATTGATGGCCAATTCGTGCCAGGAACGGTACGTCCTTGTTCCATTTATTTTCGTTATATATTCCAGCTGACAGGGGTTTTCTTTTTCTTTTCAGACAGTGGTAAACATCAGTCATTGGGCCGCGTACCAATCCTCGGCCAATTTTCTTTATCCAGACCAGTTCCGACCAGAGCGATGGACGGGTGACAAGCAATTCGACGGTGACTCAAAGGACTGTTTTCAACCGTTCTCCGTCGGCCCTCGGAACTGTATCGGCAAAAAGTTCGCTTACGATAGTATGAAACTCATCCTAGCCCGCATGCTATGGCGGTTCGACGTGGCACTGGAAGGCGATGTTAGTAAAGGAGGAAAGAATGACACCTGGGTTTCTGGCCATGACTCGTTTGTCTCGTGGAATGTGCCCCCTTTGAATATATCCCTAACTCCACGGCAGTAGGTTTTAATCTGGTGTTTCCCCTTCTTCTTTTCTCTTCTACGATCTTGTGCCTTGTATTGTTTCCACCTTCCTCTAATATATTCCTGCATTAAAAACAACATGGATCTCAAGAGGATACCTGAAAACGAGAAAGGCTGTCTTGCTTGCCATATTTCGAATTAGAAATCTAAGAGCTTCTACGATGGCAGGTTGTATGGGTACTTTTTCGCTTTTGCTTGTACTTTTCGAAACACCTTTTTTTGCATAACTCCGACCGAGTCAGCAAAGGTAATATCCCATTCAAAGTCTTGGCTTGTTATCCCATGATACATAAGTGGATCGCATATCCAGGTACGGTGTAAGCGAGGCCGTCAAGTGTCAAACATCGATTGTCGTAACTGCTTGATTGTTGAGATCCAGTAGGTACTATTGTAGTAGTTATATCAGTAAGTACTCAAGTGACTTTTACAGCATCACTTTTGGGAGTCCTAGAGCAAGGCATAGAGGTAATAAATAATCAAATTGTAGAATTCTAACGCTAAGCTCGTGAACATAAAGAGTGTGGGCCGCAATGTATGGTGAACGTAATATGGCTTTTCCCGTCATCGAAATAATCGACCAGAAAATTGACCGAAACTCGCACTGTTATAGTAACTCCCTCAAGGTTCAACCAAATCAACCGGCTTGACAGCAACCTGAACAGGCACCTTAGCCTCATCGAGCACCCGAGCATGGGTATCCTTCACCAAAATCTGGGGGCTGTCATGCATTAAGGCCATAACGGCCTTTATCTCACCCAGGAAGGCCTGGACCTGTGTGTCGTCGATGACTTCTCGGTCAAACTTTGCCGTCAGCGTCACTGAATCCGCTGAAAGCCAGCATGCCAGCATCAGTGCCCATTGTGCTCGCATGCGATCCGTGATCATCTGCCACCGCTTAAACAGACCGGGGAAGTCCTGCGATGTGTCTGGTTGTATGAGCAACAGGGTCTGGAATTGGCCTGCGGCAGCGGCGCCAGGATTGAGAGCAGCGATATCGCGCGCTTCTATGCCTTCATAAGACATCATTTCCAGAGCCTGTAGCTTCATGCGCTGTAGACTCGCCCCCAGACTAATCTCCTCATCCAGGCGCACTCGGATAGGCAAGATGGTCGCCGCTGGCGCCGCCATCGCTGCGATATCATGCACAGGCGCCCCGCGGCGAGCCATAGTGAAGCCAAAGGCGACGTCCGGCACGTTGATATGCCACGAAGTTGCGATCGCCAGGGCCAGGGCCAACTTGTTCGAGGCGGTAAACTCATCAGGGACCAGGGGTACGTGCTGGTGCAGTTCGGAGTTCTCCAGAGATTGATGGAGTGAAGAAGGTAGCGGTGGGAATACTCTACCGTGGAAACCGTCAAACATGTTGTTCCAGAACTGCCGGGTGGACGACTCGATCTCCCGGGTCCATTTGACAAACGCGCTGTATGGTATGACGGCTGGTGAAGATGGAATTTCCGCACGGTACTCGTGGTCCATATGTTGAAAGAGCTGTGTGAGGGTGTATAGATCATATAAAACATGATGCAGTATCACTACCAGGATGTCCTTATTCGGACTTAAAGCCGCACGCGCCTGGCGTTGCCCAATTCCCCAGATATCTGCGTACTGGACATTGTAGTTTTCGAGACTTGTTGGGCGGTCCAGGGGAATCTGTTCACGGACAACCGCTTGGAGCCACCGCTCCACTCCAGCCTCGATAATTCGCGTGCGCAGGATGGGATGGCAGGCTACCACGTGTTTCCAGGCCTGCGCCAGTCGGTCCACGTCCAAGTCAGCAGGCATGTCAAACTGCATCCGCAGGGTATAGTTTCCCAGCCGCTGCACTGACGGCCGGATTATGCGTTCCTGTAGCACCGTGCAAGGGTAGATGTCCTCTATAATCCTGCCAGGAGCCAGATGACACTGATCTCGTGCCGCCTGAAGAACAGTAGTTCTCTCGATAGATGATAGCTGAGCGAATGGCTCAACTAGCGGCAGCAGCTGCTGACCAGCGGATTCCATGGTTGCCAGCTGTGCCAGATCCGCCAGCGTGGGATGGTTGAATACGTCCGGCACGGTGAAGTTGGCCAGCCCAGGGGTATGGTGGACCTTACCCACGAGTTTCATTGCTAGTAGAGAATCGCCGCCGAGCGATACCCACGAGTCGTTGCGCCCAATATTGAGTCGAGCGACCCCGAGGATGTCGGCCCAGAGTCCTTGCATGGTCCCCTCCGCTGCACCGATCGGCATCGCCTTGTTGGCTGTGGAGATGCCGCTGTAGAGCGACAACTGGTCGACGGTGAGCTGCGCTGCCTGCTCGCGAAGGTGCCTGCGGTCTGTCTTGCCTGTTTTGGTCATAGGGATGCGATTGAGGCGGAGATACAGATCTGGGATCATATATCGCGGCACGCTCCGTCGTACTTGTGACTGTAAATCCCGGATCTGTGCTCTAAAGGCCTCATCTGCCTGGCCAAACAGTTGCTCCTCATTATCATGAGATGGCGCGAGAATGAAGATACTCAGCGACGGCGATCGGTTAGGGGGCACGACAACCTCAGCAACAATCTCAGGATGGCCTGGAACATGCTGCCGGACATGATGCTCGACCTCGGTCAGCTCAATGCGCTGGCCACGCAGCTTCACCTGCGTGTCCTTCCTGCCTATGAAGTACAGTGTTCCATCCAACTGGTACCGGACCAGATCGCCCGTCTTATACATCAGTCGATCCGAGATCCGGTTCGCGGGCAGCCAGGGTGGATTCTGGATGAAGGCCCTGGCATTCTGCTCCGGATTATTGAGGTAACGTTGGCTGACTATTTGCCCATCTAGGACCAGTTCACCCGTCGCACCCACAGGCATTAGTTGCGTGTGGTCGTGCTCGTCAACCACCCAGCACGTTATCCCATACGCACGGCCGAGAGTAGCCAATGGTGTGGATGGTGCGAAAGAGGACTGGATAGTGACGGCGATGGAGCATTCCGCAGGCCCATAAATGCCGACCACATGCACATGGGAGCTCCAAGCATCAAGATCACGGCGTGCAAGACTCTCCCCCCCGAGGACTATGTATCTCAGTGACGGCACATTGCGAGGATTCAGGATGCGCGCCACCGAAGGGGTGAGCTGCACCCAATTTGCCTGTAACTTGTTGATGGTCTCCTCCAGACGATTCTGACGGTCGTCATCTGAGGGCACACAGAGACAACCACCCGGCAGGATGGACCAATATTGGTCGTAGACGCCCACATCGAAAGAATATGAGGCAAACTGCAGCACCCGTGCGTGCGGGCCCAGCTGCAGGGCATCCTTATATGCCAGTAAGGCAGATGTCATAGCTGCATGGGTCAGAACGGCCCCTTTGGGCTTGCCGGTCGAGCCCGAAGTGAAGACGACATAGAGAGGATGATGTGGCTGGATCTTGACCGATGGCACCGGCTGTCCCTCGGCTACTTGCGCGAGCTTTTCCAAGCGGTCGTCAAGGATGACGACTAGCAGTCCATCAGCCAACTGGCTTGCAAGCTCTGCGCGTGCCGGCGAGCTGAGCACCAGGTGTGCGCCGAGATCATTTGTGATCTCCTGCAAGCGAGAAAGTGGATGGGAGGGATCCAGGAGCGCAAAGGCACCGCCAGCCTTGGTCACAGCGTAGACTGCAATCGTAGTCCAGCATGACTTGTCTGAGCAGATTGGTACAAAAATTTCGGGGCCAACACCCCGCCGTACAAGCAGCCGGGCCAGCATGGAGGACTTCACATCGAGTTCGTGGAATGTTAAGTTGCCATCCCACGCCTCGACGGCCGTTGCGTTTGGCTTCTCCTTGCAAACGCGCTCGAACAGCTCGTCGGCACACACTCTCTGTGTTTCTGCGACAGTGCCATTCCACTCGGCCAGTTGCTGGCGATCGGAAGTGCTAAGGTTCTCCGCTTCAGGTAGTTCAATCGCGGCCATGGTGTATAATAATAGATGTGTTGAAGCAAGTGAAGACGCAATCACGAAGTTACTGGCTGAGCTAGGGTAACAGCAATCAAATAATATCTCGATATCGTTGGAGAAAATAGGGGGGATTGTGAACGTCATCCAAATTCTATGGGAACGCTTCTCATCTCAGTTTTAGCTGCGCCCGATGATTCCCTGGCGACCTTCACGTCTGCTGTGTAACGAGATCTTCATGCTAGGGATAAGCAAGGAGGAACTCGGGCTCTCATACGTGATCTATCGTACTTACAGGAGAGAGATCGCAAGCAACACTGTTGTCAATCAAGTACTCGTCAACACAAAACAAGTTTACGTGGCAGTCTCTACTATGCACTCGATATTGCCAAGCCTGGAAAAAATGACCAACTTCTCCTCATTATATTTTATTTTTCGCAGACCCTTCACCGTATTGTTTACTGCAGTAGCGGTATAGACCCGGTGTTCTACAAACAATAGCTACTCCGACATCTATACGGAACAATTCGACAAGGCAGCGAAGGAGCCACACATCTCTATAGCCCCTTTCACATCCCAAATAGGCCGCCGCCAGAAATACCAAAAGCTATGTACCTTGATCAAAATATAGATAGATATTGTCTCTATATGGGATGAGATCTCAGACGAGAATCATACAAGCCCGTTTTTACCTACATTTCCTATCCCTCAAAACTATCTGCCGTCTACATTCACTTAGATAGACAACAACAAAAATTTGACTATGAGGAAGCTTGATTTCATCTTTTCCTAGTCGGGAACTTTCAAGATTAGAGAAGTGTCCTGGGTTTCCTAACAATATGAAGCGCTACCAGTCATTTAGCACAAAGCCCTAAAAACAACCCCAATCCTCAACGATAACAGTAATAGATGAAGGACCTACTACATCAATTTGATATAATGTCAGAACCTCGAGAAATCGCGGTCTTAACTCGATTCAGAATGCCATCAATATCGGTATCTCTTTTAGCAAAGGCCATGTCAATCAGCGCCCGACGCGCCTCGTCACGCGGCTTAAAGATGGCTGGGAATGGTACCGGTCGCAACAGAGCTCCCAATTCCTGCAGATTATAAGGGTCAATCTTAGCGCGGACCCCGTTCTCGTAGCCGGCTTCGAAGTCGAACGCCCAGAGCAGCCGTGGGACCATGATGTCCAAGGTCTTACGCGCCACATACTGGCCGGGACACACGCGGCGACCATATCCAAAGGCATGTAGCGGCAGATTTGGATTCTCCAGCCAGCGATCCGGACGGAATGACAAGGAATCAGTGTACGTGTCTTCATCCAGATGCGCCGACCAGTGGTTGAACATGAGCACGGAACCCCGGGGTATCTGGTATCCCATGAAGGTGTCATCCTCCGAGCTAGCATGCACTACTCCTCCAGGCGTGATGGGACGCCAGCGCAAAACCTCGTTGATAAACGCGCTAACATACGGCATCTGGGGCAGATCAGCGACAGTGGGTAGCCGCAAAGGTCCCACGACGGCGTCGAGCTCGGTTTGGGCCAGTTGCACCGCATCTGGGAACAAAATAGCAGCCATGGTGCAGAAGCGGAGCACTGTGGAGGTTGAATCGTTGCCAGCCTCGAACAGCACCCCGATCATGTAGAGCACCTCCTTATCAGTAAGTCCACTGGTGTCTTCGGCAGCGTGGACGTGTTTGGTGAAGTTCCAAGCTTTGGTGCGCATGGCGTGGCTCGCATTGGACTGGAATAGACGCATTGCTCGGTCATGGAAGCGGTTTCCCATGCTCTTCCATGGGTTGAGGAAGCTAGGCAGCCGGTTGATGAAGGGGAAAATGTCGACCAGCCAGGTGCCGCCAGCAATCGCTGCGACGAAGTTCTCAGCAATCTTCAGCATTTCATGGAATTCGGGCTCGTCGCCCTGTAGCGGCTTGCCGTACACGAGACTGAAGATGATGCTTGACGTGAAGCGCGTATAGCATCTATTGTACTCATTGGTGTGCATCAGATGGTGTAGCACCCGGATGCTCTCGCTTTCAATGAGCTCGGTGTAGTGCTGCGTTTTTCCCGCCGCCAAGATGGAGTTGTGAATGCGGTTGTGGATCTTCCACTTGGGTCCATAGGGGAGCAGGGCTGTGTGTTTGTTTTGGGTGAGGTTCTCGTTGCCCATCACCATGCGCGGCCGCGAGCTGTAAATGCGCCCGCGTTTGCCGAAGAGCTCTTTGGTAATCTCCATGTTTCCCAGGAGAATAAACGTCTGACTACCCAGGGACAAGCCCACTATTGGGCCATATTTTTTGTGCCATTTGTCAAAAGTATGTATCACCGACCCTGATGGAATCTGGTGAAGATTGCCTATAAAAGGCATCCGAGGGGGGCCGGGGGGGATGTTTTTCGACCTGGTCTTGATCCATAAGGTGGTCAAGAGTACAAGACCGCAGACCAGCGTGGTCAATGAGAGTTCCATAGTTTCTGAATGAGAGATGTACCGCTAAAATTATCGGGTTTTAATGAATGGTCTGATAATTTCCAAGACGTAGAAGATGATTAGATCCGTCATGTTTTTAAGTCAAAGAGCAGGATTAACGGGAATGGTAAGCCAGCTATAGATAGAAGATTACATGAATGCATGACTGTCAGTCGCATCGGTGAATAGACCAAGCAGAGATACGCGCTGTCCCCTCCTGCATGTGTTCTCACCATTCCTTCGCCTAGACCGCAGAAATATATAAACAGAAATATGCAGACAATCCGGAAGGGATCGACTAGATGTCCTACAACCTATTTTCCAGATGTCGTCATTTATACAATCCTTGCATGAAGATTTAGGCATGCATCACCGATCATTATTAAAATTAGGGCAAAAAATGCCAGCCTAGATGATCCCACGCAGACTGGACAACTTCCAATCATCCTGCAACACATGTCTATCTATCTATTGAAGCCGAAAAGGCAGAAAAGTAAGAAAAAGGAAAATGCAAAAAATTAGAGACCCAAGAAGTTGCATCTTTCTTTGACTCGTAGAGCCATTATCAACAACACCCAAAAGCTGCGTTATCTGCTCCCGGGCCTTGGCCGGGTCTGTAAATTGAACGCCATGGATTCCCAGTGAACGAGCCGATTCAATATTCTCCAGCTTGTCGTCCACCATAATCACTTCCTCCGGCTTGCCCGAGATTTCACGCAACACGTGCTTGAAGAATTGAACATCGGGCTTACGCATGCCTGCGTGTCCCGAGGGAAAGACACGGTCAAACAGGGACCAGTCTGCCTCCACCGTCGTTCGCAAGAAGTCGTAGTCCTCTCTGGAGATGTTTGACATTGCATACACCGACAGATTCGGTTTCCTGGCTTTTATCTGGTGAATAAAAGCCGTCATTTTGCGATCTTCGCGTAGTGAATCCCGGGCTTGCTCAAAAGCATTGGCAATTTCCACGGCCGGGAAGCCCAACTCGTCACCTATTTGTTCATAACACGCGTCCCGTGCGAGCAAGCCCTTTTCGTATTCATACCAGGCTGGCATGGAGATGATCTTTCTCATGGTTTTGGGAGAGACCTTGGTGTCTGTCTGCTGAGACCACGTAAATAGGACATCTCCGAGATCGAAAACAATGATGTTGTAGGGAGCCATGATGAGAGCCAAGTGTGCTAATATACAGAGCGCTGGGTTCTTGAGGATTTAGACTTAGCAGTTAGAATACGTAGTTCTTCAGGAAGACTCTCTCTATTGGGAAGACGAAGTGGAACATGTTTTTCGCATGGTGTGGGGATGTCATCCCCTTGCTGCCGTGCTGCGTCTCTGGATGATCGCAGCCCTTGCGGTGTGTTGGCACATTCTACGCAGTTTGGCATGCAGTACTTACCTCCAAGAATGCTATGTAACATCTACAATAAGCCTAGATTGCGTGGAACATCATTAGAGAAAGAGCAGTGTAATATATCTCCAAAACAAGTATCAGATCTACTACCTATTTGACAAGATCTTCTCCCGCCTAAGTACAGCTATCCCCAAGTCCATCCATCATGACCATTCCATCGCATTTACTAACGATAACTCCCCTGGCAGGGAAGACCGCCGTCGTCACCGGCGCTGGCGGTGGTATTGGCAAAGCTATTGCCGTCTTGTTCGCTTCCGCGGGAGCCAATGTTGTAATCGCTGAAATCAACGAGGAAGCTGGCAAGCAAGCAGCGGCTGAAATCCAATCCTCTGGAGGCCACGCTCTGTTTGTGGCTACTGATGTCTCCAAATCGGCAAGCGTACAATCGATGGTTCAGGCGGCCCTCACGCGATTTGGCGGACTTCATGTTGCCGTCAACAATGCAGCGATGCAGTGCGATACAACGCCTGTCTCGGAGCTGGATGAGGACTACTGGAATAAGATCATATCAGTTAACTTCACGGGTGTCGCCCTGTGTCTGAAATGGGAGCTCCAGGCTATGATCGCCCAAGGCTCCGGCGGCTCCATCATCAACATGGCTTCAGCCACAATCCGCAAGCCTGGACCCCAGATGCCCGCGTACACGGCAGCCAAGCATGGGGTTCTAGGTTTAACCAGATCTGCGGCTATGGAGAACGGAGTGCACAAAATTCGGGTCAATGCCCTGAGCCCGGGGGGCACCATGACCGAACTGACGGCCACAGGG
Source organism: Talaromyces rugulosus (assembly GCF_013368755.1). NCBI lineage: Eukaryota > Fungi > Ascomycota > Eurotiomycetes > Eurotiales > Trichocomaceae > Talaromyces > Talaromyces rugulosus. The sequence goes on along the minus strand of NC_049562.1, from coordinate 6,650,387 downwards.
CTCGAAAAACTCGGTCTCACCGAGGCTGACATGGCCTCGCGCATTGGCGTGCTTGGTCGATTCGCAAAGCCAGAGGAGATTGCGCACGCGGCCCTGTGGCTAGCCCTGGACACGTCCTCTTATATAACGGGGGCTTTTATGCCGGTAGATGCTGGGTATGATCTGGTTTAGGATAATAATCAGGATTCCATCCCGGGGATTAAAGCATTCCGTGGTTGTTACCCTATGACTTACACACTCTGTTATGAAATAAAAGAATTTGTTTAAAGTATCATCTCCCACACATTATTTTCCTTCAATTGTTAATACTGGTATCCCAGTAGTATCATCAGAAGCTTCATTCACCGTCTTGACCTAAGGCGGTACTACCTGGGCCATTACTCCTTGAGTGAGCGAGAGAGGGCACATATTCCCTTTCCACGTTGCCCTTGAGTGATCAGTCGATCTTCATACAATGATTAACTCCGTTCTTTTTCGGACAGAAACCTTATAGACTCGTCAAGTCACGTATCAAGATCCTAATGTGGAAATACGAGTCCTTCTAATCTCCCAACATTCTTGTCCTTCGTCTTGTCCCCCTTGCTTTTTGGCTTTCAGGCCGATAAAACAGAAGAAATGCCTCTCCGGCCTCGTATCTCAGTAAGAAAATTTTTCCCATCAACTTTCTGTTTTACGGCGGTCCCTATTTTTTTCAAGGTTATATTAAACTTCGTCGCAATGGGCTCTCTCGACACCGCGTTGGCGATGAAAATCAAAACATTCACCTTGGATGATATCCCCAACGCTATCGCCATGAACTACGCCGCTTTTCCAGGCGCAGAATCGCAGAAGATGATGCCAGACACGGCCGGGGCCCGGCAGTGGTGGCTCGACGTCTACCGGCACGACTATGTGAACCGGCGGCAGCACTCACAGTTCGTCAAAGTCGTGGAGACTGTTGGGGGATCTATGGTTGCGTACGCTCGCTGGGACCGAGCCAGCCTTGAAGAGCGAGGGCCACGGTATCCCGCGTGGCATGCGGATATGAATCACGCAGCGTGCAATCAGTTCATAGAACATTCCGATGGGACTAGGAAACGGATCATGGGGGCGGATCCGCATTATTGTACGTGAACTCCGATGCGCTATGAAGCAAAGCTGACAGTATATATGTAGTTCTGGACACAGTTGTCACGCATCCGGATCACCAGGGCAAGGGGGCCGGATCGATGCTGGTCAAATGGGGCTGTGATCTGGCTGACCAGGAGGGAGTTGCTGCGTATGTGGATGCTTCTGAGGAAGGGGCATCATTGTACAAGAGATTTGGATTTGAAGCTCGCCGTACTCCGGATAACGAGTATGCGGTGTTGGTTCGAAAGGCAAGATCAGTTTGAGATAATTCAAGTCACCACATTTCAGTTCGGAGTGAGAGTTTAGCATAAGGCTATATTTTTCAGTCTAAACTGAAATAATTTTTATTTCTTTAATAATAGATCTAAATCCTTTATATCTCTAGTTAAACTAGGTAACTCTTTTGTAGAGGCGTTAACAATAGGAAAGTTGGGAACTGAGTATCCAGCCAACTAAACGCTGTCCACTAATATTAACTATGCCGTAGCTTTCTTTATATTCTATCAGTAATGAGCTTCTGATTTACTTTGACGTTATTGATTTATTTATTATTCTAATTGTTGTGCTCAATATGTCCCTTTGGTCTATTATATTAGCCTGCCTTCACACTTAGGCTGGAAAGTCTATAATAAAATAACTAATAGTACTAAAATAGAAATAACCTTATATAAAACTACAAAAGACATAGACCACTATATATAAGGGAATATTTCTTATATAACCAATCTAAAAAATGCTTTCTTTTCTTCTTTCCCTTCTCATATTTGGTTTTCTCGCTGCAGAGTACTCTTAGTGTAGGAATTGACTCGTTGTCACAATATATATGTATGTGAACAGAACTACCCGTTGCGTTTAAATACATTGTAATTGTCTAAATTAGCTGTATATTGGGAAGTAAGTTGTATGATGGTTATTATTATGTGGAATATCTTTTACAGTGCTAACCATCCCACCTGGTCACAAGAGGCTTATAATCAGAATGCTTAATTTTGAAAAGTGCCACCCATAAAGGCTAAGTAGGAATGCTTGCGGTTGCCCAGTTAGTTTATATATCCCAAGATATCTTGGGATAAAGACTGAACGTAGAAGAGAGATATTAAACCTCGAAGTGAATCGATTCATGGGATTGAGATCATTTGCAAAGCTCCACAACGCAAGTCAGTACTGATATTAGAGTGACATAATAGTGAAACCACATGTACAAAAATAAAAGCAATCAAATAATTAAACTTGCAGGGTGATATCAGAACTTTCATGACACATTAGTTTCCATGTTTCTTTTCTGTACCATAATACCATAACCATCATATTTCCCACGGAACGCCGGCTCCAAACAATTGTCGTGAAGAAGCTCGATTAATGACTTATAATTGATACCTTTTGCTTCAAGGGGTAAGGTAGCAAGGGCGGACAAACCATCGAACAGTATGTCACATCTCATCAACAGCCACTGGAACATCTCCCATAATACCAGAATCATTCCACTTTCCGACATCGACGTTGTACCTTGGATCCACATTACGCGCCACGAACGAATTCCGTCTTCCAGGCTCCATAGTAGCTGCCCAGGTGAGAGTGCAAATTCGAACATCTCTCAGATCGTCCACGAGATCGAAAGATCCTTGTGGTCCCGAAATCGATCCGTTCTCTCCACAGGCGCAAATATGGCGTATGCCATTGTTGTGACGGATGCTCCCATCGCCAACATCATCGGTAGTTAGGACATCATTTTTATTACCCTCTACGTAGAATTCTCCACTGCGCAAAGATTAGAAAATTTCACAGCCATAGGTGAAACGGTAAAATACCTTCGCAGTTTGACATTTTCAAGCCGAATGTCATATCTCATCTTGTCCTGAATCTTGATGTTGAGGTATTGCTGATCTGCTGAGGCCATATTGACTTTGTGGATAACGGCTGCGAGGTAGTGCTGAATCAATAAATGTGAATTAATTAGTGAATAACTTCTATACGATTAAGTCGGAGGGATTGTACTCTATATAGCATATACCAGAATGACAATCTATGATGTGATGTCCTTATAGAACCGTGGATCAGCTGTGAGTGCCATGGTTCATGTTTTCTTAGTGATGGTCCCGCCCGTGTGATGCTGGCTACGTCACATGTTAAGCTTGCGTGTGTAATCAATCATATACGTTAGATACGCCATATTAATTTATTTAGTCAGAAATGTCAACTTGCTCCATGGTTATTCAAAGTTGACTGGTCGCCACTTACACAACTGGCCTATAATCACTACTAGTAGCGGTCAAATGATTTTTTTCTTAAACTGTAATCGCTATGGCATGATTTTCTGACTGTTATGCTCAAGTGTAAGATAAATCAACATCTCTGGAATAAATATTGGTCATATGATGCCTCGAAGCCTAAATCGCCGTAACAATGCACGAGAAGCACAAAGAACCGTGGTAGGTCTCATTAACTTGATGTGGCTATCTTCCATACTATCGCCGCTATTCAGGGTTAAGGTCTTAATTTAGTAGTAAGTTTGTCTACAATAGTCCGCCTAACCCAGAGAATTATGCACAAGCATACCAAAGCCTTACGCTACCAAGAGTGGAGAATTGCCATAAAAGATTGAAAAGGTATTTTTTGAAGGTGTAGGTCGGCATGATACTCTCACTCCTTCACCCTATCAAATAATTTTAGCATCTCTATCTTCGCCTGCGTATGTGCAAGTTGACAGGGTGTGATCCCTTCTCCGTCTGTCAGATCTGTCCGCACGCCTCGCTGCAACAAGAACCGGACAAAGTCTTCTTGATCGTGCTAGACTAACACATACAGTGCTATGCCAATAGTGTCTTTCGCGAAGTCATAGTCCCACAGGTTGCGTCAGAAGACCTCATTGATGTCGACACCGTGTGCGAGCAGCACGTACAGTATCTATATAGCATTTTCATGGAACGCCGCTGCTCAAAAGCCGCAACTATGCATCCTGTTAGATAATGTTCTTGGACGGATTGAGTAATCTCAAAATCGCTTACCTTATATTCGCAGACCAATAAACGCCTAAATTTTGCTTAATGTTTGATCGGGAATCGACTTTCTATGCTTCGAGGTCGGAGATCATGGCGGTGTTTGCGGTGAGTATCCTAGTTACTAGCGCGGTACGGAGAGACAAACAAAGGGCCAGCTGAGCAATTCAAACTTCATCCTGCAATGTCACACTCCTGCGCCTCCATGTCTTAATCTAGCCCAATTATCCCACTTGTTTTTCATCCATGAATAATGATACCCTAAAGGCTCAATTACCTGGTGGGGCTTCGTGTAATCAGGAAGCACCTCCTCAGTGACTTCCGCGAGAGACCGCTCCTTTGTAAGTCGCTGGCAGTACACAAGTAGGATCTATAATAATACAGGACCACGCACAGACCTCTTTAGATGTATTGCGATCATTCAGCTAGATTATAGTGATGGTTAGCACACTTGACCATGCTGAAAATACGTCAAGTGGAGCGAGTGCTGAGACTAGTGGCTCCCTGCTTAAATAGTTAACATTTAAAAAATATTGATTTTAAATTCTTAATCCTTTATAAAAGGTATAAAAGAAAAGTAAGAGATCTTTATTAATAAAAAATATTTAATAAAGGATATCTGGCATAACTGATCAACATTGTATTGTAGGTTTTGATTGGTCGCTGATCGACAAGTATCAACAAGGATCTTGGGACAAGATCAGGTATAACTCTGTACTGTACTACTGTATCTAAAGCCTGGGCAACCACATGTATATGGTGTGCTCCGTCTGCAACTACTATTTAGCCCCCACTTGCAGGTGCATGTTCTAGTACACGAATTCTGGTGCCCACCACTTACCTGTATGTACTAGCCGTGCTGTATCACCAAATCTCCGCCCTACACTCCCTCTCTGAAGTAAATCTGCAGTGGTACATTATTGAAAATAGCGAGATTAGTTAATCAAGCCATGACCAATAGCTACCACCAAATCCACCTCTCTGCCTTATTTAGCTTACTCCCGGTAGCAATCCGGACTTCTCGCTTTTTTCCTTCCCAGCAATAATATTCAACATAACAAAGTCGCAAGCTGTTTTCAAGTCAGACTCACCTCCACTATGTCTTCAGCGAACACCCCGGTGGTAGTCATCGTTCCCGGTGCCTTCGGCACACCTCAAGGCTTCGAGAGATTGCTACCGTATCTGACCAGAGCCGGATACGCAACACATCCAGGATCATACCCTAGTTGCAATCCTTCTGACCCGGCCAAAGTGTCCTCTCCTCAGGATATCGCTTTCTTGCGCGAAAACGTATTGCTCCCTCTTTTGAATGACCATGGTAAAGATGTCGTCATCGTCGCACACTCATACGGGGGTGTTGTTGCAGGTGGTGCAGCAAAAGGACTTGCGAAGGGGACCAGAAGAGCCCAAGGTCAATATACTGGCATCATCGGTCTTATTTACGTGGCGGGCAATATTACTCTTGATGGGGAATCTCTCTTCAGTGCTGTAGGCGGCGCTTACCCTCCTTTTATCAAAGTCAACAAGGTATGGTCTCCACAGAACAACCGCGATCATAACCATAGGGTATTAATATTTTGTTCCCAGCCATCTCAGGGGCTTGCTGTCATCGAACCGGCGATGGAGATTTTGTATAATGACTGCGATCGTGCCCTTGAACCGGAATTGGACAAGCTAATGCAGCCACACGGACTCCGGGCTTTTGAAACACCTGCAACCGCCCCTGCCTGGGCGGAGAGTACGTTTGATGGTAGGAGAGCGTATGTGCGTACATTGGACGACTGTTGTAACCCTTCGTCATTGCAGGGTCTGTGGCTGGAGAAGTCCAAGGTCGAATGGGAAGTTGTGGACTTTAAGACTGGACACATGCCATTTGTGAGCCAGCCTCGGGCTTTGGCGGAGCAGATTATCAAGTTCATTGATGGTTTTATTGCAAAGTAAATGGTGATGTATCCAGTATCTATAGCATGGTACAGAACTCGGAATACACACCAGTCAAGCTGACTTGCTCTGTAAATAATTACCAGCTAGCCATTCCTGGGCCTGGCACTTTACACTTGCGGCATGGGAAAATTGCAATAGAGGAGAGATATTCTAATTTACTTTCAAATAATATACCTGAAGTCCTTAAGAAATATACTTTTAGGAAATATTAAATTTATAAGAGAATAGCAGTTTTGGTGTCTTGCAAGGGTACGGATAGAATTTATTCCAGCACCTCCCAGTGGGGCGGTTTTATCTACGAGCATTCGCCGCTCAACGAGTATACAAAAAGAACGGATTCTTCCTATCCGTTATAGCTGCAAAGGCGAAGCGACTCTTCATCTCATTCTTCTCTTCCTCGCTCATTTGATCCACCGCCTTTTTATTTTCCCGATTCAACCAGTCTTCATATAACCGCAGTACAACAATGACTAAACTAGTCGCATTTATCATACCCCATGGCAATAATAAGAATAATTATTGGAGAGACGCTGTGAAAAGGAAAGATAGATCAATCGGTTAGTATCTATAATAAATCTAGCTTGGCATAGGGAGGAAGGCTAATGGATACCAGCTCTCAAAGACCCCCAACACAACAATGTTCGAACAACAGCGAGGCCGGCAATATTAGTGCATGCAGCATGACAGCAGATGATAACACCCCAGAGCATGATATTAATCCCAAGATGCGTACCCAACTTAGAGATATGCTGCGCAAGATATTGAGTGGGGAATTCGGCAGCCAGGAAACCTGGTAGAAATCAACACACATCAAGCGCTTTAACAAACATTCAATAACAACATACCCATTTAAAACAGGATGCTCACATCCAAAAAATCCTACCCGACGAGCTTTGTGTCTGTACGAATTCCCATGACAGCCGCGTAGGACAGTGTAGTCTTGTCAATATACTGCAAAAAGTACACAGTAGCCAGCAACGGCACGATTGTGTGGTCAATATTACGGACCAGCTTCCTGGGCGTTACCGGATCTTCCAGGATCGCAGCACCCTCCGCTAGAATCTCTTCTCGACGCGGGTGGTTCTCAAGGAAGTCAGTCGAGAGCTTCATCGGCATCGGTGAGGTTGATGACGTCACTACCGGCCGCCTCTGGGTATGCAGAGACTCCGACCTTGGTCACTGAAACATCAGCTGGTGTAGTTGAGTCATTCTTTTCATCCGTCATTGTCAATTCAGTCCCTTCAGTGTCAGAATGGTGCCTAGCACGAAGACGGTCGTCTCATTGGGTCATCTAAGACCTACCCCTCGTTATAAGTTTGATCTAGGTCGATAGAATTCATGGGTTAAAGTTAGAAAAGTATGTGTATCCGGCGACCGTCAACTACAGGGTGGCTCCATGTACATATCTGTACCTGGATGGACTATCAATGTCTACTGTAATGTTAAGTTAACAGTGACTATAGCTGTTTTGCCTCCTTTTTTATTCTCTTCTTCTAGATACGATGCTAAAAGAACACCTTATTCAGGTGGAGACTGCACCTGGACAAATGAACCATTAATACTATACCATAACTAGATTCTCACCCAAGTTAGACCTTGGGTGATCTGAAATGACAGGGTTGGCCAGACAAGATAACGTATACCTTCCGTGTTCATATACGTTCATCCTGGGAAATATCTCTATTCTATGGTGCATAGTGTTCACTAACGACAGTTATTCTTGCTTTTCCATCATCAATGTACATTCATTAGGCTATTTTCCATCACCAGCATCACGGCTCATTATGGACTTTTAGATACAGGGAGAATAGGAGTCTTATGTTTGAAAATGACTCTGTATATAGAAGATATATCCGTTTTCCGTCCTCCCCAAGGCATCACAAAAGCCAGAGGCATCAAATCGTAATCAGAAGACAATCATTGTTCTTCACAATGAAAAGTTCTTTCAGTCATCATCCTTTCACAATATTGAAAAACAACAAAAAAGGAGGGGATGCCATCAATTTTATTCACGCCGCAAAGCCCCACACGAAGTAACAAACCCATAAGTATTCGCACAGTTCCACTCCCACGAGTCAGTCGCAAACTGCGGCGAGGTCGTCGCTACCGCATCCTTCAACAGAATACAGTCAAATCCTCTACTAAACGCATCAGCCAGCGTGCCCCCCACACACTGGTCGGTGTTTACTCCCGCAAACAGCAGAGTAGTCAGGCCCTCTTTATCCAAAAAGTCCTGGAGATCCGAGTGCTGACCCCAGAGCGCCGACATGCGATTCTTGTGGATCCACACATCCTGCAGCCCCTTCCGATACTCGCCGTCTAGAGGCGGACACAGCGCCGCGTTCCACGTATCACGCATCAGGACGCGGCCTGCTTCAACGGTCGTGCCGTCACCGAGCTCGACGGGACCCAAATCCACCCCGAGTCCCTTGTATATGGTTCGTGCCTTCTTTTTCCTCTTCGGAAGGTTGCTATAGGTGTCTTCGCCATAGCTGCTGCTGGCCGGCATCTCGTACGCTCCAAACGCCTTCATCATTGACGGTGGCATTGTATCCACCTCCTCGTCTGTCAGGCCCCAGTTCACCCAGACGACACGGATGCCCTCGTCCCGCGCGGCGGGGATTCCAGTGGTAAGAAGTGCGTCGGCGGCGGCCAGGCCGGCGCTGCTAGTGACTCGGCCCAAGGCCGAGGAAAGGAAGAAGTTTTGCATGTCGATAATGATCAGGGCTGTCTTGGCGGGGTTGATGCAGATCGGGTGCGTGGTGGTTTTTAAGATAAGGGCTGTTGGGTCTGAGGTGGAGTCTTCGCGTGTCAGGTCAATGAGGCCGGTGGCTGGATTGTAAAGCCAGGAATTGGAAGGGTTGTTGCCGATCGGTGATAGCCCCTCAACGGAGGTATCTGTTCCTGTAGAAGTGGAGGCCATCGTTGCTGCAAGGCTTCCCAGTGACTTTTTTTGAGTATATCAATGTTTCATATTGATTCAATGTTGCAGGAGGATTGATTTTATTATATAATTTTCAGGCCCGTAACTAGGTTACCACTAACATAACATGACTAAGTTAAATGACACACCACCACTACTGCTGATAAAACAATCCATCCATTCAATGTTATCATTCCTGGACTCAAGCTAAGGAGGCAACTATACCTATTACCGAAGGAGGCAGCTCCAATGCCAAACCCCGCAGATAAGATACCGCCACGAAACTGATAGCCCGCATTCCGATGTGTGTTACAGAATACAACATGGTCCCTTGTCCGTTCTAGTCGACAACTTCGCCAATAATTTGATAGTCATCTACGAAATGAGACTATGTAGGTGCACATTGCCCTCACAGAAGTCAATTCATTTCCTATATTATGGAATATTCACGCCCTGGTGTAACTAGTGTCAAGTAAAATATTTCATATTCATTCGTCGTCGACTAGACTTAGCGGTAGAGGTGGTTGAATAGAACAATCAAGGAAGAACAGGGATTGTGCAAACAAGGAGATGCAGGCAACAAGTACGTGAACCGTGGCGTAGATCCTAAGAAAGCATATTGCCTCAATCCTGCGATTGTATCTAAATAAATCATATAATACTCTATACAGGTATCTATCGCTTTGTCACCAGCTTCGCTCGCCACTTCTCAATTGTGTTTCCGTACAATTAGTCTATCGCTTTCTATGGATGCATCATTCTTATCAACCCTTCTTTCCAGAAAGGAAGATTGCGACAAAGAGCTGCTTGAAGAATCTCCTCGTCTCGATGATAGGAAGGAGCCCACAGAGAGTCAAGGAACCAAAAACCCAAATAAACGAGATAACCACCCACGCAGTGAAAAACTTGTGTGAGAAGACGTAGTGTGACAGGAACATCGGGATAGGGATCAAGAAGTCCATGATGAAGGAGAGAACGACGGACGCGAGAATGGCTACCACGAAGGCGCTTTTCAGCTTCTTCGGATCCTCGATGAAGGCTGCGTCCTCCATCTCCTCGGTCTTGATGGTGGGCAGGTTATGGCACTTGTCGGCCGCGTTCTTGGCCTCGGCCTCGACGACGATGACCGAATGGGCGGATACGGGTGCGTTGATAGCGCGCGTGATGGACCAGTCGAAGTCGTCCGGTTTAGTATAGGACACGGCGACGGAGAGAATCAGGCCAGTCGTCACGGCGGCCATGTTGCCCGCCAGGGTCGGATAGGAGCCGCCCGTAGTAGCGATGCTAAGTTCACCGTAGTAGACCTTAGCCTCGACGAGCCAAGCTGTGATGCCAGCGCATAGGCCGCCGATCGCGCCAGATATTGCACCCAGACGTGTCTGGCCTTTCCAGGTGACGGCGAAGGCGGCAGGGAACACGGCACCGCCGATCAGGAGGCCCATAGTCAGGAACAGCCAGCCGAGGTCGATGCCAATTGCGTTCCAGATGCAGGCAAACATGGCCATCACGAGGCCAAAGATACAGATCATGGCGTGAGACACGAAGATTAGCTGTTCTGGGGTGGCTGAGGGTTTGATATAGGTTTTGTAGATGTCGAAGGTGAGAATGGAAGATACAGCAATGAGTTCTGACGATGCTGACGAGGTAACGGCCATGAAAAGCGTCAAAAGCAAGGCCACCGCTCCACCCTTGCCTAACAGGGCTGCCGCTGCGAAGGGTGCGGACAGGCCTGCCGACACCTGTGACGAGGTCATGGGGTTGGGATACGTAGGGAAGGTCGGACTGTCCGTCAGGGCAACAGCAGCGAGACCTAGAGTCGTAGCAAATCCAAATGGAATGGCAAACCAAGCCAGCCCTCCCATGATGTAGGCTCGAACGGCGGTCGTCGGACGGCTAGCGATTGCTCGCTGCCAGTAGCCCTGGTCAAGGAATACGGTGCCCAATCCCGAGCACAGTTGGATGACACCGAAAATCAGAGCGTAGTTGGACTTCATAGTCAGGTACGAGCCATCCTGGTTGCCATCGATTGGTCGTTTCATCGCTGCGGTCTGTAGTAGGTCAAACATGGCCGACGGGGACCCGATAAGGTCGTTTGTTGAGTAGACGGAGAACATGAAGTAAAGGATAATGATCAGCATGATCACGGTGTGAGAATAGTCACCTACCAACCGTGAATATCAGCTTTATCCAGCGAAGGGGTGGATGAATAGGGCATACACAGGAATGTAGCTCTCAGACCACCGAGAACAACATAGACGCACACTCCTAAGGGAATCAAGAAAACAGCCGCGTAGACGTTGATACCAGTAAGCGCCGTCACCACTGCACTGCCTCCAAGAAGAAGCTGGCTCGCCACCAAAATATTAGTCAACAGAGCGAAAAACACGAAGATAAGGTGTGTGACAGTTCCATAGCGGTGGTAGATGATCTCCAAGAATGTGTGACAATAGGGAGCATTCTGTTTGACCTTGCAGGCGAGCACCGAAAACATGAAGATCTGAACGGTGGCTCCTGCAGCATCTGCAGAGGATAGTTAGTTATTTAAGTGTAATTGACACCAATAAAAAAAAAGTAGGCCTCTACTAACACTATCACAGGTCAGTACACTAGTCTCTTACAAGCTTTGGTGACCGGGGTAGAAAATCTTACCCAGAATGGGCCGGCTATCCCATACTCATAAGCTACCGTGCTACTCTGAAGGAGAGTAGCAGCCCATGTCCAAGCAGAAACAACTCCGCTTGCAATCAATCCGGGTTTGACACTTCTGCTAGCAGTGTTAAACTCCTCACTTGTTTTGGTTGAGTATTGGGTGTATCGGTTCTGGACGGAGTTAGCCATAAGCCTATACCAAAAAAGAGTAATTGGAATAATTCGCACAAACCTGAATATAGGAAATGAAGGACATGAGCAAGGCGAAAAAGAATCCAATTCCCACCACCACCCCGTATCCTGCCCCCTGCGGAAGCACAGGTGCGATCTCTGCCATATTGAATTGATGAGGCTTGCGTTCAGAGTGAAAATCTAAGAACTAAACCTGGATTGAATACAGTTTCTACATCGACTTCATTATATAATAAGCACCTACATCAATCAAACCCCGATCTACATTATTTAGGTTTATGTGATGGAAATTCATCAAGATATCAATGTTTAGCACGAGATAAGTTGATAGCGATCGGCCAACTCTTATCTCACCAGCTGGAGATTGTAATTCTACTAACTCCGTTAGGAAAACCCACATTCGAGATTATCAGTCAACTATCAATGGAATTCTAACGATAGATCTCATTGGCTGTAGATAAATTATTGAAAACAAGAAGTGGAAACTGCAAGATAAAGCGCATGCCTACGCTAGTACGGTAGATACCCGTTAGAAACATAGAAGATAGGCGCGTTTTTATGAAAATATTGAGAGCAAACTACGGGTAAAAACATGAAAAATCACTTCAATATTAACGCTTGGCCGCTACACCAAAAGACCAAAGGTCCCTTGGGCGGTCAAATCTCCGGTATATCAGCCAGGTGCGTCAACATAACCAACCGACCGACTGAGGATAATTGAGAGTTTTAAGAATCCTTCAAACTTTTTACCTCTTTACCAAAAGAGGTTCCCTTAATATATGTCTAGTAAACAGTCCTAAATTTTTGTCTATCAAATCCGTAATTATAAACGTTTAGCCGTTTGCGTTAGCACGTTATTAGCAAATTCCTGTCAGAAATATGATTTATTACAAGACTAAGAGTACGTGATCAGTCCCTCATCATCTGCCATTGCGCACGTAAACGTAGTCAAATTCTTCCAGGGAAATCAGGATCTGTTTTTAGTTGTATATTATAGCTATAAACTTTTGCTGGCTAACTTGGTTGATTTAATTAGGAATATTATTGACTGTCTTATTATTATTACTATTATTGTACAGCTTTTAAATTTTTCTAACCCTATCATAATGTGATATAATAAGACATTCGATTTACTGCTATATTGTATTATTTTGGCCAGTGGTTGAGTCTTTTAATTAGCTTATCCGATCTTACTAAATCTCTAATAGCTTATTCCTATATAGTTATCGCCGAGGCTTCTACATCTCGCAGACTACTAAGTTGACCTCGCAGTATCTTGTTAACGCATCCCACCCCTTTGACAAACACATTGCCCACTTGAATAAAAACGACGATATCGTCTCTACTACTATCTGGGGTATCTGGTATATGCATCTAGGGCCGAACGGACACGCACCTAAGACCGTGAACGACACTAGCTGTCCCCATCACATCCCGGCCCACCAGACACTCTTCTCGCCCGCCTACACCAAAAAAGAGGACGACGAACGCTATGTAAGACAATGATGTATTCAACTGGGACAACTAGATCGAACTCGGCCCGTTCATCGCCGATTCCCCCAATTACATCTCCAACGATGCGCCGGACGGGCTGGCGCGTTTGGGTAGACAATGTTGGGCGGTTTCAAGACAAAATACGATCCACCTGCCACATTCATAATGGACGAGTCTCCGCGTCAATAGTATGTATTATTGTAGGAGGCTGGGCTAACATTCACGATTAAGAGGTGCCATTTACCCTATGTCCTTATCTGCCAAGCCCATAGAGGGGCAGGGTAGTATTCTTTTTCTTTACTGCTGATACACATCTTCTTTGCCTATTCCAGGACCGAAAGACCACTAAAACACCCCTGGGGTTTATAGGAATTATTAGTTGAAGGGGCGGCAAACAGGCATGAAAAATAGGCCGGCAGGATCGATAATTGGGGCATTGAGCCCCTGGGCGACGGGGAGCGTGAGGGGGGAGTATAGCGGGGGTGGGCGGCCGGCTACCGTAGGCAACGCCGTATGCCCCCAAATCGTCCTGCGCATATAAGTAACTTGGGGCAAGGAATCATTGAAGCGCCAGTTCAATGTTACAGTGAACGCCAGGTTCCAATTGGGGTAGGGGCACAGGCCTATAGCCCCTATAAGCCGGCCTTACCCATATGAACTGCTGTCTATTATTGCCTAAGGCTGACTATCGACATTAAATACGATTGAATAATAATAATACACATCTTAAAATGGTTTTATTTAGCTATATATTTTATACACAACACAAGCTTTCCAGATATCAGGGGGAAATTATGTTACATAGGGTTTCTCACGTCTTATTCGTATGCAACAGGCGCAGTTAGATGACCGCGGCCTGACCGCTCAGGTATTCACTGCCTACACGTAGACCGTCACACGGAGAACTTCGTATAGTCGACGCAAATTGCCCCAGAGACTTCACATGAAAGGGGCGGTGGAATTGGGGCGGTGGAATTATTGCGCCCTATTATTTTATGGGTGGTACGCCTAGATGGTACGGAGTACACGATCCAACATAGATTTTTGTCGTCTGGCTATGTATTGGTGGATTAATTGCGATGGAGGGACATGACTGAACTTTGTAGGGTTTTATGGCCACGTGTCAAGGTTTTTCAGTGCCAAAGAATTTATATTGCCAAGACCGCCACTAAAATAAGCTTAAACTTTGTGCTCCTGAAACCCCTATCAAAAATAAATCAGAACCTTTTACCAGCACAGAGTAGATTATTATGTAATTGAAAGGTCAACTTGAATGCTCAGAGTATTGCACAAAGTTTTCCCGGAGCAGACAAGAATTATCCCACCTACTAATGGTCTGTTTAGGAGAGAATATCCAGTTCCACAAATAGAAGTCTCACTTTACGGTACTGATCCAGCCAATCAGAGAAAGATATTTTGCTCAGGTACGGAGCATGCCCTCTGATTGGAGTGGGCGAATAGTCACAGCGGACATTTTAAAATTGGTAAATCCCATAGGTGGCTTTGCGTTCTCCACGATATTATAACTAATCATTATTACGTATTATTAGCTTTTCATATTTCTATCACGGTGGTACTACCTTTACGAGGTTTGGGATACGCGCGTATTTCGTAGCAACGCCCCATTCATCTTGCTCCACACTAGTCTCTCGCCACTGGATTTCTGGAGGCTGTGCAGTTTGAGCCTATGACAGTGCATTTTACCCACTGAACTCTCGTCCCTGCAATGAAATGAAAAGGATAGATTACACTAATTCTAGGTAGCAGAATAGATCTGCTCCCGTTGACGCGTGCCCAGAATGCCCAAAATATATCATTCTATCTCAATTCCTTGTCGTTCTACATTTCCCGAAGTTCTTCGCATACGTACACGTTTTGCATATTCTCGGCTTTTCAGTGAAGAAATATGCCCACCCATCCCATGGCTAGAGACAATGTCTTGTCAAGGAGAAAGATCGAAGGCATGATTGCTGATAACCAACATATTATCATTCTCGATCGCAATGTGTTAAGGCTTGATGCCTGGATCAAGTTCCATCCTGGAGGGGATACGGCTATCAAACATATGGTGGGAAAAGATGCAACAGATGAAGTGAATGCGTAAGTCCATTTCCTCTCCTGTGTAGTTCTAAAAACCCGACGATTACTAACACGGTCGAAAGACTTCATTCACACGAAGCACGCCAGCGTATGAATGCATTCCACATAGGCCGCATCGAGGAACGCTGGATGAACTTCATCCCTCCCATCCAGGGTGGTCACTTCCGTCCGTACAGTGGAGATGAGGATTTTGAGCTATCCAGCGAGGAGAGTTCACCTCCGCCATCTCCCATTTTTGAATCCGATGAAGATATATTTGGCTTGAAACGGAGGAGATCAGTATCTACAATTTCCTCAAGTATCAGCGCTAGTCCCTTTATGGTAGAAACCAAACCGCGAACGGTTGTTATCGATGCCCGAACTCAGGAGGAGATTGTTCTCGACCAGTCCAGATATCCTCCTCTTGATGCAAAACATCAAGACAATATCATCCGGAAATACCGTGCCCTCAATGAGCGCATTCGTGCTGCGGGACTATACAATTGCAACTACTTTGCATATGCAATCGAGGCATTTCGATACTCTGTTCTTTTCGGCCTCTTCCTATTCTTTTTGAATCGGTCATACTTCTGCTTGGCAGGCCTCTTCCTCGGCTGCTTTTGGCATCAACTTGTCTTTACTGCCCATGATGCCGGTCATATGGGTATTACACACGACTTCCAAACTGACACGGTGATTGGCATGATCATTGCAGACTATCTGGGAGGCCTTAGTTTGGGCTGGTGGAAGCGTAGCCATAATGTCCATCACATTGTTACCAACGCTCCAGAACACGACCCTGATATTGAACTGATGCCATTTTTTGCTTTGTCGCACCGCTTTTTTCAAAGCCTTCGGAGTACATACTATGATCGAGTCATGGAGTACGATGCCGTCGCCAGATTTACAGTCAAATATCAGCACTACATGTACTACCCGATTCTACTGTTTGGTCGCTTCAACCTTTACTTCCTTAGCTGGGAACATATTTATGTTGGCCGCGGTCCCAGGCATGGGGCTGGCTGGTGGCACCGGTGGTTTGAATTGGCCGGCCAAGTATTCTTTTGGACATGGTTCGGCTATGGCGTCTGCTATCTTAGTATTCCTGACTGGTGGAGTCGTACATTATTTGTCCTCATCTCTCATATCGTTACTTCACCCCTTCATGTCCAAATCACCCTTTCCCACTACGCCATGTCCACTGCTGATCTCGGACCGAATGAATGCTTCCCACAAAAAATGTTACGAACGACAATGGACGTAGACTGCCCTGTCTGGGTTGACTTTTTCCATGGTGGTCTCCAATTTCAGGCAATTCATCACTTATACCCGCGCATTCCTCGTCACAACCTACGCAAAACGCAGCAGTTTGTCAAGGAGTTTTGCAAGGATGCGCAGATTCCATACGCTATTTTTACATTCTACGATGGGAATAAGGAAGTCATAGGTCGACTGGGGGAGATCGCTAAGCAAGCGAGGATTTTGGAAGAGTGTCGGAAGGCTTGTGCTGAGCAGGGAGTTTTGACAGATCACCATATGCATTGAAGTTGCTGTAAATACATGTATTTATATTCAGAAGATCCTACAAGATACCGTCACTCTCTAGGCGACAAGCCAATCCTAACAGTAGGTCACTAGGCAGTGACAGTCACTGCTATAGTAAATATTCAGACTCTAAATCCAATTAGATAAGATTATACAGCTTATTATAGATTTTTTATATCTATTACTAGAAGCCTTTTAACTAACTAGATAGAGAAAACGTTTACCAAAATAGCTGGTGAATAATAGTTAAAAATCATGGCAGACTCTCTGAAGAGCTACTTGTTATCGACACTAGTACAACTGGGGAATTCAATGGTCAGCTGGACCTAAGACGTTGCATACACAGTTATATGAGGTCTACTATCAAGCTGAACTACTTGTAATAGATCCTCCATCGCTCG
Source organism: Talaromyces rugulosus (assembly GCF_013368755.1). Taxonomy (NCBI): domain Eukaryota; kingdom Fungi; phylum Ascomycota; class Eurotiomycetes; order Eurotiales; family Trichocomaceae; genus Talaromyces; species Talaromyces rugulosus. The sequence goes on along the minus strand of NC_049562.1, from coordinate 6,633,054 downwards.
GCATTTCGCCAAAAAGAAGAACCATGACGGTGAGATCATCCCGATAGGCTCTGCTTAATGGGGATGAGAGCGTCAACATAGCACGAAACATTTGACCCTGGTGTAACTTCCCACCCAAGGCATTTCGAAGTAAATGTGTGGCTGCGTTGCTATCTTCGCAGGTGAACCTTTCACTTGGACTGAAATCCCCCAGACGGTTTGAATCAGGTCCTTTTTGCTCAGTCGAATCACTGGTAGAGGCTGTGATGACAATACCCTTGCCTCCTACGTCACATTTATCTTTTTGCCCGTCTATCCACTGTCCGACCAGCCCGACGACCTCTTCATTGCTCAACAACTCCCACAATCCATCCGAGGCCATAACGATAAAATCATCTTTCTCAGGCCGAATGGATGTGGCTGTAACGACAGGTTCGGCGGTGAGATACGGTGGAGTCGTGTTTGGAACTGTCTGCCTTGCCTGGTTATGATCATTCAAATACTTCGTCCGAATCATACTCTGCATTTCATCCGTCCATTTGAAGTACATACCACCAAATGCTCGAGTGGGCTCTAGAAGTCCTAGGAGACGTCCCTTTTTTAGTACGTCTAACTCTCCAGGATGTTGGGACTGGATTCGGGCCTTTTCATCAGGATTAAAGCTAAATTGATCCCGAGAAAGCGCTTTGGCAGTCCAGGTATTTTTGCTACTGCGACGTCCGAGAACTGCTCGAGAATCACCGGCTACTGCTACATAAAAGAGACGAGACTGATAATCGTAGATTGAAAGTAGAGCACATGATCCTGCAAGGGCTTCCTGGAGAAGATTTGTAGCTGGCAAGGACAGGGGATCTCGTGTAATACTTGAATCTGGAGGTGTATGCTGGAGCAATTCCTCGTGACGCTGCCAGACAAAGTAGTCGTCGACCTTGAGAAAGGTATGCTTGATGGTACGCATGACTGTGTCAACTGAAAAATTAACACCTGGTGAGAGGACTTTGTCTAATTCAATGGCGACGGCACTCGTTAACGTTTTGGACAGGGCGGTGGACATCGCAGATCCCCTGTTAACTCATTTGTGCGGTCAGACAAGATATAAATATAGCATTCATCTCGATGGAAGCCTACATATGACCATCATATATCCCCCAAAGGCCTAAAAAATGGCCACTAGACAATTTCACGACAGCCTCTTCATGTGCATCTTCCGTCACTGAGTTGCTAGGCAAAGTATTTCGGTGATAATGACAATCTCCCAGATGTTTTATGACATATTCCGCTTCGTTGGCCCGTAGTCGCTCGTTAGATTGCTCTATAGATAACGAAGGTACATGACAAGCCGCTTTAGTGTCCCGCAAAGAATTCACATTGACAGGTTGTATATCCACGGGCTTTTTAACAGCTTCCGTTGTTGTGGATGGAGATTGTTGATAGAAGAGATAAGATGCTAGTATCCCGCCACTGAAAGCCGCACTGGCAACAAATGCGTATCGGCAGGTAGGACTAAGGACGCAGGTGATGGGTTTCTTGTTTTTAATGCTGTTCGCAAACAGGCGACGGGGAATTCCCGACAAGAACGAAGTTGTCTTGAAAAATGTTAGACCCAACCGGCGCCTCTGTATCGAAAACATCTTGAACTAAAATAATCAGGAAATTTCAAGATTTCAAGATTTCAAAATTATGAGTCTATCAATTGATGGATGAAGAAAGTGATGGAATGTTTAGCGAGCAAAAAATAAACAATGTTTATACACAGCCCCCTCTACGGGACATTACGTAATTGTAGGGCCTTCAAACCTCACTTGGGTCTCACTAGACCCGACACGATACCCAGCTTTTCCTGGGCGAAAATGGCTCGTTGGTGCTTGATCCCAAGAGCTTCCACGGATGGGTTGCCTGTGACGATCCAGTCGCGGCAATCACCCTCCAGTCCTTGTGGTGGGCTACAGCACCGATCAAGGACTTGTCGCCGGAGCGTGGGCCAATCTCGCTCGTCAAATATTGAATGCGTGTCGATTCAATGTGTGTTTATATGTTATCAATTGATGTTGTGGTGGTGATAATAATTGTGAGGAATGATAACCACCAATTGACCTTATAATAAGACTTGTATATTTCAATATCGATGACGGATAGAGTAAGGTTCCGTTGGCCATTGTCTGTCGATTCAAAATTGTACAAGAGACCAGGTATATACTTCTATCAATAGCTGCTCAAAGCTCCGTCATTTATAAACCTTGCCAATATTGTCTTATCAGAATTCATTCAAGCAATTGCAGGCCCAATGGCGGATGTTAGATTAAATAATCTGAAGTAAGAGTTATTGTATTATTATGCCAGCGAAATGGTAGAGACTTAAGAAAAAGAGTAGCGAGATGATGCAATCAAAACAGGAACCGAGAAGCAATCTTTAATGTAAATATATCAACTAAGAGTTTGAGTACTGTTTATGAAATATTGGATAAGCCTCCGACTTCAAATGTTTGATCGAGGGTATTGTCTTGAACTACATCCGCCTTTCCTAGACTAGATCACTTCCAATTTACCTAGCGAATCTGCAGCAGTTACCCAAGCAAACTCCCAGCGCCAGAAACACATGAAAACAGAAGGACGTAAAAAGCAACAAGGGTAATGACATATTAAACCTAGACGGCTGATACATCAGAATACCTCAACAGTAAGACACACGTCGCTCACCGGCTAGGTCCTCGGCGGCGCCAATAGTGAGTCAACAAGACTGCTTCTCGGCCTTCCAAGAGTCAATACAGCCTGAACCTCATCTCCAATATGCCGCAAGAACCGCGCCTTATCCCACGCCGGTTTCCATCCAATGCTTCGCGGAATTTCGGCAACAATATTGGCACTAATTTCAATCAGATCCTAATTCGAGCAACATGGAGACAACACATACTCAGAATCCCACAGCATCTGCACAAACTGTACGGGAACCCCCATCGATGCCGCGGCAGCTTGTTCATCCGAATATCTGCGTGCCTCTGACTTCGTCGTCACGCCACGATCCCGAAGCTCGCTGGCCAAATGATCGCCAACTTCACCCAAGAAAATATCGTGAGCCAACGCGAAGTAATATCCTTCTCGGCCGCTTGGTAACGACTCCCTACGGAGGACCCGCTCAACAATCAAACCGTAAAGCCCAGTCAAATCGGAAATGTGCACACCAGAGACCTTCTGCATAGAAAAGTCAACGAACGAACTCATAGCTCTCCACTTAAGGCATATCGCACCGAATAGTCTGGGAACTTGTACACCGCTTTCGCCGAAAGGCTGGCCCGAATATAGAGCGGCAGGATCACGGACAGCTTGTTCCACTCGCCGCTACCTTGGCCATCTAACCAGCGTCGTCAGATTTCACAGCAATTCAAACGTCACCACCCCTTAATAATACTCACAAACGGTTGAGGGTACCACAATGAAACTATTTACCCCTCGTTTTTCGGCATGCTCGATAACTGCGACATCAGTCTGCGCAGGTTGTTAGAAAAACCTACGAAATGCCCGAGCAGGTAGGGTATGGTTAATAAAATGACCTTCCGTAAAGGAAAAGAGTCAGCTAAACGCTTCTCTGTATCAAACACATCATCCGTATCTCTCAACAACCCCGTCGGCCATCCGGTCTTCTCGTAAAACGCGCCCAGACCAGAAGTCTATCTCCACGTCAACTACCAATACAAGAACAAACTAAGAGAGAACTCACGTGAATGAAACATGCTTCTCTTCCATTCGCCTGCTTCTGCTTGCCCAGTGCAGTGATAAGAGGCAACGCCATGCTCGGATCCATTGCGCTGGCAGTGTGAATAACGATACTAACTAGGGAACAGTCAGCAAATACAAAGACATCAGCATCCAGAATCCTGAAGGCCTCATACTGTCGTGTTGCAGTACGCTCTTAACTACAGAATCCTCGTTGGAAAGATCTAGCTGAAGCACAGAAATTCCCAATTTAGATAGAGCATCAGCTTGTTCCTGAGACCGCACCGCGGCAATGATTTGATCTCTTCGAATCAGCTCGTTGGTATTAGCCAGGAAATGGGCAATCAGAGACCCCCCTCTACATAATAGTCAGCGAGCTGCAACAAGCTTTCACAACCTACGGGAACCCCACACGTATCCCCCCGCACCGGTAATCAGAATATTTGACAACATAATGCTTCACTTCTTTCCAGCTGTATATCGGATTGGCTGTGCACTAATAGCGCCTCGACAGACGAAACCCAGGCGAGGACTTGGTTTATATAGGTAAAACCGTTCTTCAAAAATAGTATACATTTACGTTAGATAAATCTTCTCACCATTGTCATCTCACTATTGTTGTCATTAATCTCCGGGCGATACGTGCTCAAGTGTGATTTCAAACCCTCGGTGATTGTTAAGCCGACGGAAGGCATGTTTATAGTTAGCTAATCAACCATAATTTGTCATCGATAACTGTCTAATTAATCCACAATAACTAACGTATTTCACCAGCAAGCCGTGCACACCACCGAGCCACGTGTGCTTGATTAGATTTGTCATCTAGATCTTGGATCTGAAATCAGGGTATTAGATTTGAAATCAACAGTACCCGGTATAAAACCATTCCCGTTGCACCTTTCTGTTATATACCGGCAATTTTACTTGGCAATTATAGTATTGGTCGTCTGTACCATCCATCGCCCCCATGACTACTCAAAAGGCTGTCGTCATCACCCTGCCCCATACTGGTAGTCTCGTTTCCGATGGGCGAATGCCGACTCTGAGGGACGATTGCATCCTCGTGAAGACTGTGAGCGTGGCCGTCAACCCCTCCGATTGGAAGCTCATCACCTTCCTTGCGCCGTCGGGCGTACATGTAGGATGCGACTATTCAGGCGTTGTAGAAGCAGTTGGTAAAGACGTGAAAAAGAAATTCACCAAGGGCGACGGCGTTTGCGGGTTTGTGCATGGCTCCAATCCCATGCAGCCTGAGGACGGTGCCTTCGCCGAGTATATTGTGGCCAAGGGTGATTTGCAAATAAAAATCCCCGATGGCATGAGTTTCCAAGAGGCCACGACCCTAGGAGCGGGCATCAACACCGTGGGGCAGGTTTATAAGAATCTGAGACTGAATCTACCAACCAATCCAATCAAGAACGCAGTGCCAATCCTGATCTACGCCGGCTCTACTGCCACCGGTACCCTAGCTATCCAATTTGCTAAACTGTCCGGCTATATGGTGCTCACGACCTGCTCGCCGCACAACTTCGACCTGGTCCGCCGGTTTGGCGCAGACGCTGTGTTCGATTATAATGATCCGGGGGCTGCGAGGGAAATCCGACAATCCACCAACAACAATCTAAAACTAGTGTTGGACTGCATTTCGGATGACGCGAGCATGGAGTTCTGCGACAATGCTCTCTCCACGGAGGGAGGCGAGTACAACTCCTGGCCTTCGGTAGCTATTGAACGCGCCAATGTTAATAGTAGCCAAACCATTGTCTACACGAGTATCGGCGAAACCTTCGAGCTTGGCCCTTTGTCGTTCCCAGCTAAACCGGAGGATAAGGCCTTTGCGCAGGAATTTCTAGCTATTGCTGAGCCGCTGCTTGCGGAGAATAAGATCACGGTCCACCCGGTTAAGCTTGGAAAGGGTGGTTTGCAGGGTGTCTTGGATGGAATAGAGCAGCTAAAGGCAGGAAAGGTTAGCGGGGAAAAACTAGTATACAATGTTGCGGAGACGCCTAACTAATATATCAATTGATGTAAATAGGCATAACTTCTATCGTGTATTTAATGTCAGGGTTAGGGTTACTTTCTTACCAGGAAATTCTAAGCGTAGAAAGACATTAAATAGTATTTATTTAAAGAAAACACAATCAATAGGATGTGTCGTTAGCTTGAGGATACTTTAAACATCAGGTAATATATGTATCCCTAATATTATACAGTAAAAAAGGCCCAAAGCATACATGTACATAAATATATTAATAAATAATATTAGACACTAAAGTCTGTGTACCATCATATAGAGATGAAACCGTATCTAATATCATCTCGTCTGTTACTTTATCTCACTATAAATGCTCAAACGGTATTATAGAGAGAAGACTGACTGCGCGATTGCACGAGTAACATGAGAGTGAAGATGGCTTGGCCCCGGTTTAAGGCTGGCGCACGTATGTTGCGCGTTCGGACTATATCAGTCTCCTGTAGTATTGCAAGGGGTGGTATTTATGTCTGGCGTATGCGGTATTTCGTGGATAGGTGCTAGTGCGGTTTTAGGAGTTCGTCTAATGATAACTATGGGAAATATGGTTTATGCATTTGTTTGAAGCGCCAGTGATGACGGCACTGAAGAGTGAAAGAAGCCTGACCTCCTTGTCTTTCTGAGAACGTACAGCTTTTCGAGTCGTTTTTCCCTTAAAGTGGAGGTGGAGACTCTTTCTGAGAACAAACTTTACCTGAGAAAAGCTAATCTCGTCGTTGCTGCATGAGCTGACATGAGGTCGTCTTTTCGAGTGGCTGATATTGCTGTAATCAAGCCGGTTGAGGTATATATGACGTAGAGTCGATTTCTTTTGGCTTAGTGTGGTTTTAGTTAACAAATTATAGGGGTGTCATTGAAATCGTAGTTATGACTTTGTAAGACATAGCTATGATAGTATGATATCTGCCACAGTTAGAAGGTAGAGGTTTATCCGTTTCATCTCGTTTCAAGGCTTTATGTCCTCCTTGTTTTAAAATAACTTCTAAAGTTCCTAAATTATATTATTTAGATGATCGTGTAAAAGGCATTACTACTGAGTTGGGAAGCGTAGCTATATGTAGTATTCTCAACTGTTTGTATAAGCAAATTCGGGTGCATAATCTGCTACAGAATGTGATAGTATATGTCGAAGTCAGATACAGGTAGGATAACCGTTTCACATATACATATGTACATGCTCCTAGCTCCTGTCACGCTGTTTCAGAGATCGAGATATGAAACAAAGATATCCGTTATTCGTGCCGACCACTACCTAAACTTCATAAATTTTTGAAATTCAGGGTCGCTTAGCGGTCTGCAGTTCGTAGGATCTGACCCTCAGGCTCGTAAATGGAGGGTCGTGGTTAGGTCTACAGAATGTAAGTAGAGAAGAACAGGTGAAATCCAATATTACGTACCGAATTTAAGATATAAGATGGTGAGCGTCTTGAACATGATGCTGTAAATGTAAAAATTTAACATCTTTATCCCAATAGAATTATACCGTTTCGATTATCTCATTTTGGTAGAATGCTACATAAGGACATCATAAAAACACCCCAAGAGCATCGTAAATAGCTCTCACATTGGCCTTCGTCCGCATTGTGCCTAATCCAACATCGCCCAGCTTGTTCGGCACATATTATATGGTAAGGCAACGGTCTGCATCCATGATAACGAAAGTGCCACCATATCCGCCCCAAAAACAGACACGACCCTCAGGTATCCAGTCGATGAATGTACCTTTGCCTGTAAGACCAAACCCCAATCCAAAACGCAGAGACCTACCAATGACAAGATCTATGCCTGAAATTTGTTCTTGATAAATCTCGTCAATAGACTGTTGTGAAAGTATCTGCGTGCCCTCAGCCTTGCCACCTAGTGAGACAGTGGACATAATGCGAGCCAGAGATCGAGCATTACCATTACCATTTCCGCCCCCAAGTTCTGCAAGTCTCCACGCCCTAGTGTTGACAAACCGAGGATGATAAGGCGGGTTAATTTTTACACGATCACTGATTGAGAGTTGTTCGAGGTTCGAAGCATCTTCCTGCGGCTTGTTTGGGGGCGGTATTACATCTGACACACGAGGCCAGTCTTCTTCTATCGCCCCGATCTGAAAGTCTGCCTGTAGTGGAGCGGCAATATCCTCAGCCACGAATTGTTTGAGGGACTTCCTTGTTCTTCGACGAACGATTTCCGCAATGAGATGGCCCATCATGAAAGAGTGATAACCTAAACAAATGCCGGGAGTCCACCATGGTGCTTCTACTGCAAGTATTGCCGTGGATTTCTCGACGTCACACACATCTTCTATAGTCATTGGCCGATCCCAGCTCGGAACACCCGCTGTATGACAGAGAATTTGACGGACCAAAGTATTTTCTTTTCCATTAGCTGCGTATTCCGGCCAGTAATCTGAAACTTTTGCGTTGGCACCAACAATCCCACAATCGATCATTAGTAATGCAGCAAGAGCCGTGACCGTTTTCGTTGTAGAAAATACGTTTACGATCGTATTTCTCTCCCATCGTTTTTGGCGAGCCTCATCGAAGTAGCCTTCCCAAATATCCACCACATTTTGCCCATTAATGTTGACCACAATTGATGCGCCCAGTTCCTCTTCCGATTCAATAACATGCTCTAGCAAGGTATAGACAGAGGATAATTTGGAATCACAGTAACCGTTAATAGTTGCTGCCATCTTGGTTGCGCTTGTTGCCACAATATCCCCTAACACTGCTCGACAGGGTTACAAAGCGAAGATATCAACAAAGGAGACAAAAAAGTCCGAAGAATCACAATATCTTTAAAGCGAAAACATTCCGTATAAAAGCTTCTAGCCCATATCCTAATCCTAGACCTCCTTCTATAAATGTATAAATGTGAACGGTGTGTTTTTCAACCAGGCTACGCTATGTTTATTTCCGCGGACCTTGTCGGAGACTCCGGATAGTTAACTAGCTACTAACGGCTCATTCCGAGCTCTTACCCAATTCGAAAGGATTGGTGTATCTAGTTAGCTCCATTTTGAGTTTGTGTTAGATGATCCATTTCCCGGTCATCACCATCCTAGAGTACCTCCGTGGTCAGCTGCATTGATGCTGCGACTAGCCATTGCACCCCACGCTCGGAACCAGTGTCGGTAACTAAATTTGGTTGTCTTGAAACCAAGTAGTTCTTTTCTGACAGTTGAGCGTGTTCAAGAACAGAAAGGACTCGAGGTAGCTCCCTAGTCCTATTCACTCGTGTCTGCCTTGGAAGATTCAGTATTTCCGAGCTACCAACTCCTGCCCAGTCTCTGGTCACTCATTGTCTACCTACCCCTGCCGTTCAGCCCCTTATCGTGTGAAACTTCCTGACAGTGATTGCCAAGGACAAAAATACGACAAGGAACTTATTGCGTGGTGGAGGGTGCTGGGGTTTTGAGACATCTTGAAATGCACCCTAGGGCGTTATTTGACGAAATTGCAAGATTCATCTCCGCTTTTAACCAGCGATGGCCTATGACAATTTAAAGCATAGCTAACTAGGTAAAATGTGCCGCATGGTGACGATTATGAGGCTTAAAGGGCCAGCCTTGCCAACGTTGGTTCCGCTCGGGATGCGCGAGTCGGGGGGCGGTACTTCCCCGCATACTTTGGCCCGCCTTTCTATTTTTAAATGTAACGGCATTGTCTGTCAAGTGTTACATACAGTATCGTAATCAACAATTAATAGCGATATATATTAGTGCCTTTTAGCAACTTCCCCTTAGAGAAAACTAGTGGTGGATGGGAAAGCTTGTAGGTCAATAAAATACATTATTTTAATATCGGAAACTACTGGGCGGATTACTGAGATAAATTAAACCAACGATTTTTTCATTTCCCGAAACGCTAGTAATTGGAGAGCATAAAGAACAAGCAAGTGATTAATATTTGCGTATTGAAACTAAATAAAATGGTAATAGCGAACATATACAATGTAATAAGATAAAATACGTAGAAGCGACACAGTGTGTAGGGGAGAAAACATTGGCGATTTCGATCATCTACATGGCTGGACAACTACAGACACAAGGTGATAATGTCAAGCGTCTTAATACCTGCATTTGGCTTTTAGTTTACTCTTCATAGAAAAATAGACCGCATAATCATATCCTCGACTGGTACGCCTCAACCCGTAGGCCAAGATACAGGCCGTCGTTGGTCAAAAAAGTCCTCAATGTGAGGATTCTACTTTACGTTACAACATTGAATCGCTACCTGTTAGTTTACCTTCAGTATATATTTCCTGGCGTAGTAAGAATTAATCCAGTGAATATGTTTGTTTGCTTTTTATAACTTAATGGATTGTTCAGCTTTGCGTCAAAGTCGTATCCCAGGCTTCTCGGCGTTGGTTAAAAAGTCATCATTCTTACAGTATTCTACTTGTAATTAAAATTAATAACCTTTGTGTTGCGTTTAACCGCTATGTTCTATGTTTGTGGGATTACAAGTGAAAAATCCCCTGCTGATCATATCTATAATCGTGATGCTTGCTGAGGATGGCTGACTAGGTGTAGGTAGCTGAGAAGCCTCACAGTTGGGATTATTACCTTTAGCCAAGTGAAAATGTCACCAATTAAAAGCCCATGTAGTGTTATCTCGTCCTTAGATAAAAGTATAAATAAAGGCACTCGCCTCTGCCATGGACATCAATCATCAATCACCACTCCTCATCATTCAACCCCCCAAGTCATTACAACTTACACCAACATAACATCAACAAGTTCTACAACTTAAATCAAAACTTTCGCTTTTCGACCTTTTGCCAAAATGAAGTTTATCAATGCCATTACTGCCTTCGGCCTTATTACCATGGCTGCGGCCGCCTCCCAGGCTGAGGCTCTCTGCGGTGACCTCGGCGTGATGAACGTCGCTGAACTGGACGTGCCTGCGGGCGTCGACCCCACCGCGATTCGCACATGCAAGGAGCACCCTGAAGGTGCTATTAAGCAAAGCCTCGATAAGCGCACCTGCTGGCATGGTTCTCCCGTGGGCTGCAGCAAGAACGGATACTGCTACAAATCCTGCGGCGCGTCCGGATCTGGCGAGTGGTGCTGGACCGCCTTGAATGGTGGACTTGGAGACTGGAAAGTGTGCAACGGCGATGAAGACTGCTCTAGCAACGACGACTGTGGTGCTGGAAACTGTGACTCGTGTGGATGCAGCTGCTAAAGGGGATCACTTTGATACGGGCCAGTCCTAACCCATAAATCGATATACCAATTGGCTTTCACAAAGAAGATTTGTACTATTAGAGGGATGTGTACTAGGTTTAAATTCAAAGGCTATATTCAAAACCTGGATATATAGGACTGATTTTTAGATGGTTCGTGTGTTTTGTTTCTAGGGAAAATTGAAATCATACCTTGAATGGTTTCAAATACTTTACATGTCCTATTTTTCTAAAAGTAGCGGGCACGCAATTAACCGGCATTTAAGGCGTTTTATGTCAGTATTTTCGAATCAAGCGCAAACTAGTATACGAATTTGCGAAGATAAAGCAAGCGTGTGGATCGAAGAGTGCATCCTTGATTATCGTCCCAAGATTATCTGAATGTGCTGCAGCTGGCACGTCCATGTCCTAATAGCGAACCGTAGTTTATTTCTCGATAATCTACTTTTCCAACGCTAGAAACTTTCTTGGTTGTGAGGATCTTGTAGGGGTGCGAGTAATATGTGACGGAAACATGGCCATGATAAATTTGCATGAAATTTCTGTCCACGTCATGAACGATGAATTAATTTCTACTTGCTATGTTTTATCAGAGAGCCACAGCAGCAACCTTGGCTTTTTCTTTACTGGCTTCCCTAGTATGTGTGCAATGCGACTTGCTAGCGTAATTCGAGGAAGTTTCCAATTTGTTGAGACAGGATAGACTTCATGCATTGTACGCAGGTTGAATAAGTTGAGGCCCCCCTATTATGATTCGAACATCATTTGCTTTTATCCTTCAACACGAACTATTAGATAGCCGTAAAATTTAGAATCCCGATATGTGAGAGCCTCCGGAGTCTATTGTTCTTACACGCCTCTCTCGCGCTAAGACAGCGACACCCCCAATACCTGTCAACAATGCTGATATTGTGGCAAAATGATCTGATCCATATGAGTGGTCGTCTAAAGTCAATGCCAAAAAGGCTACAGGACGTGTTACGGAAGCTTCAAACACTAGGTTATTGGGGTCACATATGAATCGATTCAGGTTTTCTGTGCTTCTTCGGGTGCAACGAAATACCGCATTGAAGTTAGTTATTCTGCACGGATTGCAATGTTCTCAATGACAGATTTACAACCGGAACGGAACAAATTCAGGTATTGAAACAAGAATATCACGTATGTCGGGAAGAGTGCCCTTAACAGGCTGTTCATATCCAATATTTTCCTAGATATCCTTTCATCAGGAGCTAATTCACACTTATTAACTGACCATTATGTGAAATACGTTGCTAATGCGTTCCCATGATGTGATCTTCGCAACAAAAACCGAGTGACCGCCTTGCAAATTGCAACAATATATTCGTTATTCATTATGTACTCGTAAATACATGTGCGGTAGTTGAACCTGATATAGTCTTAATTATAGAAAATAGCTATTGGCTAATGAGTGCTAATCTAGCAACGGTGCTTTCCACTCCTCTAATCTTCTCTCATCCCAAAGAGCGTAACTCCACTCACAGTCCTTCTCAGAATTTCGCTCCAAATGCATGGCATCCTCAAGAGTATCTTCTTCATTGTGGGGCAGCACCCACGATTTCTTCCAACCCACAGTAGGCTGTTCAATTGGCGGCAAAGTAGACCAGAGTTGCTCGAAATTCGGGCAATCATACCGATCCGCTGGGTCGGTAAATGGGAACATGTGGTCCCACGAGAGTCCAATTGTGAGTCCAATGAATGGCCCCTCCGACAGGACCCTGGTGTTTGTGCAAAGTATATTACGTCGAGATAGCGGATCCATATGTAGAATTCGATATAGAAATCCCGGTCCTAGTCCCGCCAATTCCCTGAAATGGTGGTGAAAGTGAACAAGGTCACTCTCCATCTCAATTTCACAAAAAGGTAGCCGCTTTTCTATAGGAAGAATATCCCAAAAGTAGTTGCATGGTGTACTCTTACTGAGTTGTCGCAAGTCGTCTGCAATCTCCTCTGAAATGGGCTTCATCTTGGTCATGAGATAACTGAACACGCCGCCCATTTCCTCGTGCTCCCAAGGCGGTATAGTCCCATAGAACAACCGATATGCTTGTTCCTTGATAAACCAAGTACCGTGCGTTCCTTGAAGGTTTCTCAATTCCTCCGTATCCCCCGATGTCCACAATTTCACTTGGCCACATGAATCACAATCCGGATATTCTAAACATTGCACTCGGTCCCCGAAGATATTTTTCATAATTTGTATTCGACACATGGCTCTTAAGAAACGATGCTTTTCAGAAAGCGACAAGCGTAGTGGCAGGTATTTATTTTCCCATTCAATCGGCTCAATCCATGGGGGCCTTGGGGCGTTGATTGAATAGTCCTCGAGGAAAAAGCGCAGCATTTTATGAAAATGAAGCAGAGTTACAATTTCCTCTAGTGAATTCGGCTCGTCAAGTCGATTGGACGGGGATTGCTTGAGGTCACGAAACTCGCTTCTGCGGCGCCAGTGATCCAGCACACAAATTGCCTTTTCTGCCCCGATGCTAAAATGCACGCCTTCAGACCGCACAGCAGTGAGCGCTTCTGCCAGGTCGAGAAAACCGCCATACTGCCGTTTTACAAGACATTTGAGTAATTGTGGTCTCACCATGAGGTATGCCTCATGGTACCCAGGCGACGCAAGCACGAGGGATTTGAGGGTGTCGCTGTCCGGTACTTCAAATAAAACAAGAATCTTGAGCTCGATAGGCAGACTCTCAAGAGTTGTATCAGCCTGAACAAAGGTTTAGTTTAATATTATCCAAATTGGTGCTTTGGACTTACCATGTTTCATGAACGCACAGCGGACTGCTGTGTTGGAGGGGAATGAGGGGTTGACGAAGGAGAGATGATAACCCTCCCGAGGCTTGAAGCATCTAGTCGCCTTTACATAAGAGTTTCGACAATCTAATGTAACTAAGTCCCTTCGACAGTTAATCCAAACAAGCCAAGAATTTTCGCGCCGTGTTCTAAATATCGCATACTACAACATCTACATGTTGAAACACCTCAATGTCCACTGCATGGAGAAAAGCCGCGCGAGTGCAAACAAAACAGGATACTGTCACCCAATCGATGCGTAATGCGGCGGTAACTAGCTGTTTTGTCTATTTTTAGACGATCGGCGGGGATGAGCTCGGTTGTAACTGCATAACCGCCTACTCCATGCAGTTCCAACCACACCAATGGTCCATTCAGCGAATTGAGACGTTCACTGCCATCATAGTGTTATGTTTATTCGTTTCGTAACATGGCAGAGCCATGCTCACCATGGATTCTGGCTGGTTAAAAACGTCTATAGTCCCGACTAACTGAAACCATATTCACGCTAGAGTATATTTTGCCGCTGGCTTTGCATTGTGGCGGCGTCATTTAGTTTCTTATCAACCAGTCAAACTCTATATTTAGGATTTCCTAACAATAATCCAGTGCAAATTACGTTTCATCTTACATCTATTGTGTAGGGAAGCTGAATGTCAACGTCTCTGTCGTGGCAATCCAACGGCCCCTAAAATATCTGACTGGATATTATTGCACGAAATGTGTGTAAATCATGTCTTCCTTGACGCCAACAAGCGTCTTGATCATAACTTCATGTATTAGTCGTTTCATTTTTGCAGCTAGTAAAATACCATAGTCGGCGGCACCTCGTGAGAAGCCTATATATTATGCTCCATACTCCTTCTGTGTGCATGGAGATCAGAATTCCATTCACTGTCTATTCCTTCCACTCCAACATTTCTTTTTTTTTTCTACATAAAATTGCTACCAAGTTCCTTTTTTGACGCAAGAATGTCCTCACGCCGAACCTATTCGTCCTCGAGGGTGGAAGCCCGGCCGGCCGAACGCAACCGCATCTATGCTACACCTCCTCCACCTCCACCAGAGCCATACCACGGCCGGCAGTTTGAGAGGGCCATGGTTCAGGAAGAGTATTGGAATTCCCGGGGTTCGACTCAAGTTTGGGATCCGTTGAAAGAAATGGACTCCGTGGCTGCTCGACCAGACACTTATGGCCGAGCCCATACCATATGTCACGAGTCTAGATTGGAACATGAATACAGCGACCCTTACAAGAAGCGTCCACAACCATATACAGCCCGTGCAGACGCTGACTACAAGGCCTATAAACGTCCCTCAGAGGGCCATCGTGTTATATCACAACAAGTACACAGTTACAAGCAAACACCAGTAGGGAGAAATGTCTCCCCCCACGAATACCATCGCGACAGCCTCCTAGAGGGGAAACGCCTTGCGAGGGAGGGCCGTAATATGGCAAACATGTAAATGAAAATATTCCGCAGAAATTATCATTAGTTAAAATTAACTTGATTTAATAGAGCTGCGCAATCTCGAACGGGCTTCGAGCAAAAGTACCCGCAGGCATACGAGGACCGTGAAGCAATCAAGAAGCACGCTCACCAAGGACTTAGCCAGAAACGGTCTGCTGGAAATTACAGAGATGATGACACTTATATAGATGGAAGGTTGGCAGCCTGGGAGAAACAGATGGAGCGTCGAGGCAGACATTACACATGATGGACCCATAAAAGGCCATGGCATGGTGAAATTGGGGCGATTCATTGAGAATTTTTGTAAACATTTCTAGTATTAGTATTGTTATAGTTTCATATGTTTTGAATTCATCTTGTTGCATCTTGTATCAGTGGCTAAAAGGCCAATTGTGAGATATACCCAATAGTAGGGAGCCCTTCAATAAATAAAGTATCTGCATTTATTTGCCATTCCGTTACACCAAATTCGAAGCTGAAAAGATGGAACCTCTGAACATGCGCGTTTCATATCTTTCTTAACACTACAGCACCAGTACCCGTACACCTTTGCTCGAATGTTTGGGAAACGGTAGAAAAAGCTCATGTGCTAGGGTCACATCCTCTCTATTTGTCTCGTACAGCTCGAATGTCAGTTCGCGGAATACTTTTGATATGGCTAGCAACATCTCGGCTCGGGCAAGGCTGGCAGATGTCAGTGACTCTCAGCGAAAAGGGGCCAGATTAGTTCCAAAAACAAACTTTATCCCAATGCACTGTCGTGATCCTTTAGTGAATGCAACCATATATTTCTCAAGGTATTTACGGTGTTCCAGGTCGACCCATCGCTCTGGAATAAAATTATATGAGTCTGGGAAAACGGTTTCATTGTGGTGCATGAAAACACTGGTCATGCTAACAGGTGTCTTTGGATAGATGAAATATTAGTCAAGTTGTCCTCAACTTCAAATTTTATTACGAACGAGAACGCACCTGTGCTGGAATAGTCCATTCGTTGAATTGTAGAGTGCGATCCGGAGCGATTCTAGCCAGTCGAGTGCTAACCCCATATGACAGCCTAGATACAAGGAAAATCATCAATGGTGAACACATATTTTCGTGCTAGTGCGTACCTGAGACCTTCAAGCATAACTGAAGTCTTAAAATAATGAGCTCAAAGCATAGAAGCGAGCGACATGGGTATAATGTAAAGAGAAGACCTACCAGATATGGCATCTGTTCTAATGACGCTAAGGATGCTTCCTGATCCGGGTCCATCTTATTGAGCTCATTTTTAAGTTTCTCTAGACTTTGAGGGTTTTCCAAAAGGTAATAGGTAATCCAGCTCAATGCTTTGGCGACGGTTTCGCCACCAGCACCAATAACTACCTGAATCTCTTGCGCCAATCGTTCGGCACTTTTCTCTTCCTCGGACAAATTGCTACTCAAGACCTCGTGGAAAAAAGTAGGATGGGAAAACTTGATTTTCTCCTCCTTGTCGTTGTTCTGGTTTTCGATAACAGAATTTATCAGCTGTCGACAACGTTGCTGAAATTTGAACATCAACTGCATTCCTGGGTTAAGACGACCAACAAAGTCGTTCGGTAACAATTGCAGTATAGTGAGTAACCACGGAAATGGCTTAAAAAAGGCACTGCTCTTTGCAATACCACTTAATGTTTCGCTCCACTGTGGAGAAAAGTCTGGGGTGTCCAAAAAGTTAAATCCAACTCCCATAGTATAATCAGAAATTATGTCAGTTGCAAAACAGCTATATGCATGCTGCGTGTTGATTGGAACACCGGTTCCTCGAAAGGCTTTCAGGCGATCACAGAGCTTATTCGCCAAGTACCGTATTTCAGGCTCCAGTTGTCGCACACGTGCCATAGAGAAATACGGGTTCATATTCGATCTCAAGAGACGATGATGCGCGTGATCTAGAACGGCTATTGTTGCCCTCTCGTTGCCGAACATGTTCGCGTAGAATTTGTACTTGTTACGCGGACTGTCTCGCGAATAAAGCACTTCGTAGAAGCTCGGGTCGTCAACGTGAAGCTCCCAGGGACTAATGCGTACGATTGGCCCTGAATCATCAAGTTGGTGGTTCGTGTTATCGCCCTAAGTGTTCAAATCAAATTTGAATACTCACCATATTCCTTGTGCATCCGGGCAATTACAAATGTATATTTCCCGTGGCATATCGCATCAAAATAGAACTCGTACCACGCAGTCGCTGCCGCAAGCTTCGGCCCGGGAAATTTTGCCAATGGCGACAGCCACAGTCGATAAACAATCAATCCAAAAACCGAGAAACCGTAGATCCATACTGCGAAACAGAGATAATAAAAGTTCGACATTATGCACTTATAAGGATATGATCTTGACAAGTACAATGGGTGTTGGTTATCTGTAAAGCAAGGATTTCCTGGTAGATGGACAACGTGACATCTTTAGTCTGAGCATTATGCGACGTATCACAAAGGTGTCGCCCTGCAGCTAACTAGCGATTTACATTATTGTTCCACCAACTAAAGCCCAAACGCAGGGTGCCGGGCCCGACAGCTTATCATTATTAAGCCACGTTGGTGGCCCTAACAGTAATTTCTCAGCGCAGGGCATCAATTGGTAGGTGGCAGCGGAGCCTCTAAATTATTGTGCATTAATACTACTGAATTCCAGCCCGTCATTAAAGCAGGGTATAAATTATTGGCATATACCTCAACATTCAGGTAGGCAATTCATGTGCACGGCGACGATTGCAAATAGTTGAACCTTACATCATACAATTTAGGAAACAATCTTCTCATTCACCGGTTCACCCAATTGCTATCGACACATTAAAGTCAATGATGTATAAACTGAGGGTCTTGGTCATGCACAATTGGTTTTGGAAGCATTATGAACGATCACCTGTGGCCATTTCCCTTCCTTATACTAGAGTTGTACGAAATATACACTGCAATGCAGAGTGTTGTGAAATGGGTAATGATACAGCTTCAAACTCACCACTTCGCGCTTCAGAGAGGCAAATCACTCTACAAGTAGGTGAGCGTCGATTCATCACGACTTGCGAAACCCTTTTGGCTGAAGGTGGATTTTTTGCTTCTCTGTCATGCTGACGTTGGGATAATGCGCAGGAGGACGGATCTTATTTCATTGGTGCCGATCCGATCTATTCTATCATATCTTACGTTATCTCCGCCGTGGAATACTCCCAGTCTTTTATGACAAAGTAAAAGGGCACGACCGATCCCTATACGTTGCACTCCTTGAAGCACGATATTTTCAAATCTCTCGTCTACAGAAGTGACTCGAGGAACAGCAATACTTTGCCGCATTAAGGATACATCATTCTGCTGCAGAAGTAAATCGAGTTTCGTTACTTTATGAAACACTACCGACTAACGTGGACGTGGAATTTCACTCCTGCTAGACTAAACGCAAAGTATGTATCTATCCTCGAGGGATATGTGTACGTAAAGGAGATCCTCAATCCTGTAAGAGGGCCTGTATGAAGTTTCGAGGTGACGTAGAAATTTCGTACGAGGGAGAATCGGTGTTTAGAGGACTCATTATTAAGAAAGAAGTCGGATTTGATACACGAGCTTGTATGGAAGGGCCAAACAGTAGCTTCAAACTAATTAATTCTAAAATATAAAGGTTTTATACTTGCGAAAGTAAGCATCTATTAAGGAAAATAGTAACTACATGTACATAAGGATGCCTCGTTGACTATATGTAAGGGTCCTGAAATCAATTGATTCGGAATCACCTGCAACTAAGAAGCGCCTGAAGTAGCATAAAGATGAGCAGTAGCTCCGGTTGTGTAATTCAGGTAGACGAACGTGCTTGTTAGTTGATATTGTACGAATCTATTGGGCTGGTGTAACAATTCTGAATCGATGTTATAACATTGAAACATCAATCATATATGGCAATTCATGAGACAGACTTGAGACATAGCTATATATAAATGCAGATACATATATACAGTGCTGCATGAGATAAGGGGAAAAAGCCAACAAAGGCAGCACATGCAGAACTAGACGACATAGCAATTTTTGGCCGTTTGAAACAATAGCTAAGCCTATGCATACATTCATATATCGTGATGTTTTTATGCATACTGCTAGTCATGTCAACTGAGAGACTCCGGGACCACAGCGTCAATCATTACCTTGTCTGGTATCGGATGGTACGGATCTCGGCAACCGAGCACCGAGAACTGATAATGGCACCAACCAAGTCTTTCAACAAGCGATATACTATCTCCAAGGCGATTTCCCGGGTCGGCGAGGAGAATTGGAGAGAACTCGAGTGGTAGCGTGGTGTCACCTATTTGCGAATCCCCTGGCGTACTCGGTAGAAGTCTCTCTGATATGCTCCTTACGGACGTTCCTGCGGGGAGATCCACCTTTTAGAGCGCCACAAGAAGTCTACGCGCTTCCATTGCCACATTGACACATTCTATCGCCTGTCCCGCGTGGATTGCTATGATTATTACCGGGGTCGAGGTGGGCCAAGTCGGCGGTTTCTCCACTAAATCCATCCTCCTCTTCTTCCTGCAGCATTTGTAATCATTTCGTCGTGAAGCATAGTTCCTCGACTTCAAGATATCTGCAAAGATATAAGAATGCATACTGTTTGCATTTGGGAGATTGATAGATCTCGTTATAGGGTTGTTATGACTATAAACCGTATGCAGCGGGCTGTGGCAGCAGCTGTAGTGCGTGCGCATTGATGTTGCGCGGCCTCACACTAGTGAAGCGGGCGAGGCTTGGCAAGTCGCGAGGTCAATGGCTGATCATCCCCTGAGATTGTTTAAGATGTTGCATTTATCGGTGAATCATCTGGTTCTAGAGGTTGGCGGGAATTGGGGAATGGGAATGCAAATGGCTGAACCGTTCAGGGGAGCAATTATTCAGAATCGCAAGTTTCCCGAGCTGGATCAATCCGTTTGATAAAGTCTCTTTTAGTCATTAGTATTTGCTATCTGGACCCTGGTTTCTCACCTCCTTTGCCAAAATCATTACGCTGTGCCAAGAGCCCGACCCGAACAACTAACACGCACACGCGTCATGCTGTAATAGTAATTTAATATTGTCCAGGAAATCTTGAAAAGCAATCCGGATTCCTGCGCCACTTGGCCATGGAGAAAAAAAAAAGTACTACTTTTTCTTCTTCTTATTCTTCTTCCCAAGTATACGTGGCTAGCAGTAGCTATAAATGCTAAATATCAATGGAACGATCCTTTGATTATTCTCACGGTCATACTGTAACTGTACCACCCCACCCCACGAGGGTGTAAATCTCGCATGATCGAGACGGCTTGAGTCCAAATATGCTCACCGCCTGCACTGGTGGAAAATGGCCCTGGCATGGAAGCCGGTCGCCCGGGAGAAAGCGTCTTTTTTTGATCGTGTTTGTCGTCGTGACTGCTATCGTAGCGCTGCACTATGTGCTGGTTCCAGTTCTGCTACGTCTGGACGTGCATCTCAGACCAACACTATTCGACTCCGGGTTCTATGGCCTGTATCCCACACGTCAATATGTCAGCTTTGACCTCGACTCACCTGATGTTGAATTGGCTGTCTGGGACGACCGCTGTAGTGACGGGTACATTTTTATAGCGCCTCATGGTTCACCCATCGAGGGATCTCGGCCTCTGATTCTCGATGCGCGCGGGAACCTGGTCTGGACAGTGCCCACCGACAAAGCAGCAACGGATTTCAACGTGCAGGAGTACCTCGGAAGGCAATATCTCACGTATTGGCATGGGACGAGTATGCATGGCCACGGGCTGGGCTCGTACACGATGGTTTGTCATGTTCTTCCACGCAGAAATATTGTATATCAGCTGGTACTAATAGAGACAGCTGGACTCGTCCTATGTTCATCGCTTCGAGGTGACAGCAGTCGGTGATTTTGAAGGCGATATACATGACTTTCACATCACGCAAAACGGCACTGCGGTCTTCGTTATCTATGATCTCAAGCCGGCCAATCTAGTGGATTTTGGTGGCCCGCAGAATGGCTTCATCTACGATGGAGTCTTCCAGGAAGTCGATATTACTTCCGGTGACTTGCTCTTTGAATGGCATCTCTCGCATCACGTTCCATTCAATGCATCATACGTTGGTATCAAGGGCATGGGCAAGCACAGCACTACGCCGTGGGATCCATACCACATTAACAGTGTCGACAAGGATGCTGCGGGAAACTACCTCATTTCCGCACGCCATACGAACTCCGTCTACAGCGTTGACGGCAAAACCGGCGAGATCCTGTGGATATTGGGTGGAGAAGGTAACGAATTCACCGACGCATCCGATGGCCGGGCTACCGACTTTGCCTGGCAGCATGACGCGCGCTGGTATGATGAGCGCACTATCACTCTATACGACAATAGCGCCAAGGACTTCCTTGGGCCTATTAGCGCGAGTCGAGGAATGACGATCGATCTCGATGTGCCGAACCGTGTCGCCACCGTTCGTGCAATGTACTTTCACCCAGATGGCCTGCGTGCTCACTCCCAGGGCAGCATGCAAATCTTACCGGACTCGGGTAATGCATTTATCGGCTGGGGTCACTGTGCTGCATACACCGAGTTTACACCAGACGGGGAGGTCCTGTGCGACACACACCTTTCTCCCTCGATCTGGTTCCAACTTGGTATCGTATTTACGTACCGGACTTATAAAAGTAGCTGGGTTGGAAAACCACTCACTATCCCCGCGGCGGTCGTTGCCGGGGACTCGGTTTATGTGAGTTGGAATGGCGCCACTGAAATCAGCTCCTGGCAATTAATGCTATGGGATGGCTTGGATATGAAGAATATGCACTTCATACCGGCAATCAATGTGGAAAAGGTCGGCTTTGAGACTAAAGTTGATTTACCAGATGACATCCCTAATACGTATTTTCTTCTTCTTGCGCTGGACAGCCAAGGCGCCGCCCTGGGAAAGACCACAGTACTCAACAAACATCCCAAGCAGACCTTAGCTGAGATGCTAGGGAAGGATATCATCAATCAGATGTCGTACCACGTTCTCACGACAGTTATCATGATCACCTGCTGTGTCGTATTGGCTATATTTAGGATATGCAAGACATTAGTGCTGAGCGGGGTTTGCTGCCGTTTTGGGCGGAAGCTCGTTTCAATGATGCTTGTTCCGAGTAAAGACGAGGTCAACACACCACTGATGTCAAATACTCACGAAGATTGATTTAACCCTAAGGCTTCATCTCTCTAGTGGCTTTAGCCTTTGCACCACGTACTTGTATGACACTCTAGGCCTAATACTCATCAACTATCCTACAATAACTCATGGCCATTGTTACACATTGTAATGTTCTTAGCTAGGGCAGATTCATGCTAATTATAGCTACCATATCATATACCAAGGCACTTATATATGTAAATGTTCAATTTATAGATTAGCCAATGATAGCAGGCTACTGTTGACCTTTCGGTTTGATACACCATAGTGCGTGCTCAGCGCCAACGATACTCGCACGAGATGGAAACCACAGTAATGATCATATGGCCAACTGAACTCGAATATGGCTCTCCTTTGTAATAACTGGTCAACCCTCTCTTTTAGTTGACAAGAGTTTTCTCTAACTACGGCACAATGCGGCGTCAATTCGATATTTCGCTAGCTTATCCAGAACCGTTAGTTTAAAATATCCTTAGGATCCGTATTGAAAATTATTTTCTCGGCCTGATGGTATTTCCTAGACCTAACGGTACACATACAGAATCGAATTTCCTGTATCGCTTCTACGAAAAGGAAAAGAGCTGGTCTGTATCCATTAGCACGGGTTAGAACTATGAAAGAAACTGCTTATTCCGATGAATAATTTTGGCGGTGTAGCTAAATTATATATATAAATAGTGAACAAAGGGAGCAGACTAGTCGGCTATACTGGCTAATGGTTACAAAATTGATCCGCACAGAATTGAGAGCGTGGAAGGTTTCGTCAACGAGCGAGTTTCAAAAATCATCTAGCCGACCGCAGCATATGTGGCTGGAAACTGAAAATCAGAGGGTAATCTTTCACACATGCAGACAAAAAAGAAAAGGAATTCATTCGAGGGAGTCGACATTCAAGCTTCAGATCGGCATCGGCATCTGCCCGTTCTGATGGCACGAGGCTCACACCACTGTCGGACGACACATCTCGTACCATGGCGAAGATACCACACGATCAGTAATGGCTACCTACATAGATAGAAGAGTTCAAAAGGGAGCTGTGACGATATCTAGCAATATAAACACTGCTGGAAGGAAACCCGTGACGAATGTGAAACCGAAGCTGGGCGACCCGCAGCAGGTCAGTGATAGGATTATGTAAAGTATTCACCACATATCCAGAGAGGAATATCACGGACGGGGTAAGATTGGGAGAAAAGGAACGGCCAACGGGGATAGTGGTAGTTAGGAGAGGTGTCGCTTAGTAGAAGTAGTCGGTCTGTGTAACTTTACTTTGCCATATACCGGTGTACCGATGGATTTAATGTGAGCGTTTTGATTTTGGACGAAAGGAGCTGTAATTTTATTTTTTTTATTTTTTTTATTTTTTTTATTTTTTTGGATTGATATGCGACGTTTCAAACAACCAGCGCCGCAAGCAGGCTTTATCAATAAGAGTTATAAAGGGAGGAGTTTCAAAAAGTTTATTTCTTTGCTGTAATTCCAACGAAGTTAATGGAGTAATAACACATAGCCTAGTTTCTACAATATCAGAATAAATTCCTCTTAGTCATAATGGCTTCTAGTTCAAGGCATACGAGTTTAGGATGTCTTGACTAGCTATCCGTCTGGAAGCTTTATTTAACAGGTCCATGTAAAATAAGTTTCAGTGTCGGTAACGTTAGTTTGCAATCCGAGGCAATATAAAAATATTTGATTGTATTTTTATTATGTATATAGAGTGATGTATTCCGTGTCATGGACTGTTTTCCACGCCAAATATCATTTTTCGTGCTGCTACTCTTTCATACCTCCAAGCTCCTGTTGCAATTGTTGATCTACTTGGTCGACATCCACATTTTCCCTACCCATGCGTACTTCCTCCACATTATTAATAGTAGAATGTTTCTCTCCAAAAATAGCGTCGATTTCCTCCAGACTCTTACCTTTGGTCTCGACCCAGAATACAGCCTGTCAATGTTAGCTTTATTCGATGTGTATCCTTCTTCCGCCACACAATTATTTCCGGAATGGAAACAAGTGTTGAGTCACATACTATGATTATAAACGTGCAACAATCCCAACCTCCATTAATCATGTACATTTTCCATCCAATGTTGCCAATACCGATCGGCATAATAAATACCAAAAGTAGACTAAAATAATATCAGTGTGTGTGCCAATGTAAAATGAGTGGAACGTGAACCCACGCAAGAGCATTAAACACAAGGGTCGACAGTGCGAGGCCGTTGGCTCTAATTGGATAATTCATTATCTCTGGAGGATACAGATAGAGTAACGGTGTCCACGCAATAGAGTAGAATCCTTGGAATAAAAACATGACGGCAACATTACCATATATCAGGCTTTGAGACGAATTAGAAGGATTTTCCGCGTTAATTTTTGACAACCCCCCGATGACAAATAAGCATGTGATGAGAAGTGCCTGAGAAAGCAACGCGGTCGGCTTACGACCCCAAGCTGCAGTGAGCTGGGTACCGACGAGCGAGCAAGCGAAACACCACACGTTCAAAACGACGTTCTGTGACCGTTAGAAATAGGTACTTGACCAAGCAAGGGGATGAATACATGCCGCTTTTAGCTGGGCATTCGGGTCGGAGATGCCAGCAGTCTCAAGTTCGGCACCCAGATAATACGACGCAATGATATTACCTGCAATGCACGAGAAAGGGGCCACAGAGCCCCCTATCAGGGCCCGCTTGCGAGACATTGGTGTTTTAAATATTTCCTTGACACCCATCGTCCGACCTTGCTTTTTCTCCCATTCAAGTGTGTCGACAATTTGCTTGTATACAGCTGTTGATACCGGGTCCATGAGCTTTCCGTTGGAGTTTGTCTGCGCGACAGCTATACGAGCTTCTTCGAATAGACCTTGGCCAACAAGCCACCTAGGAGACTCGGGAATAAACGGTAGAACCGCGATGCTGATAATAGAGAAGACGGCTTGAAATAGAGATGGTGTGCGCCATGCCCAAGTCGAGTTCAAATGACTACTTCCAAGTGTCACGAGTGCAGCAAAAAAGGCGCCCACGTAGTAACAGTTATTCAGTAACCCAACGCCCCAGGCTCTCCAGCGATTGGGGAACGTCTCAGACAGGTACACTGCGCCAGCTACTCCACCGATGGCGTTGCCCCAGCCGAGAACGACCCTGGCGATGACAAACATGGCGATATGCTGTGCGGCGGTCTGAAGAATGATGCCGACAAGGGTAATCAAAGAGCCCCAGAAAATAGCAGGCCGCCGCCCGAGACGATCAGCCATCATGCCGGCCCAAAACAAGCCCAAGAACCCCCCGATAAATATCGAGGCAGTGTTCAGACCCTTTGTCGTATTGGTCAGGTTGAAATAGTTGTTGTACGACGGGAGAATGTTGAAGCCGTTGAGCATGGTCCCGTCGCAGCCATTGGTGCCAGTCTGGGCCATGGAGCAGGCGAGAAGCAAAACTGAGAGGAAGGCTGTTGATCCAGGGACCCAGGCGGGCATCCATGTGCCTGTTCTTGACCTGCGTAGCATCGTGATGCGCGCTCTATTATTAACCCCAAGTGGCCAGCCAGTTAACGTGCTACTGTGCGACGAGTTGCAACTGGTGAAGACGTCAACTAGCCGCGGACGGATCACGTTGGAACAAATAAAATATATAAATATAAGCAGTCAACAGATCGCTGCGGGCGCTTTTCCGCTTTCAGCAGTAGGGTCTCTAGTCTACATAGTCGGTGTGCAAGGCGAGCCCATCGAGATACGGCTCGGAAGATATCTGATTGACCTAAGGAGTCTAGTTTTTCAGCGAGCCCCGCGTAGTGCTGTCCATGCTGCGATTGCCGACTTTTCGGTATGCACTTGCAGAATTTTGCTCGTAAGAAAATAAACCAGCACCTAGATATGTATATTGCTGCACTCTTTCGCGAACCGGACCTCCGCATACCGCCCCAGCCGGGGAGTATAGCGGAGTCCATGACGGCGGCTTTAGCGGGGCCAGCTAAACAGTAGGCCGTTCTGGAAGACCACGCTATCTCTGGGAAACGCCCTGTCAGCCAATGTATGTGTCGTCTTCGCCGTTGGATGTAACGTAACCATAACACCGACCATTCAAAAAATGCTCCCTGGCCGAGGTGTCGGTGCTTCTATACCAGTACGGCTCTTTTTCTGTATACATCATCCAGTAGTCAACTAAAATGAATAACACGCCGGTCATGTTTCGACTTTTGTTCGCGGAGCCCTCTCAATATACCAGGAGAGTGAAAATATAACTGGAAAATGTATTTAAGCTCGTTATCTGTAGCCTTGCATAGTAAGATTTCCTTTGCGAGCATTCGAACCTAAAATGCGGTCCACTTTTTAGACACTTAGATGGTAATTTGTTCTGCCCAAAATGTTATTGCTGAGGGACGAAACGATAGAGAGTTGGGGCCGCTTTAATGAAAAGATAAGTGGTGACAAGGCCGTGGACTCAAGTGTGGATAACACAGAGCGCCAGAACGAGGAAGAAGACACAGCGGCAGCTTTCGTTTTGGCCAGGTTTTGCAAGGGCTTCAGCTTACAACTTCCGACTTGGTTGTTTCGAAATGCCGGTCGTCGCAAACGGGTTAGCAAGAAGGGAAACCTAGGGCATGGTATAAGTCATTTGTCTATCAAGCGGAAGAACGACAAAGTCGAAATCAGTGTCAAGGTAGACGATGTGGAGCAACATGTGGACAGCGATAACGACACGATGGTTCCACGGATCTACCAAATATCGCAGAAAAGGCGACGCGTCGCTTTTTCCTCCAATACCAGAGCAGACTGGGTCAAGCTCCAGCCCCTGGCTGACATCTTGGTAGACAACGGCTACGACGTGGATATTTTTGTCACGGGTATGCACATGATTAAGGAGTATGGCTCAACGTTTAAAGATATCGCGAAGAATAGAAAGTTCGGCGTTTTTACCAAAAACACGTGGACTCCAGGTGACACTGAAATCCAGAACGCCACGGCCACCATGGAAGCTACATTTCAATTGCTTCAAGAGTCCGACTACGATCTCTTAATCGTGCATGGCGACCGTCTAGAGGCAAAAGCAGCAGCCGACGCTGCTCACCTATTCCGCTGTCGACTTGGTCACGTTGAAGGAGGAGACCTAACTGGAGGGGACGATAACAAGAACAGATATGCAATCACTGCAATCGCGGATTACCATTTTCCGAGTAGTCAAGATGCTGCTGACCGTCTTATCTCTTGCGGACAAAAGATCGAGACAATATTCCCTATCGGATCCCCAGATCTTGATGTTTTCCTAAGACCCAGTACAGTTTCTATTGAACATGTGCTGCGGAAGTACAGTATCCCCTTCAAGGACTTTGGAATTGCTCCTTTTCATCCCAACTCTGCGGAAAGCGAAACATCCGGTGAACAAGCAATGAACTTTTATAGTACATTACTAGCATCTGGACGAAATTTTATTGTTCCCAGACCAAACAACGATAAAGGAACGGAGAGAGTGCAAGAAGTACTTGATGCACTACCCAAGAACCGCGTTTGTGTTGTGCCCAATTTCGAGTTCAATGATTATGTTATTCTCCTGAAACAAGCCGGATGTGTCGCGGGAAACAGCAGCGTGGTTGTCACTTCAGCACCAGCAATAGGAAAGCCTTGTCTTAATATCGGAACTCGGCAACAAGGAAGAACACCTCCAACCGATGGTCTCTTCAACTTTAGTCCCAACGATAGGCAAGGCATTCTTGGATGCCTCCGAGAAAATTGGGGAAGAACTTACCCAAGAAATACTCACTATGGGGACGGCTGTGCTGCTGAGAGGTTTCTCGAAGCTCTAAGCAGCAGATCGTTTTGGGAGGTTTCTCAGCAGAAGCTTTTATTCAACCAGAAGGCTTTGTAAGGGTTATAAGAAGTGAAAGGGCGAATCTTCATCACGCCTTGTTCGTCGGAGCACGGTGTAATCTGGTGGATTCAAGACCATTGGAAATGGATTCTAACGACAATGTTATATTGAGGATTTCCAGAACTTTGGTGGCATGGGTTAGCGCCTATTGATTGACAATGACCTTTAGGAGGGTAACTATGGCGCAACTGATTCCTAGATTGCCATAACTTGAGATAATATTTGAGAACATTGTCGCCAACAACGATAAAGAAGACAGGGATGTTCTATGGCCTACGGTTGCAGTGTTGAAAGATTTGTCTGTGTGACACGAGAGTTTGTTGTTTGCAAAGCACAGATTCAATTCAGCCGCGATTGGAGGCTCTATAACTTTGCAAAATAATACATAAATGGATGGATTTCAGGCGAACTGAATATAATCCCAAGTTTCTCTGTCTAAGGACCAGCAACCTGGGGCCCAGTCGACTGTAACTGCATTCTACAGGCCTCGAAAAAGTTGGTGCATATACACAGATGCTTCCTTGTACTCCTCCCACTAAGGCTTTTACCTCACTACGATGGGTTGTTATCCTTTTTTTTTCCCGTGTAAAAAGAAAAATGAAAGAAAGCAAACCAAAAAAAGGCGGAATTCTAACAGCAGAGGTGAATACTACATCCCATTGCTAGTCCTCATTTTTTTACTAGTAAATACTACTAGCACCAATGTAACGGGCTAGGTCGGCATAAGCCAACTTGACCAGGCATATGTGGAACCGGAGGGTTTTTTTACAAACTACAATTTTGTTTATAACCCACCGACTAACACACCTAACTAAGGGAAGAGGTATAAACAACCAATGGTTTCCAGTATTAATGTCAATCGACGTGTTTGATAATTAGATAAACCGCAACCTTGACGTAAATTGTCTTTTCTCCCAGCTATCTGCAAACAGAGAGCGTTTCTCTAGTTCAAGCGAGATCGGCTGGTAACTGTGACCATGATAACCCTCTGGCCGCCAACGTTCCACATAACCACCATCGGTTTTATCACCGTTATTTCCATCTACCTCATCAGGTTTTTCAAAAGGTCTGGCCACTATCGTCGACCGCCAGGTCCAAATGGCCTCCCACTGGTTGGAAACCTGTACGACCTGCCTAAACCGGGGGAGTTAGAAGCTCATCACTGGTCAAAGCACAAAGATCTATACGGTTT
This sequence comes from Talaromyces rugulosus, assembly GCF_013368755.1. Lineage (NCBI taxonomy): Eukaryota > Fungi > Ascomycota > Eurotiomycetes > Eurotiales > Trichocomaceae > Talaromyces > Talaromyces rugulosus. Next base: position 6,603,595 of record NC_049562.1, on the reverse strand, counting down.
GTGACCTTGGACGCCCATATTACTATAATCTACGCAAGGAGATGCTCATCAGTGGAATTGATGTTTCGATAGGGCCAATTAGCTCGGTTACAGTAATGGGCCAGACGATGGTAATTCTGAACGAGGCGCAAGTCGCCATAGATATTTTGGATAAGCGATCCATTAAGTACTCTACACGGCCACGAAGAGTTTTTGCTGGAGAAATGTACGCTTAGATGATTGTTTTTCAACTGTAGGGTATTGTTCATCGGGCTAATGAGAGCTTGTAGGTTAGGCTGGGAGCATAGTCTCGGGCTGTTGCCACACGATCACCGTTTCCAGAATACCCGAAAGGTTATGGGCCGTGAAATTGGCTCCAAATTAACGGCAGCAAACTACGACAAGTCGCAAGAGATTGAGGCTGCCCACTTCCTGTTACGACTCCTAGACGAGCCCACCGGCCTTATGCATCATATTAAAAAGTTGAGCTCACTCATTTGCTATTAGAAGACTTTTAGGTTATTTTATACTAACTGGTTTACCGTGAAGAGGTGCAGGTTCACTGGCACTGAGAATTCTGTATGGATATATCGCAGAGCCGTTTAAGGATGATCCCCTGATCGACCTGGTCGAAGAAGCTATGGACATATTTGCGCGTGCTACTGTGCCAGGGGCATTCGTGGTTGACTTGATACCATTTCGTAAGTTAATGTTAACTTATGATAGCCGATCATCACTGAAGCATTAATATGAAACCATAGCTGATAATTCTTAGTTAAATTTGTTCCAGGATGGTTGCCAGGAATGGGGTTCAAGACACTAGCCCGGAAATGGCGTCCTGTGATGACAGAAATGAATATTAAGCCCTATGCCTTCGTCAAGCATCGGTTGAACCAAGGCGCGGAGGGGACTTCGTTCGTTGCGAGGCTAATACAAGCCGGAGAATCTAGCCCAGATGTAATCTCGATAAACCAATGGTCCGCCTCGGCGCTGTTTGGAGGGGCGGGAGACACAGTAAGCACCCTAGTTTCTACCCTCCATTACCGAGACAGATTTCTAAAAGGACTCAGATCGTTGGGGCAATGCAATGCTTCTTCTTGGCCATGGGAATGTTTCCAGAGGTGCAGCGGAGGGCACAAGAAGAAATTGATCGCGAGATTGGCCAGCATCGGCTGCCTACAATGTCTGATCGTGCCAACTTGCCATACATTGAGGCAGTATTGTTGGAGACTCTTAGGTGGCATCCAATATCACCAATTCCACTCGCACACGTAAGCGAAGAGGACGATATATACGAAGGATACTTCATCCCCAAAGGGTCCATGATGTTGGCAAACGTTTGGTAAGTGAATCGACGACATCTGACGAACAGTCATCCGTTTTTGTAATTATCTCCACACATCTTTATCTAACAGTATAACAAAACAGGCAATTCACCCACGACCCAGAGGTCTACAAAGACCCTATGGATTTTAAGCCGGAGCGATACCTGCCTGATGATTGTCACCATCCGGAGACGGACCCGCGCAGATTCGTGTTTGGTTTTGGGCGCCGGGTTTGCCCCGGGCGTATCTTGGGTGAAAATGCACTATACATTAATATTGTACAAAGTCTCGCCGTGTTTAACATTACCACGGACGTCACTAGCCTAGAAGAAGTACGCTTCACCCCCGGAACCATAAGCCGCCCCGAGCCATTTGCCTGTGTCGTCAAGCCACGATCACCCCAACATGAAACTTTGGTGCGATCATTGGAGAGAATTTATCCATGGGAAGAGGGCCATGGGAAGATTTTGGAGGGTGTCAGTTACTAAACCCGGTCGTCAGGGATGTCATGTCCCGCGTGGAAAGCATCAACTCCGATTGCGTACACGTGGATATTAGAAAGTATAAACTAATTAACTCGAAGTTAATCGTCAACTGGGTCAACGATATTGGTTCGGTTGCTCATTATGTAACGCTATAACTCTAGTAGCAATTTATGGCACGGGTAAATACATCTTCCAACGTCCCGGCTGACATCTAGATGGCAGCCATTCGTTTATTTCCGAGAAATACATGTACAGACCCGGGTAGCATGACTCAGTTCAGCTATATAATCTGACTACAGTTTTCTTCAGCCTCTACCACTATGTTAGTTAGTAAAGCATTACTAGATCAAATGAGTCAGCCCCCGCTAATGTTGTCCACAGAACGGAGTGACATTGTTGTACGGATTACGAGATGACAGGTGCATAACGGAAAATGGGGTCAACGATTCTTGGCATGCGGTCATAGAATATCTAGTCTATTGTCTCAGTTTCATATAAACAAATCAAGCTAAAAGTTTTCTTTTATTTTTATTTTTTTTTCTCGATGACTCGCCCCTCCTGCTTCGTACGTAGCCATGTCCACTCTGACTGCACGTAAGCGTGCATACCACCAGCGGCGTGTTTGGCTTTTCTCGCAATGGTTTTCCAATTTCGCATATGCAGCTAGCAAATATTGGCTCTGATTGACGACAAAAATGGAGTATATGTGACCAAGAAAAAACAAATCCCACGAAAGGGTCCCTTTTGGTAAAGCGGCAAGTTAGGTCGACACTGATCCACGGCCTTAGTGCTGACATAGTGCTGACACTTTAACAATGCATGCGTTTTCTCAATTCCCTGAAGAAACGAATCTACTTCGCGGTACAAATATCTACCGATTTTAAAAATGTTACGTGTGCAGTAAGAATTTGTGTAGCATTCTTAAACAAAAAAAAATCATCTCTAGTCTTGGCTCACACCTGTTTTATTGAGTACCTCGAAGAGAGCACTCTCTTTTTGTTGTAGATCCTGAAGAGATGCCCCCACCAGACCAGCAAGTGGATTCAAGTTGGCCTCGGGTGCATGTGGTGAATCTTCCTTATCCTCGGTACGTGGGGTTCTTTTCCCCCGGAGCAGGCTAAAGCTAGTATGACCGCACCTTTGCATGGATATTCGTAAGTGTTGGAGAGTCCGCTGAATCAAGTTCAAGTTGATTTCAGCCAGGGATTTTCTTGGCAATGCTAGTCGTACTTCCCCGATGCTAATAGCAAGCGGGCCTCGCGCGGGATCGGACTGTGAGCCTTCATAGCATGTAGGGCTGCGACTGTCACAATCGCTAGAATCTTGTGACCCTTGTATATCTAACTGCAACATGCGGACAAAATGCCCACATGCTACGATTAGATTGTAATAGCAGCTGGAGAAAAGAAAAATCGCTGCTCCATTCGAGAATGAGGAGCTCTGCTGACGGCAAAGAACTGAGTCCCCATCACTAAGCTCATTTAACACGCCGGTCAACGTTTCGATAATGCGATAGACGTCTTCAATATTTCCAGGGATAAGTGGGCTCGTCGACAATGATTGGATCAAATTTTCCAAGCGTAGTTGAATATCGACCAGTTTCTGCAAGGCATTAACAGATGTGAACCCCACCGAAGGAGTGAGTGATATTTTATGTCCTGCGTGATCATATTGGGACGATTGATCAATAGGCAGGGGAGAACAAGAAAAATCGGCAGAAGATCCCGTACTTGCATAAACAGACGTCGCTAGGGGGTCTTCATGCACCAGCTCATCTACCAAAAACGTAGAGAACGAATCATTTTCCGTGCCCGAAAGCAGACTATAAAAGTCCATGTCGGTAAATAGGTTACCCTGGCTACTATCAGACACGGTTGCTTGCTCGGCTTCTCCTTTTGAAGAAACCCTGTCATGTTTGCGAAAATCCCGTTCTGTGGCTAAGCATGTTAGATTTGACCTTCACTGTCAAGTTGATCGCCACCAGGGCTAGGCTTGCCTTCACTAACGAGGCCCTTTTTGCTTTTAGCTGGCCTTCTTTGGTTGTTCCTCTTTTGGCTTCCCAGTGGTCGGCCAGTTCGACCCGCAGGGCTATAGTGGCATGAACTTCCAAGCCTCTCACATCGAACGCAGACTTCCGAATATTCTGTCCTCACGCAACGAGTCTTTATAGAGTGGCATCGGTCGCAAGCGTCCCGGTTGGGTCTCATGGCTGTTCGCCGATCCATGCACCTGCTATGCCCATTATGACGAGGTCCAGAAATCATCGTTAACCTCTATTCTCATAATAGAATTTGTGCACGTTATCCACTACGAGTTATGTGGCTTCCCAGGTCAGCAGTTGGCCGCTCAGGGGAGTCGGTGCAAAGCAAATGCGAAGAATGAAACCTGGGGCTAATACAGTCAGTGTGGAGGGACAGCAAGTGCTTTTTCACAAAGACTAGATAATCACTGTAATGGTGTTAGTAAAATGTTACAGCCAAAACGGCATCCATCAAAAGAATAAACCATCGAGTGCAGCATATGGCTAATAATGACAGCTATGGGCCAATTGATGCATAGGACAACGGGAGGGAAGACCTAACTGATTTTATTTTGTCGAAGGGAGGAAGAGTATCCGTTTTTCACGGAGACCTTAGACAAGTTACAATTGGAGGAAATCCAAGACATGTAAATTACGGACCGGGGTGATTATTTGGGCAGCCCAAGGGCTATTTATCTTTTGACATAATTATCACCTATGCAGGACTTACCTTTTCCAAAGCTCTCACACCGCTGGATTGCGGGGATTGAAATATCACTCTACGGAATGCCTAACTAGCTAGCGCCAAGGATAAATTATGTGATTCTTTTAACTCCAGGTGCTTTTAGTTGAGATCTAGAATAAGACTACCCTCAGCTGCTCAATCAAGGGGCACTCTTGAACCTGTCCTTTATTTGTGATTATTATTACTTCCTCAAAAGGTATAAAGAACGCTATGCTATGTCAGATAAGCGGATTGGACACCACTTTTGTTCTATTATAGAAAAGTCTACTGTGTCATGACTTTCAACTATTAGTGACGGATATTCAATCCGCCAAGGCGAAAAGGGACTCGGTCGTGGCGAGTTTTCTGTCCAACTTCGGAAAAGATTATCAAATCGTGAAGAACTTGCCCGTCCAACGCTTCTAGACTTCTTACCATATGGACTACCGGTTATAAATAGGCAGTCAGCTACAGTTAAACACGCGTCACACAATAATTGATGCACTATATGTCCACAGCACCAAAATACAACTATACACCACCATCCTAGGGGCTACGATGATCCTTATAGGTTATGTATTACCCTGGTCTTTGCTATGATATCTAGACTATCACCTTCGTGAGAAAAAGGACTTCTGGCCCAAGTATTTGTTACTTTTTTTTTCCCTGGACTCATAAGCGAGCTATCATTTTTAGCGATACATCACATGTTATCTCCTCCACAGTCAATGAATATTTCTGGCTTACGTTTGCGAAATGAGATCCAATGGGAGACTGATATTACAGCACTCCAAAATCATACCCTACATTAGGCGCATAAGAAAGCATCAGGGATATGCTACTCAAACCTGAATGAGGCCCTGTATATATCTGCATGTGTTTATGTAATTTGCCATTTTCATTGGGCAAGTACGCACTAGAGGTGACCAAAATCGGACCTTAAATATTATCTCAGGATTAGTGCAGGAAGTCTGTCCGTTATGTGTTACAGTGGCCAAATCAAAATGTCCATCCGGCCCCTAAGATGTTGGGAGTCGGAAAGAATAAAACCTGCAGGTGTAATGACCCAATCAACATGCAAGTTGCATGTTGGGACAGGGTACAACCTAATGCAAGTAAAGGGGCCAAATAAATGTACATCTGGGAGAAATGGATTATTATTGCGGAACGGAATACAACCTTGCGTAGGTGGTAGCAAAGTCGGCACAACAATAACGTGAAGAGCGAGCAGTCTTGCTTATGAGCTAGGACCGCATACCTAGCTTGTCGCGACCGATAATTTCGCCGAAACCCCTAAATTAGCTTCAGCGATCTTTAAACTATATTCAATTTTCACACCGTGTGTATGCTAGAATAATATTATTATTAACTTAGGTTTTGTTCAAAGAAGAAACTACAAATTGCCAAAGCGAGACCGTTGCTAATACTCTAAATTTTACGATTATTTACTTTCTATATCCGGAGCCGCAGCATTGGATTTCGGTGCCACGCGTCGTCTGCCACGTTATGAATAAGCGATCTGCAAATCGGTACATTAGTCTTTGGTAGTGGATGTATGTCTGCTATCCAAAAGTATATCCTCCAGGTCTTGTGAAAAAATTAGTACGGTCACGTATTTATGCTTACCGTTAAGGTTAGAAATCCGCGGCCAGCAGCTCATATCATCTTGTCAGCAAGTCGGTTCGAGACAGCCTAGACACGACGGTTGAGGTTGCTAATCAATAGCAAGCAAAAACGTGTGACTCGAGGGTTCAGTGTATCCGGCTTATGTGAAAAGGTTATGTTGATGATATCCCACCCCTCGTTACAGCCCCTTTATAGTCAACTCGTCGGCCTATTCAGCAATAGCATAGGTAGCTATCTTATAATTCTCATCGATGAGCATCGCATAGTACTGTCATTTACTATTCGCAAGTTCTCGGTATATGGTCGATTAGTACCCAGAGCTATATACCAAGCCACCAGAGTTAGACAGCAAATTGATGCAGGCAGGTTCCATTAAATGGAACCATAATATCGGTGCATGTATATAGCGCTCCTATTAGCGTTGAAATAGGAAGTATTTATATATGCCCACGTGAGGGGGCTACACATTAGGTGAGAATTATCCACACTAAACATTGTATCTTTGATTATAGCCGCTCGCAACATTTACCTGTATATAGTAGCTATAGCTACTAGGATAGCTAGAGAGTCTGTAAGTTGTGTTATTCTATTCTTGGTTTGCTTACCCGCGGGTCCTATGTTTGATAGCAGGAGGATCTGTGGACGGTTAATTGAGCTATACTTAATTTGTATAATATGGCCGTTGTTTAACTCGACTCCTGTCGCATCATTCCTTTGCAAGATGGTGCGACGCATAAATTTATGGGTTATGAATTCCACTATCTTCCAACAATACGTTGCAGCCGGTTGGGGCTTTCATGCCTGGTAGCTGTGTAGCAAGTAACCCCTGGGGGGGGGGGGGTTCCGTTGTTTGCATCCGGGTTAGCCCGTAGTATGGTTGCTAGGAAGGCTTGTAGGAATGGGCATTTTTAATAGGTAGTCTTGTCTCCATGCGATCGAGTAGTTCAATATTGACATCAACTATTGTCCGACTCATGGACCAACTGCGAAAATATATTGTTGTTACCGCTGGATAGCAACTTTCAATATTGAACATTGAACATTAAAACATCACCAGTTGACGAGCATAAATATGTAATTACTGCCATACTACAACTAAAAGCAATATCAATACCACTTCAATGTTGTATCAGACATCTGGATCACTATTAACTTTTTCATTCCGCTGTTTTTTCATTCCGCTGTTTTAATACGTTTCATCATATACTAAAAAACTACAATATATATTAAATATTATTATATTACTAATTTCTATAATTGATATATCAAAATCTTGGTATATCTCGAACTTTATAACTATTCTATCCATGTCAACTACTATGTGACTATACAATTTGTATATAGAACAAACGGAAATTGATGTTTTAAATTCAAGCACAGACTACATATATACAAGTCGACATATTTACTTCAGGTCGTTAGCCTTTCAATGCTTGTGGATATATACCAATTGGCATAATCACGCTTCGCATCCAACATTGAAGTCAACTTCCACATCGATCAATTGCATGTAAAATTCATTATTTTTTTCTTGTTCATTCCGGTGAAACACCCTGAACGTGGGTAATGAATAGTCAAACAGTTACCATTCTAACTCTAAAATGCAGAGGAGACTAACATCAGTCTATAAATCTATACGTTGCAGTTTCGGAATTCCAATCTCGCATCCTTTTTTTTTTTTTGCTCATTGCTCAACTCAAAAAGATATAAAAGCAAAATTATATTATTTATATCATTGAAGATCGCTCAGCTGTGCTGAACAACAGAATATATGAAAAGAAATGGGATGATACCCGTTTGTGTTCGAACATTTCCAAGTCCATGTATTATGCAGGACATAACATGTGACCATTGACTGTAACCGGCCTCTTAGGATCTGCACGAGGCAACCTATTTACCAGCTAGTTCCCCTTTATCAGAATCTGCTTCTCCGTCTTCAGCTTATCGACAACCTCAATAGGGACTTTAAGGACAGTCGCAACGACGTCGTGAGGGGTAAGAGCAAGCCATTGGGTGAGAGAAATATCTTCAACTGTATCGCTTTTGAAGTTCTCAATCCAGATAAGCTCTTCATCTTCAGAAGTATTCTCAATGTAGTGACCTTAATTGGTGAGCGATGAAACAATCTTTTGGGATTAGGGAAGCATACCACTGTTGGTAGGAAAGACGGCAGTGTCGCCAGCGCGGAAATCAAATGTGCGTGCTTTCTGACCACCAATAAACACGGTAGCACGGGCGGTTCCTTGGTGAAAATAGACCCATTCCTGAGCCTGTATGATGTATTAGCAATGCTAGTACGCAGCGAAATTGTGGTAAAAGAGAAAGCCATACGTTGGGATGCCAATGAAGTTCACGTAGCCCCTTTGGCTCCAAGGTGAAAAATCCGGATGCAATCGTCTTAGCAACAGGGAATGTGGTGGAATCGATACGACGGAATGTGCCACCACCGCCGGGGACCTCCTCCAGAGGGTGATCCTTAGCGTGATAGACATAAGAGCTGTTGCCAACTAGAGCGCCAGCTGGGCCGACAATGTGGGTATCGTTGCTGACTGTACCGTTTAAGATATATGGAAAACTCTGGGGGACGTTGTCAAACACGGAAGCGCCAACACCAAAATTCTTAGCCAAGATATCTTTGGGGGTATGGGCGACCCAGTCGTCAATCATAAAGGTAGTGCTTATATAAAGTTAGAACCGAAATCGAACACAAGAACCGACGAGACAAAGTTATAGTATGATGGTTACATACCCTTGAGCTTCAAAGTCGCCGTCGTCAAATGCAAGAAGATATTCGTTCTGGTCATCTTGTCCCTGGACGGTGTGTGCGATACCGGGAGGAAAGTACCATACGTCCCCAGCCTCCAGTCTGTCAACCTGGTATTTGCCATTTTCATCAACGGCAGACAAGAGTAGCGATCCATTGTAAAGGAACCCCCATTCGGCCTACACAGTTAGCACAGTACTGGTCATATGTGTAGGTTACTTACCGTGCGATGCCAGTGAAGTTCACGGATAGCACCCTTTTTCAGATGCTGTTGGGCGCCGGCAATATCAGTGCTTAGCGGGAGATCCGAGATGATCTGCTCACGACTCCAGCCTCCAGGATAGATGTTCGTCTTAGAATCAGAGAAGCTCCATTTGAGATTCGGAACGTAGCCAGCATCGGTGGTCTCCTCTCCCAAGTTGTCCGGGTTCTGAAGGTCAAGTTCATGGTTTGTACCGCCTGGGAATAACATGGAACTTGGTTAGTGATATATTTGGTGGGTAGGATAGGCGTGCCACCAATACATACCGATGATAGGAGCGCCCTTGCCCGTGGCATCATTGATCGGTTCACCGTCAGAGAAACCGTCACGTCTCTGGATGGTCGCTGCCGAGGCTAGCCCAAGTAAGGACAACGCAACAAAATGCATGTTTACTATAATGTTTGCGTCTCAGGGAAAAACAGATGATGAATTAGATGAGTGCTGCAGCCAAGAATGCTAACAGATGCGGGATATAGCCGCTATAAATAACCACCCCTGGGAAGCCACCGAATTGTTCAGCCCATGCCATGATCTCTTCCGGAAATGATGAAATGATGAAATCCAAGCTATGGATGAAGCTATCTGTCCCTCTCAGAGGCACATGATCCGCTTTACAGCTTCAATTGCTGGAAGGAAGTGCGGCCCATCGATCTATACTATTACTGTAGCACGGACCAAGGAAAAAGTTAAATAATATGGCCGACTCAAATTACAGGCATACTGCAATGATGCAATTCCCAATTGTGGGATGAGAACTTGCTAGCATGCTAGCACTTGGCAACTAGTAGCCTCGCAGGGGTAAATCTTTAGCTGCTGAGCTGGGGAATGTGTTGGGTGTGGCCGTCTGGCCAACGAGTGATGTCCGCGATGGAGTGATGTTGAAGCTGGATGTCACCATTGCTTGGCAACACGCGCGCCAAGAGCCTCCGCTCCGCTAAGGCGTCAATCTTTACCTCAATAGCTCTGCCATTCTTCTCTTAGTTGCGTTCGTAGCATGATAATAATAATCAACATCCTCGAAAAAACATGTATGATGTGACCAAGACCAACAATAATACGCATGGGGCACAGGTTCATTTGGACACGGGCCTTGCCATATGTCCCGCTCCCGTTATTGTGCCTCTTGGAACCCACTTTGCTTCGAGTAGGGTTTCCTAGTCCAAGATCTCTCGATAGAACCGCCCGGAGAGAAGATTCACCCCGCTGAAGTTTTCTTGCAAAGTCATGAGTGTGTCGGCCATCAGGTTATAATATCAAATTGGCTACTCGGGGAATCCTTCAGGTATGTCCCATATGTCATGTCATGGTGTAGATGACCTCCTCGACAAACTATACGTTTACTCCTAGAAGTAAGAAGTATCATCGTGTAGCTACCCCCAGAGCCTTGATTTCACCCCCCCCAAAAAAAGACTTTTAGTGCCGCCTTCAACCATACTAGTGCCACTTTTCAAATAACAATGCTCCTCCTCGACCTATCTTTGGCCTAGCCTTTCAGTGTTATTTTCTGCGTCTTGTTCATGCATGCTTCACAATTTCTGCCAAGAATCACGTTTTTTGTTGATGGTATACGCGAGCATAATAATCGTGATGATCAATGTAATATATTGATGCTGGCCTACTCCGCACCAATTTGAGAGAACCAGCTTTGTTGATCTTTAGATTGAGCTAGTAAAGTCGTTTTGTATGTAGCAATTAAACTATGGCAATGGCTATGTACCGTATACACTCGGTTGAAAGGACAGTTGGATGAGGTTAATGCAAGCTTGAGATTGATATCGGTAGCTTGGTAAGATAGTAGCATGTTGTAGTGTTCGTATTTCCGTGTCCGGCCTTAACTTCCGTACCGTGAATATGAAGTAAGCCAAGTATTGGGGGAGGGGCAGTAGAATCGTTAGTTTGTCCACATTAAAGCTTAATTTAAATTCCTAATACGCACTGACTCGTTTCCTGTTCATTGAGGATACTGCACATTGTCATGGTCCTCGTATGTTTCTTTCCGCCCCCCTGTCAGGACTTCATTCGATCTACCTCTATACATAGATACCGAGAACATCTGAAATGTAGAACTCTTTAGAACTATATATTGTATATGCAAAGGCAGTTAGTTATATTTGCTCCTTCAAACGAAGAAATATTGTCTAAAATATTAAGTCGCTAGTTTCGACTCCATAGAAGTTGTCGTTAACCGCGTATTGCGCGACTGCCATCTCTTATTGCGCCTGGAACAAGCTTTGCAGGCTTGGCCGATGCCAGCAAACTCCGAGATCTGCATAGCTTTGACCACCTGCATGGTACATAATTGGATAATGTGGAACTAAGATCTCCAAAACAGGATGTTTATCTAAGAACCTGTTTTGTGGAAGAATGTCCCCGAAGCACTGTACCTAGCGGTTCATGCATCTACAGAATAAATACCCACTATTGAACTAGGCCAAAGTTCACAGCACTAACATCGACTACTCACGCTGATCACTTTTCTATTCTGTAATGAGTCGGATTGACAATTTTTTCGCCTCCTGTATGGTGTCATTTTCTCCAACATTCATTTGCCAAATTTGTCAGCCTACGTTGAAAGAGATTTACGAAAAGATTTCCAAGTAAAATGGCACAATTCTAGGGAAAGGTTGCGACTGGGTGATTTAATTTCTCCATATGATGAATGGGACGTGAGTATTAGCTTCAATAAGAGATGTAGAGAAAGAAAAAAATATATATAACATAAAAAATTGCTCATACTGGCACACCTATTCCCCGCCACAGACAACTCCCGGGTTTTCTAGTACCGTTTAGTTACCTTTAACTAGGTTTATTGTTAAACAATGCCTCAATATCTCTTTCTCGTTGCGGGTCTCATACCCTTGCGTCAAGGAAAGTCCTTATAAGTCTCCCTCCTCTCATCGCAATTTAATTCTATGTAAATTCTCACGAAATATGAACTGGTGCCTTACATGTCAGATATGGTCCAAGTCTAGGTTACCTAACCCAGTACCAATGATGATGAGATCAGGCCTAAATGTTTCGTTTGCTTGAATGTATTTTATTATTCTGTTAGCTTATACCCGGCCAACATTTCCGTCTTTCTGGGCTATGTCCTAGAAGCTTGTCTTCTTTTCTCCTTCAAATTCGCATGGGTAGCAGCTTCCCCGGTCGTTGGTTTAGAATTTCAGTGTTTCATTGCCTCAATGATTCCATCACCCCCTTCGTCAATAGGGTGCCATATTTTTATTTCATCGAGTCCAGCGCGTTTCAACAGCGCACCCCATTGCTTTTCTGTACGTTCTAATCCCCCATTGAAAGCCATCATTGTCAGGTCAAATTGTGCCTGGAACTGAGATGCCCTACGCTCAGGAACAATCATCTCATGTAAAAGCAATTTCGAATATCCTATTGCCATTGCAGATACGGCCCTCGCTAGAATTCGGACACAGTAATCGTCTGACCAATCGTGCAGGAAATGGTGGTAAAAGTATACCCTTGCACCTATACGAGGGTTAACTTTGTACCTATTGAACCTCCCGTCGCTTTGTAACTGAATAAATAATCGGATGATCAATTTTGACGTACCTTTAATAGGCTGTTCCTTAAAAAAGTCGTATGTAACCTTCGTAATCACTTGGTCCAAATCCCCAAGCGACTCCATTACTACTTGCAAGTCCTGTAGCACCAATCTACCTGTACCAGGAAATTTACCATTATACGCCAACAAATCATGGCCCTTACCTCCGCCAACATCCACAATCAGAGGTTTCTCCGGCTCTACACGATCAAGAATGCGTGTTTTCACCGGGTACCAATCAACCCAATACGTTCGCGCGCCCATAGTATTACCCATGAACATGTTGAAGTCTTTGAGCAATGAGGAATCTAATGAAATTCGCTCAAAGGTGCCAAGCTTGCTCTGAAATGCATATTGCATAAGTCCGTCTCCGGGATCAGCGGGGCATGAACGGCCTCTTTCCTGCAAGTATGAGGGAGCGCTTTGCATAGCAGGGACAATCAATTGGGAGCTAAAACCCGGACGGCGGAAAAAAAGGGAAAATATGATCAGTTTCTTTTCCTCAATATGTTTTCACAAAACTAACATCATTCGGTGACCAGCTGCAATCTCTTCTGTTGCAATGATCCTCGTGATGCGAGTCGCATCCCATGTGTATGGAGCAACTTCCTCCATAAAATGCAAAGCGGACAAAAGGCGCAAAAGGAGGACTGGATACTCTCGTGTTAGAATTTCTTACATAATTAGCAAAGAAAGTATGATTTTCTCGGTACTTATCAAGAGTTCCTCGGCACCGCATAACTTGGCCAACCTAGCAGAGGTTACAGGCCCATCATTGACGATGTGCCGGAAAATATCCAACTCGACCGATATTCGTGCACTGATAGCAATCATTGGCTTCCAGGAGGAAATTGGTGAGTTTGGATTGTCGTTTTCGACGCCAGAAAGGGCCTATGGTTGAGAGAAAACATACGGAGAAGGCCAGATCCAGTGCGATATTTTCCGGCTGCTCCAGCTGGAGCATAAGGGCCTTGCTCAGCTTCAAACACTCCTTCTTTGCCTCATTATCGTCTTGGTCTGCAAGCCTCGACGTAAGTTGGTGTAATTGGGTTATAAGTGTGACAGGCTCGTGGGAGTATTTTCCAGATGATGCCATTTTCAAAGTAACAGATAACAATTGAAAGCAAAAAAACAGCAGTGGCCCGATTAAAACCAGAAATGCGACTCCTTTGTTTGTTGTATAACCTTTGTGTGTTGTACAATTACTCCACATGTGCTTAGCGGTATCGTTGGGAACAAAGAAAATCAATATTCCAGGAACTGCTAACACTGGGCAACAAATCATACGACATAACACCAGGAAATCGTTGAATTATTAAACGGGATTTGTTACACCGATCTCATGCTACTGTGACTGAGACCCCGCGCCTAAACTACGTCAAAGGGCCTTTCTCATCAACATTAATATACCTATCAAGTGAATCAACGCGGCTCAAAACCACTACAGATACGGAAGTTTTTTTTTTTTTTTTTTTTTTTTGTTTTCATGAAGAGCTCGTACTATGGCCGTTGAGTCACCAAAATCTTCGCCCTTATGCCTGAAACCCCCAGAGAAAAACACCTCGCCGCAGAACACAGACACTTCACCTGCACCAAGGGAAGGCTATCTCGCATGGTTACAAGTTCTAGGAGCCTTCTGCTTGAGCCTGAATACATGGTAAATCTGTTTGAAATCCATTTTGAACGCGTTTACGAAATTGGCCCATTGTTGCTAACGATGAGTTGCTTGAAATCTTAGGGGACTTATGAATGCATTTGGAGTATTTCAAACGTACTATCAGCTAGACTTGCTTGCTTCAAAATCGGCGTCTGATATATCGTAGATCGGTTCGACACAATCGTTTCTCATGTTTGCGGTCTCCATTATTGCCGGACCTGTTGTCGACGCAGGGTATCTATTGCCCTTGCTTGGAATCGGATCTTTACTTACCGTTTTCGGAATGTTCATGACAAGCATATGCAATGAATACTGGCAAGTACTTCTAGCCCAAGCAATCACCATGGGCTTAGGTTTTGGTTGCCTTTATGTCACTGCACCAACAATTGTCTCGCAGTATTTCGACGCCAACACTGCCCTTGCGATGGGGGCATCTTCAGCCGGTAGCGCTCTTGGTATGTGCTCCTTCGTATAAGTATAGTCCACTGTTTGTTGTAACCATTTACTCAGGGGGCGTGATCTACCCAATTATCTTCACACAACTCCAACCCAGAGTAGGGTTTGGTTGGGCTACCCGAGTCGTTGCATTTGTCGTTCTTGCAACGTCTGTTCCTCCCTTGATATTAATGAGGGCGAGATTAGTGCCCACGACGGATTATAATCTATTGGACCGAACTGCATTCAAAGATATACCTTATTGTTTACTGAATGTTGGTCTCGTGTTTGGTTTCATGGGGTTCTACGTCATATTCTATTATATCCAATTGTACGGGCTTGAACAAAGAACGGTCTCACCACGCATCGATAACTACCTCCTTGACGCCAGTTCGCTCCCCGGCCGTTTAATCCCCGGCTACTATGCGGACCGGATGGGTTCAATGAACGTCCAAACAATCGTTGCTCTCATTGGGGCAGTATTGACATTTTGCCTCATCTCCATTAAAAGTACAGCCGGATTGATCGTGTACTGCGTTTTGTACGGATTTTCCGCTGGTGCATTTATGGGCTTGCCTGCTGCTGGAGTGGTATCTCTTTCTGCTGACAAGACTAAAATTGGCACTCGCCTCGGCATGACAGCTGTTGTGGGATGTGGCGTCCTCATGAGCAACCCAATTGCAGGTGCGATTCTGAATGGCAAAGAGCGCTGGGTGGGCTTGATTGTATGGTGCGGTGTCTTACTTGTAGCTTCAAGTATTGTCATAGTCGGTAGTAGGGCGCTGAGGGTTGGGTTTGGATTGCGAAGGGTATTATAATAGCAAATACACTTTGAAGCAATGTTATACTCGGAGTGAGTTTGTGCTAGGTTAGATCTCTATGTTGCTGAGGGCAGTTCCTAGGAGTTATTTGAGCAATATGCCGTGGAGAAAGACAAAGCCATGGTGAATAAATACAGAATTAATCGTGCCATGACCCTTCGCTCCGATTGGTTTTAATTGTCATCCGAGACAGTACTACTACCTACCCTTGAGCTAGAAGTCCTCTTGCTATTAACATGTCTAGAAGAAACCTCCCGCGAATTATAACCACCAGCGAAACCAGTTGACCATTCTTTTCTATTATTTTTAACTTTTTCGACTTTGATAGGTGACAGAAAGCAAGGTTTATAGTCGCAAACCACGAATGCGCTGCAACTTCCGCATCCCATACCATGAAGCAGAGAATATGGTCGTCAAAGATACGACCAGTATGGCAGCAAAGGCGTTTTTATCCCCCTCTAAATAGTTGACCACGTTCATGCCATACCAGCCCGCAATAAGGGTTGCTCCTGCCAGTGCAAGCATCAAAATCTCAATCTTTACTTCTAACAGCATGAGCTGATTCCGTCGCACACTAAGAGATGACTTGATAGTTTCTTCCGTCCGCTGAATATTTTTCATCAAAATCGTCGCATCCTGGACCACGGCTTCCGTTGCCTTGAAGTATGCTTCGAATAAATACTCGACATCCTGGTGATCTTGCGCCGCGTGAGGCTTGCCAGCGTGTTTATCAGTCAGATGCATGTTGGCCATGTCTTCATCTTCGTTCAGCAGTTCTTGCGCTATATCTCGAACCTGGGACGAACGCTGTTTTATTCCAGAGATCTTACGCGTCAGATCGAGGATCAGATTCAGCTCGGTATGAACAAGACTTTCATCTGCGTCTAATATGCTCAGATCGCTCATTTTCAAAGAATCTGAGACTTGTTGATCGGTCAAAACATACTCTGCCCTAAGAACCGATGCCACAGACGCAAGTGCCGCCTCGACAACGCGTAGTTCATAGGGCTGTCCAGTCAACAGGGTGGCATGCTCATCGTCACTGTATGCCTTTCCTTCGAGGTTGTGCCTGAAAACGCGCGACACAGTGTTGCTATTGGATAGACTCTCTTTCTGTGTTCTGTCACCGTTCAAATACTGGCTGTTGTACGAGTCGTTAGAGGTGGATTCCGTCACATTAAAAAGCAACGCATGGTCATGTTGAACCAAAAGACGCAAATCAAACAGATGCACCAAGATTGTATTCTCGCGGACCAGAATGTGTGAGAAGCCATCAGACGGCAGGTCGAAGACGTGTAGATCTCGCGTACTGAGGCCGTAACTGTTGGCAATATCAAGTTTTGTCGACTGGCCGACGACAGGCGCTACTCCGTTGCAGGCATACCGTGTATACTGCATCGGCGAGTTGCCGTTCACGGGTCGCTGCGAAAGCTGAATCGACAGATCGTAGAGGCGTCTTGCATCTACAGAATTTTTCTCGGATACAGCGGTAGTGGTGCTACTAAAGCGAACATTGCACAAACTCGGCCTCGCAGTGCTCTGTATAGGTTTTGCAGGGGCGACTACCACCCCTCGCGTAGCTTGTAGTTTTCTCCAAGGCGTGCATCGCTGGAGTACCGTACTGAAGGTGTTAGGGTTTGGGTATCCTCCGCGGATTACCCAGGGAAGGACTACCGACATTGCAGGCGCCTCATATGTATTTCCCCTTGACTATGCAAATGTTATGAAGCATCCATCTGCTTAGAGCGTAGTCTAAGGAGAGATTGTTGGAAGTGGGCCCAAACGAGATAGCCGGAGTTAACCGGGAATCCTTGGAACTCTTCTCCACCATACTAACTCTTGCTTCAAATGTCAAGAACTAGGAGAAAATGAACATCTCGCCAGTTACTTGGTAGCATAACTTAATTTTTCTTGTTTTCCACCGCGGATATAACGAACACGAACCGAGTACTAGTAAGCTACTAGTGCTTTAAATCCTCAATCCGTTAGCACACTCTCTGAAGCGGATGGATTAATGCTAATGACCACCGTCAGCAGTATGGCCAGCGTGGAAACTTCTTTCATCTGCGAAATATGCGGGAAGAAAAGCGTATCGGGTAATGTCAAATCGTTCTAGTACACTCCATTCATTGCTTTCTTACCTTTTCCTTTGCATATTCAATAGACACTGCCCTTAAGCGCCATCGGCGTTATTGTCGCAAAAAAAGCACATCGTCTAAAAGTCGCAAAAAGTCGTGTGAAGCCTGTATTCAAGCAAAGACCCGATGCGAGCCAGGTGTACTGGGATGCGATCGCTGTATTGGGAAGAACCTCCTCTGTTCGTTTATGTCCGCACTTCCATCGACTTCCCACGATTCTACGGGTGACAACCCGATGGTTCTTGGAGGAAATCAGTTTCTATCAGAATCAGACATGGATTCGGAGGAGCTGGGACTGAATGTTTTTGCGCAGGAAAATGCGCTTCGCGGATCTTTCCCATTTCAACTGTTTACATCTAGCCCAGGTAACCCAATCGACGCAGCCACCCAACCCAGTACTGCTTTAATGAATGGGAATAATGTCCCTAGTCTCGACAATGATGCATCTCCTATGGCTTTATTCGAGCCGCAAATATTTCTCAATACTAGCGCAATGATTGCCTCAACTGTAGGCGCTGGTATTTTACGATCGTATCCCGCCATGATGCGAGAGGAGAAAACTTTCCCTCCTTTCATACATCATTGCTTCAAGTCAGGAGCTGATGGAAATTCTCTGTCTCTCGCGCTACGCAATGCAATGGTCATTTCACAATTATTCCTTGATCAATCGCCCGATATAGTCGATAGAATTCGCCACGAACAGCGACGGATACTGCAAAAGTTAGATTCGATGGACATTTGGGATCTGCTCTCATCAGTTTTCAGTCTCATCATATATATATTGATTCGTATTTCCAGTGGGCCCTCATATGATCAAGAGGACAGTCAACTCATTCATACCTTGTGGTATGTTTGCTCAAAAATTGCGGAGGGGGGTTACCAGCAGCTATCTTCGCTGCGCCAACTCGCACCTTGGAAGTATTGGGTTCTGATAGAGTCCAAACGAAGGGTAAACAGCACTCTTCGCCTGATAAAGCAGCTGTACAATCTTGATATCGGATTGTCTTATCCATACGCGGATATAACCACAGCAACTCCTCTCCCGGCAAGTAAACTGCTATGGCTATCGAAAAGTGAACAGGAATGGCAGAAAGAGTTGGATAGAGACTCATTCTATTCGAAGTTGAGCCTGCATGATTTGATGCAGTTCAGGGGATCTACCGAGAATGACCATCCTAGCACGACAGAATGGGCGCGGTGGTACGCTGGTACGGATGAGCTTGGCATACTCGTAGTAATTTCTGCAAGCTTGGTGTAGGTGAAAGTTACATGTATGGACTCCTTCCGTATATAATGGAAATACCGGAAATAATGGAGATAATTTTGCAGATAGCAGAAAATGCTCATGTGTTCTATGAAACCGTCACGGAGTTCCGTGTCACCTACAGGGTCAGCCGTAACTAACGTACGCCCACCGTTCTTGATTTCTAATGTTCTTTTCTAGAAAACTATAAAGAGAACTCTACCATATGTTCACTGGATTGAACACAATTAGCTTTTGGCTTGCATTGTACAAAAGGACCTACAGACATGCCTCCTTTCCCTTCCTTCACAGATACTTGGCATACCTCTAGCTATAGTAGGATTCTACCTACACGCCCTGAGCTCACTACGGCGAATAAGGTCGTGGTCATAACTGGCGGTGTGAGTACACTCACTGTTGTCTTTCTTGGCGTCCAAGGTTCTCCAACCTACTACGCATCATTGCTTTTTTGAACCATAGCATTCTTTGGGAATCGCGCTACGTATTTGGTAACAAATTACACTTTCTAATTGATTCTAGGGAACAGGTATAGGCGCAGGCATAGCCCACGCCTTCGCTGCCTCGGGGTGTACCAGGATCGCACTCATCGGACGTCGCCTGGAGATCCTCGCACAGACAGGAAATACTATCACGCGAGAATTTCCTCAAATTGAGGTGCTCCCATGCAGCGCTGATGTTACTAATAAGAGCCAAGTCGACGCCGCCTTCAACTTAATTGCAAACAAATTAGGGCCCATTGATATACTCATCAATAATGCCGGCTACATTTCGACAGGCACCGTTAGCGATATGGACCCCGACGACTCGTGGACTGCATTTGAGATTCATGTTAAGGGCAGCATTCACGTCTCCCAGGCATTTACCCGTACAAAAAATGCGACTGAATCGTTTGTAGTCGAGACGTCTTCTATCGTAATTGCCGTTCCACCATGGCCGTTCGCTGCGGCTTATACCGCTAGCAAGTTGGCGGCAACCAAATTATGGGACTTCTTTCGCGTAGAGAATCCTTCCACGCGTGTCATCAGCATACAACCTGGTCAGATAATGACTGATATGGCAACGAAAATGGGTATGGAATTCGAGGATCCTGATGATGGTGAGTTAAACACCCTTCAGCCCTAGTTCACTAATGTTGACACATCTCTGGATAGTTGACCTCCCTAGCCACTTTGTGGTTTGGCTTGTGGGCCCCGACGCCAGATTCCTGAATGGTACTTTTGTATGTGCCAATTGGGATGTCGAAGAATTGATAGCTCGTAAGGACGAATACGAGAGGACCGACCTGGGGACCATTAAGCTAGAAGGATTCCCATGCTTCAAAGGAGCGGCATCATGAAGCCAGACAATGTAGCATGGACTTATCACAAGTGACAATAAAAATAACTCGAACTTAAGGTTATTCTTAAATGATAAAAAAAGACGCACAACAATAGTAATTCTTTGACGAGGAAGAAAAAGTTACATGTGATAATACATATGCTAATCCCAAAATCCTCCACGTCTACAGGAAATAAGCTTAACTAACGATACATTAGACTACAGCATTGAGAGTCCCAAAAATATTACATCACTCTAGTGTGTTGAGATAGGGGGGTTTTTTTCAACAGTTTGATTGTCAAGTATGATGTCCCCGATACATACAAAGACCATTTATACCGAGCACTAATAATGACTACTAAACGAAAGTATAGCTTATGGTTTGATCTCGGTTGGGTAACCCGAGAGCCGGTCCTGTGAGAATCAATTGATATATCCGGTCCCCTCGCACCGTACAACGTATGAATACGTCTGGTGTTAAGCCTATCAGCTAGATGTATAGGCATAGGTGTTATGCGTGGTATATATAAAATGCAAGAAAAGTGATGGCTCATTTTAGTATCCGAGTTAATGTACATAGCATCATTAATATCCAAACTCATTGCAAACAAGTTCCCCATCGCTCAGCCATGGCCACTAACGAACTCTTGACGCTCCATTGCAGCCTTGTTCCAGATGAAGAAGTTGACCGCCAGGAGCCGTCTCCTTTGAATGTACTGTTGTCGAGTAGTTCAATAAAGTATCGGAACATACTATCCGGACTTCTCAGACTAGCGGAACGACCGTCTCTAAAGTTAAGGCTAGGCTCGCCATTTTTGTATCTGAGAAAGTTGACAAGCGTCGGATGATCGGGGGCAAGGCCATCGAGTGCAAAGCGATGGTTGAAATTGTGGGGTTGGTCACTGGAAGAGGACACCGTTGCCGAATCGAAATTATAACTATTAGCACATGTGGATAGCATGTCGACGTTCATATCGCTACTCGTGGCGGTTAAGATGGTGGGGTTGTCCTTATCTCCAGACAAAGTCGTCCAACTCGTAGCGATCGTGCTTCGAGACTGTTGCCATTCCAGGGGGTGTCGAGCAATGGCAATAAAACACAAGATACGAGAAACACGGTAGATGATTGCTGACCACCAAAGCGGTTGATCTTTGAGTGGCATGAGTCGGTAAAGACGAAGAGCCTGGCCACAATGAAAAAGCACTTCCTCCTCCGAGTCTAGTGCGACGACGGAGACACCAGGGGACTGCGCACTACCCACAGTAGGATTCCAGGATTCACGGTCCGGAATATTGCCATTGGCGAGAGCCTCATCAATCTCAGGAAAGCCCGAAATAGTGTTCAAAGACACTAGGTGGTAAATCACCAGCGTGGCCAGGGCAAAGGGCGAATCGACGGGGGGCGATGAAGAGGAGTGAGATGCAAGGGTAAACCACTCAAGTAACAGCTCTCGAACCTGGTCGAGCTGGGCGTGGATTGCGGAACTGGATAACGCCTGCGTACTCCGTTTCCACCGGACCGGCCGATTAGAGAAGGTCTGTAGCCATTGGCGAAGATGGCAGACCATGCCCTGCAGGGGCATCAATAAAAGTCGAAGAGACAAAGGACTCAGGCTAGATCCGCCAACGACTCGCAGTTCACCATTGATGAACCGACCGTATAGATCTCGAAGAGATATCTGCGACATATTCAGAAGAGAATCAGGCTGTAGGTGAGCGTAGTCCTCACCACCGGCCGCTTTCCAGAGCTTGTCATTAGTAGGCATAGGGTCGATCAGCATATCAACTGATAATATATTGGGCGTGTCGTAAAATAAGCTCCATTCCTGGTCAGCCATAACCCAGGCATACGTAAGACTATGGTCTCAAAATCTTAGTTATACAAGATTCGTTCAAAGGCCGTCGCGGTAGGGTTACATACCGAGATTTGAATTCCTGGTCTTTCCATTTCTCCCGTGCCTGGTTGGCATCTAGGTGACCAGGGAAAAATGGAGGAACAGTGAATGATTCAAGTTGCGTTGCATTGCGAAAAAGCTAGGGAAAAGGAGTCCTAGTCAGCAGGATTCAATATGCGCAACGGGGTATAGTCCAATAACTTACGTGAACATACATGGCCTTCTGGGCACTGGAAATCTAGCAGACATTAGCAAAGCAAGAATCCAAGCGATGTTTTGGTTGTTACAAAAAAAAGGACAAGGCTTACCCCCATCAGCCAGCGCTCGCCGCACCACATACCCATGTAGAGCAACAGAAGAGCACAGTACGAGACCAATGGCTCCGTTGTAATGGAAAAATCCCGTTCGAGAAGCTCTGAAAAGGCAATACGGCACATCTCTGTCAGGCCAACAGCCATGTGTTGACACGCAGTAGTAGGGATAGCGGCTGCACCGACGGCGATCATCAAGAGCAGCAAGATTCCAGCGAGCTTTCCATGCTGCGGTAGTTGCGTAAGGATGTCATTTGTTTTCACGACAGGCCCTGGGCACAGTTTGAAGTATTGGTCAAAGTTACTGCAATAGGAATTGATCATATCATCGAGCACTTTGGTCGGGGGAAGTGTGATTAAGGCGGCATTCAGTGGGTGAGTGTCAGCACGTGCTGAACGGGCATCACGGACGTGAATGTTGCGGGACTGCTGAAGCAGCAACTGGGCTACAACCAACAACTGGTCTCTTGTGCTATCTGCAATTGGCTCAGCGGCCGACTGGCTGTTGACGTGAGCAGATTTATTAGCATCTACCCAGGTCGCATTCCAGTGGTCCTGAGATCTCAACATCTGCTCCAGGTGTTGTAGGTTGATCCGCACTTGGCTGAAGCAGTGCTTTGAATTTGGCTTAAACGTCGAGGGGAAGAACTGAGAGGGCTGAGGCACGCTGGATGGAAAACGATTTTCGACTCCTCCAGAGTCCCAGTCGACCTGCGACTCTCCTCCAGCGAGCCCGGCGTCGTCGCCGGGCGAGTTGGTCAAATATGGCTCCCACAATCCGTCGTACCCAAATACTCCCATGAGATCGGTCATGTTCAGGTCTCGCAAGTTATCCATCATCGTTATAGGCGTGGGATGCGAGCGGCTGCTGTCGCGATCGAGATTGCCGGCCACTGCTGGCAGCGGCTGGGACAACGGCGGAGCGGTCTGGTCAGGATGGCGAGGGATCTGGGCCAGCCAGTCGACTGGAAGGCCCGCGGTTATGGGGATCGATCCAACTATCCACTGTTGTTGCTGCTGGTGGTGGTGTTGTGGGCTGGTCGTCGCAGCCTCGGAGTAGACAGAAGGAATCGCGGAGAACTGGGACATCATCGAGGGCGCGGGCATGGCTGCGTTAAATTTACCGGCATCTCGAGATGTAGCCACCGAAGGGGGTAGAGAGGCGTTGTTATCACCATTGTTGTTGTTGCTATTGCTGTTCTTGTTCTTGGTGTGGCCTTTGCTGCCATCGTCGGACGCGATACTCTTCCGCGGCTGAAGCGAGCGATAATACGGTTCGTGCGATCTGTTGCCGGATCGTCGGGCTGCGCGAGGCTCGCAGACGAGTTGTTTGGAGGCGCAACGATTGCAGGGCACCTGGCGATGGCTGGTTACTGACTGTTCTCGTGGTGAAGATATGGATTCGGAGAGAGAGAGAGAGAGAGAGACAGCAGGGGGAAGGAAGGTGCAGGTTGAAGATAGCGCGGCCCCGGCGACCGGGCGCTGAAGCAAGCAACACGACATCGCAACACACCACCAGTGCACAACAGAACTACAGAACAACAGGATCCAAACATACCTTCTTGTCGCAGCGCACCTTGGCTCTCGAGCAGTGCGCGCAGGCAATGTATCGCAGCTCTTTGGCCTGCGGAGACACTTGTTGCGGCAGCGCAGTCATCGGGATGGACGTGGTTGCAGCATGAATCAATCAATCAATCAGTCAGTGCAGCCTCTATTGCTGTAGTACGCTGCGACTGCTACTATATGTACCATTGGTCGAGGCTCCGGGCGTCGTAGGGGCCCTGTGTGCTCCTCTGCGTCTAATCGTATCTGCAGTGGTGTGCATTGTCAGACGTTCATTTGACGAGTCAGACAGACTAACAGTAATGGCTTATGCCCTAACGCCCATAACAAAGCGTCTGTCGGCACAGGCTGGTACCCACGTTGATATTTATTCGCCCATTGGCCTCTCCCTGTCTCGCTAGCATGGTTGCTACATAATACATGTATGACAAATGCTGCATAATCCCAAAGTGTGTTGGCGGGTATACAGGCGACATGTGTATACATTCGTATCACCACGGGAATTTTCACAGCCCTACGGTTTCTCTGTCGCTATTAATCCCTAGAAAACGAGCCCAGGCAAGAAAACACTCCCAGTTGTACGTGAAGTACGCAAGACTCGACATTTACGAGCGGACCTCCGGGGTTGTCGTGGACCTGAAAGCGCGAGCCAGATTCGTTTAAGCAACAGGCGAACAATTGAGGGAGAGTAACAGATAAGGTTACTGCATTAGCTTGATGTTGATATTAAGGTGTATTTAGCGAAGGTAAACTGCACACCCGGACACATGCAGCGACTACGTGCAGTGAGGCAAAATTCTTTTCGGCCATATTAATCCATGTAGCGATCAGTTGATACGAAGTGGCACTTCTCTATGCCATGTGGCATCAATTGTTTTGAAAAACGACTGAAAAGAAAAAACATTTCAAAATCTACCATGATACATGTATCAAGACTATCAAGTATAAAAATCAGGAAAAGTCCACCTTAGACACCCGCTCATAAAATGATTTCCCTTGCACCTCAGCAAGCTGGATCTCCAGCAGCCTGGGTTGACGTGATCCGTGTCCAGCCTATTCCCAGAGCATCAGCCACATAAATGACAATTTCATAGGTTAGCGCAGCTCTAGTTACCAATGTCCCAGCTCCCCAAGCACTTCCGCCGTGGACTTCATCCAAACTATCCAGAAACTGAAGTGTATTCTTATATCCAAGCGGCACAAAGTTGATCCCATGGTGGGCAAGTGTACTCAACATCGAAATACCTGTAGCCTCTTGGCCACCGCCTAATGTCCCTGTAGAAATGAACACCCCGGCATACTTGCCCCAAAGAGCGCCTGTTCTCCACAGGCCGCTTGTGCTGTCCCAGAACGCCTTCCACTGTGCCGGCATGTTGCCAAATCGAGTGGGAATTCCAAGTAGAAAAGTATCGTATTCGGCTAGCTTCTCTGGTGGTATTACTGGATGAATGTCTGACTTGGGAGCCGCATGCATCTTCTCCAGCACCTCTGTAGGAAGCGTCTCGGCAACCCTATATTCACGGTCAGCGACTGGGTACTTCGGATATCTTATTACTGATGAAAACTCAAAGGCTATTACTGAAAGATATCAACTTTCCCACCGGCGGCTTCGATGCCTCGCTTTTCCGCCTCGACCATTTGTTGGATGTGGCCGTGCATAGAATACTTGTATTACAAGCATGAATTAGTGACCATCATTGGAAAGCGGTTAGACACAAGACACACATAAACTATAGCAACCTTTGGAGCCATGATGAAACGGTAGATTGCGTGTACGATTGCCCAGATTGAAAGATTGGCTGGATGAAAAGTTGTCGTAACACGTTCTGACAAGTCTGAAAAAGTCACCGCAGGTGATTGATTTCCCATGGCACTCCAATATATGTCTTGCATCCGTGTCAATCGGTTGTAAACAGCCGTGGTTTACCCAATGGATTACGGAATCAAAGAGCCTGGCCGTGTCTCGCCCGCAGAGATTTCAAGCTCGAGACAACGAAAAAGCAGCCTCTGATTACCAAATCGGGAAATACGGAATCTTTAAGCTCGGGCTGCCGAAAATCCCGAAATAGGATCGGCCGGACAAGTGACCAGTTGGAACACGCAACAAGTCGTCCCGGGGCTGCCGAACCCACACCGTTACTGGCTGTACAGTCCGTAGCCCAGCCCTAACTCTTGACTGGGCAAGCGAGGCGATTCGACGTCTTATCCGATCTCCTTATTTCAAGAGGAATTGTAGTCCGCCAGAACTATTACTGTCTTCTCTTGGACATCACCCATCGAGACCAAGCTGGCACGTCGATATACACAGCCACCCATCATGGGCTTAGAGAGAACGCTGGAAAATGACATCGAAGCACTCGAGGCCAAAGATCGCCATGATGCATGTTCATCAGAACATGGACCTATCATTCAGAAGACAGATGCTCCCGTAGAGACTACAAAGCCAAGCAATGGACGCCCACCGTTTTCGCTCGGCCACGAACTGGTTTTCACTTCAACGCTCCTGTGTGGACAAATTGTGGTTCAAGCAGGCACAGGTCAGGGACTGGCGCCTCTGCATTTGGCGATCATTTCAGTGTCACCAACAATGGCGAACTCAGCTGGTACATTGCTTCATTTGCCCTCATCACCGGAACGTTCATCCTCGTCGCCGGTCGGTTAGGGGACATGTACGGCTTAAAACGAATATTAATCATTGGCTTCTTGATCTATGGCCTGTGGTCGCTGATTGCTGGGGCTTGGTATTTTCTTCGATCGATTGACAAGTTGTTTGTCGTTGCTCGTGCACTCCAGGGAATCGGCGCATCTCTGCTTCTCCCCAATGCTGTTGCTATTCTTGGGCGGACTTACCCACCCGGAATGCGGAAGAGCATGGTTATGAGCCTCTTCGGAGCCTTTGCCCCTGGTGGCTATATCCTTGGCTTCTTGTTTTCTTCGATCTTTGCCCAGTTCACCATATGGGTTTGGGCCTACTTCGCTATGGCCATTGCCTGTGCTGTTCTTGCCACGATGGCACACTTCGTCATCCCCGCATCTCCACCAAAACCGAATATCGATCGTACTTTTGACTGGCTCGGCTTTGGTTTGGGTTTTGCTGGGCTGGTTCTTTTCAATGTTGCCTGGAATCAAGGTCCAACTGTAGGCTGGCCAACTCCCTACGTCTATGTCCTTCTCATCCTAGGCGTCCTCGCATTTGTAGCATTCGTCATAGTGGAGATTCGGACTGAAAGACCCCTTGTTCCTGTTCAGCAACTTAACTTACACATCGCATTTGTGCTATTAGCTATCCTAGCGGGGTGGTCCTCCTTCACTGTGTGGCTTTACTACCTCTAGCAATTTCTTGAGGAGCTAAGAGGCGTCACCCCATTATTAGCAACAGCGCAAAACACTCCTTCCGCCATATCTGGGTTTGTTGCATCTGTGACCACTGGTATTCTTATTGGAAAGATTGGTGTTCCTCCAATCATGATTCTCGCCATGTTGGCTTTCTTGATTTCAAACATCCTTGTTGCGACGATGCCGGTAGATCAGATTTATTGGTCACAAACATTTGTTTCAACAGTCATCGTGCCCTAGGGTATGGACATGTCGTTCCCCGCCGCGGTTATCATGCTTTCCGCCGCTGTTCCGCCTGAGCATCAGGGCATTGCTGCCAGTTTAGCCCTAACAACAACCAACTACGCGATGAGTATCGGACTTGGTATTGCTGGCACTGCTGTTAGTAGCCTCAGTGATGGTTCAGACTTGCTTGCCGATTGTCGTCATGCGTGGTACATGGGCATCGGGCTCAGTGGCCTCGGCATGGTCATTTCCATGATATCTTTGCTTTACGAGCGACGACACCCAACACTGAAGCCCCATTAGAACACCACTTAGAAGTCGTAGAGATAGCTGGTTAGATAGCCTCTTATTTCCGCCATTATATGCCTTTCCTGCATCTTGTGAGTCCACTTGCATACCGGCCTATCTAATCACTGGAGTCAATCAACCCGGTGTCATTTTATTTAACAGATCAATTGATCACTTGAGCGTAATATAAATTTAGATTAAATGTGCCCGTTTTAATTTCTGAATGTAACTCTTGTCCGGAAAATAAAAGAACCTAATTTACAGCATGCGTACTCTTCCTTAGAGCTTCGGCAATAACATTGTCCAGCCCTGCCATCTTCAATCCTAACGGACCGTTTTCAAGCTGGCTCCGAGGGCCGAAGACCCCCTGCATTCCATATCTTGAAACCTGTCCGAGACAATGTCTAATCCAATACTGGCTAGACCGACGGATAATCTGGCTCTTGAGTAGCTTCTTTTCAGAGGCCATTAAAGTGCCAAGAAAAGGAGTCTTTCGGGTTAGGCGTGGTTGATCCTTGGGGGGCGGCGCGGCGGGATTCTTCCCCTACAGGAGGACTCTTGATGTTGATGTTCAACAATATCGCATTTCAAGCTTGGCGAAATGTCTACGCTGGAACAAGGCCAGTCCTTTTCTTTACCTGCAGACGAACCTGATCTGGTAAGCAATAATTCGGATATCTTCCATCCGCACTTGTTGATACTGACTTGGTTTCCTGGCACAGATACGGCGGAAACAGGTCAGAGATGCCCAGCGCGCCTACCGGTTTCGCCAGAAGTCGCTTGTCGATTCACTTAAATATCGTGTCTCTCATCTAGAGCATACTCTCGATAACATCAAACAGGCCGTTAGTGCCGTCAATGGGCAAGTTGTCCAGTCCAAGGACTCTCCGCCACCGCCGAAGCTCATGCAAACCCTCGATTTCCTCTGCCAGCAAATATCCATGCAGATAGAACAATCCAAACGAACAAAGGATGCTACGGGCGATAATTCGTGCGATGGCGGCGCTGGTGGTGGAGCGGAGTTCGACAAGAAACTAAAGGGCCTTTTATCACAGCCTGATTCCCCCCCGCCGACTTCACCAACACGAAACTCGCGTTCGCAATTACCCATCATCTGGGACCATAAAGATCCGGCGTCCGACTTCTGGCCTCTTTTTTTTGGTTCGAACAATGCGCTGCTCCCTTCTATCGCACCATTCACCGCTACCAACAGCACCAACTCCCTACTCGCCCCAAATTACTACGGAGACATCCCCTATCGAACCATACAATATCCAGCCTCGCCTTTCACACAGAAAGTCTATTATGCTTGCGCACAAAGTGGTCATCGATTTCTCTGCGATCTTCGTTTGACAGACAAACAGATCTGGCCAGAATTCGGCCTTGTTCTTGAACATGTCCCGCGCTACGAAATAATATCTTATTTTCAACGCGTTCTCGAAGAAAGCCCCTGTGCTCCGGTTGAAGATCACCGATTTCCATTTATTAGTCTAGGAGGTGCTGGGACTCATTTCCTACCGGCCTCTCCAGTTGGCGCACACCAGTCGCCAGGATTGCAACGGTTTCAGATGACGAATGGCGTGTGGGAAATAGGCTGCCAGGAAGAATATTTTGATGTTGAAGATGTGGAAAGGTATCTAAACTTCAATGGCATTCGCTTGTCAGGCCAAAAGAACTTCTCGAGTACATTTGACCCCGATACGAGTGAATTGACCGGGAGCGATATTATTGACCCCCGTCCAATCAACGCTACCAATCCCGTACTGTTTGTTGAGGAGCAGATATTGATTGAAGGTATTTTACCATTCTATGCTTGATAGTTTAAACGCCGGGATTGCTAAATCGGGAATATAGAACTAAGCCTGCTGTGTATTTGCCTGGGATGCGTTGCTGGTTTCCGTCGTCGCGACGTGGAGCATCTAATTCAGCAAAACATAAAGCAAGGGACTTGAATCTGAAGGTAATCGACTACGACTCGTATTTTTTCTATACAATTATTAACTGTGAGACCTAGTCATACTTGAACGTGATGGGGTACCTTTGCCTCTACCACACGACATGCCATGCTCGTCATCATAAAGCGTAAGTGTTGCTTTTCAATGCTTTTTTATAAAGGCTCCTGTCATTGCGTGCTCACGCCAATACCACACAGCTGCAAGAGTTGCCCCTGGACCGACTGCCATTCCAAGAACAAAAATAGTTCCAGCAGCAGTGAGTGGGGATACATGGGACATACCTACTCGATACAAATCCGACATGCTACCCCAGCACCACAAGAGTGTGGACACGGCCACCATAAGGAAGTCATTTTGAAAGAAAACAAAGACTCCATCCCCAATACTTGCAACAGGAGCAAACGAATCCCGAGGCACAAACACGCGAGTCAGGGATAATTCAGTCGAGATGACGCAACCAAGTACGATACTAACGTGGAAGCATGCCGACATGATCCCAGTCACTTTGTAAACACCTCTCAGATGATGGATATCCCCGTCTACATCCTTGATAGGCTTAGAAAGACCATTCCGTGGAAACCTCTCCATCTTCTCAATGGCTTTTGAGAAAAGCAATGTGAGCAAAGAAACATAAACCGGAGCTGGCTGCCAGAGAGCAAGAACAGCCTGGCGACTTTCCTGGCCTCCGATTGGCAGAAGTAGTATCGTGGTTGGAATGATGTACCCTACCATTAACGCCGGGAGGAACGCTTTCGAAGTTGAAGTGGGAAGTGTTCTTGTTGCTGGCGAAAAATAGGAGAAAGTACGAGACGCAAAAGTGCTCACTAGGAAGTACAGCGGGCCGATCAATCCTATTCCTCGCAGTTGGTACAAAATTCCCCAAATTCCGGGACTAATTGGGGTCAGCAACGAGAATAATAATGTGTGTGTGTTCTTGAACGGTCTCAAACGTACTAAGCCAACAGTGTCCATCTATGTCGAGGGCGAAACCCTTCGATCGTAATGACTGCAACCATTGGCAGCATGGCGGACAGGAAATACAGCAGCTGCAGCGGCTGCTCTGGGCCCGAGGCCCCTGTGACTGCCGAGTAAAAGATCGCCACGAGAATCCTGAGTTTCATATCGATGGCTTCGATTCCTGTGTACTTTTGACGAAGTTGAATATTTGAATCTGGAATCAATTGGTTGATGATAGCTTCACGAAGCAATGACCACATTCCATTATCCTTCCCTGCGAGAAGTAGCAAGCGAAACGCAGTGAAAGCGAGCAGGAGGTATGCGACGTATAAAGCACCACCAAGTGACCCTCGTGCTGTAGGAAATCGTGAGAGCTCATCGTAAAATGGTACTACGTGCTTTTGATTGGGTTGAGGGAGCATTTTCAGCGCAGGCGCTGGAGAGAATGTATGCGTCCAACGATACATTACTAGCCACTCTGGGTAATATGGAACAAGATATTTCGCCGCATATTTTAAGAGCGGGGAGTCCATGCACTCCATACGCTGTCGAGCATGGGCATCTTTGACCAGTGACGATACCCGGTCCTCTCGTTCTCTCTGCACATTTGCAAAAAGTTGAGAAATTTCCCCGACAGAGAGATGACGCCCAGGGCTGCCCTGAAGGGCGGTTACGAGATTGTTTGTCAGCGCTGCAGCCGTTTCGATAGCTGAATTACCACCTTGACCAGTCAGGGGCTCGAGCTATTTTTGAAGATTCCGTGTTAGTTCCAACTTCCAACTGTTCCGACGTGGCTTGATAGCGAGTGCGTCGGGAATTGCTTACCTTGTGACTCGCGTCACCTATTGTGATAATCCGGTTGAAATGCCACCGTTTGTAAACGTACTCAGGAAGACTGGTGTACACGGAGGCTATTTTCTTGTTGTACAAGTCTGAAAATCGTAGTGTCGGAGTGATACGATCGTTCATGTGTTCTTTAGCCAACGCCTCTTCTTCCTCTTTCGTAAAGCGAGGTATCTCGCTTCCATACATAGTTTTCCCTAGGTTTCTGACAAGAAACCAATAGGTTCTATCACCGGGTCCGCTAGGAACAAGGTAAGAGAAATGCTCATTGAAGACAGATGTCAGCGTGCCCTTTTCTATACCCTGAACCCCCTTTGATATACCAAATATGCAGGCGTACGTAGCGGGAAGAGCTATTGGGTTAAAGTCAGCCCTTTTAATCTTGATGAAATAGAAACGGCGGGAGCACACCAACCTTGTTCTTCCGTTGGGTCTATCCATGTAGGGTCTGCTTTCTGTGCCTCTTGCCACATTTGCTGGCGGACCTTTGAATGGATGCCATCCGCACCAACTACCACATCTCCTGTGAAGTTTTGGCCATTCTCTGTGACTACTGTGGCACTTAACTGGCTCTGCTTGACAGTGGCAACTCGCTTTGACGTAAGAACTTTCGACTTATCTTGGATTTTGTCGTACAAGATCTGGATCAACATTTGGCGGTCAAAGAAAATGAGTGGATATGCGTGACTGCATTGGCGACCTCTTATCAGCCCTTGCATGCATTTTGGCCGGGTTTTTTTTTTTTTTTTTTTTTTTCACTCACCGGTATATTAACTTTTCGTCGAAATCGTCAAAAGACCAGAACGATTGTCCATTGGAGTCTCTGAAATAAACCTTCTTGACGGGATACTCTGCCATTTCGATCGCTTTATCACAACAACCAAGCTGGTCTAGTACACGTAGCCCGTTAGGAAGAAGACCAATACTTGCCCCGACTTGCGGCGCAATGTTGGGGTAGGCTTCTAAAACCAAATAATCGATTCCGTTTCTCTCCAGCATCAAGGCGAGGGAGAGCCCCGCAACGCTGCCACCAACGATGATCACCTTGAAGTCTTTTTGTACCATACTGCCTGGTTTATGGTATTTTGTGTCTTCCTCTGAGATTGGAATGAGAATATTCTTGAAATACTGAACATTTGAGGCTTCCAACTGCTCGTTTATATACTTACCATGTAACTAGGGGTAGATATATTTCCTACCAATCAAATTGTTACATTGAATATGAGAAATGGCACACAGGTAATCACTTAGGAGAATTTACCCAAACTTCATTCTTTGCTACAGAATCTATTAATTGATCGTGCTGTTGATAGCATAATCAGAGTATACAGGCGTAGGCCATGCAAAGGCAGCTCGGAGGAAACATGACGGTGATCCGTAATCAAGCCAATCAAATCCGTAAGAGCCAAGTGGGCCATAAATTATCAATTGAACGGTCAATTCTTACAGCCGAGGTACTAAAAATCTGGCATAAATTTGTGTGAAGTTAATGAAGATAAGCTAATTATTAATCTTGGTAAGATGACTGAAATTTTCTAAAATATGTCGCGAGCGCCTGAGGTTTTAGGTAGGTCACGCGCCTTTCCCCTTAAAAGTTAACACGAACCCGGGGAGATCTTCCCCCTTTTGAGTTGGAGAGAGTATGATTAAAAACCGGAAAAACAACAACTGTGTACGTAGGAACTTGCGACGACTTACGGATGATAGCTTCATCTGTCGTCTCTTCCTCTTTTTGTCTTCATCTGTTGGTATATTGCCATCTGCCGCTCCCAGATCTCGCGAAAAGCACTTGTTAGAACAAGAAATACTCTGGCCGGTCCCCATAATCATCTGTTATTTGAGTTATTCGTCACTCGGCATAATGCAACGAGAGACATAGTTACATCCTCGATTTAGTGGTGCTGGTCAGCCATCATACGGTAGGCTCTTTATGGACGTGATACAACTTAATTTTTCAACGTGGTCAACATCAATAATTAAACTTTTTTTGGAACTTCAAATGAAGTATAGTCACCTGAATACCACAGAGAACTCGGATATTATCGCGTATGTAGTTAGTATCCTGAACAGGGTTACATTCTTGACACGTCCCTTTATAAAACCTATACTACTACAAATAAAAGCCGAGCGTGTCTAAAATTATCTCAAATTTTTTACCCCCAACAGCTGCCAAGTCACTAAAAATTAGTCAACACCCCCGACCTATCGACACCCGCTTAGGCTGTCTAGTGGAAGCCGCATGTCCATCACGTTTATTATTATTCGATGCAATCGGATAGGACCCCAGATCGGCAATCTAAAACGGGAGATGGATTCCATGGCTAGTCTCTCCCCTGTACGCTAATCATGGGGATAGTCGGCCAGTATTGCACCGAGCCCCCGAAACATAAAAGATCCTGTCGACGGCACCGAGTACACGTATAATGTCCGTTTATTCCTGATACGCAAAAAAAGGAGAAAAAGAGAAGGAAAAAAAAGAGAATCTCACGCCGTGTGCCAACCCTCAACGAGAGGATGGTTTACAATTTTCGAAGCAGTTTTCTGCTTAGCGTTATCGCTGTGTTGTCTGGCGTTTCCAATGCTGCTCCAAGCGATACTGGAAAAGGGCTGAAGAATGCCTCGTATACGCCGGTAGATTTCGGCGTTGGTACAACTCCGATTATCAACGGCCTTCAACCCTTCTCCTCATCCAGCAATGTGACGCTCAACCCATCTGCACCAGTTCTAACTCTGGACTACGGGGCGGAAATCGCGGGATTTCCATATTTTGAAGTCACCTCACTTGGAGGATCATCAGCTCAAATTGAGATAAAGTATTCGGAGCCGTTTGCAGGACTGAATCTGAGCACTGGAGACGGTCCTTGGTATATTAAGTGTTGCCGGCTCGAATGTCTACACGACTAATGCGTAACCTTAGGCTCTACACCAATGGATTGATGAACTCATTCCGTACCGAGACATTCAATATCACCACTACCGGCAGAACAGAATCGTTCTTCATTCAGGGAGGGCAGCGCTGGCAGACGATCACGCTGTTATCAAATACATCGATCTCAATCAGAAACGTAGGCTTTCGCGCTTCGGTCAACATAAAACCTTCAGATCAGCTTGTCGGAGCATTTTCATCATCCAACGATAGTTATGACGGACTATGGAGCCTTGGTGCTCGCGCTGTACAAGCAGCCTGCGTTGAAGCCAACTCACAGCCTTCAACTTGGGAGATTTCCAACGACGGCGCACTTATCCGTGGACAATATCCTGGCGTTTCTGCCCTAGGCCTGGGTTACAGTAATTACACCATGTCATTTACTACAAAAATTACCAAGGGTGGAACGGGTTGGAGAGTATCTGCAGGTGCGAATGCTGGATATGGAGCATATTTTATCCTGACGAGTGATGGACCCCAGTACTTGAGTACTAACAATACCGTGATCCCAACAAACAGTGTGATCGCCGGCTTTGGATTTAGTATTGTTGACTTCTACTTGCAATCTGCCCCCCCGCTCTATTATGCAAATCCTATCCCGATTTCAGAAGACCAGTGGTATCGCGTGAGTACTACCATTGGCCCATCAGGTTACAATATCTCCGTCAATGGCACGCAATTTGCCTTCGTTCCTTATACAACATTCCAACCCTATTTGCATTCAGGGTTTGGTTCAACAAACGCAATTACAGACGGCTCATGGGGGTTTGGACCATTTATGGATCAGGCCGCATATTTCAAGGATGTTGAAGTCGTTGCACAAAATGGCACGACACTATACACCAATCCCCTCACCTCGACCGATGTTTTATCAGAGTATTTGGTCGCACCTAACGCCGAAGCCGTCTGCTTAGATGGCCCAAAGAGAGATCGAGAAATTTGGATTGGAGACTTTTCTCACACTGCAAAGGAGCTCGCTGTTAGCACGGGGAGATATGACTTTATCCAAAGCATGATCGAATTCACATTCAAAAGACAATTGACTTCAGGCTCGGGAGCTGGCCTAGTCCCTATGCAAGATTCCATGGGGTCGGCAGCAGAGTTTCAATCAGTTTATTATCCATCTCAGTTTGGTGAAACTGACTATCATCTCTTTTTCCTTCTCACGCTCGGTGACTATTTTGCTCTAACGTCGGACACTGCTCTTCTATCCAAATACTGGGACGGAACCAAGCTGCTCGTTCAGACTATAGAGACACTGTATCTTGATCATGCGACAAACCTACTTGCCAGCCCGTCTGCTTCCTGGTTTACCGCACAGGGCTATCAAAACGCCACCGCACCAACTGCACTATTCGCTACCAGTCTGAAGCAGCTCGCAACAGTTGCGACGTTATTGAATGATACTGCGACAGCCAACTACTTCACGGGTCTCCAAGGAAATCTGACCACAGCAATAAACAGTCAACTATGGAACCCGGAACAGGGTTTCTACTCCACAGCAGTCGGTAGTAGCACTGACACTTCCTTGCTAGCCACTGCATTTACTATTAAAGCAGGGATTGCCAACAGCAGTCAAGCAACGAGTAGTATCGAAGCCCTCTCCTCCCTGTTCTACCAAATTGGCTACAAAGACTCTTCTGCAATTGGAAGCGGTCCAGCAACACAGTTATCCCCCAATGTGCAAGGATTTTTGCTTGAATCGCTGTTTATCGCCTACTCGCAACTCAATGTTACTGCGGATGTCGTGGTCCCCGTACTCAAAAACTTATTTGAGCTTTTCTGGCCCGTGATGCTCAACGAAAACGAGTACTACACAGGCACCAGCTGGGAGTACGTGTACCCTGACGGCAGTCCTGGCATCGGGATGTTCACTAGCTTGGCTCATCCATGGGGAGGGGCTCCTACTTATGTCCTCACCGAATATATTCTCGGTGTTAGGAGAGAATTCAACAGCACAACAGGAGGATATGGCTGGATTTTTGATCCTGCCTTTGAAATTTCACAAGCCTTGGGACTCACTTGGGCCAAAGGACGGGTGCCGGTCATCGGAGGGGGTTGGATTGAGGCGGATTGGTCCGTCGAGAATGGGAATGTGACTTGGAATGTCAATACCAGTAACGCCGGCAATTTGACGGTAGATGTGCTAATCTAGACATAACCAATATCCTACCAACTTTCAATGAATTGTTGACTATTTCTGAGCCTCATAAAGGGAACAATGGAATTAAGCCAAACAGTCTTATAGTAGGTGATAATGACAAATGGACTCTATATGGAGTGTATTAGTAGAACTTCCCTTTGTATCCGGGGATTCCTCCGTAGTGACCTTGTCACAAGCTAGATTTGTGACATCGGTTATGCTTTTCTTTCCAGCACCTGGTCTACGGCTATCTCAGACCTTCAACTGTTGAAAATTTAGGCGCGTTGTGCAGAAAACCCGCCGAGCATTGTATAGAGGGTAGTTTCTAAGGAATACTACATACTATTATTCGAACGATGCTCTCTCCCACCGGCCGCTCTGTCGGATGGTTTCCAGACGCCGCATTGGGCCTGCGCATACGGAAATAGTAACCCACCGAGGCTGAGCCTCCACCACCGTACTTCGTACATATAAGGAGAAGATATCTTCGCTCTGTCCCTTTCCTGTTATAGCAAAAAACTAGAAAACACGAGGAACATTATAGGGCCAGCCCGAGCAGTGGCGGCGCCTCGGGGATATGTTGCGTAAGCCTTACCCAGCTATTATTATTGTTCCGATCGAACGCCAAGCACCCGTATCCCCGGCTAGCATTGCTTAGCGAAGACATAGAAATGCAGCCTCCTTTGGTGATTTCTTTTTATATTAATACAATTACTTAGTTTATAGCTCTTCTGTAAAGTATGAAACAGTTCTAGTGCTGATATCGCCGAGTCGAGCCGTTTTCTATTTTAGAACGAGCGATATTGGATATGGAGGCTGGTGATACGATTTTCGCCTTCAATAGTAGGTGAAATCAACGATGAAGCCTTATTCCCCTGTTTGCATAGATTGGGAGCAGGGTTGGAAAACAAAACAAAAATTTGATCGAACGAACATTAATGTTCGTTTGTGTTCTGGGATTACTTCACCTGTGCCTAGAGCCGACAGCCCTTGGATCAATGTGAGAAACAAGTCGGATACACACTCGTCGGATTCTGGAAAACAAGATATTACCCAAAAGAAAGACGGGGCCATTTTGATTACCTTCGCACCTGTAGATGAATGGCTAGAAATAAATTGAGGCTGGAGTGCGCAATAATATGTCGCTCCTAAATCAAAATAAACCACCGGCGTACTCTAGGTGCTGATAGAATGAATGTACAGTTTAGATAGGTTCTCTAATATCAACTATTGTAAATCGTTAAAACAAACTAGAAGAAATATCAATTAGAATGAGAGGTGAGAAAATAGAAAACCTTGACTTGCCGTGATATGGCTTGATTATCATACTAAAATTAGGCTGGCATCGTTCAAGAAAGGAAATGTATCAAGTGACGCCGCGCTACGAGGTTTAGAGAACGTACTTGCTCGTGCCTAGGCCCTGGGCCAGGCTGTAACATCCGAGTTTTTGATTGGTTTGGTAATTGAACAACCTCGTGCCGCCTAGAAACACTAGTTCATCGTTGGCTCGTATTTTATGGATCGCCAACACTCGGGGCCTAAATCTTGTATTTATTTGCTACTTAGGATTCAGAATATGCACTAATCTTATCTCCGTTGAGTTCAGATCAATCCGAATTCCGAGTTGAACCCAAGCCAGCGTTCTCAGGTGATGTAGGGACCAGTCAAAACATGCGTAATGATCAGCTGATGGGTAGTGCTTAGCAGCTAATGCAGAATGCGTGGTTGATTCGGTCGGATATTTCATTTCACCTTTCAATAAAAATTGTTATTCTTGATGAAATACTTATGTAAGATTCTGATTGAGGAGAATATTTTTACTGGGGATATATTATTTCAATTTCTAGCAAATTTCTTGATGACGGAGACTTGGTATTTTAAGGGGAATAAAGTATCCTAACTTCGTATGTTAGTACCCTATTATTAGTATTCCGAGACGCTATTTGCTTTGAAGTGCCAGCCTCAGTCGTATATTCATCGCCCCTACCTTATTCTCAGTCGTAAATTTCTCGGCCCCTATCCCATTTGGCGGCAGCAAAGTCAGGAACTAGAACGTACAATATTTCGAAGTACGTTTACTTCGTTAAAAGGGTGTCCTTATTTCTAAGCACTCCGCAGTTTCTATACCCCAGTCCAAGCTAAGCCCACAAAGTTTCTGAGTACAAATATCGGGCATAAAGCGACCCTACGAGTCAGGGCTGAGGTACTTGTAGGTATGTTTCCAAAGTAACAGTCGACCTAAGAGGCTGAGAACGATACTAGTGAATGAGATTCTTAAATAATGTATAATATGCCAGGCACCTCATCAAATTCTTCCTGATTAGGTAAAGTTAAGGCTGCCAAAGATGTTCAGGCCCCACGCACACACACGCTAGAGGTCGCTCCCCAGGAAAAAACCGTTAGATCCGGAATATACGATGTCAACTTTGGGTTCCCGTAGCTCTCGCTGCCGCAAGCATTTTTCTGACTCTTCATTGGCAGGCATGTTCTATTTCCTCCATTCAGAATTTCTGTTATATTCTATACATGAGTAAGACTCAATTTCCGCCGATAAGAATTTCGTATGCAGCCAGGAGACGCATAAGTGAAGCCTTTAGCTAATGAGCTAGGTGTTGTTAAAGGGATCCGAATGGCTAGCCAGTTATATGTATGAGCTAAAACTAAATGCGGCCAATGTATCCGAGCTTACAAGTCCATAGTATTAGGCTGTACTGTTGGTATGCTTAACACTAGAGTTACATCCCTATCGAAAACGCGACCCATAGTTATAAGTGCTGACAAGAGCCAAATCATCCTTATGTTACTGAATATTCAACCCCCTTTTCCATTTGGCACGCCGTTGGTAATACTAAGGTAATTCTATGTTGAAGTGTGGAAACTATCATACCAGTACGAAGTCGAATCTATGGATATTTCCAACGATATTCGACGTTGGTCACAATAAAAACACCTTTCCTCAAAGGGAACCAGAGTTTAAACTTGATGACAATCCAATCCTTGTCATTTGGGATAGTCCAACGCTAGTTTTCATCCTAGAAAGTCAGCATAGTAACATGAATACTTTGTAGTCTCCAGCTAGGCGTAAACAGACAAATGGTTGGTCGTCAGGGGGCAGTAAAGATGCGAGCAGGTTCATTCAATGCCGGTATTACCTTAAATACTACTATTCGGCTTTGTCCATCAACGACACTAGTCTATTTGTCCGAGGACAGTCTATATAAACATAGCTATCCCCGGTAGTTAACCTATTGTAAGTGCTGTATTAGTATTGCTACCTAGCAAAAGCATTGTGCCTTCAAAACATCTATCTTTATTTTATCTCAGATAGCAGTGAGTTTTTTCATCATGAAATATGTTGGCGCTGGATCTGTTGCTACGTCACTCGTCTGGGGCTCGTTGTCTTATGCTGTTTTAGCACAAAACGGGAGTCGTGAGTTTCTTCATTTCTGATCAAACCCCTTTCAAAAACTGAATTCTAATTTTAAACAATTCACAAGTTGTCCCTTTCGTATTTCAGCCACTCCCTCTTGGTTCTTCTTCACCGCAAGGATGGATCAAGGACCAATTACAGCTGATGAGTGACGGACTCGCTGGACATGAAATGGATTTTTACGCACAGGTGTCGGATAGCGTGTGGCTCGGGGGCGGTACAAGCTATAGCGCCCTGAACGAAGGATTTGGATATTGGTATAACGGGTTGGTGCCTCTTGCATATGGGCTGGGCGACCAACGGCTTCAGGAACAGGTCCTAAATGCAACAAACTACATTCTGACCCATCAAGGGGCAGATGGGTGGCTTGGACCTGAACCAGAAGGCGATTCTCGCAACATCTGGGGTCGTATGCCTGTCTGCCTGGCGTTGATCCAACTCGCTGAAGCACTGAACGGGACAGATGTGCAAACGCAGACTTCAGTGCTGGATGGATTGCATCGCTATGTTAATTTAATGCATGATATGCTTGCAAATAACTACACCGGATACATCACCGGGGGGGATACTCAATGGGGTCTTGCCCGCGCTCACGATATGATGATTAGTCTGCAGTGGCTTGTCGAACATGATCCACGGAATGACACCGAAATACTCTTCGAAAGCATGCAGTACTTACTGGAAAAAGCCTTTGACTGGAGTCAATGGTATACCAACGATGATTATATTTTCGGAGATCTAGATTATGCGGACCAAACATACGTTCAGGGCAATTACCCTTTTGAGCACGGAGTCAACGTCGGCCAAGGCCTTAAAGCTAGTGCGGTGATCCGTCGATTCACTGGAAACGACTCTCTCATCGATTCTAGTTATACAGCCGTCAATTGGACATTTACCTACCATGGCACCCCATCTGGATCTGTTATTGGCGATGAACGGGAATCTGGCCTAAGCCCCACTCGCGGGACTGAGCTGTGCACGGTTGTTGAGACGATGTACTCTCTTTCATATCTTTACCAAGCTGTTGGTGATGGCTATTACGCTGATCGCTGCGAACGAGCTGCATTCAATGCGCTGCCTATAATGCTATCTCCGGACTGGTGGGCTCATCAATATATTGACCAGACCAACCAGCCAGTAGTCGATAATCTTGATGTCACACATTTCTATAACACCAACAGCATGAGCCAAACTTATTCTATTGCACCAGACTTCCCATGTTGTGCAGTGAATCATCCCCAAGGATATCCTAAGTTTGTTTCCAACCAATGGGTCGGCGTGGGTAGTAACGGCGTTGCTCACGCCTTGCTCGGCCCAGGATCAGTCAACATCACAACCAGCTCGGGTACTGAGGTCAATATTGTTAGCGATACTCTTTATCCCTTTTCATACAACCTGAAATATACCGTACAGAGTAGCGGAGATTTCGATTTCTATACAAGAGTTCCCACATGGGCGGATCAGTCAACTGTGATAACTGTCAACAATGGATCAGCAACTGCCGTGCAACCAGGCACTACCTCTGGCTTGCAGCACATTCCTCTTACCGCCGGTGATAACACAATTACATATAGCATTTCAACTGACATCCGGATCGAAGCTCGCCAAAACGATACCATTGCCATCTACCACGGAAATTTGCTCTATACACTACCAGTTAGTGGCGACATGGTCAAGACTCCAATCAGCATACCTGATGCTCCGTTCCCACCCGCAGAAGCTTTGCAGTACACTTATACTCCAACATCGGCCTGGAACCTAGCAATTGACCCAACGACGCTATCTTTTAATATGACCTCAGTGGACTCCCTGCCCAACCCTATTTGGGATGCCTGGCAGCCTCCAGTGGAGATCACTGCGACTGCGTGTCCCATTAACTGGTCTACGGAACAAAACTGGACAGATGATCCGCCCTCTGTGGATCAGCGTACATGTGCCGGTGATAGTTACCAAGTCCGCCTTGTGCCGTATGCTAGCAGTCGCCTCCACATGGCCGAACTTCCTACCGTGAATTTGGCGTAAGAACTGTCCAGCTACTGTTCAGATGTTTCTTTTGAGCTGTAAGCTTGGATTTCTTTCTTTCTTTCTTTCTTTTCATTTCAATATTCTATTTCCATGTTACCATTAATACAGACATGTTTCAACCTAGATTATGTATATATCCTGAAAATATATATAGTGTTACACTACGTGTATATAATCTCCTCATTGAGTCTGGAGCAATCCTGATTCGGTTCAATAAAAAATCGTCGTACATTCGAAGGCCCTAGGTAGATAGAATGGCCGGGGTAGTTAGTGGTACCTCGACAAGTTTCTTCACGTAACGCAAACTAATTTCGTTCTAGCGCAGCTCTTGAGTATTTTCGCTATCTTGGGCTTGCGCGGAAATGCAATTTCACCTTTGCCAAGGCTTTTTCTTCTTCCTCAAATAGAACTTACATCTTGCAGGGTGTTTTTTTCAATGTATTTGTCCGTGGAATCAGCGGTGGTGCAAAAGGTGAAATCCGAAAGGATTTTTCTTCATCCCCGAGACTATTATTGGCCATCCAGAATAGTATGTTGTCGGTTCCTAAGAGGACGTTAGGGTTAGCATTTGGGAGAATGAGATATTGAGATAATAATAATGGTTCGATATAGTCCATAAAATGAGCACATTGTGAGATTTTTATTGATCAGTTTTACATTGCATTGCTCATCTCTATCCGAAGCGGGCTCGGATCAAAATCATCACACCCCTGGCGGGCGATCTGCAGGGGCGATCGCGGCAGGGGTATGCAATTCCTTGCATCCTGTCCCCACACCGACTATACGAAAAGAAAACATTTGGGCTTTTGCAGACTGTTATTCAAAATTGTGATGCGCAGATTACTAGATATACCCATAATGTATCTCTGCTTCGCATAGTGTTCTGGAGTCGCATTGCCATGAAACGCTAGGGTTACGCAAGGACACCATGGCGTTTCGTGATTTAAACTGATGCGCTGGTTGCCTATCGCACCTGGGGTTGATGCTGTCTATGTTACATATAGACCTAGGGCAGGGCTAGTCAAGATGCTAGATGCTCCTAAATGTTTGAAAAAGCTTAGCCCTTTTTTGTTTGTGGAAATAACTTAGTAACATGTGGATAATGTAACCCCCCCCCCCCCCCCCCCCCCATTTTCATCCCCATTAGGATCCCAGTAACCTAGACTACCTAGCAATAATGTGCTGTCAGCACTAGAAAGAATTGAGTGGCTCTTGCCCGCATTTCGATGCGCGTGCACGATGTACCCCATAGATCGTACGAAGTTGCTGGGGGCATATATAAGGGTGGCTTTACGCGCCTCTAGCATTGATCAACCAAAGCCAAATTTACGCCAAAAAAACACAAACCCTAGCAGTTATCCAACCTTGTTCTATCCCTCGACTGCAGAATGGTTCCAACAAGAAGAGCTCTTCTAGCTACAGGTCTGCTGCTTGTCGCAGAGACCTCAGCCCAACTCGACAATTCCGAGCAGGCTTTCGATACTCTTCAAGAATGGTATGATACCGGCACCGGCTTATGGGATACCGCTGGATGGTGGAATGGTGCAAACTCGTTCACAGTTGTGGCTGAGTTAGCACAAGCTGCTCAATCGCAGAACGACTCGTCCGTTCTGCAGTCAGCCACGGAAATCTTTACAAACACCTGGACCGTTGCTCCATCAGCAAACCCAAACACGGACGACTCAGTTAAGACCAACTACGATTCCAGCGACCCTGCAGTCTGGGGAGGCGGATCATATGATGACAACGGATGGTGGGCTTTGGCATGGATCGCAGCGTACGATGTTACCAATAATAATACATACTTGGAGTTGGCCCAGGGTATCTTCGATGGTTTGGTAAATCATCCCATCTATAGAAAAATATGATAAACACTTACTGTCTAATAGACTACAGATGCTTGGGGAACGAGTTGCGGTAACGCCGGAGTGTACTGGAACTCAGACCATCAATACGTCAATGCCATCACTAACGAGCTGTTCCTTTCCATCGCTGCACATCTTGCCAATCGTGTGCCTAGTAACTCATCTTACTACGTTGATTGGGCACAAAAAGAATGGAATTGGTTTGCTACCAGTGGCATGATCAACTCGAATAACACTATTAACGATGGACTGACTGACTCGTGCACAAACAATGGACAAACGACGTATGTGATCAGTTTTATCTCTCGTAGCTAAATATGTGAAAACTTGATTTACTAATAAATCCCATAGTT
The DNA here is from genome assembly GCF_013368755.1 of Talaromyces rugulosus. Taxonomy (NCBI): domain Eukaryota; kingdom Fungi; phylum Ascomycota; class Eurotiomycetes; order Eurotiales; family Trichocomaceae; genus Talaromyces; species Talaromyces rugulosus. Next base: position 6,559,108 of record NC_049562.1, on the reverse strand, counting down.
GGTCCTATAACCAAGGAGTTGTTCTTGGTGGTCTAGTCGAACTCAACAAGGCCTCCCCCAACCAGTCATATATTGACTCCGCCAACACTATTGCCCAAGCAGCCATCAGTGCCCTCACCGACTCCAACAACGTCATCCACGACTCCTGTGAACCTGATTGTGCCCCCGATGCGACCCAGTTCAAGGGCATCTTCATCCGCAACTTGTTGATGTTGCAACAGGCCTCACCGAATGACCAATATACCACTGTTATTCAGTCTTGCGCCGACAGTATCTGGGCTAATGACCGGGATGACAGCACCAACCAGTTGAGTGTCAACTGGGCAGGGCCATTTGTCAGCCCAGCCAACTCATCCACACACAGCTCGGCCATGGACGCGCTGGTCGCGGCTATTTCTCTCTAAACTGGCTATAGTCATGATGCGTATCTCCCTACTTTGCTGTTCCTTTCTTCTCTGTCTATAAATTATGCGAACATGACCGTCCATACTTCAGTGGGAGTGAATGGCAAATGTACATATTTAGGGCATGACATTTTCATTCAGAATCAATCCTTTATGTTGGTCACTCTCGCACCACGTGCAAGAACAAAAACCTGAGTACATCAATGGCTAGGATATCATTCGATCTAACTCAATATTAACAATGATGCGACTAAAACAGTCCTAAGCTAAGTTGGTCTACTAATTCGCGCTGATACACGGAGATATTATTGTGGCGTCTGATCTAGAACTAAAGGCGTTCGGGGTCCTAGGCCAGCTAACTGAGGTGGCCATGTGATCGACAGGCACAGTGACGACCATTCCGGGCAATTGTCGCGTCAGCAGATAAACCATACCGAGCATCGTGGGGGCGATACCCATGTCGTGGGCGGATGAGTCTTCTCTACAAAGGAAAAGCAACTGCGATACCTTGAGGTGCCTTGAAAGCTAAGCACGCGTCATTTCATCGGCGAGAGAAACGATATCACAAAATTTCAGATACGTCTACCCCTTGAGGCTACCCCTTTCCCGTACACGTTTTTGGTGAAACAAGCTTCGGCCCCCGGCCGCCACATAAGCCCCAAAATCGCAGAACCTATTAGCAAAATCCCTGCGGATTCTTATGTATACATGTAATGCTCTCGTCATACTCATTGTGCCCTCTGTATACTATTATTGGAATTGACGCTATTGCTCTTAAATCAAGTTTCACGTCCACTGAGTCCCAAGTTATCACATATAGCGAGCATCGTGGATTAGGGAGAGCTAGATGGTGTAGGTCTCGCCTTTCTCCAGGTCTATATACACCCATTGGCGAACTTTCAAGCTTGCTCTCTCCTAATCGCTAATAAGAACGTCAGCGGCATTTGAGCGGAGCTCGGGATAAGCAGCAATATACCCATTTTTCCTAGATCACAATCCACCTACTTATACTTTGGTTTCCCTTGTATGTACAGTCTAAATAAGATAACGGAACCGTATGGATATTAGCTAGCTGATAGTTGCTAACTGGTGTTTTAGGAATTATCATCACGACATGTCCATTTCACGTCACGAAAATAAATTACCCTGTGACCAACTAAGTCACTATTTGAAGCCACAAAAGAAAAGAATGAGCAAGGACCAACACATGTGAAAATGTCAAAGGTCAACTATTGTGTAATGAATGTGAAGTTAGTCTAGCCAATGCAACGCTATCGGCAATCTTCTAAAGTCAAATGCCATTCTATAATTAGAAGCTACACGGAGGATGTCTCACTAAAATTTCCTGGAAAATACATCACCTCCTGCGTATTTCGTGATCTAATGTTTCTTATCCTGTATGATTTTAGGAGGAAATTTTGTACTCCTGTGAAAATGCAATATATTGCTTGTGAGCATGAATTTGGTCTATACGATAACAGATGTCAATACAGACGATAGGCCATGTTTCACATCGAGTTCTTTAAAAAGCCAATGCACCACTTTTGCAATTTTGGCCAACAAGTCTCCAGAAGATTCATTGGGCAATTGAGGCTTATGGCTTTGGTATTTTTTTATGCACGTGCAGGCTAAGCTTTGGACGAACGACGTGTGTAACGATAACGAGATAACTAGCCTTGGTTTTAGGATCCACTTGAGACAATTAAACGCAGATCTGCAAAAGCTTGACCCCAACTAGCGGAAAGAAATATATACGTACATAAGCAATAAGGCCGTTTCGAATGAGAAAATGGAGTAATCGGGTTTTGGTTCGGGGATTCAAACGCCGGAAACGCCGGGTCTCTGATCAAGAGAATACCGCATGTCAGCAGTATACATACCATTTTCCTAATTAGAAAGTCTTTCAGAATATATAACCCTCTTTCAAGGCGACAAATGACCCAAATATTTTCCCGTACACTTCGCGACTCCTCTTTGTGTTATCCTTCAACTACCACTTTTAACTAGAAAACCATTGAGTGAAAAAGACGACCAGAATGTCCAACCCTTTAATTTATACTCTCTTCGCTGGTTTGTTCTTCACACAAGCTGTGTTTGGGCAAACTGTCAGTGGTCCATCTTACAACAAGCCTTCCGCAGGACCACCAGCAAGTTTCTTTTCCGCTGCATCAACAATTAATGTTCAAGCGATAAAGACTGCTGTGGCGCAAGCAACTGGTGTACCCAAATCTGCCGTCTACGATGTGAATGGTGCAGCTACAAAAGTCACCATTCACAATGATTACATGAGTCTTCCTACGGTGAGATCATTTAACCCGGGCATTGAAAAAGAGACTCCTAACGTAAATCTTCATACAGGGTGCCGCCATTGTTTTTGTGTCTAACATGAATGTGGATTGCGACGGAATAGACCACAAGTGCAAGGTATTGCTTGAATACCTAAATCATTAAGGAGCTGTTCATGTTGACTGACTCAAAATAGGGAAATCCCGACGGCGAAGATGCAACCGACAACGGAGAGCTGGCTGCTTACGAAGTCCCTTGGGTTGTGATACCTGAACATTTCCAAAAGGCTTACTCCGACGTACTTCCTGGAAATAACCTGGCTGCAGTGATTTGGTGAGCTAATAGTTACACTGTTCTCCTTCCACGCCATATTCTAACCATCCATACCATAGCAACAACAAGATGTTTTACGGCATCTACGGCGACTCTGACGGCGACTCACCAGAAGACATTGGGGAGGCATCTTGGCTTATGGCACGCACCTGCTTTCCAGATGAGGACCTCAACGGAAACAACGGACATGACGCACTGGATGTTAGCTGTGAGTTGTGGCCTATCTGTATTATTTATGTAGTTTGTTATGATTTACTAACTGTCTTACCAGACATTGTCTTCGTTGGCCAAGAGTCCATTCTTTCCGATAGCGCCATGAATTCAAAATATATCACGGATTTTACGCAGTTGAGATCTGTTGGAGACAAGTTGATGACGGCCCTCGAAAAAAACTTGAAGAATACGTCTAGGTCGCATAACGAACACTTCTGAGTGGACAAAGGCCTTTTTATGTCATTTATAAGACAATACAAGCGTGGGGAAGTTCTAGGGGTTGGTATTCTGGATGTACCATAGGTAGACACATGTATTTCTGTTTAACAATGGAACATAATGTTACTGGTGTTGTTGCGTCGGTCTATATCTTCGCTTTTCAACAGAGAAAAAGCAGCAAGTTCCACATATCATGAAGCCTAGAGATCAAATTAAGACGAGGCTGCGACAGCCGTCAATCCATCAATTTTCTCACAGCCCTTAGCAATGCTGCCCAGTGTGACACTTCCCGGCAAATACCAACCATCACCAACGTTGAAGTCATCTGGGCACCAGGCCCAGGTCAAATTGCCACCGGCACTCAATAAGCCGTCATCCCCAACAGTAAACGTGGGGTAACCGACGTCACCACTGATGTTGTCGCCATCGTTGAAGCGTAGGCTGCTTGTGAAGTTGGAGTAAAGGGTATAACCGAAGCGCTCGGCGCCGGTGAGGGTCGAGTTTGTCGCGAGATGACCGGTCGCCGAGTCAAAGTAGAAGACAGTTGGGTCTCCATTGCCTAAATTAGGCTGGAGAACTCCTTCGATGTCGATTTCATTGTTGTTTGTATCAACAACAGCCAATCCGTTTATGCTGGAGTCGGATGCTGCGATGACGAGGGTGAACTGGGCAGGTACATCCGCGGCTGTAAGGACGGACTGTGTCAGTTTTACGATCACAATTTCCAAAAAAATAAAATAAAATAACAAGGCGCAAACTTACCAGCAGTTGCACAAGTGGCTGCCAGAGCGGCAAGCGAAAGAAAACCCTTCATTTTGCTTGTTCTATGCGTTGGGTTCGCGTTGGACTTCGTGGATTTTATGCGAGCCTTCTTATTTATAGCTGAGGGTCATTATAGGCTATGTTCAAGATTTTCACTAGGGAATAAACAATGTAACCACGCGAAGGCACGACCCCGTAATTTTATTCCGCCTTTTGCAGGCAGACCTGACGCTAATCTTCTCAGCAAGTGGGCGCCATTACTGGCCAGGTCAGCAATGGTTGCAACTCTAGCTGGCGTGCCTGTCGATCCTTTTAAGCATGTAACTTGCCCGGCAGCCATTTTTTGCCCCCGGGCCTCTACTTTGCATCGTTTCTTTCGTTATCGGGGGATTAATATTATCATTATTATGCTTTATATATCTCATCTTAACGCATAATAATACTCACTTCCGGTTAACACTTTTCAACTAAGATAGTAATGGGATTCCTTGCCGCTTGCAGGATGCACAAAGTGTACAAAGTACGCAAACTAGGAAAACATGGGAAAATTAAATAACATCGATTTTATTATTATCAGTTGATTATTACTGATAATTAAGAGCCTGATTTACTCATGGTTATATACCAAAAAGTTCGAGATGTCAACCGTGGAGGTCTCGAAACTTTCTTTGCATGGATAAAAAGGAATCCTCGGAAAGCAAGCTGATACATAGTCCTGTTATTGATTAAGGACCGGGTCTTTGTTCCATTAAAAGCAAAAGATGACATCGCCGTTTGTATATGACGTTGAAAGTCGAGGATACCCAGGCATAGTGTTCTTGGGCTGTGAGGGGAGGAAATCAACTCGGCACCCAGCTTATCAATAAAACCTCGGGACACACCAGGCCATACACAACATTGCTAGGTCTTTCTTCTCAGACTGAAAAAGAAAAAGAAAAATAAAACTTTTAGACTTTTTTAACTATTATCTATTTTAGTATAATCTTACGCCGAGCCTGGGAGTCGAACCCAGATTTCCTGGAGCCCACAAGGGCCATACCACTTGCGGTAAGGTCGCATCTCAGGCGTTACCATTACCCCAACCCGGGTTGAGAATTATACATTGCCCTCCTTTTTAGCGCCCGAGAATTGCCGAAAATATACATGGAATAAAAAATAGAGTTATCGGTTGAAATTTCCCGGGAGACCCTCTCTGCAGGGGGGTTTCTCCAACGATAAATATCACATTATTTAAGCCTGCAAATATTCGCAGTGGGGAGAAAGATGAATCAAGTGACGGCGTGTTCCCGCGTGGCCGTTGTCAGACCACACGCGCCCCGCAGGTGAGACTTTCACGCTGTCCGCCGTCGATCACGAGAATACAACGACAACACAGCAAATAATACTAACAGCCACAAGCCACAGCCCACTTTGAATTCCCGGGACTTCAAGATTATCGAATGGTGCTTGTTTCTAAAAGAAAAATTCCCCTGGTTGGTTCTTCATATGTGTTTAGCCTTACCCGTCGGGATGTAACCCGAGGGCATCTGATGATGACGCCCTCAGAAGACTTGTCGTTTCATGTTGGCACATCGAATGCATCAAATAAACTACATTAACAAGCGTTGGTATGCCGTGTTCGCCTCTGGGCACTTATATCTACCTCCACGTGTTGGTGGTCATTCTATATATGAAGGATTTCTTTCTGCCATGACCTTGGACTGGTGACGAATACAACAACCCTTTAATTATGGTCTTTTGCACGTCAAGCGCAGTCTCTAGGTGGATGATGGAAGTGACGTTTTCCTCGTTATCGATCTCTTCTGATCAAACGTTTGGTCTTCTGGGTGCTTACGTACCTATCGGATCAACAGCAGCAGTTCTATCTGGAAAACCTAGGGTCATACTATTTTGGCTCGGAGATATACCCCGTATCTTATAGGCTCTGTTGTCCCGCGTTGATATATGTCTCCATCTTGTGATTACCAATGACTGCTGGCTTTGACAGAGTATGATAGTAAATCTCGATTTCGTCCCGCCTTTTCGTGTCATGCTGGTATGAATGTGCCGTGTCAAGATGATACCTTTGTGCTCCGTGAAGAATGAAATTGTGCATGATATGATCTATTGCAGCGATATAAATCTACCCAAAATGCCGCCGATTTTGATTTTGACCATCATCTGTCTTTAAATAGTCTCACAACGCTAGTCACAGTTCTTTCCATACCGAACTGACAAGATATTGCCCCCGCGATGCGTTCTTCAGGGTTCCTCTATGGCCTTACAGCTCTAGCCAAGGCCGGAAGTGCTGCCTATACTTTGAGTGATTCTTATCCAACTGGCTTGGACTTTTTCAACAAGTTCACCTTTTACACTGTACTTGAGACCCTCGGCGCGTCTTATAATAGAAAGAATATGCTCTAACTTTAACAGGCCACCGATCCTACTAATGGATATGTGACATTTGTCGATAAGAGTACTGCTCAGAGCGGTGGCCTTATCGCTGCCGAAAGCGATGGCTCTACCTATATTGGGGTCGACAAAACCAATGTCGCTTCCGGTAGTGGTCGTAAAAGTGTTCGCCTGACCAGCACCGCGAGCTACACCCATGGCCTATTCATTCTGGACCTTGCCCATATGCCAGGCTCCGTATGTGGTACCTGGCCTGCTTTGTATGTCATCCGTCCTTCCACATTTTCCTATCAACCCATCGATTAATCATGGCATTATAGCTGGACGGTCGGATCCGATTGGCCCAATAACGGCGAAATCGACATCATCGAAGGGGTCAACCTACAAACCAATGATGCCATGACCCTTCACACTAGTGATGGTTGCTCTATTAATAATTCTGGTTTCTCAGGAAGCCTGTCGACTTCCAACTGCTATGTGAATGCAGCTGGTCAGAGCAGCAATGCAGGCTGCGGCATTAACTCGGCGTCCTCATCCTCCTACGGATCGGGATTTAACAGTGCCGGTGGTGGTGTATACGCAATGGAGTGGACAGGCAGCTACATTCGAACATTCTTCTTCCCTCGAGGCAGTGTTCCCTCTGATATTACCAGCGGAAGTCCCAACCCTAGTGGCTGGGGCACACCTGCTGCACTCTTTGAGGGCAATTGCAATATCGATTCTCACTTCGGCGCCCAGCAGATTGTAAGTCTAACTTGTTATTATTCTTTCTCATATGCGCTCTTTGCTAATATCAGTTTTCCGTAAAGGTATTCGATATCACTTTCTGTGGTGACTGGGCTGGCAGTGTGTGGAGCTCCAGTGGCTGCACTGGCAAAGCAAGCACCTGCAACGACTTTGTGCAGAACAACCCTACTGCCTTTGACGAAACTTACTGGCGTATCAACTCACTCAAAGTCTACAAGAGCAGCTAGATTTTTCCTTCTTGATAGTTTATGCGGATGACTCTTTCTCTCGCTTATTTTCGAGTCGCGAGGACATTATTGAAGGATGCTGGACTTCACTACATATGATTTATATGACATTCTTTGTATTGCTCAACAACCACTATTGGGCTCTATGTGTAAATAGATTAGTTGCTATTCAACCAAGAACAACAGACTAGCGATATCGGAATGGTCTCCACATCAATAAGCTTCTACTAAAGCCATAGACGTCGAGTATATGAAATACCCCTTATTTATATGCGAGACTGATCATATACGTGTGGGATTCATCGCATTGCCACTAGATACCTATCAGACTTGCTTATCGCCCTGGTGTTCTTTTTAAATACAAATTCTACAAATATATGCCCTACTGCATAGTAACAAGGAAAGTAATTGGCAGCTGCGTTGAAAGTGGGAATTAAAAAGGACCAATTCGTTTCGATTTTCTGTCATTACCTATGTGTGATGAACAAGCTGAATGGCTGGTCGTGCTTTCTCGAATGTGGACCATTTGCAAATAATTAGTTGCCATTCATGGTGACTCAGTTCAACACTATGCAAGGGATTCCAGCCTGAGCCAATAATACGGAATATGGGCCACAACACGACGACACATCGGATTTTATAGTGGGGGTTTGAACTTGGCTACAACTGATCACTTCGAAGGGATAATATGAGGGCCGTTTATTCTATCCATACATTGCTTGCTATTCTGCGCACATAGTGTTCACCACCAGTCCGGTTACTCCGAGGTTACTCACCTTGCTTACGACCACTTCTTCAAGGAAGGCTTATAAATACTGCTTGTTTGCAAATTGCATGCATCACTGAAATTAGTTTCTGCGATGGCACCAGCTACTGTGATCATCTTTGTTCCAGGTGCTTGGCACAGCCCAGATTGCTTCGACACCGTTATTGAGAATCTCGGTAAATCTGGCCACAGCACAGATAAAGTTTATCTAGCCTCTGTTGGTCCACAGACACACCTATCCGGTTTTGGCGGCGATGTAGAGGTCATACGATCACATATACTCCGCGCGGTTGACGCTGGTCTGAATGTTGTGTTGGTAGCACATTCATATGGTGGGATACCATCCAGCGAAGCCATCAAAGGCCTCGATTATGAAACTCGGCAGAAGAACAGCGAACAGGGCGGGGTGGTACACCTTTTCTTCTGTTGCTCATTTCTAATCGACGAAGGACACTCCCTTTTTAGCACCATGGGCGGTCGAGACCTCCCATGGTACGACGTAACACAAGATCGCCTCGAGGTTAACCCTTCCACGCCCGTAGAGACATTTTACAATGACATGTCAGACGATGCGTCTTGCAGAGCAGTCGCTCAGCTGAGGCCGCATAGTTACCAAACATTCTATTCAAAATGCACTTATGCGGCATGGAAGGTCGTGCCGAGCACTTATCTTTATTGCCTGAAAGACGCCGCCGTTCCAATATCTGTTCAGAAAACCATGGTTGAAAACACTGCCAGCGGATATCCAATTCGAACAGAAAAGGTCGATGCCTCTCACAGCCCCTTTTTCAGTGTGCCAAACCGGTTGGCTGACGCAATTCGTCGTGTAGTAGTTGAGGAATGAGGCTTGTTTGTCTGGCTATTTGCCAACAAAGCCATCTATGTTCTTGTATCATTAATAAACAAGAAATTGAACTGTGATTACTGTTTATTTGTGCATATTGATAATCAGACAGTTTCGGTGTACGATCAAACTTTGTCCGAGGAACAGTAAACCCAGGCCATTCGCACGTGCAGTTATTAGCATACAGTTACGGATGTAATTTCCCGATATTTAAAGAGTCATCAGAGCACTTCCGGGTTCATTCGCCGAACTCTCTCGGAAGTTCCCCGATATTGTTTCTTAACAATACAATGATTCTCGGACATGGAACAACTTGTTTACACAGGACCGGCTCCACCTCCTCCACATATCCGTTGAGCACTGGTAGGTTCTCCCCGCAGTTCACGGAATTCTAGCGAATAAAATGTACTACTACTACAACCGTGGCGGGGTCGGAAATCTGCCCGAACACCATAGTATAGCTGGACTTTGTTCCGATTGTGAGATTAGCAACCAGTCGATGACGATCTGACAGCTATATGTTGAATGTTTCCTGCCTTGATCCTTCCACCTACGGAAAGTACATCATTGTCCACACGCTATAATGACTCTCAAACATCTAAAAGGCCCCGCGAACAAGGCGATTAGTAACGGCACATCCGTCGATGTCGCAGGAACTGTGAAGAAAGTCCTAGACGATATTAAAGCTGACGGCGATCAGGCAGTAGGAAAGTACTCGGCACAGTTTGATCACTGGTCGCCGGCTTCTTTCAAACTATCGCAGGATCAGATTGATGCCGCGATCGCTGCAGTGCCGAGTCAAACTATTGACGACATCAAAACCGCCCAGCAGAATATTCGTAAATTTGCCGAGGCCCAGCGGGACTCGCTTCGTGAGTTTGAGCTAGAAATTGAACCAGGTGTGTTCTTGGGTCAGAAGAACACACCCATTAACAGAGTGGGAGCGTAAGTTATTCTTTCAAGCCGGTGAAATCTCATAACCCCTTTGTGGATCTGACCCTCCAATGCTAGCTATATTCCTGGAGGGCGCTACCCTCTCCTAGCAAGTGCGCACATGACTATTTTGACCGCCAAAGTTGCCGGTGTTCCCCATGTTACAGCGTGCACTCCTCCATCAGCTGGGGCGGTACCAAATGCAACGATTGCGGCCATTCATCTGGCAGGTGCAGACGAGATTTATTTACTAGGCGGTGTTCAGGCCATTGGAGCCATGGCTCTGGGTACAGAATCGATTGCTCCAGTGGACTTTCTTGCAGGTCCTGGAAATGCTTTCGTGGCAGAGGCAAAGCGACAATTATTCGGTCAGGTGGGCATTGATCTCTTTGCCGGACCTACAGAAATCCTAGTTATTGCCGACGAAGAGGCCGATCCTTATACATGTGCAGTTGATCTTTTGTCACAGGCTGAGCATGGACCAGATTCGCCTGCAATTCTTCTCACCACCTCCGAAAGTGTTGGGCAGAAGACAATCGAATATATAGACAGCCTTCTCAAGGTCCTTCCAACTGCCCCGGTCGCCGGTGCTGCCTGGGAGTCATTTGGACAGGTGATAGTGGTAGACACAATGGAGGAGATATGGCAAGTTGCTGACGACATTGCTTCTGAGCATGTGGAAGTTCTGACGAAATCGCCACGAGATGCTCTGAAATGTATGAAAAACTATGGAGCGTTATTCCTTGGTGAGGGCACATGTGTTTCGTATGGCGACAAGGTAATCCCGTCACTTATTTTCTCGCCACTGATCGGATGTCTCACTAACACCATCAAATAGTGCATTGGAACAAATCACGTTCTCCCAACGCGCAAAGCCGCTCGGTACACTGGCGGACTTTGGGTAGGCAAGTTCCTACGGACCACCACCTACCAAGAGGTCAAAAACTCCGACGCAAGCGGTAGGCTAGGTCGGCTTTGTGGAAGGGCATCCCGAGCAGAAAATTTCGAAGGTCATGCTCGTTCTGGAGATCTTCGCGCTCATAAATTCCTGGGTGACAAGGTAGAATGGATTAATCAGACGAGGTAGTCATACGTGGCAATGGTAGTTGTGGTTGTAGCAACTCAAATCGAGAGCCAACTCAAACAGCTCTCAATTTGATCAGCTGACAGGTGGAAATTATTTGAGAAAAGTACTTGATCTCCTGCAATGAAACTCCATGTGCCGTATTTTCAAGACCTTTCAAATGAAATGTTCGCGCAGGTATAAAAACTCGTTTTAACGAGAAGAAAACAACGAACCTGGACAGCAATATGCCAATTGAGTTATTTGTTTTACGGCTAAGTAATCCTCCTAGTCGGATATCATATACCCGCATTTTGGTGCCGTCATAACTTGTTCTATCAGCAATCACAGTTCATGACTCAAGAAATGAGACTAAAAAGTACTTCGGTCGAATCCCCGTGGGGCCCCGCAATTCATGTTCCAATCGATATTGGACACAGGGAGTGACGGCAAAGGATTCCGCCGGTTCAGAAGCTAGACGGTTGAATTTGATGTCGATCACATCTATCAGGAGAGTATATAACGTAGAGTACATCCCAGGTAGCGAGAAGACCTGATGTTGGTGTTCCCTAGACCAATCTTCCTCGTTGATACTGCATTAGGACTTGAAATTCATTGTCTTATTTTAGACCATATGTAATTTGCGATGTTGTCCTTCATATCCATCGTTCTGACAGCTCTGACAAGTGGCTTGCCTTTTGTCAGAGCGTCTCAGAATTCGCCAACAGCGCCAGTAGCGACCGTGCAAAATGGCAGTTACATTGGAGTTCATAACGACGTCTACAATGTTGATTATTTCCTTGGCATGCCATTTGCACAACCTCCGATAGGGGATCTTCGACTGGCCTTGCCAGCCTCTCTAAATTCTTCTTTCGGGACACGCAATGCGACACGACTAGGACCAGGGTGTATTGAGTTTTCCGTAAGTTTTCATTTTTTGTCACATTCGGTGGAATATTAATGCCTGATTGATTCTAGATTGCTGGTTTTGATCGACCTCTTTCTGAAGACTGCCTCAGCATTAATGTGTATAGACCTTCCGGCTATGAGAAGGAACGGCTCCCCGTCCTGGTCTGGATATACGGGTACGTTCATATGAAACAAATACTGAAAAAAATACCAGAAGTTGACTCAATCGTAAGAGGCGGGTTTGTCCAAGGCCTCAATACCGATCCTAGGTATAATTTAACTTTCATTGTGAAGAATTCAGTAGCCATGGGAAAGCCTATAATTGCCGCAAGTATCAACTATCGTCTTGGTGGCTTTGGCTTTTTAGACAGCCCACAACTGCGAGAAGAAGGGCTATCTAACCTCGGTCTCCGCGACCAACGACTCGCTTTACATTGGGTCCAAGTATAGTCAATTTAAATAGTGTATCATTCTATGCACCGAGATGCTAATTACATTATAGGAAAATATCCATGCCTTTGGCGGTGACTCATCTAAAGTTACAATATGGGGCCAGTCTGCTGGTGCGATGAGCGTCGGTTCCCAGATTTTGGCTTTTGGCGGCCGTAATGACTCCCTTTTTCGAGCTGCCATAGCCGATAGCGGAGGACCACTCGGTGCTCAGCCTCCCACTGCCAACGAGTCTCTAGCCACATGGGATAACATTGTAGATATCGCCGGTTCCTCATCTGCGACAGATCAGATTTCTTGCCTACGCAGCGTGTCAGTGGCCAACTATACAAATGCCGCTAATCAAACGAGCGGGTCGTATTCGCCGGTTTATGACGGCGACTTCCTCCCTACTTATAACTCGGAGCAGGTCAAGTCGGGAGAGTTCCTCAAGGTACCACTAATTATCGGAAGCAATGTGGATGAAGGGACGGAATTCGTGGGTGGTGCTCCATATATCGGGGCACTCCCCTCCACCACCTATCCAAACACAACATCATTCCTGAGTGTAGCCGAGGGATATGTTAGAAATACCTCTCAGCTGGAACCGGTGCTCGCTGCTTTATCAGTTCTCTATCCAGATATTCCCGCTATTAGTGTTCCACATAGCTATCATGGTCGTCTAAACTCAACATTTGGAGCGCAGTACGCCCGGATCGCTACTCTTGCGGGGGATTTAGTGATTCACCGCGGCCGTAGGCTGAGTGCTCAGTCATGGTCGAAGCATGGTGTCCCAGTCTACTCGTACAATTTTGCCGCGTGGCCGATTGGGGGGCTTCCAAATTTCACTGGTACAACACATTTTACTGAAATTCAACTTATTTTTGACAACGAAGATGGCAATGGGTACTTGTACCCATGGTATCCTTCCGGGAGCGAGTTTACTAGACAAGGAAAGGCATTCACATCACTAGCCAGGCTTATGAGTAGGTTCCTAGGTCCAAAATAATTCTCTAGTCCCGGCTGATACGTTCTACAGGTCGAATGTGGATCTCGTTTGTTACTGACCTCAATCCAAACTATCATGGCATTACCAAGGATTACCGTGGAAGTGCCATTCCAGAATGGCCACTATATGCAGCCAATTCCACTGATGCCTTGGATGGCTACGGAGTCAATTACAGGTTTGATCTGGAAGAGCCTAGTTTGGCGATAGTCGAGAAGGATACATGGCGCGCCGAAGCACTTGCTTATCTCATTGACAACAGTGCTAGTATTTTTGGTAGCTAAATTGATCGTGCTAAGATAATACGACTGTCTCTATTGAGTATCTTCTAAATTATAAATGCCACCTCCTTCCGACACATTGTAATGTTTCAGCAGGCTGATTTATGTACAATCTGCGTCGATATACGATAATCCTCTGGCTCAACTCCGTCGACAATTATACCAGCCCGAGTATCATACACCTCGTCGGGGTATACAGGGTGCTCAATCAAGGCTTCTGTAACGGGAAAAAGGTAGGAAAGTGTTAGATACACAAGCGTCGTAGCGAAAAATCCCAACAGCCAACCGAACTGATATGGATGGATTCCAACACCAACGCTAATAGAACTGTTGACTGAATTGATCAACCCGGGCAAACTGGGTGCCACTCCGACGACGAAAGCCACCACTGCACGCCAATTAACCCCTGCAGAGTATCTATAAATTCCATCAGGTTGGTACATTGCCAACGAGTCGTATTTTCGTTTCTTGATCAGCCAAAAGTCAAATGCCATAATTGCGGCTATCGGTCCAAGGAACACTGCGTAGGCAGACATGAAGTTGAGAAAGTTGCCGGCGGACGCGAGAATCTTCCAGGGGACGAGGACCCAGGCAAAGAGCGCACAGATCATCTGGCCGCGGCGAATGTTCAGGTACCCGGGTGCAAGAGCAGCAAAGTCGTTGGCAGCGGACAGAGAATTGGCCGAGATGTTGACTCCCAAGGAAGCCAGTGCGAAGGTGAAGGCGCCAAAAAATCGACATGCACGGTTCTCCCAGTAGCTCATCAAAACGTTGGGATCCCAGGGGATCTCAGCTAAATTATACAACGTTTGGCCGGCCGAGGACGACGCCACGCCAATGAAAGCAAAAAATGTGAAAAATATGGGGAGCATAGGAATGTACATCAGTTGCCACTTGACACCCACGCGAGAGTACCGCGAAAAGTCAGACTATAGTAATAGACGTTAATGTTAGTATACCAGGGGCTTCGGTTAGAAGACTTCTTACTTGATTAACACTCAGTGTGGCATAGTTTCCAATCACAGATGTCAAATTGGCCAGCCATAGCCAGGAGTATTGAGAACCGCTGACGGTGACTTTTTGGTCGAAAAGTTCCCCTCCCCCAGTTGATTTAAAGGCCCAGATCAGGATTGCAATCCACGCAATCGGAACAATGATAGACTTGGCCATGAATAGCCATCGTAGTTTATTCGGGTTGATGCATAGAAACGGAAACTGGATGATGGAAAAGACCAAGAAGCTGACCATTCCATTGGTGGTGATGCCCTGCTCAGCAGGGATATGGTTCAGTAACCTCAAATAGCTAGGCCAGATGGCGCCAATCATAACAGTCACGGAATTGCTGCCATTATAGGTCTGGATTGCGAACCAGAAAACGGCGAGGATTACTCGCGATACGATAGCGATGTAAGATCCGTAGAATCCCCAACTGGCACGCGCCAACACAGGGAAGGGTGAGTGATACATAGCACCAATGGCGCCATTAGCTGAGATGACCACGGACACAATCAAGAAGGCGATGGTTACGATGGCCAGAGACTCTCTGTACGTGAGGCCGACGGCGATCATGCCACTGGCAAATTCCCAGGTAGCTGCATTGAGCGCGTCCGATATCCAGTATGCTGCGAGCCATTAGTTTGCTGCCTTTCGTTATTTTTGTCTAGCATATTGCATGCGACGTACCGATGAAGCTAGCGACACCCCATTTCCGCCGGTGACGAGGAACAGGATCCAGATCACGGTTGGTCCAGCGTCCAGAGCCGTCGGCGAAAGCGGATTTGGGCTGGCTTACACGCAAAGCTGGCCTTGCGAATTTCATGTTGATTGTGCAGCAATGAAGCAATGTCAGACTACCATGCAAAATAATCATCTGGGGAGCAAGGAGGAGCGAGCCATGATAAAGCAATGTTGATCGCCGATAAGGGCGCCATCGGCCTGTAGGCTGTGTGACCACGAGATAAGGCAGCGAGGACAGAGATAAGGAGCACCATCAATCGATGTTATGGTGACTCGTGTCTGGTTAGCCCAACTAGACATATCGGTCTTGGACTCTCCAGTATCGCGCATATTCGCCAAATCAGGCTCGATGGCTCTTCCGGGGGATACCCGAGCAACCACATCCCTATAAAAGGCGTACCAGGCCGATAACAATGGAAAGAGGTCGGGAAAATAACAGCAATTTATTTCCATCGACGATACTCGCTACTTGGGTTTGGCGGTCACACAAACATTATTATGGAAGACTGGAAGTGGTTGTAGCCTAGTAAAGGCATTCATCGTCAGCACGGGTCAATGTTACTAATTAGCCATGGCTGGCCTAGTCAATTGATAACATAGGCCCATCCAGATCGAGGAGGCTCGTATTCACGGAGTGATGTGGGGTATCCAGGGAGTCTATAAAATCATTGCTGGATTGCTCTCTTACTATCTCAGTTGACATGTAGTTTCTATGATTCCGGCTGTGATTCGCGATGACTGTTCAAAACGTACCTCAGCAGCCCATTATTGCCTCCGCTCCCGCGGTAGGGAAACGGCCAACGCCTACATCTCATCTACGCATCGCGCGACCATGCCGGGATCTGGAAGTGGCGCGCCGATTCTGGGTCGACGGATTGGGCTTGAGCACGCTGTGGCGGAGTCCTCCGGCTAGCGAGACCGAGGGCGGCCATGAGCTGCTCATGGTGGGATGGCCTGGTGCTGCATGGCATGTTGAACTGGTCCAAGTTCTCGAAGCCGAAATGAAACCAACTCCTTCAGAAGAAGATCTACTTGTTCTATATGTCGATGGGCAGATCGATTCCGCTTTGGTCGAGAGCCTAGTTCAAGCAGGTGGAAGGAGAGTGTCGCACTCGAATGAATACTGGAACAAATGGGGCGTGACAATCGCTGATACGGATGGCTACTTGGTGGTATTGTGTATGCGAGTGTGGGAAACCCAGTGAAGAATTTGAGGTCGCGCAAGGAGCGGATATCCAAATCACGAATATTGTTTTGTGTGCTTGTCTAGTGAGATACTTGTTAATTACGTGTGGTGTTAATAAATAAGACGGTACTCGAATATTTCATGTAACTGCCCAAGCCTTTCAGGAAACAGGACATCAGTGTCCATCACAAAATATCGAAATATTAGCAGAAAGGGCACCATCAATAGTTAAAACAATCCCCCACCACATACAGTCGCATGAAAGCCTGTAGTCTTTGCAAAACTCGTATCCCATGAATGCCATGTACGATCCACTGATAACGAAGATTAAATCAATTTCGAGGTTGAATATGATTCGACATTCAATGGAGCTACCCGGGAAACACCCTAAGTATCGTCGTCGTTGATCTTCTCGATGACTCGGCCGTCAGTCTGAACAACGACCTGGTCTACATTCTTGGAAGCCTTGACCGGGTTTGGTTGCTGGTATATCCATTCTAGTTCTTCGAGCGTCCGTCCCTGCGCTTCGACACTGCGAACAGTGTCAGTAATAATCCAAATATACCGAAATAAAATGAAATAAAATGAAACAGAGCAGCAAAAGTAACTCACGCGAAAAGATACCAACACAGCGCTTCAAACAAGTCCCAACCAACAAAGATCCAGAAATAATTAGTCGATATGTTCTGCAGACCAATCGGAGAGGCAAACTGGCTAATGAAACCGATGCAGTTGACCATGAAGCCGGACAGAGCAAGACCTTTGGCTCGGGTGGTTGTTTCGAGAGCCTCGGCGGGAACTACGCCCTGAAGTGGGGTGTACGTAAACGAAAAGACAACGTTGAAAAGGTAGTAGAAGGCCAGGGCGACTTGACCAAAGGTCCGGTTAATTGTGCCTGTATTTGCTTTTTCGGAGATCAGCGGCTCGGAGACGCCGGCGTTTATAGCCATAGTCAAAGCGCATGCTATTTGGATTAGATTAGCTTTGGATATTTAAGTAGAGGCTCAATACAGGCAAAGACTCACCAAGGGTTCCCCAAATTAGCACCGGACGACGCGGCATCCGGTCAGTGAAGTAAACCGCGGTCAAGGCACCAATGGCTGACACGATGGAGTTGACGAGGTTCAGCAGGAGCTGCATTGAGCTCGAGGTATAGCCGAGCGACTGGTAGATGGTTGGGTTAAAGTATCCGAGGCCATTTCCTGACCATTGTCCAAAGACAGAAATCATGATGACTTGCAAGAAGCGCCATCGGCCACTGTGGGAAAAGATGAATGGGCGGTCTAGTTTCATCTTGGTCAGCTCGTGGATCTGGGATGAGTACAAGAAAATAGCTTACAGTCCCACCACCTCTTGTCGATACCGTCTATACGAATACCCTCTTTCATTTCTTCAACTTCAAGACGGACGAGTCGAGCATTGGGATTGCCGTTGCCATGGTACTTAACTAAGAAAGCAATGGCCTCTTCATGTCGGTCGTGGGCCATTAGCCACCGGGGGGACTCGGGAATAAACCAAACTGCAAATATGACGATTATGCAGGCTAAACACTGGCAAATAAAAGGAATACGCCAGGACCAATCGCTTCTGATATAGTTTGTCCCGAATGTGATCGCAGCGGCGGGAATAGAGCCGCCAAACCAGCCACAGTTGTAGAATCCTAGCTTTGTTAGGCATTCCATTTGATTCTTGTGGAGTAAGAGGCAACTTACCAACTGCTCGACCGCGCCAGTGTGGTGGCGAGATTTCAACGGCGTACGCGGGGGCTGAGACAACCATGATTTGGATGCCAACGCCGAGAACCCAACGCCCGACGACGAATTGGGCGAGTGAATGAGAGCTGGCAACTAGAATAGACCCAATGATGATAACCCAAGCACCGGTGAACATGCACTTGCGACGTCCCAGTTTATCGGAAAGAACGGCGCTGGCAGGGGCAGCAACCATGGAACCACTATTCATTGAAATTATGAGTTAATCAGGGTATCGATATATAGGCAAAAAAAGGGCAAATACGTACACTGTATATAGTGCAGTCACAACCGAAACCTTTTCACCACTTAGGCCAGTATGAAAGGTGCTTTGGAAGTAGTCCATAGCGAGGGCTGCGCCCATGAGCGAACCTAGAACCCTTGTCAGACAGATTTGCCGCGAGAATCAAACTATTCTAAACACCCACCATCGTAACCATTGGCACAGGCACAGCAAAACGAGACAAAAATTGCGACTAGATTTTTTAGACAACATTAGCATTGCTACAAGGCAATGAGGAAGGATCGTGATCAATAGACTCACAATATAGTTGGATAGAGGTCTTGCTCCATCTCTCAATCGCCGTCTCCTCGATAGCAGCATAAAGCTCGGCCTGTATTACATTCAGAACGGCCACCCAAATCACGAGATTGAAAACCCTGATCAGGTGAAACTAACATTGTAGACCGTCTTAGTCTGGGCCCCATCAAGTTTGACCGTCTCGCCATAACTGCTCGCGACAAAAGGCGTGTCTTGAGGCGACTTAGAGGGAGCTTCCTCGTGCGTCGCTGATAGATCTTCCTTCTCTGCCATTGCAAGTATTGTTTGTACTCTAAGTATGAGTGTTTTTTTTTTCCCTAGGTCAGAAACCTAGACGATGTTGTAGGTGGAGGGCAATCATTTAGAATGCGAGGTAGCACACATGGGGTTATTATACTAGGCATGACCTCCTCCACGACTCCCTGTCTGCTCTGATTGCCCTTCTCCCGTTCTGGAACCCTAGCCACTTTCTCCGCAATTCCGTGTTGCATGAGGTTGCACGGATCTTGGCAACGCCCGATTGTGCGGTTCCCAATGGGGGAAAAAAAAAGAAAAACAGCCATTGCTAGTAAGTGTGTCACTGCGCAAACCCTAGGGGTGAACTTAAATTGCGTATTTGGAGCAAAAAGAAATGATTGTTGCTGTCATTACTCGGCCCCTTTCGCTTCTGGTGCTGGGCTAACGCGATGGGGAGGCGGGTCGGGGTAGAATATCTCGCCTGTCGCCCTGCTTGGCGACATTCCGCTACTGTTGGACAGCCACCATTTTTATTGGATTCTTAATGCTTTGGGTAATAAGCATGGCTTCGGCTTTGCTGATTCGTAGCATGTTCCTTAGCCAGCGCCTTTTGCCAGGCTGACCCCAGTCAGCTGCGGCCAGCCGTTTTAACAACCAATATATTGTTTCCTGTATAGTGAGACCGGACTAGCTTTTTTAATGTAATTAATCAACTCATCTACTTTGTGACTCAGATTATGGTCGCTTATTTTGATCCTCCGCTATAGAATGGCCGGTGTGCAATTCCAGAAATGCACGCTACTGCGACTGAGGAGCTTATAACTTTATGGCCATTGTTCCCAGCACCAGCCGCCGTCTTCTGATACGTGGAGTACTTGCGCTAGGTATATCGAGCACGCGGAATCATGGAAAGCTTAAAAAAAATAAGAACAATAAGAAAAAGGCCATGCAGTCTGGTTTTTTTACTAGAGTGGTACGTACTCCATACCCCGTACTATTGTACCAGCTCGTGTCTCCACTGGAATCCGGGGTTATCGATGCCGAGAGTCTCACTGTTTTTACGTGAAATACTTCCCTGAATTTGTTACAAAGAGCAATGAAGCAATGAAGCCCGGATAGGCATGACCGCCAGTAGAAAATAATATGATAGTACTGCTTAGCGTAATAGATCCTTCTTATTCTCAGGAAAAAAAGTGTTCTTGACTGAGTGTATTTCCTTAAACACAGTTTCAACAGTCGTGTATACCAGTCTGCTGTTGGCCAGCGTGGTCAGAATCCACGCTAATCAGTTTCCAGAGCGGAGCAGAGTCCGATACAGCAAATCAAACAAGTATTCTTAAGGCTAACCTATTTGGGAACGGGGCCAGAAATTCCCTAATTAGGAAAGAGTCAGTAGCCCTCGTTCATGATGATGATAATCGTAAGTTTCCAACCGAAAGATCCGTTCCTGACACCGCAGCAGTGATCAGAACAGGAATATTTGTTCCTCTCATTTCAATAGAGAGCGTCTGTACAGTTCATTAACCAGCGAGGCAAACGTGCTATAGTTTTCGGGCATTTTTCCTCCCTCATCCGTTTGAGCAATCTTCAACTGCCATTCAATATCGCTATTTCAATGTTATGCGACCTCAGGCTTCTTTATAACTAATGGCTGGTCATTTAATCATTGGTGAATGAAAATTGGCCAACTAGGAAGAGAGCAAGTTTGTAGCCTTGGCGGCTGACACTAGTCTAGATCTCGGTGGGGGAGCGTTATATCAATTGATATTTCCACGTGCGCGGTGAACGATAACAACTGCTATTAAAAAAATAATTGTGAGCTATATATTTAAATAGCAACACCCTTTTAATGTTGTTGGAACGGGTTGGTTGTTAGCTAGTATGCGTGGCGGGTCAAAGTTCATTGCAGCACTGCCTACATCAATTGATATTATGGTCATATGTATGACTCGTTAATCAGTGCTAATCGTGTCTAGGCAGATGCAAAAAGTACATATTGAAATACATATGTAGTCAACACTGAATCAAATTTTTGAGGGCAGTTTGCGCATCTATATACTGTAAGAGCTTTCTGTAGGGCTGGTCCAAGGGTTGAAGTAGATAACTATCCGTACATAGAGAACTATTAGTGATCTAGACTCTGTGTCTAGACCGGAATTAGGCCCAAAATGAAGGCCTTGCTGACATCAATAGCGGCGTGGGCCCTGTTGACATGTCATTAAAGATAGAGCGATAGTCTAAGACCTAAGACCCGCCAACAGCCCGCTAGGGCCAATCTGCGACCAAGTGGCCTAGTCTGCCGATGCATAGTTTAATTACAACGGCTCATGTCTCAGTCTCGATCATGCTGCGCCTAGCCAATCTGCGGGTATACAAAGACACGCTACGTAAGCCATCATGTTCTTGTTGCACCAAGTGTCAGGGTCTATGCCTCGAAACAGCGTCGATCATGAGTTTCACGCCGCCGGTCACCGACTGATTGGCCCTGTAAAACACCCTCATCTCCCATGACGTGGGATCCTCATTTCAGCTTCATCACATCATAATCAGCACTGTAAATGTCATTCATGACAATCGCAATAAAAAAAAAGGCCAAGATGGTTGGTCCGAAAACTCAGCCACCGTCAACCAGTGTTCTTAAGAACCAGGCAACGACCCCCCTACCATTTGCTGCTCAACTTCTACAGTCTATTCAACTACTGCTCTATAGTCGCTCGCTCCAGTCACTCGCTTTATTCACTCGCTTTGTTTAGTCGCTTTAGTCATTCGCTTTTAGTCACTCGCTTCAGATATTCGCTTATATTCGCACAACCATGGCTGCCAAAGAAATGTACATCACCAAAAAC
Organism: Talaromyces rugulosus; assembly: GCF_013368755.1. NCBI lineage: Eukaryota > Fungi > Ascomycota > Eurotiomycetes > Eurotiales > Trichocomaceae > Talaromyces > Talaromyces rugulosus. Next base: position 6,536,997 of record NC_049562.1, on the reverse strand, counting down.
CCGCGCACATGGAAAGCAACTAAATTGATATACTTCCAGCAATGTTGACGTTCTAGTCATTGGCGCTGGTCCAACCGGCCTCGGTGCTGCCAAACGCCTCCAGCAACTGGTATGTGATCTATCTCTTACCATTCACGCTTTGCGCTGACCGAGTAATGTTTCAGAACAGTGTTTCGTGGTTGATTGTCGATTCCAACGAGACACCCGGTGGTCTTGCCTCGACCGACGTCACTCCCGAAGGCTTCGTAAGGCCCTTACGCCCATATTCTAGTTGTTCTAGCATGCTGAACGGTGTAACAGCTCTTCGATGTTGGCGGCCACGTCATCTTCTCTCACTACAAGTACTTTGATGACTGCCTCCACGAAGCCCTGCCCCAGTCGGACGACTGGTATGAGCACCAGCGCGTCTCGTACGTCCGCTACCAGGGCATTTGGGTCCCGTATCCCTTCCAGAACAACATCGCTGTTCTGCCTAAAGAGGAACAAGTCAAGTGTCTGAACGATCTCATTGACGCAGCACTTGAAGCCCGCGTCCGAGCGGCCACCGACAAGCCCAAGAACTTTGACGAATGGAACCAACGCAATGTTGGCCAGCGCTTGAATGAGATTTTCATGCGCCCTTACAACTTCAAAGTCTGGGCTGTTCCTACTACCAAGGTATGGATATCCTTCTACCAGATCTTCTCCCTTGTTTATTTCGCTGAAGGAAGTACTGGTGTATATAGATGAACTCGACCTGGGTCGGAGAGCGTGTAGCCGCCCCCAATGTCAAGCTGCTCACGACAAACGTCATCCAGAACAAGGTTGCTGGCAACTGGGGACCTAACTCGACCTTCCGCTTCCCTGCACACGGTGGTACCGGTGGAATCTGGATCGCCGTGGCGGACACCATCGCCAAGGAAAATACTCGCTTTGGTGCTCACGGAGCTGTCACCAAGGTGGACGCGGACGCCAAGAAGGCATACCTGAAAGATGGTGAGGCGATTGTTACCTGAGATATCACCGTTGACAGATTTGCTTACAACTGACAGGTACCGTCGTCAAATACGGCTCCCTGGTCTCTACCATGGCTGTCGACTACCTCGCTGAGTCAATGGGTGATGTCAAGCTGCAGCAGATGTGCAAGCCGCTTTTCTACTCCTCCACTAACGTCATTGGTGTTGGCATTCGTGGCCAACGACCAGAGCGCATTGGTGACAAGTGTTGGGTATGAGCGTTTTGATTTCCCCTCCCCCTTGACCCCAAGCTAATGATATCCCATGTAGCTGTACTTTGTCGAGGACAACTGCCAGTTCTACCGTGCCACCATTTTCTCCAACTACTCTCCATTCAACCAGCCTACCGAGGACGTTAAACTTGCCACAAAGCAGCTCGCCAATGGCCAACAGCCTACCTCGTCTGAGGCCCAGTCCGGTCCGTACTGGTCGATTATGCTTGAGGTGTCGGAGTCATCCTACAAGCCGGTCAACCACGAGACCCTACTTGCCGACTGCATACAAGGTCTGGTTAACACCGACTTGTTGAAGCCAGAGGACGAGATTGTTAGCACCTACGTCCGCCGCTTCGATCACGGCTACCCTACTCCAAGTGTGGAGCGCAACGGCGCCTTGGATGAAATCCTACCTTATCTCCGCCAGAAGGACATCCTTACTCGCGGACGTTTTGGTTCATGGAAGTACGAGGTTGGTAACCAAGACCACAGGTGAGACCTTTACACACTTTTATTAACGGTACTGTAATACTGAATTGCGTCTACAGCTTCATGCTCGGCGTCGAAGCCGTTGACAACGTCGTTTCCGGAGGCATTGAGTTGACTTTGTCATACCCTGACTTCGTCAACACTCGCGCTAACACAGAGCGCCGATTGACCCCATCTTCCAAATAAATGGTCCACCCCATAAAACTACTATACCAGAGTAGTACATTACTTGGACTTAGAAATAGATCCCTAGGAAGAGAATGCGATGAAAATAGCCAACCGCTTGAAAGACTGTATGCTGGCTATTTTGCTGCAACCGAAATAGTTTGAAAGAAATGCCAATGAAACATAATCCTTTCGGCTGAAAATGTTTATATAATTTGACAGTTTTCAAAGCAGATATTAAACATTGAAGTCACCAGTGTGCCAATCAAGTCTATTCTTTTTCATCTAGTGGCTTTTGAGCATATACGGCGTGGCTGGCTTTTATCAGTATCTGCAGAAAAAACGAACTGGGAAAGGAAATGACGTACAAGTTGTGCTGGGCTTGAAGTCGAGGATTTTTGAGGTCTTTCCGGACGTCTATAAGAAAGACTTGGACTTCTTCAGGCTTCCATCCCAAGGCATTGGTGAGGATATGCAACGAGATAGCCTCCAGACCCTCTATAAACTGATGATAATCCAGAGCACCAATCTCTTTCTAATAGTCCCAAGTTAGCAAATTCCACAACATTCCTGCGGGAGGAAGGTGCATAATTACCAGCCTCCTGTCCTTTGGCCATACCCCTACCGGTATAGGTAGTATTTTTTGTTGAATGTTGGTAAACCCAGCATCCTTCATCCAACCTACCAGTTTGGGCCCCGGCTCCGGCTCCATGCCAGCCTTTTTGAGACCTTGAACAATCTGGGAAGTCCATTCGTCACTGGGACAACCACGCGTAAACTCTCCCTTAAGAGTGTAAAACTGCATGTCAAAATCATGAAACTCTACCCAGCCGCCTGGCCTAGTAAATCTGTGTCATTCACACTCGAATGTCAGCCCCAGAAATTGTGCGGTATAGAGAAAAAGAAAGGCTGATCCTACTCAAAGGCTTGTTTCATCAACTTTGGCCAGTCTTTGATTGCTCCTGCGAGGTATCGTGCGTGGATGAAATCGAACTTGGAGCTGTATACCCATTCGTTCTCCATATCGTCGACCTCGAATCGTACATTTGGAGGAACCCTAGACGATATGTTTAGGTATTGATATCTTTGTGTTCACTGGGCAGGATTATAATACATGGCCGGTTGAATCGGGCTAAGGTCATTTCCCAGGACCTTTTAGCCGAATGCAGTCAGTTTTCTTGCGTATCGCATGGCTAAAACTGTTCAAACAATCAGGCAGATATCTTACCTCGGCCGATGGATATTCGTCGCCTGTTCAATTTAGTTATGAGTGTACTCCAATCGAAAGAATATAAAAATGAAGGAAAAAAGGGCCTTTACCCATATCAATAGCCCAGATTCCTGTGCCTGTGCCCAAGTCTAAAATACGATTGGGATTTGGTCCGATCGGCGCAAAGTGAAGATTTCCGTCACAGCGCAAGGTAAGAATGTGATGGAAAAGATCTAGGCGATCATTCTCAAGCTAGACATGCGAGAAAAAAAAGCAAGACTCGTCATTATGTTGTTAAACACAAAGTATTTAGAGCAGCTAACGAACCTCATCATTTGGCAAGAAGTAGCCTAAGACCAATTAACAAGACCCACTCAATGAATGGTTCAGTAAATGTAGAAACCCACCTTCGGCATCCCGAAACCCATGATAACGGCGCCCATTCTCATATCTGTAGTTGGTGATGCTCGACGTTAAACTTGTCGTAAAGCTCGTGCTAACAGCCTGTCAGCTTCAATCTAAAAGGGTCTTTCGGGAGCTCTACGTCTCTTCACCATAAGCGGATTCGGATGCATCGGAGTCTATCTGATGAGGAAAAAAATAGTGGTGAGAAAGCTGAACACAAAAGAGTTCTCCGGCTATAGGGAAATAATACCTCTGCAGCCTCAATAAACTCGTGCTGCGGACTGAGAGGATCGACGTCTTGGTTAGCGAGAGGCGTGGCCATCCCGATTTATGCTCGCCGTCGCGACGCTACGCAAGAGAAGGAGTGGCCGTTGGCGATAGAAATTATTTTATAGGAATAATTTTTTGCGGAATAATTAGTACACGCAGTGGCATGAAAACAAAGAATCGCATCAAGCGCACATGGCTCTTGACGTACTAAACCCGAGACTGTCTGCGCCGCATATACTGACACCTTGTATAGGATTAGCCGGACATTTTATTCGTCCGGAAATGTTATGACACTTCCCGCGGGACATGTCCGGCTGCATTTGGCCTGATTCAGCAAAGGCCACTCGCTCAAAGGATTCTGGTAGGCTCTTAATATGCGCGCTGGCCGCTATCGATGATTAGCGTGGGTGTTGGTGGATGGATCCGCTACGCAATTGACCTATATCAACAAGCCGAGTAACGGTGATTACTAGTTCACCATGCAGATGCACAGACATCCTTTTCGGAAATGGTTAGTTTTCTGCAGTCCGCACTTCCCAAGACGTTGAGGAAACGTTGGATCCCCTGTTCCCCGCCGTGGTCCAGGAATTTTATGATTACACCTGACCTGTTCAGTACTTTGTACGACAAGGATGTTTTCCTACGTGTCAGATAGCCTACCGTCTTGGGCTACCATCACTAATGGCTTGGTGGCGTGGCTGGTAACCCTTGCCATCTATCGTCTTTATCTGCACCCTCTAGCCAGGGCTGGTTTCCCTGGGCCCCGATTGGCGGCGGTGACGACGTGGTACGAGGCATACTTTGACGTTTTTCTCCAAGGACAGTATATTTTTCAGATCGAGCGGATGCATCAGAAATATGGTACCCATTTCCCTACCAACCCACAAAGGCAAAGCAAGCACGTTTAAGCTTGCGAGCCCATGGGAATGGCACATATGCTAACTAACTAGGACCCATTGTGCGAATTGGACCCAACGAGCTGCATGTTCTCGACCATGAATACTACGACAAGCTTTATAACATGTCCAATCGGCTGGACAAGTCTGCTTACTTTTACTGCATGTTAGGCAACCCGAAAGCATCATTCGGCACGATCCCAGCACACTTGCACCGCCTTCGTCGCAGCGCATTAAGCCCATTCTTTTCGCAGCAAGCAGTTTCGAGGTTTTCATATAATGTACAATCCATTGTCGATCGCTTAATTACTCGCATGGAAAAATGTGCAGAACGTGGAGAGCCAGTTCCCCTGTTTTACGCCTATCGCTGCGTAACGGTGGATATCATCACCGAATACATCTTCGGGCATCAATTCAACCTCCTTGATCGGCCCGATTGGGGCAAGGAATTTTACTCCGCGTGGCGTAGTCTGTGGGAGCTGTCGCCGACTATTCGGCAATTTCCCTCCATGATGGATGCCTTTATGGCGATGCCCAGATGGCTCACCGCATTGGTCAATCCGAAGGCTCTCGAAGTCGTTGATCTCTTTGCTAGCGTAGACGATCAGACCAAGAAGCTCCTGTCAGCGAACCCTGTTGAGATTGAATCAAAGCGACACCCAATCGTAGTGTGGGAGCTCTCAAAAACGGATGCGCTACCTCCTAATGAAAAGACGCTTGACCGTCTCTCTGTCGAGGCAAACGGTCTGTTAGCAGCTGGATTCGAGACAACCGGTGGTGTTTTATCTCATGTCACCTATCTTATTCTTGCCCACCCGGATGCGCATCGCAAGCTTTTCGCGGAACTTGTCGATGCGATTCCCCACCCTACTCGCATTCCGAGTTTTCAACAATTGGAGAAGCTTCCTTTTCTTCGCGGGGTTGTCAAGGAAGGCTTACGGTAGGCGACTCTTAATTTATTTAGTCTGTACCTTGTATTCTTCTTACTCTTAAGCTAACTCATAATAATTAGTCTATCTGTCGGAGCATGGTCTCGTCTTCCGAGGGTGAACCCTAACGAAGACATGCATTATAAGAACTGGGTAGTCCCAGCTGGCGTATGAGAATATACATTGTGCATTTTTTTGAACTGAACGCTAATGACTTTCTAGACCGCCATCGGCATGTCTGCTTTATTCATTGAAAAGAGCCCCATACTATTCCCTGATCCGGAGGCCTTCATACCTGAACGGTGGATTGAGGGGACCGTTGGAGAGAATCGCCTGGACCAGTATATTCTTACCTTCGGAAAAGGAACCCGGTCCTGTGTAGGCATCAACCTCGCCTACGCGGAGCTCTACACTATCCTAGCGACTCTCTTTCGACGATTTCCCGACATTCGGCTGCACGAAACGAGCTTTAGGGATGTTGAACATGTGCATGACTACTTTGCTGGTATGACAAGAAGAGAATCCCAAGGATTGCAGGTGATGACTGGAAAGAACTGACGCAGCCGCACTGCTTGTGTTATGGGCCATTGATGTTGACGAAGTTGAGTGTACATTCTTTATAAATTATTTGAAAATAACATGTATAAAACCTATATGTAATTACAAGCGAAAGTATTTGTCAAAACAAATGAGTCTAAGTTTACTCAAGTTATAACACAGGCAATTGTTTTTTCAAGTCATTTAATACATAAACTCGATATATCTATAAAAATAGTCATCCTCGACGACTTCAGTGCCTTGTCTTGATTGATTTTGGCGCAAATCTACTATCTAGCCACCTCAGCATAGACGCCTTTGTGCCTTTGCCGTCCTATGGACATTCAACCACAGACCCAACCTTAGAAAATTAGTCTGGAAGCGATTCTATTATTTGGAAATACCAAGAACAATCAAAAAGACTTCTTTCCGGAAATCTTCCGGCATGGTAGAGCAATATCAACAAAGTACACGACTTCCTCAGCCGTGTCAATTGGTCACAACCACTGCGCTTCGGTTGAAGAGTCCTTCGACCGCAACCTTGGCAAGAAAGCTCGCCACACTAGAAACACTCACGCTGTCGGTCAAACTCATTCCAACGCCCTTACTGCCCAGCGTTTTCACGTCCACCTTCATGTTGGTTGACTTCTGATCGTCGAATTGCAGCCTCACAGCCCGTACAAGTGTCCAATTCATCTTCGTCAGCCGAATCTCCTTGTCTACAAGGCCGTGATCCTCGAGCGCGTACTTGACGTTGGTCCACCCCATGAATGCCTTGCTCAACAGCGGTAAGTTACCCCATGAATCCCCAACACCTGCTGTCGACATCACTACCACGCGATATATGCCGGCCTGCTCCAGAACCTCGCAGGCATTGGCACACGAGTCGGCTAGGAAGCGAGGAGGGGATAGCTGAGCTGCGAATGGGCTGTCGGACTTGCGGACTGTGTTCAATGTGATGATGGCTGCGGAAGGTGATAGAGGTGCTGCGATAAGAGCACTGCGTATGTCTGGTTTCGATAACGGCGAGCCAGTGACGACGGTGAGGCCAGGGCGAGGCACGAGGCTGCTAGAGGTACGCACAAGGGCTACCGCTGTGTGACCTTGAGAGAGTAATTCAGATACGACGTGCTGGCCGGTCCGTCCACTGGCGCCGAGGAGGAGGAAATGCATAGCTTTTGACGATGAGAGGTGTCGCTGAGTAGTTGTCTGCTTGAGGTTGTGCGGAGACGAAGAGGCTTCGTTAAAAAAAGGGCCACGGGGTTGCAGATCTATTTATGAAGTTGACCAGTCCCTCCATGGTCGATGAGGAGGTCTAGTTCAGGTTTAGAGTCGGCCGCTGATTGGTTTGTTCGGTCTGTATACTGCAATTGGAAGCCCCATAAAACCTTACGCACCGCCGAACGACTCGATTTTCGTACCTTTTTACTCTGAACTGCATCGATCGTGCGCCAGCCTTCTTTCCGGTCGACTTCCTAGCAATAAAGTTCGCGAATTCGATTGGTTGTGAAAAGATACGTGCGTAGGAAAGATCGCAACTTTGCCATAAAATATCAGCGGACTGTAGAGCGCTTCCCTTGACCACTACTAGTGCCACTGCACGTTATATATGTCTTGACTCTTTCGCCCACGTTGTTGGCTACGCTTTGCAATCTGTCGTGTTCAGTCCGCAGCTCGGTGTAAAGATCTGGTGACGAGTCTAGTGCCCCTAAGAGGACGATTTTCAATATTAGATGGAAGAAGCGCAAGAAAGACACTGAAATGGGCTCAGTGCTAGGATATCCGATCTTTGTCTGAACTAGTTCAAGATTAATGAACCACGATTCTAAGGAGTTTAGTAGAGCTGCTTTCTCGGATAATAGTTGAAGAGCGACTCCTACGGATTTGACTTGCGAAACTTTTTCGAGGAATTCAAGTGTCGACGCGGCGATCCTTGTAAGCTCTGTCCGCATGTCGGGTGCAATCGTGCGAAGATCTCGCGGCTGTTGATGGCTCGAAACCAAACACGCAGGCAACATGGTCCCGCTTACGTCGGTTGTTACTAGAGGCTCCGCAAATTTACACGGTGCAGCAAACAGCTTAATGATGAAAATATCCAGGGAGGGTAGTTGGTCATGCTGTGTTGGCACCAATTTGTTCGCGGTGACAAACCCTGGCCTTGCCCGGTACTGGTGCATGATGCTAAGTCCATGAACGATATGTTGGGCCATAGCGGCGTAATTCTTCCGCACTTGCTCAATGCTGATTAAGATCTGACAGCAAAGTAATGCCGACTTCAACCCGTTGGAGCTCGGAGACGACAAGTTGGACGCAAGAGCCCCCAAAGCCATACTGTATTGTTGGAGGCCATAGTGATAGCTCGGGGTCAGCTGCGCGGGAGATGCCGGACCGTCTCCGGATGTCTCCAGATCTTCCCGAAGAGCTCTAAGAGACAAGACTGCGTGTCGTATAGGCGGATCGGTCAAGCTAGCTTGTAGGACTTGCCTAGCTTCTTCGTCACAGGCTAGCTTGACGTCGAATAAGGTTTTGGTTGAAAAGCAATGATTGAGAAGGTCGATATCCTCAGTGGCGATTTCAGGTTGTAAAGTAACGTCAGACTTGAGGTCGCTACCATGAGCGCTGTTGGTAACAAATCTAAAAGGGGACTCGTAGCCGTCACAAGAACGACCGGTGTTGACACATTTTTGGCAAAACGGCTTGTTCTCGTCGCATTTGATCTTCCTGGTCCTATTGCTGGTTGAGCGTCTAAATCCACTATACCAGCGATGGACTGACTAACCTGCAGGTTGCACAGCCAGTTTTCACCTTGGTTCTACATTCAATGTTCCGTTTGCGGGCGACCGCGCTCCTGGCCATGGTTATCCCCAGACTCCGGACAAGAGGAATAATCGTAACAAGCAAGAAATCCGAGCAGACGAATCAAAGGGTTATTATTATAATAATAATGATAAGATGAGGACGAGGAAGGTGGAACTCGTTTTAACGACCGGCTCCATTTTGTACGCCAAACCAGTTCCGGTAAGGTCGAAAATAGGAGTCGGCGCTAGCTCAATTAGGAAGCAAGAGCGAACCCACCAACCAGACGTCGTCTTCATTCTTCAACCTCGATACCAGTGAAGGCATCCAAACTCTGTCGACACCAGCTAGCTTCTGCTTTCGGCGAGATGTCTTCGCCTTATATAACGAGTGGCCGGCCCGCTCTCTCTCAAAATGAGTTCTTGCACAATGTCGAAGCTCACAAATAGCCCCAGATTCGCGTCGAAACTCCTGTCCAGCTCGAAAATGCCTGCGTTTACTATATATGGCTCTCGCGGTTCGACCAACACCGATCGTGTCCGTCTGACTCTCGCCGAAGGTGGCTTCACGGATTACGAACTCGTGCTTCTCAACCTTCAAAAGGGGGAGCAAAAGGTGGGTGGCATTTCTCTTGGAATTGAGCAACTTGATTATCGTGCGAGCTAACGTCCTTGCGCCCAGTCCGCAGAACACAAGAAACGTCACCCATGGGGGAAAATACCCGTACTTGTTTCCGCCGAGGGGTTCACTCTCTACGAGAGTCGCGCAATCTGCAAATACCTTGCAACCAAGTACCGCTTTCCACTTCTACCCCCCGACTCCGACATCGAAGCTGCGGCGCTGTTCGACCAGGCCCAGTGCGCAGAAATGACGTACTTTGAAGAGCCTGCAGGTAGAATCGCATTTGAGAAATTTGCCAAAAAATTCATAGGGCTACCTCCGGATGACGCTGCCGTCTCAGATGCATTGCGGTCGGTCGAGCTATTTTTTGACGTTGCGGAACGTCTCTTACTCCAGAAAGACTACATGGCTGGAAACAACTTTACTCTCGTAGATATCTACTACATTCCGCTGATCCAAAGACTTTTTGCATGCGGGTATGGAGATATCATTGCTAGTCGCGAAGCTGTGAGTGCTTGGTGGGACCGCTGCGTGAACCGGCTCGCCATAAAGAGGCTGTTGGCTGCTGACAAGGAGGCTGCGCTTGCTGCCAGCAGATAAGATAAAAAGCTAGTTTAATAGTTAATTCTACTACGTAGTATAAATCTGAGGACTTCTAAGCCTAAAATAGACCCTCGGTACTATCACTAGCTGTAGGGCTAAAAAAGAGGAACCTGCTATTATTGTACGCCCCACACTTGGCCATGCTTGGAGTGGAGTAAAATATTAATTGACAGTAAGTATTGGTTTTAATAAAGTTTCTGCCTGCTCACTACTGTATTAATTCGGACTAATTACGTAGTAGTAAACACTCGTGACTCGTGAGAGACCAGTCATTCCTAGCCTTGGCACCTTTTATCACCCTGCAATGTCCAACGCTATTGGTACCTTAAAGCAAAGGGTTGTAGCGCGTGGTCCAATCTTGTTTGTTTGTGGTAGTAGTAGCAATGTAGTTATGTAGTTATGTAGTTATGTAGTTATGTAGTTATGTAGTTATGTAGTTATGTAGTTATGTAGTTATGTAGTTATGTAGTTATGTAGTTGTGTAGTTATGTAGTTGTGTAGTAGTGTACGAGCACTGACGTCGGAATCTATTTCAATCACCGAGCTAATTCTCAGCTATCTGAGCCAAGCCGTCGGATGCTACCAGATATACCGCCGGGTCCTGACAGCTAGCATGAGATAAACTCAAGCGAATGTCGATCCTCCCACCGCCACTACGGGGCATTTACTACTACTACTATTGCATCTTTTCAGCCCCGTTTTTCATCATCCAACTCCGGGCCGGTACTAGGTACGTAGCATCGCAGCAGCCATCGCTAAATGCTAATACGTAGTCTATCTCAGCCGCAGGATGAGGATTCGCTCGGGTGTCATTAGCCTACTTTCCTATAAATAGCACAAGCTCCTCTTTATATTTTTTTTTATTTTATCTTATTCTATCTTCACACCTACTATCCAGACTATACAAAAACAACAAAAATGAAGACCACTTTGATCTCTCTTGCCGGGCTTACTGCCCTTGGCTCTATGGTTGCAGCTGATACCAGTATGTATATTCTCCTATTACTCTCATCAAAAATGCGAAATTAACAAACCAAACAAAAGTCCCCAATCAATTCTTCGTCATCACTCTCGAAACAGGTGGACCCAAAGCCTCGCTTAGTGGCCAATACCTCGACCTAAGCCCAGTCGTTGATGGCACCGCCACGGTGGACTTTAAAGCCTCTGGAGACCCAGTGTACTATATCGATGACGATGGCAAACTGGTCGTGGATACCTTCCGGCCTGGAGGTTTTTTCCCCGTCGGACCCGCTTACATCGATACCGACAACAACTCAATCTTGAAATTCAACAACGAGACCACTTTCGACTATGCCAAGTTCGCTGTCGACAACTTTACGCTGGTGTCTGAAAATGCAAGCGACCTGTGGTTCTGGTGCCCTCTTGATGGCTCTGCAAACGGTACGGTTGCCCTGGGACCCACCGCTGGAGATGGATGCGAGCAGGTGGACACTATCAATGTTTTATACACCGATTAAGTCGCATGGAGGGACACGGAATGAGAGGATGGATGCTGGCAAGTTTGTTTACTTGCTTTGAAATGTTTCATCGAATGTATATAAAATGCGTATGTAATCACGTCTGGCTTGCAGAAACTGTTGGTTCAACTTATTGATTATTGCTCAAGAAACATCGTTTCTCGGTATATAATTAAAATCAAGTTCCAAAATAAACCATTGAATACAATGAGCTCATCTAAAATTAATACCTGATCCTTGAAACGGCAACATCTCGGCCTGGCAGGTAGTGTTTGGACTCGGAATTTGGCCCGCCAGATAAGCCTGAAGGTGCCGAATTAGGCAACTTGATGGAGATGACGTAGCAGTGTGCTAGGATGTACAACACAAGTCAGCTAGGGCGAAATCTAGAGAGAGGATCGTGGAAGAAACATACCCCTACAGAATTTTGCTCGATTACCACAGATCCTGGAAAGACGGATGACATTTTATAAGCGCTGGTGGACAATGGTTAGTGTAAAGAATGTTTGATTTATGGTGACGACTTACTTGTGCTTTGGGGTCACGGGGTCAATTTCAGAAGTAACGAAGAGAATTGGAAAGGAGGTATTCCTAGTCTCCATTATTGAGCGCTGAAGTTTCCCGTGCTCAGGCAGCTCAGCCGTAAAAGCCCTACAAGCCACAGTATTGGCATTGTTCGGCCAGACCTCGCCAAAAAAGGCGCTTTCATGGGTTAGTTTTTCTACATAGACTCGGTATTCGCCAACATTTTCAAACTTTTGGCCCCCGTAACCATCAACACACTTTATCAAAGTATCGGCATCAACAGTGCTTCCAGAGGTTCCATTATTGCAAGGGTTTGCGGGTATGCTTCCAGAAGTTACCGCTTGCATATAATTTGTAGTGTTTCCCTCCTCCAGCCCGGAGAGGATGTCGGCTAGAATAGGAAAATTCGCCAAAGGGTCGTAAAGGGCCTGTAAAGTGTATTGCTTAAGGTCCGAATACGTCGCTAAAATTGGAATTTGGCACATCTGGGAAGCAGGGACTGGCACAGGACTGGATTTGAGTTTTTCAAACATTGTCTGAAACCGATCGCTGATATTGCTAACAGAAGGCCCCCAGAATGAGCAGTTCCGAGGTCCAGCTTCGTAACAATACTGGTGGAATTTATCGAGGGCCCTTTCTGATTCTTGTAGGTTTGTCTTCCACCCAAGATCGTAATAATCAGAGGCGTCCAAAACGCCGTCTGCAATGATGCGACCTACGTTGTTGGGAAACATAGAAGCAAACGTAGTAGCCAACACGGTCCCGTAGCTCATTCCGCAGTATGACAGCCTTGCATCCTCTTCTGGTCTCCCCGCTGCAACTTGCTCTGCCTTGATATAGGAAAGTAGATCACGAGCTACAGCCGGTGTGCTGACAAAACTGGCATTTCCGTCTGACCCGCCTACAGTCGGGTTGCAAGCCTGTCCAAAAATCGCAGCGGCGTAAAATTGATAGTCAAGAGCGGTTGACGATGCGTTAGAGACGTATGGATAGTATAGTTTCTCAAACTGGGCTCTTCGCTCCGGGTGACCAGGCCAGCAGTCTACAGTCGGGCCACTATATCCAACGCCACGTGGATCGAAGCCGACGATGTTATGCTGAGATCCCATCATTCCCGACACTACTGCTGCATTTTCCACGAGAAAGTCAGTGTTTACCCCACCCGGACCACCTAGAAAAAGTTAGTCTATATGAATTCATATCAAAATTGCCTAACAAACCTATGTTGATGACTATATTTTGGGTGTCCGCCGTCTGGTTCTCGGCAGCATATTTCACAATCGCAATAGAAGTACTCCCTCTCGCAGGATTTCCATAATCAAGCGGAACCTGTAACTTGGTGCACGTGAAGTTGTCAAAGCATGACGTCCACTGGAGACTAGATGATGAAGGAATCTAAAATGCGGTTGGCATGGGACACCTTGTTTGAACACAGAAACATACTGAAGCCCAATCATTCGCAGTATCGCGAACTGCGTTTAAGGAAAACGAACTAGCCGAGGCGAGGAGTGCGTGGACAAAAATGGCCAATGTTGTTTTAGGCAATAGAGGGCCTAAAAGCCACGATCCGAAACTGAACATGGTGAAAAGAAATAAACAGATCCGGCAATAGTGAAACCCAGAAGCCCCATTATCATGAATATAAGTATTAGAGACCCTGTGGAACGAAAGAGTATTGTAGTATCCAAAATTGGGCACCTTCATTGTAGTGCAACGTCGCTGCCGTCAAAAATATACGAAGTCACCGATGTGATGTGTTGAAGAAAGAATGGCTGGCGGGGGCTTTCCATTGGTAGGACTCCAAAGGATCGACAGAGCGATCGCCTAGCAATCAACAAAGACAATCACATGTACGCAATATTATTGATTGATGATAAGCACCTTGAATGTATCTTTTTTGCAAAGTTTGCCGGTAACTGGCTAATCCAGAGAGAAAATACTGGGTTAACAGCGGTGAATGCAAGGCAACAACGATATGCGACGGAAATCCATGGTCTTTGTCCATCTTCGGTGACGATGCGTGACGTCCGACAGAAATAGATTCTTTGCTGGTTGAGATTAGGATTTTTAGGCAGACGAAATCCGGGGGGTGGCTATTTGCGACTTTATTTACATGCAAGGAGGAAATCGATATTTAATTGTGGGCGGCATGAGGTCGTACGACGCTACTTTAAGCACGATTTAATAATACATGTAGACATCAGAAAACAAATTCACGTCGCCTGATGTCTATATCTAGTCGCCTTAGGATACTTGATCGCATAATCCGCCAACAAAAGTCATTTTGTAAAAGAAATATGTTGAAGCCATTTCCTCACACCGGTATGTACATGCGATCGGTTTGAAAGGAGGTAAAAACATCAATGTCATTTACATGTAGCTATTCAAGGTTGTTTCCGGCGATACCTCTTATATAAAAGGACATAACCCTAATGCGTTGACTCGTACCTGGCCACTATGTTATTTTGAAATTAATTATTAACTAAATAGCTCAAAGCAGGACCGTGCAGAGCCGAGCTTTGGGGCCAGTCGTTACACGCAGCTTACTTGTTGATGGCCTTTTGGGATTTGGTGGATGAATGCAGTAAATATAGCTTATTAACTAAATGTATGTACCAGGAATCCAAAGGTTGCCATGTGCTTCAAGTGTTTGTTGGTAACTATGTAAATGGATGCCTTGACGATGCCTTAATAATGCCTTAGTGGTGCCTTAGGAATCAGGTATCAAGTGCCATGTGCTGTCTTGACTCGACAGCCAATCAAAACAACACAAGGAAGGTGCTAGACTGTTTAGCGTATGAGCTAGTCCAATTGCAGAAGCGGCTCGACCAATCATCCAATGAATTGCGCCAATGAGCGCACGCGACGGCTCCACTATTCACGCACGGTCAAAGCCCTGAGTCTCAGGTAACCAATCACAGGTACGAATATCCGGTTAGTTGCAGCACTAGTCCAGATCCGGAAGGTAACCCTATCTTCGCATGCGACACTCACCAGTCGCAACGAGAAGATCACTCACCCTCAGGGACAAAAAAATCCCCGACTCTTTTCCTTCCTTATGCACTTACTCAGCACTGTATCGCTGAAAATCGGCCATGGAGAAGTTTCCTGACACCATTCCCCCTCAAGAGACTGTGGCAGATGCTCAACCGCCCAAGAAAGACGAGCATGACAATGGCGATGCCGAAGCGCGGTCCATTCGCGCTGGCGAGAACGACCTTCTCAAAGGGGAGATTGTCGACCTGGTCCTGGCGGCTAAAATGAACCTGGTCAATGACGTGAGTGCGCATAAACACTGTCTCGCTGGGAATAGAGTGCTGACTGCAATTGAAGGCCATTGATGAAATCGGCTTCACCCCACACCAGTGGAAGCTCTTCGTTCTTAACGGGTTTGGGTACGGTGGCTATTGTTTGTCGGAAAGGTTGTCGAGTGGACTGAATAGCTAATTGAGCGGCTTTTTAGATACGCTGTTGACTCTTTGATTCTCCTGATCCAGTCGATTGTTTCCACCCAGGCCGTCTATGAGTTCCAACCGTCATATTCTACGGGGCTGACAATCGCCGTCTACGTGGGAATGCTTGTCGGTGCCCTGTTCTGGGGACTTTCAGCAGATGTGATCGGGCGCCGCTTTGCCTTCAATGTATCGCTGTTTATTTCTTCCATCTTCACTATTGCCGCAGGCGCGTCTCCAAACTGGATCGTACTCGGCTTGTTCATCTCCCTCAGCGCGTTTGGCGCTGGTGGAAACCTGGTTTTGGATACCGCTGTGTTCTTGGAGTATCTTCCGAGTAAACAACAGTGGTTGGTTACACTGATGGCGGCGTGGTGGGGTTCGTCAATCATCGCTTCCGGGGTCGTCAGTCAACTGGTGCAAACTAATATATCGGTGTATAGGACTTGGCCAGCTCATTGCGGGTCTGTTCGCCTGGGCCTATCTTCCAAAGTATTCCTGTTCTGATGCTGCTAGCTGCACCTACGACAACAATAAGGGGTGGCGCTATATCTGGTATACTTCAGGGGCCTTTGTTCTCGTCCTGTCAGTACTCCGCGTCACGGTCATTCGTCTGCAGGAGACACCCAAATTCCTCGTTACCGAGGGCCAGGACGAGCAGGCAGTACGCGTGCTACAGGGTATCGCGCAAAAATACAATCGCCCTTGCAGTCTGACGGTGGAGATGCTTCAGCGCCTCGGCACGATACAGCGTCCGAATCAAGGCGGCAAAAAGAGCCGGTTCTCCTTTAGCGAGGTAGGGTTCCATATCAAGGGACTCTTTGCCACTCGCAAAATCGCTCTTTCGACCTCACTGATCTGGTTTTCGTGGATACTAATCGGCCTAGCCTATCCGCTGTACAATGTCTTCCTGCCGATGTATCTTTCGTCGCGTGGTGCCAGCTTTGGTGTTCTCAGCCCATATGTCATTTGGCGCAACTACGCGCTGGTGAATTTCTCTGGCATTCCCGGCCCTATCGTGGCCGGCTTTATGTGTCGTTCGAAATGGTTCTGGGGTCGACGAGGCACGATGGTTGTCGGGGCGCTCATCACCATGGTCTTTTTCTTCTGCTACACGCAGGTGCGGACTGAAAGCCAAAACGTTGGCTTTTCGTGTATCGTCAACTTTTGCCTTAACATCTATTACGGAACGCTGTATGCGTATTCCCCGGAGGTATTTCCCTCTGCGCACCGTGGCACAGGTAACGGGATCGCCATCGGATTCAATCGAATCATGGGGATTGTAAGCGCTGTGGTCGGAAAGGCTGCCAATGTTCGTTCTTCCGTCTCCATCCTTCGGGGGCAAGTAGGCTAATTCATCCGATCTAGACAAGCACTCCGGTTCCGATATTCATTTGTGCTGCGCTGTACGCCGTCATGGCAGTTGTTTCGATCGCCTTTCCATTCGAGCCTTATGGTCGACGAAGTGCGTAGGTCATTGGCTTCAACACCACGACGTATATATAAACGATCAAGTGATATCGGCCGATATATATACAAACCAATTACCTTTATTTAAAAGTTGTCATTTGAAGGAGCCATATAGTGAGAAATAAATGTGGAGTAAAACACCTGGAGTTCAACAAGGAAAAACAAGAAAAAACAACAAACTTAGTCATCAATTGATCAAATGTTTTCAGTTTGCAGTGTTTGCAACCCCCACAGGATTAGTCAGGTACCCCACACACGTGACCTTGGTATTCGGTCAGCAGGATGCAGCCAATAAGCGCGGCGCGCCAACTCCGCCTGCTTGCGCCCCCGCTTAACACCCACGATCGATGCTACCAGTTAGAGACAACTGGATGCGCGCAACTTGCAAACGAGACACGGGCTGCGTTGATGTATGCTGACGTCTACTGGATACATACTCGTCCAGACCCGGTATTTTTGCGCTGTTTTCCGCGCGGTTTTGGGCCTCCTCATCGGCGTTCGTTGCCAGATGAAGTAGATGAAAAATGAAACCATGGACGTCGACGCAGCCAGTGTCGCGGCAACTGGAGAGTTGTCGATTACAGGAAGCCAGACTGAAGAGGAAGTGAATGGCGAGGAGGACTTGGAACGACAACGGCCGGCCGAATATAAGAAGAAACCTACGGCGATCACAGCGTATGTTGCATCTGCTCACCTTTGACGGCGTTGTGGTGGTTTTGTTTTTTCACGTGCAATTTCCTTGTTTGTACTTGTTATCTGAATTATTTGTTATCTAACTTTAAATGCAGATGCGAGCTCTGCAAAGCTAGAAAAGTGCGCTGTGATCGCGCAGAACCATCGTGTGGATGGTGTACGCGCAATCGGCGGGTGTGCGTGTATAGAGAACGACAGAAACCAGGTTTCCGGGCCGGATATGTGCGTGAACTCGAGACCAAAGTCAATAAACTCGAGGCAATGCTCCAAATGCTCGGTCGTCGAGTCGAAGACCACATTTCCAGCAAAGATTCAGGGCAGACGGGGCCGATAAACCTCGAGAGACTGCTGTCGATGGCGAGCGATAGTAGTCAACAAAGTCCCAACCCACGGTCACCGTCAGTTATAGAGACACTGTCTCCAGATACAAGCAGCCATGAGCGAGTGCGCCCTGCTCGCGCGGCAGAGTTGATGTCAGTGCAGTCGATGGTGAACACGAGTAGGTCAGCCGACATGTCCCAAGCGCCGCTGGAACTGCCGCCTGTTGAGCTACTTTACAGCCTTGTCGACCTTTATTTCAAACATGTCAACACGTGGTGTCCAATATTGGATCGCCAAATCACTGTCGAGGGGTTATTTCGGTCGTCCAAACACGACGAGGCAGATCGAATTGTTCTTTATGCCATGGTGGCAACTGCTCTACGGTTCAGCAAAGATCCATCACTAACCCCCGAGTCGCGAGAGCGATACCACACGTTTGCGAAAGAAAGGGTCCTACTTCACAGCCTACAAACCCCGTCGATCAAGTCTCTGCAGGCTCTTGTTATCCTTACATGGGACTTTTTGGGATCGTCCGATGGTCCAGCAAGTGTCAATATCCTCGCAGTGCTAGTGCGCTCTGTTTTACAACTCAATCTTCAGGTGGAATCGGGCCTATCTCTTTCTGCTGCTGTTCGCGCACATGCACCTCCCGGTCGACTACGCGACACTGTCCTTCCTCAACCCTCCTCCTGGATCGAAGAAGAGGGTCGCCGACGGCTCTTTTGGATGATTTACGTTATCGAGCGGTACGCAGCCGTAGCCACGGCGGCAGATCTCGTCTTGGACGAAACCGAGATTGACCGTTCTCTCCCCTGCCGGTATGATTTGTTCTCGAAAAACCATCCAGTCGAAACCCGCTGGTTCTGTGGACCTGGCCGGTCGAGGATGATCATCAACCAGCCTGAGAATCTGGGCAGCTTCTCTTACCACTGTGAAGTCACGCGTATTCTCAGCCGAGTGCAGCAATTCCTGCAAACTCCGGTGGATATTTGTTCAATGTCAGAAGTAGAACGATGGCAAAGCACCTATCGCGAGCTCGACGACGAGCTGAGCGCCTGGCTCAGCAACCTGCCTGACGACTATAGCCGAATATCTCAACTGTGCCACTCGGACCCTACAAGCAAAATTTCCAATTGGATCATCATGCATGCCGCATTTGTCACCTCGGTCGTGCGGCTGCACTCATGCGCAGCGTATCCGCCCGTCCGATCCTATATATTCGCGCCTTCTTACAACGCCTCCCAACGCTGTCTCACTGCGGTGCAAAGTCTCCGCGAGATCGCCCAGGATGTCCTCAACACCGGTATGCTGGATCTCCTCGGTCCGCATTTTGCATTTTCGCTGTACGCTGCCGCCAGGCTGTTGCTAGTCCACACAGCCTGCACGGGGAGCGAGACCGACACGAGCTGCCAGTTTTTCATCGATGTTCTTGAGCAAATGGGACATTACTGGAGCATTGCTCGCCAGTACGCTCAACAGTTGGACCAAATATGGAAGCGGGCACATATGGACTGGCAGATTGGCGGCGAAACGACAAAATCTGCGCCAAAGGCACTTGCAATAATGCGAAGGTAATTAACTTCCTTACCCCCTATTTCTTATTCAGATATACTAAGATATAAAATGAACATAAGACGAGCATACGAAGTGCACATTTCGGCTATCCAGCGCCCCTCTACGGCAATGAAACCTTTGCCGACCAAGTCGGCATCGGTGGAGGATATTGAATACCTCGAGGTATTTCATTTTTTTAACTACCCGCGTCTACCAACCTCAATGGTCAATAGCCAGAGTCTTTACGACTATTTTTTGAACGTGGACGCGATCTCGGCGGGCAAGGACTATTTCATGGCGCCGGCGCCTCTATCCATCGGGTCGTCGGAAATGGGCTGGTCTTATTCTAATTGAGCAGAAGACTATATGTGATTATGCGACAAATGTACACTATTTTATGATATCAAAATATTTTGTCTTCTATTAAAACAACAATCTTTTGGGAAAAGTCCCAATGATCTATAATCTATACAATGCACGAACCTGAAACCCGCTGGACAAACACAAAAAAAAAAGAATGAACATAATAGTTATTACACGGCAACATCCTCCCTCAATCCCATGGAACGCAAGAATTTGACTGCGTCGGCAAACTCCTGCTTCTGTCTCTTCTCATTCCACTTGAGCTCTTCGCCCATGATGGAGATGACGGTAGGGAGGGCCTGGAGTGCAGCCTGCACGTCCAAAAAGGCCAAGCGCATGCGGCGACCAACAATGTCAGCGGCCGTCATGGCGTACTCGCTGCGGATAGCATAGCGAACCTCGCCGTCTACAAAGGGGAAAGCAGCACCGGCGATACGCTGGGTGGGTTTGTTGGCTGGGGACGAGAGGGAAGCAACTTCCCATGCCCGGTCACCGTAGTTGTGGGCAAGGTGCTCTGCGACGTCGTCGGCCAGCTCGAAACGCTGGACGAGTTCGTTGTGCAGTTTTGGAGAGAATCCATGAGCACCGACGAGGCGCAGTTGTTGTGTGCGACATTCGCCGTCCAAATCAGTGATTTTGGCAGTGCTAATACCACTGATGTTGGACGAGGGCAGGGCTTGTGGCTGCAGGTTGAACTCCTTGACGGCGTGGTCGACAGCATCCTCAGCCATTTCTCGGTATGTGGTCCATTTTCCTCCCACGCAAGTCAGTAGGCCGGACTCGGAAACGGTGATGAGATGGCTACGGGTGAGAGACTCGGTGTTTTTGGCATTGGGATCGCGAACCAAGGGACGGATTCCTATTAGTCAATTAGTATGTGGAGAAATAGTATGACTGGTTCATGAACACTCACCAGACCAGGTTGCCAGCACGTCAGATCGCTTGACAGTGACATCTGATGCCAACAAACGGTTGACCTCGGTCACAATCCAATTGACCTCCTCTTCCTCGGGGATGGGCTCGTGCTCAATTGCACACGCCACGTCTGTAGTGCCAGCCACCATCTTTCCTTGCCAGGGCAGCAGGAAAATGACACGGCCGTCGGACGAAGGGTCGATGAGACCGAGGTTCTTAGGTCCAACCCACTCGGGCAAGACGATGTGAACACCGCTACTAGGCATGACAATTTCTTTCATCGAGGGTTGGTCTTGCTGCAGAATGGCATCTGCAAACGGCCCGGTGGCATTGATCACACCTCGGGCTTTGACAACGAACTCCTGGTCGTCGGAAAGCACATCCCTGAGCTTAGCACCGCAGATTTTACCGGCGGCGTCTTTCTCCAAACCAGTCACTTCAACGTGGTTGGCGACTGTCGCACCGTAAAAGGCAGCAGTCATCGCGAGCGAGACGTTCATACGCGAGTCATTGTGTTGTCCATCGTAGTATACCAGGCCACCAACGTATTTGGTCGCATCCAGGGTCGGGAATTCCTGCATGGCCTTTCCGCGCGGCATAAAGTACGAGGGCTGCAAGCCCTCCGATCCGGCGAGCAGGTCGTACATCTGTGTGCCGATCCAGAGATAAGGAGCTTCCCACCAGTGCTTGATGGGCAGCAGCAGGGGCAACGACGACGACAGATGCGGGGCGATGTCGAGGAAGTATCGACGCTCCTTGAGCGCCGTGCATACCAGCTTGTACTGCTCGTAGTCGAGCTCCTTGACGGCCTTTTCGAGGTAACGCACTCCGCCGTGCACCAGCTTCGTGCTCTTGCTGCTCGTGCCACTGCTGAAGTCGTCACGCTCAACGAGGGCAACCTTGAGGCCGCGAGTTCTCGCGTCCAGGGCGATTCCTGTTCCCGTCGCACCGCCGCCGATGACCAGCAGGTCGTAGACCTCGTCGGGGTTCGAGCTGCTCTTTTTCAAGGCGGCGATCTGTTGGTCACGCGGTGTGACCTTGGGGAATTGCGGCGGGGAAGTCAGGAACGAAGGCACAGAGCTGTAGTCTGCGTCGAGCGGGCGACGACTACGGAAGGTGTACAGGGCGGCTGTCCCGGTGACAGCGACCGCTGAGGCTGTGGCGGCATATCGCAAGAAGCGACGCGATGTCGAGCGAGACGCCATTGCTTGGTATCTCGAGGTTGTCTGGTGCGGGCAGTATCCGGTGATTTTTCTGTAGTCACAAAAAACAAAAGAGACTGCGAGCGACTGATGGTCGGCGACAAATATATACCCCTTATCGCCACGGAACACACGGAACAATAGACTGGCAAGAAAAGAAAAAGAAGAGAAAGAAAAAAAAGAGAGTATCACAAGATGCGATCGTCTTATTATTCTGCCAGCGGAATTCCAGGGCAATCAGTCTCACCGAGGGAAGAGACCGCCAAGCGTGGAGGCAGTAACCATTTTCCACCAGTCGCACGAGGCGAGGGCTCGGCGTGCCCACTGCCGCCTTCCCCACTAGGACTAGCCTGTGGCTGGCCCCTTCCGCATCGGGACAGCTGCGGCGGGTCCCTCGGCCAAGGCATGCACCGACGCCTGCCCGAAAGGGAAGTCGCCCCACCTCGACCTCGGAGATGGGGCCGAGGTGCAGGGCAGGCACGGCACTATGCCTCTTCTGGACTAGTGCTGTGGCGAGCCACGGCTACGTCATATAAACACTCAACCCAGCACATTTTTTGTCTTGCATCATCAACACCGACTGGTCTTTGTAACCTCTGTTCAACGACGCACGGGGTTATGCGGGTTTTTCTTCCTTTATGCGACGTCTTTTGCCAATCTTTGTCCAATAGTGCAACATGCTGCACATTGCGATCGCTGAGGACCTGGAACGATTTGGAAAACGGAAATCTACGCAGCCCAGCTCGCAGGACTGCGCCGAGAAAAACCTCCACTTGACACCGGTTGACACCTAGTGATGACTTTTGGGCTTGGCGCGTCTAGATCGATTGATATGCGAATATTTCATTTCATATCTCTGAAGGGCTGGTTTTATGGGCTCGATCCATCAATTGATGCATGCGACTACATGCGACGTCCAGTCGATTGAACCAGCGCAAAAAATCCTGACTTGAACTTGCTGACATGAATTAACCATTCTGCGCATTCTGCTAACATTTGAACCTTGTACTAAGCAGGTGTTTTGACCGAAAGCACTCTGTCGACATGACCGTACGACCGTTCTTCCTTCCCTCTTCGCCCTTCCGCAATATATCCGCAACAACCAACTCTCGGATTTTTCGACCCAGGAAATAAAAATAAAACCAGCCCTCGGAGTCAATGCATTTCAAAGCGCAATCTCGTTCTTCAAACATGAGTCGCTGTCGAAAGCCATGCTGCAAGGTTGGCCGATTGATGTACACCGGCAGCGCCGACCCGACGGATAATAATGTTTTCGCGAATGGCGCTCCAACACATACATACATTTGTCGTCCGGACAAATTTCAAACTCTCCCTTGCTCTGCTGAGCCTGAGGGGAAACCTGCTGAACAGCAAAGCCACAACACTAACTAGTATGAGCCCAGAGGAGCTAAACACTTAATACTGCACCAATAGCCAATGAGAGCCGACGCCGCGTCATACAGGTTACATAGCGACTTTTTCAGACCACCTCTTCAAACAGAAATCCCCATCAGACTTGAAAAATCATGGGGGAAAACATCGAAAAGCTACTAATCACGATCAAGGTTAATGAGCAAGGACGATCCTACGAGCTCCGCTGTTCCAGGCTTTTAAAACTCAGTCAGCAAATAGTCATTAAGGCGTGAATTTAGTAGCCACGCTATTGAAACATCTTCAATTAATAAATGAATTGCAATATCCCCGTATAATAACTCACCAAAGGCATCAATTGATCTTGTGTGACCATGCAACTTCAACTTCAAGGCCTGGCCCTCGTGGCACTGACGGCTGGCACTGCAGCCAGTCAGTCAATTAGACAAGTCTTCAATTTCTCCAGCTACGTCGACATCGAGAACAGCCACCTGCGCCCCAATGGCCATCTCTTGTTGAGCACATTCGACAATGGCCGCTTGTACACCATCGATCCGTCAGCGGACAACCCACAGGCCGAACTGGTATCAGCCATGCCCGGAGCCACTGCGCTGTGCGGCATCACCAGCATCGGAGACGACAAGTATGCCGTGGTCGGCGGTATTCGTGGGAACTACAGCTATACGAATGAAACTATCTACACGGTCGACTATAGCGGCGGCGCCCGGAACGCAACCATTGCAATCGCTGCCCATGTCTCCAATGCCACTATGCTCAACGGCATGGATTCCCTCCCCGAAAAGCCCCATGTCATCCTCCTAGCCGACTCTCGTCAAGGCGCAATCTACCGCGTGGATACCGATTCCGGAGTGTCGACTATTGTTATCCAAGATGAGGCACTGGCTGCCCCGTCCAACGCGACTCTGCCGATTGGGGTCAATGGACTCAAGATTCGAGAGTCGTTCGTATATTATACCAACTCGGCGCGCAACACCTTCGGTCGAGTGCCGATTACAGTAGACGGAGATCAGGCCGGTGATGTCGAGGTTGTCGCTCAGCTGAATGGAGGCACGGCCGGATACGACTGGGATGACTTTGTCTTCGATGAGGCCGGCGTCGCCTATGCCGCGCAGCCAACAAATGCGATTGCCGAGATCAAATCAAATGGCCAGCACTCTATCTTCGTGGGCGGTGGCAACAACACTTTGATTCAGGGGCCGACTTCGATTACTATTGCGCGCGATGGCAAGACAGCTTATGTTACTACTCATGGGGATGGGACCAACTTGAGCGGCCAGGTTCTCGTGATGCAATTATAGTATCTGTACATGTGTAGTCATCAAGTGACAAATTTGTCTATCAATTGATATATATGTGTGTTACGAATTATACTGAAAGTTGTTGATGACTGACATTAATTCTATTTCTCTATTTTTTTCATACCCCAGTTCTGCATCTCAATGCCCTTTCGGCTAATGAGGAATGTCAAACTACCGCCAATCATGCACATTATAACAGCTGTATCGGAGAAAATTAGCAACCAAAAAAGTCACGAAAGAAGGCTGGAAATACGCACATATAGTGAATGTCCATCCTACACCAACGGCGTTGATCAAAGGCACAATGGCACCGGTAGTGCCGGCTCCAAACATGTACTGCACCAGATATTTGCTGCTGATAACTTCGGCTTTCTCTGCTGGGAGGACCTCTGTAGATGTTGAGTTAGCTCTCGTGTTTTTTTGTTCTTTTCTTTTTTTAGTAAAACTTCCACATACCTGCTGTATAGGTATTCAGGGTATTGAATACCCCCATCAAGGCAAACCCCGCAAAAAACGCGCTGATTATAGGAACCACCATACCGCCGACTTCTTTCTGCAGAGTCCAGGCGTATATCAGAGTTGATACTGGCAACAACCCAAGTATCATGGATAGCCCGCTGTTGAGTCGATCTTGGGGAAGACGCAGTCCATTTCTGCGTTTGATGTACTTCTTCACAGTGCGGTCAGAGAGTCTGCCTCCAATGACACTGCCTATCAAGAAGCCGGTTCCGGGGGCGATATAAAACAGGCCGCTAACAAAAGCTGTTGTCAAGTGGAAGCGGGGGTTGAAGATGCTACGAGCCGAGGTGAGCAGACCGTATTGAAACCATGCCAGAAAGCCACAGGTTAGATCCTAAAATCTTAGTTCTCGTGTTTTCGCGTAAAGAGAAGGAGTTTGGCTTTCTTACCGCGAGAAAGACGTTGGGGTAAGCTAACAGGATAAAGACCCGAAAGGGGTTGAACCGAGACACGAGTGATTGTTTGGGCTTCTCTGCTTCAACCGTGTTGGTCATGGCGCTTGTATTCATCTTGTCTATGTTTGGTATAAAGAGCAACGAGGTTGACAGCCCAATGACGCCCATTCCAACCTGTACCCAGAATATGTAGCGCCAATGGGTAAACGTGACGATAATACCGCCAATACAGGGTGCTGATACCAAATGAGCATTTCTCCCTTCTTTTTTTTTCTCTGTTTCTGGAAGGACATACCAAATGCTGGCCCACTGACGGAGCCTACCATAAAAAACCCGACTGCTCTACCTCGAACAACCTTATTTGGTGTTAGGAAAGAAACGACTCAAGTTTTCGGATACACCCACCGGCTCAAAAATGTCGGCCAGGATTGTCTGCCCAGCCACCATAAAATATGTCCCGGTAAATCCAACCAAGACGCGCATGGCCGTGAAAATAGCCATATTTGTAGCCACTGCGGCTCCGCAAGAACATGCACAAAGAATGAAGATGGCAAGATTGTAAGCTCGCTGGCGGCCGATCATCAAACCCACGGGAATCCATATAAAGGATGAAAACCCCATGGCAATAAAAACGCCCGAATTGGTGATGGCGATGGATTCCTGGGTGGTGGAAAAGTCACTGCCGATTTCCGGAAGAGCTGCAAGCAATGCGGTGCTCGAGTATGTGATCACCAAGGTCATCCAACTGACCGAAAAGAGGATCAAATTCTTTCGCCATTTCGGTAGTGTGAAAGAAGGCTTTTTGTCCGAAACAGTGTCAACCGGGCTGTTACTGCCATTGTTATTCTCAACGGCATTGTTGAGGCTGGCTGTTCGTTCAGTTGGCCTTCTTTTGGCCTCTGTCTGCTTCAACAGCATTATCGCAGGACCCCGTTTGCAGCAACACCCACAGAATTCATCACCAATGTTATGACCGGGTCGAATCAAATGTGCAGCCTAGTTATGAATTGAAAGATTCCGAACTTTGATATTTAAAGAAAGTAGCGTCTAATCGCACCATTAAGAGTTTGACCGGTATCGGGAAGTTGTCCGGATGCCGAGTCTAACGATAAGCGGCCAAACTAGGAGCACACGCACATTATCGATAAGTAGTTTTCATTTATTTCCTTGCGAAATACGCATCCCGAAGCGCCGCATAATTCACTTGGCCGTCGGCGAGAAGACATTTCGCCGAAAATTTGTCAGGTCGACCAGCGATCACCAGTGTCGACATTTTGCGGATTATTCGCACAATCGATATGAACTAGTGATAAAAAGAGACAGAGAGGCGATTAAATTGTTTATTATCATTTTCAATATGAAATGGCACATGTGCAACTGGCTGTTATTTTATCACTTCCAAATACTATGAACTGACATATATATCATCGAGGTATCAATAATTTAGATTGGCAGCCAAACCCAGTGTCACATTCAACTTGGAAGAGACTGATCAAAAATAAAAAGATCAATTAATGAGACATGTTGACTAAATTTCAATATTTAGACAGTTAATTTCTAGACATAATTTATCTCGCTCTGTTGTCATGTTCTATAATAGGTGAACCATTTGGAGCTTCATGGGAACCTCGAAATGATCTCGCTCTAGTTTAATCATCGGGCTAGGCGAGAACATTAAATCACCGTAGCAGTAGTGAGGTGAAAAGAAAGAAAAGAAAAAAGAATTAAATATCACTGTGGAGAACGAACGCTTTAAGCTGCATTGGCCGCCATCGATCCGGGCGAGCCGGAATGGCGATCATACAATCAAGCGATTTTTGGACTAGCTCAAGCCGAAGAGATGGGCACCTGACTCTTTTCTGGCGCTGAAGCACAACTGCCTGATTCGTGCACGGCATTTTATGGACCATCCCGATTGCGCCGTATCATTTGCCCAGCGTTTCCCCTTGGGATGTCTGTTGCTGCACTATTAACCCAAGCCAATGTGGCAGTGATCCACATAACCAATGCACCGGAGTTAAAAGTAGTGGTGCCAACAATCGAAAAAGCGTTTACGGGGCATAATATATGTAGGGAAACCCTTAGTTGAGTCGTAGACTAGCTGACCGGAATCATTCAACTTCAATGTCAACTGGTATCGGCTGACTGAACCGAGGGTTTTTAAGCTGGAAGAAAATTAAAAAAAAATGCGGTATAAATTGGACAGTCTGCCATCTGACAAGGAAGAGAATATTGACAAGACAGCCTAGCTTGTAAATATTATTGAGATCCTCTATTGCCCTATTATACTCGGGGCAAAAATTGGCACCCGCCTTCAAATACACCAAGTATTTATAGTTAACAAGGGGATATTATTAGACTCACTATACCAGGTCATCCTGTGGGCAAATATCCCGCTCTACTTTGTGCTTATGCTCGCTGGTATTTTCTCTCTGAACCCCTTCGATACCAGGCCGCTGCGTGTTTACCACGCTGGTTGCTTCGTCGGTAATCAACACTGTTTCCGATACGACTTTATTCATTTTGCCTCTTGTAGTTATTGTCAGACTTCAACTACCAAAGAGAACGAAACTATCTGTTATTATTATTATTATTATTATTATGAATACGTATTATTTTCAGGAGAAACTTTTATGATCTATTTTTAACTACCCCATGTCTCCGCCGACTAACAAAACCCGGGGCCACGGATACGATAAGACAGCACTGACCTCGCCGAGCGTGGAAAAATAACCGTACTCTTACCTAATAAGAAACAGATTTTATATTATTTATGGATCAAATGTCAGTTCTATTGACCAATGACGATTTGGAATTGCACTTGACCAAAACAAAGGATCGGTTCCAGTTGGCTGACAGACAGATTGACAGGCACTAATATTCTTCCGATACTCTTTGAGTCATAAAATAACGTTACTGGTGGGTCTGAGGTACGGAAAGTTGGGATAGCACCAAGAATTGCTGAAGAAAATAAATAGCCCATTATCAGGAGCAAGGAGCACGCTAGAACTGGAGAAGGCGACGCCATTCGGTTAGAGGCTTACGATATGATACTGGCTTGTTGCAGATTCAGAAACTCATATTCCCCCAAACTGATAACAACTGATCCATATCTTGGCCCCGTCAGTCGACGAGACTAGAGGCAGCTGGGACCCGGACTAAGTCCTGATCGGGCAAGAATCAACTTCCGAGGCTCGCAAAAATTCTGTTTGAAACACTTGCTACTCAGCTTCCTCACGGAGATATGCAGATTGCGAGTGACAAACGGTGAATTGCGCTTGTTATGGAATCCCTTTCCTTTCCCCATACAGGGGGTAAGCCTTTATAAACATCACCCAGAAAGCCGTGTCATTAATCACTAACTATCTTTGTAGGAGTCGGCGAGATGTTCCCGCGATCCACCACCTGTTCGCAGACAGGCGACTACACCGCCCCAGACGGATTGAATTTCACTACATATTGTGGTGAAGATGTCGTCTCCTCGACGTACTCGTCATATGTACCAACGGAAAAGAATTTCACGGCCTGCATGGACGGTTGCTCCACAGAATCCTGGCGATGTTGGGGCGTTATGTGGCAAGAATCGAATAGTTCTTGCTGGGAATTGGCTTCTCCAACAGTCCTGACAGTGGCAAATCTCACAACCTCGGACACTAGAGATATTGCGCTCGCAAACAGTACACAGATTTCTAGCAACATTTCGTGTCCCTATACCAATGATTCGACCCTGAGTACCCCCGAGGGACTGGATTTCAAACTTGCTTGCAATATGGAGATTTCCGGCAACGATTTGTGTCCGTGGTCTTCTGATTTTTGTCCGACCTATGCCGTGAGCTTGGACGAGTGCATGGAGGCTTGTGTTCAGGCCCATCCGCTTTGCGAAGCCGCTATGTGGAATCCAGGGCACCTTTCAGGTTACCTGAACTGCTTCCTCAAGAATGCAACCGGACCCCTGGTGGCAAATACTGGCATAATATATCACACTGCTGTGGCCGAAGTTGTGACCCTAGCTCAGGGATGTCCTACTTATACAAGCTACACGAGCAGCGATGGGAAGGCGTTTAACATCACTTGTTCCCAACAAGCAACTCAGGCGACCAATATCACCTTCTCACACCAGAATAACATTACCGCATGTATTGATAGCTGTGCTTCCTATGACGGGACCCCAGAGTGCGAAGCTGTTGTCTTTGACGCTACCCTGGACTCTGGGTACGAGAATTGCCAACTGTTGAACTCAGTGCAGATGCTTGACTCGTCCACAAATTTGAATATCGCCCAAATTGTCTCTACCTCATCGGACTCGTCCAGTGCGTCATCTGGCAGCAGCAGCAAGGCATGGGTTGCTGGTCCAGTCATTGGTGGAGTAGTCGCCATTGTCGCCGCTGGACTGGCATGGTTCTGGTGGAACCGACGAAAAAGAAGAAATGAGGTTCCTACTCAAGAGAGCAACAGTCTTAATACGATAGAAAACCAAAAGAATCATGATGTCGCTACGCTTCTTGAGGCCAGGTCGCATCAAGAGGAACTCGACTCTGCCCCTATCGCAGAGCTTACGGGATCGGAACGAGTGGAACTCCCATCGCAGAAAAATCCTGCGCATGAAATGCCGGCCTAATTGGGTATATTTGTT
The DNA here is from genome assembly GCF_013368755.1 of Talaromyces rugulosus. Lineage (NCBI taxonomy): Eukaryota > Fungi > Ascomycota > Eurotiomycetes > Eurotiales > Trichocomaceae > Talaromyces > Talaromyces rugulosus. The sequence goes on along the minus strand of NC_049562.1, from coordinate 6,506,656 downwards.
TTTGGAAGATGCGTATTTCCTCTAAGTATATTCTTGTAATATTTTTGACTGTGTACAAAAACCATATTGAATAGACAGTGATACAATGATGCATTCCTTATGCCTGTAAGTCTGGAATGTACACCCTCTGTGATTTCTACTTGGTAGAACATTAACAAATGATATCGAAATGCTCCAGCATGAAACTAAGAGGCCTCAAACTGGGTGTGGTTAGGGCTTGGCCTTGCTTCATGACGCTGGGGCGAAGAGACCGAAAGAACCGAAAGCGCCGAGAGGACCGAGAAGACCGATAAGGCCGCCCACATCAACAAGGTCACACAAGCAATCAATCTTCTTTTGGTTTATTATAAAAGAAACACCCAGCCAAGATGAAGTTGCAAAAATTCACCAACAACAATGCCTTCAACACGAGTCGCTATAATTGGGGCCGGCCCAGTCGGCCTCATGCTCGCACGCTTGCTCCATAACCAACCCGGAATCGATGTTACGGTGTTTGAGTCAGACGATTCACGACATGCTAGAAGGCAAGGTGGGACGTTGGACCTACACCCAGACACTGGCATAGCAGCTTTGAAGGCCGGCGGCCTGTACGAGGAATTCCTGCAACGCGCCCGTTTCGATGGAGAAGCACTGAAGGTGTGCGACAAAAAGCTCACCATCTATATCAGCACGAGCGGGACGTCAGAGACCTTCGCTCGTGGTCGGCCAGAGATTGACCGATCCTCTTTACGTGAGATGCTTCTCAACTCGATTCCCGAAGAGATCATCCGCTGGGGCTGCCGTCTGAAGTCAGTAGATGAGAAGCACCGCCTCATCTTTGACCAGGGCATTGAGACTGGGTTTGACCTGATTGTCGGTGCAGATGGGGCTTGGAGCAAGGTCCGCAGGTTGCTATCAGACCAACAACCCCAGTATGCAGGGTTGACCGGCTTTTCCTGGACAATACACAATGCGGAGAAAACAGCCCCAGATTGTTATGCTCTCACAAATCGTGGATCACTATACGCCTATTCAGACAACAAAACTATCATGGGCCAATATATTGGCGATGGTAGTATCAACATCTACAACTGGAGCGTCCAGCCCGAAGACTGGAATGAGAAAGCCAAGCATGACACCAACAACGTGGAAGAACTCAAAGCTACAGTGCTGAAAGAATACGAAACATGGCATCCCAAGTTACGTGATTACCTGCACCACGCCGAGGATCCAGTATTGCGGCCTTTATACAATCTTCCTGTGGGTTGGAAATGGGAGCATCAATCTGGAGTTACGTTGGTCGGCGACGCTGCACATGTGATGACCCCGTATGCTGGGGAGGGGGTTAATCTTGGTTTTGAAGATGCCTTAAAGTTGTCTCAAGCAATTAAAAAGGCATATTTGCCCCGCGCAAATGAGCATACCGCTCTCGATGCCTGTGTGCAAGATTATGAGAACGACATGTTCGTGCGCGCAGAAAAAACCGCGCGTTGCACACAAGATATGCTGAATTGGACGATGTTTACTGACGGATCACCTCGAAGTGTTGTTGAAAAATTTGTTCTTCGCATACTTTCCTTTCACATGGGTCCTTTCTCCATGGCTTTTGTGTATCCGCTGCTCGTGATAGCGGTGTATTCTTATTTTGCTGTATTCAAGCTGTTTTATTGATTATTTCATTATTTCATTGTGTTGTTATTTTCAATGTTAGATGTATGTCAGCCTGAATTTTGTACTTCGACGCGCCAACAAGGGGGAATTAACGAAACTAAGCTGATGGAAACTGGGCCTTTCAAACTTTACTATAGATCTAATATCAAATGCGTTTTAAACAGTGGTCGATTTAGATATTGGACTTATTGCTTTAGGGAAAGTAAGTGTAGTTTGCATTGTTTGCACTACTCACTGTTCAGACCGGCGCCAACTGAACCAGTCAAATTGTTCCCCAACAACCTGCACAGCATGCTGCAGAAAAGATCCTGTCAACCGTGTTATCGGCGCAAGGTCAAGTGCGATAAGAAGGTTCCCTGCTCAACATGTCGCGACCAGAATCAAATCTGCGAGTATCCACAGGAGCCCATCCGGCGCCGAAGAAACCGCCAGCTACCATCAAGAGCGCTGCACGAGGCGGAGAAAAGTAACCAGGCAGTAAAACGAGACGACAATAGCTCTGCAAGTTATGGCCGAAAAAACGCCAAATTAATTGCCAATGGAGACGGCCAGTCACGTCTGGTTTTAAGCGACTTCTGGGCTAACCTTGAAGATGAGGTGAGTTGCTACATGAACCTAGACTTATATGATGCCGCGTCTCAACTGAAGGGTTAGGATGATCTCAGACAAACAATACTGGATGAGTCACGTTCAGAAAATTCTCAAAGGCTTCCTTTCTTTTTGAATCCAATTTTCCAACACTCGAAACAAGGAGACAGTGTCGATGTGGCCATAGATCCTTGGACATGGTCCTCAGACCACATCAAAAAATGCTGGGAGCTATTCAAAGAAAACGTAGACCCAGTCGTCAGAGTTATTCACAAACCAAGCATGGAGAGGCTTGTACAGGACGCAGCTATAAACGGGATATCAGGGTTGAAGCCAGAACCTGCCTCCTTGATAGTCGCCGTTTGCTATGCAGCAGTGATCACACTGCATCCGTCTAATTCATCACAGCATTTCACAGAAGACATTCATTTCCTTCATCACCGGCATCAGTATGCTATTGACCTAGCTATGGCCCGCGCGAACTGGTTTCGCAGCAACCACATCCAGGTTATGCAGGCTCTTGTTATAGTGCTAGTGAGTAAACCTTTCTTGGGCTGAGCATCAATCCATGTCCTTATAAAGTATAGAGCTGCATGCCACGTGAGGATGATCGCTCGTTATGGATGTATACTGGTCTGGTTCTGCGGATGGCTACATGTCTCGGACTTCACTGTGGTACTACGGCAGAGTCGAAAATTAAGCCATTTCAGGCTGACATGCGAGCACGACTGTGGTGGCAAATATGTTTGGTAGACGTACGGATCTCGGAAGACTATGGCGCAGAGTCCAGTGCCCTACGAATCAGATCGGACTGCCCATGTCCTCTTAATCTCAACGACACTGATTGGGATATTTCTTCAGATGTTCCACCAGTTCCACATGAAGGCTTTACAGAAATGACATACAGCCTTCTTCGGTTCGAGGCATGTAAAATTGATTTTGAATCACAGTCCTACCTAAACGACAACGAAGTTTTTAACGAAAAAATCGATGAAAAAGCAAGCGTACTTACAAACGTTATATATTCGAAGTACCTTCGTTTTATTGAAGCAGACTCCATATCGCCGATTGAAATGACCATATTGCGGTCGGGCAGTGTTTACAACGTCAAACTGCGACTGAAGATGTATTTCCCTTGCTTCCGTGATTCGGAGCTGGAGTTGGCCAAGCACTATGAACTTTTCCTTGCTTCTGTTGATCTCTTGGAAAAGTATAACATGTCTTTCTCTGAAGAGGTCGTGAACTTTGCGTGGATGGCACAACAGTATACACAATGGCATGCAGTGGCTTTTGCTCTATCATTTGCATACAAGGCCCTGACCAAGCCTGAATACTGGGAACGGATCCATGACCCTGTTAGCCGCACAATTAACGCTGTGCGCTTTTTATTTGATGCCCAGCCAACAAATAGCCATCGCTGGCAGCCTTTAATGAGGCTCTACACCCGAGCAGCAAGTCTATTCGAGACAATACAATCTGCAGGTATTGAGGTACCTCTGCAAAGAATAGTCTCTACAGAAGAACTTGAAGATATGGAACTTCTATTCAAGTCTGATTTTGCAAATTTCCAGTGGGACAATGTATTGGAGGGGTTTTGAACAGAGGTAGATTTTTTTGCAGATTAAAAATAATTTAATGAAAAAACATGAACTAGAATATTATATCACACTATATACGCAATTTTTATTACTTCGAAAAGGCGAGACCAGGTGGTTGATAATTAAATTTGCTGAGTCATTACTGGCTGACCCACTTCCGTCACCCCGAAGCGGTTCAAAGACCCAATTTCCATTCAGCAAAACCTCTACCAATTAATCGCCCTTGTATATATCAAACTCATAAAGACTAATGCCTCCGGGAAGTAAATCAACGCCATGCATTCATTGCCGTCAGATGAAGGTATACACTTGATAACTGAGCTCTGACACAACGGCTAACTCAACAATCAGTTGAAATGCGACGTAAAGGCGAGGTTTCCTTCGCCGTGCTCGCGCTGCGAGAAATTCAAGCTACGATGTTCAGTCGATCCTTCTTTTAAAAGGACTGCGAAGAGGGAGTAAGAGCTCCTCGGACATCTATGTTATACATGAATCAGCTTGCAACTGACGCTGAGCCTAGTCGTCTGGAAAAAGTTGAAAAAGAGTTGATTGACATCAAGCGCAGATTGGGATCCAAAGAACGAGATACTAGTCCCACAACTCCAGAAAGTTCTAGTAAAAGTGAAACAAGTCAAACGATAACGACAGACATAGAATCGATACTACTACATTCAGAAGTGGAGTTCAACAATATGTCGCTCGAGGACACGACATTGGACTTGTCGGCAATTCATCTACTTCTTAAAGAGCAAGTTTATCTTTATCTTTCTTTTCATGTTTCTTAATTTGCTTAGGATGTGTAGATACTATACTTATTATCACCCGCTGTTCCCCATTGCTCCAGAGCTGCCTCATCTTTTGCAGTGCTATCTTTCTCAGCTACCCCTTTTCTGGACAATAATCACCATCGCCTCCAAGACCACAAAAGAGAATCCGTCAATTTACCTCGCATTATCCAGTGCTATCCCAAAATTGATTGAAAAAATCCTCCATTCCAACGGAAAAGAACTTTGGATGATACAGGCGCTTCTGCTTCTGTGCTGCTGGCCATTACCATTTGGCCCAAAATCTGCAGACCCATCACTCTTATACTCTGGACTGGCCACTAGTTCTGCTCTCGAAATTGGCCTGCATCGGTACAAATTTCCTTCTGATTTCACGTATGATGAACCATACGACGAAGACCGGGCATTCATGCAGAAGAAGACGTGGCTTGCCTGTTTCATTCTCAGTCAGCAGTATGATCATCCCCGTGTGAGAATATGATTTGGTGGACAAAGACTAATGATAGTAGTTTAAGCACTGAACTCGGTGTCCCAACCTGTTTTCATATCGATCGGACCATTATAAGTGCTCTGGAAACACCGGATATTAGGATTCCCTGCGTGCTAAGAGATCAATTACGAACCGCTTATCTGGGCTTCCGAATATCGAACTCACTGGGAAATGACATATTGTCTTTCTCGGGCTTGTCCAGCAACCGCATGCAACTGATACATCTCTTCGAAACAGATCTTGCCGCTGCTAGAACCGTCAACACAGGCGATAGGGATACCTCTGGCGAAATTTGCTTCTTAGCGGTTAGCCTACAACTCTATAGCTACGCCCTTGAGCATAATATCGGAGAAGGGAAAGACAACACCGATGATAGCAGCAGATGCGAAATTCTTCTCCGTGGCTACCATGCAGCAATGGAGCTCGTGCAGATAGCAGTGACAAATTCGTTCGAAGCACCATATTGGACGCGACAGATTTATCAATCGGTCATCCACGCAATCACTTTTCTCCTCAAGTTATGTTCTTCTTCTGCACCTCAGTTAAGCGTCATTGATTCCCCATCGACGCGAAACTTGATCAGTCAAGGATGGGACTTCTTACGGAGTGGCTCACTCATGGAAAACGATCATCTATTTCGCATTAGTACTCTCGTTGCATATTTGAGCAAACTAGAGGAAAAGGATCCTCAATTACCGCGGCTCAGCGTCCAGTCCAGAATGTCTGCCAACGTAATGTACGATGCTGTTTGGCGTGCTAAGCAGCGATTTAGTCCAGAAGTGCGAAACATGCGTCCAGCTGACTATACGACTACAGCCGTGTTAGAAGAGCTGAGCGCCTCGTGGGCAGAGAACGTGCTGAATGAGGATGGACTTTTTCGTCACTGGAATTCTGTGATTACCAACTATTGAGAACAGTATTACTTGATCTACAACAAAATCTATTTCACATGGTTGACCGCCACAGATGGGCTAGAATTTTTTTTTACATCAATACTATAAATAAAAACCGTGGATTTTAATTATTGCCTTGCAAAGGGCAACATTAGATACATGGCCGGTGCATGTTGCTGTGATCCATGCAGATCTGTTTCACCAAACTGCCCAGAGACCAACGGCCGCTTGATAGTGCTCTTGAATGCAAGAGCTGGGTCCCAAAACATGCAAACTAAAATGTCTTCCTTTGGAATATTGTATAGCCGAGCAATGGTATCCTTGGACAAAAGACCAGTTTGTTTCACTTTGTGAAATATCTCTTCGTTGTCGAACATCACATCGAGTGTCAGTTCGTAGGGACCTGCATTTTTAGTTCTCAAAACCGAAGCCACCTCACCGAGATAGCAATGACCCTGTGGTGCCGGTGGATGAAATTTCATCGGCGACAACGGAGGAGAGACACCGTTTTGGGAACTTGTCTTTGTTGTCGGCGGTACAATATCTTTCATGTCTGCAACTTCAGTGTACTCGTTCGAACCCAGAATGACTTTTTGTTGTATCGGAAAGAGCGCCAAAGGATCGACGCTTGTCACAATGTGATAAATGCAAAATTCAGAAACCTGTCCTAGTGGGATATCATAAGGAGGGAAAGGCATTGCAAAATTCCCAGCTGTGGCTAGCTGACCGGCGTAGGGAGCATGAAGACATGCAATGCGAGCGGTATTTATAACATGGCTTGCCTCAGCCTGCGTGGCAGCCCTAGCTTCGCCGCAAAGACAGATTTCTTTCGGTGTATAGTCTCTCTCGGGCTCTAATGAGCCCATTATTCCTTTATTACCGTACTCATGAAGTCGCAAGTCGTAGTCAAAGGGGATCTTTGAGCGAACATGTTCCTCTACTTTGGAAAGGAAGGACGACAACTGGCCGATGAGAATGGGATCTCGAAAGCCACCGATAAAAACGCTTCGATAGCCTGCTGCTCTTGCCCCTTCGAGCTTTACAGTATACTCGCCTTCTTTGGACGGCACGAATTTCGATCCCCTGACTCGAACAGTTCGGTTATCGGGAAGTTGTTCATATTTTGCATCCGCCAGGTGAAGGGCACCTCCAGGGCCGAGTAAGATATCGGGTCGAGTTTTCTCATAAAGTGTGTGGGCCGCAATTGAAGTCGGCGTGCATCGAGCACCCGGGTTTAGAGGAAGAATGTCAAAGCTGTCTTCCCGGATGATAGCGAGAGACTCTCGGCTTTTGGGCTTTGCGCACAATCCGCCGCATTCCATGATCTTCCCCATATGATAAGCTATACCCATATCCGTGAAACCGTTGTAGACGCAAAAGGCAGCATACGGGGAGGGATCATAGGCCCGTCCAGCAACAATTATATCAAAGTCGCCATACTTCTCCATTGCATGGATGAACGGCTCCATACCCATCTGCGCGACGACCTTGGATGCTGTTTTGATATCGTGAGCAGTTATCTCGGGTACTGCTGCGCTACATGGTAGGACTTGACCAGCTTCATGTTTTTCGTAGATAAAACCCTTTTCGATTTCGGCTTCAATTGTGACGATGTTCATCGTTCTGTATCCTTTGGCAGTGATCAATTCGTGAATGATGTCAACGAAGAGCTGAACATGGACATTGGCACCATCACCACCAGCGGAGCCAAGAATTACTGGCACTTTATACTTGTGACAAGATGCGAGAAGAATGTCCAAGTCTCTTTCCCACGATTCCCGGCTGATAGTGGTTGCGTCCAGCGCCAGTTTGGACGGCCCACTGTCGGTCGAACCACAGTCAACAATGATAGCATCAGCACCATCTTTCACAGCATCCCAAAACAGAAACTCATCGAACCCATAACCTAGCATCCCTACAGGTGTAAGGATTTTGAGCTCTTCTTTCTTCCGTGGCGGACTCATTGTAGACAGTGTTCTCTGACTAGTATATTTTATAGTGACAAGTTAAAAGGAGGAAATCTCTTCGATAGATTCCTATGATATATTTAAATATAAAAACACGTTGACCGCTCAAAGAGGTCTGCATGTAGGGATATAATAGCGACATCGCTGTGACAAGCGATCTCGGCCTAAAAGCGATATCGCTCAACATGCGATGAGACGTTTCTCATCGCTCAGATATAAGCATCGAGTACCAAGGTCGGCAGCCAGAATAATTATCTGGTGACTTTACGATTATACATGTAGTATGGTTTATAGACATCTTGAGCTCTTTTTTGTTCAGTGGATCTGCTCTTACAGTACCCACTTGAGCTTTTGATCACCAAGTACTCACTTGATGATTCACCATACGTGTCTGTATGGCCATCAAAAAGACTCTTAGAGATAATATACAATTCACTAAATATAATAATAATCATCTCAGCGCTTACGTCCCAAGAGTAGGATTCACCCCCGCGAAATTTCTCCGCACTGTTGATTGAATCCCAAACCGCCTAAGCGGGGCAATTCGCAATATAGCACCGCTGACACACTAATAAATGAAATGTTTTTTTTACCAATAGAATACCAACAAACTTAGCATATTTTCAATACACTAATATCCGGTCATGGCTATGGAAAGAAAACATGTGGTGCTGTATTTGAGCTCCACTGGCGCGCTGATGCGTCGCCCGGTTAGGTAGTGTTTTAGATAGACTCGACCAGGCGGTGATGATGGATCAGGGTCGACATTTGGAATCTTTGAAAAGGGGGATCGAGATGGACAAGGGCGTATTGAGGTGTTGCCCAATAGCCTGTTGGTTGTCGTTACACAATATGCCGAATAATAATGATAGCTCAACCTGACTAAAGCTACTAAAGCAGCCACAAAGGTCACAGCTCAAAAGCCCAAGAGCAACCGATATTTTTGCATTTTAGCCTGGTCTGTGGGACTCGCCGCAGTGGGGCCTCATTAGACAGATTTTGCGAAGCTTTCTTTTTCTCGTATCATGGCGACAATGTTATACACTTTGATAACATCGAACTACAGCATTGAGACCAAGTTTCCGATGATCATGTATCAAAATTCATTATGTGTAAAAAGTTTATACAGATTTTATACAAATTCAAGTCTCCGTTACTGAGCTCTGCTATTGAAGAGCAGCCATAATGGTCAAATATCGATTTGGACCGGGCAAAAAAAACAAACATAAGCATTGCCCAACCAAATCGACGGAACCCCGGCGCAACCCTGCATGCCATGCCCAATAGTAGAAATTAAATGATAAGCCGAAAATAAAAATAACTCACCCGGAAATAGGAGTCTACAAGTCCAGTTTAGACTTCCTTTTCCCGTGGTTCAGATAGGCTGGTTATGCCAACGCCATTTTCCCCCAACCGCTCAATATTGTATACTGCCCTCTATTTTCTTCTTCCTGGCCCCAACTTCGAGTTTCTGATTATTCTGTAATGCGCACACGAGGAACATATCTAGTGACTTTCTCGGTACCTTCAGAGAAACTCTCGCTTATTACTACAAGGCGAAAAAAAATGGCAAAACCGGTTCGCTGGACTGAGGAAGAAAAACGGCAAATGGTCATTGCTAGAAGCCAAAATCAGCATCTGTCCTGGGAAGAATTTCAAAAGGTATCAAATGACCTCCCAACAGCTTGTCTTTGCCAGCTTCGCAGCTAATGATATGGAGAACCTGTGGCCGTCTCGCACAGTGGGAGCTTTGACATATATGTACAGTGTGAGTATATGGGATTCATGGTTCTCACACTACTATCTGCTCTAACTGTACCATGGATAGGAAGTAAAGAGAATGGATCGATTGAGGACGAGGATTCAGGTACCAGAGGAGAATTCTTTCTTGCCATCAAGGCAGATACCAGAACACCCTGCTCTAGAACACCCTCCTCCAGAACACCCTCCTCCAATACATCATCCACCAGAACATCATCCACCAGAACATCATCCACCAGAACATCATCCACCAGAACATCATCCACCAGAACATCATCCACCAGAACATCATCCACCAGAACATCATCCACCAGAACATCATCCACCAGAACATCATCCACCAGAACATCATCCACCAGAACATCATCCACCAGAACATCATCCACCAGAACATCATCCACCAGAACATCATCCACCGCCAGAACAATACCTCGCACACGCCCCAAAGCGAACAGCAGATGCCCTAAAGGAAGGCGAGGCTGTTTGTGAAACCGAAAATTCTCTCGCACAACCCTCTCATGTATGGCCTTGGTAACGTCTGGAATATTAAAGACTGTACTGATGTCATTAGTAAAGGCCGCGAAACGCCCATGTACCGAAGATTCAAATGGGAGGATACAGCAACAGACAGTTACCTCTCCCAATGGTAGACATTCAAAGTCTACTGATCCTCAGTCGCCAGAAGCTTCTCTCCCAAGACAAAACAGTGTCCAGAAAGATTCGCAGAATGTGACACTCGACCATGCGCGACAGATCTATCCTTCCCAAAGCGAGCTTACACAGGTAGCTCAGGTTGAAGAAGAAGAAGAAGCTGCCAATGGGCTGCCACTCCCTTGTTCGGTCGGAGAGGCCGCGCCCAATGAAACACTGGCCAGTGGCTTGACCCCAGCTCGACAAGCAGAGCAACGCACCTGTCAGTTTCACCTCGTTGACTCGCTGGTTGTAAATGGGGTTGAAAATGACATGGCCGACTTAGCGATGCGATTTTGTGATGACATTAGCGTCGTTAGAAAACGTCGCCAAATGGTTCAATTTCAGGAATCGGCTTTGAGCGAAACATTATCTCAAATGACTGAAGCATTCTCTAACACGCAGTCAATTCTCCTGGATTTGAAAGAACAGGTTAAACAAAGAGAGAGGGAGGCCAAAAAAGCCGAAAATGCGCTAGAGCTGTTACAAAAGCGAATGGAAAACCAGCAAAATAAAGTGATTTCCGAGAAAATGGCAGAGATTGATCGTTTACGAGAGGAGACTTCAAAACGAAACAAGGACTTGGAGAGTATCACAGACAGAAACGAGAAGCTGGAAAGAGAAAATACATCTCTAAAAGAAAAGATGAAAGGTATCTGTGCTCTCTCCCAATTAGGTCAATTCTGAGCCAAGAGCCGAAGACTGTCTCGCAAAACTTGTTTTGTTTTTGTTTTTGTTATTTGCTTGTAACGTTGCGAGGAGCTTCAATATTGGAAGACAAAAACGCAAACCCCGGGGAATATATACATGTAATCAAGGTGGAATATTTGGAATAAAATCGAAGCAATAGTATATTTCGGCTATTGGTCAAGACACTTAATTACACTGCATGTGGCTTCTAAAATAAACCATCATTCTCTTATTGGGAAAGGCCATCGCCAGTTGCGAATGTGTTCTGGATCAATCCCGTTTTCGTATGCCGCTGAACTGGCTGATAATCGGAGGCGGATGAACTTCTCTCTCACAGAAGAAGCTGTATTTCCTAGAGATGGAATTCGGTCAATAGCTTCAATGGCCAAACTGTATCTATCTGTTTGGTTCCGTATTGCCAACTCAAACGGTGTGTCGATGTTCCCTTTCTCCCTGTAGCCTCTCACGTGCAGATTGTGCTGGCCGGGCCGCTTGTAGGTCATGCGATGTACCAGCCAGGGATAAGAGTGAAAGTTGAAGATTATGGGTTTGTCCACCGTGAACAGGGATTTCCACTCTCGATCTGACATTCCATGCGGATGCTGACTCTCGGAAATGAGTCGAAAGAGATCTACAACGTTGACAAAGCGGACGGCCAAGAACGGTAAATACTCTCGAATCAGAGCAGCCGCTGCTAGAGCTTCGTGGGTTGCTACATCGCCACACGATGCAAAAACAATGTCCGTTTCGCAGCCTTGATCATTGCTGGCCCAGTCCCAGATCCCAGCGCCTTTTGTGCAATGCTGAATAGCGTCTTCCGGCCCGAGAAATTGGATATGCTCTTGCTTATCGGCTACAATGACATTGACGTAGTTCACACTGCGGAGGCAATGGTCCATCACGGACAAAAGGCAGTTTCCGTCTGGAGGTAGGTAAATCCGGACTACCTCTGGGCTTTTGTTTGCAACAACGTCGAGGAAACCCGGGTCTTGATGTGTGAAGCCATTGTGGTCTTGCCTCCAGACAGTCGCCGTTAACAAAATGTTGAGAGAAGCAACCTTTGCGCGCCATTCAACTTCTAGGCATTTCTCAAGCCACTTGCAGTGCTGGTTTACCATGGAGTCAATGATGTGAATGAACGGCTCATAACTATTGAGCACACCATGTCTTCCCGAGAGGACATAACCTTCCATCCAGCCCTCAACGGTATGCTCACTGAGCATTTCCATGACGCGGCCTTCTGTTGCCAGATTACCTCCATCCTGATCCTCATCAAAGTACTCTCCAAGCCAGACCTTTTTCGAAGCTTTGTATACCTCGCCAAGTTTGTTGGACTCGGTCTCGTCGGGTCCGAAAAGACGGAAACTAGTACCGTTCATTGCAATGACATCTCGCATAAACTTGGCCATATTGGTCATGCTGCCTGCGGTGGTCACTCCGGCTTCTATCTCTGGAAATGTGTATTGTCGAAAATCAGGCATATCGAGTGGCTTCCGGAGAATGCCGCCATTTCCTACAGGGTTCGCACTGATACGCGCATTTCCCTCTGGGGCCAGAGCCCTAAGCTCGGAAATCAATCTACCGTTTTTGTCGAAGAGCTCTTCTGGTTTGTAGCTTCGCATCCATGAGTCGAGAAGCTTCAAATGTGATGGATTTGTTGCGACATTCGTTATAGGGACCTGATGTGCCCGCCAGAAGCCCTCGAGCTTGTGGCCATCCACATCTTTTGGAGCAGTCCATCCCTTTGGGGTTCGAAGAATAATCATGGGCCAGCGAGGTCGGAATGCCTTTTTAGCCGCTCGAGCTTGTTGTTGTATCTTTTTGATTTCTAAGATGCAATGCTCAATAGTGGCTGCCATTGCTTCGTGCATGCTTGGGCGATCACTGCCTTCAACAAAATACGGCGTCCACCCATAGCCGCAAAACAAGGATGTCAGCTCTTCATGGCTAATGCGTGCTAGAATTGTCGGGTTATTGATTTTGTATCCGTTCAGATGCAACACTGGGAGAACAGCCCCGTCTGTGACCGGGTTCAAGAACTTTGTACTGTGCCAGCTCGTGGCTAATGGCCCCGTTTCTGCCTCGCCATCGCCAACTACAGCAACGGTGATCAGATCGGGATGATCGAAAACAGTTCCGAACGCATGAGAGATAGAGTATCCTAGTTCTCCACCTTCATGAATGCTGCCGGGTGTCTCCGGTGTTGCATGGCTCCCAATTCCACCTGGAAAGGAGAACTGTTTGAAAAACCCTCGCATTCCATCTTCATCTTGAGTCTTGTCCGGATAGACTTCGGTATAGACGCCCTCAAGGTATGATTGAGACAGAATCCCAGGCGCCCCATGACCGGGACCGGAGATGTATAGCACGTCAAGGCCATACTTTTTTATCAAGCGGTTCGCGTGAATCCATGTGAATGATTGGCCAGCGTCAGAGCCCCAATGTCCCAGAATCCGGGCCTTGATATGTTCGGGCTTGAGGGGTTCCCTAAGAAGAGGGTTGTCGCGCAGATAAAGCATACCCAAACACAGATATAAACTGGCTTGAAAATATGCATCTATCTTACGGATCTCCTCAGGGCTGAGGGGCTTCTCTGGCTGGACAGTCGACCTGGCCGCCCCATAAGCCGAGATGCTCTTTTTGTCGCCATCATTACTCGATGCCATTGGGATCAATTGCGATGGGAATATTAGAGATTGGAGTTTTAATCATGGAAATATTCCATAATTCCTGCGGGGTTTTTTTCTATTTTTCTACCTGGACTTGTATCTCGCCAGTTGACGGATGTCCCCGGAACTGGTTGTTTGCAGGCACTGGTGACGTCGCGATGACCCGTTTAATTGTATACACTTATGAGTAGCGATTTTGATCAATCAATCGATGAAAACGTAGATGAAAAATAAAATAAAATAAAAAGTAACAATGATAATGATAATAAAAAATAGCTGGATGTAATTTCGGGGAGATAAATGATATTATCGCGAAGAATTCGGACAACGTTTTGGTATATATAAGTCTATCTAAGAAATTTGCACTTGGAGAATAATGATTCAATCTGCTTATGAATTCTTCCTTATTTCTAAAAGCTCTATCTAAAGTAGGCTACATACTATTGTACATGTCAAGCTAAATATCAATTAAATTATGTCCCATCCAAAACCCCCTTCAAGCAGAAAACGATTGTCATACACGTGAAAGTTATTAATTTTTGGATCCTCGAAGTGTATGTGGAGAAGTATTTATCAGATTATTCCCTAACTGTAAGGAAAACGCATAGTAAAGTGCTGAAAGTCAATGGTAGCGGTCATAAGTTACATCCCACCCATTGCCCATCTAATAAGCCAGTAAAATCCTCATAATCCGCGATTCCTGACTTATTCCTCTAGTGCACTCTATCCCTCTAAACCCTATACACTTAAGAGCTGACTTCTACTCAATTTCATTTATAATAGCATGCTCCCAACCGTTATCGAAAGCCTACTACCTATCGAGTTGTCTAAAAATAAAATCAAAATAATAGTAAATGTGAGTGTATTCTATAAAAGTTAGGAAGCCACCAGATCAAAGCATTTAGCAAACATAACTTATATTTTAATAAACATTAGAAGTCACATATATAACATTTATCACAATGAGCATATCATAATAATCACTTAAACTGGGAGATGGATATCCTGCAATGTCCAGGGTTCAGAATTTGACAAACTTGTGCTCAGCTAGCTTGGATTTGGCTGCTGTTACAAAAGAAGGAGATATATCACTGGTGAAGTAACCACAGGCGAGATTCTGAAAAGTATCCAGGATAACAAAGATATTTATAGCCCCTGCCACAGTACTACTACATTCCCCAGTTTCAATAGCCTAGTATACTTAATAGATAGTAATACCTAATACTGCATACACTCACTATATTATAAATAATAACAGAACCAGTCTAACTAAAATAATAACTAATTTTACTAATAATAAACCATCAAATTAATCCAGTAAGTAAAAAGATAAAAAGAGAATAATAAATAATATTCTTAACAAACTTATTTGTATATATTACCTAATAATAGTCTATATTTTATTTTATATCTAACATATCCCAACTAAAGTAATTAGCCAACTTTAATATCTAATATATAACTTGTAGATTTAATCTTTACTATAGATCTATAAAGATAGCTTTATAGCTAAAGACTTTAAATAATTTAAAATCAAAAACACGCACATTATTAATTATATTGACTTTAAACTTCCTTAAATATCCTATAGAAGGTCTCAACACATGGGTGTCCCCGTTTCAAGAAGTTCCCATAGTTGCTCCAGCACACTGGCATGCCACTCCTATTACGGCCACTGCTGGGTCCGGTACTGAGTAGTCTCTTTCTGGCCCAGGAATCTCATCGTTAACGGTGGACAAGGGGTCGGCTATGGTTGTATTTTTTTTTTGGTTTTGTTTTGCAAGTTTATCGATTGACTAGAGACGAATGTTGGATTGGCAATGGAAGGCCAACTAGACAAGGACACAAATTGGTGATAGAAAGGGAAAACCAGCCGACACTCGTTCTCATTAGCATATCATGAGCTAGGGTTACTTGCTCGGCGATGCCCGACAATCCTTATATACATAGTACTACATAACGAGGCGAAGGTGCTAAAATAGGAACTTCCCTTAGTCTAGCTCGCCATTTTGGCCCGCGCGCAAACAAACGACATTCCTGGTTAATTCACTGTTTTAGAAGAGTGCTCCATGGATAACGGCAGTTACGGCACTTTGACGTCAAGAGAGATTTGTGGGGTTAGGACTAATGAACATGTATATTAGGTTGCAGTATATAGCTTTACCCCAACTAGGAATGCTAGCTGAAGTTGGAATGATACTAATAATAATAAAATATGGAGTAATGGTTGTCGTGCACATTGAGATGGGTCTAGTTCAAGGGGCGGTATTTCCTTGATGCCGAACCAGTCAATACGCTGCACATGTCAACTGGTGGCATTTCAGGCGTCCAACATGACCAGACTGCCGGCTCTCGAGATACGGTGCTAGGCCATTAGTTTGAAGTAACGCTAAAAGCCTAAAATAGGGCAGCTGAACCGATACAAGAACGGAAATCCTTAAAATTTATGAATTAGTTATTAATATTGTATTTCTATGTAATCTTAACGTTTCTTTATATATTTAGATAATACTCTTATTTAAAAAAAATTGTAAAATGAAATCTATTTAAAAAGATATATATATTATTCAACGAATAAAGCAGAAAAAAAAGCTTAATATGGGGTGGCGTAAACGTTATTTATTAGCGCTACCCAAATATTCGGTGTACACTATGCCGAAGTATCCGCTGCCGATCTTATTACTGATCTTATGTAACAGTACATGTAATATCGCTGGCCATTAATGATTAAATAATTGGCGTTCAATGGAACGGTTGCCACAGCGTCCAAATATACTGCTAATCATCCAGTCTAATGACTGTGTCTGTCAAAAGAACAATAAGAATGAGTCTGGATTAATCCATATCTCAAAAATGTGCTGTTCCGAAACATTGAGATATTGTAGCAAAAGGCACGGTAGATAATTGCATCACGCTTTATTGTCTATACGCTATATTGAGTACGAATGGTACCGCTTATTTGGCTTAGAGACCCAAGAGTCCCCGCCCTCGTATCCGGTTGCACCGTGGAGTAACTACCGGAGCATGTAGTCCAAGTCATCCTAAATAGCGGACATCGTATATTTGAATAATACATGTACTATCGCTGTATGTTGTAACAGGGGTTGACTCTGTTATGTATAAATAATATAGTTAATGAAATCCGTTCCTACAGATGTTGCAATCTCAAAGATTGCAGAACCAAAAAAATACTTTAATCTTACGTGTTCTCCCCATTGAGGTCAAAATGACGACAGATATTGTATTCCTAGGTCAGAATCCCCTTCACTAAAACCAACACTTATCATCTGTATTAACTAAGACATATTTAGACTATCTTAAGATTCACAACATTGCGTTCGAATGGATAGAAGGCAACAATACTAAAAACTGGGAGTGTCTATGTAAATACCTTGTCTCTTTAGTATATATTAATCTTTGTAGTCTCTAAGATAAACTCTATAAGGGTCTCTCTTCAGATAGCTATATAGAATTTCTTTTCTTAGCACAGTACCTGGAAAATAAACACTTGAAAATCCAACATCTTTTAAATATATTAAAATAGAAATAATTAGACAACAAATTAATCAAAATCGGTAATCAAATCTAAGTAGTACATTAATACTATATTAATAATAATCTTACAACTATAGTAAATAAAGGCTATGTTCACAGAGTTACTACACATTGGTTTAAGAGAATCGACAGACACTGGAAATTGGAAGGCGTGGCACCGAAGCTTAAATTTTTCGAGTATGACCTCTTCGGAACCCTGCATCCAGAAAAGGAAGACCGGTAGCGGTTGAAAGCCACCCCTGCTCGCTATATTACGCTGATAACTGAGTAAATTGAATCAAGTATACATCTCATCAGGTCGTTGTTTTGTTTTTGGTCTTCATTTGGAGCCGAGGATAAAGAGATGGTATAGACTTTCCAAATGTTCATTGTATTTGGTGAGCGTCTAGTGTGTCAAAAAAAAAGTTACATTTAAGATTAAACTAGAAGTGGAGTGGGATAGGTTGGTGGATATGTAGAGATATTCTTATAAACTATGCCAACTAATTGATCCATCAAGCAACATGAATAGCTCTAGATCAACCGCATTCGAATTTAAGATGGATATAAACTTCTACAAAGGCTAAGAGTAAAAGCCAATTTTTCCTGATATAGTAGATGCATGGTATGCAAATCCTACAAACATCACTATAGCCGAGGGGCCCAGCCCTAACAATCAAAAGTCCGCTTTCCTGCCTCAACAGCCTTGCCTATAAGAGACGTTTTTTTTTTTACAAAAAGTATATAACAAAGGGGGAATATATATAGAACGATAAGAAGTCAGGCAAAAACGTCTACATGACTGTGAGGATGAACATGCGCGAAACTGTATAGCTTTACCCATTGTTTAGCGAACTGGCTGCTGTCCTAGACTGCATTTTTTAGCCGGTCTAGCTGGTCTTTTAGACAAGAGTTGTCCTGGAGGAATTTCTCCAGCCAGTCTGCAGTGCGAAAAAGTATCTCCTTCCGCGTATGTGTGCTGATGTCAAGCCCCGGCACGATCTCACACAAGTCCAGAAAGCCTTTGTTTAGTTGCTCGCGCCGCTTTCGTTCCGAAGTATTGTGGACTTGTTTTCTCCGTTCGGCGCGCCGACGAAGCTTTTCGGTAGACTGTAAGTCTCGACCCAGGGGCAGAAGGCTAGGTTTTCTGTGGAGGCCACCTCCACGGGTTTCTTCTTCCACTTCATTTGTCTGCTGTCGATCATCAAAGTCGTTTTCTGGGTCATCAGATTCGTCGGAATCTTGATCCCCAGGACGAGACAGGCCTGGCACTATCTGTCGAGCAGCAATGCTTGGAATCCAGCCCATCCATTTGTCCGTGGCAACGGTATGGCTCTGTTGGTTTACTGGAGGCACAAATTTGTTTGCATCAAACGATGTGTCCGAACCCCATCTCAATTCACGAACGTTGTGGCCCCCCGCACGGGTCTGGCCCTGATCAGATCGCACAGAGGCTTGATGATCAAGGCATATTTCGGGCCAGTGAAAGTATAGTGCGTCTCCATTCTCTGCGTGGGTGCTGGTGGCGATTTTTTGAAACTTCGGGGCGCGGTTTTCCAAAGACTTTTCCCGAGAAGGGGAGGCAGCCGATGGTGAAGACACGGAAGAACCGGGTGTGGGGAGGGATGGTTGGTCTGTTGCCGGGAGACCTTTTGGAAGTAGCTTCTTTTGAGCTGTTTGTTGTTGGTTTTGGGTATCATTGCTAGGCAAGACTCCAGGACCAGCTGGAGGCAGAGGGGCGAACGTGCCGGGTGGTCGCCCGGCAAAATATGGATCAAAATCCCCGTTTTGAGGATACCATGTGAACTGTGGTGAATAGCCAATTTCTCCATTGGGTTGGAAGTTATACGGCTGAACGGGCTGGTTCTCATGGGCGGCGGTTCTTGATCCAGCCGGAGGGCCCATCATGGTGAGCATATTGTGTGGCGGCTGAAACGAAGGCGGGAGATAGCCATCTGGCGAGTCTACTGCAGAAAACGAGATCAGCCTACCAAGCTCGTCGTTGAACAAGCGCGCGCGGGGAGGGAGAACTAACCATAGATGTTATTGTTGCCCATTGGCATAGGTCTGTAGGAGGCAAAAGCAGCCATGTTAGACGGCGTGTCAGGGCTGACCGTCAAGTCCGAAGGTGTACTGGCTGCATGCTTCAACGACGATGCTTGGAAACGACGTTGCTCTGTCATTCATTGGGGAACCAACAGTCGGCGGTCAGTCAATGGCGAACTGGTGCTCAGATAAGCCTCCTGGGGATAAATTATGACAGATGAAGCGCACACCAGACGAAACGGACACGAGGCGACGAGACGAAGTTAAAAAGAGACCAGGGGGCATAGAAAAAAAAAGGAATGATGAAGTCCTAAAAAAGAGGCCATCAAATGGATGGCGCAGCGGAGAAGGCGCTGAGGGGACGAGGCAACGTGACGCCGGCTAGCGGGCTTTCCCCACGCGGCCCAGCCAAACCAAACCACCTGCTGTACGCCCGCATCTGCCCTTATCTTGTTTGCCTTTACGAGCTGTCCTGTCTTCGTCGTCCACAGGGCTGGTCGACTTCTCCTACCGGTGCTGTGCACCTACAGAGTACTGGATACCGAGGGCATATGGGCTCCGATAACTATCCGGGCCTGGTTCTTGACTATCTGATGAGATGATTTCCCGTCGGATGATCGCTGTTGATGCTCGATAACTAGATCAGACCGACGCAAATCGGAACTACGCCACCGGCCTTTTGCGTCCACTGCTTGGAGTACTATTGTGGGCGATCGTATGCAACAATAATGGGCTAGCCACCAAGGTTCATCCCTCATCCGGCATCGTGCGTGATGTGATGCCCTGTCAGGCGCAGATCAAATGACGAATCGACCGAGCGAGCTGGCGGTGGTCTGTGCCAGGCACGGAAATGCCAACACCTTGCAAGAAAAAAAAGGGGAGCGAGCCGAAACGGCGGTACTGATGGGGCCAGGAAACTAGTCTTAGTGAGGCAAGACTAACCCTACTGCATCGGCTAGTTAATGATGAGCGGCAGTGAGTGACATGGATCGATATCGCTCATTCATCCTTCGGTCCAAGGAACCAAAGAAGGCGCGGCATTAAAAAGGTTGAATGCTTCCTTATTCCTGTACCCACTACACGGCGCCTTTCCGAACCGCTCATAAACAGGATTTCGTTTGTACGTCGCTTCGAGCCTTCGACTGCTCCAGTCCAGAAGCTAAAGCCGCCATTGGCGTGTGATAATGGTCATGGTGACGGCACTTGTGTCGGCAGATGAGGGAATGATAAAGCCATGGCTGAAACCTTGGTTAGGCTCGTTACGAGAAGCCTTGGGCAAAAAAAAAAAAAACCGTTTTTCGCATCCTAGTTTGTGGTTGAGCCACTCACAGTAAATTTTGTCCCCGGATTTGTCTCGTGGGGCAGTTTCAGACTGCTGCACTACTCCGTACTACTACTATACGGAGTAAACCACACAAATACTCGTCGAATCACCAATCCAGTATCACCCAATTCCAAACATTGCAATTAATCATTATTGGTCCCCGGCTCTTCAAAGTATGAAAAACGGGGCCTGTGGGGTGAACCCCAAGGTTGTGCCACAACGAGGAAATACTCCAAGTCATTCGCTTTCACTACATGAAAGTTTCACTTTTTTCCCTCGGGAAAGTACAAACCCATGCTCAACAATTATTTCCTATCCGGGTTGGCTGGCAGTAATTGCTAAAGATTGCTGCTAGAGAACCGTTGACTGGCTTCTCCATTCTCGATCGATCATAGCAGCAACAGAAAAAGCCCAGCACCAAAAGAAAGAGGCTCCGGTAGTCCAATGTGATTGGACTCGTTGGCAACTATGGAGCAAAGCTAGGCTTAGCTCCATGATGACAGGCAGTTGAGTGTTCGAGGTCGTACGGCCAGGATCGACTTCCGGATTGGGGATAGCCGGCAGTCGGCAAGACATTTGAGCGGCTTTCAAATGTCAATGACATGTGCTCCGGCATATCGCTTTCCGCGTCTTCTAGTCGTACGTGGCTAAAGCGCGTGTCTGTTGGATTTCGCTCGACGTTTAGCCGTGTTTATCATCTACATAGTAAACAGTGGCCACTGGTCGGTTTTTTGAAATCCCCAACAAAAGGATGTGGAGACATTCAAGGATTGTCCAGACTCCAAAGACGTGTGATTTTCTTCCCCAGAGGCCCTGCCAGTGCTAATATCTAGGCGCGGATAATGTATCCACCCGATTCCCGTGTAGCCTTTCTGGAGTGCATCTAGATGAGGCTTTGGGCTGCACTGATTGATCGCCGTCTAGAAATCACGCACGCAGAACTAAGTCAGCCCCTAGAATGAACCGAGATAGTGGTGTCAGTTCCTGACTACCTGGTGGGGTGGCTATCTATATTCGAGCTACACGGATTCGCATTGCATTATTATTTTCTTTCATTTTTGGATCTTCGAACCGCTTGGGCGTAGCTCAATCCGCCCTATGTTACGTATCCATAAGTTATAGTTCGCGAGGCCATTCTATGATTAACTATGGATATAAGTGACCCAACTTTAAGAAATCCCTTATTGTTGCGTCGCGAAGATAGTGTTTCGAATTTTCCGAAACAGGTGTCGCGTTTCTATACAGTAAACAATCAACCAGAGAGGTATTGGCATGTTAGTATCCAAAGTAGACTTACCGAGGGATTTTTGTCATTTACTATTACAATAATCTTATGCTTTTGTCTCGGGGTTTACCGAGGTACTGTATACAAGCATTTAGATCGTGAATGTAGTAGGCTACCGTCAAGATTTTGAGTAGTATATTCAACAACGTCCAAGATGTATTCCAATCCATTCGCATAGTGAGCACCCCATGAACCTGATCGACTTGACGCGGGGAAAGACATGCACGAAATCACGCTCTGTAGCCCATACACATACCGAGTAGTTAAAGTTTTATTAGACAGCTCATTGATTGACAAGCCTGGAACCCCCGGTCAGATGTGGACCGCGGCAAGCATCGCCTCAGAAGGAGCTGCATCAAGCAAAATATGAATCCCCCACATGTCTGCATACTCTGCTATTGGCTGCACATGCCCATTTTATGATTTGGTAATCCGCGCGAATCCTAGTTCACATGCCGCTCTTTGTGGGGTAATAGAGGGCATGATTCATGATCACAAATTACATGCACCCATCACAGTCAGGAAAGTTTAGGCTCCTATGGTTCTCCTCTATGTTGACCTGGGTCCGGCAGACACCCTTGTTTGATATTCAATCCGTCTTACCATTTTGTACTTTATAAAATGGGTTTCTCCGAATTAAACCCCCGTAGGTTTCTCGTTCCATGTTTCAGGTGATGAGCTGGTCTGGTTCAGCAAAAGTGCCGTTTCGAAATGGATAATCACACTTGTCCGAGGCCTTTTGTTAATGAAGATGTCTTTCCATATACGGACGGATGTAAGTGAACCAACAAGGAGATCAATATAATAAAACCCTATTTCATTGAAAAGCTAACTAAATATTGTCCAAGATCAATCCGGCCGGTGGTGTAGAGAATTAGTGGTGGGATCAGGTTCGACAGCTTCGTGCTGTTTGCCTTGCCCCTTTTCACAGTGGAGATACTCCGACCGCAAGTTCACTTTTCTTTGAAGTAAGAAAAATGGGGGAAGGATAATACTGACAAGTAAATCCAGACTTTGAATCCAGACTAGACATAGTTGGCTGGTGTGCCATACCAGTCTTTATCATCATATTTCTTCTCATTCTCACATACGCTGTCCTTCCAAAGGAGGCTACCGGTCGTCATTATTTGACGACTGTCCCTGGAATTGGGTTTCTTCTTCTATCTGTAAGTAGACTTGCTGGTTTAGATGTCGAGCTCCTCAATTGACCGCCACTTAGCTCACCTACATCCTACCTCTCATTCACCGGCCTGATCAATGTGCCGACCACATCACTCCCAACGATAGTACATCGGATTCTATGTGCACTGGAACAGTGGTTGTTATCGTGGTGGGGGTATGGTTTGTCGTGATTAGTTGTAAGTTTCTGCTCCAGTGTTGCCATTTAGACATTGACTGGATACATTATTGGAATAGGCCTATTCCGGGTTCTATCCCTCCACCTATATGTGGTCTGGGAGAAGAAACTGGGAGTAAAGTTCATGACGGTCTCATTGACTTGCATTTTTATGGGCACAATTGCCCTATCAGCGATGCCAGTCCTTGTCACTGGCGCATCATACCAGTTCGGCGAGGTGTGTTATCTTAAGCCTTCAGGGAACAACTGGTCGTTCTTAGTTCCTTTGATTATCGTAGCTGTTGCAATATTTATATTGCAAATATGGACTTTAATACACTGCGTTATGAGTGTAATCCAGGGTATCTGGGTGGATCGGCGATACTCTACGCAGGCATCGAGAGAGTTGTACAAGGACGGGCGGACTTCTGTGCAATCTAATAAACTATTGACCAGCATGCAATGGCGACCGATGCTAACTGCGTTTGGCATTGATTTACATGTCGCTCTGTTTTGTGCCTTATTCATCATGGTACGGACAGAGCATCACTTCACAGAAGACACGTTCGACACATGGGTAAATTGTCTACTCTCGTTCCCAGATGACACGGATCGTTGTTTGCCAGAAACTGGGGGCCTGGGTCCAAGCGAGGACCTTGTCTTTGCATGCTTTCTGATGCTCGGTGTGAGTTTTTCTTTCACTTTCTGTCTTAATTCGTGCAGCCGTTTAATAACTAATTTTTGCAGATCTCCGGCCTATGGGGAGTCATTCTTGTTATGCGTCGCTCAATGATCCGCGGCTGGATACAGTTATTGAAGTCTTTCGTAAGGCCAGCTCGTTCTCCAGATATAGATCTGGAACATCATAATTGGAAGCGCTTCAGCGAAACAGAAAAGCATTCTGTCCGATCATGACAACGTCGTACTCTACACATTATACGAAATTACCGCTATTTTATGACTGAAATTTCCACAAAAGCAAACATAAAAGTACTTGCCACGTTTGGGTTGATTGAAATCCATACTTTCTTTTCAGTGTCAATATCCAAATATGACGCATTCTTATCAGCCCCAATGTCCTGGTTCATATGTATATTTCGCATGTCAGCTCATACTTTGCATTGATGCAGTTAATCAAATAAAATCAGCCTAATAATGTTAAGAGCTTTTCAACGCTCTACATTGTACCAGACATACTGATACATGTAATAAACATTTAATAGTTACCTAAGTTTGTAGCGAGACCATGTAAATTCATTTCAAACCAGAAGAGGAACGAGATTACACATTGATGCTGAAAGAAGAAACTAAACAACACTAGAAAGATATACTATGTACTAGATAACATTGAACTTTGCCCCAACTATTCGACAATCTCAAACTTGACAGACTTGTTAGGCTCAAACATCTCCTTCCAGTCATCCCAAAGTTTGGCAAGCTCCGTTACATATTTACCATGCAGTTCATCAACGTATGCCTCATCTATACCTTGCTTCTGCTGCTTCACTGGAATTGGCTTTCCAACCACCACATGCAAGGGCTTGCGGTGTGGGCAAAAGATGTTGAATCGACCTGTCGCAAACGCAACCTTATGCCGGACCACCCCCTCCCACACGCGAGCTATTATAGCACTGACACTGGAGTCATTGACGTTTATTCGGTCAAAGATATCGTTCTCACCAAACGCCACGACTGGGACGAGGTCTGCTCCGGTTTCGACTGCGACACGGACGAAGCCCTTCCGGATCTTGACAACGACTTCCATCGTGCCTGGTCGAGAAACGTTGTACTCTCTGCTACCGCCAATGGTAATGGTGATTGCTTGACCCATCCCACGGCCGTCATGGCCACTGGATGTGAGAAGCTTGGTGCATGACTGACGAGAGACACCGCTCAATCCGACAGAAAGTAGATATTCTCGTAACAGTGGAGTTTTGAAAGCTTCGTCCTTCATAAGAAAGGTGTTTTTGATGCCCGGGAACAGTTCAGAAAAGCCTGCTCCGTCTGCAGCCAATGAACCCATTGCTCCCCGGAAAGCCACGCCATGCGGATGATAGCCGAATATGTACTTTCTTTGAGGGGAAAGAGGAGCTGAGCGGTATAGGGTTAACGGAAAGTAGGATGCGTAGCTTCTCCAAATCCATGACTTGCGGAACCAGTCACTTCGGAACCAATTGGAGCCCTTTTTGTGGACATTGGAAAGGAATTTGATGTAGAGAATATAAGCAAAAGCAATGAGCCGCAAACGAGGCACGAGGAGAAGAGAATATCCGATAGTCGGCAAGATGAACCAAGAGTTACTGAACAGAGCCACAATCAGCGTCTCAGCAGCGCGTTTCCACAATGGCCGTGAGGTGCTCTTCCCTTCAGCTCTGTGATACTTTTTGGTGGTTTCAAGCGTCTGTCCCAAGCTATTCTGGATCTGCTGGAAGTCTCCACGGAGATCGTCTACACTGACTCCCGGTACTTCTAGTGAGATCTTCTCAGGGTGCATGGCCAGGTCGGCAATTTTTTCTGCTCCCAGTACACGACCTTCCTTCTTGCGGCAGAGAGCCTCGAGACGCGCAGCTTTCTTGACATAGGAGGCTCGGTTGCTCATGACCTTTGTGATGCCCTTGGCAAGTTCTGTGGACTCAACATTTGGTGCTGCTGTCTTGTTGGCATAGACACCTATTCCGAGCCATTCTGCTCGTGCCGCATTTTCATAACAATCTTGCCATGCAGGCAGAATAATATGAGGAACGCCATTTCTGTGTCATTGTAAGCTTTTGGCCCTACTAACTAGACTGGTGAAAGTAGACTTACTGGATGGCTTCATACCACGAGTTGGCTCCGCCGTGATGAACAGAAAGCACAATGTTCCCTGTCTCTAACATGGCCATAGGCTCGACTTCAAACCAAGCCCTGATGCGCACACGGTCCGTTTTGGTCTCCTCGTCGAGAGGCTTGACAGAGTCAACATACACATCGTCATTGTCGTGAGGGTGAATGGGTAGTTTCCACAAGATCTGGACTGTCTTGTCACTCCAGGAATCAAGGAACATTTTCAGTCCCGTCGAAATCTTGAACGCGACAGTGGGATCAGGCGCGTAAAGAGTTCCGAGGTTTACGAGAATAGTCGGTCCTCTTTTGAACCACGCGTTTAATTCGGGATCCTGCTTTTCCACAGATGCGCAGGGCAGTAGAATAGGCCCGCACGGGATTACATTGTCAGGCACGTCAAAAGGCCAGTCTAGTTCTTTGAGAGCTGGCGACAGGTGCATTCGGTCTGGCCGCCATCCGTCTGCAAAGGGGAATCGGCCCCTGATGTTGTTTCGTATTCTCCATTCGCGGATTTCTCGTCTACGACCGCTACCGTGGTATATTTTTGCCGTCTTCAACACGGCCATCGTGTTCCATGGAATGAGGTGCCAGGGGAGAGGATATGGGAAACCGGTACCTGGTCTGCAGTAATGTTGTTAGACATGTGAAAGATAAAAACAGTAACAGTGCGACTTACAAGGGATACTTCCAAGCCCATGCCGCCTTCTTTTGCAAACCAAGCACTATGTGACTGAGAGCTGTGGTGTTCATCAAAATGGCAGTATGGCCGGCATTATGCGCGGCATCGCGACCTTGCAGGAAGAAAAAGTCCACAACCATGACTGAGGGCTGCACTTTTTCAATAATCTCCAGACAGCTCTGGTACACGTCCACATATTCCTCTTCATTCCAGCCCCAAATATCCTCGATTAAAGACTTGAAGCCAAGGACCGAGCCCTCATACCCCGGAGGGTGGAAAGCGCCTCTTTTGCCTGTGCGAACAAAAACGTCCGTATTGGACGGACCGCGCACTGGATGAAAGTGGATGCGCGAGGCATATGTGGAATTGTAGAGTCCCGCATTGTCATGAAGCAGCTTGTCGACTCGTTTTTTCAGGACAGGGAAGGACCCAATGTGGATGTCAATGTCACCACGGAGAAGAAGCTCGTGAGCGAGCGCGAGAATGATGTTGGTTTGGCCATGCTCACTGTTTGCCAGGAACAGCACTCGAGTGTTGGACTCGGCCATGGCAGCTTTCACATGAATGATTGCAAGGAAACGATTTAGTTTCTTTAGGTCAGACTCCAGGAGAAGGAGCAGTGCCCGACTATATGCAATCGTGAGGTAACCTAGAGAGAAAAACCACGAGAAATAATAATAGGAAAATAAAATCAGAGTTTCCGAGAAAGCTTCGAGAGTATGCTGACTGGTTATCGTCAAGCGCACCCCACCTGCACGACTAAATTAGTTCCCCTGAGGAATTTATATCCCCAGAGGACTAATTCAGTTACTAGAGTTCCCTAGTTTCAAATGCGTGGTCGTGATCGACGTTGTATCAAGGCGACCCGAGGGTGGTCCTACACCCACATGGGTCCACAACATGGTTCAACCCGATCGCACATGGGGACTTTCCGAGGCTACTACTACTACTACTGATAATCGGTACTACTGGCCAAGGGATTGAAGATGTGACGAAGATGGGGCCGCTTAAGACTAGTCGTGTAATTCGTGCTCGGGACATATATAGCGTTTGTCTTGTACGCTGAAAAAAGAATTTTTTTCAACTGGTCTATAGAATGAGTTACAACTAAACCCTGGTGGCCATGGCGATACACAGCGGCTTGCTGACCCTGGTGGTCTCTAGCATCTCACCTTCTCTTTCAGTTATCTTGGTAATTATATCTCGAGCAACCATTGCTAGATCAATACTAACTTTTCGGCTCTTTAGATACCCATTGTCGTTCTTCTACTTGTTCTCCTGCGGCCAAAAGGGCCAGTGATCGAAGGCATTCCGGGCTCCTTCGCCGGTAAACATCTTGCAGGGGTAAGTAAGCTATCTGCTGTGTCACCGTTGACTGTCACGGGCACAACTAAGTCTCGCAGATTGACACAAAATATGGCTTCCTCTCCGGCAACAGCGCTCGTGGATTCCATTCCCTACACAAATCGTACGGCGGTATAGTGAAATTCGCGCCGGGGCAGGTGACCACCAACACGGTTAAGGCATTCCGGAACATATACGGCTCTGGGTCCTTTTTAAAGACCGGTTTCTACAAAGGAATCTCACGAAGAAACCTCTTTACCGCCACAGAACCGTCATATCATGCCCCCGTCCGAAAGCTCTTTAGCCCCTCTTTCAGCCCGGGCTCCCTGAAATCCCACGAGGGTGTTATCAGAGACTGCATTCTCAAACTTCATGGCGTCTATAAACAGAAAATCAAGACAGGCGGCAAAACACTGTCCTTGAACAATCTCTTATACTGTCATTCTGTGGACACTGTGGCCGAGGTACTTTTGGGCAAATCCTTGGGGTGTCTAGACAGAGGCCGTCCATACTTTTGGACAGAACAGCTCCCCCGAATCTTCTTCTGGGCAACTGTTAGAGACCAATTTCAGGGTTCGGGCGTCCCAGCTTTGCTCAAATGGATGCTGCGACGCTTTCTTGCTAAGGGGGTGCGCCAGCGTACGGAAGAAGCAAGAATGAGGCTCATCAATCAGTTTGTCCCCCCCTACCCTTTTTATTTTTTTCCCGGCGTTATTTGCTCACATGTTCACCTGCAGGCAGCTAAAGACGGTTCACACGCGGCGGGACATCATGGTGGAAGTGTTAGAGCGGGCGGAATTAGGAAGTGACCTGCCCGAATCGGAAATCGCCGAAAACTTCTCAGCCATCATGTTGGCTGGATTTCATACGACACAGAATGCTCTCTGTGCAACCATCTACTTTGTTCTCACACATCCCGGCGCACGTGACAAATTGGTTGCTGAACTCCAGTCGGCGTTCTCATCCTCGGCGGATATCTCCTGCGACGTGGCGCAGAATCTGCCGTACCTCAATGCAGTCATCACCGAGTCTTTGAGACTCTACTCGCCTGTACCACTCGGCGGAGCACGTGTGTCTGACGGCATGGTTGTAGATGGGGTCTATATTCCTCCCGGTGTATGTTTTGCTATCCACTTATACCTGGTTATTGATCCATGATAACTGACATTATATTGGGCTAGGTCGAAATCTGCACTTCCCTTTACTCCATGCATCGCAACCCTGAATACTTTGGCGAGCCTGACACCTTCTGCCCTGAGAGATGGACTGAGCAGGCTTTCAAGGCCAAAAAGGACGCAGTTCAGCCGTTCCTAATTGGCAGCCGGTCTTGCATCGCCAAGTACTTTGCGCAACAAATGATGCAACTCACGCTAGCAGCCTTTTTCCTAGATTTTGACTCCACCTATGTGGGACGAGTCAAGAACTGGGAGCGTGATAGCAAATGCTATGCCTTCTGGGAGCTGCCCGACCTGAAAGTGGAGCTGCAACCGCGCTGAGCGCACAGTGACTAGCGTTTCGCCCTTCTCATTCCGAAGTAGTGCTATTCTCTTGTTGACTTCTGCATTGGATCTGGTTTCGTTCTGCGTAATGATCTACTGCCAATTTACACACAAATCCCTGAATTGAGTTCTTCCCGAGAGGGTACGTATATGGCATTGGTATTATTAGGCCTCGTGGTAGCGTCATTTAGGGCGACTCCACCGTCTCTATCGAGAAGCGATCGTCGGCTTTGCTCTCCACCATCTGACCTCGTGGAAAGGCTAGCGATAGGTCTTTGCTTAGCGAGGCCTTGATTGGGTTGGACCAAGGGCAGAGGACAGCGTCCCTTGGTTCGGGGGTTTTTTTAAAGTGTGGAGGAGGTGTTCCTAGACTTGAAATTCGAGAATCTATTATTGCTGCCGATTATTATTCTAATTCTTCTTGGCGTCGTAGACTCGTAGTAGGTAGTAAAGTTACTAAAAAAGAAAGCGTCCCGTAGGAATCAATTAGTACTACGTACTTATCTCCCTATTGAAAGAGCTGAAATAAAGAGACGATGCTACTTTATTGGCCGTGCTAAGGAAGTCTACATTACGTCAAAGAACGCTAATAATGGTTTTTGATCTCGTGAAACCGGAGGATCTATACTTTTAAAGTGTTCATTTCACGTGTGAGCTCGGCCTGCCTGCGATTGGCGCAATGATTGGTTTTCCTTTACGACTCTCCTAATCTCATTTGAGGGTTTGGCAGCGATCTGCAGTCAGTGGAGCTTTACGAGTTACGGGGCCCTTTCCACTAGCTGCACCTTGCTGATCCGTGCTTGTGATTGCTGCTCGACAGGGGTTAAAGAGCCGAAAGCTGCTAATTTACATTTCTGACGTCTCAAGGATGGAAAAAGACTCAGGCGACAAACTGGAACCATGTCCCTTATCTTTCTTTGTGCTAGGTCCTCTTCCAGGACGTTTGCGGACATTGATAACAGAGGTTTCGAGCATTGTCCGTTTGTGGCTGCCTGATTAGGGGGTTGCGGTCGAGCCTACTATGTTTCCCAATCTAATCTCGGGCTGTTCCTGGCAACGAACGACGATGGTTGTAAAATGTAGATCGGGATAAAACCCGACCCAACTTTAAAAATGGTCCCTGGCATTATCTGAGGCTTGAGCGCTAGGCTGCGATTTTTCTGTAACTTGTTTGTCGATCTATTTCTCAGCCCTCGGGGTAAGTCTAGATCCGCCTGTGGTGCATATGAATATTCTACGCCGAGGGAAGCCCATATACTAAAGGATCACGGCTGACTTGATGACGAGTCTTTTTATCCACTTGGCTTTTAGGATATCCTACACAACGAGAAATAGGAGTACGTCGTAGTAGTAGAACATTGAACTCAGACAAAGGAATGTTACATATTGCGAATCTATTATTACGCCTTCCACCCTTTTAAGACGGGACATCTCGCACTATAATAACTAAAATGACACCATTGCGCGTCTTATCATCAATGGCTTCGACGAGAAAAGTGGGAAAACTTTTTGTTAATAATAATAATAATACGAATTCGTATTGTTTTACAAGGGTGGGCGGCTATTGCATGGATTTCATTGCGACACCCCATCTCGTAAAGCACCTAACAAATGCAGTACTAAATGCAAATAACAAAAATTGCTTTTAACAATTTATCGCATTCTAACTTGTCCGTAAATTTTGGCGTAAACTAAGCTTGTTTGCCGCATCTCACCTGACAATAATACCTTGAATAATGCGGGCTTGGTAGTGTTACTTGCATGATGCATCCAAGCCGAGGTTTCACACAACAGTCATGCTTGCATTGGGTCCCCCTCGGTAGTGAGCTTATATCGGCGATCACTACAGAATCTGGGCTTTTCTGACTCGACAAAGAATGTAGATATAGAAGACAACCCATGTTGGTGTCGTTAGGACATGCAGCTATATGCCCAGGATTGTTCTTATCTCGTGCTCTTAGGGGAAAATGCTCAGTTGAGTGGCAAAAAGCACTCGATAGAAAACCTTTTCACATGCCCGACTGGGGGTTCTCGCCTATCTCAGGCAAAACTTTGGGCTCTGAAGTTGCAGTCGCTACGATGCGTTGTAGATCTTATAGACAGTGACAACAATACATGACTCGGTCAGATGCAGCAGATACGGATGAGGAGAAACGGCTCGACCCCGTACCCTTCAAGTGGAAGTTCTCTTTCTTAAATTCACATGTCTCTCTTATCTTCATGCTCTTCCAAAAGAGGAAGGACGATGTTCTGCGACCCCGGTTGCCCCTCGGTGAATGAGTCAATGACTAGTATACTCATTGATTTTTGCGTCAATTTAATTGATACGTTTTGGCAGAGCGGGTGCCATCGACATGGTTCCTAGGCAATATCCCTCTCGCTTATGGCATATGACTGACTTGTTCATCGGGCAAGTCGAAATTTTGAGCGTGAATATGCACGATGGGTTTCAAAAAAGCAGAATGGCACTGCATTCTATAGAAAACTAATGAGGGGTATTACAAAGTAAGAAGGTCATGTTTCGGAAAGAGTGATAGACTGCAAGACATTGCCTTTTAGTTCCTCAAGATCATAGAAGCCCGGTCTTTCGAGCTCGACTAAAAGGCCGCCAATGAGAACAACGATGCAGTGAAATACAACATTGCTGCGGCAGATATGGGAATCAATGGCCATTTTGTAAAGTAACAAGGAGACGGTGCTCTAACAACTTTATAGTATTGAGGATAAAATCCACTGTTCCCCCAATCAAGCCCTTTAACAAAATTGGCAATAACTTTCTTCAAGAACCTTTACCGTTATACTATCCAGTTGAACATCGCAGTATATGAACACAATGCTGACAGTGGTGAACAAAACTGCCCAAGGAGCTCGACGAAGACCTAGCCTCCAGGGTGAGGCATAGACCTCAAGACAATGTTACTGTGCTCTGTGGTTCCAGTTTGGCTGAAATATTTCAAATATCAGAACACTGTCCAATTCATGCCGTACTTCTCGAAAAGTCTTCGGGGCATATATTCAAATAAGCGATATCCGCATCTGTCAAGTGGTCCCAGTTGATTATTAGCGATTGATTGATACATATTATATTGACGTTCCCAGGCAATGACATAGAACAACCAGGGAACTAAAAGTACTGATATACGTGCGATCCATCTGTCAAGTATATGTAGTCAACTAGTACCTCACATACATTAATGGAATTAATGAGATAACCGCGAAGTTTGTTTTATTTTAGATAAAAAAACCGCTATACAAATCGACATTACTTTTTGCAAGTGATCCGCGTTAGCCCTATTAATAGGCGAAGAAAGCAATATTCCGTGAAGACATTAGGGTTAGTGTTATTGTGCAAGAGAAATTCATTCCTTCTGGTCCGCAGCATCCCTCGTATAGAAAACTGTGAGAAGTTTCATATACTAATTGGCATCTCATATAAGTTCGCCACGACATCTAACGCTATACCTAATTCGAGCAGCACGGCGAATTTGGCCGACGCCAGTTTTGTCAGCAATCGGTCGCGTTGTTCTTGAGGAACCTGAGAAAACTTGTCAAACGTCATTGTAACTTATCGAATTGTCGTCAGTCATCTGCCATTTTGCCAAAAATTATAGCTACAAATGGAGACACAGCATTCTAGTGTTGCGCCTCCGGTGCTGTTCTGCTCAATATGCGATAAGCCATTCTCTAAAGGTGGGTCCGACCTCTCATTGTGCATAAATCGAGGAACAGAAGAGGGCACCGGAGCTGATAATTGAATCGTAGAGGCGCAATTGAAGAGGCATCTTGCGTACTGTCGAAAAAACCCTAGCCGCACGCGTCCTCGGTCATGTCGCGCGTGTAACAAGTCGAAAATTAAATGCGACTTTCGATCGCGATGCAATCAGTGCGTTCGCAGAGGCATTGCGTGTGTATACGATCACCGAAAGGCAGTACCTGCGCAACCAAAGAGGTCAGATGATTCCAGTAATAACAATGGCACAACCACAGGCCATCTTGGAGAGAATGCCATAGGGTTGGCTGGCGACGTTTCTTCGAATTTTTTCCCAAGCTCGGAGGACCTGGAGCTATTACCTTCGGCAATACCAGATGATCTATTTGGCCTGAATGATCATATTGACATGCTAAATGGCGTGGATCTTTTACCGGAGATTCCATTACCCGAACGAACCTGGGATGTTGCTCCTAAAAAGCCTCAATTCTACATCCCCAGCGAAGCATATCAGACTAGCAACTCTCCTGGGTTCAATAAGAAGTGGCCTGTTTTCAACTTGAGCCAACAAGTACAGGACATGTTAAGAGAATCAGATCTTCGTCTCGACGTGTCACTTTCCTACGATCTCTCACCATTTACGCCTATAACGGAGATTGCGCCCTATAGCTTCAACATGAACCGAATGAGCTCCGCAAGCAAGGCTTATGCAACAATGATTATCGACATGATTCGTCCTTACCCCCAAATGATGATGCGACGCGAGACCTTTCCCCCTTTTATACACCCGCACCTAACGGCTGATGGCGAGGACGAGCTGCCGTTTCCTCTGAAGAATTGTATGAGCATTGCCCAGATGTTTTTTGCACGAAATGCAGATACTCGGTCCTTTGTGTGGTCGACAATTCGAAGTGAGATGGACAACCTCGTTATCAACGTATGTTTTCAGTCTTCTCAATGATTATTATCCATGATGTTCATCCGTTGACGACCAACAACAGCTTCAGACTTTCTCCAAACACGAGGCACTTGCTGCATTGTCTGCTAGTTTGATGTATCTCATCATGCGGGCGACGGACAGTGACCCTCAAGATTCGGTAAATGACGTAGAGATGGTTTTCATCCATCAGGTATGCATATTTTGTTTTCGCGACGGTCGCCACAAGACAGTTAGCTCATGCTCGCAGATTATTTGTAAACGGGCAATCGAGTTAGCGGAAGACGCTTTCATCATAGCCGAGCCGATGGATTCTGATAAGAACTGGAGTGATTGGATATTTAGAGAATCATGTCGAAGGTCAGCGCCCTATCCTAGTTTCATCCAACTCCTCTCTCACACATGCGGTAGGATCATATGGGTTTGGTTTGCCATCAGCCTGGTTTTTTGTATTCAGTCCAATCTCCCCTGTCTTTTTGCTGTCACGCTACAAGATAAGCCTCTACCATCTAGTAAGACAGAATGGGAAGCACAAAATGAATCCCAGTGGAGGACAGAGCATATGCTAGCAGAAGTGCGAAGGTCTCAATTGAGTCTATTCATCGATCTGTTTGATGCTCACAGGACCAACAATGCTACAAAGTTGAATATTTGGAATGCTGGAATAGACAATCTGGGGATGCTTCTCAATTTCTCCGCAAATATGCTGAGAGATAGGTAATCTAGGAGACAACCTATGGTTTCCTAGACAATATTTGGATAAGAAAGGAAAACTCAAACACTACCATGGTAATTCGGTACCATCATACTGGTTCGGACCTTCCTTGTTTTCCCATCCCGCGACTTTTATATTGAAGAATTTCCCGGTATCCTCTTTGGTCTTGCTGTGCATGATATCCAGGGTTGCCTTGACACCGGTCTCCACGGTGAGATCGGCACTCTCGCCGCCCATGTCTGTCTGCAACCACTATACAACCAGTCAGTCCATCGAGATATGAAGACTCCACTACAGGTTTCCACTTACGCCGGGGCTTATGACGACAAACGTGAATCCAGCATCGACAAACTCAAGCGCGTACTGCTTTGTCAACATGTTCAGCGCTGCCTTGGTGATCTTGTATGAGGGGACTAGCAAATGCGTGTATTTATCTGCGTGAGCAATCGAGCCTAGGGAGGTTGAACTATTTCGTAATTTCACATTAGTAAAAATTTGGATTTAGCGTCTTTCAGTCTACTTACATATTAAAAACCTTCTTCGTCTCTCCCTTTGCTAAGATTGGTAGGAAAGCTCGAGTGACATTGTGGACACTGACTACATTCATATCGAATGTTTCTGCAAGATCGTTTCTACACAAAATCAATTGTGTCAGCGTAAAGTTCCCCCAAGTCAAACTCAAGAAACCTACGCGTCCACAATTCCTCCAGATGCCCATGGCATAAACCCAGCGTTGTTGACAAGAATGTCCAGCGGCTTTCCATCCAAGGCGCGCTCAACTTCGGCCGCCGCCCGCTTCACAGAGTCTTTGTCCGTTACATCGAGCTGAACAAACTGAACGCGGTCGGGATGCTGCTGTATAAGCTCCTGGAGCTTGGACGAGTTGTTCTGGCGCGAGGTAGCAAAGACTTTTCCAACCTGTGAGGCTGGCAAAGAGGCCAAAAGGGACACTATTCCAAAGCCAATACCGCGAGCAGACCCTGTGATCAAGTATGAGGCCATTATTTCGGTACTTCGATTTTATGTCTCAATGTTTCGGTTTGATTCGAGTAATTTTAACTGTAAGAAATAGAAATAGACTTCGATGCTGGATGATTCTGAATTTGAAGGCGTTCCGGGTCCGTCGTTATATAGCCCTCGTAATAACTAGTTCCCAAATTTATGTCCACTCAACCCATACTATTCTCCGTGGCATTTTGCAAATAATTCCGAGCGCTTGCAATTGTCGCCGTATACCATCGACCTTTTTGGAATAGCGCAAGCCGGCGATAAGGGATATGGCCGTTATGTATAGGCGAACTTGGCCGATGACATAATTGAGACTATATTTTTGTTCGCTAGGGTTAATACGATAAGGAACTTTGTTATATTTGTTTATTTGACTAATTCTAAATCCAGTAATTGAAATTTGATTAAGAAAGTTGCGGCCACTAGTGGATCTTGTCTTTAAAAAACACATACTATAGATACGAAACAGCTAATCTCGCAACGCATATATATACCAATTGACATGTATTCATGCTCCATGAGATTGATAAATTAATCAATTGATGTTTGAACAATTCCGACTACTTCTTATCACAATCTCCATTGAAAGGGCTAACAAGTCACGGGCTCGAATATCCTATTTCAACATACTCCACTATATAGAAAGCTTTATATGATCTGGTAACAACTACGGAGAACATTATTCCCCGACACAATTATTCCCATTGACAGGCGCATCCCCCATAGAAAATTTGCGGTTGTTTAAACACCATTTTTGATGCTCGTGAACTCTCCAGTACACATCATCCGCGGCTCTCTTTCCTATAATTGGGTCTAGATGTCCATAACCCTTGACTAGAAACCTGCGATAATTGGCTTCGCCAAATCGACGTCTCAAGGTCTCATAGTCTCGGAGTGTTGACTCTGGATCAAAAACTTCATTATCCGTGCCAGAAATAAAAAGAATTGGCAAATCCTTCAAGTTGCTTAGGTTGTTCGTTGTCAAAAGGGGACGTAGGTCGTTATCTAAGCATTGCCCTCTTGATCCCATGCGTACGACGTATTTTAAAAGTGTTGTGTGGGTCCCTGAAAAAAATCTGTGGATATTGTCATGTAGACCCGCGTTAAGGTTATCATGATTCCAAAGCAAACCAAACCCAAAAGAAGTACGGTGACACGCAGTCGAAGTGCAGATATCTCGGCGGTGCTGAACCGGATAGAATCGGAGGAGAACATCCAGTAGTCTTTGAAAGGAGCTTTTGTCCTTTTTTTGAGTAGCGACGGGGAAGTAATTTCCTGCAAGGAGTTCGTATAGACTGATTAGAAACGTCGTGCCTCCTTTGACGGAATTCCAATAACCAAAGATTTGGTGCATAAAAACAGAATTAGCAGTCACACCGAGGACATGGCCACGCGAGATCGTCCCATCGAGAAGCCCCATAGCAAGAGCAACAGAGCCTTGACAATGAGCCACGACGTATGGCTTTTTTGCCTCACGCATGTTTATGCTCTGTAACGCAGCGGCTACGTCAAGACGACTGTCAAATACAGTGTAGTTTCCCGCCACATCCCACTTCCAATTTCCCCGTGGTGTCAAGACGTAGCAACGATGACCGCGTTTGGTGAAGTAGTCGAGCATATTGCAGCGTACAAACGGTAGTGCGTAAAGGTTGAACTCCGCGCCCACACCGGTGATTCCAGGTAGAAAAAGCACTGGCGGAAGGTCTGATGTCTTACGCAGTTCAAAGCTCGTGTCTGATGGCTCGTACATTTCAAGAAGGGTACTGACTCCATCTGCAGCCATGACTTCAAAGCTTTCTGATGGTTCTCTTTTCTTCCATCTAGCGGCAAGCTTTGGTGGTTTCTGTGGAAATCTCATTGGGGCAAAAGGATGCAAGAAAAAGATCATGATTTGGGAGGTAAAATATACCAAAAATGTAATAAATGCTACGACCCGAGAAAGATTTAACGTTTCTATCGGCTGAAAGGTCCTCACTTGCCTTCTGAAATTTGGCCATGAGATATGTAGTATACCTATACCGACAACGGCGTCTCCCGCTTGCGAAATCTTAATATTTAATGTTGTTGTTGCTTTCCACACCGTTTTGAAGGAGAATGATAGACGGGAGTCGATTTCCTTTTGGCCTTCCAAAAAGTAGGTTCTCCCTTCCACGGAGAGAAGGTGTAGTGAATATTCCATGGCTTTCAGTTCAGCGTGTTCTTCTGATGGTGTGAAAAAGCGAACTTCGCCGTTCATTACTCTCAGTGTACGCTTAGAAAGTGCATAACAAGACACAGTGCCGGTACATTTTCCAGTGTACCGTGACTTGTAGGTACCTAAAAATGTAAGAAAATTACTCTCAAGTGTAGCTTCACATCTTACCTATTCCACTCTTACATATTTCTATTGTGAGATAGGCTCGTATCGCAGAAGATGATCCTTTCCCGGTCTTTTCAGCTGTCATAAAGCCCGTTGGTTTTGGCTGTATGCTGATATGCCCGTCAAGAATCTCCGTGAACTGCCATCCGATTGAATGTGGGCCATTCGTGATTTTATTTACCTCGTGGGAGGGATTCCCCCGGAAGTGCGATACCCTTGGCTTACTTGCAGCATCTATATTGCCATTCTCCGTTTCCATGTCAATTTTGACGCCCTTTTCCTCTGCAATCGTCTCAACTGTTCGTTCAGCCAATGCAGCAATTGTTGCCAGCGGGTTCACACCTAGATAGGTTCAATGTATTGCCAAATGCAAGAAATTTATGCCAACTCACCTAAAGCAGTAGGTACTATCGAGCCATCGCAGCACAGTAATCCTTCGTACACCTCGCTTCCAAACCCCGTAAATACTTGACCCATGTGGTTAGTCACCCCCTCACATCCTGTACCATCCCTACTCATGTTTGCTCCGCCAAGAGGATGAACGGTTACTTCTTCCTGCGGATGACCTAAGTTTAAAATTAATAGACTTATCGATAGTTCAGCAGACTCATAGGTAATACCATAGAGATACAGGATTCCAAGCCGTGCTCCTGCATTCGTTATGGCCCTTTTCATCATTTCCCTAATACTGGTCAAATACGTAGATCGACCTTCTGTAGGTCCTCGTAAAAGCACTTTGTCTCCTTCCATTGTCAGATACAACTCGTTGCTGTCATGAGACATGACCAAATATGTTGCTGTACGTTGTATTGCCCCACCCTGTGTATACGGTCCCATTATGAGAGACTTGAAAGAGGAATACATCTTGCCAGCTCTTAATCGAAGACTTCCACGCAGTGAGGATGAAAGGTTTCCAGTATCGTGGAGTTGCCGCATCAGCATAACCTGTATTATTGGACTTAGCGATTGTGGAATAGAACCATCTTGGATAATAAACCCATTGAGAGGGTTCTGAAATGGATCGCCACGCTTCCGGTTATCAATGGCCCCGGTGACTGTTGGACCTGGTCTTTTGAAGGCATGCGAGGACTCTTTCGATACACCATTGATATCAACATTACTGTTATATCCTAGATTACTCATTAAACAATACCTCTTAAAACTACCTATACAAAAATACTCACCAAAAAGCAACAAGTCGCCATTGCTAGTTAAGTTTGCGCCGACCAACGGAGACATTTGTAAGCCAAAGTCTCTAGAGCGAAGCAATATTTCTGTCGTTCCAATTGCACCAGCGCCGAGGAAACACAGGTCATTCTAAGAAAGATAGTTAGGCTGTATACAGGAGAAAAAGTCCGCAACATCATATAACACCTACCGCTTTGACCCAGAAGAGCTGCTTATGGAAAGCTTCGCTGAAAGATTGTCTTCCCTTGCCATGCAACGCAAAGTGGACGATATACCCCTTGTCATCAAGAGCCTTTTCTATAAAGCGTACCTCACAGCCACAAAAAATCTCGGCGCCCCAATTCCATGCGTCCGTGAGATACGTAGTGGGGATGGAATTTTTTGACCCATCATTTAGACCGGTGGATTCATTTCCCGAGCCCTCGTTTGCCTGCATCTCAACACCGGTTTTATTCCGAGTTTTGGTAAAGAATGATGTTAGTGGTACACGATGGAAATTTTCCTTTCCACCTAGCCATCTCGATTGGGCTTCAAGATTTCGAAGCTTATTCAAGACCGGGGCATCTTCTGGATAGGTCGATGGCTGCAGCATACTCGCCGCGCGTGAATAATCTGGATTCAGTATAATCAGCTTCTCCCATTACCATTTCTTTAGATGCCACACACATTTTCGAAGCATTGACGGCTCGTCTCTTATTTGCTTCGGCCATGGACTCATCTTTAGGGTGCTTTCATCGGCTTCGAGGAAAACTCCAGCATTGATCAGTGAGCAACCTCCGAGCCCTAATTCCAACGGTTAAGTCTCGGTAATGCTCTATGATAGCTACCATCATGGCTAACATACCGTGCGCGAGAAATGCATGCTGCCCTTCTCCCATGACAAATTGAAACAACCGTGTAGGATCGCCAGATAGGAATGGGAACCATCTCCAGATATCGAAGCTCTTAGTTGAGTCTCCTGAAATATTCATGTCCGCCAAACACCCTTTGAGAGTATAGGGGAAAGAGCCCGCTACTTCATTATCAGTATGTCATGAAATTACATATTTATTCAAAAAAAAAAAGCAAATTACGTCTTCGTTCCCAACCGAGCTCCAGCAGCGCAACACTCTTCCTTGCTCTAGCCATGCGGCTTGCTGCGACACCTGCTCCATAACCTGATCCAATGACGACGACATCATATTCCGGCCTCATCATTTCGAATGGAAGGCTAAGGTTTGGATAATTATCCGTCTGCATTTTTGTTTTGTTCGACATTATCATTATTGTTAGATGGTATGCATATAAAATATAATAGTTAGCACCACTAGTTGACTTATTTAGGAAGACCGAACTTTAGGAGGCGAGCACCAGTTCTTATGGTTATATGGCTAGTTTTAGAAAGTCAGCCTTGCTTATAGAATCTCGATAAGGGCAGGAACAGGGCGAGTGGCTTTTCTTATCATGTTGGCTTCTCGGCAGAGCCCCTATGAATGCTAGCAATGAAGAGTGCCAATGTGTACTAGATGCGTTTAGGGGGGCTGATGCTTCCCAATATTTAAATATAGCCAGTACAACCACCCTAAATCATGTTAAAGCCCAATAGAAAACAATATTATTGGCTTGAAATCGCCCTCGTGGTTATCTCGGCGCTTACAAGCTAAACAGTGGCTGCAGTAAGTTCTTCAGCAACGAGCCAAGCTAGTTTCCAGCTGAAAGCCTTAATGGCTAAACTCTTCTAACACGTGAAAGGCCCCCGGCGTATTCTTGGCCTTATTGGGTGGGAGACTTGATTTTCTAGCTAGAATAATGGAATTTCCATGTCTTGGTTTTGGTGTAGGGTATCACCAATTTGAATCATCACCACGCGTATGCCTGTTCTTAAGCCTGTTCTTTTACCTTCTTTTATAGCATGAACACCTGTATAGCTGAATCGATATTAGTAATATCCTTGCATCCCAGCTAATCAGGATTCTTCAAATTTACTGCCAAACCCTATACAGCAAAATCACAGACTCCCACCTGCTACAGCTGGACATGGGCCTAGCCTAAATGTGGTGAACCATTCGTAGCATTGCATACTTTCTTCTCCTCTAAAGAAACGATTGCGTATGCTTGTACAGTATTTACCGGGTAATGCGGCGGCTCCAGTATGTGTCAAACAAAATCGCTTGAACCAACGCAGCCTGGAAAATAACAAGTACTTATTTTGATTTTAAATAAAAACACGCAGTACAAGAAAAATAATTCCTACCATGATAACATAAAACACTGCGCAATTAGCTGACGTCACAGGCGGGGGGCCGAGGGGTCGACTGCAAAGGACAATTGTCGATGCCTAATTTTCCAA
Source organism: Talaromyces rugulosus (assembly GCF_013368755.1). Taxonomy (NCBI): domain Eukaryota; kingdom Fungi; phylum Ascomycota; class Eurotiomycetes; order Eurotiales; family Trichocomaceae; genus Talaromyces; species Talaromyces rugulosus. Next base: position 6,464,760 of record NC_049562.1, on the reverse strand, counting down.
AGACACATATATGTCAATTCATGTGAGAAATACACGCAGTATCAGTCTACTTCCGAAAAATACTGTCGAAACCATGGCACAACATGTTCTCCCGGAAATATCGGTCCTGTGTATTAATGAAGCAGACATCAAAGCGCTCAACCAAGCCCTGTCCGCCACGTGGCCGGCACATACGCAGTCGCTAAAAATAGGCACTATCTACGAGAGCCTGCGCAATCTGCCGAAGGAGAATCAGTTTGATTTGATTGTGTCACCAGCGAACTCGTATGGGATCCTCGATGGCGGGTTTGACGACGCCATATCGCGAACATTCTGTCTTCCGAAACACCATTACCGAGCCCTAACAGACGCGGCGCAGCGGAAACTGTATGAGCAATGGCGCGGATTCGCGCCCCCAGGGTCATGTACTCTGGTGAAAATGCCATCCGAGCTGCAGGAAACCAATCGATGGGGGTGTAGGCATGTAGCTCTGTGCCCGACAATGCGAGTTCCTAGTATCGCGACATGGAACCGGGAGGTGGTCTACGAGAGCGTGTGGAGTCTGATGTGCGAAGTTGACCGATGGAATTACCCAACGGGTGGTGATTCTCGAGCGGAAGACAGGATTAGTACAATCTTGACCACGCCTCTGGCCACTGGGACCGGCGGCGTTGACTCTGACACGTGGGCATGCCAGTTTACGCTTGCACTGAAGCATTTCTCTGACGCATTGGAGAGGCCGCAGCGGTGGAGTAGTCTTGAATGGACCGACTTAAACAAGGAGGTTAAAGATGTCGAGGCAACCTGGGAGTAATATCTAGTCTCACTACTGTCGAGTGTGCCCGTCTTAGTCCTCACTTTAATTTCGAACACCGGATCTAAGCACAACGAATCAGATCTTTTAGGCTTATTGGTTTAGCTGGGTGCCAAAGTGCAATGGGTTGAAAGTTGTCATGATACCGACTGGACTGTTAAAAAAAAAGGAAGTAGATATGGTATATATCTAGTGATCCTGTTCGGTAAGCCAGCATTTGAAGCAGCATTGAAGTAGCGATAGCCGTGTGAGAATTTCTCCATCGATACCATTACATCTAAGCGACATTATACGTCTTAATCTTTGTCAAAGCTTTTGTTAGCTCTCATAACTGTCTTCAGCTCCATCAAAAACTTACTTCGGCCCGGAAAAAACAAATCACTCAGGAGCGCTTCTCCTCCCAAGGACAAACAAGAGGTTCGTTTGGCCACAAACGGTTATATAATTCCTGTGCATGATTCCATTCATTCCAATAGCCATCGGAACTACTCAAAGTCAATGTTCAATTCCCGATAGCCCGCATTTTTCATTCAGCCTGCCCATTGTGTGGCTTACCTAACCTGAAAGACATGTGGAGCCAGCATATAGGCTCTCAATAAGATGCAGCAGACCACAATATCGTATGGTTTTCTCGCAGTCTTAACAAAGGACGATCGCGTATTTTTCTCGATGACCAAAGGTTCGTGGGCGTGCCCTTCAACGCCATTGATGTAAATGCCATTTTTGACGCTCACAGTCGGTGGTTTAGAGTAGTCTTCGTAATCGATTCCCGGGCCTGAAAGAGGGACATCTGCAGCCTGGATAATACCGCACGTATCTGTGATGAGCTGCGGCCATGCGTCTTGCCATTCGGGTGCCGGCCACGCTCGGATGGAGTAGTAATGCGTGTACCTGTCATGAACTCCTCGTTAGCACTAAGGAATGTGAATAACATGGAACCTCGAACCCCATGACTCTCGTGTGCGTTGGTGTTATCGACAGGAGTGCGAGGTTGGTGATGATGATGGTGGTTTGGGTTCTGGAAGTGCGATTGGATGACGAGCCGACACGTGGATTCCGTCATAATCACGACAGTTTGTTGAAAATATGAACTTATTCTCAAGTTAATTTATCTTACGGAAATTAATTCACTGACAGCCCTCTCGGACTTTATGGTAGTAAGGGTCTCAAGTAGAAATATTTTGCAGGTTTGCGTTATCTAGATAATTTCAATTCTAGCAAAGCCACTCTTAATCACCTCTGTGTTAGTAATAGCATACATGTATAAATTCTTTAAGCCACGTACTATTTTCCGCAACATAACGGCGTGCAGTTGAAGAGCAGATCGAGGCCATAAATAATCTTTTTGGTCGTCGACACAAGCCCCAGAGAGGTCAATGCCGGTGTTGTCATAGCCAGGCGTGTAAAGGAATTATATCATCTTTTGGATCAAAACTTTGGAACAATCATTGATTTTATATGTCCCTGATTATTCCTCCTCGCTATTGGTCAATATTCATATTCTTTTTTATACCGACCATATTCAACTAACCTTGAGGTTTCTACTGCAGGCGGCGCGAAATATGGGAGACTGGGAACACACTATAGCACTATGGACAGGGAGTTTAGCTTCTTCATAGACTATTTTGAAGTCTATGAACTCATCTAAAAAAAAATTCTTAGAAGATTTGTTGTCAGTTTTCTAAATGAGAGATAAACCCATGGAAAATACATACTCTGTTGTTGAATTTAGGGCTTTTGAGCTCTGTATATCTTTCTGGTCCGAAAAAATGGCAACATTTTGAAAATTTAGTAGATTATTGTGACTAGAAACTCCAAATTTTGAACTGGTAAATCAATACCTCAAGCTATATATCCTCAATACTATACGTACAGATATCATACCAACCTTATCTTTGATGGAGCAGGCAGTACTGGCCCGGCGTTATCTATCGCAGTAATATACACAATATCTCTCACATAGCGCAGTCAATAGCCATTACAAGTACATACGGCCACAGGGAGTGGAAAGCAGGGCTTCCCGTCCGCTCAGCCATACTTAAGCCACTCGCCGGCTGGTTAGTAATTTGGTGGGTGACCACAAGTGAATCCCAGCTGCTGTATGTTTTTGTTGCGTTTGTATATTTTTATTTTCTGTAAAAATTGACTTATCTACTACCTATCATTGTAATTGTCGCCTCTTGTCTGCCGAGACGGATCCCGAAGCGAATAGATGTAGTACATAGTAATATGGATACAACTTCAACAATCTTCCACCTCATACATATGTAAAACAAACACAATCCAAGGCCTTTGATATTTATTTATGGCTGTATAGGTAGGCCTCCGGTGTTGACCGATCTCGGAGGATGCACGTGATGAAGCACGAGATCACACCATCACGCAGGGCGTACATTCACCACTTCCTACTCTCTTCAACTTTTATTCGACGTTGACAATCAGCACTTGCCATCAAACCAGACAGGCCATGGAGGAGACTTTCACGACAGTGCCTACTGTCGATTTCGCTCGGCTCAAGAATCCCGCAACGAAAAGCGAGGAGTTGGCCCGGTTGAGGGACGCTATTTTCGTAGTGGGGTTTTTATACCTCGTAAACACGGGGTTGGAGGTATATCTCTCGATCAAGTCTATTCAAAACCGGATAGTTAAAGTTATGGATTAACAGGAAGATACCGTAGGACCTAGTTCGCGATACTCATGCACGTCTCCCTGAATTCTTTGATCTGCCAGCAGAGATCAAAGAGAAATCCAACATGATAAACTCGGAATCCTTTTTGGGATATACCCGCTTAGGCGCAGAGACTACCGCTACAAAAAAGGATTTCCGAGAGGCAAGTCCACGTAAATAATAGCGTGCGCTTTATACTAACTCTCTTCATAGCAATACGACTTTGGCACGCCGGGGATAGAACGCAAGACCGATCAAAATCAAGTTTGGGAGCGACTTGAGGGACCTAACCAGGTATTCAAAAATCGCTTACTATTTATTTACTATAAGGTATCAACCTAATATTTTGCACAGTACCCTAACATATCTGGTGCTGAAAGTCTGATAAAAAGGTACATCCACGAAATCACCACCCTGGCTGACGAGTTTGTGCACCTGGTTGCAGAATCCCTTGGTCTTCCGGCTACTACATTTGACGACTTTAAAGGAAATATGAGTCGTTTAAAGTTTGTCAAGTATCCCCCCGTCGCACCCAATTCCCAGGGTGTTGGACCGCATAAAGATTCAGCGGGACTCTTCACTTTTCTGTCGCAAGATGACGCGGGCGGTCTACAAGTCCTCAACAAGAATGGCGAGTGGATCGACGCACCGCCGGTGGATGGAAGCTTGGTAGTCAACATTCAGCAGGGGTTCGAGGCAATCACTGGCGGTATCTGCACTGCAACTACGCACCGCGTGCTTGTGAGTAGCTAACTATCCGGTTTTCCAAGCCAACCACTAATCGGAACACACACAAGGCGCCTACACATAGGACTCGATATAGTATACCTTTCTTCCTCGGAGTCAGGCTAGACCTGACCTTGGACGAGCTCAAGGAGACTGCCGCTCACATCGTCCAGTGCGTGCCAGTCTCCGATGACACGCGGAAGCGAGCGGTCGATGTGCCCAGCGAGTTTCTTTCTCCTCTTTACTCTTGTGTAAGTTGACTTGCCGGATAAAAGGAACCTATGAATTGACATGAGAAAACTAGTTTGGCGAGGCGCATCTCAGAAACCGAGTTCTTAGCCACCCGGACGTGGGGCAGCGATGGTATCCAGACTTGTATGCTAGGTATTCGCAGCAGACGTTGAAATAGTTCAAATGGACGAGTCTCAATGACATATGGACAGCCGTAACATAGCTGATGTAAAGTAGGTATGAATGTTTTATATTGTTATTCGTGGGTTGATATTACCGAGATTTAACAATCATCGCATTGAATAATAACAAGCCGAAAAGTTCTGCAGTTATACATACAATATGTAACGTCCAATATCAAGTAATGATCGGTAAATTGTGTAGACGTTTTATATTTGGCACTATGCCTATATAGATGTCAACAAGATATTAGCAATCACTTTATAACCATTGGCTATACGAGGCTATAAGGTTTGATTAGGCCAACAATAATAGGAAACGTAGTATTCCGTACATGCGACCTTAATTCTGACCGTAAACTAAAACAAACCAGGGATAGTTAGTAGCTTCGGAAACTTAAGGAACTTTAAGGAAGTTGCAATTTCTCATTAGTAATTACTCCGTATACATCAAGGCGCAAGCGACATTGGTTAACCACCAGTTGACATTATATCCTTCGTAGTCAATAGTATATGTACCTGTGACGGTGCCTGAGATTTAAGGCAGGCTGGCAGAAATATAAAGACGACCGCGCCGGCAATCTTCCTCCGACAACAACATAGTGCAGATTTTTCACCCGTGAATAATAATAATGCTACGGCGATCGGAAATGGCCAGGACCCTTGAACAGCCACCATAACCACACGTGCAGCTATGAAACGAGTGCTGACCAGCGACTATGGGGCGGTTTGATCGTCCTGGCCCCGCCCCACGTGCTGGGTTTCGTCCATTTCCCGTGGCGATGCAATCATCATGATAGTATTAATGCCATGTTGACCGGCTCACCGCGGGCATAATTGTTTGCCTGAGAAAAGCATCAATTGATCGCAGCCATGGTCAACTCTTTCGCCGTCATCAAGTCCCTGCCGGTGCTGGGCGCATGCGCGCTGGCCTACACCTTCCCGACTATCCCGGACGACCTGACCACCCCGTATCAGCAGCGTCTTGCGGTCACTGGCCCTAAAAGTGCGAATCCCTGCATCTTTCTGATTGTTAAAAAGTGCTATGCTAACTGAACACAGCGGTCTCGGTTGGCTGGAACACATATGAGAAGCTGAACCAGTCCTGCGTCGAGTATGGCACCACGGCCGATGACCTCGGATCCAAGGCCTGCTCGACCATTTCAACGACGTACGACACTTCGCGCACGTATTCGAACGCTGTCAACTTGACGGGCCTCACTCCGGCGACAACATACTACTACAAGATCGTGTCGGGCAACTCGAGCGTAAACCATTTCTTCAGCCCGCGCACACCCGGCGATACCACCCCGTTCAACATGGACGTCGTGATCGACTTGGGTGTCTATGGTTCAGACGGGTTCACGGGCAACGGCTCTTCCAAGAGAGATACACCCCCGTCGGTCGACCCGGAATTGAACCATACCACCATCAACCGCCTTGCCCAGACTGTCGATGACTACGAGTTTGTTCTTCATCCAGGCGATTTCGGGTATGCCGACGACTGGGTACTCAAGGTCCAGAACCTGCTGCACGGTGAAAAGGCATATCAAGCTATCCTCGAGCAATTCTACGGCCAGCTAGAACCGATTACAAGCCGCAAGATTTACATGCCTGGTGCCGGCAACCATGAAGCCTCTTGCGAGGAGGTCCCTTTCTCTTCCGGCCTTTGCCCCGAGGGACAGAAGAACTTTACCGATTTACTGCATCGGTTCGGTAAAACAACGCCGTATTCCTTCCCTTCCTCGTCCTCCAACAAGACCGCTCAAGCGCTTGCCGAAAAAGCCCAATCCCTAGCCCAGCCACCGTTCTGGTACTCGTTTGAATACGGAATGGTGCACATTGCCGTGATCGATACCGAAACTGATTTCCCCAATGCGCCAGATGGCAAAGATGGATCGGCGCATCTTGGTACCGGGCCCCTGGGCGCACCCAACCAGCAGCTGGACTTTCTCGAGGCTGATCTCGCCAGTGTCGACCGCAGCGTGACGCCTTGGTTAATCGTTGCTGGTCATCGGCCGTGGTACACCACCGGATCAAAGAGCTGCACCGAGTGCCAGGCCGCCTTCGAGGACCTGTTTTATAAATACGGTGTTGATGTCGGCGTATTCGGCCACCAGCACAACTCGCAGCGCTTCCAGCCCGTGTACAACAACACTGCTGACCCTAAGGGTCTCAACGACCCGGACGCACCCATGTACATTGTTGCTGGAGGAGCTGGTAACATCGAAGGCCCTGCGGACGTGGGCACCAAGCCCAACTACACGGCCTTTGCTTATGCGGATGAATTCAGCTACGCGACTATCAAGTTCTTGAACGAGTCGAGCTTGCAGGTCGACTTTCTCAAATCCTCCACGGGTGAGGTTCTGGACTCGAGTACGCTGTACAAGAGCCACACCGAGTCTTTTGTTGTGCAGTAATTGATAGAATAGACATAGCCCTCTGTTACATGGTGCTGGGGCGCGCATAAAAAGATGTAAATATAGAATGAATTTGTATTAAAAATTAAGTATTCAGCTTATAAGCCTTGTATACATGTAGTTTTTGTCATGACTTCATGGAATTCATGTCTTCGTCTTTCATTTGGCACCGCATGCATGGTTAATCTCGCACCACGCAATGGGCACCGCGATGACAATGGCAAGGATAAGAACTATAAACTCGTTAGTATCGACCCCAACACGTTTAAAAAGGGTGAAGGTCGCGCGTACGGCACACAAACAGAATATACCACTTGTACTTGCGAGCATTGCGCGCGCTGAAAATCGCTTTAACGAGGTGGTCATTTGCCTTGGCCGTGTTCTCGGCAGTGTCCTGCGCATTCTTGTTGATATCGTCAACGAGAGGCTCCTGTTGCTGGACAAGGATGGCCACTTCTTGTGAGAGATGGCTCAATTCAATTAGATCTTGCTCGATCTTGCGAATGGCTACGGATCTGTTGGCGACGGCAGCTTGAGCGTCAGAGGCTTCTTGCCTCCGTGCACCTTGAATCTAGATGAGTCGGGTTAGCTACATACATATATATACATAAGTAATTGAAGCGGTAATCAGTAATTAATACCTGAAAAGCTTGCGTCTGTCCGCTGATGACGCCTTCCACACCAGAATCAATCTCTTCCGCTGTGGCATCGGGATTTGCAATCTCATATCGCCTGCGAACTTGCTCCCTGAGGGTCCGGTCAAATACCATCTGTGACTTGCGCATTTGTTTGACTTCCTCCTGCAGGTTCCTGCCGAGTAAGCCGACCTGAGTGTGGACGGCCGCCGAGCCATCGGGATTGCTGCGCAACTTGTGCTTTAGGTCGGCCACCATGTCCCGGGTCTGGCGCAAAGCTGCCGTAATCTCGGACTCAACATTGTCGAGCTTGCGACGGGTTTGTTGATCTGTTGCGCTATTGGTCGAATCGAGGACTGCCTGCTGCGCTGCGTGCAACTGTCTCTCGCGCTTTTGGCGCAATTTTGCGATTTCGGTATTGATATCGCGGCATTTGTTGAGTATAGCTGTTGGGTTGCTAGATGTGTATTGAAGTTCTTTATTTCGTTAGACATGACATGGTAAACTGAGGACTATCAATTGATTCTTACCATAAGTATGGCCTTGTTCCAGATCCACGTTGCGATAATAATCCGTCATGATGAGGGGTGTCAAGGAGAGTTTTTCCAGAAAATATGCAAGAAGCCAGCGGAATTGAAGTGTATGCTACAGGATGTAAACATCAAGAAGAGAGTCCCCAATAAATAGTACGCAGAATACATCGCAGCCTAGAGACTTCCACTTATAGATCGTCGGCCCCACAAGCAGGAGGCTGAGGTGCCTAAAATAGCACCAGGCCAATCATGTGGGCTGTGGCTGCCCCACTACGTACTAGTCTCTTTCTGGAACATGGCTGCCTGGGCCGAGGCATCAGTTAATCAATCTCTATATTGTGATGTTCTTCTTCTAAACAAGTGACAAAATCTACGTAAACCTGTCTAGCTGCCCCTTCAAGCCGCCATCATCAAGCAGACTGCCAAACATGGCTGCCTCAAATAGGTAATTCACCTGCCAGGCATGCTGGCTCGCGTGCGCCAGAAACCACGCCAAGTCATCGGCCAGTCCATACGAATATGCTCGTGCCATGGCAATGCGCGAGCCCTCTGCCAGCTCATTCTCCTTGTTGGGATCGACAAGTCCTCGAGAAGCGTAGTCCACAGGTGCTTCACCAAGGTAGTGCCAGAGCTCTTTCAACAACGGATCTCCATGCGAGCGCTCAAGTCTCTCATGGACTTGGTCGCAAACAGCCTCCCCATTGCAGGATCCCTTCAGTGGACGACTAAATCCTGTTGTGTGTAAATCTTCATCAAAAACCTCGTCAATGTCGGCTTCTCTCTGGCCGGTGCTGCGATCGTTGCGCACTTTGCAATAACCTAGAACCGCTCGTCGTAGGAAATCATGCCGGTTATTCTGAATATGCCAAGTGAAGAGCATGGAGCACATTCTCACCCCAGGCTCTGACCATCTCTCGGTAAACATTCTCGCCGAACTGTGTGCGTACGCATCGTACACGCGTCTCAGGGCGTCTTCTGTAACGATGCCTTCTTCGGTGATCTCGCCGGTGTTAAGGAAGCTATTGAACAGCTCCGAGTTATGTATATCCGAGCCGACGTCGATGACATCGGTGCCAGGCGACCCAAAGGCAAAGTCGTTGATAACTGCGCCTCTGTCGCTGCCGTGAGCCAGCAGCTCCGCCGCCATACCCAGCAGGCTGCATTCGCAAAAGTTGACTGCCAGGGATTCCTTGCGCGTCATCTTGGCCGTCTTGTTGGATAGATTTCCAATGGACTCATCCTCCAATGCTATCTTTCTGCGTATGTATTTCAGCCCCATTTCCGCTGCCGTTCTGCGTTCTGTGCCTCCAACTGTGGCCATTGCATGTGCATCTGTTGCAGCCCATCTAATAACAGGTTCATATTCTGGAAAGACTTTATTGTAGCCATGCTCGTAAAAGAAGCCCATGTCCACGCAGTAGTTGGAGAATAGCACTTCAGGATCATACGCGCCGATGAGAAAATTCGCAAACCCCGACCCGAATAGAGCGGCGTTTGTCAAAAGCGGCGGTGGCCAGTCTCTTACGCCCAGAATGTCAATGACTGTATCCGACGCTCTCGTGAGCCCGTATCCTTTGGATGGTAGAACTCGACCTGCTTTATGTTGCTCTTTGCGCCAGGCTTGGAGTTCACTCGACAGTGATATTTCGGCGATTGCTGTTTTGGGTTCTTGCGTATTGAGTGCTTCGACTTCATCGAAGACTACTTGTAACTTGTTGAATGCTTTTTCGAGTACAGGGTGCCAATTTATTGATGGTCCTTCTGGTAAGATCGTGCGTGCCTCTGCATACCCTGAGCAAGGCACGGCGAATAGAGTATCTGGCCGTTTAAATGATCCCAAACCCCAGAAATAATTACTATGAATGAATTGGTTCAATCTGTGGGGTCGGATATGATAGGGAGTCTTGTTGTTTTTGGATGGGTGTTCCTTCGCCTCAGTGTGAATAAGGGTCGGGACATCTAACTGTGTTAAGGCGCAAGAAGTCATGGCAAGTATTTGGTGTGATGTTATTCAAAGCGAGTCGTTGGAATACTTTCTGTCGAAGAGATCCGACGAGTTTACTTTATACCTGTAGCATATTCCACTACTACTTGAATTAATCGAGTAGGCTATTTTTATCCACATGTAACTATATGTAAGCTCAAGTAAAATTGGAAACCAACACCGAGGTCTACCATGGGATGTATCAAATGGCGCAGCTGTGCACATCTCTCATGGTGTGCTTTCTACTCTTCTTCTATCGCTACTCATTGATTTTTTACTACGAACGACGAAAGCCGTGCTGTGGCAAATTTGTGGCTGGCTGGTCGGTCTTCGCTGGCACGGCCACGCCGTGCCTGCAGATGTGGGTATATAAAGCGAGGAAACCCCAATTATGCGTGTCATATTCCGGTCAAAGGATTTTGTTTCGTTGGTTTGAGTTGCATCCGGCCGTTCATGCAGGTGAGTAAGGCTGAAAAGTCATGCCGTGCTGGCTCTAGTTGCAGCCATTCGATAATGTGCCGAGCGCAAGTTGTGGGATGTTTTTTACGCGAGGGCTGTGTCATTTTTTCAGGCATGTTAGTGTAAGAATAAGCGTTTCAAGTAAACACTTGTCAAGGGAGTGTGTTGTTACTTGTTAGTGTTGATAAACAGTGGATAGGGACAATGATCTCTCACACTAGTCCTCTTTCGGCTGTCCCGCTATACCTCTTAACAGCCAATCATCATACGCAATACATTCCTAAATCTCCCGAGCACCAACGAATCACGACCCGGCAATTTGCACTCAGCACGTGACTTCCATCGGCCGAACCCGGTTAGCCTTGGCTGGGCAGACGAGACTGACAACAAGCGTTGCTGTCAGCTCCGTTGAACACCAGGAATCTCGAGATCTTCTAGCTCCCCTCGTCGCTTTACCTCCAATTCACAGTTCTATTCACAATGGGTGGCGGAATCGATTTCAAGCACGGAGGGTATGCTTCTCTGCGTTGTCGCTGGCCTGGCATTTGTTTGATGGATATGACGTGCTAACATGAATCTGTTCTGCTCGACAGCTGGGCTGGTACCTGGGGTGATGGCAGTAAGTTTGCCAATTCTTTTTTGCCATCTTCTATGCATATTGCGGGCCTCTTTGTCGCTTCACTTGGAATCGAGAGGGCCTCAATTGCATATCAATTGCGACCAATTCCCTAGTTATCCAGACTAACAGGGTTTCTGTTCTCTAGACTACTTCCCCCAGAAGGGCATCGCATCCTACACTCTCTCGCCCAACCGCCAGCGCCTTTTCCCTCACTTCTGGCACACTGCTGTCTTCAACACTTTCCGCCGCTTCCGCCACCAGGTTCTCTACGTTGCTCCTCCGTTCCTGATCGCTTATTCTCTGATGGACTGGGCTACTGAGCGGTATGTCCTCCTCCCCCCGCACCTTTTCAATTATACCTATCTATCAGAAAGGAGAATGTCTTGCTGACTCCGAATAGTAACGAGTACCTGAACTCCAAGCCCGGTCGCGCCGAGGCTTCCGAATAAGCGCGTTGTCTCTCCGAACTACATATTTTCGACTTTGGATGGATCGAGCGGCACAGTTATGGTTACGAGATGTGCGCCGTGTGGATTTGTGTGTGTATACTACTAAATGAGCCAAGGAGAAATACTCGATAAATAGACTACGTATCTATATTTTTAGCCCACCAGCGGAAATCAAACTTTCCTTTGTCAACCAACCCCTCCAATCTTTAATTCCATCAAAAGCAAAAAGGACAAGCAGGAACGACGATTGAGTGATTGCATTGGCTCGTCGGCGTATACTTGTACGTTTTGATGTTCCCTGGCTCTGGCCTTGCAACACCGTGGATGCGAAAATTCTGATATAGCCATGGCTCTGGAGAAGTCACGTGATTGCAGTTGCTGCCTTGTCGAAGCCACGAGGCTGACACGATCACTGTAGCTTATCACGACGTCCGATTACTTTGCGTGCAGCTAGCAACAATTTGGCAATGGATTGAGAGACGCAAAATGTGGTACTTGTCCTATAAACTATGTCCAATATTTTCATTTGATCACGGACAACCATAACATCTATATGCAATATCATTCAACACTATGTGCAAGAGAACAGATTCAACGCTATTTACAAAACGCTCCAAATGCAACAATATGAGACGAACAGAGTACTCAAGCCAGCGTAGACCGGGTCGAGTCTGTCTCGTCTCTGGCTTCCTTTACTTCGCCTTGTGGCGTCATCTCTACTGCGTGGTCATGAGAACGGCCCGCACTCTTCAACAGGAAAACCAAGCTGAGCGCGATTCCCAGGCTGCCGAACCCGATGCCCATGTATGCTGACCCGCGATACCCCTTGAGGAGATCAGGAAGGGTCTTGCCGCCATTGTTAACGTGTACTTCCACGGTGCCCGCAAAACCGAGACCGATAGAGATGCTATAGTTGACCACAGTGGTCACCAGTGATGCTGCGACGCCCTGGTGGCGACGAGGCACAGCATCGGACAGAACCACCGTTGCGGCTGGGAAGGACATGTCCATACCCCACGGCATCACAACGACGCTGACAAAAGTTAGTGCCCAGTATGTCTGATGCACCGGTGCAATTGCGAAAAACACATTTCCGATGGTGAAGCCGAGCATAGCGAACAGCATGATCCAACCCGGGCGCAGTTTGCTCATCAGCAAGCCCGTTACTCCGGCAGCTGCAAGGCCGGAAAGGGAAGCCGGCACGATTTGGGCGGCAGAAGCCAATGGGGTCTGGCCTCGAATATTTTCAAAGAACTGGAACAGATAGAAGACCCATATGCCGAAGCTGGCCCACCCGCATGCCATGCAGCCGAGGATGAAGGAGACGTCGAGATTAAGCGCGTGAAAGGGGATTAGTGGCTTTGGTGCGACACGCATCTCGTAGAAGATGAAGCCGGCAAGAAGCAAAGCGCCCACTATCAGCAGCACGTAGACGTAAGCGACTGACCAGCCCACGACAGGGGCTTGGTTCCAGGCGATGTTGACCAGGACTAAGCCTGTCACGCCCAGGGTGGCCCCGATCACGTCCAACTCGACGAGCAAGTCATTGAACGACAATCCCTTGGGTGCACTGTGTGTGAACGGGATAACAAAAATCCCAACGACGGCCAAGATCAAGCAGTATATAGCCATACACCAAAAGGTCCATGGCCACCAGGCCCGTTCCGACAGCCAGGCTGCGAAAACAGCACCCAGCACTGCTCCAGCCGGTGCCAGTCCTCCGAATAGGGCAAAGACCATTCGCTTCTTATTCCCTGGCGGGTACGTCGAGCCCAGGAGCGCAAGGGCATTGGGGAACAGCATCGCCGGGCCCAGACCCTGCAGCGTGCGCGCGAAAATAAACAACATATAGTTCGAATAAACACTCAGACCGGCAATGAGAGACCATAGGGCGAACCAGAAGAAGCCGATTATGAACATGGAGCGATATCCGAACAAATCGCCACAGCGGCCGAAGAAGAGAATAAAGGTACCGACGGTGAGCGAGTAGCCGGCGATAAGCCAACTCAAGATTCCAGGGTTGCTGACATTGAGTCCGTCGCCGATAATGTGTAGTGGTGCCAGACACGCACCGAGAGCGGCCTGGGTCATGAACTGTGCCATGCACACGACGGATACGAAGACGACCTCATGGATGCGACTGAAGTATTGTACTTGGGAGCGTATGGATTCGACGTTGGTGATTTGCCTCACGAGGTCGTCACTGTCGCGGTCAGTGTCTGCCATGGCTGCGAATCGTCAGCAGCGGGCGAAGACGTCGAAGCAGAAACCAGCGATATCTCTTTTCAAGTCGGAGAGGAGCAGTGGGTGACGTTTTTGTTTTCCCTCTTCTCTTTCTTCAGATACTAGGACATGTAATCACCCCGGCAGATTCATATTGACAGGAGATCACCTCATTACTTTGAAAGTGCAGACACGACAAGAGGTTGAGGGGAAGAAAAGGAGAGTTTGCAAACAACCCATACTGATGATTGATTGATGATGATGGATTGGGTCATGCCGAAGCCGAAACGAAAGCAGGCCTACCGAGCGCCAACCATGGTCCAGCCCGCCGGCCCACCGGCCCTGGATATCCGGTATACGAAATGCCAAAAAGTATATATCCGAACCGACTTTGTCTGCTCCGCAATAGTCACAGACAGATGCAATTCGGCGGCCGGGTTAAAAGGCTATCTGACGGGCTGGATTGGGCTTCTGTGCAGCAGTCGATGACTCGCTCGACTCAAGTTCCAAACTAACTTGAGTCAATTGCGTGTAGCTTCACCCTTTTGGGCTTGGCGGGCCTGAAAATTGAGGCAGACTGTTTCCGACTTCGCGTGGCGTGAATCGCGCCGAGTTTGACATGCCAGGGCAATCGAATCATTCGTCGTTCCCACAAACTAACTTATCTTGATTTTCCGGCGATCTTGGCCGTACAAAATCCTCCGAAAGCTATCCCCTGAAAGCAATACCCAGGAGTATTAGTCGCAGCACCTCGAACATTATTAATAATTACCCTAAAAACTAACTATGATTCTAGACCATAAGCGCAGCGAAGAGGCGCGGATGGGAGACTTGGAGCGGAAAAGACGAATGAGATATTAGTAAATATTAGTCAGGGACATCCGATGCGACCTAGATATATCCGAGAATGATGCACCGGGGTCTACAACAGTAAGACAAGGTTGAAACTGCACTTCAATAATAATAATAATAATATCTTCCCTACTGATGATTTTCTTCAGCATTAGAGTTTTGCTAGCTGTGTTGGCCCCGCGTGTGTGATCGGCGCTCTCTTAGACTCTTACAGATTTTTCCTGCAGAAGCTGCATAAATAAAGCAAGGAGAAAGCCATGCGCATTGCGACACGTTCCGGGTCAATGTAACACATTTGAAATTAATTTTATAAATTCCAATCTTTACTTTTATGCGCTTAGAAGAGAACCAAAGTTTTGCACATTCAAAATCATAATGTCATTTTCCCAGTTTATTGAAAACTTTCTAATCACTAATGCATTAATAACATGTATGATGAATGCTGGAACAAAATATAAACGTCTGATGGAATCATAGAAGGAAATAGAGAAAGAAAAAACTGTATTTACAATAAGAAAGTGATCAAGGAGTTCACCTAGGTCAATCCTGATCCAAGCGCCAGCAACAGACCGAGCGCCTTGTGTGTTCCAGGAGACGAGACGCTGTCGCTGTCGCTGTCAACACTGCCGGTAGAATCGTCCGAGCTCTGGGTACCAATACTGGTATCAAGTTGAACACCTCCAACACATGATCCATATCCCCAGATGGCATTTGCTGCCAGTGCCCACGAAGCCGCAGGAGAAACCACAGTCTCGACGGTATAGAAAAGATGGCAAGTGGCTGCCTCGTAGATAAACTGTGTTGGAATTTGGTCATTGTCCTTTGTGTATGTGTTTCGGTAGTTGATCGAGCCACCGGCAAATCGCAGAGGAAAGTCTTCCAGAGGGATGGGCATCACTTCGGCGAAGCGAGTGATGTCTGCCTCGCTCAGGATAGGTTTGCCGGCAGCAATGGACTGGTTCAAGTAGTTGAAAGCAATAGAAGAGTACGTAGAAATTTGATCCAGTTCGAGAACCTGGGAGCCTTTGATTCCACCGATGGCCTGCATGGGGCCCGGTCGGGGTCGGCCACCCAGTGCCACCGTGTTGGCACCCTTGGAAACCATGTGGTCAGTGAAGATGGTGCAGGTGGAGGAGCAGCGGCCGTCGGTAAGAACGATAATATTTTCCGGAGCAAAAGGAGGCGTCGTCGCGTCCAAGTCACCGCCGAGACCATCGGTGTTGATTGGGTTGTAGATCGGGTTGGCTTCGTCGGCAAAATTAAACTCGGCCACGATGGCAGATGAGGGAATGCCACCGGCTTTGTACGGGCCAAACAGTTCTGTCCAGTCTTTGAAGTTGGATTTCTGATCGGGCTTGATCTGGCTGTTGGCAGTCAGACCGCTGGCCTCAATCGTGGCATTGTCGGAGTTGTTGCCAGCGTTGAAAATGGTGCCCATAAAGTTCATAGCATCGTGAGCACGGAAGCGCGTTGCTGAGTAGAGGGTCTCATTAGGGAAGAAAATGCTGAACAAGGCAAAGCCAGAATCGACAGAGCCGCCCCCATTATTCTGAACATCAATGATGATCTTTGTCTTGCCGTCCTTGGTTGCGTTGCCGACAAAGTAGTTGGCGAGCTCAGCAAACCGGACCATGGTGTCAGACTCTGTCTCAAAGGTTGGAACTCCTAGCACGGCAACGTCCTCAAGACCAGGCTCCTCTGGGTAGTAGCCGACCACAAGATTGTGCTCTTCTCGCATGACCGGGACTGGGTACGACTTTGGTGGTGGTGTGAACGTGCTGCTCGGGGTGACCACTACTGATGAGGACGGGGATGGGGTAGTAGTAGGAGATGGAGACTGTTTTTCCGGTGCCTGGGTTGCTGCTGCTGCTGCTGCTACTGCTGTGCCGCACAGCCCTTCGTAGAGCTTAGAACCCGAAGTAAAATTGAACCCATCAGCGACTACCGCGACCACATCGTAGGAAGCAGTAGTCCGGTTGGCGAATGTCAAGCTGTAGCTGTCAACTGCCCGCCATACGTTGTCGAGTGTGAACATTGAGCTGACATTGGCACCTGAGCCGTCAACAGGAAGGTTTCTGACCATCTGGTTAAAACGGGCATCGGGATCTTGGAAGTTCTGGGACCAAGACATCGATTCGAGTGCTGCCACGGCCCCGACGCCGTTAATGTACGCAACCGGGGAGACATTCTCGACTCCAGTAGCAAGGAGCAAGGCATCCTCTATTTGAATGTAGTTAGTTTCATGAAACTCTTTTTTTAAGAAAACAAATATGATAGTGACCTACGTAGAAGATAGAGTTGGGGAGAAGTGACTCCGTCCGTGGAAATGGACGCGAGGACCGAATGCGGTGCCTCAAATGTGAAAGCTTTCAAAGAGCATAGCTTAACACCCAGATGCCCATCATTTGCTAAGTTGAGAAGGTCTAAGATGTCCGCGTCAAACTCGTATTGACTTGAGTAGAAGCTCTCAGTCGCAGCGCCTCTAATTCCTTGAATACCAGCTCGAAGGTTGACCCGACTCGACAGGTACGAGGCGGGTGGCTTGGCCAAGAGTTCCAAGTCTGATTGGAATTCAAGATATTTCGCAAATTCGTCGATAAAGGCAACAGCCTTGTCGGACTCGAATGGCATCGACATCAAGCATTCGGCGGCAAGCTGGGGCGAGACTAGTGTAGGAGATCCGCTACCGGAATTCTGCTGGGAAAGCTCAGTGATCTCAGCGCAAGGCTCTTTGCCGAGAGCACCTGTCGCCAGGATGGCAACGAGGCCGCTCGCTATTGTTTGAATATTAGAGTGCATGGTGGAATGTTTCCCGTATCAATGGAAGACTTGGTCCTATTCATCTCTTTAAGAAAGAGCGCGACGAGGGTTTAAGTATTACTACTCCATTTGCCGTGCTAAGTGTCACTAAACAATATTCATTTACAAAATTATTAGTATAACTCACGGCTGAACAGGAGTGAATTTCCCCGGGCAAGCCAAATTTAGATTTCCATAGCCCCATAGTCGTGAATGACCAGAACAGAAGCTGTCACAATACTAGTTAAAACGACAATTAAACGACGACTAGAATTAACGCAGAGCCACCTGGTAGGGACTACGAATATTATTTCCAATTACAGTAAGTGTTTCGTGAGCAAAGCCCTACGGACTAATCCACCCGGACCCGCAACGTTGCAGCCGCACTAAAATGTCACAAATAAAATACTCCGTGCAGCTGTCGCTGTTCAGCCCCTGTTGGTTGGATTTGGCCAAGGCTGCACAAGCATTGTGGAGTTGGCTTTTGTTGGGCCTCCACGAGATGAGGATGAGCATTAAGAATCGAATACCGCATTAGGAAAAAGCATGCAATTTTGGAATTCAGTTTCGACTACATACAGACCTACGAATATGGTGTATCATGCGCCAGCTGACAGTCAAATATGTATTTTTAGACTAAAATTTGTGCAGTTCAATTTCTAATTTTAGCCATGGGGTTCTACATACGATGTAATCAGTCAATTCGATTGATCAGGTAATCGCCAATAATAGCTAACCATAGTACTCGCTTAGTGATCAATCCTAATAACCACCTTAGCGAAATGTTTCTTCTCCTGCAGCCGTCTGTATGCATCCTTAGCTTCTGCTAGCTCAAACACCACGTCGTCCACCGCCGGAACTATCTTCTTTTCATCGACAAAGCGTACTAGTTCTCGGAACTGGCTTCTGCTTGATGCCAAAATCCCGCGGACTATACAGGTATGCATGAAAGCCAGAAACAAAGGTGCCGGATCGGTGGCTGGGCCGACTCCTCCAGCCAATACAACGACACCATCCACTCGCACTGCTGTTAATGACTGAGGCAGTGTCTGGTTGCCTCCAACATCGACGACAATGTCAAAACCGCGCGCGTTTGGAGTCAAGGCACGAGCTATTTTGCCCCAGTCTTGAGGCTGTTCCACGTAACTGACCGTGTGGGCAGCGCCGTACTCCTTAAGTCGAAGCGCACGATCCTGTGTCGAAGTTGTAGCAACGACAGTTGCACCAGTAGCTACAGCAAGCTGTAGTGCCGCGATACTCACGCCACCGGTGCCTTGGATAAGAACCCACTTACCGGGACCTGGTTCCTTGCCCTGTACGCCAAACAGCGCGTTCCACGCAGACGTCCAGGTACATGTCAAGGTTGCTGCCGGTAACCACGACAGAGATTTGGGAGCATGCACAAGGGCCTTGTCAGAAAATACACCCTTGGATCGCAGGGTCCCATCATCTCCTTGTCCCAGCATAACAACGGCATCTGCAATGCCAGGTAAAGCATCGTCGCCGTTGGCCGCGACAAACTGCGGTCCCACGTGCGTCACTACGTGGTCACCAGGATGGAACCCTTGAACGGCTGAGCCCACTGCCTCTACGACGCCGGCACCGTCACATCCAGGGACGACCGGTGGTGTTATAGGTCCGTTGATACTCTGTTGAAAATCAGCAGCGCGCCACCTTCATCAGACTATGGGTACGTACACCTGGCTGGGCGATCATCAGCTCACGATAGTTGAGGCTTGCGGCATGCAACCTGACTAGGACATCGTTGGGGCCTAATTCGCTTTGCGAAGGTACGCTGACATTGTTCTGGTATTCCAGTGAAGTCTCAAAGCCTTCTTGGCCAGCCAAAATCCATTGTCTAGACATTGTCAAATGTTAGAAGAGAGATTTTTAGCGTAGACAGAATGAATTTTGCGTGTATTTAATGTTTAATTCAGGTTTAAACGTTGATAGTAAATTTGAAGTCTCAAAAATCAACGTTGAGGGTATCGGCACTTTATATATATTCAATGTTCAATGACCCAGGAACACCCCATTTTTTAAAACTTCCGCATCAGCAACGACTCTTCTGAATTAGGAAAATCAGAATCAAGTTATCGAGCAACTAATGTTCCGCTTTGTAAGAAATTTCTGTGATTAATGAGCGCAACATCCATTACGTTGTTGAGAGGCAAAACATGCATTACCCTTTTAGGAAAATCAGATTAAGGCTCTAGCCGTTTCCGCACAAGATAATGTTCGGGTTAGCCAATAAAGGGCTTGGCCTTTAACTCTAATGCCCCACCTGGGGTAAAGCCGGATTTTCGTTCGTGAACAACGGCTTCTCTTCTTCTATCCTCCATGCATGCTTTCTTCCGGGTGAAACCATGGAGAACACGAGTCTTACTTTCTTGAACACGACTAATGCGCCGAGTCTCTCTCAGCAAGCGGCAAAGCGAGTGAGAGGCCATGTTACAAAGGCGAATTTTGCAAAAAGACGCCAGCGGATGGCCCGCCCTGTAGAAAAGCCAGAAAAGGACAGCACTATAACTGATCCCTTTTTCTACAAAGGCGTATTAAAAAAGCGGCCACAGAGACAAGATGATTCGCATGTTGCTTCCCAATGTCAACTATGTACCACAAGTTTAAGCAGCAATGCGTGGCTAGAATCCCACCACGATTCCCACTACGCAGACATGGCGCATCGTCGCCAGGCACTTCTTCTCCTTGCCTGCATACATCGTCCGAGAAATATAAGCGAGGCTGCCTGGGTTAATCTTATCGTCTCGGAGTCTGCGCTAGTCGAAGCGACCATGGCTATTGGAACACGATTGTGGTCTCCCCGGCCGTCGTGGCAGCGGCGCGCAGGGACGCATCAATCCAAAGCCCTAAATTTCACGATTCAGAGAATTGGCTCTAAAAGACCCCAAACTGAGGCTATGCTTGCAGCAGTTTCTACTATGGCCTTTGCCGAGCGCTTAGCGAATGACGATCTCGCCTGGAATGTACATATCGATGGCTTGGCACAAATGATCAGAGAGAGACACTCTCAAGGCATGAGTCTGCCATGGTGGCTCCATGACATTATTATCCTGTACGTATGCCGCTGGAAGTTGAACGAGCAGGACTGACTGTTAAAATAGAGACTCTATTAATCATGTCTTCAATTTCCCACGCATATATCATAGGAAGATCATCAATGCAATCGACGATGCCGGCAACTCGTTGATCCTCCAGGCAGCAGAATTATCTGAACATCTCATCGCATTTCGCAAGTTAATCGATACATCTAACAAACACTTGAATCCGGAGTATGTCGACCAAGAAATCGAAGCACCGTTTGCAAAGTTGCTTGACAAGACTCGAAATCTCCGCAGAATCAGTGACAATAAAGCCGTCCACGCCACGGCACAAACAGTTGAAATAATTCTCTGCCTTTCGTGGCCCTGGAAGAATGCACCTAGTTTAAACATTCTCGCTGATGAATTAAAAGAAACCCTTCTTCAACTACCGATTAGAGGCTGCTCGTACATGGATTTTACATCCTGCCAACATCTCATTGGGGCAATAGTTGCCAAACAGAGCACAAGCACGCAAGCGTGGTTTGTCAATAAGCTGACCAATGCTGCTAAAGCAATGCGCTCTCGCGGCTGGCACCAACCATTCGAGGTCTTAGAGGAAGGATTTCGGTCCGACGTACGCCTGACTGAATGGCTTCAGATTCTACGAAACAGTTCCTTAGAATGGTTAAATTGATTTAAGTACTTACATGTGCACTTTAGTGTTTATTTTTTGATTATTGGCTGAACGAGTCAAGTATTTGTCAGGCGTTGGACTCTATGGGATTATTAGTGTTTTTTACCAATACGCTGTCCGTACCGAAACTGTTGATGAAACACGGGCCCTAACTAGTAGTGGATCCACGCGTCTTTAATAATACTATATTAGGCAGTGATTGCCTGCCATTTTCTCAAGAGGATACTGGTCCCGGATGAACAAGATCTGTTGGCACCCGATAATAAGCTTTAGAAATACACCCGGAAATAAACAAGATTATAAATAGCTCCCTTGGCAATCCACACTTACCTTTCTAGCCAACGAGATATTGTTGCGAGCAAATGAAAATTACAAAATTCACCGACCAAGTTGGCGTTTGACACTAAAAAGCTCAGCCGCACACCGGTTAACCAACCGCCAGGTATGGAGTCGGTAGTGTTGTTGTTTGCTCAGCCTTGGGACCTGCTATTATTATTTTTTGTTCATGTGGCCTGGACTAATAAAATTGTCTCCATTATAGCTGGGGTTATTATGGATGCAGCTGTCGCCTCTTATATTACGGACATTGCCGCCTCTTTTTGACCGTCCGTAGTAGCGATCGCACTCACTGGAATAAACCATACTTGGAAAAGAGACATAATGGGGAAACTTGGTCGGGTCGTGTGCATTGCACTTCCTTATCTCTTGACTATCGGTGCTCTTTTGAGCCTGATAGCCGTTGGCGTCGGCTCGACCGACTCGAGTAGCTCAATGACAAATGAACTATACTTTCTGAGGGTAAATATTTCCCTGAATTTTCACAAAGTGAGAAAAGTAACTAATAAATCACAGGTTGATCTGTCCAATTTGACCAATGCTACTACTTCCTCAGCGCTCACCCATCTCGCCGAGTCGGCCATTCGAAATGACACAAAGGCCAAGGAACTTGGCGAAGCGCTCGAAAAGGCTGACAAGGATGCCGAAATTCGCGATTTCTACGACGTTGGCCTTTGGGGCTACTGCACGGGCAACAAGACCAGCAAGGGCGACTTTGACGTGGACCACTGCTCGTCTCGCAAGGCGATGTTTTGGTTCAACCCTACCGAGGTCTGGGGACTAAATGAGACCGGTATTGACGCACTGTTCCCGGAAACGCTGCAAAAGGGATTGAGTGGCTATGAAAAAGCTGCCAAGTGGTTGTTTATTGCATATGTTGTCGCCATTATCTCGACTGCCGCGGAGCTGCTGGTTGGCATCGGGGCCATGTTTAGTCGATTGGGCAGTTGTATCACGACTTTAGTTTCAGGTGTACGTTCCTATGGATGTTCGGAGTGTTTTTGATTTTTTGTGGCTGACATGAACCTTTAAATTTAGGTCTCTACCTTCTTCACCCTTGCTACCGCAATTACAGCAACGGCTCTCTACGCCGCTCTCGATGGCCTTTTCAACACCACCCTCAAAGACTACCAGGTGCACTCCAGCCTGGGAGCTCGTATGATTGCGGTCGTCTGGCTCGCTGCCGCCTTTTCGATTGTCAGTGGCTTGTTCTGGGCATTGAGCTCGTGTTGTTGCTCGGGCGAGTCCCGCGGTAGCCGTCGTGGTGGTCTCGTTGTTGAAAAGGCCCCTTATACCTACGAGCGAGTTGGGTCGCCGTACATGGGCAGGGATGGCGCTGAGCCTACGCCAATGTACAATGGTCGCCAATCGGTACCACTGTTTCCTGCTGCTCCGCAGGCCGTATCTCGTGGCCAGGATGGGTTTGAGCCTTACCGGCACGAACGGAGCGTGAGTGGAGCATAGAGAGGCTACGAAGGAATCATTCAACGCATGAAACCTGCATTAAACGACTTATGATGCATTCTAGATGGATGAAAATCAGGCTGGTCCTTTTTTGTATATACCAGTAAAGACATGAAGTCTGTTTCATGTATAAGGTGGAGAATGTAACTCGTATTATCATTGTCGTCTGTGCCAAAAACAAAGACATGATGATATAATTTTAAGACACTGTTAAATCACCTAATTTTCAAGTACTAGATGAATATCCGCCTCAAATTTGGTATATGTGCTAATTATCGCGGTGTGAAAACACTGATGCGGTGCCAAATGGTACTGAACGCTTAGAACGTAGAATCCGTGTTTTCTAGTGAAAATATGCCCGTGTTTGTCATACATTTGTGCGTTGCCCATAAACCAACCCCTTCCGTGGAGGAGAAAGAAGATTGGGATGGGGTTGTCGGCATGGCTTGGCTTGGCTTGATCTTTTTCATCGCATGTCCGAATATCCAAAGGCAAGGGGATAAAACGTTAAATAGAGAATAAAATGACTGCAATGTGTATCTGGGCATGTTGAAGCTGTTGGGTGTTGCTAAGAATTTCTTAAGAACTGTCTGGTGGAGATAGCAATGGCTCCTTCAGAAAATGGGTTTATTGGTCAATTCTCATGCTTTCAGAATGTTGGTTGATTCATGTTAAAATAAAAGACGTACTTAGGGATCTATCGAAATGGAAGCTAGAAATATACCTTGTAGGCAAGGTTTTGTAATACCAGCTAAAGAGTGCGACTGGCAAAAACTATCATCGGACACCTTGGGAAGTCCTCATCACAGCTAACCATCGTTTCATATGCCAATGGCTTATCGGAGGTCAATCAAACTCTGCTGCAGAGCATCAACAAGGGCAGTTAACTCCTTTCGTCTCTCTAGCTTGTCAGTCGGCTCGGCGGCGATTCGCTGGACTTCTTCGTCTGACATCTTGAGAACGACGGTTGGATCGAAGATCGAGGGAAGTCTCCTGACGATATGGCGTTCAATGACCTGGCGACAGACATTATCAACAAATGTTTTCCTAGCAACCTATAGTGGAATATCGTTGTTAGATAATTATCTTTTTGGGTAAAGATGGGCCATCGACGTTGTAGTAAGCATTCAATGCAGACTGGGCTTCTTTACAAGCTTGTTTTCGCATATCAACTTCAGCCACGTGACCTGTGAGCTTCTGTTTGAGATTTGACTGATCTTGACAGGGGTTATCATCAAGACGTGCTTTTTCAATGTATTCTCGAACGTCTTGTAGACGATCTTTTTGTATGTTGTCGGTAAAGTAGTGATTATATGTAAGAGGTTGGAATTTTTCGTCCTCGCATATTTTTCGCAGCTCCTCCATTGCTGCAGCAATGTTATTCTTTAGTATTGAAAGAATGATCTGTTTCACTTCATCCTGCACGCGAGGTTCCATGATCAATGTCTTTAAGACAGTTCTAAAAACTGGGAAACCAATTTTTGCGTGATTTGGACATGGCTCTGAGCAATACCTTTCCACCGACTTGACTGTTCATGAAAGAGCCCAGCAAGAAGCGTATGGTTGTAGCACCCAGGGAGTTCTTGCCCTCTAGTACTTTGGTAAATCTATTTCAAAATTTAGCACTTTTCGTACAGTGTCCTCTATGTGTCTCACATTCATTATCCACTCCATATATGCTTCTTCTGTCATGTATCGCGGATGAGATGTATCATAATCGTTTGATTGTGGTTTGTCTAGTTTACCCCACCACTCTGTAGTGTACTTAATTGCGTTTTCCCTCATGAAATTCGAAAATCTTTCGTTGACAATATGGATCTCTGCCCTTAACCGATTATGGATGTGCTCTCCGTCGTGTCTGAAAAAGTCCCCGGCTACGGCACTTGTCTGGTATGTTCCGTCGACGGCTGATTGGACAAGCAGTCTGAAATTCATACCGAGATTAGAGAGAAACAGTCTCTGGTCTGAGATCTCAGGCCTCTCGTCTCCAAGTTCATCCAGGCGCCTCTGAGTTCTATCCAAGAGGATAGATATTTCCGAGCGGACACTTGGAAGTGCCTTTTCTATATGTCGTTCAAGCAGCGACTGAAGGAAACCTCGTAGGGAGTTTATTCCCACACGATCAAAGTTCAACCCATGATCGCGCCAGATACGTTCCTTGAAATATTGGACCTCTTTCTGCTGTCTTGTCTCTGGGGTTATACCTTCAGCAAGCTCCTGAGGAGTCGGATTCTTCAAAAGGAAAAAACCGAGCTTCAACTGTGTCGCGCCCTGATTTCTAGCAAGTAAGGCTACTCTCCCCTCGGTTCCCTTGTTGATTAAATCAGGCTTGGTGATTATTCCCACTGTCCTCTCTCCTTCTGTGTCAAAATAGCGAGCTTTCCTCATGATTGGCTGAGTCTCAATGTCGCTTGAGGCGGGGACCACAGTGAGGATGATCGTGCGTGTGCTTTCGAGGTAGGCGTCGACGAGCGACTCCACTATTTGATTATCATCGGATCCAGATATGAGACCTGGTAAGTCAACGACTGTCAAATGGAGGTCCGTGGGCCCATTTACTTCTATCCGTAACACATCTGCTGCAAACGATGGACCTTCGACGCCCATCAACTTGGAAACCTCCTGGATCACTTCCGGCAGCTGTTCATAACCACAAAGCTCACGGTGATATTCCTTAAGATGCAAGGATTCTTCCTCTACCCGGGAACTGTGCGGGATAATGGACGCGTGAATAGAAATGACGCGTGAATAGAAATGTATTCGTCCTGTGAGTGACGAAGGATAATTTCCGTAGCAAATTTCGTACAAAGACCATCGTTTCGAGGGAATGGAATACGTGTTATTCCTTCAAGTACCGAGCTTTTTCCGGCAGACTGATCGCCACAGACAACCAGTTGAGGTAGTGCAATGTGCTCACCGATGCCTCTCGCGCGGACTTTGTCGATTTGATTTAGACGTCGTCGGATGCCGTTGGATTCGAGACCATTTGAGGGGTTTTTGCGGTTTCCTTTTGGCGCATCTTCGCCGTTACTCACGGCCATCACTGCTTTGTCTCGTGTCATTTCAAGTTTTGAATATGAGTGTATCTTTAGTACTTCAAATGTTGAAACTGCAGGCAATTTGCTGGGGAATTTATGTAGCGGGTGTTAGGCAACCGTGACCCAGGCATTTGGAAATTTTGGTGTTTTCTACGCGAAATAATTACGTATTAAGTCAGTCAGATATTTTTTAATTAACTAGATTATGTACTTGCAATTAATATACGCCATGATAAAATCATAATGGTTTCTGCGCAGTAATGACAATTGCCTCCCAGTCCGCGGACACAATTCCATCCTTGCCATACTTGTTAATCATCTGGTCCACGTACGCAGGGAAAAACCGAGTTGAGTATTTTTCTCGTTGCTCGTCGTTCCAAAGCTTGCCCATAATGAACTTCATTGGAAACACGCTCGATTCAGCGACCTCTTCGGGAGTCCCCATGGCTGCGGTTATTTCGACTGGATTCACTTGAATGTTGTCCAATTTTTTCTCACGCAGTTTGTTCTCAATCCAGGTCGGATTGTCCCATTGACCGTCGCCCATCAGACGGCCAAACTGATTATAGGTGACTTGAGGGAGATCTGGGAACTGCGTTGCGGTAGTGAGGTTGACGTCCTCCATCCATCCCACTGGCGTCGTCCAAATTAGTTTATTTGACAATAATTGGATATGCAGGACAAATACTTTTTCTCCACGTATTAATCGCAATTGTTCCACCAGGTTTCACTATACGTATGGTTTCTAGAAGCTGTTAGTGACCAGCTCGACGTAGCAAGTTTCCGCTTATTAATCCTCACCATCTAGAGCAGCACTAGAATCTGGTAATGCCATAAAAACTGTTTAATCGAAATTCAAATTAGTACCTTCGCTTAGCAATATTACTCACAATGTACAAGATGGCTCACCGAAAGACTGGAAGGCATAGTCATATACGTCACTTTCCAGCCCATTGTTCAGGATATCAGACTTGGCAGTTTCGACATTCTGCCATCCCTTTTCTTTGACGAGATCGTCCATGGCATCAAGCATTGCCTGTCCTGAGTCCGTGCATTTTAGATTCCAGTTGCTCTCCGTGGTGCCGGCTGCTGCAAATTCGCCGTGCAAGGCCTCTGCCACAACGCCTGTTCCACAAGCCTGGTCCAAGACACTTAGCTGACGATTGCCTGCAGACAACGCTTTGACAATTCCAGATTGCTGGACCAGAGCTTTAGCGTACGGTCCAGTCACCCGAGAAGCCGCGCGATAGATGGATTTGATATTCGGGTTGTTGAAAATATCATTTGCACGGGATTCTCCTGAAGCCATTTTTGCTAGTGGTTGCACTGCTTTGTGTCGACGTAGAGATGTGGTAGATATAGTCCAAGTTCGAGCGGTTCCAAATAGATTATTGAAAATCATTAAGAAGAAAAAGAATGTAGATAGACTGCTTTGAGGAATGCGAACTCTTATATACTTCGTTGCAGCATGCTCTGTGGGGGCCATCACGTGTCCTGATTGGCGCACGCCGCATGTAGAGATGTAAGAAACTAGAATGTCTCCGAACGGAGACATTCATGATTTAGGACTCAAATTGGTTATATTTTTGGGAAAAATAAAATAAGAGTCATGAAACTCTTTATTGCTTATTAATTGACTGAAACAGTGAACAAAATAAATTGAATGAAGACATATTTTGACTATATCGGATGATTATTGAGCGCTGCTATCAATTGGTCTACATAATAGAGGGAACTTTTTTTTTTGGCTGCTTAACATTTATAATAATAGCCCATAACGTTTGAAGTTTCTAGAAGATGAATAAAGGTTAAAATATAGTGAAATGGTACTGCGTTTTTTGGAAAACCATAGATCACATTTTCCAGCTGACTCACAAAATCTAGCGCCTCTCTAGTTGCTATCGTTAGGCTGCGAGATTTCAACTTCTCACGGTCAACTACGAACGCAGGTAGGCTTCCATTATATAAAAGATTTCACATTAGCTTACCAGTTCTTAGAAACCTAGCTATTTCTTTAAAAATGATGAGTTTGCCTCTTATCGCTGTGGCGCGCCCACAGGGTGCCCTTCTAGTGCATTTAATCACATTCAATGGTTCACCATTTATGGACCACTGGGCGTACTGGATTGCTCAAGGCATAGACATAGATATAGGGTTTGTTATTCATGCGACTGGCGATGTTCGAAATGGGTTCCAACTGGAAATAAAGCGTTCTCATGACCTCAGCGCTCCTGGCAACGAGCCGACAACAAAGACGCCGCTGCAGTGGATAGACCAGAAGTACGTTGACGAAGGAGCGATGCTGAACAATGGAATCCCGATTATGGACTACTCGCCTGTAGGCGGAATTGAAAAGAGTCTTTTCCAAGTTAAGGCTCCTGGAAAGACGTTGAATTCAGTTGAAGATACGGTAAGTTTGGAATTGCTCACAAGATCTCGTTTATGCAACGTATTCGAGATTATATCTTTACTCTAAGGGTCAATAAGTTAATTTAATATGATTAAGGACGCAACTGCTAGCAGGGTTCGGAAGAAAATTATACAAAGAAACTGTCAGACCTGGATTGTCGAGTCGGCTGACCAACTTGTCGCAAATGGTATTTTTACACGGGAGGTTGCTGATTATCTTCATAGCAAGAAGCAATGATTTTGAAATAGCCTGAACTGTCAATCCGATCTTTCTAATTTTAAATTTTAAGTTAGGTCCTAGACCAACCAATGACCCGATATTACAACGTGATAGCCTCAACATCCCAAGGGATTACCGATAAGCAATATTAGATAGATGTAAACGGTTTAGGGATTCAGGATGTCTCAATATTGGTCATGCTGTGACCCTAGGGATAAACCCAATCATACGCTTTCGTACTTGAGCGTACTACTCTGGCTGCATGCGGGGAACGGTCTAGACCCGATAAGATGGGGCATTGTGCAACAAGGCGAACTGCGATGATTGCACGGTGAGTGGATTTACCAAATTATTAGCATTTGATACGTAATGTACAGCCTGTGTAGATATGCAGCGAAAAGACCTATCGGGGTGTCGCGGGGAAGCGCCTCGCGATGCTAATGCAGATCAACCCAGTTTCTCAGCGGCGCCTCTCGGGCAGACAACAGGAATCTTACTTTCTGGCCCGACAAAGGATAAATAGGTAAATCTAATGCCGTGTGGGATAACGAAAAAAAAAAAAAAAGAAAACACCTGTTACCCCGACTATAAGCGTTAAAGGTGATTACGCAGAATGGCAGTCATTGCTCCCTCCAGCTTTGCGCAGTCGTATGCACAAAACTTTGTCATTAAGACACTGCGCTCAATCAATATCGGGCGCTTGGTTTTCATTCTGCGGTATAATAATAATGAGAAGATTACGAGCGGTAGTACCGATGCTGCCACTGGGCCTGAGGCTGTTATCTTCGTGAATAATCCTCGTTTCTGGACTCGCATTTTGATTGCCTTTGACCTGGTCTGTTTCAAAGCCCTGTCTATATGTATCTTTCTGACGATTGATGTAGGGATTTTCCGAAGCCTACATGTTGCAGGACATCGACTGCGATGACCTCGGCCCCGTGTTTGATGTGAGGCTTCAATGTGAAACTATATCGAGAAGCGCAACTGACAAGAATTTAGATTTACCTATTAAATAAAGATCAATTAGGGTTTGGAAACCCGTTTTTAGTATTCGCTCAAAAAACGCTTCGGCTTTTTATCAAGCCTACAAACAGTGTGGAACAGGCCCGATTGAATGCCTCGGCACACTACGATACCTCCAACAAATTATTTGCCAGCTTCCTATCTCCAGATATGAATTACAGCTGTGCACACTGGTCTGCCGATCCAAGTGAAACTCTGCAATCCGCCCAGGAGCGAAAGGTTGATACTCTGCTGAGAAGATTAGACCTCTCTCCAGGGCACCATTTACTCGAGATCGGCTGTGGATGGGGCGATGTCATAATCAGTGCTGCCCAAAAATACGGCTGTAAGGTGACTGGACTCACACTTGCGAAAGAGCAGAAGCAGCTGGCAGATCAGAGAATTAAGGAGGCCGGGTTGCAGGATCGAGTTTCCGTTCTGTTGTGTGATTACAGGAGAGCTCCCATGCCGGAAAAAGGGTACGATCGAATTATCTCGATTGGGATGTTCGAACACGTTGGAAAGAAGTATTTCAATGAATATTTTGGAACGATATCACGCCTACTGCATCCAAAGACGGGACTAATGGTTATCGACGGGATTACCATGACGGAGAAGGTCTATTTTGTTTCCCTCAAAATAACCCAGAATTTCTAACAATTCAAACAGATGTATAACAACAAATCTCCAGTGGATACATTCATCGACCGCTACATCTTCCCCGGCGGATATCTCCCTTCTATCAACCTGCTAACGCAATCCCTCCATGAGGGATCTAAGGGAGCTCTCGAAATCACGTATACAAAAGACATCGGGCCGCATTA
This sequence comes from Talaromyces rugulosus, assembly GCF_013368755.1. NCBI lineage: Eukaryota > Fungi > Ascomycota > Eurotiomycetes > Eurotiales > Trichocomaceae > Talaromyces > Talaromyces rugulosus. The sequence continues at coordinate 6,434,162 of NC_049562.1, read as the reverse complement.
CGGAAAGACATTACTAGCTTGGAAAGAGAAATTCGAGCATAACTGGAAAAATATCAGAGAAGATTATGTGGCAACACATGATAATGCATCCGAAGAGGACATTGAAGCGTTTCGACGAATGTGGATTGTAAGTTGACTCTGCCAGATAAAGTATGCGGATGATACTGAAATTTCTCTAGTTCTACTTTGTGTATTGTGAAGCTGGGTTTCGTTCACGTATTTTAGGTAATTATATTATCTGCGCAGCGAGGACACCGGAGCAGACTATGTCTTATGAAAGTGCAAGCTTTGAGAACATGTTGAAGTAATTGAGCAAGTCGAGGTAACTGAGAAAATCTAATGCTGAGGAATTTTGATATTTTACTTTACATCAGGCCTCTCCTTTTCATTCAAGACTTGTTCGTTCTGCTGTTTGATATATACGTCTGATTCATAACGTATCAACACACGGAGACCCCCCAATTCGTAACGGATAATTCGTTGATGGGACTCTGAGCCACATACTGCGTTGTCCCACAAAATGTATTCGTTTAAGAAATTATGCCCGTAGCCTCACACATCTGGGATTAATTGAGTTGGGGAATTCTCCCTGCGAAGAAACACCGTGTTCCCTACTCTGTCTACAATAAATCGGAATGTCTTGTTCACACCGCGGACAAAGAGTGAGATATTCCCGAAAATACTGGAGCATGACACCATGTCGATTTCCTGTCCATTGAACTGCGGATTTAGTAGAAAAATAGCTCTGACAGCTGGCTCCGTTGGGTATTTTGGGTACTTGGCCGCATTGGGATCACGTAAATAGTCACCCGTATCCTGCTTTAGCTGTCTACTGCGTGCTGGAGGGTTCCACACTGCAGGCTGTCCTAAAGTCAAGCATAATATTAAATTTTTTTTCATCATTCTGCATTTCGAAAGTTAGCTGAGGGAATACTTCATATGTACCAGGAACAATAATCGCGCCGTTCAGCCATGTGTACAATGCGATATCGGAACACCCCGTAATGCAGGGATCCTAACTTGCATAATTTGAAGTGAGGATGTCACATAGACTAATATCAAACACCAATTCTCCTTTTGGCAGGATGTGGCTCTTCAGTGTCTCTATCGGGGGAGAAAACGCCCCGATTTCAGAAATGCCAGGAGCGTGGAGGGTACCTTGAAGCAGGCTACACTGAGACATCAAAAACGCCTCAATGCACGAAAAACAAGAAACATTGACATATTGGAGCCAGTAGACTTTGATCCTGATTTTGATCAGGCCGCTCTAGATTGTCACCAACTACTCGCAGGTGCCACCGGATCCGTTTCATCGCTAGTGCCTTCTTACCTAGGGAGTAATTCACGAGAGGCAAACGATTCCTCCCAAAATACGAGCAGCAGATAGTTACCATCTGACTCTGTTACGCGACAACCGGTTTCTAAACTTCCCGATAGAGGCAATCATGATAGCCGCGACGTCGATGTATCCGATGAAACCTGGGCCCAGCTACAGGTCGACAAAGCAGCAGAAGAAGATCAAAAAATGTTACTTCAAAAGCTCAACGAGCAAGAAAGGGATGCCACCTGTTACTGAAAATATTGGACTCCGGAATGATGACACAAATCGAAAAGATGATGAGGTGGTCTGGGAGCTTGCCTGCAAAAGATTAGATCTGGAAAAGTGCCAAAATTACGAAATGTCCATTCAGGGATTGTTGCAGTGACTAAAAATCTGCTCACAGGGATACAGAAGTGCAAAACAGGACAGGGGGTATCGATGCGCTGGAGGGAGCCATTACATCCGCAACGAAGAATTGTGGGTGGAAGTTGTCCAAGGGTTTTCGCATTGAAGTCTTGAATCTACCAAGACATTTCCCGAATCCATCATTTTTCTTGTTTTTCTATTTTAGTGATTCTTTAGAATACCCTCAAAGAAGCACTTTACCTACCAAGTGTGAAAGAACTGACCAACAGTAAAATGACAGATCACAAGGAATGAAACTGTTTAGTAGACATACCTGTTAGACATTGTTTTGGGGCCTTCATTTCAAAATCCGAAACAGAAGGCCCCTAGAAGCGTTTGCAGAAACTTTTCAAGTGACAAAGTCCGCACCAGTTTAGGAGTCTCCTCCTGTATTATCCTCTTCCACTACTAAATCATCCCAGTATTGGCCATTCTTCCTGTCACATTGCCACTTACGACACAGTACCACGACGATCGAAATGCCTCCCAAGAGAAAGTCCGCAAGAAGGCAGCCTATTGCTCACGTATTGGGTCGCCCGCGGACTCCTCCTCAACCTGTCCAATTCCCATTTGGAAGTGCGCGTGCAGGAAACGTTGCTCTTTCGGAAGATAGTGTTAATCAACAAGAAGACCGCTTCCAAGAACCTGACCCGATGCGAATTGACAATATTCCACCACATGTCGTAGGTGAAGAGGGCCGAACCAGTTCGTCGCCCACGGCCATACAACCAGAAACACAAGCCGAACCGACATCGCAGAACCCCGTTGACGATAGAAACGACGGACCTCATTCTAGTGAAGACGTAACATCCGTTGCAGAGGTGCTACAGGCGGTAGAGGAGGACAATCACAACATCTTTACACACAATGACGCCGGTTCGTCGCTCCCCGCAACAAGGAGGAGGGCTGCTTCGAATGGAAATTTAGACGATGGCAAGTTTTCTTTTTTAAGGTGTGTGTTCTCATAAATGTCGCTAACCTTTTTCAAAGCTCGGCCTAGCAAACTCGCGCGTATTGAAGAGAATGAAGAAAACAGCGGCGAGCAAGTTGAGAACCCATTACAAGAGCGTCTGTTTTATGAGACGCCTCAACCAAGCCAGAGCATTCCTGGAACTTCAAGTAATCTCCTTGGATCTGCTTGGAAGTATAACCAGTACCTACTGAGGGTTTTGGAGCGAAATGGTATCATTCTCGGTTCAAAACAGTTGGGAGAACGTAGCTTTCCTTACTGGAGATCTTTCCTGGAAGACATCGAACGACAAATCGAACGACAAGATTTACCAGCCTGTTCAAGATACATTCCTGTCGATGCATATCTCGATTGGTCCGAGTACATTCATGGCCTTCAATGTCGAACTGCAAAGGATGCCATGAAGCGTATACTAGGCGCCATTGCACCGACTAGAAGACAACTAGCACAGGAAAACTCAAAGTTTTGCCACCTAGTTCTACTCGACAGCAAGAAACGATGGATTAACTCGCTTATTTCGACATTGGCCCAGCCTATACGATCCGTTGGAATGCGGTGTGATGCTTTTACACCGGTTGAATTGGACGCCATCCTTGCAACCGACGGCGCAAATACTTCTTACTATGGGACTAAGCGCATGCTTTTCCCATTCTTGACATTTGAATACAATCAAATTGACATTTACATTGCGGATTCTCAGGGCGCATTTCGAATGGGCCTGGCAGTCAAGAATCTTGTTGATCTCCACCGGAGAGCGAATAATACGGCGGCAATCAATGGACGCATATCTGGATTCTCGCTATCCTTTGATACGCACGAAGTCAAGATCTGGGGATATTATCCCCTCTTAGACAACAGTGGCGATGTACGTGTGCATCGACAGCTGATAGTTCACCGCTCCCTGTCCACGCCGCGTGCAATAAGCTGCGATGCCATCAATGGCAAAAGGAATCTCAATCGGGTCTGGTTATTGTAAAAGGATTGTACGAAACATGGGCACCGCAGCACATTGCTAAAATCTACAAGACAGTTCTCCTATTGCCAGAGTACTCACCGATGTCGGAGTCAGAAGAGTCACAGGACTCGGGGAAGCTAGTTTGACTTATTATCATTGTTTTTCGGTACATCAAATCGTTGTTTTCATGCAGTGTTTCCAGATTGGAAAGGAGAAGTTTTAATTTTCGGATTATGGGATCCGTTGAGACCCTAGGACTCATTAAATGATGTTTGTTGGGCGATATAGAGGACTGAGTAATGAATGCAAATTTCAATCATTCGTCATCTTTATAAACTTTCCACCTTTTAATGTTGAGCCCGAATTCTATGTAGCAAAAATATAAGAGAGAATATTTACACATGTGCTGCCAAAAGTCGATACCAGGTGTGACGGTTTACTCGGACTCTCCAATATTAGTCCATTCATAAACTTTTTGAAAGTCCCTTACAGTCCCGTCTCCACCGAATCGATGCTGTGTGTCATGCCAATCTCTGCCCACGGCTGTTTCTGGTCGCCATCGAAAAGCATGCTTCAATCTCGACTCGATAACCCCGTCGATAAGATCCACAACAGCCGTGCCCACCGCGGGCATCATCATGAACCCATTTCCGGACCCGCCCACTGCTACTACAAGAGATTTGTACTTTGGATGCTGGTCGATCAGGAACTGTCGGTCGGGAGTGTCAGCATCCCAACACACACGTGCAAATGAGAACGGGCGATCTGCTATTTGGGGAACAGTTTCACGCAGAAATTGGCGCGCTTTTTGTTCCGATTGGACAGGAATTTGCTTCTTAGTAAATGGAATGGACTTTTCATCGCCTGTTTTAGGGTCTTTAACAAAGTTGCAATACCCAGGGTGCTCGTCGATAATCTTAAGTTCTCCATTTTGGGCATCGGGCTCCTAAGAGTTATTAGTATAACCCTTTAAAAGAGACAGTGTACAAAGCAAGGGAATATACAATAAAGAACCCTAGATTTGAATTGAAAAGAACCGGCAGCTCCTTCCACAGTGTCCGTTCGGTCTCAGTCATCTGTATATGCGCCAGCGTCCAGGCCGTTGGCCGAAGTTGTCTCTCAAAGTCAAAAAGCTGGTCACTATTCGCACCGGCGCAGAGAATAGTGCGATCTGCTCTATGCTCCCTCCCCTCAGCAGTCTGGGCTCCAATAATATCATTTGATGAGTAAAGCAAGCGTTGGACGTTGCCTTTGATTGCGCCAGTTAAAAATCGCACTCCGAGCTGTGCTGCTTCATGGCGAACAGCCTCCAAAGCCCCGCGTGCAAATACCCACCCGGCACCTTCTTCTCGGAAAACTCCTTTCCAGTTGGGAAATGATCCGGTCAAGATACCATCGGGCATGGTGTTTTGGAATTCGGCGGGCGATGAGAGCAATCGCATCTTGTCTCTGCACGAGCTCATGTATGCATCAATTTGATGGCGAGCATCATCCTGAGAAGCGGCCATAACAAACCCAGTAGGATGGTAAAATGGCTGATAAACCGAGTCGGTCTTCCACGATTTGGTGGCCAGTTGATGCATCCGGTTCCAGACATAACTCTCATCCGAGTCCGACACCGATGGCGAGTCTAAAGACATCTTTAGCTATGTTCTTTAACTGAAAGTTATCAAACACACCTTCTTCGATTATTTTGTTGAGGTCATTGCCAGCTGAGATGGGCGCAGGGATCGGGTACGCGTCCAGCACTGTGACGTCTTGATAACCCCGCCGCGCCAGCTCGAGGGAGATGCTGCAGCCCCATGTGCCTCCGCCGACGATCAAGATAGGTGAATTGTGGGTGAGTTCGGGCATGTTAATTTATTATCCACGTATTTGGTGTTACCAAGTTAGTGTCCAGATCAAAGTATGTTGGAACGACGTTGAACAGCGTGGCAAATTGTACTTTATCGGCCCTTACCCGATACAGCACGTATTTCCGAGAACTGCAATCCTGTTTTGTCATTTGAAAAGTCCTTTTTGGGTAATTACAGATCCTATCTGCCATTGTATAAACAAAGTATGCAGAGATAATTCTTAGAGAAAGTGACTCTGAATACAGAGGACTGCGTGTAGGTAATTCTCTACAGCTTTACTATCGTTGAACATCCAGAGCATGTATATGTGGGCTTGATATAGATCATCTTTCACGTAACTATCTTCTAGAAACTACGAACATGGCGCTATTCCCAGGCACCAGTCCCAAACCAACAAAATTTCGTCGCTGTGACCCCATGACTTCGATTTTAGCATCATTCCGGCGTCATCTAGAGCGCAAAACAAGAACATAAATAGCAAAACTACCCCAACTTGTCCAGACCATACCTCTATGTCGAGTTCGCAATTTTAATGCGAATGTGGAAAGCAATTCTCGCTTAACGATGTACGACGAGCACCAGTTCTGCTCCCAATGTGAGCGATTCTATGATACCGAGGAGTTGATGGATAGTCATGTTGGAACCAATCATTCCTGGTGTTGCGGACACTGCAACACGAAATTTTTGACTCGCGAGAAACTCACCACTCACCAAAGAAATAAGCGGCATTGCTATTGTGCCAAATGTGATCAGCTTTTTGCCAATACACACGCCCTAAATCAGCATGTCTCAAAATCTCCTAACCACCCCAAAACTTATTATAATTGCTGTGACTGTGATCGCAAATTTAAGTCCGAGTTATCATTGCAGCAACATCTCACAGGCAAAAACCACCACGCCTGCGACCGAAACAAGAAGCAGAAAAAGCAAATCCGCTGCAAAAAACGTGGTCTCACTTCTGCAAACCCGCTCGAAGTCGAGGACCATCGAACATCCGGTATGTAAAGTACTCATCGGAATAAAATAAATTGCATACACGAAAAGTGCAAGAAGAGATTCAAAGGTCTTTCGGGGTTGATAGGCCATCTTGAGCACGGCAGATGCGCTTCTGGAATAACCCGACAAAAGATCAACTCGTTGATTCTAAAGCATAATATAGACGGATTGATCATCGACATACCTGCTAGTGATTCTGCACCAAGTGATACAGAGGATGGGTCAAGCACAACGTGGGATGCCATTGCGACCCCTGGTACAGGATCTACGTTTTCTGTAGACCCTGAGGAGTGGGATGGCAGGGGTGCAATCGTTGCTGCAAGCCCTCGGTCGTCGATCTCATATACGATTTCAGAAGAGGCTGCAACTCCTACCCCCGATATTGGAGCTGATGTATCTTCAACTGATGTAACGACTCTCGTAACTGTTTGTGCCCTATCAAACGGGCGGCCGTTTACCAGCAGATCGGCTCTGCAGGACCACATTTCGTCTACAGTCCATGAAAAGCGCATCTTTCACTGCCCGAAATCTTTGGACTCTGGGAAACGTGGCGCGAAGACGGGGTCATTTGCTACGCTTAGTGCGCTACTCAGTCATTTAGAAGCCGGGGTTTGTCAAGGCGGAATTGATACATTTTGCGAAACGGTCAAGTATCTTAACATGACATTAAGAGATATTGGCTTAGAAGAGGAATTGCTAAAGCAATACTATAATTTGTGAATTATAGGTTGCTAAAGACACTTTGGGGTTTTACTGTCTCAACTATTTGCTTATAGCGTCAACTGGTAGTAGATCAAAACCACAAAAATCACAGCAACTTTTTTTTATTGATACCTCGCCTCATGTAAGGTTTCTGAGTTTAGATATGAAATTTTTATATCTTTTAATTCCTTACTATCTTATTCTTTAGCTATTTAAATAGTTATTGTATAATTATTAACTATAAAGTTTAATAATATCTTATTGATAATTTTTCTTGGATATCTTTATAATATATTTTTAATCTTTTATAATAATTTCAATATAAAAAGATAAACTTTTTCTTTTTCAGAATTACCTAATATAGGTCTCAAACGATTGGGTATTGGGTGGTTTAAAAATCATAGGCTGAAACGCATCGCGCGCGCGTGAGGGGTTTTTGGGCGGCAACTTTCGCTGGCTCTCCCGGTGTCTAAAAATAAATAGACGAAGCGAGCCAGCTTCAAGATACTGTCTTTCCCAGCCTCTTCCATGTCAATCTTTACATCGCACATCAAACCTTTGCAATGGATCAACTACCTGCTGAACTATTATACAATATTGCAGACTTCCTTAGGCCTGCTGGGAGACGAGGTTATGCAGGTTATGAACGTGGTCTTGATATTCTTAACTTGATGAAAACCTGCAGTGGCATTTATGGCGTCTTGCTTGATTATTGGTACCGAGCTTTGTTTGTACAACATGGTTCAGAGTATTGCTTTCGACGTGCTGCACTTAAGCGTTCCGGGAGAGCATTAGACCTCATATACGACAAAGGCGGTGACCATTTCCCTATTTCCAATGACGAATTGTACGAATGGCTAGAATTCTGTGTTGAATTCGGTGGATATGAGCCTTTTCTGTGGTTACGGGACAGGAACAACGAAGTGCAGATCGATGTCGTCAAGGGCAAAAAATGTAGCCTTCTGTACACTGCTCTACGTGCAAAAAATCAAGAGATCATGTACCATTTACTGAACGAGGCGGATGAAGACGAGATTCATACCAGACAACAGAAAACAGACGACACCTTGTTAACTGCTGCTGTCAAACGCGATAACAACAAAGACACAATTCGCTATTTCTTGCGACGTGGGTTAGGAATGTTGCAACAAGCTCGTGGCAAGACAGCTTTGGACATTGCGATTGAAGTGAATTCCCTAAATGCCATGGAGGTATTCATACAGCATGATGGCAAAATGGTGAACCGGATCTTACAGACAGGCTCGGGTTATGAGTCGGCTCTGGAGACTGTTTTTAGAAGAGATCCATATGCGACAGTTAGAGATACATCTCAATTCAACATCTTTCAGCTCGCACTGATGATCTTTGACAACGCCCCGCATGAGAATCTTGTGGACAACGGTTTTCAAAAGGATGTCTGGGGAAAAGCAGTTTTGATGCGCGCCATAGCTACCTTGCATTGGCAAGTTGCTACACTGGTGGCCAAACACGGAATGGGTATAGAATACAATCCTTCTATACTTACTACCGTTATGCTTCGTCTCATCGACGATCCCAAGAAGCACAAACAGCACTATGGAAACAGGACAGTCAACGTGCTGCTGGAGAAAGGTGTTTGTATCGATTTTGGATTTATCAACGGGATCACCTTGCTCCATCTCCCCAGCCCAATCGAGGTCGCGAGGGATCTCATTGAGCACGGCTTTGATGTGAATGCGAGGACTCAAGATCATGGCTGGACCCCCCTTCACACGGCTGTGTTGTCGGATGACTTCGATATGGTCAGTATGCTTCTTACACAGAAGGCTGATATCGATTCTTGCAATAACACCGATCACAAAACGCCTTTGATGTGCGCTATATTGAAAAAAAACTCCAATTGTATCATGCTATTACTTGAAAGCGGTGCCCGTACTGATATTACAGACAGTGAAGGAAAAACACCCCTGATGGTTGCTTTGGACGCCAAGTATACTTCCGGATCGCGTCTTCTTTACCCATACGTAAGGAGACAGTCAAGGAAAAACGCAAAGAAAAAGTGAATTTTATATTTCATTTTCTCTTTGAGGAAATAATCCGTTCGTACTGTGAAGTTGACTCGTTTCCATGTCAGTTTTACATGTAAGCCTGTCGCATTAATGATAGGGCTACTAGCTCCACCTTTCAAGATATGTGTATATAGTATGATAAGAAGATATACTATGTTAACTAGTGCGATTGACGGCATTGAATGTTTAAATCTCAATTTAAGGAAGCTACATATAAATTACATATAAGCTACATAGAGACATCAAGATTGAAGACACGTAAAAAATGGGCTATCATGTCTACTTATCATCCTTCAGCTAGTCGTCTTAGTGGTTTCTCCCTGATACTTCGTTGATTCTGACACAAAAAGAGTAAATAGTCCACTGTAAAGCTTCAATCCGCCAACTTCAACAATTTGGTGAAAAAATCGATGTCCATATTCCTCACAGCAATTCTTCTCGTTTCAGTTCTGGCTTCGACTGCCAGAAACGCAGTACTCTCGTATTCCGAGAGCCCTATATGATATTAAAACGATCGAGTCATGGTAAACAGCTAAGTCAGGGAACAGTCAATTATACATATACTTCTATTACTAATTAATAATGAAACCTTGATTCACATGTAAACCATTTTATAGTATAGAATCTAAATCTAGCTCTAAGTGCTCATAGTCACGTGAATAGAAAACACGATATATTCAACAATAGCTCATCCAAAAACAAAGCTTAGACTCAAGGCTCCAAGGGAGGGCGGCTAGCAGACAGGTTGCACTGTCTGAATAGTCTGACTTCATCCTTGTCAAATGCACCTACAACAGAATGGAGTACCCCGTGGTTGTTAAACAACACCAGGTCACCCTCCTCCCAATCGTGAGCATAGACAAACTCGGGGCTTATACCGGGCCGCTGGAGACGGTACACGATGTTCCGGACTTCCTCCAGATCGTCGATTACACTCCCATCCTTAAGGTGGATGCGTCGGATTGCAGACGGATGAATCTGGAGAGCTAGCTGGCCTGTAACTGTATTCTTCCACAACATAGGGAAGACTTTGATCTTGGCCGGATCAATGGGCGGAAGCTCAGAATCATTGAGTTCCAGTTTCTCGGAATGCAAACCTAGGCCGGTCGAGAGAGCGCGAGCTTTGCTCATCCAAATGTATGGGTGGGCAGCGTACTCGATCTTGCTTGTGCGCACAAACTCCTTATCCTCCTGGGAAAGGTGATCGTACATCTGGTATCCACTGACAAACACAGTCGTGCCGAGAGAAACGTCCAATTCATTTCCAGTGCCGTCGTCGTACCGGACAGTCTGTCTCCGCTTCGACGGCAAAGAAACTGCCAGCAATGTAGTGACCAAAGGAGGATCGAGATCGTACAACGCCGCGTCAATGTGCCATCGATAGTAGCGAGTGAAGTCTAGATCTTCTGCGTCCGGGATAGTATCACGATGGAATGTCCGGTGGTGTGGATGACGAAGAGTAAAGTTTTCAAGACCTTCGTACTCCTTCACAAACCCATTTCCAATGATTTGGACTTGGGGTTGGTGGGGGACGGTCTTTAGGTCCGGATGCAGAATGCTGCGCTTGGCGTCAAGTGTCTTGCCGTGGCCGTATGCCGTTGAGGAAGGGTCGAAGCGACGTGTAAGCTCATATTGGGATTTTGCAGAAACATCCGGCTTGGACTTTATCACGACAACACTTGTACGGTAGAGTGTGTCGTAGACAAGTTGGAAATCGGCATCTACGCGACAGAGTTAGTAACGGTGGTCCTCAAGATAAAACGTTGTGAGAAAGTCTTACCCCAGGAGGTTACCGATCCACGGAGTGCTCCCTTGACATCCAAAGCCCATCATCGTCACACACTGGCAATTTGACACTCACCAGACAAGTTTTCCACATCAAGGCCGGTAATGACAGAGCCGAAATTGATGGCAGACCCTTTCGGGGGCGAGAGAGGTTGAACGGTTGGCGCGACCATGACTTGCGACTTCAAAAACTGTACTACTGTTTACTGTTTCCGATTCACTGTTGTGATTCTGCGTAGGAGAGAAAAACAGAGAGAGAGAAAGATAACAAGTGAGGGGCAATAAGGAGTCTTTTATAGGCAGCCCACGAACGGAAAGCGCCGATCGGAGGTTCGCGATGAGAGATAAGATAAGGCATGATATCACAATGACACAATTTAATCACGCCTGCCGGCGTCCGATGATACAGATGGTTATGGCGATAAGTGCTGTCACGTCCTCGAAAAACGATTGACTGTAGGGAAAGTACCTGAAGCTAGTTGTGATGCGATTTGAAGTGCGTGTTTTGCCTGCTCTCCAAATCCGCCAATCACATGTCGCCATGGGTGGTATTGCCCCACACGGATGCCCCCGGCGTTTGATTGGCCAGCATCTTCCCCGGATCACGTGCCAAGCGATTCTCTCCGCGCTTTCACAAACCAACAGATCGTCCTAACTTCGACTTGGACCAGGCTAAACAGAACTTGGCTCGATGTCGTCCGCGGTAGACATTTCGCGCTTTTCAACATTGTCACCCCAAAGCCAGCCCTGGCGAGAATTCGACCGGTAGCGTGGGTGGTATGGATAGCGCACAGCTCGGTAGTCAACATCAGCAGTCGCACCAGCCACGTGCTCCCACGAAGCAGGCTGCCTGTACTTTGTGCCACAGCAAGAAGTTGAAGTGCAATCGAAGTCCCGGCCAGACTCGCTGCGAAAGATGCATTCAGTACAGCGCCGAATGTATCGTCCCGAACCACCCTGTTGGGCGACAGAAAGGCGTCAAAAAGTATGACCACCCCCCGCACTAGGTGCATGCGCGAGGGGAATATAGAGGACTGGCTAACACCGCACACAGCAAGAGAAAAGGCGTCGACAAAGCATTGCACCAAATTGAAGAGGCAATTAAAAAGTCCAGAATTAGCCGCAATGGCGACCCTGGAAGTGATGTGTCCAAGGTTATTTCCAACTTGCAGCATCTTCTGGACAAAGCACAGCGGCAGACTGTTGATCGCAGTTTCCTGAGCGAACAAACTCCGGTTGCGGACTATGAAAAAGAGACCATGGATTATTCGGATTCTAGTCTATCGCAGAGTAATGCCAATAACACGACTAGTTCGAATCCCGAAGACAGTCTCGCGCTGGACGATGCAGAGAACCCACTGCAATTGCTCGCCCGCGCGTCGGATCTCCAACTACTTCCGCCTTCAGGACAGAATAATGCGAGCTCACCGCTGCCCTTATCATCCTCGGGTGCGACAACGTACTCGAGCCATTCATCACGGGCGACAGACTCGTTCTTTGTTCCGATCAAGGCGAGTCTCGACGTGGGTCCGGATCTTGACCCAGTGGACCTTGGACTAGTGACCTTTGAAGAAGCGTCGATGCTTTTTAATTTGTAAGGTTGTGAATTCAAATTGCTGAACATCAGCTAATCAACAATATAGTTTTCATGAACATTTATCTCACACACGATGGGGATTTGACCCTGTCATTCATACGGCAGGATTTGTTCGCGCACAGTCAGCGTTTTTGTTCACCTCGGTTCTCTCTGCATCTGCGTTGTTTATGTCAACTACAGCAGCGCTGTCCAAACGACTATCATCCCATGTCAAACTCCTAGCACAAAACGTGATCGCGCGGCGCCATCGATCTGTTGAAATTGTGCTTGCTTTCATGGCAAACGTGCCTTGGATGGCGCCGGGGAAACGGCTTGGCGATGACGATACATGCTTATACATTTCTATGGCCTTGAATATTGCATTGGACCTATCTTTAAATAAATTCACGACATTTTTCCACACAGATGACGGAAAGAAGTTTGCGCGGGCTGATTGTCTTGATGCCCGACGTGCACTGCTCATGGATGGGTTTGAAGATGTAGACTCGAAATCAGAATGGGGTCGAAGATTATTGCGGCGCAGAGAACGGGCGTGGATTGCACTCTTTGTGGTTGAGAGAGGGTACTTTACTTCCCCCAAGTGTTACATTCTTTTCGCATCATACTAAATTCATCGAAATAGGGTTTGTCTTGCCCGTGGACGGAGTTACTCCGTGCCTATCACGGCTCTTCTCGAGAATTGCGATCGGTGGCACATGTTTGATAGAGACATTGCTGACAAGAGAGATGGGCAAATGAATTCGATGGCTGTTTTGCGCCGGGATCTGGTATGTTGTTCTACGGGATTAGTTTGTGTTGCCTCTGACGGTATAAAGGATGAGCTTTTCAGAAAGGTCAGATATACGTGCGACAACTACCGCACTACGGACAACGGCTTGGAAGTAGCACAATCGTGAGTCATTGACACGTTGGGCGAGTATGCTTACTAACAAGATAGGATACAATCTATGATTGAAAGCTTTTATGATGTCTGGTATGCCACCTGGGCACGGTCAATTGGGGAAGAATGTAGGAGACCACTTCCTTTTTACGTGGTCTGTTATACTAACCATAAATAGCTCACTCTCTTCCTCCGTATGTCGAAATCCTGGTGACGCATACTCGGCTGTCCACCTACAGCGGCGTAATCAACCATCCAACTGCCCCTATTGAAGTCAAACAATTCTTTCACGCCGAAGCTCTCTCATCTGCTCTGAACGTGATGCGAGCTGCCATACAGGGCGAATCGCGACTCAAGTCCATGCCAAATAACACCGTAATCATGATTGCGTTTGCAGCCTGCTCGGCGTTGAGTCTTAGCTTGGCTGGCAGACCGGGCAAAAAGAATAGAAATAATAACCGACTGGCACCCAGCGTTTTGAATCTTATCAAAGAGACGGCCGATGTGCTAGAACGGATCGGGGCGACACCGAGTCATCGCAATGGTGCGTCTGTGTTGTATGGCCGGTTTATGCGGGACCTCGTGGGTCGTGCATATAATTATTCTTCCGAAGATCGCTATCAGCACCCGAGACCCGCATATTCATTTACTTCCCCATTCTCTTCGGAGCACATTAACAGCGGGAATAGCAATATTAACAACAAATATAATCCCGCTGAATCTATGGCGCCTACTACGGTGCCATACGCCTCACATCACCCTCACATCACGTCTTCGACGCAACCAGCAGCGTTGGCAATCCCCGACACACTTCAGTTCTCTTCCATGTCGGGCGATCAGATTATCGACGCAGTGAATAACGCTGGTCTGTCTCTGGGTGAATCCTTGCCAGATCACCAGGGGTTCCCATTAAACGAGATGATGCCGTGGGATTGGTTTAACTATGCAGATATTGAGTTTGGCCATATGGGATAATAATTTCTTACTGTATATATTTTAGGTTTAAAGCACATGCGTACTAGTTGAATATTTTTGTTTGTTTTTGGAGAAAGTCGGAGATGGACCGATAGCAGTAGTCCGGCGGCCAGAAGTGGTGCCGGGCAATGTCGTCACGCCGGAGCGAAAATAACAGCCGAGGGTTTTCGCCAGGAACCCCGACACTACTTTGTTTTTTCTTCCGCTTTTTTTTATTTACTACAAGATCGTGTTTTCTATCCAATCGAATTCTGTATATACACAGCAAAAAAGAGAAATGGCAACGCGTGTTGCTTCCAGAAAGGCCATCGGCCCTGCCCTGTGGGCATCCCGATCGCATCTGTTGACAGCAACACGGATTACCGCTGCACTACCTCAGAAGAAGGCGCTTCTATCACCATCGATCCAACGGAAATACACCACCACCAGACCGCTATGCTCACAACCGCTGGCACCAAAGATCGTTCGCGGCGAGTCGAAATTGTTTGCTTCTGCGGACGAAGCTGTTGCCGATCTGAAGTCGGGCTCGACGGTTCTATCAGCTGGGTTTGGGCTTTGCGGCGTCGCGGAAACGCTGATCCAGGCGATTTCTCGTCGAAGCGGGGACTTGCACTCCTTGACAGCGGTCTCTAATAACGCAGGCGTCGCCAATGTCGGTGGTCTGGCTTTACTGGCCGACGCGGGGCAGATCTCACGATTGATCATTTCGTTTCTGGGTAACAACAAAACGCTGGAGAAAAACTATCTTGCCGGGAAAATCGCTATCGAGCTATGCCCGCAGGGCACAATTGCCGAGCGTGTTCGTGCTGGGGGTGCTGGGATTCCGGCCTTTTATACACCGACTGGAGTGTCGACTTTGTTGCAAGAGGGACAGATTCCCGTGCGATTGAGCGGGGAGAAAGACGGTGTGATTGAATACGGGAAACAACGGGAGGTTCGGGAGTTCAAGGGACGAAAGTTCCTCATGGAAGAGGCCATTACAGGAGATGTTGCTATCATAAGGGCGTGGAAGGCCGATGAGACTGGTAACTGTGTTTTCAGGTTTGTTGCCATCTGTATTAGATTTACTTGTTCGTCACTAATTGCTTTTTTTTATTTTTTCACTAGGTATACAACAAAAGCCTTTGGCCCGATTATGGCAAAAGCAGCTACCTTGACGATTGTTGAGGCTGAAGAGATTGTTCCCGTGGGATCGATTGACCCGAACGACGTCGATCTGCCAGGCATTTTTGTCGACCGAATCGTCCCAGCGACGGCCGAAAAGCACGTTGAGATTAAGAAATTACGAAAGCCGGAAAGCGCCAGCACTTCAAAAGCGGAGTCTCCCGAGGTGGTGTCTAGGAACAGGATTGCCAAGCGTGCGGCCAAAGAGCTCAAGAAGGGATACTATGTCAACCTAGGCGTCGGCATTCCCACCTTGGCGCCTTCCTACTTGCCCAAGGGACATACAGTATGGGTACAGAGTGAGAATGGCATTTTGGGCATGGGAGATTATCCAACTGCAGACGAGGTTGACCCGTACGTTCTCCTGAATCTGCTGTTCCGGAATAGTCCTAACCGAATCTACAGTGACATTATCAACGCCGGAAAAGAAACGGTCACACTCGTCCCCGGAGCCTCGACATTTGACAGCTCCGAATCGTTTGGGATGATCCGTGGCGGCCACGTCGATGTGTCTATTTTGGGAGTAGGTGTCAACATGCTATAGTATACCTGTGTGTATGTGTATTAACGAGTTCCCAGGCCCTTCAAGTCGCTGCCAATGGCGACCTCGCCAACTACATGATCCCCGGAAAGGTCTTCAAAGGCATGGGCGGTGCAATGGATCTTGTCTCGAATCCGAGCAACACGAAAATCGTGGTCGCGACGAGCCACGTCGCTAAAGATGGCACGTCCAAGGTTGTACAAACGTGCAGCCTGCCGCTGACGGGGGCAAACTGCGTCAGTACTATCATCACAGACCTGGTAGGTCATTCTTCTATCGTCTCTTCTGTTGTGTCCGCATTTTGATACTGACAACGGCAGTGTGTGTTTGAGGTCGACCGCGTGCACGGCGAGCTGACGCTGACGGAGCTGGCGCCGGGCGTGGAGGTGGCAGAGATCCGGGCGAAGACGGACGCGGACTTTCACATTGCGGAGGATTTGAAGGCGATGGAGTAGATATAACTGTATGATCATGTGTGTATCTTGGGGACAAATCTGTATATAGTGCTCGGCGCCCAGAAACAAGACCGGTGCATTGCAACCAATCACAGTGATCAGCCGGCCCTAATCCCATGTTGTCTAGTTTCGGGCGCTCCCAGCCAATCAGACGCAGTGTCTGTCTCCACAGTCATATAAACAGCGGCTCGGGGCCCAGTTTTCGCGCCGACCCCGAGATAGCGCCAAGCAGCCAAGCTTGCCTCCCCCGGATCACCACCTCCACCACAGCCTGACAAGCTCCTTTGTTTCCCCATCCGCGGTCTGGCCTCTTCTCCCCGCATTTATCCAAGCCAGAATTCTATATTGCTCGGCGCGCCCCCCAACACTGTGACCACAGTCCTGCGTTGATGCCGACAGCTGCTCGCCGACTGACCTCAACGCGCTCATCGACAATATGACCGCCTCTATCGAAAAAATCCCGACCCCGGAGGACACGTTCGAAACTGCCCCTACTCGCGAGGCCATTGCTCAGCACGAGGGCACCGCGGTGGTCCGGCGTATTCTGTGGAAGCTCGATATTCAGTTCGTCTTTTCTTTTCTTACTTGTCGTCCAATGTCGGAATTGAGGGTTTCCTAACCGAGGCGCATCAGGATCCTGCCATTACTCGCATTGATCTTTCTGTGCTCGTTTCTTGATCGCACAAATGTCGGAAACGCGAAAATTATCGGCCTTGAAGCTGACACGGGCATTAATGATAATGAATACGACATCGGGCTGGCCGTGTTCTACCTGTTTTACGTCTGCAGGTATGCTCCCTTTGTCTCTTCAGGTGTACAACAGAGATAAAACAACTGACAACACGACAGTGAAGTGCCGAGCAACCTAGTGCTCAAAAAGGCGTCTCCGAAACTATGGCTGCCATTCTTGACAATTGTATGGGGCATCATCACCATGTGCTTAGGCTTTATTCACAACTTTGGGAGTTTCGTCGCCGTTCGCGCCTTGTTGGGTATTGCCGAAGGTGGCCTTCTGCCGGGAATGGTATGTCTTTCCACCACTTGTAACGACCGGATGTTTTTTTTTTTTTTTTTTTTTTTTTTGACAACAGGAGTAGGTTCTATACCTATCGTCGTTTTATAGACGTTCTGACCTCGCCATCCGAATTGGTCTATTTTATACCGCGGCTTCACTGTCTGGCGCTTTCGGTGGCCTGTTGGCACGCGGACTCGTTGAGATTGGACCTAGGGGAGGTCTTGAAGGATGGAGATGGATCTTTATCATCGAGGGGCTGCTGGTATTATCTTCCCTGAATATTACTGGCCCGTTCTAACTTTCATCAAGACCGTTGTTTGTGGCCTGATTGCTGGTTACGGCCTGCCCAACAGTATTGGAACAGCCCGATATCTATCGCCCCAAGAACGTGAAATTGCCAACGATAGACTCCTCCTTGACAAGCCCTCTCTAGGCGATGGTACCAAGTAAGTTTTCACCTTGATGCTTTATTTTATTTTTTGCACTAGAAGCTGACAATCCAAGCTCTGAAAATGAAACTCTCCTGTGGTCTGAAGTCGCCCGAGGCTTGCTCGACATTAGCATGTGGCTCACCGCAATCGCATACTTTGGTATTCTGGCGGGCCTATATTCATTTGGTCTCTTTTTGCCCACGATTATCCAGGGCCTGGGCATTGTTAAAACTCCCAATGAGGTTCAACTATGGTCTGTCATTCCGTATGCAGTGGCCACTGTTTGTACAGGTTTGTTCTCGCTTTTCAATTTTTAGATGCGAAATGTATACTAACAGTTTATCAGTATTCATTGCCTTCGTGTCTGACCGTCTCCGCCTACGTGGTGTCATCATGCTTTTCAGTCTCCCCATCGCCATCATCGGCTACGCTGTCATTGGCAACGTATCCAACCCGCACGTCCAGTACGGAATGACCTTTCTCATGGCCGTGGGAATGTACGCGAGCGTGCCGTGTATTCTCGTCTGGAATTCAAACAACTCGGCCGGCCATTACAAACGCGCCACGACATCGGGCATGCAGCTTGCCATTGCCAACTGCGGTGGCTTCGTGTCCACTTTTATTTATCCGTCGAAAGACGGGCCGCAATTTCATCGCGGGCACTCTGTCGTTCTCGGGTTGTTGTGCTTTTCTTGGTTATTGTATGTTACTTGCTTTCCCTATGCCTGACTTGCTGTTTACTGACATTCCTTGCAGAATCCTGTGCAATGTGCTTTATTGCCGCAAAGTCAACAAGGACAAGGCCAGCGGGAAATATAACAAATACGCTGGCTATAACGACGACAGAGACCCGCAATTCATCTTCATCTTATAGAAAGCAGTTTTGACAGATATAAACATACATACGTGTGCGTATTTATCTGCTATTTATTTCGGGTCATAATATATTTGAGAGATTGGGATTGGAAGTGCATTGATATAGTTGGCAGTTATATGTTAGCTATTTTAGGACATTGAATTTTTAATAAGGTTTAGCAACTTCAACATGAAATAGTACAATGTATAACAGCACATGTGCACTTGAGGACGTCTGGAAATAGAATAATGTTAGCACCCGTGATAAACCGTAATCAATTGGTTGAGAAATTGGCTGCCCAGGAAAGACTTTTGGTCTTCAATGTTGTGGTGCAGCTGTCAACAGATATTCAGAGGCAGTTGTTTCAATCTTCTAGCACGTAGCAAACTATTCTATTTGAACACATTTAAAGTACATGTATATGTCCATGCAACTCGGAGAGTTTCCGTGTTGCCAGTTGCTATACCAAAATAGCTGTATATTATTTTAGATTGATAGATTTCATGTAAAAGTTTCCTAGATAGACGCGTTGCAAACTCCAGTTGTTAAAGTACCAGCTTGTGTAATGCAAACTAGTTTAGTGTTAGGGTTATATGCAAACGGTATACATCGACCAAATTTAATGTTGCAGTGGCCAATACATGTATAACATTGAACATATAAAGTACAGTGTTCAAGCCCAAAAATACCAATATCCAACATAATTGGCCATCTGAATATCGAGTGTGTATGACACGAGTCTTTAGTATTTACAGTCATGCCTATTGGCACGCGCGCACTGACTCGGTCACCGTTGACGTTGAAACGTAAAATCTACACATACTAAGTCGATCCGGTTTAGAGTCCAGGGGATATAATGAATTGATTAGTTTCTAGAAAAGTATCTAGCTATAAATACAGATAGATGAGCCATGAGTAGACCCCATGGTTAGAAGTTAAAGCACGCTGTATATATATGAAAAGCCAAACCCGCAGTACGCCCACAGCCCAAACAGATTTATCAAGTACTATAAGCAGAGGCAACAACATCGACTTAGGGGGGTTTTCCGGATTTCCACGTACGGAGAACCTTGGTCATACTAAGACTATACTCTATACTAACGCATACGTAAGCCCCCTCTTGAAGTTCTTGGGAATAGATATACTCAAACTCTGGCCAATCGGTGGAACTAATACCTACTCCCAAGGCGACCCAAGTATCATTCTCCCTGTCGGACTTTAAAACGGGAACCCCCAGTGAATCTGGCGGTGTTAGTGGCGTAATGTGTCCCGTATCTTCCACCAGCCAAACAGTAACAGACATTTTAGCAATGGGCTTGGTGAAACCCGGAATGGGCGTGCCCTCATGCGCAATATGTAGGATCAAAAAGAGACAGTTGTTGTGGCCCAGGACATCACTGATACTTCCGTACCGCATTTCAGCCAGCTCAACGGTAGCGCTGCGATGTTCGTCCCTCGCCTCTCCCAGTGGGTTTAGATCGACGCTGTGATACTCTTCGATATTTTTTAAGACTCTCAGAGAGCCCATTTCATCGGCATTTCTGTCCCATGCCTTGCTAGTCCTCAACCAATCCCAAGTACCTTTTGATAGACCGGATGTGAGGATCAAAGGCGGCCTGAGTTTCCACAATTTAGTTAGTAATTCTTAAAACTCCTGCTGATATACAAAGAGAGTGAGTATTTGGTATTTTACCAAGGCGTCTTACAATGGATCTCTCGCCGGCTGTTTGCCTTTGTCGGCCTTTTTGGACTTCTTGCTACAAGGGAAGCGCATGATGAGTGGATTTTCTGCTTTATAGCAAGATGTATAAATTGATATCGATACGAAGAGACTTTCGTACTTGTAGTATATGCAAAGAACATACTTGAGTAGTGGCAGAAGTAAAAGACGAGGGGCCTGTCATAATTTGGTTTTAACAGTGAGCCAGAGCTACGAGTCGACTTCAATAATGACTATGTGTAACTCTGCGTTTCTGCCGTCTGACGCATTCCTCATTGACATATGTGTAAGATGGCAGTTATATTTACTGAAAAGCGTCGTCGAGTCACCGACATCAAGGTCCTGAGTCACTAAAATCGGATTTTCTTTCTTAATTTTTTTACGCACGTTTAACAATACAAGAGCAGTTGATACGGGAGTTACGCTAATATGCACTTTGGCGTTCTTTTACTGTGTAGATTTCATAGGGCTAAGAAAATGAAAAGGAAGTTGATTGACTCCTAATTATTCTATTCTCTAAAGTTTGCCTGGAAAAAAGCAAATAGGAGTACAAAATGCCGCACCCCCTCAGAATTTACCACTCTGAACGTCCTGAGGTCCAATTACAGTGCTGATGCAATGCCTTGGAGTTTTTCAATCTCACAATCAAAAACTCCTTATCTTCAAGACTTTTGTCTATCCAAGGGTAAAGGAGGATCTCGTTATCAATCTCTTCATGCATACCCAACAGCACATAAGTGTCGGTCTCTATCTCCGCAATAGAGTGAACCACGACAGGAAGGAAGCGACTGACAATTTCCTGGGCACCTTCACTCCCACCGCAAGACACCACAACACCCTGGAATAGTGCATGTCCGCCGATTTGACTTTTACCCTTTGGCTCCTTTGCGTGTCTTACGATGAGCCACACAGAAGGCTTTGAGGCGGCAAGACCGCCGATAACCCCGTAACGTAAGTCCTCGAGGTGCATATGAGGGTTGTTTGGAAGGATTTCATCGTCACCCCCTAAGGAATTATCTTTCAGGCAAAGTTCCGTATGTTTGAACGGCTCCTGGAAGTTTTTTACTCTCTCGAGTTTCTGCACCTCGGTGGCATTCGCTCCCCAGTTGTCGGCACCCTCCAGAATTTTCCAGATGTCCGAGGACAAACCGGCGGACAGGTCAGGCTGTTCGCTGGACATGGTGTGTTGGTTCGTATTGTTGATTGAAATGTATTTGAGGAACAAATTGTATCTGTAGTAGATGTGGAAAGCCTACTTATACCCCCAGGGAAAGCCTTGACCGAGTCGTTATCTATTACAGTCATAGTTTCGTGAGCAGGAGATGATGTGTCATATGCAATGCGAACAGTCAGACCGAGAGACATTGATGTGTAGTCCGGCTCATCTAATATTTAGATGGCCCTTTAGACAGAGGCGTTTTCTGTCTACCGCCATTAATCGTATGTATAGCGTTTTATAAACGAACAGCCGCCCAAACTATGTTGACAGCGAGGTTTATTAGTCGAAATGGTGTGTTTGGATTTGACTGGGTTATGCCCTGTATAAATACTTTGTCCGCTTGATCAGATGCATCATCATCCATGCACTGAGTCACAAAGACCAACCAGAAAGCTGTATCACTTTGTGCAACGTTTTCCTAGTATTCAGACGGGCTCTTTCCAAAACAAGAGAGTCTATTAACTATTCATGACTATTCATGGTCATAGACCCCTAACCTTTATTACGGTTGCCAGCATTTGTGAATCATAATTGTCCTCCGTTGTTGGGCAACGAGAGAGGCGGTGTCACCGCAGTCCTAGTGTTGTCTGTAGATTAGATGACTTGTAGTCTGTAGGTTTCGTTCGTACTACCACCAAAGGTATACCTATGTAAGTGGGCCATTTTTCATGGCATATGTATTTGTGTATGTGTAGGTATATGTACGTATAGACAGCATCAACCAGGTGATGGACTGAAGAGAAGAAATTGCTGTGAAAAGGGGTTGTAACACGAGGCGAGTAGTCAGACATGTAACACTAGCATCCGAACCATAGTACAATTGAAACAAGTATTAGAAATGGTGAGTATTGGATGGATATATAACGGAGGGTTAATATTCCAATACGTTCTAGAGATTCGTACATATTTTGTTTTAATGAGTCCTCAAAGATTAGAAATTCGACTTGACTTTAGCCCGGACACCTTTGGACTCCCATTTAGCATATGGCACTAAATAAGCATGTTCCATCTCCACGTCCGATATGTCCGTGTTGTACAGCTCGAAATCAAACCGGCTAAAGATGGTCGCAATGGCAATATAAAGCTCGGCTTGAGCAAGGCTACAGCTGTCAGCGATATAGACCACCACTTGATCATAAGATATAAACTTACTTCAAACCCATACACATTCGCGATCCTTTTCCAAAAGGAACAAAGTACCGGTCCAGGTTAGTGTTATTTATCCACCGTTCTGGCTTGAATTCCCGCGGGCTAGGGAAGATATCCTCATTCATCAGAATGTCCACACTGGTCGAGGAAACGGGTGTATTCCGCGGAATCACCCACTCGCCATACGTCAGCTCCGTGTCAGGCAAAAGGCGTGGGTTTCGAGTGACGACACCGTGGGCTAGGCGAATTCCTTCCCGGACACAGCCATGCAGATATGGGATCTTTTCGAGTGCGTGCCAGTCGGCATTGAGAATATCAGCACCTGCATTCTGTAGCTCTTGTCGCAGCTTAGAGGCAATGGCGGAGTTGTTGATTACATGGAAACCGGCCACACTCAGCGCCCATGAGGTGGTAATCAGCCCGGCTGCTATGATAAGCTGGGCTTCATCTCCCAACCGTGCATCGGACTTTTCCTCTTCTGGTAGGTCACTGTTGAGTAGCTCGTGGAAAATGGTCGGATGATCGACCTTTGCATATCGATTATTTAGCCCACTTCGGATTTCCCCAACTCGACGACCAAGGTCCTGTTCGTTATTAGACTGGTGTTTTTTTTTTTTTTTTCCACGGGTAGGAAACATGCATACCTTGCGCAGGCCGACAACTGGAAGTAGTCGCGGCTCCATCTTAATGACCAGCCAATCTGGCAGGGAGTCGAGAATAGGAAAGACGATGGGGAAATGCAAGGCAAAGTGCCCAGTGGTGTAGATGGCAACTAGGGCCTCGTGCAGAGTATCTTGAAAGTCGGGCGAGTCCAATTGGTCGTAGGATTTGGCGAATGCATACTCGGTGATGACATCGGTGGTCAGGGCCATAAAGGCACGGCTAAGCGGGAGCACACGTCCATCGGAAGCATAGTCGGCCAGCGTTTGGGATAGTTTGTCCACCTTGGCTCGGATGACTGGTTGGAAGTCGACGATACGTTTGGCAGAGAAAAACGGACTCAGCGGCTTGCGGCGCAATTGATGCAGTTCATGCTCGATGGTGGAAAAGCTATCACTTGCATAGCCAAATCGGCCGGAGAAATAAGCATATTTGTTGCGACGGCCGTCACGCGCGTACAACGCCTCGAAAAAGTCCGGGTCGTCGACATGCAATTCAGTGGGCGTAATTCGGATGATTGGGCCTAGAGCGAGGCGTGAGCATTGTGATTTCGGCCAATTTTTGGTCAGATTTTTTGTCCAATTTTGAGTGAACACGCGGGCGACCCACCGTAGCGTTTATGCAGGCGCTGAAGATGGGCCGTAAAGCGGCCCTGCAGAATGACATCGTAGTAAAATTCGTACCAATTGCTCAGCGCGGCCAGCTTAGGGCCAGGGAATTTGGCCAGCGGACTGAGAATCAATCGCGAGACGACAAGATAGGCAACATACAGCCCTGTAGCAGCTCCGACAAGGGCGATTGTGCTGACCATGATGGTTTTCAGGTAGTCGATAACGGCGCCTAGCGATGGGGCTGATCCGCCGTGCTGGGTTTAAAGAACCTGGTGTGGAGACGCCCGTGACAAATCTTCTCGTCTGCCTCAACGAGAATATGCAGGAGGGCGCTTCTCTCGGGTCTGACAGGCGAGACCTTTGGCGAGGCCTGCGATGTGTCGATGAGATCAAAGCCATGATATGATACCGGCGAGTTGTGGAGTCGCACTAGGAAGGAACAGGAACGAAGGTTGGCGGCCTGAGGCGCCGAACCACGTGGTCCGCGGCGCAGCCATCGGGCCTGCGCTTCTTTTCCCTGCCATCACCTGCCAAACCTCTCTTGCTTCCTTGCTTACTTCGCCTTCATGTCTCGCATGCTACTACACTCTCACCATGTGCTACTCCGAACTTACTATCCAGCCGGATGAACGCCTAGGCGATGTCGACTCGTCGTACGGCGATGACAGTGACAGCGAGTCGCAAACGACTTCATTGAAATCCTCCGTGACCAACTATGTCTACGAGAACGGCCGCCGATACCATGCCTTCCGCCAGGGCTCATACTGGTATGTACCGTTGTGAATGTCTTGGGCCTTTCCCCCCCCTCCTTCTGACATGGAGTACGCACTAGGGGCCCCAACGATGACCTGGCCTGCGACAACCTCGACTTGTTCCACCATCTTTTCACCCTCACACTCAACGGCAACCTCTTCCTGGCGCCAATCTCACACCCCAACCGCGTACTCGACTTAGGCACAGGAACCGGCCTCTGGGCGATAGACTTTGCGGACATGTTTCCTGCATCATCTGTTATCGCAACCGATCTCTCACCCGTCCAGCCGACGTTAATCCCGCCCAATCTCGAGTTCCAGGTTGACGACTTTTGTCTCCCATGGACCTTTACTAAGGAAAGCTTCGACTTTATCCATGCCCGGTCGATTTACGGCTGCGTTGCCGATATCCCCGCCTTGTACGACCAAGTGATGCAACACCTGACCCCCGGTGGTTGGTTCGAGCAGGCCGAAATTAGCGTTGTGCCGCACTCAGAAGATGGAAGTATTGCAGGAACCTCGCTTGAACAATGGGGTCCACTCGCCCTGGAATGCGGCGTCAAGTTTGGCAAGTCATTCAGTGTTGCCGAGGACACGGGCAAATTATTCCAGGATGCCGGTTTTCAAAACATCACCTACCGCACGTTCAAGTGGCCGATCGGCCCGTGGCCTAAGGATAAACGGTACAAGGAGATCGGCATGTATAACCGAATCGGATGGGAAGAGGGACTAGAGGGCTGGGCTATGTTTCTCTTCACTAAGTTTTTGGGGGTAAGTAGTCAACTCCACATACGAACACCTGGTTGCTAATGTGTATTTCCTTGCTTCTAGTGGTCACCAGAGGAAGTTCAGGTCTTGCTCGCCAAGATTCGGTTAAATCTGCGGGACAGAGCGATACATGGGTATCAATACATGTAAGTCATGGATACTCCGATAGCTGATGGTATGCTTATTTTTCCTGTAGCTCGATATGTTATGGCCAGAAGCCGATGCAATGAGTTTATGATCTGCGTTTATTTTATATGATTCAATTGTACATATTTACGTTTACGTTGTTTTACGTTCAACTGATAGAACGCACACAACGGGCTCAACGATCGATGACCTGATGATAGTTTATTCACTGCCACTATAATTACTATACGCATAAAAAAGCCTCGCAGATGTAAAGTGACTGGTTGTCAACTGGTGTAGTTCATTTTGATCTATTTACAGATATACTATACATTCCACCCATACATTTTTAAAACATACCGCATCACTTTTTTTTTTTTTTCAAGAAGACGGATAGGTTGCATTCGGCGGCTGCTTGGTCAACTTGAAATAACCAGGCTGCAATCTCTGAAAGACCTGCAAGGGGTCATACGTCTGCGAGACCTTTTGCAGCCGCTCAAAGTTTTCCCGGCCGTACGATGGCAAAACCGCCTGGTACTGGCTCGCGTAGTTCATGTATAAATACTCCTTATACAGCCCGTTGGCCTTGGCGTATGCAATCGACTTGGCCGTGATGGCGCCGAGAATGTCCAAGATCAAGTTGTCGTCGGCGATTTCAGCCCACATGAAGGACAGATTTAGTAGAAGCAGATTGCCGTCCGAGGGTGACAGACCAAGGGCATTTCCGCCGTTCTTTTGCATCTGTTTCGTGACATCGGTGGAGATGATTTGCAGGACCAGGGCAGGAGTGTAGCTGGTTGCGTTGGCGGCGCGGATGGATTCTTCTTCGAACGTCTTGACCAGGAAAGAAACCATGTCCTTGGTCAGGGAGAACGTGGCTGTCCAGTAGCTCTCTCGCAGGCCGTCTGGGTTGGACTGTTTGAACATGTCGGTCACCTCGGATAAAGTGCGTACCGCCATGGTGTTTTCCACGGTCGAGATGTTGGTGAAGCTCTGGAAGATTGGTGGATTGATAGTGGAATCGGCGTACTCAATGTCTGCGACACCGAGGAATGTGCCCTCGGCGTACGCCCAGTTCATAATTATGGCCGACTTGGGATCGGTAGCAGCGTTGACGCCATAGTTGTAGAAATTCTCGATCAGTTGGTCGGTCTTGTCGGGAGTGTAGATCAGCGTGCCACTCCACAGGGGCCCCTGCGAGTGAGTGCTCAAGTCGAAACGCGTGACGATGCCAAAGTTATTGCCGCCACCGCGGAGAGCCCAGTAGAGATCCGGGTTGGAGGTCGTATTGACGTTGACGACGGCGCCTGAGGCGAGAACGACTTCATAGTTGACAACGTTGTCACAAGCCCAGCCGTAGATCTGAGAGAAGAACGATATTCCTCCTGTTTAAGCATAGCATTAGAATCCACATCTACTCTTTAGTGGTCTAAGAGGATCTGCAACACTTACCACCGGTAGTCAATCCACCAATGCCAATATCCGATACTCGGCCGCCGATGACTGAAAGGTTATACGGTAGCAGATGGTCATAAACATCAACCCAGCGATTACCGGGACCAACTTCAACAACGCTTTGGTCTTGACTCAGAGTAATGCCATTCAATTTACTTAGATCGATGTTCAAGCCATTCTCGATACTGGACGAGCCGGCAAACGCAGCATGGCCGCCGCTCTTGATTGCAAAGGAGCAGGTGAAAAGCTCGGCAAGAAGCACGCTAGAGGATACTTCGACAGCAGAACGAGGCTGGAAAATGCACTGCGGAGTGGTCTCCTCCTGCTGCTGTGACCAGAAGGCGTCTGTCCAGTTGGAGAACAAAAGGCTTTGGTTGCGGGTTAGGGTTTGGCCGGGGAAGATTCTAGCCAGGGCAGGGCACTGCGCGACCAGTCAGCATGATTACCGCAAATCGAGCATATGCTTGCCTTGCAAGGCGTTTTAAGGTACATGGAATGCGGGGAAGTATTATTTTTCAACTAAAAATAGTTCACATGTGGTGTGTGGGTGGTGGTCGAATCACAAAGAAGCCCTCAATATGACGAACCAGGATGAGGGAGAGCCAACGTACCAAGAGATTGCAATGTTGCGGACCAGTGTTGATTCCGCTATCAGTCGCTATTTCATAACCGGCAGTGGACGGCAGCTTGGAGATATCGAGTCCATTTGTCTCCAGCGATTTCTTGATATCCTCGGCCGTCGTCGGCTTCGCAGCGTCGACTACAGCAGCATGGAACAAACTAGCGGCGACTAAGACGCCTGCAGCGAATTTCGAGACCATGTTTAGCCCGAGTGGTCGTTCTTGTTTAAATTCGAAGTGGTTTCTCGGTGAATAGAAAGGCAAGCCCTCACAAGCCAAGCCTGGAAGGTCGGGTTGGGCCGCAAACGAAACAAATGCAAAACTAGCTAAACGAAGGTGGTGTGCAAGCCTGCATCAATAGTAATAACAAGGATGAAATAAACGAGTAGAGAATGTATTTCCGATATAATAATAGGCCGACAGGTAACTAACAAACGAGTGAAGTCGGCGCGGGAAAAAAAAGGCATACAAGCACAAAAGCAAATCGAACAGCGATGGTCACTTCACTCCCTAATGCTGGCTGTACCTCTTGCCAGTACTATATGGCCTATGGAGGTCAATGTCGAGCTGCCAGTGCTGCGGGGTTGCGATAGGCCTAGGCTTCATCGAGAGCGTTGGCCGAGTTGAAGCGGACATCCGGTTACATCGGCTGCGAATTGCTCGATGTGGAAAATCACCACTGCGTTTTGCGTTTTAGTCGCCGCCGCTACCAGGGACCCATTTTATTATTATCATTGTAGAATGGCAACATTGACAGCGGACGCTGCTCATCTCACTATTATTTTGGGCAATGTTAGACTAGTATCTGGCCATTTCCGGGCCGCGCTGGCTGAAACGATGGCGTCGATGGGCTCTCATCCAAGCCTCCTAGTAGATCGCCGGCTTCGACTCTATATCTCTCGATCTCGTGCTTAGACCGCCGTCAGCAAACTACTAATTACGAGCGGTAAATTATTCAGGTCCGTGTTGTCGTTAGTAGCTGAATCGCGACCACCCCGTTCGTATACAGACACTCAGACAAACTCTTTTTTGTCATCCGATGTCACATGCTGATCGACGCGATAATTTGACAGCTGTCGCAGATATAGTCTGCCAATGCAACCACAAGGTGGGAGACCCAGGGCTGATCATAGGCGGGTTTCCGGCGAATAGCCGACAAAGCGAGGCTCTTCCAGGGCTCATTCAGACTCGCTCCACTAGCATCGAGTCATGGCCACCGATGCAAGTAACTCTAGGGTGGATAATGCGCGGTTCTCTGTGCCTTACATACGAGTAATTGAGCCATAGAGACCATTGTTAAGCGTGCTGCTGGCGACGATCGCTGGTAGCCCAGCCGTGTCTCGTGTCCAATGGACAACACGCCGATAAGAAACCTTAAATGCCATTGAATGCTTGTCGTGCCGCTAGTTGAATCTGTAACCCTCTCATCACAGACTGCTTGCTCCCTTATTATAGAGAAGATCTGCTAGTTGCGGACGCCGCTTTCTATCATGGTGACATATCCCATATCGGAGGGGCAATTCTCACCGTCAAACCACAGCATAAACCACCACTTGAGAGCATAAAATGCCTTCCAAGTCGAATAAACACTGAAAAGAAACCGAATTGGACTTTCTACAGGGAACTCCGTCGCTAGAGGAGGAAAAAAGGGCGGCAAAATGAGTACCGGGTCAACAAAGCTGATGGTGTCGGAGCCCCAGTTGCTCTCGACTGCCTATGCCACGATTGCCATCACTACCACCTTCATGGCCATTCGCACAGTTTTGCGATTCACGCATCGGAAGGGTGGGCTTCAGATGGAAGATGGGTTTGTCATGTTGTCGTGGGTCACCTTCATTGCGCTCGCTGTGATGTACATCGTCGTCACGCGGCCTTTATATCGAGTCGACAAGGCCATTGGCACTGGCGTTCTATATCCGACCATTGAGGACGATGCTCTTTTGATGATCAAGATCTTTTTCGCCAATACCATGATCTTCTGGATGGTGCTGTGGTCGGTCAAACTGAGCCTGTTGTTTTTGTATCGCCGGTTATTTGAAGGCTTGCCCGATCAGATGCGATGGTGGTGGGGTGTGTTTGTTTTCACAGTCCTGGTCAGTTTTATTTATTTCCAAGGTTTGTCTTTGACGCAATTGGCAGGAATTGACCCTCTTGCAGACCTTGATCGGATGTATCATTTCGAATTTTACTTCGTGCGAAAATATGCATGCATGGTTCACACCTGGTGAGTTTTCGAAACTTTCGAAGCGCTCAACCATTCCCAAAAAAATAAAATCTGACAGCTCTATTTTTCTCACAGGACTATGCTCAACCCAACGTGATATCAACGCCCAGCTCACTAGCCTCTACTTTTCCTTCGCCGTCGACGTCCTGACCGACATTATGATCATGCTCCTTCCATTGAAGCTGATCTGGATCCTCCGTCTCCCGCTGTCGCAGAAATTCGCGATCGGGACCCTATTCAGCATTGGTATCGTCTGCGTCATCATGGCCATTGTGCGCACCGTACAAATCGGGTCCCAAGCGAAAAGCGACAGTACCCCTTCTAGCTCATGGCTGGCATTTTGGGGAATGATTGAAGCTGGAATAGGTAAAAAAAAATTCTACTATTCAATTGGAAAATATTGGGTAGAAATGCTGATTCATTGCAGCCGTTGTTATCGGGACGTTGCCAGTGTTTGCAATCTTTTTCCGAAGACAACATGCCTCTCGACAAGGTTACGACTCCTATGGCCGGTATCACTACCGTAACGAAAGCGAATACTCGAATACACATAGCAAAAAGAACAGTTACTCGCAGGGGTTCCTGATGTCGGATCGATCGCGGAGATCACAGCCCTGTTTGGAAGCGCCAAAAAGAGCGAGATATGGAGGGATCAGTATCACGAGGACGTTAGAGGTATGTTCTGTATTATGGTTGTTCAAAATGGCGGGTGACACTAACGAATATGGCAGGTCACTAGTACTAATGATATGGATCCTTTGCATGATTCATATATGAAACCGCCATATGTAAGATAACCTATTGCGGATTTATTTATGAATTTATGGCAGTATATAGACAAAATAAACGAATTATTTTTCCATGTTTGCTTCCCGGAGCGCGAGGTCACATTTCAAAGTTAGGCCAATACATAAGCGCTATATAGCTAGCGATTGAGCGTATCGACAGACGACATCAATCTTGGCAACATAGTACATATATTTCAACAAACTAATTGATTCCACACATTCAAATTCATAAAAACAAAACGATTACAAGGAAAGCTAGTGTACAAGCCAAGAGTGCCATAGCACGCACGTGCTTCAGCCAGCCCTAATAAACCCATTGGAGTCCTTCTACAATTTAGCCCAACTGCGTGCCAGACTTAACACCAATAACACTTAAAGGCTCACATGTCCATTTATACTAAAATAACCTATTTCGTAAAATTACAACACCACGCTACAAACCATCCCTGGTCCACATGTCGTAATCTTCCGTCAAATCCACAGTATTCTGATACGGGTTATTGGGCATGAACACATCCACGCCCTTGCTCAAGCTAGTCTGCACTTTTTCCAATATGGCCTCCCAGTTCACCGTGGGGAACGCCTGTTTATACAGGTCAAAGGCCGAGTAGCCGGCGGCATTTTTCTCGAGCGCAAGCGGCAGCAACTTGGTCTCCTGGCAAATTTGATCAGCGAGATAGTGGAAATGCCGTTGGGGCCGGCCTTGCGCAGTGTAGTCAGTCCCTTGGAACGGGTAGTCCCAGTCTGGCGGCATTTTGTAACCGAGAATCCGCCAACCTACCACCATCGCCAGGGCAATAGAGAGGTTGGCAATGGCCCCACGAGCAAGGCAATGGAAGATATTGTCACCATTAGGTGCAAGATCCTCAAGGGAACATTCTGTATCTGATTGTAACATCCGGTTAAAAAAGTCCATATATCCATTTTCCACGGAAGCATGGAGTGCTTCGGTCAAGTATTTTCGAATTTCCCTCTTGTCAGGGATATTATTTTGAGATTGTTTGCTCTGTGGAAGCAGCAAGGTTGCCTTCTTAACGAGCACCTCAGCGGATACAATATTCGAAGTGAAAATCGCCTCCACCAGGGGGGTCCTCGGGGTGAGACTCCAGTCTCGCGTACCACGTAAGAAGATGTCGGCATATGAGTCGGTAAGCGCAACCACTTTCTCACAGGTATAGTCGACGTCCAAATACGTTCTCGGAGGCGCATGTGGGTTTAGGATGGGACTCGAAGTGCAATGCAATGCTGTTTGCCCTTGGTCATTCTGGGCGTGGACATCGGCGCCTGCCTCTAGAAGCCTCCCCATGCAATCCAATGTGTTGTCATCCCAAGAAGAAGCGGCCATGTGCAATGGAGTATTGCCTAAAGTATCCCTAGATTCAGCTAGCATTTCGTCTTTGTCCAATAGGTACTCAACAACCAGATCATGGCCCATATCACAGGCAAAAAAGATAACATTGCGCTTGTACGGCCCCAATACAAAGTCTAGCCGAGCGCCTTTTTGAATCAAGGCCAAAGCAATGTCGGATCGACGTTGTTGCAGGCATGGGTCTGCTGCGACTTCACGCAGCTGGGAAGGCCAATACACACCATATAAGTATTGCAGAGGGGTATAGCCATGTCGTCCTTCAGCATTGACTATATCCGGTATCGTCCGTGCCACAACATGTGCAATGTTGCCATGCATAACTTCATGGAGGGCCGTTAAATTCCCTTCGTCGCGATCATCTGCTGTGGCATATTTTGCTATTAACTCTACACTCTGAAAAGTAGGCATAGACTCCCTCTTGCACGCGATGCATAAAAGTTGGTAATGTGGAATGCCTCCAGCCTTTATCAGACACACTGCGGGATGGTAAAAGTCTGTCATATCCCGAACTGCA
Organism: Talaromyces rugulosus; assembly: GCF_013368755.1. NCBI lineage: Eukaryota > Fungi > Ascomycota > Eurotiomycetes > Eurotiales > Trichocomaceae > Talaromyces > Talaromyces rugulosus. The sequence goes on along the minus strand of NC_049562.1, from coordinate 6,401,235 downwards.
TGTGTGAGAGCGTCGGTGAGCACGGGTTCCTCGAATTTGTGCATTCCAAGAATCAATTGCAACCCCTTCGTCCATTTCAGGGCACGAATCAGAATAGTGGTATCGAGGTTAGAGCCCATTCTAACGCTTGTGTCTGCGCCTGCACTGATAAGAAACTTGACCATTTCAAAATTACGGCGCGCCGTCGCTCGATGTAGGGGAGTCCAATTGGGTACTTGGTGGTTTCCGTTGACTTGATCGTTAACATTTGCGCCAAAATCAATCAAAACTTTCATGTTCTCCAAACGGTTATATTTGGCCGCTAGTTGGATTGCAGTGTTCCCTGCGGACAAGTCTCTTTCATCTAGGACATTCACGTCTACCCCTTTTGCCAAAATTTTCTGCAGATATATTGGCTTGTAGAAAATGGTTGCCTCGTGCACTGTGTTAGTTTTATATACGGGGTCGTCCTGGTCATATTCCCCGCCTTTGATTGAATTGTCCGTAAGAAGCGCCGCTTTCGTTTGTGCGAGGATTTCTTCAAATACACCCAAGTTGTCTTTCATTGCAGCAGACCTAAGGTTTACTGTAGATTTATGTATTTTGTCGTCTTCTTGAATTGCTTGCTTGATGATCTGTGGGTACAGAGTCTCGCTGAACTTCTTATTCGTCCTCATGAAAAAGCTCACCTCGCGAATACTCATATAGCTGGCGATGTCCCAAAGTAACTCCACTGGGAGCTTCGTCAGACATGGTTTCTGCCTGGCCATACCTTCAGGTCTAGCTAGGCGATATGATCCGTCCATTTCGACAAGTTACCAATATCTATCGAGATAGACTCTTGAGACTGGTTTTGTATGCGTCGCCCTATAAATATTACTGACCCGATAGTTACCAATTATTTTTGAAGGTCATCGCCGTTCAGATATTGGAATGAATGATTGATATATACCAATTTCCATCCATTATAGTCTGCATGTGAAACGGCCGCCACAAAGTCTCATGTTGTAACATCTTTCAACTTGGTCGTTTTGGATTTCTTTTCTGTCTGTTCTTTCTGTCAGAAAAGAAACATTGAATTAACTGCGTTTCGGTGACAGGTTAAACAAAGACTGTTCTTTTCCACTGCCGGGTCATTCTCTCGGCCTTCTCATAGACATACATGATCAATGAACACGACTCATTTTTTAATGAGTTTTAACGAAGGTGTAAGGGCCTTGGTTCATTTATTTTCGTTATTGAATGGGACTTCCCGTTATCAAAGAATGAGAAATCAAGTGGGTAGTTAGCCATTGAATAATGTCACTGGGATAAATGTAGGCTTCTTTGAAAAGCAAATTGAGTTTTGAAGAACTCCCGCTCTAAGCTTATACGGCTGATACATCCAGTGATGGGTTATTTGTTGGCGCCTGCGGGTAAACCATAGATTGACTGTCCAAGAGACTTGGTCTTTTGGTGTAGTTGACAATATTATTTATACATTAAAATCGGTTGGTCCGCAAGAATGTCCAAATTTTTCAGTTCTGATCTTTTGCAGTTCTTCCAGGTGTCGCCTAGTTTCGTCGAGTTCGTAATCGAGCTCCTTTTGTGAAGCCAGCCGATATTTGAGCTTCAAAATAGCTGCTGATATCAAGAGAAGTCCGATAGAGAGAAGGTAGCTCCATTGGCCGACCTGCTGCGGACTTTCCTGAGATGGGCCGTCGTTGCGAATGTACCATTCAATCCAGATGACAAAGGCAATTACTGTCAGAGGACTGATGATTATGCTGAACAATAATCCTACCAGAATAGCCACGTCGATTATGAAATCCAACCATGTTTTCAGAAATTCGATGCCGAGCAGTGGACGGATATGCCTCCATGTATTGGAGAGTTTTATTTTATGCTGCTCATTTTGGACTTCGTGGTTGGTATTCTGTGGCTTGGATGCTGCAACGGCTCGCCAAAACTTTGATTTCAAGTCGCCGTAGATCTCCCTTCTTTCTCTCCATATAGCAACCGGCTGAATATATCGTATTCGCGAATTGTAGGGAATCAGTTTGAATATCATCAAAAGAAAATTTAAAACGAAACAGAGGGCGATTAATGTATATATGTAGCTTTTAGAATAGATCACTCTAGACCAGAAGGTGCCATCTCCCTGTTGATCATCTCCAGAAGCAACGACTTGTGATGATAAGGTGGTTTGTTGTCTCAGGATCTGGCTCGTGTTGAAACAAGTGTTGTAACAGAGATCGCCGAGCTGATTAAACTTGGTCGCATTGGAGAAGATGCTCCATACACTTTCGTTCCATGTTGAAGTTTTCCACGAGCTCTCCCATCCGTCATTGATCGTCTGATCGTAAGGAGGCAAGTCGGGATAGCAGAACATGTACTGGGTCGGAGTCCGTTCTAGCGTTGGCCAGTAAACTAGTGCGCATATAGCACCAGCGAGCATCAAGACATTCCACAGAGAGAACAGAAGGGTTCGTGCACGACCGTGGCTCAGAATGCGAGACCAGCATTGCAATGGCAGGAAAACCAGATATCCTGTCACCACGATAGCGAGGATTGCATCGGCGTCGAGCTCGAGGGCTGCCGGCTGGACCGTGACGTAGTCGGTATTTGTTGCGAGTGCTGGGAAGTTATCGGATGACAATCTTATATCATTTTTCTGTGTAGCTGATGAAATATAAGGAATATCTACTCGTCCTGGATCCGGTCGCTTGGCTGGGCTTGCGACGAGGATGAAAGACTGAAAGGCCGCAGTACCTGCATACGTTGCGGCGGCACCCAGGAAAACATCGACCAGCCACCCAGTCCATCTAGTGGCGCAACTGGCAAGAAGCATAGCATAAAACAGGAAACGTGGGCACGAGTCGTAGATCGTGCTTACTGGGTAGTAGCACAGTGCTTCCTGCGCCACGAACAACGGCGCCGTCTCGGTCATTGGTGTTGCAGGCCAAGTCTTTGGACAATTAGCATCTTCGCTAGTCCTCCTGATGTTTCATATGTGTATTGACTTTCTCTCTTTTCTCTCTCTTTTTTTTTTTTTTATCGATTGGATGCTGCCTGGCCTGGTCCCACTATTCCTTTTCCGGAGCCCTGATTTTCTGATTTGGTTTAGCGAGATATCTTTTTGAAAAAAATAGTCGTCTTATATACGCAGGAATATTGAGAAATGTAGTAACGCACTTTGATTTTATTTCTGGCGGCATTTTTGCTGAGGGTGCTTTTGGATATCGCGTCAAAAGATTGTGGTGGTCCTGGCAATGACGTCAAGACATTCTTGAGCATTTCAAAATATTGAATGTATTGAATTATTTGATGTAGGAAAACATTTATTTTTTATAAAGATCAGCGAGTTTCGTTCATTCTTTGGCACTGGGTCAATGGTTGACGGATTCATCTTATCGTGATATAATATATCCAACTGTTCACTAATGCAGATAAGAAAGTCGAAGAATCAAGCGAGCCGAAAAATAAACCTCAACAAATGTCTCAACACAACGTTTCCATCGTCTGAATCTGTCAAGTCATTGCGGAAAATCCTGCGGGTTTCTTTTGTATACCGGCGAAGTTCACTGAGATTTCTAAAACGTTTGACGCAGGCTTGACTTGGGCTGGCTCCTTGGCGAGCCCATTCGATTAAATCGATTATGTTGACGTATACACCGCGAACAGCCTGGGAATTTTGCATCGAGTTATTCTCTGCGACTGGGTGGGTGCAAAAATAGCAAGGGGAGCTTACTCTTTCACAGTCTCGAAGTGTATTTGGCAGGGGATTGATTCTGACGGCGCGACAAAGAGCATGCCAGCAGCCAAGATCCTTCTCTGATCCAAACCACATGTTGAATTCCTCTCGAAGCGCATTCTGATACCGGTCCCATGACTCTCTGGATTCCGGGCTATCATATCCCCACCTAGAGAAATTCTGTAGCTGAGTGTATGACTCGGCCGGTGGAAGATTAGGGTTATATGGAAATGTCGGAAAAGAGTGAAAGAATCGGTTCAATGGTGTATCTGGCAACAAGTTGTGTGCTGGTGAATCCCTGATATGCATCTGTAGAGCCTCGGTGTTGGTAAAAGTTCGATTGCAGGGTGCACAGGAATACGACTGGGTATGTCCCGGAGCGTCACGAGAATGCATTCTAAGGGCTTCGTTACTCTTGAATGATTTGCCACAGATGCCACAGTTATGTGAGTCAGAATGGACGGGGGAGTCGCGCAAATGCATTTGTAGAGCTTTTTGTGTTGCGAAGGAGCGGTTGCAGACGTCGCACCGCGTCATTTTTGCCTGGCCCTATCAACTGACTATATTAGGATAGGAAATATGGAACGGAAGAACAAGCAAACATTGAGAAGTGGAAAATCATAGTTGGGATTTGCTAGGGGGCTTCTCTTCTTATGGGATCGAGACAAGGCTGAAAGAGGGGAAGCCAGTTGCTCTAGCAAGGCAGAAATCGATTTACTCCACACAACGTGTTTTCCGTATGCATGAACAGATGTGGAAGTGCGCCATTGGCCAGATCTGCTGATCGAATGTTGCGGCGTCGACAATCATTGCTTGGTCACATTTCAAGTTCAGGTTGTTTGGTATCTCCGCACAACACATGCACTGCGCTAGGTACGCATTGGCCTGTGTATGGTGTAAGTAGAAGCCCGAGTTTGACTTTTCATTTACTCACCGTCTTAAATCAAATTGTATAGTTGCGAGCACATCTCAGCGAAGGGTTGTCAAGTAAAAAGGATGATTGTCTCAAGAAAGAAACCCGGGGTGTTCAGTCTGGGGAAAGGGTCACGTGGACCAGGGGCTCCTTCCTCTGGCTGAATTCCTCTCCTCCTCTCGTCTTGAACAGATTACGGATTATTCTATTTCTTTTTTTCTCTTCAGTTACACTCATCGACCATGTCTCGCGCAAGAGCGGTATCCGAGGAGCCCGCGACTGATACTGGAAAGCGTGTTGGAGATACATCTGTTGACGACCTGTTCAGTGCAAAGCGCCGGCGTCTTAGTGACTATAATGGGTTGGAAAAGGTTCAATTACAGAAAAGTCGGGACTTTTCTCAAGGCAGTGATAATGGAGGCGTACGGTTCTCTATTCACGAAGCCCCAACGAGTGTCAAGCCAGAGGGCGCGGGTTTAGATGGCTCGATTGCTCTGGCAGAAGAGCCAGATCCTTGCGGTTAGTATATCAAAGTCATCACTGATGCGTCGAGGATCTAACACTTGTTTAGAAATGGAACACGATTCTCCCGGCCCGTTTGTTAGCCAGCAGGTATCATCTTCCAACTCACCGGCTACACCGATACCATCTACAGATTGCGAGAACGGCGCCGGAGACAATGAACCAACCACTGAGGAGTCCGAAGGTGCCGAAGAAAGCTCTGGGAAAGAAAATTATCCAGAAGACTCATCTAGTAGATGTCCCACTCCGCCATTGGGTGTCGATGTGGAAATGGAAAGTGTGGAAGACAGCCAGGATATGTGGACTTCTGCGACCAGTTCAGACGGCTCGGAAGACAAAGGGGTTGAGATCGGATACAGTGGACAACGCGATAATGCATTCGTTCAAACATATCCTGCTGTTTCTCTGCCAGAGCAAACCATACCCGCTTCGATTGAAGACGGCTTTGGAATCTTCAAGGCACATATCGAAGACGCCTTCTTGTCGTTTAAAAGAGAGATTCAATCGGGATTAGCTGTTGAGGACAGGAGCAGCATTGGTATTATGACAGATATGCTTGCCGAGAAAGATGGTATAATCGGTCTTCTCAAGGCCGAGATCGACCAGCTGCGAAATGAGCTGGAAAAGTGCAGGGAGCTTGTACACCAGCATGGGAAAGAGACAGAAGAATGGGCTGATAGGATGATGGGTCTAATTTGCCGTCTGCCAGGAGTCGAGGGTGATTGATGGCGTTTGGAGTTGTGATGAAATGGTACAATATTCGACGGTGCATGTAGGAGAGCGGTTGTGAGTTATAGCTACCAGGTAGACTGCGTTATAAAGTATGGTACTTTTACAATGACATGGCTCACTACCGGTAGTAAAATCTTAGTCTATCGTTGTTCTCCCAGCCCTAAGCTCTCTTGTGGATAGACGCTGCATTCTGCTCTCAGGAAACGTCGTCCAGTCATACCAAACGCTGTCAGCGTCATCAGGAACTGAAAAGCGACCGTTGTTATACACAGACTCCGAAGAGACCCTTCATATGTTTCAATCAGCTGGGTGGAAACCATTCGGAATGTGCTATCAGCAGATGTTTCTATAAACACTCTATAGTCAGTTGCATTCCGGAACTATGTCCTCGCGCCGAAAGGAAATACCAGCTGCCCGTCGCTCATGCTCAGCCACAATTAGCCTCGATCGATGGGTCTGAAGAAGCGTGATGCTTTAGAGACTGAGAGCCTCGACACTAGGAAGCTCATTTCTTGCAAACAATGATTTGGTGATGCTGTGTCCGAAGGGCTCTATTTTGTCGTCGTGTTGAACACCGGGTGACAACCCTCTAACTGGGGCAAGTCAGTAAACCACAAACACAACTGTCAATATTATTAGTCAACTCAGAGAACAACACATCTGCCTGATACCGCAGTCTCGCTCTCCATCAATCCCCGCGAAGACTGGGCGTCAGCCAGCGGTACTGCATTTGGCCAGGCACAACAATCCGAGATGGCAGTATTGGCCCATTGAGGGCTAGAACAGTGCATCAAACAAAGAATGGCACACACCAAATCAGCATTATGCGAGGATGTGAATCCTGAAGAAGGATCCGGATTCACACGTTGCTCGGCGATGAGGGGGTGAAGGCCTCAGAAGGTTCCGGATGCACACTGCACGGCAACAACAACAACAGGCACAGGCACATCGTCGGGGCCTTCCTCCCCCCTATAAAATGTGCCTGCCTGCACTTTTCTCTCTCTTCCTCTTTTTTCTCCTCTCACAGCCCCCTCTCCTATCCCTCATCTCTGCATCTTCCTTTCCGGCCTTCGCTGTGGCCATCTGCTGTTTTTTGCATCGTTAGCACAGACTCTACTACTATTCTACATGATTACCCACCAAAATGCATGACCAGATTCTTGATATGCACTTTTGGGACAATGTGCGTCCGTTGAAAAGCATGTTGGGCTCGATGACCTTGGTCTTTGATGTCATTTTGAACGCCCCCGATCTTGAAAAGAGTTTGAAAAAGTTGATCGAGATGGATGGTTGGAATCGTCTTGGTGCTGGCTTACGGGCCAAGGTGAGCATCTTGCTGTTGAGTTGGTTGCCTTTGCTGATTTTTCCTCTCTCTATCATAGCCGATGAACAGCTTTTTTATCTCGGTACCACGCCATTTCGAGAGAGAACGTCCTTCGGTCATGTTCACGGAGGAGCACTACAGCATGCCAATGAAAGACCACCCAGTTGCATCCCAGTTCCCCAAGGCTGGCTCTCACCCAAGCATCCACCCAGGCCCGGAGACTTTCAGGTCCCTGGCGGTGCACAATGAGTCGCCCAAGTCGGTGACTGGTTTCCTCTGGAAGAAGAACCCGTTCATTCATCTCCACGTTGTTACCTTTGATGATGGAACCTTGGTCTCTCTCTTGTGGCCACACGTCATGTGCGATTGTATTGGCTGGGCGATCATTTTGAGAAGCTGGGCTGCCATCGTCGCTGGACGTGGTCACAACGTTCCCAAGTTCAATGGTTACTACCGGGATGCGATGGAGCGTCTTGGGAAGACCCCTCAGCCAAAAAAGTCAGTCCTTGAGACACGCTTGACGACGCTTGCTGGTGTCAAAGCCAAGGGTGGGTGCATCATGCGATCGTTGTCTTTTGTTCCTCACAAGATGGAATCACGGATCTTCTGCCTGCCTGCCGAGTTTCTTCAGAAGACCTACGGGGCTGCTGTTTCCGCGGTGCCCCACGATTTCCATCTCTCTGAAGATGATGTGATCACAGCGTGGGCAACTCAGATACTGTGCAAGCGTATGCCAACTTCCAGCCGCGCCGTGGCGATTTGCAAGTTCTTTGACTCTCGCCCTCTCTTGCACGAGGCCTTCTCTAAGCACGGTGTTTATGTCCAGAATGCTTCGTTTCCATATGTCACTAGAATGACTGCTGCTAGCATCTGCTCCAACCCAATCAGCAACGTCGCCAAAGAGGTCCGCCTCGCGTTCAATGAGCAGGCACGTCGTGATCAACTCCTTTCCTTGGCTGAGCTCATGCGTAAAGACCACATTGCCAACAAGATTCCTCTTCTGGCGAGACTCGATGCGCATCCAGTCATTTTCATCAACTGGAACAAGGCAAATATTTGGTCTACTGTTGACTTCACCGCGGCCACCTTGCCCTCTGGCGAGGCAGAGGACAACGGCGACACCATCAGCCCGGAGGTTCGCGCTCGGCCTGTGTATTTCCATTCCGATCTTGTTGGGGAGCACGACCTTTCGCAGCACGAAGTATTCGCCATGTACGGCAAGGATCCAAAGGGGAATTTCTGGATGAGTGCATCCTTGCGCCGCGAGTCGATGCGTTGCTTCGAGCGCGAGTTTCACAAGATATCTAGCAAGTGAGCTTTCGCGATCTAACGGCTATGCCGGTGAAAGCCGATGAAAGCCTCGAGATTGCGAGCAGTGTGTTTGTTATTCTTATTCCTTTTGTTATTGTGTATCTTACGGCAGTCAATTCAAGTAGTTTCAGATGAATCAATGGTATTGTCTCTTATTTTGTAGTTAACTAATATGTTTAAACAAGCCATGTTCAAGACCAGTCCTAGCAATTTGTAATCCCTCGATCGTGCAGTTTGCCCTGAGCTTTATGTCTACCGTTCGTTAGGATTATATCAATGTTGTACTCGGGTGGATAACACGGCATACCTCGCTCAAAGACACAGAAGCAACAAGCATTTCCCAGCGCAGCAGTCTTTGTCAGTGATGCATCCAAGTCCAGCAGCTGCAGTTTACTCGTTAGTAGGAAGAAACAGACCGACAGAGACATAGTATTCCACATACCTAGACAATCATCACGAGCAGTGATATTCAGCTTGGCAGATGGCGGTGCGGCGGTGGCGCAGAGAGCAAGGCATGCAACGACGAGGACGTTGGTGATCTTCATGTTGAGTAGATCAATTTAACTGATGAAGCAGTATAGCAAGACTGTGTGGTATGATGTCTTTTTACCACCAAAGCACGTCTTCAGGAGGGTTCGGCTCAGGGTTTATATGGCAGTCGCTCTCGCTTGGAGAGTTTCATGTTTGACAGGTAATTTCGCTTGTGTAATGGATCTTCCCTTTGCGTTGCTTTCTCGAATGGTTATTGTCGGGCAAAGGTTTGAGATTGTACTACATCGGAAGCTCGTATTGGAATCAGGATACTGTTCTGCTAATTTCAAATGCGAATTGCAATGTTGCTGTTTGGTTTCAAACTGGGCGAACACGCGGTTTTGAATATGGCTTGCCCCTGCGTCAGTTGGTAGTACATGACTCCTGACCACAGAATTTCTAATTAAATGACGTAGTTTAAAGTATTCATAAGTACAAGTAGTTATATTGTAAAACTAACCAGTTGACGTACATGCATCCTAATGTAGTTAGCGTATCAGTATATACAGAATGAAGCTTGTAGAGTTACTAGTAACCAAGTGTGACAAAATCCAAACAATTCCGAGACTCGGAAATACAACATGGAACTGAAAAGCTACTCTTAAACTAAAAACTCAATTCAAATCCTTTGCCAAGGTAACTAAAAACAAGCTTTCCGGCTGCATGAGCTTAACTTGCGTCTTGCCTCTCTCATATCTGCCTGTACTCGGTACGAAAAGGAGTACAGAGTATTATTACTGTGATTAGCTGCATTGAATATTTCCTCCAGTAAAAAATCATTATTAACACGATTACTTCACAATTCAACCGGGCCGAATACGGTAATCCACTCCCCGCCGAGAGCGAAAGCCGATGCCGTAACTGCCGCCCGTACCCGGGCCGATCATTTCCAATCATCTTGATATCTAGTTTTTCTCGCATTGGAATGGAGAATTGTGCGGAGCCCCAACTCTGAAGAAGCTAGATTCCTCTTTCCCACACAAGATGGGTGGAGTTTTTTCGGCTCGCCACCGGCAAATTCGGGATTTTTTCTTGTGGAGGGGGTTTCTTTCAGTGAACTATTTGTTTCAATGTTTTTCCCACACTTTTCCTTTTCGTTTATTTTGTGCTGCTACATCTATCGGGCTTCAAAACACACACAATTGAACTGATATGGCCCGATTCCTGGGCTTTCGAGGCCACCGCCTCAATGTGGCCACCATCCTGCTGGTTGTATTTCCAGCATACATGTGCTTTGGATACAACCTGGCTGTGGCCGGCGGTTTGCTCACGATGCCCTCTTTCATAAAGCAGTTTCCCAAGATGGACACGGAGAATAACACGAGCAAACTCAACTCGAACGTGCAGGGTAACCATTCTTCCAACTACTACTAGTAAACTTCCCAAACTAAACGCAATAACAGGAACCGTCGTGGCATTGTTCACTATCGGCGGTATTCTCGGGGCATTCTCGACTATCCTCGTAGGAGATCTGCTTGGCCGGCGACGTGTGATTTTCCTGGGCTCAGGGCTCGTCATCATCGGGGCCCTGCTCATGTCGTCGTCGTACTCGTTTGGCCAGTTCATCGTCGCCAGACTCATCCAGGGCATCGGTACCGGCGCCACGACCGCGACAGTGCCCGTCTGGCAGTCGGAAATATCAGGCTCGTCGCACCGCGGCGCGCATGTTGTGACCGAGGGTCTCTTCATCTCCACGGGCATCGCAGCCTCGCTGTGGATTGATCTGGGCTTCTCGTTTATCGACACCAGCTCCGTCTCCTGGCGCATCCCGCTGGTCGTCCAGGCGCCCCTGGCCATTTTCGTCATGATCTTCATCTTCCAACTCCCCGAGTCTCCGCGCTGGCTGCTAGGCAAGGGCCACGACCAGGAAGCGCGGGAAATTCTGGGCATTCTGCGCGACGTCGATGCAGACTCGGACACGGTGCGCGGCGAGGTCGCCGATATCGAAAGGTCGCTCGAGCTGATCGGCACGGTCAACAAGTGGGATCTGTTTTCGCTCGGCGAGAAACGCAATTTCCATCGATTGGCGCTGGGGATGGCGGGCCAGTCGTTCTCGCAGCTGTGCGGTATCAACTCGCTCACGTTCTACGCTACCATCATCTTTGAGCAGCGTCTGGGCCTGGGTGGTACCGACTCGCGCATTCTCAGCGCCGCGATGACGACGATTCAGATCGTGGGCGCGCTGGCTGCGGTCCTGACTATTGACCGTCTCGGGCGTCGTCCGCTGATGCTCACCAGCGCGTCTGGCATGTGTATCTCCATGGCTATTCTGGCCGGTACCACGTCGACGGCGAACAACCAGGGTGCACTGATTGTGGCTGTTATCTGCCTTTTCGCGTTCAACATGTTTTACCCCTTTGGCTTCCTCGGCTTGACGTTTTTGTACTCGACTGAGGTGGCGCCGCCACATCTGCGCGCCAAAATTAGTGGCGTGTCCAACTGTTTTACCTGGTTGTTTAACTTTGTGGTTGTCGAGGTCACGCCGACGGGCTTTCAGACGATTAATTATCGATACTATATTATCTGGGCAGTTATCAACTTTGCGATCGTGGTCACGGTGTACTTTTTGTTCCCAGAGACAAATGGCCGCTCGCTCGAGGAGATGGATGAGATATTTATGCTGTCGCACAACATTTTTGATTCGCCAAAGGTTGCGAGGAGTTTGCCGAGTAGCGAGCATTTGGAAGTTGGCGAGGATGGGATTAAAAGTTAGAGCATCTATAGAAAAGCATGTAGTGATTAACCCGTATATATTATGTCCAACTTTGGCACACATTCAATCTTGTAAACATAGGCTATCCTAAAGATATCGAGATCTAGAAGATAATAACTTTATATTATGTACACGCTCGTTTTTGTATAACAAAAACATCTAGTGGTCCAGCGCAAAACGGTCCAAAAACTTAAACGCCTTAAGTCCGGCCTTGACATCGCTGACAAACGAGTCATCGACAGAGTCGCTCGTGTACACACCCGAACGACTGGCGTTAATGCCAACAGTGGACAAGGAAGAGTCAGCGCTGCCCACGGCGCCAACAGGCTTTCCGAAGCGGAATGCGTCGACCAGGATCTCGGCCGGGCGGCCGGCTGGGTAGAATGTCACGGTTGTGTTGGAGGTCGAGTTCTTACTGAAGAGAGCCTCGGCACCGGGAGCCACGATGACGGCGTCAAAGCTGGTTGCATCGGATTGGGAGTAGGTGGCAGATACATCGCCGCTGCTGGTGAGGTGTTCGGCGACAACGACCACGTCGACGTTGGAAGATGCCAGGTCTTTGGCGAGCGTCTGTCCGGCAGTGATGCTGCTGTTGTCGCTGACTGTGGCGAGAACACCCACTGTCAAACCATCAATCTTCTTCAAGGGAGTGCCAAAGGTGCCGACATTGGAGGTCTTGTTGTGGTGGTAGTAGGTAGAATCAGGCTCCGGGGCCGCAACACCAATGACTTCGGCAATGCGCTTGGCGAGATCGTTGTTGACGCGGTTGATCTGGATGATGAAGTTGTTCTTGACCACGTCACTCTGAATGTTGGAAAGCTCAAACCGCAGAGCGTTGATCAGGAACTGCTGCTCGGTGGGGTTCAACGAGTTGTAGAACAGTCCAGGCTGCGACCAAACATCGGCGAATGTCGGGCTGGTTGCGCGGTACAGGCCGCCGTTGACTTTGCGTTTGGGCGCTGAGAAGAAGCCCTTGCCTTGTGTCTCGTTTGCTTGTTTGGGAGAACCGTTGTTCAATGTGTTGGGCGAGTAGGCCGCGGGGTTGAGAGGGATGAACATTTGGCCTGTCCAAGTTAGAGCAGACATGGAGAAATAGAATGGTATAACTCACCAGCTCCATCGCGGTTGTTGTTGTGGAAAGGCACGCGAGGACGGTTAATAGGGATTTGCTCAAAGTTAGGCCCGCCGTTTCGGTTGAGTTGTGTGTCGAGGTATGAGAACAGACGGCCTTGGAGAAGAGGATCCTCGGAAAAGTCGATGCCGCGGACAATGTGGCCGGGTTGGAACTATGAATGTTAGTAACGTCAACCTAAAATATCAAGCAGAGCATACCATCACTTGCTCGGTCTCGGCAAAGTAGTTGTAAGGGTTGCGGTTGAGCTGGAACTTTCCAAGAGGAGTGATGGGCACATCCTCCACTGGAAGGATCTTTGTCGGATCGAGCAGGTCAAAGCCGTATTTGAGTTGATCCTCTTCGTCGATAATTTGAACACCGAGCTAGACAATCCGTTAGAAAATATGGCATGCATATGTGTAACTAAAACGTACCTCCCACTCCGGAAAGCGGCCAGCAGCAATGTTGTCGTATAGATCCTTGCGCAGGTAATCGGCATTCTTTCCAGCGGCAGCCTGTGCCTCTTCCCAGACCAGACTGGCACGGCCTTGCAAAGAAGTCCAGTGGTACTTGACCAGCTTCGAGGCACCGTCGTCGGTCACGAAGCGAAAGGTATGGATACCGAAACCATCAAGATGGCGGATCGAGCGAGGGATACCATGACCGGCCATGGCCCAGAAGAGCGTGTGCAGCGAGCTGGGCTGTTGGCTAAAAAAGTCATAGGCTGTGTCATGGGCAGTGGCAGCCTGGGGGATTTCGTTTACGGGGTGTGGCTTCACGGCATGGATGAGGTCCGGGAACAGAATCGCATCTTGAATGAAAAAGACGGGGATGTTGTTGCCAACAATGTCTATGTGGGTTAACAAAATTTCTTTATCCTTTCCAAAGATCCCACATACCATAGTTGCCCTCATCGGTGTAGAAGCGAAGCGCGAATCCGTGGACGTCTCGAGCAGTGTCTGCACTGCCACGGCTTCCGGCGACAGTCGAGATACGAGCGAATACAGGAGTCTCCTTGCCAGCAGCGCCGAGGAAAGACGCAGCTGTGATATTAGACCAGTCCGCATACGAAGTGAAGACTCCATGGGCGCCAGCACCACGGGCATGTACGGCACGCTCGGGGACCTATCAACCAACGTCAGAGTCTGAAAAATATCTAGATAATGCACGGGTATGCGCGCGACGTACTCGCTCGTGGTCAAAGTGCTGGATTTTCTGCCTGAAAACAAAGTCTTCCAGCAGAGTCGGACCTCGTTCGCCAGCCTTCAAGCTGTTCTGGTCGGCAATGGGTCCGCCGACGTCGCTAGTGAGGTACGAGTTGCTATCATTGAGGTAGAATTGAGATAGGAATTCCTCAGTGTCACGACGATCAAACGCATGAGGGTTCTCCGGTATGTCACGGGCATTGAGCTCCCCTGTCATCATAGGGCACGCCGCCTCAGCTGCAGCGGCCAGGAAGATGGCACCTCCGAGCAAGGTTGTTGTCCGCATTTTGCTGTTTTTGCTGCTTGTTGCACCTCCCTATCTCCGGAGGGGCAGGGGAGCTTGTTTATATGGGGAACAATGTTCCCAAAGTCTAGCCAATGCATCGAATTGGTCGATTATAAATGCAACCGTGATTGGACTGGTCATATCCACTTTGTTCATGGACTACAGATCATGTCATCTTTTATCACGTTTTGTTGAAATGTTTTGGCCGTAATAGGCACTGGCCCAAAATGCTGATCACCGCGGTACATGGTGCTAAGCCTGAAGCGGCAGGAGTGATTCCTAAGGCGCGCAATGAGGGTGCCTTGATTGGATATAGACATACTGGGGTGGTACAAAGGCCGAAAACAAGGGGCAATATTTTTCATCCGGATTCCGGATTCCTCTATCATGCAACAATCGCGATGTTGGCGGAAAAGTAAGAATGATTCCAAAGAGTCGGCGGCAAGGCCCGTCAGCAAGCTAGGGCCGCCTTGGCATTTCAAATAAAAGCGACTCGATAGGCTCGTCCGCGTGATAAGTGGTGATTACTGGCTTAGCTGCAACCAGGTTGGAGGACGGTCGAGGCCATCTCGCTTGGTAATGGTCAGCCAGACCCTGTAGTATTATTAATACCGTGCGTCTGACGTAAAAGTTCATAACCGGCGCTTAATATAGAATTATTGAAATATCTTCCATCTAATAGGCAAATCGAAATGATATTGTTCCTAATAGTGCTTGTCCGTAGACCGCTATTTACTATACGTAAGATCACCTGGTTCTGATCACGGATTCGGAATAATGTATACAAAACATGGAGAAATAACGGTCGACAACTCTAAAGCTACGTAGTTGTCTGCAGATCCTTGCCCTTTATTTAAGTTTTAACGTTAAAAGTGGACATAGTTGACTCTGTCCGGACTCCGGAGTATTTATAGAACTAGGAAATATGTCCGAAATCTCGGGCCAAGACATTTGTTTTCCGTTCTTGTCAGCTGAAATCAGTCGATGTTTCCTTTCCTGGCCAGTCTTTGGAATCAATTGATCTGCGTGTCGCAATATTGCAAAGTCGACATGGAGCTTTTAATCCCGCTTTACAGGTCAGTTGATACCTACGAGCAATAGGTTACAATATTGCGCAGATGCACGGTCATAACGGCTGTTCATTCAATTCATTAAACACGGTAAACCTCTCCTATTCTTGAACGCCAGCAATACGCCCCCTAAATCACGCCGTCAATGCTGTCCTTTCGCCATTCCAATTCCATCGCTTTCATCGCATATCAAGTGCCAACAAATCGATAGCCAGTGTTTGACGATTCATGCGTTGTACACGATGGTAAAGCCTGGGAGAACTTGTCAGTAGAGACACCATCTTGCGAGGGAACCACATACTTCGATGGTAGGTTTTCCCTTCTTCGGTATGGACTTCTTCGCGGTCTTCAAAATGCTGTGTGCCACTGCATCCGATCGTAAGAATAGAAATGTCCTGATGGACGCTGCGGACGGATATCTGTTTCCAGGGCCCGTAGCCGCCAATCCTGGTCGAAAGCCTTGGAGAGTCGTCGCCGTTTCTGTGCTGACGAGAGACAAAAGGTTCACCCTTGGACAGGTTCACAAACTCCTTGATATCCAACACCTCTTTTGCCTTTTCATTCAAAAGCGTCACAAAGGAGCACTGGGGAATTCTTGTGTCATGAAATGGCTGGTAGGGGATGACGGTTAAACTGATGTGTCGAGCCATCTTCCACTTTGACCAAAAGAAATCTTCCAGTTCACGCTGACGGAAGCGGCTTCCCCACCGCTTGATAGAGGAGAGATAATGATTCTCAGCATCGATCACGGCCTGCATGGAGGGGTCGGAAGAGCCAAGGTCGTCGAAAGTGGTTAGCTCTGGTGTGAGGAGGATACAGTCGACAGACCCGGTCCAGTCCAGGGATTCCTCTGCAATCTTGCCTAGTTGTTGTGCCTCTTCGATGTCTCCGTTGAAAATATTGTCCATTCTGAGCCGGGCCATCATGACTTTTGTTTTGGACACGAAGATGACAAAGTCATCACATTTGAAACAGGTCATGCGAGTTCCTTTCAGGTCTGCAAAGTCAGAGTGCAAGAAAATGGGGTCATCTGGGCTCCAGGATTTGAGGATGACTTGGTTCGGACCAGGCAGACACCAAGCTTCAATCTGTTTGCCATCTCGATCACAGGTGCCCTTGATAGGCTCGACGAGTGCAAACTCGATGGGACGACTGGGCAGCTTTTTTTCGGTGTTGGGAGGCGATTTTGGGAGACTTTTTGGGGAGCCTTGCGGAGTCATCCTGAGTCAGTGGCTTTGGATGGTTTGGGGGGGGGGGGTGAGTAGCAGGGAGCAGAGGCAACAAAGAAACATCTTGTTTTGAGTGTGTGTGAGTGTGTGTGTTGATTAGTCGTCGTGGATGTGCAGTTATACATCATCATAGTGGTCAACTGGTAGTGATATCCAGTGTTTGGTGTGACTAACATTGACTGGTTACCATACAAACCACGAACTGGGAATGAATTTATGTTTAGCAGCTAACATTGGAACAATAGCAGAGAGGAACAAACAAGCAAGTTCTGTATTATATTACTATATAATATATTTAGTAGAATTGCTAGACAGAGAATGAATGAGAACAAAAGGATTGTAAGTATCTCTATCAGCCGTATTCTTTGTTCTTGTTGTGCTTTGAGATCTATGACTAGGGCTCACAGTGCATTCAAATGTTGTCAGGCATTGTCAGGTGCATTGTCATACAAAGCCTGCTTGCTATGAATAGCAGGCCCTAATATCTATTGGTAATGTATAATCTTCAACTTCTTAAAAAGAGAATCTACTCTGACTCTAATAATATGACTGACGTGTGCAACTAGAGTCACCAGTCTGTTGCCAAGAATCGACCGGGTTAATTAACCGGTATTTCCGTATTACCCGTAATGAGGGCGTAATTTAAGGTTTTTGCGTATGCCAAGACCGCCGGTAATTGGGCGCTTGGAATAAAAACGGGCAAACGCGGCTCGCGCGGCTCGAAGCGGGCTAGCGCGCCCCCACGTGACATCCCCGTTCGGCTATAGCGCGGGCGAATTAAGGAATCAGCGCGCGCGATCGCAAAAAGGTGGGTCCCACCCCCCAGATCCTGCTGTCTGACTGGCTGCTGAATCTGGGGTACCTTGTATCGCATCCACCTGACTAACCCCAACACTATCTGACGTCAGGATCGGTATCCAGCCAGTCGCAACGCGCGAGACCCACTCGGTCAGCGCGAGAAAAAAAAAAAAAAAAAAAAAAAAAAAAAAAGGCGCCGGTGAATGAAACAGTGCCAAAGCCTCACGTTTTGCTCCTCCCTTCCTCCTCCTCCCTTTTTCCTCCCCGCCTGAAATGCGCGTCAAAATACCACCGTCTGTCAGCAAATCGCCGCCCAAACATGAAGTGATTCAGCAATTTATCAAGGACTGACATTGGTCCTTCGATTTTTATCTTTTCACATCTTTCTTACTCTATCACAATCATGTCGTCCGTTCCTTCGAGTAGTGGGTCGGCGCTCACTAGGCAATGCTCGCATAGCAGCGACCTCCCCTCCCTCAGCCCCTCCTCGGCCCTCACCTCGCACCGCTCGTTCTCCTTCATTCGGTCACCTTCGTTTGGCAGCAAGCCAAAGACGTTGGCGGCGGCTACTATCCCTGAGAGCGACAAGGAGCCTATTTTCGACGAGATCCGTGACTGCGACGAGCCGCCTTATCCGCAGACAAACACAAAGTCGCTTTCGCCCTCGCGCGGACTTAAAGCAGAGTCGAACAACATCACTGTCAAGAAGAGGTCGCCTGTGAAGAGTCAGAGGAGCCAGCCGGCGAATGGTACTACCGCTTCTTCGCAGCCGCACAAGCACAAGTGGTTGAACAAGCTCGATCCGCGCGTCGACGCCAAGCTGCTCGAAGAGCAACGGCGGCGCGTTGAGAAGGAGGAAAAGGATAGGCGGAAGAAGAAGGAAGAAGGCATGATAGAGGATCTGATGCCCAAATGGGTGCAGTGACCGTCAGAAGCTCTTCCTCTTTCCTTTCCATATTGCACATTTCTTCCCATTTTCCTATTTTCCATTTCCATTTTCCCTTTTTTTTTCGGTGTTAATTTTGCCTTATGACTATTATGATATCCCATGCCTGCAAGTACTGAATTTGTTGCATACTTGAGTCCTTTTATTCTTTTGGCCTGATAGTTTTCTTTAACGATAGACCTGTTTTAGGATACCTAATATCCATTTTATCCTATGCAATCAATCATCCTTCCATATTTCCCATATTTCCATTTCAGACCGACTGTTGCATGACTCCAGCCCGGTGACGTCAACACAGTCAGTCACTCACCCCTCACAGCAAGCTCCAATCCCTGGCTTGTCAGCGCGTGCGATGTTTCTAGAAACTTTCCTTTGGGCCGCATGCAGCCTGGTTGAGCTGTCAACCAGGAAAACCTCTTGCTTTTTTGACTTTTTTACCCCGCGCGGCCAAGGCTTGGGGGAACCTTGGCGTGAGGATTTCTCCGAGGGATATTAATATATTAGTGATTTTTTATTACCATATTTAAATTAAATGTATATATGGAGTATATAGTGGATGACTGAATACACTAGTAAAGCTGTTAATGACGGCACTTTATTGCCATTGACTGGTGCCCCTGCACAGGTACATGTAGTGTACTCTTGGCGGTTTACAGATGGTTTACGGTGTAGGTTCTGTTGCCTAAGTTAGCGGAAGCTAATATGACCAGTGTTCGCCACCTCGCCACCATTATTATATAAACCATAAAAGAATAGCTCTGGTAGAAGCCCAAGAGCAACTTGAAGTTTGCAGCATTTCCCCTAATATACTCCGGTTAGGCGACATTTCCCTATCTCGTGCCTCTACCAGAGCAATGTCCGCACCATACTAGAGGCAGGGTTTGCAGCTGTCGACAAAGTCCATACGAACAGCAGTGTCTAGAGCCTCTGAAGAGTCAGCACCGTGATCGAGAGGCAACTTGAGACTCGGGGCGTGCCCCTTGCTAATGGCTATCGCCGGACTGTCTCCAACTTCCGCGCCGTATTTTAACAGCGACTCGACTGCCAGGAGATTGGAGTTTGAAACTGGATAGTTAAGGGGACAGCCCCATGGCCCACTGCCAAGTGTTTGAGCGTTAAGGCCTCCGCGGCTATCGTCCGCATTGACGTCAAGTTTGTAGTTGCCGATCAGATAAGCAACCATAGTGAATGACATGGCAGCATGGTGAAGGGCATTGCTGTGGGTAGGTTCTGCACCGCGAGCAACGAGATGATCGAGAATATCGACGTCGTCATACGTTGCAGCTCTGTTTAGAACTCCAACCGCATTATCGTGACCCTCTCTGTTACTATCAGAGTAGTGAGCCTCCTCGCTTGGAGCATTAATGTTTAGCCCTTGGTCTAGCAACCAGTCTAGTACTTTTTTCATTTGGGATAGCGAAACTAGGATACACTTAGCTTTCGTATTACTAGAAAATTACTAAATCAAGCGCATCTCACTCATGGCAAAGCGTTATAGCGCTCATTACCCGCCTTGTAATCCCTCCCAAGCCCCTTTAGAAGTTCTAGAATAGGTACAGAGCTCTTCTGAGCTAAAAGAGCCAAGGCTATCGTACTTGGACTGGCCCCTTGTTCAATCAGGCATCGCGTCCCGTCCACCCAGTGGTCGTACAAGGCGGTCCGCGAGAGTAGTCTGTTCAGCTCGTTGGGCCCAAGGTGCTCGAAGGACTCTTGGACCTGGCTCCGGAATCGATCCAGGTCGCGTATTTCACACACTGCCATGCATTTTTCGAGCGCAACCTGCTACAATGCCTGACGTCCTGGCTCCTATTCTTGGAGCAGTTGAGTACTATGTAATTCGGCAGCAACCGGCTACGGCCTAGCGGCTTAGACAGTTAGTTCTGGGACTAAATACAATTGGAGGGCTGGAAGTATATGCACAATCCGGCTGGAATAAATATTCACCGCCATGTGCCACGTCAACTGGCTCAGGTCGGATATTGTCATAGGCAGTTTCAAAGTTCCTAGATTTAAAAATAAAAGGCTCAAAAGTGACATCTGAACTCTAGTCTGTTTTGCTCATTTTCGATTTTAATCTCTTGTATTTGAAATATTCGAGAAGGAATCGCTTCGTACATGGATTTTATCCACGGAATCGTGTGGATGTCCTGTCCGGTCTCAAATGCTTCAATTTATGGCCAATATTTTACTTTCAAAACGAGTAAGCCACTGCTGTACCAGTTACCGTTGGTATAAACTGGGTGGGCAACTTTTTGAAACGCCAAACTGATCCCAAAACATGATTTGCGCGAAAATCTTGATTTCAATACCGAGTTGATATTATAAAGTCTATTCCGCTAAAGCTAATCTTAACTACTACTGCTCCTATTCTCCATTGTACATTCTAGTATGAATGGGCTAGTATGCGGGCACCATCGATGCACCGCGGAGTCTCGGTCTTATTTATAGCGGCTTACACTGTGTGGGGATGCAGAAAAAAATGATAGTAACAAGAGACGTTAGTATAATCCGGAATAATATTTAAACCCCGCGTAATCCCATTTTTTGGAGTGACTGCTTCGGCCCATTTAAACCCGTATTTATATGCGCTACTCACCATGAAGATTTACTCAACTGCCATCCTCATGGCAAACCTCGCTGCTGCGCAGGCAGTCCGGTATCTCGGACGAGTGAATCCGGCAACCAGCGAGTTGACCTGGCCTGGCACCGGCGTGGCATTTACTTTTACCGGAACTTCAGCTACCATTAGACTTGCTGAGGTGAATGGTAGCAATAGTGTCGACCTGATAATTGACGGCGGCGAGCCAACGGTTATTTCAAACGTTACCGGCAGCTCCATTACTACACCATCCGGATTGGCACCAGGCAATCACACCGTCGAACTGCGCAAGCGTTCCGAAGCCCTCTATGGCACAATTGTTCTCGGCAATATCACCAGTAATGGGACTCTAACCAAGAATGTACCTCCTAGTCCCACGCAGAAAATCGAGATTATCGGAGACTCAATCAGCGTCGGCTACGGGTTAGACGGCACATACCCTTGCATCAACAGTGCAGCCCTCGAAGACAATCCCAAAACATATGGCGCGTTGGCAGCCGAGTCCCTAGGCGCGGATTACAGCGTGATAGCCTGGAGCGGAATAGGACTTGTACGAAACTATGTTACGACGACGATAGACACAAGCCCTGTTATGCCGGAGCTCTATACTCGGTATGGGGCCGATGATGCGGACGACAGCTACACGTTTCCGGCGGATTGGATACCGGATGCCGTCGTTATCAATCTGGGTACAAACGACTTTGGATATGTTCTGACTAATGATACATCGGGACAGCCGTACGACGCGCGTGAGCCTCTAGATCCGAGCGTATACACGGCCGCCATGGTCAACTTTGTCGATGCCATTCGACAGCACTATGCTGACGCAGAGTTTTTCTTGCTGACCTCGCCAATGCTCAGCGACAGCTACCCGACGACAGAGGACGCGCAGCACACGACACAGTATAATGCACTAAAGGCTGCCATTTCGCAAATCGGCGGACATGCGCATTTAGTTGACTGGCCCTCGCAGGGTTCTGCTGTAGGTTGTGACTATCATCCCAATGCAGCGACGCATGCAGCCGAGGGGGACGTTTTGGCTTTGGCGATTAGTTCTGTACTGGGATGGTGATGTAGGAAATTAGTAGCATTTCTTATCGTATAAACAAAATATATCCTAAATAGCAACTCCAATAGGCATATCCACCTCCTGTTCAACCCTAATCTCCACCCTCGCCCCCCACAAATCACCAATTAGACACGCCATATACCCAGCAAACATCAACACCACAGCCCACTCCATAATCGCCGCGATATCAAACCTTTTCAGCCACCAGGTCATGATAGCAAACAAAGCTACGAGCGCAAACTCGGCCGCGACGAAGATGCTCTTTATTGCCAAACTTGGCTTTGAAATGGGAAGCAAGTCGACGGCGGTGGAGGAGAATTTGTCGACGAAATCATCATCATCATGATTGCTTAGGGTTATTTGTCGGTGTTGCCGGATTCGGACAAAGGACCAGCCACAAAGCAAGCCGCAACCTACAACGTGTGTGGTTATGCTGGCGGAGAGTAAACTGCGATGGACCGATGGGTAGCGCGCCGTGTCGAAGATGGTCAGTAGGATCAGCGCAGTGGCGCCGATGAGGGAGAGCAGCGTGCTTAGAAGCGGGAGGACGATGCGTGTCCATATTGAGTGCACGGATTTCCAGGATGCTGTTGACGATGACGATGACGAATCACGTATTGCGTCCGAGGATGGACTCATATACAAGAAATATAGCGTCGTGCTGGGAATGTATGTAGCCATGGAGAGCGAGGTGCAGATGATGAACAGCGGTTTGAGCGACTGCGCGCCAATGTCGGAGATGAATCTGAATTACAAATCAGTTTGTGCATTGTGTTTCTTTTTGGTAGATTTCGTACGCTATTTTTTGAGTGTCTTCTTCAGATGCGTATCGCGGTTCACCAGAGGTATACCAGGAGCTAAACAGCGCAGCCAGCATTGCTAGAAACATTAGTCAGGCTTTCTAGAACAGCGATAAAAACTTACCAAGCCATGATGATACTGTGATTGTGGGCAAAACAAAGGCCCATTGTCGTAATTTGGTGAGAGCCATACTGTCAGTAGTGTTGGTGTCAGGGTGATTGTAGTCGAAAATTCGTCTTTGAAACGACAATGGGAAATATTGCATATATATAGCACATGGACCGTGAAAGATTAGAATACAGTACGTACTAGTATGTAGTAACAATTCCTGCCACATGCCTCTGAGGGGTTAGGTCAAATTTCCCAAAAGGGAAATAAATCATCCACGTGTGTTACTCTGTGTGACCATCTTCGGGATACGTATCAGCACGTCATACGTACTGGTAGTACAGTATTTGACTATACCTTTTCGACGTATTATTGAAATTAGTAAAATACTGCAGAAAGGATGGAGAAATGCTGCGGCACTCTGTGGAATGTCGATCGTACCTGCCGAGAAGCCATTTTGCGGAATTTCACGATTTCGCGGCCGTGCTACTACGTACTAGTTGAAAATAAATCTAAATGTGCATTTATTTATTAACTAATCGTACCAAATCACATTCATGCCAAAGCCCTTTTCTGGGATGTCGACTCTAGCCACCCTAGCCAACAGCTCGTTCTTGAAGCGGTACATCTCAACAAACCCATCCTGATCGTCGCACAGGGCCAGCCACTCGTCGCTCCAGTCGCACGGACTCACCGCGTTCGAGTGACCGCCGCTCGTCGACGTCGGGTTGATGAAGAGCTGTTTCTCGATGTTTCCTTCGGGTCCCAGTCGGAATGCGCTGATATAGCCGTGCACGTCGTTGTGATTGGATCGCGCCGTGGCGAAGAGATACTTGCCGCTCTGCGTCGGAAAGACTACGTCGGAGCGATACTTGTTGCGTGGGGGAAGACCTGGTGGGATTAATGGATAGATTAGGCGTGTGAAGACGGGGACGTGGCGCTTCTCGTCAATCACGTAGACGGCCAGTCGGTTTCCAGCTTCCATCAGCGCGTAGAGGTAGTGTCCGCTGGGGTGGATTGCAACCCATCGCGGGTGGTCGCCAGGGCCTGGGGCCTCGACACTGTCTACTAAAGTGAGCTCCCCAGTCTCCGGGTCCTTCTTATGCGTCCAGATCTTGTTTGCGCCCATGTCGGCCGAATATAAATATGTCTCGGTCGGGTCAAACACACTGCCGTGGATGCCCGAGTGAGGGTCAATCTCAAAATTTTGGACATTGCGATCAAGTTTGCCGGTCTTGTTGACGGAAAAGACGTTGCCGAATCCCGCGTGTTTGTAGAAGGGGTTGCCGTAGACGTTATATGGCGGTTTCTTGGCGGCCAGCACGAAGATGGCTCGCGTGTTTGTTTCGGAGGATGATGCGAGGGCTATTTCAGAGTATTTGTTAGTAGCAGACTGGTATTTGGTGAAAAATAAAACGCACGGTCTCCTCCCATCGGATGCGAGGCTTCATGGACAATATCGGTCGGACTGCGCACGGCGAAGCTGGACCACTTTTTCATGGCAGCGCCGTATATGTTTTTCTTGGCATGCTGTTATCGTCAGAGGACTGTCTGTTGCGAATTGCATTGGATCTCACGTCAAAGGTCATCCACGAGATGGGCTCGTCTTCGGGGATCTCGGTCTTTTTGAGTAGCGTCAGGGTAAGGGCTTCATCGTCAAAAGCGACGGTGTATATTCTGCCGGGCGGCGTCCAGGTACCGATCATGAGATGGTGCAGCATTTTGGATTTGGGGAGTCTTTGCATGGAATGTGTGATGAAATATCATACATGTAAATGTTGAGAATTGTTTGAGAAGTCAAATATTGACGGCGGGGTCGGAACGATGACGCTGCGAGGCTCCCGAAGGCAAGAGCCGACAACTCCACTGTGGGGATCGCCGGGTAATGCAACAAGTATATATACATATATTTATATATATGTATATGGCTAAATTATTCAATGTTGAGGTGTCTTGAGAGTTCGATAAGAATATTAATACATCAATTGATGTCGAATGCCATGCAACGGTCAAGGTATTGGTTAGCTGGTGGTTATTAAGATCTAACGGGTATTGTCTGACATTGACATTGTTACCGTAAGGCGTATATTAATAACATTAAATACGATCAAACAGAACTACAGATAATGGCCTTCAATAGCAGACATTCTGACCATAACTAAACAGAACTTCAATACAAGTATACACTTCACTCAATAAAAATAAGAAGAATCACTTCATTTTCAAAGACACCCCACTGCGGGGAAGCCGCTATGCCTGTTCCTGATGCGCCGGCAAAGACAATTGCCGGTCCCTTAGCCGATCGGAAGTGGGATGTTGCTATACACACAGTGTACAAAGTATGGTGAACTCTGGTCCGGGAGAGGATAAACGAATAGCCGCGTTGTTGCTTTGTTGAAAAGTCCCGAGTACCCCGCTTCTCCAGATCCCCAACTCCATGTTTCGACGCTCGTTCATATCCATCAAGCACACATCATTCCACAGATCGATCCGCTCTACAGCATCTGCCAGAATGCGTCTGAACTACGCCCCCTCTACAGCACCCACAACCAACCCCGACGGCACGCCGCTCAGCCCGGCCGAGCAGGAATCGACTGCAGACATCTATACGCGCATTGCGGCGCGACGAAATCCTCGCCCTCTTATCCCCCTCGACCTGACCTTCTTGCACACTCCGCCGATCGCCGACGGGTACAATGCGTTTGTGGGAGCGATCCGCAACAACGCGGTGATACCGCAGTCGGTGCTTGAGCTGTCCGTCTGCCGGGTCGCGATACTGAACGAGGCAGTCTACGAGTGGAATGCACATGCGCCACTGGCATTGAAGGCCGGCGTCACGACAGCACAGTTGAGCGAAGTCAAGTATTTAGCGGCGTCGAAATTCACGGCGGATGGCGCGATCATTGCAGAGCGGTTGCCGGAGAGCCAGCTCACCGACGCTCAGTGGGACGTGCTACTGTACACGGATGCGGTCACGAAGAATGTCAAGGTCGACGACGCGGTGTTTGACGCGGTCAAGCAGCGGTTTAGCGAGAGAGAGGTGGTGGAGCTGACGGCGTGCATTGGGGCGTACAACATGGTCAGTCGGTTCTTGGTTGCGCTGGACGTGGGCGAGAACAACGACAAGCGGATGAAGGAGGCAGACGAGATCGAGGCGGAGTTGGCAGCGAAATAGGTAGATAGCGAAGTTCAATCAATAATATTATTGATCTCGAGCGAGATATATCGGCCGCGCCACAATATAGGGCCAAGAGCAGCTGGCGACCCACCGCACCGCCGCATGGTGACCCGAGCACAGGCGGGCACAAACTGAAATTCAACATCACATCACATTTCTTGACGCTTGACTTTTGACTCTTTGGCTTTTGCCTGTCGTGAAACTTTGGAGGATCCCACTTTGCCGTTTCCTGCTGTTGTTTTTCGGGGTCCAAATGCGCCAGCCGCGCTTCCCTAAAAGGCATTCCGTGGAGGAAATTGCAAGCTGTACACTACTTGTATGAGGGATTTTCCCCAGCCACACGCTTGGGGCGTTGGGGATCCAAGGACGCTGCCCCCGCTCGCTTCTGCTGCAACCTGGGTGGAAAACGGAAGTCCCTTGCGGTGTGTTTCTCGTCATCGTTTGTACAGCCCAGCGTAGATGGATGATGGGCGCCAAGGCCAGGGCAGCCAATTGCAACCGAGGCGCAGCATGGATAGAGTAGTTGTAGATCTGTCTTTCTGTCGCCTGTTGCAGGGGTCATGAGTAATGCCAAATGTAAGATCGACTGAGCCACGTTCAAGGTTACTGCCACGGCACACGCTTGGCGGCTCCTTCCCCACTGCCGCCTCCAATGCTTTAATCACCGCTCTTCCTCGCTCAGCGCTCTTCGTTCTCTTCTCATTCTTCCTCTTCTCTCAATCAACATCTCGTCCTGTCCAGTCACCATGTTCGTTGTTCTCTAACACCCGTAGTGATGCTCATCGACGGTGAGAAGTGGGCTTGTGAAGCTTGCGTGCGAGGCCACCGCGTGTCAAGCTGCCGACATCATGGTATGGACCTGGCCTCAGCTCAGTTTCAGTGGCTAATTTCCCCTAGATCGCCCGTTAATTCGAATCAACAAAAAAGGCCGGCCGTTCTCTGTCTGCTGCATTTGTCGCGGTCCTTGCATCGACCGAGAAGAACACAGCAAGCTCAACCGCGACAAAAAGTCTGATGGTGAGAGCGATAGCAAATCCTCTGGAAAAGTACTGCGAAACACACTCACCCACACGCACGCCAACACGACGCTCTATTTAAAATGGGCTCGAGAGGACGGTATATATCGCTAACGTGTCAGTAGAGCCACAGACAAGCCGTCCGACGTCGAATCCGGCCATCCTCATTCGCACGCATTGCACCACATCCTGCGACACCACTCCCGTCGTCAAGTGAGCAATTTACGCCTACTAGCCAGTCTGCTCCTCTCTTGTCCCACCTATCACAACCTTCGCCACCTCTACTTCCATCATCTGCCCGCTCACGCTCTGTTGCTGACCAGGCCACGACGACTACGACTACCACTACGACTATGACGACCATGACCATGACCACGACCAGTCCGCCACCGGCCAGTTTTGACTTGTCGGTCCCGTATATGGCTCCGGCGGAGGCTGTACCTCCGCTGGGCTATCCTTTTGCGACGCTTCCGACTATGGAAGAACCATTTCTGCAGCCAGCACAT
The DNA here is from genome assembly GCF_013368755.1 of Talaromyces rugulosus. NCBI lineage: Eukaryota > Fungi > Ascomycota > Eurotiomycetes > Eurotiales > Trichocomaceae > Talaromyces > Talaromyces rugulosus. Next base: position 6,373,552 of record NC_049562.1, on the reverse strand, counting down.
CCAGTGCCTTCAATGTATGCTGACGAAGCCTTGTTTGGACCACTCGACGCCAGCTTTGTGCCAGACTCGATGTATTCCGGGTTTGAAGACGTCGACGCTCTTCCGGAAGACTGGTCGACATTTTTCTGGAGCGATTGATTGGTTTTTTTTTTTTTTTTTTGAACATCCCTTACAAAATTTCCCCCCTTCTCGTTGTTTTTTTTTCGTGTGATTACAGCTATGTTGTTTCTTCTAAGCACTGCAAGCAAGACTAGTCTTGGCGGTTTTCTCGTTGAGGAAGCCGGGTCGGGTTTCCGGCCATAGAGTCGTGCTATAGACTGAATAGATGTTACAGTTATTTTTTTCCATTTATTTTTTTCATCTTTTTTTCTTCATACAGCCAACTTCTACGAGTCAGAAAGAGCGGTGCGTAACGCCGCAATCAGGAGGTGCGTGGTGCGTGGCGCGTGTGCCGAAACCATTGCGTACAGTCTGCGCATTGTATTAGCAATGAATTCCCACTAATTCCACCGATTCGTTCTGTTTTTGCCGTAGGTAAATTGCTTACTAGTTACCGAGATTGCAGGTGGATATGTTTTTTTTTTTTTTTTTTTTGTCCTAGTTGCTATGAGGCATTTTCCTTTCTTTTCTCCTTTTTTTCTCTTTTTTTTTCCATCTTTTTTTTCGGACCTCGCTAATAATTACACATGTGATGTACAATGGATCCCCGCGCACAAAATTACAAACACACAAAGAACCAACGGCTTATCATTTACTAACCCAAGTTGGCCAATTATTTGCTTCCATTCAGCTGGTTTTGTATAGTTCTCGCAGGCAGCCAGTCAGATTGGCGAGCGTGCGTAGACGCTCGGACCAGGGGCAGGGGCGTGCTGCATACTATTACTGCCTGTTCTACTTCTATGACTGGATGTATGCAGTCACTGCAGAGTCTCCGGATGCTGGTGTCACTGTCACCGCCGGAAATACACTAGTCTGCTTTCAGAACGGCTTTCGGGAAATTGTCGTCCCGCGCTAGTTACTGACTGGTATGGTAACAAACGTGCCCGTATCATAACCAGGTCCCGTATACTTTACCTGATGTCATGCCTCTTCAACTTCCCTCTTTAAACTTCCACTCGACAGGCTGACTAGGATAGCCACCGAGATATATAATTTTAGAAGAGCAACAGATCCATCTATTACTGTCTCATTCAGTAGAACGATGTGATGCTAATATTCGTGCTTCTCCCTCCTCGGGGCGGCTATTACAGCCCCGTGGTTGGTGAGTACAGTACAAGCGCGAGGCTGCGAAACACCAATCTCGCCTCAGCTCTCCTAGGACTTCAGCTCTGCTTATCCTCTATTTTCCAGGCGTTGTTACCGAGAATTTGACGACGAGATCAGCCTAAACCTTCTGTTTTACCATCGCCGTTAACGCCGTTGCTGCGAAATGCTCCCGAAAAGCCGCCATGATTATACGATCGCGATTATCTACGCCATTACTCTTGAAGCGGAAGCCGTCGAAGCCCTTTTCAACGATACTTATGATCAGCTTGGAAAGCACTACAGCAAACAACAAGGCAATGTGAATGCATATATAAATAAAAAAATTGACGAGCATAACGTGATCCTATGCTACCTACCTAGAATGAGCAAAGGAAGTGCAGCAAATATTACCTCTAGTCTGCAAGTCAGCTACACAGAAATCGAGCTTGCTTTAATCATTAATATCTATAAAGATACATCTTTCTCACCAAAGACCCAAAACATATTCTTAAACAATACTATCATCAATAATTCTATAATTAAATATAACTTTGACAGATAATACCCTAATAGATTTCAACAGAAGACTAATCTAAAGAGCACGCTAGGCAGGCCAAATCAAAAAATCCAGACCCTTTTAAATAGCCTTCATACAGAAAATAACCGCAGTGAGCTTCAGAATCAGGCGCAACAGTATCTTCACACCCTTTAACAAATAAAGACCACCAAGTGGCGTCATCCAAGGATTAACAATATACTTTTCCAAAGCTCCTATCTTTATAAGCATTCCAATCATAATTCTCTTATTAGATACTCCTATTTTGGGAGTGGCTCGCCTTATCAAATTTGCGAGGAGGCGTTAGGGAAGAACTACAACAACCTTAATTACAATAAAGGTCAACAAGTTCGATATCAAGAGTTCTCGGAAGATATCCGGACAACCTCCATATATATTAGACCAGTTGCTTCTACTAACACAGTAATAAAATCTAGACAGCATCATGATAAACTTATTAAAAAAGAGAAAATCATCAGTTTTAAGATAGAAGAGACAGAGGTATAGAATAATATTCCATATATCATTATCAAAGATATATACAACTATACCAATAGTCACAAAAACAAGTTGTGGCAGGCATACACAGCAGCGACTAGAACCTCAGTAGCAAAGGCTTTCTTAGAGTACTAAGTGCCTAAAAATAACAAAGATTAATAGACTATCTAACAAGAGATTTAGAATATCAAGTGTCTAATTATCCCTTAATAGATGCGAGCATAAATCGCCACTTAATGATTCCTTTTAGAAAAAATCTCCGCTTCATAGATCGCCAGGACGAAATCCAGAAATTAGAAGATTTAATCTCCATACCTAATAGGCCAAAAAAGCTTGCTATTACCAGATTAAAAGACATAGACAAGACTCAAATCACTCTAAAGCTAACTTACCACATACAAAACAGAGACCCTAGATATTCAATCTTTTAAATCCCATACACTAGCTATAAAACTATTAAACAGACTTACATAAGTATTACACAAATAATAAAGCTCTATAATATAAAACTATCAGAGATGAAAAAACATCTTAAAACTTATTTTAGCCAAACTAGAGAAAAATAACTTCTGATCTTCAACAATACAGATAAAATAGAAATATAGATTAAAAATAACCCCCCAGCACCACCACTTAAAGATATTATCCCTTTGAGTAAGAATAGCCACATACTCTTTACATCCCGCAACCGACAGCTTGCATTAAAGCTAGCATCCTTAAATATACACTCCATTCCTAATATAGATTAAAGCACTACCAAGAAGATACTCAGAAAACTATTAATTCGAAATAATTTATTACATAATAATTATGTGACAAACACACTTCTTAAACAGCTTATTTTTCTTCCTCTAGCAATCAGCCAAGCCACAGCCTATATCAATCAAACTGATATTTCCTTAATAAGGTATATGTCATTACTAAATAAGCAAAAGAAAAGCATAATAAAACTACTCAATAAAGATTTTAAGGATGATAGACGCTACATAGAGATTCAGAACCCCATAATTACAACCTAACTAATCTCCTTCTTGCAAATCCAGCAAGTGGATCAAATAGCAAACGACCTTTTATCATTCATAGCTTACATTAACCCACATGATATACCAGAGTCAATTCTTCCATCAACAATATCAGCAAAAAAAAAATTTAAAGTATTAAATCTTCTTAAAGCATATTCCTTTATCAATGCACAGGTTGATAACAATATTCTCAGTCTCTATCAACTTATACATCTTACTACTCAAAATTGGTTAAGAAAAAAAGAAACATTTAAAACTTAGGTAAAAACAGCCGCCAAACAGTTAGACAGAGTTTTTCTAAATAACGATTATAGCAATTAATTAATATGAAGAGACTACCTACTATATACACTATATCTAATAAACAATACAGAATTCCAGGATTACCAGGACAGCCACGATTATTTTCTTACATAAATAGGAATGTGCCTGGACAGTGATGGAAGATATATTAAGGCAGAAGCTATGTCCTGGAATGTCCTAAAAATCCAAGAAAAAATTTATAGACCAGGGACTATACGTACTCTTACCAGTACCAACAACATTGGAATAAGACTTTTTAAGCAGAGTAAGTATGAGGAGACTGAGGCCATGTATCAATAGGCATAGAAAGGTTATAAGAAGGTGGCTGGTCCTGAGCATCATAATACTCTTACTATTATTGACAACCTTGGAAGAATACTTGAAAAGTGGGACAAATATAAAAAAGCCGCGGCTATACACCAATACGCACTGAAAGGTTGTAAGAAGACACTTAGTCCTGAGCATCTTAGTACTGTTATCACTGTCAACAACCTTGGAATAGTACTTAGTAAACAAGGCAAGTATAAGGAGGCTGAGACCATGTATCAACAGGCATAGAAAGGTTATAAGAGAGCACTTAGTCCTAAGCATTCCCATACTCTTTCTATTATCAACAACCTTAGAAGAACACTTAAAAAGCAGGACAAGTATAAAGAGGCCAAGGCTATACACCAACAGATACTGAAAAGTTATAAAAAAGCACTTAGTCCTAAACATCCTAATACTCTTACTAGCGCCAGCAACCTTAGAATATTACTTAGTTATTAAAGCAAATATAAAGAGGCCAAGATCATACATCAACAGGATCTAATAGAGTCAGAAAAGACACTTAGTATTAAGTATCCTAATACTCTAATAAGTATACACAATTTTGCCCTCACTCTTAAAAAACTAGGGAAGATTATAGATGCCTTAAATCTTATCAAGAAATGTGCGGACCTTCACAACAAAATATTAAGCTCAAATCATCCAGACACTATATTATCATCCAATACCCTTAGTACTTGGGAAACAGCAGCAAACCAGCTCTCAGAAAGACAGAATCAACAATCTTCAGCAGGCACTCCTGCCCTACCCCCGACCCACACTTATGCCAGTGATTCACAACCTGTAGGCCGTAAACGGCGAGCCTCATGGATTTCTTCCGAAGACGATGATTTGGCATTATAATTTTGTCTTTCACCTAGACTGAACAATGGCATATGACTTATAGTATAACTTAGCTAAACTTGTCGCTGTAACTAAAACTCCGTACTCCTTGATCCTCTCCCTGCCTTGTAATAAACATGATTTAGACTCTTTCGGTCACAGACCTGCTTTGGCTATGTATTGTACATTCCATACATAACCAGATATCCTGTGACTCGACTTCACCTTATTTCAATTTTCAAACATCTTCATCAGACAGCTAGGTTGCCTGGGGGGGGGGGGGGGGAGGGGCGAAAACTGAGCATCGTCATGTTATAGTTTCAGCAATTAGGAAAGCCAACCTTGCCTTGCTCTTGGGCATAATGACGGGCGGGTTTCTATCGTAGGATTCTATAGATTATAGATTGAATCGTCCTTGCTCTTTGATTCGGATAGTCGATTCTATTGAGGGCAAATTTACCACCAATACTTGTAAGTACAATACTGAAACTTACAATTGTTCTATCTCAAACCAGATGAGGCTTAGCTTACTTTCACACTGGGGTTCCAGAAATAACAAATAACAAGGGAGTATTTGTGGTGACAGCAGTTTCCGGAAGCCCTGTTGTAGTAAGTTAGTATTTTACCAACAGTCGCTAGAGCATTTCCCCGCGTGCATATTACTGTAATACTATCTGTGGAGAGAAGAGAGAGATATGTAGAATGACGTCACCGGCTGTGCTGTCACATTTTGTGACAATAGTACTAGTAGATAGCCTGCTGATCTGGGAATAGTACGGCCGCTGCCACCTGGTCATCGCTAGCTCATAGTTAATTGCTGTGTCACAGAAAATAAAACAGAGAAAATCAAACATCGTCATGCGGCTTGTGGCAGTGCTTTCCGAGAGCCGAAAGACTTAGCGCCTCATCAACGCTGTTCCATGGGCCGGAATTCCTTTTTTGAGCCCCCCTTCTTTGCTCAAAATCAATTCTAATTACATAAAACCCAGAGCGAAATGGGAAATGGCGGTCGCACCAAAAAAAACGCTCATATTAATTTCCAAGAACCAAATGTTACTCCCACCTGATTTCTGGGTCCAGCATGACTGACTGTCATTGGTCAGGGACAATTCCCTCATGCTTGATACAACTTCACACTCCAGACCACCACAGCAGGTCAACTGGTGAGAATATATCACTCAGTTTGAAAATGAGACCGTCTGTTTAACGAGAAGATGGACTCGGTTGACTTCAAAATGACGGGGTCGCCCCTCTGACATCTGCAGATACTGTGTATCGTTGCACAGCGTCCTTGCTTGGGGCATATTGCTTGACATTCATCCCTCGTCATTATCCATATCCCTCTCTCACTTTTTCTCTGCCACTCTATTCAAGCAAAGAAGCAAAAAAGAGAGGAAGAGAAAATGGGCAAGATCAAAGTCGCCGCCCACGTCGACCGCATCTACGAGGTCGAAATCGGCCTGAAACCTCCAGCTCGCCAAAAAGACACCAAATTCACCCTGCACAGCGACGGCTCGCATTCCCACCGTCTTTACGACGGCCGCCGGCATGATGGCCTCTTGGACCTCTTGCAGGACAAGCTCAAGGCGATGCAGGATCTCAAAGAGAAAGCAGAAGATGACGATACGCTACCCTTGCTCCGGCTTGAGTCATCTCTTCTACCCAAAACCCCTTCTATTCCTACTCCAAAACGAACAAAACTCGAGCAGCTCCCACTCACCAAGCGATACGGCACATACAAAGAACAAATCGGCCGGGGCTCGTCGGGCATCGTCCGCGTCAGTTTCCTGCCTCACTCGACCGAACACCCAACCGGCGGCCAGCTCTTCGCCGTGAAGAAATTCGCGCAGCGCCAGAAGGAGTCAACCAAAAAATACATGAAACGGCTCGGTGCCGAATTTTGTATCTCGTCCAGTCTGCACCATACCAATGTGATCCGCACGCTCGATTTGATCCAAGACGATGAAAGCAGCGACGGGTTCTGCCAGATTATGGAGTACTGTTCCGGCGGCGACGTGTACACGCGAGTACGCTCGATCGGTGGGAGTCGTGGTCTCTGTGCGGACGAGGCAGATTGCTACTTCAAACAGCTGCTGCGTGGGATTGAGTATCTGCACAAAACGGGGGTCGCGCATCGCGACCTCAAACCAGACAACCTGCTGCTCACGCGGCGCGGGTGTCTGAAAATCGCCGATTTTGGGAACGCTGAATGCATTCGGCTGCCGTGGGAGAAGCAGGTCAGGTTGACTACGGGGTTGTGTGGCTCGTTTCCGTATATCAGTCCGGAGCAGTATGTTGTGCTTGAATACAAAAAGAAGATGGCTGCCTATTATTTCGATGCCAGGGCTGCAGATGTGTGGTCCGCTGGCGTGGTGTACATGGACATGAGGACGGGGAAACACGTGTGGCGATACGCCATGGCCGAGAAGGATGTTTTATATGAGGAGTTCGAGCGAGAGATACGACAGGCTGGGACGTGGCAGTCTATCGAGCGTTTGCGGGGGGTGAGTATTCCTTTTCTTTTTACATTTCCATGCTGACTGAGCGTCAATAGGCTGCCTGTCGCAAGACCATCTATGCCATGCTCAACACCGACTGGAAGAAACGGCCGAGTGCAGCAGATATACTAAAGTCGGAGTGGATAGACAGTATTCATGTCTGCGCAGCGGGCGAGACGGGTGATTCTTTGTGACTCGGCTTTATATCCAATAGCATGATTGATTTTGTCGACGCTGTTATACAGCTTAGTAGATTGAATGTATTGATTTCGGACATCTGCCCGACCCCACGATGGAGCGTGAGCTTCCCCTCTTTGACAGTCGTACAGGTTGCCAACTACATATATACTCAAGCGTTTGAAGTATATCAACGCAAAGTAAAATGGCATTCCAACAAATGAAAAACCCATCGTGGTTTCTGGCCGGCCCTCACTCGGCCAGCATCAAAGACCACCTCCCGGCCGACAACGACATCCCCCAGATCCAAGACGCGCACGACGTGTTGATCCGCATATCATATGTTGGTGTGTGTGGCAGCGATGTAACATCCCCCCCCTTTTAATATCTATACTGATACTAATGTTAACTTGAAGGTGCACTTCTGGAACCACGGCGGCATCCAGACGTTCGTCTCGCCCGTCTCCCAACTAATTCTCGGCCACGAAGCCTCAGGAACAATCGTCGCCACAGGCTCGTCCGTCTCAACCATCAAACCCGGCGACCGCGTCGCTATCGAGCCCGGTTTACCCTGTCGTCGATGCGCATACTGCAAGTCTGGCAAGTACAATCTGTGCGGGCAGATGCGGTTCGCGGCGGATCCGAAGAGCATGCAGCACGGCACTCTTACCAAGTTTTATCTTGTCCCCGCGGATTTTGTTTTTAAGTTGCCAGACGACATGTCGCTTCAGGAGGGTGTGCTGGTCGAGCCGCTCAGCGTCGCGGTGCATACCGTGCGCCAGCTCGGTTTTACGGCTGGTGAGGACGTGGTTGTCATGGGCAGTGGCACGATCGGATTACTTTGTGCGCGTGTGGCTCGAGCTTTTGGCGCGGCCAGAATTGTTTTGTGTGATGTGTTGCAAGGCAAACTGGATTTTGCGCGTGGGTTTGTCGAGGACTGCGAGACGTTTCTACTTAGCAGGGAAGCGAGTTCCGAAGACGAGTCGGAGCGACTGCGCAACACGATTTTCCCTGCTTCTTCCGACGACGATGAACAGCCTAGAGGTGTGCACAACGTGATTGAAGCCTCTGGGGCTGCCAGCGCCGTGCAAATCGGAATCTACATTCTACGGCCAGGCGGCTCGTATATTCAGGCCGGCATGTCCGGACAGTCCAAGATAGAATTTCCAATCAACGCGTTTAGCGCGCGCGAGCTGAATTTGAAGGGCTGTTTCCGGTATGGTCCGGGAGACTACGAGCTGGCGATGAAGCTGTTGAGGACGGGCAGAGTGGCTGTTGGGGAGTTGATCAGTTCGGTGACGCCGTTTGAGAATGCGCCGGAGGCGTGGGAGAAGACGGGGAGGGGCGAGGGGATTAAGAATTTGATTGAGGGGGTGAGGGGATAATATTCTTCCTCTTGTGGACAATAATCGTAAACGACGCTATAGTATAGTTACTTGGTAACCCCAAACTAGGCAACAATTCCAACAATTCCAACAATTCCAACAATTCCAACAATTCCAACAATTCCAACAATTCCAACAATTCCAACATTAAATGGACGTATTAATACATGCAACATCTCCCCGGAAACTCCCCGCACCCCTCAATTCGATTAATAATGTAGACATGGCTATTAAGTAGACGAACACCATCCACACTTCTACCTATCGATACATCTATCCACAACAAAATGTCCGTCCCCGACTGCTGCATCACCGGCTTTCAATGGCAAGGCACGCCAACTGGCCGCACCGGCCGTCTCGCCGATAACAACACTTATATCGCCGGCGACAACCCAGACATCGCCATCCTCCTCATCGCCGACCTCTTCGGCTGGACATTCCCAAACATCCGCTTGCTGGCAGACCACTACGCGCGCGAAGTCGGCGCAACAGTGTACGCGCCGGACCTTTTTGGTGGCGAGGTTCTGTCCTTTGATCTGATTGCCGCCGACCGATTCGATCAGCTTGACTTGCCCGGATTTATCACGCGAAACAGTCGCGAAAACCGCGAGGCCGAGATCTTTGCGTGCGCGAGGGCGCTCAAGCAGCAGCTAGGGTATAAAAGAGTTGGCGCGGTGGGGTTTTGCTACGGTGGATAGGCTTCGCTTCGACTTGGTGCGAGGGAGCATCAAGAAGCGCCGCTGGTCGACTGTGTCTCTATTGGACATCCGTCGCTCACGACAAAACAGGATATCGATGAAGTCGCGGTTCCCGTGCAGGTGCTCGCACCAGAGATCGACCAAGCGTATACGGCAGAGCTGAAGCTGCATACGTTTGAGACGCTGCAGCGGCTGAATGTGCCGTTTGATTATCAGCATTTTCCGGGTGTGGCGCATTCGTGTTTGGTGCGTGGCGATGAGAATAAGCCGGGCGAGCGCGCTGCCATGATCAGGGGTAAGAATGCAACGGTTGCGTGGTTTAGGCAATTTTTGGTAGATGCGTTGAATTGATGGGAAGAAGTGCTGGCTTGAGGTAATTAGGGCTTTTGGGGCGTCTCAAAATTTCCGTTTACGGAAGGTGACCCTGCCGCGAATAACATGCGTTGATATCTTACCTTTAACTTGATATTTACCCGTCAGACCAAATTATAGCAATTATTATTAATTAGTACTACCTGGGCATATAGCTATAGCCATCTGCATGTATCATGTGGTATCGTCCGTTAAGAAAAAGCAATCCAACCCTATCATTTCAACTCTCATTATTTCAATATTTTCCATCCTGTCTGTTCTGTCTACTCAGAACAGAGCGTGGTGGTTTCTAAATCTCATGCTCAGGCATCCTTAGTTTCGGCAGGAGCAGAGGATTCGGCACCGCTGGCCTCAATGTCCTCGCTGCTAGCAGCACGGCTCTTGCCGATACCTTTGATAGACAAAGCAAAGGACTCTTCCTCAAGGCCATACATGTAGAAGTAGTAACCACCTAGACAAAAAAATTAGTACATAGTATGCAGCTATCGGTGCAACCTATTACTCACCGCAGAAAAGACCTCCGCCAATGATGTTGCCAATCAGGGCCGGGATGATTCCCTTCCAGATATACAGACCGACAGAAATTCCAGGCGCATCGAGCCAGATGGCCATTGGGATAAAAGTCATGTTGGCGACAACGTGGTCAAAGCCGAGCGACACAAAGGCAAACACAGGCCACCAAATACCGATAACCTTGCTTGCGAGATCGCGTCCCTGGATGCCGAAAAAGCACGCCAAACAGACCAGCCAGTTGCAGCCAATGCCGCGCAGGAACACCTCGTGGAAGTCGGGGGTGACTTGCTTCTTGGTGGCAAACGTGATGACTTCACTCTTGTATGGGTCGGCAGAGAAGACGACGCCGTAGCCGAGAATGATGGAGACCATGAAGAGCGAACCGGCCAGGTTGCCCCAGAAGGTGACGAACCAGTGAAGGAGCATCTTGTACCAAGGTAGACGACGTTGCAGGGCGGCCACAGTGGTGTACTACACTCGTTAGTCTATTGAACACTGAAATGAATCCATCGAGTTAAACGCACCATGAAAGTACCAGTGCATAAATCGGCTCCGGTCAGAATTATCATGCACAAACCGTAGGGAAATACCAGTGCGCTAATCGTGCGGATCAGACCCGGGGCATTCTCCTGCCACCAAGGGGCAGTGTTGGTACTGAGGGCAGTGGCGCAGGCAAAGGCCAAAAGACATCCGGCAGAGACGGAGCTCAGGAAGACCTTGTCAAGGCGCATGTTTCCTTTGGCGGCTCCGGTCAAGCTGATGTACTCTACCACCTCGTAAGGGGTGAGGGCATTGACGGTAAAGGGGGTCGACATGATTGATTGTTTCGTCTTTCTCTTGTCTGACTTTCTGTCTGTCTTTCTGTCTGACTTTCTGTCTGTCTTTCTCTGTCTGTCTTTCTCTGTCTGTCTTGGCGCCTTCAGCTTGAGGATGTTGTTCGAGATTGAAAACAGATCAGCCAAGACAGGGATCACGCATCCTTTAAGTATTGACCCGGTGTCCCACAAAAGGCATTCTCGGCGCGAGTCCCTGCATGCTGCTCCTCCGACTGGCGAAAATGGGTCAGAGAGACAAGTTCATCACTAGTGATCAGCAACAGCACGAACTGATAAGCTTGTTGATCAAACCTTGTCTCCTGCTGTATGCCAGTGGAATACTCCGTAAATGGCATGGTAGTTGGCAATCTTAGTATTAATTGGCAAATTGCTATTAGCATTATTGCTTGGGATATTTCAGATAAGGGCTTTAGTCTCTGCATCCCCAGTCCTCCGAACAAATATAGACAAATTATTACCGGGGATAAGCCAATAGCAAGACACTGCCAGTCTTATCAGTCCTGATGCACGCAGGCGATCTCTCTGCCAAACAACTCCGCGGAGAAAGCCTTAAACAGCCCACAGTCCCGCATCGCGCGCCCAATGGCGTTATACTAAGCCGGATGCCAAGGCGCGATCGCATCTACATTTCCGGATTCGGCAATTTTCGATCTTCTGCTCTGATAAGAGCTGTTTCTCGCCAGTAGAATCTCAGCTTGCGCTGCTGCTTATTTCTGGTGTCAGCAAGAGCATCTTCGCAAGTTTGGTGTGATTTGTGTTATTGGTGAGCCTGTGCGAGCGTCAATGCGGACCCGGCAGCCTAATCCAGCCCAAGCTACTATCAATCGAGCTTCGGGAGTCCGAATTCGTCGTTACACACATGATTATTGATAGTGTTATATCTCCATTTCCACAGTTTCTGTGGCTTTGTCCCATCTCCAATGCTGCGTCGATCGACAGCCATAGCTGCTGTACTAGCTTTTCCCAAGTTTTTAGTCCTTGATCAAGCTTTTGGGACCCCCCCAAATTCGGGCTAACGCCGCTCATTAGATGCAGATACAGGACTTGGCAATCGCTATTAATACTATTGAGTAATGGGATAGATAAGAACTCATTTCATATTTTCGACAGACACTCAGCTCTCTTCCAAGCTCGTTTGTGTTGGTGAAGGTATACCCTTCGCTCTTTATCTCCAACTGACCCACTTCTCGAGTACTCCTAAAGGGTATTAAGAGCCACTACTACTCCGTACTGAGCTGTTTGCACAATGGGATAATGTGCTGTCTTTGAAATTGTTCTTCTCAGATTGGTCCCATACATCTTGCATCAGGCGGGGACCGCGGGCTGGCCATAGCTCCCTATAAACGAGTTCGTTCCCACTTCAATCAGCAGGCCGCTAAACCTACAATGTAAATAGGCGCGTCGTACCGGAAATGAGATTTCCGAGAAGAAACTACTACGACTCCATCTTCTTTCAAACCCGAGTCTTGGTTAACCTATTTCGCACTAGGAAGTACAGCGGCCCAATGGCCGCGTAGTACATGTATTTCATGAAATGCTTTTGTTTTGAATACATTAATATTGCACTACATGCTTCTCATTGGTTTACTCTTTCAGCATGTTACTTGCAGCGATTTCCTTTAATTGGATTTTCCCTGCTAGCACATGAAACCGACCTTTAATTACTTTTCACATTTATAGCAGTAAAATCACCAATATATACCATATAAGTTCCGTTGTTTCATATTCGGATAAACATTCTTATATTTAAGATATTACTCTATGAAAAATTGAATATATTAAATACAATTTTTGACTTCAAGTACCCCGAGAGAGCACTTGGGGTTACTGAGTCATGTGTTCTGTGACAAACCCCCGGCTAGTCATGCCGATGAATCATGCACCCAACCCAGTGCTAGTGACAAACACCTCATAAACCCATACGACCAACACTAGAACCTCACCAATCAAATTCGTAGTAGTATATATCACAGTAACATCAATTGATGCAAATTGTTTTGGCGAGATATTAAGTGACTAATATTTTTGGTATCGAATAGGTAGGAGTCACCAATTCAGCTATAAAATTGACTCATCAATGACACATTTTCAACAGCATGAGGCGTTTTATTGAGTCAAACGGAAAGTATATAAACAACGCAAAGGGTCATCGCTATTGTATTCTTCTTCTTTTCTATTTATCCTTCTACGTTGAATCGAGACTGGCTCAACGATTTTTTGAAGTTTAATTTTTATTTTGCTACTCCTTACCTCTCCCAAGTTAAGTCGTCAGGCTTATAAACCAATATGTCGCCAAACAAAGCTACCGCCAAGGACGAAGAAAAGGCAGATCCTCCACAGAGAATATCAAAGGAAATAAGCATTCTCCTTCGTTGGCGCAAACTGGTTGATGATTGCAAATCTACTGCCGGATCTGCCAACAAGCCCGAACGCACTACCTTGCTCCCACAGCTTGATGAAAGAATGGTTCATTAGGTTTCCATTGGGTATTCTTCCTTGTAGCATATTTTAACTTTAACTATAGAACGAAATCAACGATAAATTGGACGGACAGGAGGATAAGATCGGAGCTATAATTGAATATCCCTTAGGTGGAGACGTAAGCATTGCACCACCAAGAACATTCCATCTAGCCTGCATGTATTGAAATGAAGAAACACTGAGCTAACTCCTAATCAGAAAGAAGCGGACAGAATCAAGTTATTCTTCTGTGCACAATGTATTCTATCAACGGAAATACGAGAAAATTGGAGGATTATTTGGGCCATTGACTATTTGAATTGGTTAGCTGGCCAAGACGTCACTGATAACGATCTCCTATCGTATGAGGAAGGATTTAGGGAAGATGAAAGATGGCCTATCTGTTATCTCATTAAGGAGACTGAGAAAACGGCTACACGGTGCAAAAAAGAGGATAAAATCCTTGATTTTGAAAGGTGGCTACATCAGCAGTCAATTTTTTGTGGACATATCGCGTTCAAGCTTGAGTCTCTATACGGCTATCTCGTCAAAACTCACTGGAGAGCCGAAACTGATGAAGAAAAGGAAGGATTGATTGCGAAATTCGGCCAGGTAGGAGGACTGCTTTTTGATGAGGCGGCCCGAGCAAATAGAGGAGAACTGAGCAATATTGCGTTGAGATCGAGGGAAAGGTCTGACGGAAAAATTGCTGCGACGTCATCTGAGATTATTTTTGAGATATCCAAACGAATCGAACCCAGTGGTGTGTTGTCGTGGAAACTCTGCTTACCTCCCGGGTTTTTGGAGTGTTGTTCACCTTCTCTTGGTCTATAATTCTATCTCTGGCGTTACTCTCTTGGAGACTTTTAGTATGGGTTGGCATATATTCAACAATATGCTTGTGCGAGTCCAGATCGCACCCAGCGACATTGAGATTTCAGTGTTCACTTGAAACCCTTGATGCTGCCCTTATCGACCTTCAACTCCGGGTCAATGGTGATATACTCTACATATGCCATTGGACGGTGTTTGTTCTTTCTTTCTTTTCCTTTGTTTCTTTTTCCTTTTCTCTCGGCTCTCCTCTGATTGTTTTTGTGTGTGTGTGTGTATTTTCATGTACCAATTAGCCACATATATAATTTACTTTTCATTTACATTCCACTTGTAGCATGTGTCATTTTTATTCACTTACCCTAAAAATGAATTAAATGTTCCATACACATCGTACGAGTATCCATTATAGACTATCTAAAAGTTTTAAAAGAATGGGTGATGCACCAGTGATGACCTACTTGGAAGCGGATCGGGCAGTTTCGTGATCCTCAATCAAGACAGACTTGAGATGGCACAACCCGAGATGAATTCATATAACCCACTGTCACAAAATTAGCCTGCATGTCACTACTTGCGTGCTAAATGCAGAAAAGAAAGGTTCTTAGATAAAGCAACTAGGAATATAATATAGAATATCAAATTATTATATTAATATTAAAGTTTTGTAAAATTTAGTAATCATATATGTAGACTTTTATAGTCTTAGAAAGAGCTTCCCCTTCCATTATATATTATATAGCAGTCATACATGTAGTTATAGATATGTAGGCGTTTTTTATTCTTTTCTTTTCTTTTTTTCAAAAAATCGGAAATTTATTACTGCGATAGAATTTTTATTGAGCCGCACAAGCTCGGGTCAACTTGGCCATTGAGTTTACATCCTTTCTAGTATGCTCTAATATTGTTATACCCAGCCTACCGATCCCTGCATCGACCTGGAGCCTCCATCGAATAAAAAGATTGAGGCGCCAATGAGGCTTGGAAGAAGCAATTGCTGTTCATCGATTTAAGAAAACATTCATATGTCATACAATACGTGTATTGGTAAAGCGGGCTGGAATTTCTTGTCATCTTCCTACGAAGCGCTTCGCTTTGCAGCTTGAATATTCTAATTTTACTCATGACCGTGAATTTTCAACCAATTAAGGCCCAGAATATCAAAACAAGCATCTCAGATCTCTTCTAACCGAGTTAGTTGTCTGTGCATTGTGCTGAAAGGCAATGGAGTGCACTTGTACATGTCTATATTCTACAGAATGCCCCTGCTTTTTGCTGTTTTACCTACACATACCTGGGACATGGATCATTTGTTCTATTACAAATTGTTCTGAGAGAAAAGGGGCCATTATTTTAAAATATGCGTCCTCCGTAACCTTTGCTATACTGCAAGCAGAAATAAATGCGTGCTGTTGGGAAGCTTTGAACCTTAAAGAGTCGACTAACGAAGTGGCGTCAACACCATGGTCCCTATCCATCTAATTTGGGTGCAAGAACTTGTATTCGCCACCAGGCACAGCCTGCAATCCAACACCACAAGGCCTGTACTCAATTCTAATGGCCAAAGAGAGATGGTTTTTATCCCGATCAACTCACCTGAAAATGGAGTGCACTGACTTTGATCCGCCACCAACGGCGAAAATTTTCGATATTTCCGCAAATGATGCAATGACGCGATTGCCAAAATGCAGGCTGGAAACCTGATAGTTCTCTTTGCCTCCAGCTGGTGCGCGGGGTAGTGCTAATTGGAATGCATGCCGGGCCAACGACTGATGTCCGCGATGAAGTGATGTTGAAGCTGGATGTCACCATTGCTTGGCAACACGCGCGCCAAGAGCCTCCGCTCCGCCAAGGCGCCCATCTTTACCTTAATAGCGCTGCCGTTCTTCCCCTGGTTCGAGTCAGTCTACGGGTGGATCGATATTTTGCCAGCAAGAACAATAATGATATGTGACTAATCCTACGTATATGCATTGAGTTTTCCCGTCTGTCCTATGTTTACCCCCGTAGTTGTGCCTTGTACGGGTAGACGAACAGTTCAAAGGAAAGCTTCAATGTTCACCCAGTGAACCTTTGGGACAGCATTATAGAAATATTGGTAATTGGGCCATAATATCGAATCAACAACTTTTAGGTACCTGTAAAGCGTCCCCTGCATAGCACGGACCCTATCGGTTCGTGTAAAAAATTTCCTTGTGCCTCAATGCAAGCTACCATTAAGCGTTGATTGCGCGACTACTCTATCATATGGCGTTTGGGATCCCTCGTTGGCCTGCTATATGTTGGCGAGGTCTCGATCTACGGGGCTTCCTGTTTTCCGTAGCTTTCATGGTAGAAATATGGAATACCTTGCCCTGTTAGACACTTCAAGTACTTTAATAGACGTTGAAAACCCTAGTTGCAAAGTATTAGGTTTCCCTCTACTAGAACCACCATGATAATTCCTAGTTGAAGATATGCCTGGAAAAGGGTCCAGGATAAATTTACACTAAAAAGGGAAGATAGATCGTACTACTAGTTCTAGGTTTGCTCTAGATGGCATAGGCAGATTTCAAACTCGATTTAGACCATATGACATAAAATATAGAGTTTGTTCAGTTATACTAATTTAACCCAAAGACTCGCCCGTGGGGACCTGAGGCTGAGGACCAATGTATGAGTCTCTCGCGTCTCCATTCGGCGGAGCTAATGGTAGGACTATAATACTCAGTCAAGGCATGTGGCGCCATGCGGCACCGACCTAACCATTTGTGTTTAATAATTTCGGCGACTTCGGGGTTCATGATGCTCATATTTGGGAGCATTGCAGATCCTAAGGACCATGCATGTATTAAGATAGCCAAGAATGATGATGTCTTGTTTGTCCATCGCATAAACTCATCTCTTGCGTGCTCCCGAGACTCACCCTTGGAAAATTAGTTCCGCGTTCAATTTTTCTTTCTTTCCAATAGTCTGTGTTTATGTAACAAGGATATCTTAGCTCGACTTCAAGCTATGTCTGCCTTGAAAGTTCTGTGGCCTTTCCCCCTGAGGCCACATATAAATCAAATTAATAAAGGGAGTTTTGTAAGAATATCATATTGTACAGTACCTCCTCTACCTGTATTGCATCTCATATGCGTTTAACATGCCCAGAAAATCCGAAAGGTAATTGAGCCTGATGTTGATCAGCCTCCTAGTGCGCTTTGGGCCATTGAGACAAAATGAGTAACCAAAGAGCAGATCTACTCATATTCGAATAAGGCGTGATTCTTTTTCATTAGTTGATATTGACCAGCCGTGCATGCATTTCATGTTCGTATATGTATATTTCCGCTTGTATCGACCCCCACGGGTTCTAGAGGCGATGGCCATAATACATAATCCTCTTGCATTAGCTTCATCTCAGCAGGTAGCACGGTTCTCGTCGGGAAAACAAAATTCCCATTGGCTACCCTCGCTAACAGCGGATTATTTGACTTTCTGCCAAGGTATAACCCTTTTTTTTTGTGAAGTTGTATTGTAGTCCACCTGACGATCATGATTATAGTCTTCTTTAGTGTTTGAATGGGCTGAACTATCGTTTTTCGTCATTGAATGACATGATGTACCTGATGGATTGCGAATTGGCGACAATTCGTAGATGGGAAGACTCATGAGAGGTAGGACGGGGGGATTCGAAAAGCATATATAGTGAGAAGAATTACCTCAAATGTGCTCATGTTGATCCAACAACTCACAGTGTCCTGTTCAAACTAGAGCACATTTTCTGTATTCAATTTCTGGTTTAGAAAGAGACACGATGGCTGGCATTTTGATCAGCGCCCTGGCGCTTGCTCCCCTCTCTCAAGCTATTTCGATTCCTTCTCTCCCTCCCAAGATCCAGGGTGTGACGACTCCTCTGATCCAACCTCTTTACGATCTTCTTCCGGCATTGCCAATCTTACAGGCGCCTTTGCCACCTCTTGACAGCCCTGCTTTCACCCCCAGTAACATTAAGCCTAAGAAGGTTGGTTACTACTGGGTTGGAGCTGGAGACAAGGAGCATGCCGATTTTCTGGCAACTTACAGTCTGGATGATGTGTGTACCATAAACCCATGTTAGACCTTCTAGCAGCTAACATCTGTAGGACACCTTTGGTACACTCATCTATGTGACCGACGTCCCCACCAGTGGTAACGATCCTCACCATATTGGTGTCTCTAGCGATGGACAGACCATTGTCGGCGGTGGTCTTCTCTCGCTGTTGAAGCTTCAAGACACAGCCTACTATTTTGATGTCTCCAACCCTTACCGCCCGGCGTTCAAGAAGAGCAACAGTGCTCTTCTTTCGTCCATTGCTGATGAAATCCGTCCCAAGCCTGACGGGTAAGTTGGTCTTGCTTATACTGTAGTGTCTTCAGATACAGAACTAACAAGTAGAGTAGCGGGTTCTTTATCACCTACATGGGATGTAAGTGTAGTCGAGAAATCTCATACCACAACATTGATGCTAATATTTTCTTTTTTAGCTGCTCTCGGTACCTCCCCTGGCAGACTCGTTGAAACAGATGCCGACTTCAACATCATTCACGAATGGCCAGAAGATGTGGAAGGAACTCTTGGTATCTTGGCCGAGCAGTTCTCTCCGCACGGTATCAGTATCGACTGGGACCGCAACTACATCCTGACTTCTGACTTCGTTGTTCCTTTGTCAATCTTGAAACCTAGCACTGGTGTTATTCGCGCCCAGACCCTTCGCCTCTGGAATCTGGAGTCTCGCACTATCATCAGTACTATTACCATCCCTGGTGTAAGTTTACTACTAAGTCAAGGTTTAGAATGCTGTCTAACCATGGGTATAGGGTTCCGGTATCCAAGATGTGAAGTTCATCCCTGGAAACCCTGAAGGTGCTGCTATCGCCGCTACCGTGGGTAGTGCACAACTCTGGGTCATCTATCCTGGCCGCAAGGATTCCAACGGCAACCAGGGTGTCGCCGAGCTCATCTACGATTTCGGCGACACGATCCGCGCGACTAACCCTATTGCTAGCTAGTACGTTCATCCAAACACCCTTGAAAAAAATTGTGCATATGATGCTAACATGTACTTATTTAGCTCTGATATTACTCAGGATGGCAAGTACATCTACGTTACCCTTACGTCGGCCAACCACGTTGCCGCTCTGGACATTAGTGATCTCACCAACCCCAAGCGTCTCGATGACCCTGATGAGGTTCACCCTATCGTTGGTCCTCACTACATCAAGGTCACCCCTGACCAGAAGCACATTGTCGTCACCGACTACTTCGTGCAGACCGGCGAGATCGGTATTGTCAACGTTCCCGCCGATTTCAAGGCGCAATACATCGACATCAACGACGACGGCAGCATCTCCTTCAACCGTTCCATCAACTTCAGCCAGGAATTCGAGAACCGTGGCGGTGGCAAGCCTCACTCTGCCCTTGTTTTCGATTTCACTGACCCAGAGCACCCTCTGTACTATTAAACGTACTTTGAGGAGATTCTTACGGGCCGAGATGTTTTAAGAGATTATACGTTCAAATTTACAGGGCGTTTGCAGTCTATTGCTGCTATTGGGTATATTTTACGCCCTGATCTCCTAATACCACCTCTGAGCTATGGTTCCTTGTCCTTATGGAGAGGTACCAATTCTATTTTCTTAACATATAATGCTAATTACATCAATAAATACGGGCGCTTCCTTGCTTGTCTCAACCTATTTGGATCATCCCATTAGTTGAAACATTGAAGGAGCATCATACTGTTGTCTTGATTATTATTCCCCAGGTGTAACCAATTTCCATGTACTTAGAAATAATACACTGCTTGTTTTCCTTCATATTAAGATGTCTACACTTTTAATTTTTAACTCTCTTTTTTTGTGGTCATCATCTTTTGTCGCTCTTAACGAATTTGTACTCCAAGACTCGATGTGACCCTCGTCACAGAATACTTGAAAGCTTCGAGTAAAAGAATACTACTATTTTTGATCAATGATGACATCGCCATCAAATAGTGATTTTAGTCTTGTCTGCGGTGTCTCTCTTTTAACTTCAATTTCCGTCACAATTTCGGACAGCCGTAACTCTCTTGTATCCAGCCATCACCACCCTCCATTTAGACTCCAATATCCAGCCAAGTTTAGTGTTGGGCATAGTATTTTTTGTTAGTAATAATGCAACTCTACCACTTTCATGTCCATCAAATTGTGATTCGATCAGATAGGGTCATTCCATCTCTTACACCTGTTAAGTGGTGCCATACTACACAATCTTTTAATAAAACACCAGCGCTCCTGAAAGAACTCCACACCTTAAACGGATACAAATAAATCCATAAATGATTATCCAGCCGTTCTTCCAATCCAAAGATTATCAATAGAAGTACCATATCAGTAAAACACCAAAAGACTTATAGAAGATTCAATAATAATACCACCTCCATATCAGTCTTAAAAGGAGAGAATTTAGATGCCGGAAAGACGAACTATTCCGTATTGATAAATCAATTGATTGGAGTGTTCACTATATCTAGCTACTAGATTGTTAAATCTTGTTTACGTAGTCACATGGAAGACGATATTCTCGCCGGAATGTATGACTGATGATGTGTCTTATAAACCAAGGGAAATCCCATATCCTATCAAGATGGAATTCCACTTGTAGCGAGATGCTTTAAAAATGTCGAGTTCTCTCAGTTTATTTGCAGGGATTAGATTTATCATACCACATGAAGTAGGCTGCCGTTGTAGCGTTGACGTCCTTTTGGTCTTGTGGCCTGGAAGATGAAGGTGAAGTGGTCGCCACATCCCTTGCCTAGAGAATATCCGGCTATCCGCCGTCCATGTCATAATTTCTTGTTAAAGCTAGCCTTCTCAGCCACTGAAAAAAATCTTTCATCACAGGGAGAATCGGATTAAAATTAATGCTGTATAGAATTTTGCCACCTAGTAATATTCATATACAGTATTAATGGTGTAAAGTCATGCAATCGGTTCCTCAACTTTCCTCAACTTCTCAGAACGTTTTAGGCCTATTAAGTAACTCTATCAATATCAGTATGTGTCCATCACAAGATATCGAATATTTTCATAAACTTCTTACTTCGGATGAAATAACCCAACTCTGCGACCAATTTCATACGATTTGGTCACGTAACAAGCAAGTCATGTGGAGCGGCATTCCTCGTGCAACAGCACAGGAATGGGCGGATCATCATCAAATGCAAACATTGACGACAGCAATGGGGCCATTGATGATTCATGATCATCCGAATTGCTTATATAGCTCAAAATCTAAGTTAAAATGGAGCAAATACATGCAAGGCGCGTCCGCACTTTTCGCTTATCACATTGCTCTAGAAGGGGACACTGTCACGGTCCTTACACCACCTCCTCCCGAGAGATTTAACCCGTTTGGAGAGACCAATTATCAGGCAATCGAAGAACCCATATTAAAGGGCAGAGCCGGGGCTAGTAGTGTTTCACAAATTGAGCTGGTACATCCAACAGTAACCGGCGCTCAGGACTTCCACTACCAATTCTGGCCCGTGGACGAAGCTGATGATTGGGATTCTCGGTTTGGAAACTTAGCTCCGCAACAGCAAAACTGGAGACATCCGAGGAAAAAACGCTGGAAATTATAGCAAACCAGCTGAGCTGATCATAAGGTTCGCAGTGATCCATCATGCTTATAGTCGATACGCTACGCACTCGCTGCCTTAGACAACGCTCAGGCTTCATGGTTTCAGGTTTCAAAAATATTCATTTGTGGCTACTCGAAGTTCTTCATCACGAAATTGACTAAGTAAAAGTGTGGAAGTCGCGGTTATTTAATGTATCCTAAATGATTTTAGTAACTTCACCAATTTCTCCAGATTATCTTCTTAGCAGCTTACCTTAGATGCGAAATAAAAGGATGTGATCTCATCTAGAGAAAACTCTCGCGTACTTTCTAACCAAACTTTGTTAATTTTCTTAATGCACAAGGCAGAATCAATGCTTACTGTAGCCATAAATGAACATTTTCGAAACCTGGATAATGAAAGTGTGGCAATGCGTCTGGCACTGAGGCGGGATAATGCGGGGACACTCGGTGTAATGTTAATCCTAACCCTGCCTTGTAACCTCAGGTTTATATTTGTTACGATTGCCAATCTAGAAGATGTTAGTATAATTTTGGAATTGGAATAAAACGTTGATATAGACAACACCTTAGAAACTTGGATAGGGAAGGTATTGCTGGTCATATTAAATAAAATAAATGGCTTTCGTAGAAAGCCATTATTATTGGGCGCAGTACCACGGATGTTTACGGACGCTATCGGGTACCCTCGGATATTTCACACCTCGATAAAAGGTGTGGTGAAGGCAATTATCATTTTATTCAATCGTCATATTTATAATCCTGATAACTTGAATCTTCTTCCCCGCGGCCAATCTACCAAATAATGTTTCGCGTCGCCGCGGCACAGACTAGACCGCGCCCTCACTCGCTCCTGCATTATATCTCAGTTTCAGCTTCGTTGCACATTAGCTCAACACAAGGAGCAAAAATGGCATTAGCACCCATCCGTGCTGTCTCCTTTCCAAGTGAAAGCAAGTTGGCATCGTCTTATAAATCAGCTTATTTTGTTGATGCATATGCTGTATCGCTTCCAGTACACAAGTCTGGAGAATACAGACCGAATGCCCTCGCCCGGACCTTTTTTTCGGAGTCACCTACCTGGTTCTCAGTGTTGATGTGGATTAGAGATCGAGTTATGGCGCTTTTTGGCGTGAAGCGCTCCACAGAGATACAAGCAGCTGCGCAGAAAAAGGGCATCGATACTATTGGATTTTTCCCTGTCATCTCACTCACGGAGAACGAGGTTATCGTGGGAGAGACTGACAGTCATCTCAACTTTCAAACTTCAATTTTGATACGGGAAGGTCGGCATATTGCAACAGGGTATATTGAAGATAATACAAAAGGGAAGGAGATGGTTGTGACAACAGTGGTTCATTGTCATGGGCTATTTGGGAAGGTCTACATTGTAATCATTAAAGTCTTTCATGCCATGATCATCAAGCATAGTTTAAGGAGGATGCCAAGTAGAATTACAAGGGATAATCATTAGCTTGAGCCAATTTATTGGCCTTCGTTGAAAGTAGTACCATTAAAGCATCATGCTGGTGCCCCACTTCAGCATAGAAGTTGCCGGTCCGGCCAATCCCAGGGCAGGCAAGGGGAAACTTGCCAATCAGATTGCCAGGCCCCGCACACTAGTCCATAGATAGAATAGACGCTGTTAAATTCTAGATTTAGACTAGCGTGCCAAGAACCGCGATAAGAGATAAGCCTAAGTTCCTGATCTGACAACACACAAAACACTCATCAAGCGGTCGATTTCTACTGCAAACATTCAGGTGAACAGGATGCTATATATACTTGAGTAGATTTATCTTGATATTAGCAGCACCCTGCTGGAAGGTTGCGCAATTGATGTGGTCGTGTTATCTACACATCTCGGACTTGCCGGATCTGATTGATAATCGTTGTTTTTTTCCGGGCTATATCAATCGATAACCATTGTTCTTTTGGATACCTTCTCGCAGAATCTGTGATTCTTATTCAAAATGACTATAGAGATAGAAGCCCAACAGACACTCTCGTCTGAAGCAACCCCTTTGCTTGCAGATACCAACGCCGCGGGAACACCAGCTCCTGACCACGATGCAAACGATACAGCAGAAACAGTTCTTTCTCCGGCGCGCGCAGGAGTTGTCGGGGTCGCACTCTCAATTTCTATGCTTATTCAAGGTACTCGTCAGCCGGTTGATAGTGCGGAAATATTGTCTAACTGGTAAATACAGCCACAAATATGACCATGGTCACGACCTCGCAATCGGCCATTGCAGCCGATCTAGATGCTTTCTCTAGCGCAACATGGCTTACAGCCTCCTTTCTGGTATGTTTTATTACAAGTTTGTGGGAAGAAATATAACTAATATTTTACTTTAATTAGATCGCGGTAGCCAGCGTTACTCCCCTTGGCGGCCGGCTTTGCCAAATCTTCTCTTTGCGCAACTTGATAGCCACAAGCAATGTTATAGCATCAGTTGGCCTATTATTAACTGCTAGTGCTAGGACACTTCCAGTCTTTCTCCTTGGCCGTGTTCTCACTGGGTGCGGAGGCGCAGGGATATACTCAACTCAGGCCATTCTTGTGCTCGAGTTGTCTTCGAAGAAACGCCGTGGTCTATTTCTAGGCATTGTTGCTTCTATATTCACTACTGGTCTGGCCGGAGGGGCTGTTCTGGCGGGTGCCGTTACTCCAAAATACGGATGGGTTCGTTTCTTCTTTGGACTTCTGGGTATTACTCGACCTTTTCTAACATGTCAAACATAAAGCGAGTGATATACTATATCCAATCACCGCTCGCCTTACTTGCTGCCCCGGCCATTTATCTTGGAATTCCATCAAAACCCAGAGCAGAAGACACGGGTAATGAACGATCGAGCAAACTTGCTCGACTGGACTACCTGGGTATTGTGACACTAGTAAGTCTTGCACATATTTTATTTCACCGCGTACTAATCTATTTGATACCAAACTAGACCGCCGCAAATGTGTTATTTCTTTACTCTGTCTCTAGCAATACCATTCCTTATTCGCTCGTTCTTGTCTCGGTTGTCTTATTCGTCGTCTTTTTCTTCATCGAATCATCCCCTTTATTGGCAGCCGAGCCAATCATTCCAATTTCCCTAATTCGCTCTCGAGGGGTCTTACTCACGTGCCTCTCGTCATTGGGAATGATGATGTCTCGCTGGGCGATAGTCATCTATACGCCTGTCTATGGGATCGCTGTTCGAGGCTGGGGTCCTGCAGAAGCAGGCATGATTTTGATTCCTACAAACCTTGGCTTTGGTCTGGGAGGGTTGGTCGTCGGGTGGATTCACATCCGCAAAGTGACCAGTTACTATACGTATGAACTTTTTTTTATTTGTTGATATTGTGGTTATCCTGACAGTTCTCAGATCATGCCTGGTCATTTTCGCCATCTTCATCGCAAGCTTCCTGATGATCGCTCTCCTCTCAACTACAAACTCGCCAGTATTCCTCTTCTTCTTTGCCGTCTTCTGCAACGGCTTCTGTGCCGGTGCGCTTCTTAATTATACCCTGTCTCACGTCCTACATCTTACCCTTCCCTCCACGCATTTTATTGTCACCAGCCTAGTGGCGACTTTCCGCTCTTTTGCTGGTAGTTTTGGATCTGCAGTTGGTGGCGGAATCTTTTCACGCGTATTGAAGAGCCACCTAGAGGCAGGTTTCAATGATCACGATAGCTATAACAGCTTATACAATAACAACAACGACCTCATTAGAGAGCTTCTGGGCAGCCCGGCTTTAGTTTGGAAGCTAGAGGGATACGAAAGAGAGGTTGCAGTCGCGGCATATCAGAGTGCCCTTAGAACTACTTTTTTCGCGGCTTTTTGTTTGGTCACGGTCATGGCGTTGTTGCAAGCGGGGACTGGCTGGAAAGCTCCGGTTGACGTGAACAAGGTTGAAAATCAGGATGCACAGGACTCTTCAGATGGCGATATCGTTAGAGAATAATTTAGAGTTTACTTTGTGTATATAGAACGACGGGGCCTAGGGTTTGGCCCTCTGCCAGCTAATCAAGCTAGATATTACAGCAACTGGACTATCAACTGGGATTTAATAAGATTTTTATTAAAAATATATCGTGCATATTATTTTATTTTCAATACTCCGAGTCAAATGCCGAACATATTGGCTCCCATAGGGCCGGAAAGAGACTTCCCGCGGGATTTCCTCAAGGAGCAAGCAGTAACCGGTCTACAAATTCAAAGCAAGATATTACATGAAGGCTAGTGATATTTTAGTTTACGATTTTCAACAAATAGGTATCTATTCGTCAATTCCACAAGGCAGTTAAGGGATATTGGTCCGAAATGCAATCATCAAAAGCGCAGAGCCAAGAGGCTGCCCGACCCGCGAGTAAAGAAAAGGTATTCCAAGATGCCTTGTCCCATATTCACCTCCCAGAAAAAAAGAAACTGATAGTTCTAATATGCAAGACCTATTTATCACCGGCAGTTTCTTTAATAGCGGGTGGTGTCGCCGGAAGCGTCGAAGCAACTTGTACAGTAAGATCCCCTATTAACCGCTAGCAAGAGATAAATTCACTTATCATTATCATTGTTTTTGAGCAAGTAGTATCCCTTTGAGTTTGCCAAAACCAGACTCCAGCTTCGTGCTACTTCTTCATCAATAACAACCACCAATCCACTCGCTTTAATTCACAATATTGTCCGGACAGAGGGTATCTCGGCTCTTTATACGGGATGCTCGACACTAGTTTTGGGGACTGCTTTCAAAGCCTCGGTTCGGTTTCTTACATTTGATTCTATCAAAAACGCGCTGGCAGATGATAAGGGAAACTTGTCCAAACCGCTGGGAATTCTAGCGGGGATGATGGCTGGATGTGTGGAGAGTATTGTTGCGGTGACGCCGACTGAACGGATCAAAACGGCGCTGTATGTGCAGTTTCTACATACACTACTTCAAAAATAGCAGCAACTGTGCTAATTCTATTTATATAGAATTGACGACGCCAAAGGGCTTCGGCGGTTTCGCTCTGCGACACATGGTGTTCAGCTCTTGGTTCGTGAGCAAGGGCTGGCTGGTCTTTATCAAGGATTGGTCCCTACCACTATCAAACAGTCTGCCACATCTGCTGTGCGCATGGGATCATACAATATCCTCAAAGAGACGGCCAAGCAAAATCAAGTGCAGTTGAATGGAATCACCACGTTTGGTATTGGATCGCTTGCGGGTATTATTACGGTCTATGCAACCCAGCCTTTTGATACGATCAAGACGCGCGTTCAGGGAACCGAGCGTGCTTCCATTAAAGATGCTATTTTTGGTGTCTATCGAGAATCAGGTGCCAGGGGATTCTGGAAGGGAAGTACTATGAGGCTAGGACGACTAGTTCTTAGTGGTGGCATAGTCTTTTCGGTCTACGAACAGGTTGCGGGTTTGTTGTCTTCTGCTGTAAACAAAACTGTTTTGTAGACTATCGAATTCATTAGAGTAGAATATTTCCAATATTCAAGTTTCTGTTCTTCTGCATTCTTCCTGGTAGCTTTTTACTCTTTAAAAATGATTAGAATAAGTAAGAATAAATCACAACAGCTTTTAAACGTCGAAATCATCTTCAACGAACTATGGTTGGAAGTTGATATGTCTATTCACACATAATCTATATTGCATTTACATACTTACTCTAACAAGAGTAACCAAACCTCTCTATACTGGAACAATAATAGTGCCCTCAAATAATCTCCGAGCTGTTCGAAAAACTGTCACACTCCGCACTTCATCATCCGCAGTCACATCAACGTCGACGTCAATAATACCGCTATTGTGACCGATAACTACACTGCGTCCCGGCTTGTTTCTTTGATTTTGCTGACTTGCCAATTCAAAAATGTCCTTTGTTGATGGTTTTGGATTTTCTGTCATCAGCTCTGAGACAACAGTCCCCTCAAGACATGCAGCAGCTCCGAGACACACGGCTCCAGTGAGCTGGACACTCGGGTGAACCTTGCCCATACTGTAGGCCAGGACAGAAATATCTGGTATTTTCGTAGTTTGCATCGACGAAGCCATAAGTCTTGACACGAGTGCAATTTTTGGAGTGCCTCTTCTAAGACCAGCATCTTGGACATCGCTAGCAAGACCGTATTCGACTGCCCCTTGTCGTCGGATGGCTTCGATTATATCAAGTGATATATCTGCATCTGGTCCAGCAGCGTGGAAATCAGGAGGCAAGGAAGACGCATCCACAAAAATAAAAGGGTTGGATACGTCAATCAGCGTTGCTTTAACAACAAAGGGTGCCGGAAGACTGTTGGCATGCACCATAATATCATCCTGACGGTTTTCTGTCGGGAATGTTTTCCCAGTCATACTTCCTCCGGGATTCAAAAATGATACTTTGATGCTGCTTCCGGTACCTTTGACGCCGCTAATTCTATAATTTCCATCTTCAAGAAAGTGCCCGTCGATATCGACTTGAATCGTTTCCACCAGGACAGTCCGTGTGTTTGTATTAAATATTCGGACCGATATCTAAGAAAAGCTCCCCATCAGTATTCTATCTGTATTTTTGGGGAGGGTGTTTAATTTACCTCTGATTCGCCCGGTTTTGCAGTAACTAGACCCTCTTCCAGTGCAAAAGCCGCAATTCCAGAGGCCATATTACCACAATTTCCGGTCATGTCAACTCTTTCCTGGCCAACCGTGATCTGCGCAAACGTATATTCAACATCAATGCCTGGTTTATAAGACTTTGAAACAACCACAGCCTTTGACGTAGTTGACGTGGCACCCCCAACTCCCTCAAGCTGGCGAGGATCATCGTTTCTAGAACCCAAAGCGCCGATAAGGATGGAACCCCATTCAGCCTGCGATGGCGGAAGGTGATGTCGATGGATAAAAAGACCCCTAGAAGTTCCAGAGCGCATCAACACCGAAGGTAGCCTAAACCGTTTGCGTTGATGGATGAGTGACGGCACTGCTGCTGCACCGACAGCTTTGGCGAATATCTGTGGGACCGGTTGCTGGGTGGCCACGGCCACTGGATCACATTGCGTTGACATTTTTGGAAATTGCACTATTGGAAATTTGGACAAGAAAATTCTCTTTATTGGGTGGAATTGCATTGGCTCTTTGGCTGGTTGAACAGGAGTGTATGCAAACTCTCAGTGGGAGTCCCCTGCGGCAGCACCAAGGTCATTAGGTAGTATTAATACATAAACGTTCATCTAAAATTAATAATTAAATACTACGGATTCATTGCCCAAATCAAATACCAAATTGTCCTGATGTCATCTCTACAAGTGTATCGATCGCTGCTATGGACGGGAACTGAGAAGCCGTGGATAGTAACATGCCGCGGGAAGTCAACAGACAGGGTTTGGTACGCCACCTAATTCATTCACCCTTCGAGCGGTACCTGCATTATTGGCCTTGGGCCGATATATCCGGATGAGGCCTAATCTAACATTACTGGCCAACCATGACTCTGATGGAGACTCTCCCCACTCCCCATGGGGGAGGTCATAGTCCCCAATGGCACGTTCCCTCCCCGCACGCTGTGTAACTGAGCTTGATGGTGTATAATTAATTCGATCTGTCCCCGCTTGTCGCAGGATTTTCTTTATTTTTTTATGTATATGAAATGCTTTCTTTTGGCAATATATTGTCCTGCCTACCAGATCCAATAGCATCATCGTCATGGCGAGGGAGAACAGCTACCTAGGGCTGCGCGGGTCACGTTTGAAGGTTGCCATGGTGCTGCTCATCGTCGCGCCCAGCTTTCTTCTTTTCGGCTACAACAACGGTTCTACTGGAGGAATTGCTACGTTAGAGTCTTTTGTAAAGGTAGGTGCTATTTCATCTTTGAGAGATAATGTGTGCATACTAATGGAGTGACATAGCAATTTCCGTCACTAGACACAGTAAACACTGAAGGTGCCCAAAAAACATATAATGCCCGTATCAAAGGCGTTGTCACTGGATCCTACGATCTCGGAGCCGTCGTCGGTTCTCTGCTATGTATTAGTTACAGTGACCGCATCGGCCGATTGCGAACTACTCTAATCGGACTGGTTCTGTCAATCATCGGTCTGGCACTAGAGTCATCGGCTTTTAGCCTCGGCCAGTTCCTCGTGGGAAGATTAATTGTTGGGGGTGCTATTGGTACTATAAGCAGTGCCATCCCTGTGTGGCAGTCTGAGTGTTCAACTTCGGCGCACAGAGGCGCGTTTGTTCTTCTGGAGGGTGTCTGCATCAGCGGTGGCATTACTCTGTCCGAGTGGGTTTCATTCGGCTTTTCATTTTCCTCCGTCGAAGCCGTACAATGGCGCGTGCCGTTGGTCTTCCCTGTTATACTTGCTATATTCGTGATTCCTTTCATCTTCCTACTCCCCGAATCACCTCGCTGGCTGGCCCGAAAGGGTCGTCTAGAAGAAGCAAGAATCGTCCTTGCGGCTCTGGAAGACGAAGAAGAAACCTCCTTGAGAGTCCAGGAGGAAATGGCCGAGATCGAACGATCCTTGTCAGCAGTCAGCGGCAGTCTGAAAGAGTTGACCCGAAACGGAGAAGAGCGAGTCTTGCACCGCACCGTACTGGCCGCATGTGGCCAGATGTTCCAGCAGATGTGTGGTATCTCAGCCATGGTGTTTTATACCACCACCATTTTCGACGACTTGGGATTTACCGGCCTCAAGTCTCGCATTTTGGGCGCCTGTCTCACCAGCTTTCAGACTGTTTCTTCATTATTACCGCTTTTCTTAATCGATCGATATGGCCGGCGCAAACTTTTCATGATTACAGGTACTGGTCTTGCCCTCTCCACCGCCGTGCTCGCAGGCACAGGTGGTAAGTCGCAAGGCTCCGCCGGCACTGCCGCGGTTGTGTTTGTATTTCTCTTTGACTTTTTCTATCCAATGGGTTTCCTGGGCCAGACATTCTTGTATGCCTCGGAGCTGGCGCCTCTGCGTCATCGAGTTCCCATCACGGCCATTGCCAACGCAACTCAATGGCTGTGCCAGTTTATTGTGGCTCAGGTCACTCCCCCGGGCACAACCAACCTGGGAAGTCATTATTGGATTATATTCGCAGTTCTCAACGCGACATTTGTGCCACTGGTTTATTTCTTTTTCCCTGAAACAAGTGGTCGCTCGTTGGAGGAGATGGATGCCATCTTTCGAGAATCAAAAAGCGTATTTGATGTTGTCAAGGTGTCGAGGCAACTGCCGAGACATGAAAATTTATCTGCACCAATTTCGGACAAGTCATCGGGTGAGTCACCTGTTGAGGTTGCCGCATGGAAGCCAAAATATGTTCAGGAGGAAAATGTATAATCGTTTAGCAATATTTTCAATGTTAATATTATCTCTGTGGAAACTTCTAATGCAGCTTATAACATTCGATCGTCGATTTCCCACCCAATTCCTTCAATCGCTGAGCTATTAAATCCAAAAAGCATATCATCTGCAGAAAACTGTGCTGTAATCCCCTCGTCCTGCGAATAGTTTACCCCAAAGGGATCACCCTGGACAAGATTTTGAGTGCTGTGATGCTCCTGGATGGGCAGATTGTCCGTCACAAATGATGCAGAAGGGAACCATTGGTTCGCGGTTTGATATACTGTCGATGCATCATTTCCTGCCATTTGAACCTGTGGCCTGCTCTGCTGTTCGCGGATAAAACTCTGTATTATGGCATCAATATCTAAATCAGAGGTTATCTGGTCCATAGCTGAAGTATCGCCCGCTCCACGAAATGACTCCATATTCTGTCTTATAATATGCGATGACTGGTTTGTCCTGTCATTTTCATTTGATTGAATACTTGAAGCGTCCAGTTGAATTAGGTTATTTTCGTCACGCCCAATATTGGGCTGAACCTGGGACTCTTGCGAGTCGAGAACATGTTCATCCGTAATGCTCACATGCATCCGATTCATCAAATTCTGGATGATAACATTTGCTCTTCGCACGGCCCAGTTCGTTTCTTGATTTTTCTTAAAAATATCTAGGCATGTCGCGAGGCACACATGAGCCTCAGAGCCGGGTTCTCGCTGGGCTGCGATTCGCACATGGATTGTTGCGCTGACATATGTGGCATACGATATTAGATAAGGCGCTCGTTGGATGGAAAAGGCCGTGTCGTATGCCCGAAGCAGTTTTACTGTCATTTTGGCTGCAGTGGCACACACTAGAAATGAGTTTATGGCGTTGGATGGACTTGAATGCAGGTCTCCATCGGATACAAAGGGACGATGTAGGAGGATAAGGAGTACGTTATGCATAGCGCTTTCAGTTGTCAGCAAATTATGTCACACTAACACAGAAACAATACTTACAGTAAAGAGAGAACATGCGGGGGTGGAATCGGCATAGTCGTGTTTGATGGATCATAGCTCAGATGGGCCGGAAGATTAGCTCGCCACTGATCCAGATTTCTGTGGAGGAGTTTCAAATCCCCAGCAAGCTCTCGTGGAGTTCTCTTCGAGCTTCTTTCCCCGTACACTTTGTTCAGTATACGGTTCATTATCATGCTCAGCTTGCAGAGCTCGGTGAATGTGGAGACGCTATGGGCGGGCGAGCCAGGATGGCTTTGAGTCGTCGAGTAGGCGAATGGTTTCCAGTGTTCGAGTTCTTCGAAATCATCCAAAAACGTAATAGGTACGTTACACTCCTGTTCTTGAAGGCTAACCGGTCTGCCCTGATACAAACTCTGGATTTTGTCCACCACTTGACACATATCAGTAAAATTGAAAATTCATTTCTTATAATACGGTCTTACCAAAAGCTCCCCAAAACACACGCCTCCGTATCTCGCGATCTTCGTCTGTGAATTTCCGATAGTTGGGTAATCTTGACCCGTCTACATGCATACCCAGGTCAATAATCATCCGAAATGCAGTACCTGCATATAGCCAGGCAGCACTTCGTTCGTCGCCCAATGCAAATAGCGAACTTGCCATCACCAAAAGTGCCTGGATTGTAGTAATGTCACTTCGGTCAAGAGCTCCGCCGAGTAAATCTCGAACTCGCTGTCGATAGAGCCAGCCAGCAGTGCGGACGTCATTCGGGTCGCGACGAACCTCTAGTCGAGAACTAAATTTTGAGGCGCCAAAGTATATGGCGTTCAAGAGTAGCTTTGAGAAATAAGGTCCGCCGCACGCCATATCCCTCATGAACGCTGGGCGATATGTAATCAGGAAAGCGTGATGTTGACGGTTCCAGTGGAGCTCCAATAGATGCATACCCAGATCTGGATCTACACCGTCAAAGTCCAGCTTCTTTTGGTGTAGATTTATTATCTCCATGTGACCTGAATCAAGATTTAGCAAGAGCCAATAGGTATCACGGACAACATACGCTGACATGCCGCCTCGGCCATGAGTCCCTTTTGCACCCACACAGGCGGAACTTGTGACATGCAAGACAAGTTTTGGTATGCTCTGCGGTCTGCAGACCCATCTTCAAAAAGTGTACTAGTTGGGCCGTGATATCTCGGCTCTCCTTCTACTGACATGACAATCCTAGATTCCACAGTCTGTGAGCAGTTGTCTGGCTGTGCATTATCTGAGGGGATTAAAAGTCGGGCAGAGCTTGGCAAGCCAGTATTTCCTCTATTAGAATCTGAAGGTTCGTTGGTGGGTTGTTCTTCAGACAATTCTGAAGATAAACGCTCGTTGCGGTCCTCATTTCGAGGGCGTACTGTAGCCAAAGATCTTTTAAGCTGCTGGTTTTCTTCCTCGAGCTGAGAAATACGCGAGTAGGATGGTCTGCAACATTACTGGTATGTCAACGCCTGGATTGCAATGGTGGACCTTCAGATCACAGCAGTGGAAGTTCTATTTTGATAATTATTGACTGTACTAACCTTGCTCGTCTGGGAAGCTCATCATAAACACAATTTTTTCCATACAGGTTACAGGCATTGCATGAGGGATGTATATTGTCGCATTTCATCTATTCATCTATTAACATACACAGCATCTCATAGGATACACTATGTGCATGTGCGAAAGCTCACCTTACGCTGACGACAGAAACGACAAGCCTTAACGGCTCGTCGACTTCCTTGCTTAGTCATTGTTCGTCAATCATCGTATGCGTCTCAAAATAAAAAAGCACGAGATATTTTCCAAGAGGAGAATGAGTATGGACGGAAGATAACCAAGCGGACGACGACGGCAAGTGAAATCCCGCGGGAAAAGGTGGGCCACGGAGAGAAACCCGCCTTTGAACATGTCCAGTGGACCCCGGGTTTTTTACCGTCTTATCAAAAAGGACTCCTTGGCGGGTTGCTTGGAAAGAGTCATATATAGACAAATCCCCTATGTCTATCGTACTACAAGTTTATTCGTGGTTCTTAGTGCCAAAGGGCTTTCACGGGGTATGAGAACGCCCTCGTGTTCGATACGCTCGATAAGTGTCAATAATGTCGTGGGAGAAGACAATATTGTCGATACGGAGATCACGATGAATAATCCCAAGCGAGTGAAGTCCCTTCATCCCGGAGATTATCTTCAAGGTCCAGTCTTTGTAGGTAGCAAGGGACTAAATGTACCCTAAAATGCATCGGGGCTTGAATTTTTCGAAAACCAACATCCCCTCGGGCGACTTTTCCAGTAATTGAATGATGTGAGATGATTTTGGCACTCCTGGGCAAGATCCACCTTGGCATTCGAGCAGATTCCTGGTTTCGCTCTTATATTTGCCTTTCTTGACAAATCGACTTCGACAATGCGAGGCAAGTATTGTATCAAGTTCCTCGGAGTTATCATCTAGCTCTGGAAGCGGTGGCACATTCACGAGGGAGCGTATTTGGTCACCGATGATTTCGTGATCGCCGTGGTCGACTGAGTCGGGCAGATTTTATTGCAGGCGGAGTATACCACCAGAAATAGTGCCGGGTATATCAGCCAGCCGAATACCCTGGTGCTCGTACCAATATGTGTAGCAGAACACACCATCAACCATTCCCAAACTGAGATCGATTATCCGTCGGTCATCAGCAGAACCCAAATTAGACCGCTCTCTTTTCCCCTCGTAATAAGCCCTCGGTCGCTGAATTTCCTGCGTAAAAGGATCGTTGGGTGATTGATCCATCGTTGCTGATATAGGAGGCTTTGAAGTAAAAGTAATCTCGAGGGACTCTTTGCAAATACAAAGAGAAAATACGCAAGGTATCGCGGGGGGTGGGGTATTGAGGTTTTCTCCTGTACAGCTACCTAATACATAATACCTACCTATCTAGATGCGTATTTATCTAGTCATGCATAGTCTAGTATGATGTACAATCAAGATTGATGGAGCGGGCTCGATCTCAAACGAAAAAAGTGACTTTTAGCGTCATGCGCTATCAACAGGGGTATCTCGAAAAGTGCGACCTGTAGCGCCAGGTATTCACCAGCATTCATCTAAAGAAATCTCGCTTGACAGATGTTACGTTTACCGCTCAACCTTTCTGTTTGCCCTCTATGAGCCGGAATTGCTATTCCAATTCCAGCTGAGGGGAAATGGACACGTACAAAGAGTATTGTGGACACTATTTCAGGAAATTGAAAATGTTATATCAGATGAGGGGCGAGCGGAGAAGAGGGGATGAGAGAACAGTGGGGCCAGTTTATCCCAAATATATACCAAATACCCTTCCTGCACATGTGCACCCTGCTGGAATCCTCATAAAACCTCATTTACTTCTTAACAATGGAAGCCACACCCTTACCTTTCCTACACGCAATAGAGACGCTAAAGCATTTGCCACGGACAGGATGGCTGAGGACGATTCCGAACCCTGAGAGTGTGGCGGCGCATAGCTTTCGCGTAGCCATTTTGGCCATCCAGTACTTCCTGAGGTCCCTATCTCCCTTTCAGCAGCTGACCTCGTCAGGAATGCCCAAATCGAGATAGAGCGAAATGCATTCAAATGGCTTTGGTCCATGATTTGGCCGAGTCTGCCATAGGGGATATTCCGACGTTCGCAGGAGTTGCAAAGGGTATGCCTTCCAAGCCTCGTATTGTCTTAGCTTAGTAAAGCTTATAAAAACCACCTGGATAGAACGTAAATACGACATGGAACGCAATGGCTTCCAATATTTAGACAACTTGCTCCAAACTTACAGTCCGAAAAGAGCAACAGAAATCAGCGAGTTATGGCTAGAATATGAACAAGGCGAAACACCAGAAGCCAAATGGGTTAAGGAGATGGACAAGTTCGAGTGCCTAGTCCAGGCGCACGAATACGAACAGAAAACCTTTGGCAAAAAAGATCTCAGCGAGTTTCAGGGCCTTTTAGCGAAGATTCATTCCAATGAAGCAACGCAGTGGGCGGAATCTTTGTACCGTGAAAGGGAAGACCACCTCGCCAGACGAGAAAAGCGATTGCCCATCATTTTCATTGCCGGTATGTAATATATTTGGTACATGGAGCATTTGGCTTTTCTCGCTAAAGACTACTAGGGGATCCAGTGGCCAGCGACAAGATCGCTAGCCACGTCTCAAGAGAGCTTTCACTTCCTCATATATCTATGAACAAAAGGCTCCACGAAAAGGCGCACGATGTCGAATATCGCCATCACGGAATCATCAAGAATTGTCTCGATAAGGAATTTGACGTTCCGGCTAGTCTGGTTGTTGAAGTGCTCGAGAATGAGATCACAGCCATAGATGGACAATCATGGGGCATTATCTCCGGATTTCCGAATGACACAGAGCAGCTGGCAGAGTTTGAAAAGAAGGTAGTTCATCTAAAGGGCCTAACAGCATGAAAGGTGACACTGACATCTTTTGATAGGTTCAAAACTCCAATTGTACCTTTTACGTGGAATACCCTCCCCACACTGATGATCAAAGGCAAAAGTCTTCAATATTGGGGAAAGCAAAGAATACGTGGGGGCCTTCGCCTGCTCACTTCAAGAATGTTTTGGAGAGTTCAGCCGCGCATTTTGAAGTGATTGGTTCTACCGTCGACCAGCCGACAATGTCCGAGATGGACCTTTGCGGGCTGGCAGTAAATTCGATCAAGGCTTTCATCACAGTTGGAGTTGAAAAAAAAGTATCTTAACTAGCTCAAGTCTGATTGATCTACACTAAATAAAAGCCCGTTTCAGAATTCAATCTTTGGCCGTGCTGTAATAATCAGGAGAAGCCTCTCACTTCACATCCTTTTTCACCACTTTCAAATATCAGGGAGCTAATTGTTAACTGCACACTCTCTGGGTTTCCATCTTCATATACATTAGAAGCTTTGCGGCCAATTATTTGGTTATCCCCTGTGCGCTAGTGAGGCATGTGGCATCAGAAATCAAGATTTGAGGACACGTACTCAGTACTAATACCTAGGACTGCAGTACTTTCATAGAAGTGATAGCTATTTCGTCATTGTCGAGGAGGTCTTTTGCCTTTTTACTATCCCAGTTCATAGTTAATGGAGTCGATCCAATGATAGAGTTATAAGAAGCCAGCGAAGAACTACAAGAAGCAACTTGCTCCTCAATGAGGCTACTTGGTTTTGATAGATGTATCCAGAAGCCGCCTTAGCTTTTGTTAGCATAAGGTTGGATCTCAAGATGAGCGTGCAATCCTACATACAGAGTCTTTGTAGCGCCCCCAAAAGATATTTCTCGCAGCGTCAAGCTCGCGCACATGCATTTGTCAACCTATGAAAAGAAGACGTAGACTAGTATAGAGCCCGAGTCAATCCCGTATGAGAGGGTTCTAAGAAACTCAGTAACAGACCAAGCCTGGTAAGTGCAATTATTACATGTCTGTGGACATGAGCGATGCGAAAGAAAACCGACACTGCACTTGTGCTTTCACAAATATCAATCATTCAATGTATGCGGGATGCATCCATTTATGTATGATTCAATAGTAGGCTACTGTTACGATCGACACACGGAAAAACATATGCTATAAGAATGCTGAGCATGAGAAAGAAATCAGCTAGTTCGAACCGAACACAGAACCGTTGATCGAAAAAGAAATCATATTCCTTTCATTTGAAACAACCAGACATCCATCAGCGAGTATGTGAGTCAAAAAATACTTAATTTCGAAATACCCTACTAGTGAGGTCAATATCCAAGCACTCCCGTCGCCGTTGAAAAAGGTTACTATTTATGACCATATTTCTCGGAAATCTCACGGATGGAGACTCCAAGGGAGAAAGAATCTGCAAGACCGGCGACTGCCAGTGCCTCGAGTGCAAATTCAGGCTGCTTCGCAACAGTACAGATTGCGGCAATGAGCTCCGCCCCCTCGGCAATCCAGAATAGGGCCGCTGCAATAAAATGCCATTCTGCTTTATCATTCTCATTCTCGCGTAGTTCATCTCCTGCGATAACCATCCGTAGGATGGAGGTAATGGTGGTGCAGACCGTTCCTCCCACGGCGTTGGCTAGGGCCATTTGCTCGTGCTCAAGGCCTCCTGAGGACGCAGCTCGAACAGCCATGCAAGTTGCCAGCCATGCGGTCTCAACGACTTCAGTTCCATATACCTGTTTCAAACATCTCGTCAGTTTCATAGATTTTACAACCGTTTTTTAGTAAGGGTAGGAGGTCACATACAAAACAATGTTCGTCTTTCATCCGGTGTTCCGTCCAAGGTTGCTCCCACGGAGGTACTCTGGCTCCCAGTTTCAATAAAAGGGTAATCAGATCTAGTATATTCACACCTCGGATATCAAGTGCCGCTGCTGCTTCCACAGAGTCTATGCTGGTTGCAGCGGCTTCGACATAAGCTGTGCCATCCGCATTGACTGCAACTAGCAGCCCGCCAAAAAGTGCGATGTCCTCAGTAGAAATTGCCTGTGTCACAAAGCCGGATGCAGAAGCATGTAGATCCCATGACTTCTTGGTCAACGAGCGTAGGTCTGGAGGGGGCCTATTAGTAATGGCCTTGCTTAGAAGCGTTATCGGGATGGCCACTACAAAGGCAATCACCCCAGCAAAGGATAATGTTTCCCCGGTCAACCAGTGCCACAAATCTGTGATGACGGGGATGACAAGCTCCTGATCCATCCAGCTTTTAACTGTGTTAATCAACTCCCTGACAGCCTTGAGAATCGCGTGGACGACATCTTTCGCGACCTTCATAATCCCCACGAGGAGATCGGTACCGATCTTACCAAAGACCTCGGCTGCCGTTATGCTCCCAGCCGACCACTTGGACACGTCGGTGAAGATATTTTCCAGAGTGCTTTTGATATCCTTGAGCAGCTTCTGGACCAGATCGTATGTCTCCTGGATGATGTTATAGTCCGGTTTCTCGGCCAAATCATGCTCAAAGCTCGCTTGACTCAGTGATGAGGACCCAGATATGGTGTTGGCGCCTTGTAATAGCAGATCAAAGCCATAGTGGTATGCTACGCTGTTTTGGATGTCACTAACTCCCTGATCTGTTTTTCCAGGTGCGTTATTGGCGGATATAGCATCTGGTGGCGTCCGGTGGTCGATACTAGTAATTATTTTATCGCAAAATTTATCGACCACTTGATCTAGATCATCCACTTTCCCTGCTGCCCAGTCAAAGCCGGAGTCCATCCAGGCTTTGACGCTATGAGTGGTGACTTTGATCTGATCCCAGTCCAAAGCTAACTCAATAAAGGCTTTAAATGTATCCCACGCCACATGGGCTACTTTGATAACGAAGTCCGCTGCTGCAAGCGCCCTAGAAGCGGAGTCGATAAGGAATTCGAACGGCTGTTCTGCCCAATGTACAATCAATTTCCATGGCCCATCGGGTACTAATAAGGTTGTCAGTACGCTGCCTCTCGTTTATCAATTGTTTAGTTGCAGTCATAGGAAGGGCACTTACCTGCGTCCTCAACTGCCTTCAGAGCGGTCTTGAGAACGTTAAGACCTTTATTGATCAAGTTTTTCAGCCCATCCCACAATGACCAGAGGCTCCAAAACTGTGGTGGTTTGTCAGGGCCCTGCACCGCAGAAGATGAAGCCTTGGAAGATGGTCCCGAGGCATAGTTGTGGTACGACTTCATAGCGTTTGAAATACTCTTCGCCGCCTCATCTGCTTGGGCCCGTGTAAGGTTCGGGGCCATCCCCGTATTGATTAGGTCTTGCCCTGTTTTAATACCAGAGAGCTTCGAAACGACCTTGGCAGCAGGGTCAAACCAGCCAGTTGAGATGGGGATCCGGCCGCCGCTCTTGGGGACGAGGGCAGTTACTTGAATCTGCTGGCAGGTGATCTCGTCACTGGGGATAATCAAGTTTAAAACTCCGCTCCCATTAACTTTATGCAATGACGGTTTTGGTCCGAGCATTGCGGCATTCCCATTGGCATAGACATGGATCACACCAGTGGAGACAACTTCCATCTGGCAACCAGGTATTGTCGAAGGGTCAGTTGCGTTCTTTGCCTGGAAGCGAGTGACATATCCAGTTACAGGAGTGGCTTTGTCGGGCGCGTCGACATGGTAGGGATGCGGACTCCAGAAGCGAGTTCCGAGGTCCTGCTGCCAGACGGCAAGGTGGCCATTGTCATCCATGGTGGTTAGTGTCTGGATTATAGAGCTTTGCTCTGTGTATTCCCAAATGAGACCAGATATAGTTCTCCCTGCCCCATCAGGCAAGAATTGGACCATCTGCCCGTCAGCGAATTGATTGTGTTTCGTATTATAATAGTGTGCGCCTTTAGCTTTGTCAGTATACCAAATACTTATATCATCCTCATGCTGCGCGACATGGAGTGAAGTTATAGCTGAGGATACTGCCACCGTAGCCGCTGGGAGCGCGTCAGAATAGCAATACTGATCATCGAGGTATAGTGAAATTTCTTCGCCTCCCACGACCAGGGCAGTGCAGTCTGAATCGTGGTTGGCATAGGTGCCTAGACAGTCCGCTCCTGCTTTCCGTGTTAATATACTGCTGCTGCTGTTCCTTTTCTCACTACAAGGGAAGCTAAAAACATACGGTCATGAACTGGGAAGTCTACAGAGAACTTGTCGACGCCCCCTACTTCATTGTTGCGGAACTGAACATATCTTTTGCCATCCTGATGACCTTTGTACAGTGCAAAGACTCCCGGGCCGTAGTTAGAGACGCCCGCGCTGACGGCCAGGACATCTGTGACGTTACCGTCGAGATGCCAGCTATCATCAGACGACAATGTATTGTTATTCACGTCCGCTTTTATTGGTCTCAGTAGCACTTCGTCCGAGTACCCGGGACGAGGGGTGGTATAAAAGAGGGCAGGGACGCCATCATTATCTTGGATTTCGCTCTGGAAAGCAATAGTCAGTGTCTTTTCAAAAATTTCCATTCCAAAAACCACGATATCTATCATACCAAAAAGAGCCTCTTCACTGTGGATACCAGCCCACGGAAGAGCTTATCGCTTGGAAGGTTCCACAGCTCGTCCGGGGCTATACCATTGAAGAGATGAATTCCGTTCTCCGATCCAGAGTACTTGGTTGAGAAAAGAAACGAAGTCTGGTTCTTATACTGTCGCAGTTCGAAATCTATAATAGACCCAGATAGACCGAAAAATGTGGTTGCATTATAAGTAGCCCTCTGTCCGGTCTTGGGGTTAGTTAACACCACGAAGACAGTGTTGTTCTCGCCTTGACAGAGGACGGCAGGATGGAGCGATCCATCACGGAAGGAGAGAAATTTCCCCCCAGGCTTAATGGGAGATGCTGCCCGGTAAGTGGTCATGAACTCGCCATCGTGGAGTACTGTCGCCATTGTTCAAAAGTAAAGCAGTAAGTGATTTGTTTTTGATGAGATTG
Organism: Talaromyces rugulosus; assembly: GCF_013368755.1. Taxonomy (NCBI): domain Eukaryota; kingdom Fungi; phylum Ascomycota; class Eurotiomycetes; order Eurotiales; family Trichocomaceae; genus Talaromyces; species Talaromyces rugulosus. Next base: position 6,331,679 of record NC_049562.1, on the reverse strand, counting down.
GTGGTGGAGACGGCGCTCTCTTGGGGTTGGGCGGTGCATTTAACGCCTATCCTTCTTCTATAGCAGAAATAATTACTAGGAATAAGTGACTCCATTGTATGCGTGTACACAGTCTTAGATATAACTCATACTGTGGCTGGCTGAGGTGAGCTCCTGTCCCACGCGCTTGGTTACCTCCCCCTCCTCCTCTAGGGTGACGAAAATCACAACTAATCTCAATTCTATAATACCGGTCACAATTGCGTATTTTTTTGGCGGTGGCTTGCAGGGTGTATGACCGTTGTAACCTACAAGTGGCCGTGGAAGGATCACATCGGGTTCTCATCAGCGCATTGGCGCCCTTTTCCTTCCGAGGGTCTGACAGAGGACGGAAGAATGCATTGCCTGTTGCAACCCAATCATTGCTCCCCTTATTGACGCTCTGGCGAGCTGAGGACTCGGAGCTTCTCACGTTCTCCCTCTTGAGGTTCATGCTTATGCGGGGTTGACGCCACTTCCTAAACGCCGTTTTTAACAGTTTTCCGGAATCTGCACGTCGATTGCTTCACTCATGGCCTATCGCCAAACAGGGCGTTGCTGAATATGCATGAATATGCACCTCCAGCTGCATGTGACCATATACCGATGCCAACACATGTGAAAGCAACCGTACTCGGTATCGTTGAGCTTCTGCGTCTGCAGTGGCTGGCGAAAAGGGCGGCTAGCCCAGTGTGTGAAATGAGAAGCCGAATTGTTTTTCGGAACAGCCTGAAATGAAGTATAAATTGCTCTGGGGTCTGCAGCTTAGGATACGGTCACCATCACTCTCTTCTTAGTAGCTACAACATTGCAGAACCCCTCAAAATCTATAATCGAGAGACATGAGTATCCGAACCAAGGGCTCGCTAGCAGGATGGGATCAGATGCTGGCCTTGGACCTGACGCTCATGAATCAAATTCACAACTTCTGGTGGAAAAAGGAACACGGCCGAAAAGCTGTCACCTGGACCTACGACCACACAGACGACGGCGTTATAATAACGGGGCAACAGAAGGAGCCCGGCACCTTCTTGCCAGTTGACCGTATCAATGACAGCTGCTTTTGGTACGCAGTCAAGTTGACGAATGGCACGGTGCAAAAGGGAAATCAAAAGGTCCCAATCAAGGAGTGGCACGTCCAGTTCCCAGTCAAACTTGGTCAGTGGTAGTCGACTCTTAGAAAAGAGAAGAGAAAAAAACAAGAGTGGCATTAGACAATGGCTAATCATGTTTCTAGAGAAATATCAACTTCCAAGCTCTGGCTACAACGATCCGGAGGGCTTAATTCACTGGGGTGCCAGTATTAAATTCATCCGTCCACGCGACTCTTGGGACAAGAAAATGCCGAAATTTGTGGATAGTGAGACGCAGTCTCCTAGCGAAGGTGAAGTTATACAAAAACTAGGGATTAATTCTCTCAACATTGACTTCTGGTTCTGGCCTACGTATGATCACTCGCCAGAGGATGCAGGAGGACTAGGGGTGATTTTACGTTTGGTACCCTCGGACAAAGGTATTATACTTCATATCTCTAATGTCCCCTGTTCCTAAATTCTAAATGCGCGTCTAACAGGTAGTAGTCAACCAGGAACGGTTTCATTTTGGGCCGACTAGCTTTGAATTACAGCTCATTTACGACAATGGAGGTGGCTTACATATTCCAGCCATGGTCCAGAACCGTCAGGGACCTGGCACCTGGCCTGCACTTGACGGCGACAGTTTGAAAGAGGATGCCGGCAAGCTTGGTATCTCAGCCGACCTGTTCTGGAATCAATGGTTCCTCAAGTACTACAGCTACTTTGTCTTCGACTCACAGATCTGGCCCGTTGTTCCTGATAGCTATCGTGTGGGCTACAACCCAAATCACCCCTACGTGGACAATGGTTCTTACAGGGACCATTATTATGACTTCGTCCCAAATGAAAGACATCATAATGGGGTAAATGAACCCGACAAAACTGTTTGGACTAGTGGTACTTCTTCCGCTGATTTGCCAGGTGGGAACCGATATATCAGTATGTACTTTCACCCAGCGGGTCTACAAAGTATCATATACACCAGAATACTTACATACTATATTAGGTCAAACAGCTTGGGTAGATTTCGGATATCGCAGTGAGGACGGCATCGATCTTGGGGGAGAAATAAATGCCAAACTAGATGACAGCGGCAATTGGCAAGTTTGGTGGTGGGTGGCCAGTTTCCAGGTCAAGGAAATGCGTACCAACGACGGCAGCGTAGACATCGAGATTGGACAGATTGGGTGGGCTGGCTTTAACAATAACAGCTCCCCAGACTGGGCTAGGAAATTATATTCCGCCATGGGTGATACTGTAACGAGGACGATCAAGTCGAAGCTAGGGGATCTAATAGGTCTGAAGAATGCACATCAATTCTGGGTACCAGGATATGAAAATTTCATTGCACAGGATCCAAGGTTCCTCGACACAAGAGATCTAGTGATAGATATGACTATGAATGGGTAAGTCCGTATGATACTATCTCTTTAATTCGCAGAACCGCTAACATGGTTATGATTATATAGTGTCCCTAGATAGCTCTTCTCCCTAACCTATGACGCCGGACTATATAGTCATATGATGTGGTTAGTTCGATATCGCTACTTACGTCTGCATTTTGGCTTCCACCCAGAATTGCGGACATCATATGTTAGCCACGCAAGCGGCGGTCACCGAATTTCATAGGAGTTTAAGAATTCGTACATCTTTTCAACTTGCAGAGATTGTCATAACAATATCCAGTTTTTAACAAGCACAGCCTGTTTTCTTCTATTGATGTACCTAGCATGCCGGTTCCACACAGACGTTCATAATCGCCCTTTTATTCTTTAAAATTATATTGTAATATATATTAGAAAGAATTATTATTAAATAATTATTAATTATGGTGGGTGGTTATTAAGTTGGATATCAGGGTGGGTCTTATTTAAGGTTAATTTCTATTTCTAAAAATAGATTGTGATATAATTGGACACAGTCGGTCTTGTTAATAACAATATATTAAAATATAATTGGTGCATGTCTAGAAATAGAGAGGAAATAAAAAATCACAATATATGGCAAAGGTAGTCAGAGCCTACTAGGCGGTGGAATCCTGCTATCGGTATTATTTATCATCATGTCGACTTCAAACATCGCAAAGATTCAATGTTATCGCCAATGTTGTCATCCCTATAATGGCGGCCAATTCTCGGCCAAAATCGTTTCGTGATATTGTGCGCTACCATCATGGTTTCCTCGTCAATCCTCTCCAGTGGACTTCTCATCACCCTGATCTGGTAGGGTGTCGATTCGAGGATGTTGGAACTACCCCTGTCTATGCAGAATCTACTCAAAACGACCACAGGAACAATGATAGGCAAGACTCTCAGAAAATGTGCAGGGCAACTAGACTCTATCCATTTGTGATCACTTGTTCCAGCAATGCCTGGAAATAGCTGCCTTTTGGCTGGGTTTCAAGCTGCCTGATGGTAAGGAGACTGTTAGACAGATTGGAAGGCCTTCTTGGAGATTTCCTGCCAGTTATATCTATTTTCAAAAGACAAAGACCTTAACACGTAGCCCACAGATTGGGCCAGACGGCCTCGGACAAAATTCTGCCATAGTTACACGCTCTTGTCTCCTTGCTGCAACGGATGGACAATTGGACATTCACCATCAAGTCCACCCCAAAGAGGACTAGCAGTCTTGGCATGTTGACTCCATCTCCCTTGTCCCCTCTACATAATATTAGGGCTATACTAATATTCTTTTGCACTGCGAAGTCCCCAAATGACACAACTAGTCGACATGCAAAACACGGTGCCGCTTCTCAACGGAGAAATCAGTCTCTCCACGGCCTTAGACGACGATGACAATATCCTCCAAGAGCTCTCCTACCCTGAACGGCGAGTCGACTTATGTGTGTACCTTTATCTGCACCGCACCGTAATCGAATCGATTGTGTCGTATCACATGAATCTAAACAAAAGGCAGACATGCCGTGTGGGGGAAATCAAAGAGTGGATTGCTGGGGGCTTCAACGTGTGCATACCAGTTGAGATTGACGGTCAGGAGCACAATGCACCCAAGCGGGTTATCATCAGGTTTCCTCTACCGTACAAGGTCGGGGAGATTGAACACCCAGGAAATGCAGACGAGAAGCTTCGCTGCGAGGCTGCGACCTTTATCTGGATTCGACAGAACTGCCCTTCTATCCCAATACCACGATTATGGGGTTTTGGGTTTGCAACAGGCCCATGTGTAAGTGAGCTGTTGATCTAATTTGTTAGTCAATCTAACACTGTGGGTAGTTCACTGCAATTGAGCACACCACTCTCTTCAGCCGACTGAAATGGCATTTTCACCGTGTAGTTTCATCTATTTTCGGATATCCGCTTCGACCACCTTACTTGAGTCGAAATTGCCCTTTCAACCTGAAAACCGGATATCTCATCATGGATCATGTCAGAAGCACTGATGTTGCGATGCTTTCCGAATCTTGGGATGAGCTACGGCATGACCAAACACGCAGAACCAACCTTTTTCGCGGGCTGAGTCAAATCATCTTATCCTTAGCTCAGTCTCCTTTTGATCGCATCGGATCTCTAACAATTAACAACCAAGGGATTATAAAACACATGAATCGCCCTTTAACGGTTCGTCTCCACCATCTAGAAAACGAATCCGTGCCGACCAACATAGACAGAGATGTCACATATTCAACAAGCGATAGCTACTTTACGGACTTGCTATCGTGCCACGACAGTCGGTTACGCCACGCCCCGAATTCAGTACGAAATAAGGCCGATGGTGAAGCACAACTGTCGGCTCTTACCATTATGCGAGCTCTGCTGTCACATTTCTCTTACCGCGATTACCGGCGTGGGCCGTTTATCATGACCTTGACGGATATACATCAAAACAACCTCTTTGTCGACAGTGACTGGAACATCAAGTCACTCATAGATCTAGAGTGGACATGCTCACTGCCGGTTGAGATGCTCCATCCACCCTACTGGCTCACTAGTCGTGGGGTAGACCAGTTATACAAAGGAGAGCATCTCGATGATTTTAGCAAAATTCATTCTGAATTCATGAATGTTTTTGAGGAGGAAGAACAAGCTCATTCTCAAGCGGGGCATAAAACCCTCGGCCTCGCAAGTATCATGAGGAAAGGCTGGGAAATTGGGAATTTCTGGTATTTTCACGCCATCCAAAGTCCCAAAGGTTTATATAATCTCTTCTTAGAGCACATACAACCAAGGTTCGCGAAAATAGATGGCGCTGGGATGGCGGAGTTTGAACGGACTATCTCACCATATTGGACACCGAATACACAAAGCTTCCTTGATGGCAAGATGAAAGAGAAAGAGAGATATGATGAACGTCTTCGTGACGCCTTTGCAGCCGCCCAAGTAGAATCACCTTCAGCGAGTTGAAGCATAGAGTTGTTTGGCATAGTTTATGTAGTATTGAAAAATTCTTTAATTCTTTATTTTATTATTTAAAATAAGTATATTAATATGTTTTAGTGAGGTTGCGATAAAAGTTACATCTTAATCGACAACCCATGTATATGTATCGCACTACAAGCTTCATGGTTCTCACGCTATTGTTGAACCATTGTTGTATTTCTCAGAAACGTCTCGCCGTCTTTGTACTTGTGATAACGTGATGTTTTGACTGATAACTTGAGAGTCAGCGAGGTCGAGTATTCCAGAAACCTTTTCAGCTGTTGAACCCGCTCTTCGGGTTGGATAACAAATGGGTTTTGGCAAGCAGGACAGAAATCTTCTTAGCGAACCATTCTATAACCTGTCGACAAGACCAAAGATCCCTTGGGTAGTCAATCCATGGTACTCTGTGTATACACAGACGCTAACATAATCTATAGCGGAAAGTATGTCAGAGATTAAACTCAGAAACAAGTGTGTAAGGGAGGGACGTAAAAGGGTCATACCCTGAACAGGGAATCTAAGCATATTTGGCTGGGGAAGAAAATCGGTGTGTGGAATGTGAAGGAAGAGCGGTGATATGCTGTCACGTAGGGAGTTATGTCATCGCCATAGCCCTAGCCTTAGGTGTCTACGACTCTACGCATTACTACTACAAATTAGAACAGGAGAATATTCAAGTTTAAAAATTGTGTTATTATCAACTAGCTAGTAGACATGTCAAATTATTGATGTTGTACAGTCGCAAAAGGCAATGCTATCATCGAAACAAAAGTCAATCGTCAAGTCGTCCATGATTTGCTACTCAATTACTCAATGGTAATCTTGCGAGCAGTCTGGCGAGAAGCCTTGGGAACTGCGACCGAGAGGACACCATTCTTGAGGCTGGCCTTGACCGCGTCCTGGTCAACTCTGGTAGGGAAGTTGAAGGAGCGGTGGAACTCGCCGACGGAGCGCTCGCTCACCCAGAACTTGTGCTGAGGGCCAGTCGACTTGGAGACTTCGGTCTTGGAGTCAGCCTTTTCTACCGCAGCTTGTCCTTCCTCTGGAGCGTCTTCGACTGTCGCAGGCTTGGGGCTGCTGGCGCGAGAGTCGGTGTTGTCGGTGTTGTCGGAATGGTATTCGCGAGCGACACGGCCTTTGATGACTAGGGTTTGAGGATCGGAGAACTCAATGTCGACATCCTTCTGGTTGATGCCGGGGAGTTCTCCATCAAGGAGGTATGCATCCTTGGTCTCGCGCACATCGAAGCGAGGAGAGAAGTTGGAGATGGCGTGGCTGCCACCGCGGCCGGAGCGGTGCACATCGTAGTCGTCGAGAAGACGGAAGATGGGAGCAAATTCACCGACGCGAGGGAAGAGAGACATTGTGGTTGTTTGAGAGTGAGGTTTGGACTGAATTGAGAAAGATATTGTGAACGCTTTGGTTGCTTTGATGATGGACTGGAGCAGTAGTCTTTGGGTCTTGAGAGACTTGGCTGATTGTATTCTGTTGATTTGATGGAGAGAAAATCAGCCAGGGTCGACTGCGACGCCGTTTATATAGACGAGGGCCGACATTCTGGAATCTGCCATGGCGAGGTGTTACGTGAAGCTTGAGGAAGCTCCGGGACGTTGCTGGAATAAGGCTGAAGCTGGTGGAGCCTTCCAGAAGCCCCGCGACGGCTCGGTGGGGCTCTCGCCACCACGCTGCATCATACACTGACAAATGCGGTCTAACAAAATGATTCTATCGTTACGAGATGATTCTATCTCTCCATCTTTCTGAGAGTCGCGCGTGGCGAAGTTCGGTCACGCGATATCAAGAGCATATGATAACTTCAGCATCTTAGCACCTGGTTAATAATAGCGCAGAGGTGGTGCAAATAAGTACAGTATACAAGTATAAAATTCTAGATTATTACAATAATAAGATTAATTTATATCAATTGATAAATATCTTCTTAATAATTTAATCTAATGGTATAAATCCCAATAATTTTAATTAAAAGAGATAAGGCTAGTTTTAAAATAACTAATGTAAATTACTTGATCCTTACGCCTCTAGTAATCTATATAGGCGTATAACGTCTCTAGTTTTATTATTTATTTGCAATTCTACTAGTTTAATTTTATTTATTGGTTGCCGACTTGGCCTTAGCAAACTAGGTGTATGTTAAATTGTAACACCTAAAATAGGTTACTACAACTAGCTCGTCGATCGACATTGCTCCTTCCAAGTGTACCCGAGAAACTTAACCACCGCCTCTAAAAAATAAAACTGTCAACATGACCCATGGCCCAGTCGCCGACTTTGACGTGAGCGAGAAGATTGTCGCCATCACTGGCGGAGCTTCCGGTATGAGAGAGAGACATCTCAAGACCGCGCTGACCGGCAACTGCTGACAGCAACCAGGAATCGGCCTCGAACTCGCCAAGCTGGTACTCGCGAAAGGCGCCAAAGTTCTGATAGCTGACTTGCAACTCACCCCGGAAGCCGAGTCCCTCGTCGACGGGAAGACCGTGATTTACCTCAAGACAGATGTTGCCAGGTGGGCAGAGCTTGAGAATATCGTTACTGTTTCCAAGGATGTTCTCGGCGATGTTCCCGATGTCTACGTTGCCGGTGCTGCGGTTTTTGAGCCGGTATAGCTATCCACCTCGTCCCGAGTTCGACCCAGAACCTCAAAGACTGATTGACGAATTCATAGAGCTGGTCGAATTTCTGGGATGACACAGAGACCGAGTCTTACAGCTCTGTCCAAATCAATCTCAACCACCCTCTGAAACTCACGCGCATCGCATTGCGGGCTCTACTGTCGCGGAACAAGAAGGGAGTCGTTTTGATTGTGGCTTCGATGGCAGGATACCAGGGCAATTTTGGAGCGACCATGTACTGTACAACTAAGCATGCCTTGGTTGGGTTCACACGCTCGGTCGGCCAGTTGGACAGCCACGAGGGCGTCAAAGTGGTTACCATCTGCCCGGGGTAGGCACTTTGTTTCCTATTTTCTACCGATATACCTGTACTGATTCGCAGCTTAGGATCGTGGACACGCCGCTCTGGGATACCAACCCAAACCTCAAGCAACAATTCGGATACCATCCCAGACTTGCCATCTCAGCGCGGGTAGCTGCAGAAACAGAGCTCGAGTTGATCGAGAGTGGGAAGTACAAGGGCGGAACAGTCTTCGAGATCTCGGCGCTGGGAGGGCGGAAAATCCCAACTTACTTTATCACTCCGCTAGGGTATGATCCGGAGCGTCCGCAGCAGGGGCATATTCTCAAGGGAGACGACACAAGGAAATATGATCCGATCTGGAATGTTTTAGTGGTGGAGAGGGACTCGAAATTGTAGTTTTCTTTCCCTTGACATATATGCATAATGTATCAGGGGTAGATTGGGTTTCATATCAACTATTGCTAGCGCAAGAAACAAAAGAAGTATAGAAAACATATACATGTATATCCAAGATTCATTTCATCTCCAGACAGCAACCAACACAACTAGCCTAGGTTCCACAGCTGCTCAGGCCCGCCGTTCCAACTTGACTGAATCAACGCAGCGCCATTAGTGTTGTCAGAACCTCCGTCCAAGACTTTGCCACTTTCTTGGTTCGTGATTTTGTATGTGCCATCACCTTGTGGGTCAATAGACCAACGCTGGCTGGGATCCCGGTTGCATTGCCATTGGAACATCTGAAGGTTATCCTCATCACTTCCATCCGGACAGTCCAGCGCCTGCCACGTTGCAACATTGACAATATTCCAAGAAGAGTCATCTGAGTTTTGAGTGAGTATCCAGCGCTGGTTGGGGTTCCAATCTAGGGCCCATTGAATAACACCGTTGCCATTACCATAAGCACCATTACTGTCAACTGCCAAGCCAGTCATGTTGTTTGTGATAACGTGACGCCCTCCGATCTCACTAGGCTGGGTTGCAGGTGTGTGTTGAAGCATTACCATTGCGCCAACGGCATCGTTTGGCTGGATTGTATCATCGTCATCTGGCGTGGGCTCATCCCACTGAAACCATGTGATGTTAAAGTTGCTTCTTCGATTCTTTAAGATGGTGTCTGCGTTGTATACCATCCACGAGTAGTATGTATCCCACAGTTGGTTGTTTTGCACAAAATGCCCCATACCGCGCGCTGGCTCATCATCATTGAAAATCCCATCGTCACTGATATTGTACTTGGCAAAGTCGATCGTCTTTACTGCATCATCGTAATACTTTTCGTCTCCAGTGATCATGTAAAGTAGATTGGCATAGTCTAACCACGTCCCCTGACTGTAGGTTGCTGCTGAGGTATCAACGCTTCCGTCTTCATAGACTGCCCTGTTGATCTGTCCGGTATCCTCATTGAAAAGATGACTGCGGACCCAGTCATAAATTTGCACAGCTTTGTCCAAATAATCCCGGTCGTTTGTGCTCTGATAGATATAACAAGCTACCTTCCCCAGGCTGTCATTCGATAGAGCTTCCTTTGCCGGCGTGTCTTCATCTCCCAAATATTCGGGATTTTGTTCCCAGATGCCGCCGTCGTTGTACTCCGTGTCCCAACCGCGTTCAAATGCATAGTCGAAGCCTGACTTTGCCTGATCGAGATAGGTTTCGTTGAGTGTGATTTGGTAGCCACGGACAAGTGTTAATGTGAACCAACCAAGATCGTCATTCCACCCGTCCCAATCCCATGGAGGCGGGCAGGTACTTGTTAGCCAAGTAGATAGAAGACGATTTATGAAATCTTTCAATTCCGGGTTGCCAGTCCGCTCATAGACATCTGTGACTCCAAGGATGTCGAGAGCCCCTCGCCACGAATCGTCCGGATCCCCGTTGTCCAACGCTAACTTGTAATAAATGTCGTCTCCAGACGTCATGAGGAAGGCGTCGTTGAACCCATTATACATAACATCTGCGTCCCCCTCTTCGAGAGCTAGGACCACCCGTCCTATCGCGAATCCCAGTATCTGTACTGCGGAGAGCCGCATGCTGGCTGATTAGCAGGGTGTGAGAAAAGGTCGCCTGTATCCAAGTATATATCTCGTTGGCCGATTAACAATCCCTAGAAGCCAAAGGAAAAACCGAAGATCTTATACTAGTCCAATTTCTATTACATGAACTATTTACTCGATTGTAATTGCACAAAGGTTGAAGGCCCCCGCGTCGGAGTTACAGCGAAGAGAGAGACATTGGCTGTTTACAATCAGCCTTAGTGGGTGGCCTAATCGCGACACTACTTAAAATGAATTTAGCATTTGCATCAAAGTTTAATCCCACGTAATATTAATAATATTAAAAGTTGTAGCGAGGAGATGTTGCGCCATCTACAGGTAGTCTTAGACGGGTGGCCTGATCAATACGATTGCGACGCTACTAAACTTACCCAACTTGCATTTGTGGTATTTCAGAACCATGTATAGAGATTGTATTCGCTATTAAAGATTTTTAGCAAGCGGCCCCCAAAGAAAACTAGTGGAAGAACTGCCGAATCAGGTATAATACGTAGTTGTGCTGATTCTCTAAATGGACCGGCCGATGTCGACCACGCTGCACAAACCAAACTCGTTCGAATTCCCCAGGTTGCGGCCATCAAATGATGACTTCGTTGGTTAATGTCTACGCAGAAAAAAGAGGAAACAAAGGCAACTTCACTAAAAGTCTCCGGGTACTCCGTTGAACACCAACAATATTAATAATGGCAACCGGAGATTGATAATCATAGGATTCTTGTGACATAAAGATTAAATAGTTATATAAATAAAATTAGATTTATAATTATTAAGCTTTAGAATTCTAAATAATTATTAACTAAGGGGGATCAGTGATTTAAGTTGCCAAGTGACGAATCGGAGCCGATTCGGTTAGTATTCACCCTGGCGGTGGACAGCAGCTACCGATCACATGTCTATCGATATTGAAACTGAAACGTTTGGTCTTTAATAGAAGTTATTCCAATACCAAGTCTAACGTAAGCACTTCTATATGTGGTGGTCCGCATCGACTTGTATCCTAGCCGACATCCTGTCGACAGCCCGGCGGTACAATGCTGGCTTGGTGGATGTTCTCGTCGATGATCGGTCACAGTAGCAGTTTCATCACGAATACCGCATTCTATTGCCCTCGCTTCTGTATATTTCTCGGTCGTGCATCCTAGACCCTAACACCATGTCGAGTTTTCTCTAGACTGACGGACACGGCCTGCTGCCAACAGTGTTTGATCGCGTGGTAGGTGGGTGGCTATCGTCGAGCTTAAAGGGATCGTACGTATATATACGTGTATATATGACAGACGACATTGCAATAAATAAATCACTCGGATTCCGACTCGTCCGGCTGCATGACTTTTTGGTCCAGCTCCTATCAACGCCAGTCGTCAGTCAGTCACACTCTCTCCAAAACCCAACGGGAAAAAACACACCTGCCCCAGTCTCTCTTTCAAGTGCTGCAGCTGGTTTTCTTTGATGACCAAGTGCCGGTCATCGTCGAGGTCTTCGACGATGTAGTCGTGCCTTTCTTCGTCGTACTTGAGAATGATGGCCTTGACGGAGGGGTCGCACTCGACGAGGACACCTAGTTTTTTTTAGTATGGGTTTACCAGGAAACTTGGACAAGGGGAGCAACCTCTCACAGCACGAGGCATGGCACCGGCAAAGCAATATTTAGTATTCAGACGTCGAGACGCAAGTGCGGAGGATGAAATAATGTGAAATAATGAGAGGAAGAGGACGTTGGAGAAGTGGGGCAAAGTCACGGGCTCATCCCTCCAGCCAATCAGAGAGCGACGTCTGCATCATGAAGACATTCCCAAGTACTTGATCATTGGCTACAGGCAGAGCTATAAACACTATTTAGAGTAATAGACTATATTAAATATTAGCTTCTCTTAGTATTAATGTTACTATTTCCCACGCTGCATGCCAGTAGGATCGATCACTAATCACTCCGAGACCGAGCCGGGCCGACAGCCTCGGCAGCGCGCTTTCTCCAGCTTTGAAGCCGCATATACACTCACACCTTCCATGTCAAACTCGCCCATTTAAGCGTAACTCCAATAATTTTAACTCTGTTTGAATATCAGCACTTGTTAGTCATACATTCGTGACATCCGACAATATCGGCACGTGCTTGAGATTCTACATCCCATCACTACATGTACGCTGGAGCTGTCAACCCCAAACATCGTTGACATCTAAACACCACCCAACAAAGCCAACTCGATATACTCACTCACAATGGCTTCCCAACTCCCCCCATTCAAACACTTCAACGTGACATTCCCCCAGGAATACGTCGCGCACGTCGAGACCAACCGAGCCGACAAAATGAACTCCTTCTTCGAGGCCATGTGGGTAGAGCTGCGCACAATCATCGATACCTTGTCACGACTCCCCACTGTGCGCGCCATCGTCTTTTCTGGCGCTGGCGACCGCGCTTTCACCACTGGTCTCGACGTCAAGGCTGCCTCGCAGGGTATTCTCGGTCCGTCATCTACTACTGATGCTGCGCGCGCGGCTTCGCAGATGAGACGCGTGATTGCCGATTTCCAGGATTGTGTTAGCAGTCTCGAGAGATGCGAGAAACCCGTGATTGTTGTCATGCATGGGTATTCTTTCGGGCTGGCCATTGACCTGAGCACGGCGGCTGATATCCGCGTGTGTGCGCGCGATACAAAGTTCTCTGTCAAGGAGGTTGATATTGGTATTGCGGCGGATGTTGGCACGTTGAGTCGACTCCCCAAAGTAGTAGGCAATTATGGATGGGTTAAGGAGGTTTGCTTGACAGCGAGAGTCTTTGGCGCCGAGGAAGCATTGCGCGTGGGGTTTGTGAATTCCGTGTTGGATACCAAGAAGCAGGCAGTGGATAAAGCTATTGAGCTGGCCAGTCTGATTGCCAGTAAGAGTCCCGTGGCTGTGCAGGGGACGAAGGAGTTGTTGGATTTCTCGAGGGACCACCCTGTTCAAGATGGTACGTTTTTTCCTTGCCTCGGATTATATTTCTTTCATACTAACAGTAGATGTAGGCCTGCGATACACCGGCGTGTGGAACGGTGCTGCAACGCAGACCAAGGATGTCACTTCGGCGATTCTGTCTGGGCTCGAGAAACGAGCACCTACATTTGAAAAGCTGTGATTTAACTTTATAATAAATAGGATGTTTTTTTTAATTAATAATTCATAGGATAGGGACTGGATAACTCATAAAAAACAGTCTTATTAGGAAAATAAAAATCCTAATAGAAGTTCTATATAAAGAGCCATTTACCTTTACATATGTAGGAAATCGTCCCTCACCCTGAACATTGAACTTATCCTTTGCTACCCGGAAATGAAGTACATGTTGGCTGGCTGTCACAACAACGTTCAAATTTTTGTGCTTTACAGATTGTGGTTATACTGGAAGTGGCTCTAGCATCCTACCCTCTAAATAATAGAACAGGCAAGGCCATTTTTACGTGGGGTCACTCACCCTTGCTAGGCTGTTAGCCGCGTTGATTGCAGGGGTGTGAGGCTGAATAAGCCAGTCTCTCCTCATCCAACTTTTACGATATTCCTCGATTCCTGCGGCGATCACTCCATGGGTAGATTCTCACGTCTTGCATTTATCAACCATGTCTTTCGGGTGGTCATTTGGCGATCTCGTGGATGCTATCAAAGTATTAGTGAACGTGGCTGCTTCACTGAAGGAGATTGGCGGTTCCAAAGATCATTACCAACAAGACAGTGCATATCTAGTATATCTCGCCAGTACCCTCCAGTATCTGGCGGATCATGACTCTGATCTACCTCGGGCATCGGAAGGAGTCGACACCCTCAAACAGTCTGTGGAGCGGTTTGCAAGGCGACTAGGCACCAAGTTCGGAGATAGCCTGGGCGGCGAAACTAAGAGCAACGGGCAGCCTCTTATTAATAGACTGAAGAATGCACCCCGAATGATCCAGTATGGTTTGTTTGTCTCACGTGAAGTCGACGAGTTACGTCGTAGGATTGATATCCCCTTGAAAAATGTCATTGTTGGCCTTGGCATCGACAACAACAAGATCGCTACTCAAATTCATCAAACCGCACTGCAAACACACTATGTTCTCGATGATCTGGCAATCTCACTGTCCAATCTCTCAGCAAATACATTAGCGAGTGAAGAACGAGCGAAACTGGCGCAGCGCGAACACAACATATCACAGGTGACACACTGGCTCAATCCAATGCCACTTGAGGATATTCATCATCAGTTACTTGTCAGCCTAGTTCATGGCTCCTGCGAATGGCTCTTTGACAGAGACAAGTTTACTTTCTGGAAGTCGGCGGATAAAATTCACAATAGATATCGGATGCTCTGGATCATGGGCAAGGCGGGAGCCGGCAAAACTCATTTAGCAGCTCGGGTCATTGAAGGATTAAAGCAGTCAGCGAACAAGCTCGCATACTTCTACTGCGATGCTAAAGATGACAGACGTAGGTCTGTCATCAGCATCTTGCGCAACTGGGCCTGGCAACTACTCCAAGAAGATCCGTTTTTGCTGGATGATATGATTTCTATCATAGAGAAGAAGCAGTTGGCGAGCCACACTGTTCTTGAGGATATCTTATTTACCACCCTGCAAAGATTAAAGGGTATAATCCTCGTCGTCGACGGGTTTGACGAATGCGAAGCTCAAGAGCAAGTGAAGCTTTATCGAGTCCTAGCTCGCTTTTCCCAGGATGCCCGAGTTTTGGTTTTTCGAAGAACGCAAGATTCTTCCAGCAAGTCGATGGCTCCAGAAGAATGCTTCATTCTATATGATATTTCTGAAGAAGACAACTCGGCTGATATCCACCGATACATTGAGGAAGCTGTGACTAACCTGGAAATCGACGATGATGATATCAGAAGGACTATTGATACAACGCTACGATCGGGTGCTAATGGGATGTTCTTATGGGCGGCACTGATGATTGAAGAGTTACGGAAGCCACTTTTCAGTGACGCCGATTACCTCGAGAAACTGAAATATCTACCGCAAGATCTCAACATGCTGTATAGTCGAATCCTGCAGGGCCTCTCTTCTCACCCTCAAGATATTTTA
This sequence comes from Talaromyces rugulosus, assembly GCF_013368755.1. Lineage (NCBI taxonomy): Eukaryota > Fungi > Ascomycota > Eurotiomycetes > Eurotiales > Trichocomaceae > Talaromyces > Talaromyces rugulosus. Next base: position 6,316,161 of record NC_049562.1, on the reverse strand, counting down.
ATCTCGAAAAACCTTCTGCAGCTCATGGCATGTGCGCGCAGACCACTAACTCTTCATGAGATTGGTGCCTCCATGAAGGTCACTGTTGGTGGAACCAAAGTCGGGGCATCCCCCATGTCTGAGAAGCGACTTCGACAGACCATTCTTCATTACTGTGGACCTTTGGCCATAATCTACAAACGGCCCGGCGCTTGCCCTACGGCAACCCTTGTTCATTCATCCTTACAAGAGTTTTTCTTTGATCCCCAAGAAGGTGATGGTCAGACTCCCTTCCAAATCAATAAGGGTCATGCCCATTTGGCTCTAACGCAAATATGTTTAACATATCTCTGCTACGACGATGTAGAAGCTCCCCCATACAATGTGTTTGATGAAGTGGGAACGTCAGAAGATACAGACAGAATGTCGTGGGACCACAGTACAATGAGGGCCTACATGGAAAGTCAGGTCGCTGCTTTTCTTGGGAAATATCCCCTTTTGGAATACTCGTCTCTCCATTGGTGGTGGCACCTCGCCCGTTCGTCGTCATCGATAGAAACTTACAATCTTCTTCTACGTTTGTGCCGCTCCAGTCGGAAGACTGTCAGGTGGCTTCAAATGGTTCAATACTTCCGTGGTGACCGTGGCATTTGGGGTTCGGCTAAGGGCCCACGAGATCTAGAGGAGATTGCCGCCCTCCAAGAAGTGCTCCCCGCGAATGATACAACCTTCTCTACCTGGTTAAAACCATTTGGTCGTGAATATCACAGCCGAGTTAGCCTCACACGATGGCAACATTTTCTCCTTTGCGGGACAGCGAATGACTTCTTGCCCGAAATTCACGTCGCAGCGTACTTTGACTTTGCTCAGCTGGTCGAAGATTACCTTCTTGAAGGTGTGAATGTGAATCAGAGGTCTCACACAAGGCAGCCACCTCTCTCTCTTGCCGCTATTGGCGACTCATTTAACAGCATGAGGGTTTTGCTACGATATGGAGCAGACGTAGATGCAACAGGCTGGCAACACGCGACTCCCCTACAATGGACAAGTCGGACTTCGGCCTGGTCTGCAACATATCCAGTACCATATACTGCTGGACAGATCTTGCTCGACGCAGGTGCACGAATATCTCGGGATTGTAACAACAACTTCTTAGCGGTGATCTGCCAAAACTCATTTCCCCAAGATCCATTCTGTCTTCCTTTCATCTCGTCGCTGTTAAAACATGGTGCAGAGACTGTGATAGATCAAGGTCATCCTCGTCCTGCTATTCATTGGGCTGCCATATGTGGCAATGCACCCCTTGTCAAGCTTTTACTTGAGCATGGAGCCAAGCATGATTCTAGTCCTCAGGGTGTTCCGGGTAGGGAAACACCACTTTTACACGCATGTGCCACTAAAGGAGATAAGGCGAGCGTTGTTGAGCTGCTTCTTAGTGTTGGTGCCTCGGTGTCAGCTCGACGTGACGATGGTCGTTCAGCGTTGCATCTAGCATCCAAACATCCACCGCAAATTGGAATTATGTTGCTCCAGGCCGGTGCAGATGTCAATGCAAGATCTACGGATGGCTGCACTCCATTACATGATGCAATTGTGGAAGAAAACATGGAAGTGATCGACTTGCTACTCGCAAATCATTCTACCATGGATATTAAAAATGAAGCATCGTTAACTCCACTAGCGCTCGCAGTTGAGAACCGTTGTTCTGGTGCCATCCAGAGACTTCAGACTGCTAATACGATTGTGGAAAGACTTGACGCACGGGTGCCAACACAGCCATCCATCTACTGGCCTAGACATCCCCGTGATATTTTTGAGGTTTATTGGGTTCTACAGCTAGCTTGGGCTCCCCACAAACCCCCACAATTTATATTGCTTCGGATACTAGACTTGGCAAGATATTGGCTGCGGTCTCAGGCATCCCGAGTAGGGCTAATAAGCTGCGATGAGAAAGAATGTCAAGATCGTCGGCCATATTTGACTTCTGAGCCGATCCGAGGCGGAAAATATAGACCCGTGCGGGAGATTCAGTTTGTAATCTGGAGTCATGACCAAGGCTTCAGTTCCTATCCTGAACTCCATGGTACTTTCGAGTCCTCCTTCACTTGGTTCGAGGTCGGCATCAAACAGCTACCTGAGCGACTGTCTATTGATATTAGAGAGGAAGAGAGAGTCTTAACGGCCAATATTCACGCAAGCAGGAAGTTGAGGCGTCATCAAATAATATACGGTGAGTTAGCGATCAAGCAGATGGGCTGGGTGGAAAAGCTTCAGGTGGGTGATAGGGTTTCAATTATTCCTATGGCTCGGTATCCTGCCTGGAGGAATTTTGTGAGTGAGGCTTCGATTGAGATTTTCAGTACGTGTTTAGTGAGAGTTGAGGGGAGAAATTAGTAATAATACATTCAATAGCGTGTCGAGCTTGGATCACGTCAGGTCTTCAAATCGCGCCCCTAGAAATGATAACAGTGCTATTTAAGTATACGAAGAAGCTCTTGGGAATCCAAAGCTAGACTCTAGTTATGTAGTCAGTAGAAACACCGGGTTGGAATGTCTGGGTTGGGTAAAGTGATTCATGCCTGCGCGATGCTGTCGCTACAAACGACTATTTTTGGTACATAGTTCCGACACCTAAATGTGCATTCTATCTGCAATCTGATATGGGGTTACAAGCTAGCCAGCTGCTGATATAAAAGATTTTTTTCACCAAATTTATATTTCTTATCCTCAACCGGATTACCGCTTGCTTTTAGCACTACTAGTTGCGAAGGTCAAGTAAAAGCCACTTTCCGCTAAGCTTTTGCCTTGGTAACTCCGAGGGGTTGCGATTGGCCGAAACGGCACACGGCACTTCCTAAGGGCTGAAAAATGTGGAGATAGAGTGGTATAACACGGCACAGTAGTTAGAACTTAGTGCCTCGACCAGCTTGTCCTGTCTCCCATACCACGGGAAAATTCCATCCAATGAAAAATAGGCAGAACCTCGTCGTGTCTGTGCAATTGTATAAAACTTTGCGGCCGGACGAACTGCTAAAGTGGGGCCGAGATTCTGCGAGATTTGGTACCTTATACTAATATAGTAGGAACGTGGTGGGTATTTATTGTTACTATTATCTAAGAATTTTACCACACTGGGTATAGAGGCTGGCTGAACCATGTCTCTATTGTTTTTCTCGGGATATGCCAGGACTATCTGCCTGGATTACCAAAATCCCTCTTTTTGTTACTCAAAATCAACCCCTGTTCCGCAAGACATCACAAGTAATATGATATAGATCTTGTTACGATATAGATCTTATTATTATATAGATCTTGTTATTATATAGAGCATGTTATGATATAGACCGTGTTATGATATAGAGCATGTTATGACATAGATCGTGTCGTGACGTCCTGACCAGGGGCTTTGGCAAGTGTCAAATGGCATAAGCGATTCCCAAATCTCAGCTAGCCATGAGTGCTGGCTTAATTTCCGGATCAGCCCGCTTCTTCAAAATCGTCACTATCCCATACCTCTATAGTCTATAGTCTAGACTAGCTATCCACCAGTTGGCGGGACTTGCCACTCAAAAATACCGCCATAGCCCGTGTTTATGGCACACAACGACCTATCCTATATCATTCAATACTACGTAGCAACGTATTTTTGACACACTATTCTGTACAGACATTCGTATTTAAGGGATATTGTGCCGATCTTGTCCTAGATTGAATGTTTTTATGTGTATATGAAATTTGAAGAGACAAACAGCTGAAGTACTAGTACGTAGCCCGTAACTTTGGCATATATAAAGCCGAAAGTTCCGGTTTCTTGCAGGATTTTTCACCCCTATCTCCCACAATAATATATCTTTTCCCACCAAAGCACTGTCATAATGAGGTCGTTTTCGTTGCTCTTCGCTGCCATCCCATTGGCCTCGGCTCACGTGTATGCCCGTGCCCCTGATGGTCTTGTCAAGGCCAATGATTTCAACTACACCGATCTCGGCGGTCCTCTCAACTGGTATGCCCTAAACACCTCGGCCAACGAGGCCTGCTCAAATGGCCATCATCAGTCACCTATCGATATCGTCACCGACGCCAGCGACTATACTCCCGTCAGCTCTCTCAATTTTACTGTCTCGACTGTCGATAGCGCCAGGTTCGAGAACTTGGGCTCTGGTTTGGAAGTTGTCATCACCAATGGGTCTTTGGTCGCCAATAATAAGACCTTCCCTCTCGCCCAGTTCCATTTCCATACCCCCAGCGAGCATCGTGTCAATGAGGAATATTTCCCTATGGAATGCCACTTTGTGTTTCAGACTGAAGGTAAGCGTGCCTCTTTTATAAGGCTAGAATCGTTCTTTTTTTGCATTATACTGACATGTCACACAAGCCAAGGAAATCGCTGTCATCGCCTTCTTGATGGAACTTTCCCCCTTTGGCTACACGACCCCTCTCTTCGACCACGTGTTTGCTCACCTCGATGACATCGCCTCCCCTGGCACATACACCGAGACCGACAAACTGGATTTCTCTGGTCTGATTGAACACTTCAACAGCCATGGGGTCTATTCCTACAACGGATCCCTCACCACCCCTCCGTGCAGTGAGAATGTGCCTTGGTATGTCAGCACTGAGCCTTTGCACGTCAATGTGCAGCAATACCGTGCTGTCAAGAGCGTGCTCAAGTTCAATTCTCGTTACACCCAGAATGCTATTGGGCAGCCCAATCTCTTGCAGGTTTCTGCCAAGGAGGTGACCAAGCAGTAATCTACCACTTCGCTTGGTATTCCTAATTAGATATTGTTATTTTACATCTATAATATGGGACATGCCAGATCTAGTGTAGGGGGAGGCAAAAGAACATTCGTCAATGTCTTTGATAGTAATTTTAAAATTTAGATAACTATAATGTATACACATACTTCATTTCTTAATAATCTAAACGAATAAGACGTTCTAAAGTACGGTATATCACTCTATGGTATGTTAAGATACTTGTTAGCACAGACGCATCAATTTCAATACCTCGTCCCAAAATACACTACCGAAGGAACAGCAATTATAGTGCGGACTTTACCTTGAACAGCTAAATAACTGCTCTAGTATTTCAAGATCATATAGTTTGGCTATCATCCTTAAAAAAATGTTCTACACTTATTGTTAAATTATAGTAGCCTGCTTTAACAGTAGCTTAACTTAATCACAAAAACCTGTCAAACTGGACGAAGAAGGTTAGATATTGAGGCTCTGGATCGCATGAGACAGCTTTGCTTGATGGAAAATGACTGAATTGACTGCGTGTAAGGACAACTACATGTGTGGTAGTTTGCTAATAAAACCCGTTTTCTTTGTTTGCTTCTACGTGAATGCAGGTTGGCCTCAGGCGGATATGTCGACAAACCCTTCAACAAACCTAAATAGAAAAGAATTCATTAATTTATATTTTAGATACCAATTTAATTGAAGACCAATTAATTTATAGGCTCAACTATATTGATTTCTAGATGTTTTCGGATATATATGTTTATAGAGTAAATACTCAATGATCATTCAAACAGCGCTCAAATGCTGTCAACTGGTATTGTCAACTACATCGTAAATAATGATTCCGCTGAATAAATAGTCATCAATTACATAAATCTGATCGTAAATTCGTAGCATCGTTGTAAGCAAAAACCGCTCAAGTAGCCTCCTAAGCTTTCGACAAGCAAAAATAAAAAACAAGGCTAGTCGGCTTGTTTTGTCTCTGATGAAATCTCATCCAAGACCACGCGGACACACCCCCTCTTCTCTATCCGCTGATAGTAAGATGACAGATACGGGTATTCAGTCGAGCCCGAGATTATACCTCGTCGTTGCTGGATCTGATAGAGGATAGACCACAAAGTGATATCGTCGATCGTAAACAGAGATCCTGCAATGTAGTGGTAACCAAGGGCCAGCTCTGCGTCTCGGATGTTATTGTTCCACGACGAGAGTTGCTCAAACTCGGTGCTTCGGGTGTTGAGAAGATGCTTCCGCCATGCTGTTCCCAGCTCGGTGATCTCTTGCAAGCGACCGCCTCCACGGACAAAATCGACTCCAGGTCTGGCCAGTGGCGAGTCCGGGTTCATTGATGCCATGAAAAGCAGAATCTGAATATCACCAGCGATTACGGTCTGGCCGTCAGGGCTAGTGTACGTCGTCTGGTGTGCGTTGGTGTTGTCCGTCGCTGGAGCAACCTCGTAACGCATTCCATTCTCGGTCAGACACAGCCTGACTCGCATATCAGCAATCACATCACCGCTCAAAGTGACCCGGGCCACGGCCGGTTCGACAAAGTTGACCACGTCGAAGCCGTGTCCGTAGACAGCATTCCAATCAAACTCGGTTTCTCGGTTCTCTCTACCAAATGCCTGGATCAGCTTCTCGGCTTCCGCTGCATCGCCATGAATTATCCTGTGCGGAGAATTCGATTCCTTAGATACAGCGCCTTGGCCCCAGATTGTCTGCAATTCCGGGTTGATAAAGGTGCCAATGTGGCGAAACGTCAACGAGATGCGTTCCCCATCAAAGGCCTTTTCATCATCGGATTTTTCAGATGCAGGGCGTTTATCTGGTCGAATGGCATGAAGCCACCGCATGTTGGACAAAGGGCCGAGAACAAACATCGACTCATGAGGCATTGGCACCTGTTGTTTTTGACGACCGCTAGTATCATCAGCAGCAGCATCAGTCACTGCCGACAACTTTGTCCGTAGCGTCATCGTGCGCTGAGCGCCCAGAGAGACATTGACGATGAACGACCCGCGAACAATGTCAAGAGTCTTGTCGGAGTGTTCCGATATCCGGTCCTGTCCGTCTCGATATAGCTGTATAAGCACATGGTTCAACGGGTGGCCGAGAATATTTTCAGCGCATGTGCGAACAGTATTCACCGTATTAGTAAAGGGTTCTAAGATTGGTGATTCATCGGCCGGGTGTCGATATATAGGAATGGATTTATCTGGCAACACAGCACCCTGAACAGCTACAAGGCGAGGAACCTGACCAGACATGTGGTACATCTTCTGCCAGTTGACTTCCTCGCGAATCTCGGCAAAAGCATCTAATGGCAAATCCATGTTATAGACGATACGTGAGTCTCCCTCGGCAATTCTATCTCGAGGCCCAATGCTGTCACTCGCGCTTTTATTCTTTCTTTTCGCGTGGCTTGACGCGGACGTCGTCGGGGGTGCTGATGCGGAATGTTTGGGGGCAGAAGGCCTTGGAGAGCTAGGAACAGGGGCTCGAGAAGTGGTGATAACAGGAGAAGTAGATGTTCTTCGCGGGGCAGGATCTACGGCGTTGGAAGCCGGACGTCGAGACGAAGATGGCGAGTGTCTGTCGGTCTTGGAACGGCGCATCCTAGCGGCATTGGTGCCTTGCTGACGTGATTCCCTCAAACCTCGCGTGGATGCCCGCAAATATTTACTGGGAGGTAAGACGACGGGAATGTCATCCTCATCGTCGTCAATGTTGTCATCCGCCTCGATTTCGATCGACTCATGTGCGGGGGATGCTAGAGGAATATCCCGTGCAGAGTCTCGCACACGCTCACGCTGGCGCTCAGAGCTGTCGTGTCGCTCTGCCGTAGAAGGATGAGTGGCGGGAGGAGAATTCTGGACAACAAGGTGATCGAGCACGCCCTCAATGCCGGCCGGGGTGGGCGTTCGTGACTTTCGGGAAGGGTCTGTCCTTTCAGGCACATCCGAGTTGGCAATCTCCTGGGTCTCTTGCCAGTCTTGGTCCTCAAGCAGCTCTTGAATGGATATTCCTTCTGCGCCGACGATATCGGCCAGACGTCGAACTGCTTCCTCGTGACGCGCAAAGCTGCGAAAGCCCATGCAGTCTTCGACCAGGGTGATGGAAAAGCCCTGTTGGGCGGCGTCGAGCGCGGTGGCATAGACAGAGACGTTGGACAGACTGCCACAAATGTACAACTCTGTCACAAACCGCGACCGCAGGGACAAGACCAGGCCGGGCGACTGCAGTGCCGAATAGTCTGACTTTTCGATAACAATGTCATTCTCGTGGTCAATGGCAGCCAAGATGGGGGCAGGGAATTGGACGCCGTTGGTCTGCGGCTGGCAAGCAGGATGCGGTCCAGAGAGGAAGGCTTCGGGGTCGACGCCTTCTTGGGTTGTATCCATTGCACTCTCGCCACGGCCTCCCTTTGCCTTTGCCTTTGTCGGCGTCTTGCTGTCCAAGGAGCCAGCGGAAATGATTATGCGCTCGCTTCCGTAGTCATCAACCACAGGGCGGGGTCCCTCGTACAAAGTGCGCACCCAGACGACGTCGCCATTGTGGCGGAAGCTCTGCACCAGAGCTGGGATCTGGTCGATAAAGTCCTGGGCATTGCGCACGGGGAGACAGCCGTTTGGACGGACAAAATCGTTCTGGAAATCCAGCAGCAGCAGGGCCTTTCTCGTCTGGATGGATGGGAGGTTGAAGAACGAGGGGAGGAGGGCAGGGACGCTCATGGTGCGCGCTTCATCTCGTCTTGTCGAGGGACCGTACTGCCGCAAAGATGGTCCGTAGTCTGCGAGAAACAGACTTCGATGGCGAGAGGATAATAATTAAGAAGAAAAAATCGATGGATCAGGCCGGCTGCATGGCAGTGCGGCCAGGAGGGGAGCTGATCGGATTAGTTGCATGAGGTCACGCCCAACGGCCGCCAATCACGCCGGGGTATAAGTAGTGTGCTGCCTGAGAATCAAGGCCACGATAATCACTGCATCATATAAAATATCATAAACAACAAGAATGTCGATACGACCGCTTTTATTTATTTATTTGCATTTCTGCAATGCAACATTATTGACTCTTGTTCAGCCCCACAACACGAGACGAGACACCCCACAGCGCATCTATATATCATAGTAATAATCGTTATTATTATTCCACATAATAATATTATTTGATATGTTATCATACCATACTACTGTAAATGTTATTATTATGCGGTAAACCAAAGTAAACATGTGAGTCACGTCGCATCACGTGACCGGCCGTTCTCGCTCCGACGGGGCACTGCCATTGGCCAATCAGCGACGGGCGGCCGCCGCAATCGGTATGCGGTGGGGCGTGCAGCCAATGAGCGCGGCCCGCGGAGGCCAGGAACAACTCCGGGCATCACATGACCCGCGCGGGCCCAGGTTTTCTCGGGGAAGCAGCTCTCGTCCCTCACGACTTCTTTTAAAGCTCGCCTGCTCCCCAGTCTCTGTTCTGCTTCCATCCATCTATCCATCTATCTATCCTCTCCGCTCTATCTGTCGGTTGCTTTTTTTTTCTGTTCTCTTCATTACTACATACACACACACAATGGCCTCCAAGACCATCCCTCGCGCCCTGCGCCTCTCCAGCCGTGTGGCTGTTCCTCGCCGCACTTTTGTCTCTACTGTGCGTGCTCGCCCTTCAGTGGCCACTGCTGCTATCCGCAGCCCTGTCACCGTCCCTGCTCGTGGTGTGAAGACCATCGACTTTGCCGGTACCAAGGAGGACGTCTATGGTGAGCACTACTGATTCTGTCCTACGTCATACATACTGACCTGAGCAGAACGTGCCGACTGGCCTCAAGAGAAGCTCCAGCAGTACTTCAAGAACGATACCCTTGCCCTCATCGGCTACGGCTCCCAGGGCCACGGCCAGGGCCTCAACCTCCGTGACAACGGCCTCAACGTGATTGTCGGTGTCCGCAAGGACGGTGCCTCCTGGAAGGAAGCTATCCAGGATGGCTGGGTTCCTGGAACCAACCTGTTTGATGTTGAAACAGCCATCAACAAGGGTACCATCATCATGAACCTCCTCTCCGATGCCGCCCAGTCCGAGACCTGGCCCACCATCAAGCCCCTCCTCACCAAGGGCAAGACCCTCTACTTCTCCCACGGTTTCTCCCCCGTCTTCAAGGACCTCACCAAGGTCGAGGTCCCCACCGACATTGATGTCATCCTCGTTGCCCCCAAGGGCTCCGGCCGTACCGTCCGCTCTCTCTTCCGTGAGGGCCGTGGTATCAACTCTTCGATTGCTGTCTTCCAGGATGTCACTGGCAAGGCCAAGGAGAAGGCCATTGCCATGGGTGTTGCCGTCGGCTCTGGCTACCTGTACGAAACCACCTTTGAAAAGGAGGTCTACTCTGACCTCTACGGTGAACGTGGATGCCTGATGGGTGGTATCCACGGTATGTTCCTTGCTCAGTACGAGGTTCTCCGTGAGCGCGGCCACTCTCCCTCCGAGGCCTTCAACGAGACTGTTGAGGAAGCCACCCAGTCTCTGTACCCCTTGATTGCCGCCAACGGTATGGACTGGATGTACGCTGCCTGCTCCACCACCGCCCGCCGTGGTGCCATTGACTGGTCGCCCAAGTTCAAGGACGCCTTGAAGCCTGTCTTTGACGAGCTGTACACCAGCGTCAAGGAGGGCAAGGAGACCCAGCGCTCTCTCGACTACAACTCGCAGCCCGACTACCGTCAGCGCTACGAGAAGGAGATGGAGGAGATCCGCAACCTCGAGATCTGGCGTGCCGGCAAGGCCGTGCGTTCTCTCCGCCCTGAGAACCAGAAATAGGTTTCCTCAAATTGTTCTTGATGATTTTCTTGGTTGGTCTGTGGCCCTGTAATGTAGATACCTAATGAATGAAAAGTTACGTTTTTCCAAACTTTACACTAGTATTATCAATCTTGTAGAAAGTAATCTTTTATCGATGCGGGGGGCTTTTCGGCCCGATCTCCGATGAGCCGATATAGGACTGCCCCTCAGTCAGAAACTACATATACCATCTATACCCATTCAACACATTAAAAACATCCCCTGCCAAAGACACAAACTCAAAGAGAGAGAAAAACAAAAATGACAGAGCCCAAATCCCACCTCCCACTCACCCCATCCAGCATTTCCAAAGCACACGCCCTCATCAAACCATATATCCACCATACGCCGCTCCTCACAAACACGACCCTCAACACAATCGCGTCGACTGCGCAACCAGCTACGGACTTGGCTGGTAAGGCGGCGGCGGCATCGCCAAAGATTCGGTTTTATTTCAAGTGTGAGAATTTTCAACGGATTGGCGCGTTCAAAGCGCGAGGCGCGTTTCATGCGTTGTTGAGGCTTATTGAGGAGAAGGGGGAGGAGGAGGTTAGGAGGAGGGGGGTTGTTACGCATAGTTCTGGTGTGTTTTTTCTTCTTTTTTTTTTTTGCCACGAAAAAAAGGGGGTTTTGTTTAATGATTGTGTAGGAAACCATGCGCAAGCCCTAGCCCTCGCAGGCAAAACGTTAAACGTGCCAGCATACATTGTAATGCCGTCCATCAGCACGCCTAGCAAAATCGCCTCGACACAGGCCCTTGGAGCAACAGTGCTGTTCAGCGGCAGCACGGAACCAGAGCGTGAGGCCGTTAAGCAGAAAGTGCAGGAGGAAACCGGGGCTATTTTTATCCCGCCGTATGATCATCCGGACATCATTCTCGGACAGGGTACGGTGGGACTGGAGTTGGAGGAGCAGTATGAAGAGTTGAAAGGGCAGGCAGAAGGCAAAGGGCTAGATGCTGTGTTTACGCCTATTGGTGGTGGTGGGCTGAATGGCGGCGTTGCGACGTGGTTCTCTGTCCCCTCGAAGGAAGGACGGAAGAAGTCGTTGGTCTTTGGCGCTGAGCCCTCGTTTGAAGGCGCAAATGATTGCCAGAGAGGCCTGGCAGCTGGGAAACGTGTCGAGGCGGTTTCGACAAAGACGATTGCCGACGGACTGCGGACGCCCGTTGGACATCATAACTGGGCGATCATTTCCGATCCGTCCAAGATTGCAGGCGTGTATAGCGTGAGCGAGGATCAGATTAAGAAAGCTATGAGGTTAGTGTTTGAGAGAATGAAGGTGGTTGTTGAGCCGAGCGCCGTGGTTGGACTGGCAGTGTGTCTGTTTGATGAGGATTTCAGACGCAAAGTCGAACAGGAGGGCGGCGAAGATGGATGGGATATTGGGGTTGTGTTTAGCGGTGGTAACACGACTGTTGAAGCTATCGGGGCGTTGTTTACCTCCAATTAAATGTATACATCTAAGAAGAATTATGATACGTCGGACATCAAATCGTCCATAAACACACCATCCTCTCGTATCCAGAATGGAAACCCCCCATTTTCAGGCATGCTCCTCAAAGCACTGGTCAACCCCGATGGCCAGTCTTCTTTACCCCATGTGTCTACCCATGCTGAGAACTTGCCCTGTCTGACAACCGCCTGTCGAATAGGCGCATCGCGCTCAATGTCTGCTAGACTCGACGTAACCGGGTACGGCCGAACCGCATCACGCTGGACAATCAGCCGCAAGTTCGCAAACTTGCCCCATGGAGGAGGAAGATGCGGTCTAAAGGACGGCGGACCAGTCCACAGATGTGCATATGGCGCGTTGCGATCTGGAGGTGCACGGAAAAGACCCCATGTTGTGAATATCAACGAGCAGTCAAAGATGGATTGAAGGCGGCGCAGCTCGACGACCAGGTCGCGGTAGAGGACGTTCATGTGGAACTTTTTGCGTTGGTCACGGTCATTGGCAATGTCTGTGGCGCTGCGTCCGATTTCCTCGGTGCGCGCTACTTCATCTCGCATGCGGTCTTGCCAGTAGAACGCACTAGCGCTGTCGAGGAAGACGGAGTGAAGAGGGCGGCCAGCTGAGTGGTGGCGAGTCACATCTAGCAGGTACTTGTCAATGGATTTTAGCGTGGCTAGTAAGGAGGAGGATGTCTGTGGCCTGAATACGTGGATGTGCTGGAGAGAGTCGTGCAGCAGAGATTGTATCTCATTTTCACTCATGGCTTCCTCTGCAGTAGCATCCTCGACCCCAACTTTTAGGTCTGCACGGAGACTATGCCAGACCACGCCTTGAGCAATTTGGTAGAGCCGTCTGATGTCCAGTTTGCCGTCTGTATCGAGCAGGACGACAGCCCCATCGCGTCCCCCTGTTTTCCTGCCTTTGAAGGTTGACGGAAGAACAAATAGCGCAGCCAGGTAGTAGATCAGCTGCGACTTGCCGCCCCCGGAATTCGGGCTTGATATTTCAATCACAGGGGGGTTCTTCTTTCGAGCATAACTGGCAGTGGGCCTGGGAGCAGTTGGCGATGCATGTTCGGTCACGGAAATGTCCTGGTGCTCTGCCCTCTTATTCAAAAAGACATCCAGCAACTCGTCAAGATCTTTGACTCCGAGACGAGATTTATTAGACTCGGCAGGAGACAAATTCTGCGCTCGCAGGTCATGCAGCAGCTATATGGTGTTAGCATGTGAATATTAAACACTAAACGCGTTGCAGCAGCCAACCTCGTCCAAGCCCTCCTCGTGAATCTCATCAAGCAACCGCTGGCCCAATGCAGCAGCGCCAGAAGTCATACCGCATACCACAAGCTGTCCGCATTCCTGTTGGGTGGTTCTCAGTTTTGTGAGATGGTGTTGTCAGGTTGAAATAGTTTGATAGGTTGACCAGCGGCAGGCGCAATCTTATCGGCGGAAGCTTGACCTCACCTCACTCACCTCACATACTCACGTTCCCTCGGCCTTCTCCCAACTACAATCCAACCGGTTGCTTTCAACTGCTTTCACAAATATACTACAACAAAAATGGCCCCCCTGGTCCCCGTCCTCTCCCCGGCCGACCTACCCGACCGCATCCAATTCGTCCAGAGCGGCTTCAGAGAAAAAAGGCGCAAAGGCGGCGCGATCGACCTCGAAAAATGCCACTTGATGGAGCTTATACAATACTCGTGCAATCCGCCAGAAGAAGGGATACAGGCACCTGGTGTCGTCAAATGTAAGCCTATTGTGAGGCTTTTCCGGAAGTAAGTTGAAAACCATGGAGATGAAGAGGGCATCAAAAACTAATTGTGCTTGTTAGGTGCGCTGGCGGACTTACAGTCGAGACGACGAGTTGGGAATCGAAAAAATCACACGATGAGTCGAAAACGACCGAAATATACAAGACGATGAATTTGTGAACATCAGTCTGGTTAAGGTTCGGCGATGGAGTTACAACTGTAGATACTTGCATGGGAGGCGTTTGTCAATTCAATTCATTCAAAATTCAATCAATTTATGCTACGCTATGCATTTTTCCTATCTGTACAACATTGAAGTAAAAAAATCCTTCACACCACCCGGGGTATCTTGCGATCTGAAATCTGAAATCTGAAAAAATAACGCCTTTTATGCAAAACCCGTGGACAAACCAAACTCATCGCTCCGCCTTGACAACAACATCCTTGGTATCAGCCGGTTTATCAGTCTTTGAAGACCCCGTCGCAGTCTTTCGCCAGAAACCTCTCTCGCAGTTGACTATCGGGGCCAGTTCGAGATTGGCCATTGAAAATTTGGCCAGATTCTGAACTCCTTCCACACCCTCCGTCGACGCCGGAGGAGCTGCTTTATTACTCTTCTTGGTGGCTGCGCGAATGGTTCTCTCAAACATACTCTCCATGGTCTCGGTCTTGCGGCCCCAGAGCCGCTTCTCACCCTTGCCGACACCAGAGACGTGTGTATCCTTAAAGGCAGCCCGCGCCAATTTGCGCAGCGCTTCTTCGCCATGGCGCCCATCCTCTGTGCCGAGCTCGCGGATCGTCTGCGGGTCCGTCTCACGATCCGTGTACACGGGTGTGAAGCAGTAGGTGTGTTTGCTGGGGAACTGGGGGAAATGCGCGGGGATGTAGCTGTTTCGGCGGCGATCGTCTTCGCCGCTCAGATCGTCGCCCAGGATGGGCATGCCGAGGAAGGCGCCAAATAGGTTTTCGGCTTCTGGTGGTGGGCTGGGCAGGAGTGTCGGGATGGGGGGTGCTGGAGGTGTTTTTGTGGCTGATGGTATTTGAAGGAGCAGTTCATCGGTACCGATATGGGCTCGTTGGAGCGCGAATTCAAAATCTTGTGGGATTGGCTGCATGCGACGTGAGGCAGTCATTGCCTGGCGCACAAAGGATGCCAGGTGGAGGACATCTAGCAGCCAGAAGTCAGTAACCCTCAATTCCTTTTTTCCCCTTGACTTTTCAACATACACTCCTCCGTAGCCTGCCGAAAGGCATCCAGCGCTGTAGGCTCGGCAATTTCATATCCAGACAAGGACAGCACCTGTCCAATCGACCGGTTCAAAAGATGGGTGACGGTCGCATCGTCTGGGATGGCGGGCTCGGGCAGCTGCTCCGTTTGCACGCGTTGCTGCAGCTTGTGGTGATGGAAATACGGACGTTTGGCCCGCTTGGAGAAGGGCTCGCGCAGAGGCGACTGCGACGATGATGAGCGCTTAAGCGATGGCGATGCTGCGTCTTGCGCCATGCTGCGCCAGCTGTGAGGATGGGTCTGAGAGAGCTTGCTTTCGGGAGGGTGATAACAACTCAGTCCCTCAGTCTCGATGGGAAGTCACGTGATTTGTCGGCTTGCCTGGCAATAGTCTTGACCCGCTCAGAAAGAATCGATTGTTGTATGAGAAGCCATTTTTCGGTTAGAATTAATTTCATCTCATCTTGTCCTCAGTTTTGTGTCTTGCCGGTCCTTGCCAGGTTTTATTTCAAGCTTTCAGCATCAAAGCAGGCATAACGAACGTACTGTGGGACTAACCCAATCCGTCAAAGGTCTTGGCACCCGAACACCACGCAACGTCCTCCGGCTTCTCACGTCAACCACCGTCATTCTTTCTGCTCTCCACGAGAAACAACACCACCACCACCCGGAAATCTCCTCGTCGTCGAGCTTCACTCACTCTTCTCTTGACCCAACAATCTCAAGAGCCATCCTCGCGTTTCGCAATGGCTGCTGCTATCGCTCCCATCACCGGCGTAAGTCTAATATGACCTGCTGGACAATTGGATCGGCTGGATCGATTGGAGCTGCCTTTGGCTTTTCTTTTTGATAAAAGTTAGAGAACGAATTGGCTGACTTGTTTTGAACAGATCCTTCGCCGTGGCCTTGTCCTTGACCTCAGCACTGCTTTCGGTGAGTAGTAACCGGCTAGTTTTATACCGAGGATGTCTTATTCTCCACGACCTCAGAGACAATAACTCGCGCATTGATTCAAAAATAACTACTAATAACTCGACCAAAATAGGTCTCGGAACCACCTTTGGCTACCTCTGGTGGTACGGTACGTACCAACTCACCATCAATCTCTCTGCCCCCCTCAACCAGAACTCAAAAACTAACATGATTTCAAGGCTTCCACCTCCCCCGCGTCCGCGCTCGCGATACCTACTATTCCCGTCTTGAAAACGATCGCGCCACCGGAAAGGCATAAACGGGTTCACACAAACAAAAGCCAACTTTGTACGCTCGAAGAATTGATTGATTGATGGAGGGGGAGGGGGCATAGACATTTTTTCTCATTTATATGAATGTTTGTATATACTCGAAAACAACAGCAACAGCAAAAAAAAAAAAACGAGAAAAAAGGCTTGTTTGTATGATGGTTGTGGGAACTGGTGTGATTGAATGAGTCTTTGGGGGGAAACCGAGGTTGAAGAGACAACACAATACAACGAGATTACATTTCCTTTGTTTAGTGAATACATCCGTGTTCTTGACCATTCTAGTTTTTTTCTATATGTTGTTTCCATTCTTGTTCAGAATGGGATTGTTCTAGATTCTTCTGAACAAAGCTAATAATAGACAAAGCAAATTCATCATCATCATCATAATTCGAGCCAGGTATATCAAGTATATCAACTGGGGAAAAGCAAAAAAAAAAAGAAGCAAAACAAAACTCCCCGCTTGGAAATTGCAACAAACTGAAAAGAAAAAAAAGTAGAGAGAAAGAAATAGACAAAAATATCCTTCTACTAAAAGACGAAATAGCATGTCTATCTTCCGGGGTTGCTACAACAAGCAGGAACAAAAAAAAAAACAGACAGACAGAAAATGAAAATGAGAGGAAAGAAAATCATCGCAAAACACGCTCAAATGATTCCCCCCTCACACTACCACCCGTCATCGAATTGCGCACATTCTTCTTAAACCCTTCACGATTCGTCCTCAAATCCTCCGCGGCATCCTTGTTCAGGGGGTCCGAAGCATTCGGCTCAAGGAACAAAAACTGCATGCCGACAACCACCGCGTTCAAGTTCAGCACGGGCTTCCAGTCCTCGCGCAGGATGTTGAGGCACACGTTACCCTCGAGGTCGATGTTTGGATGGTATATCTTCTGTGTGCATTTCACCTTGGGCGGGTCGTGCGGGAAGTTTTGATTGATGCTGAACGTAAAATTGAAGGCGCCGCCTTTGTACATGCCCTCGTCAGGTTCGATGGTTAGCGTGAAGTTCAGGATGTCGTCGGGGTTGGGGAAGGTCATGGTCATGGTCGAGCCGAGCGAGAGTTCTTGAAGATCTGCCTTTTTCGTTAGTTTCGGTCGGGGGAAAAAAAAAAGAACATATTCTTATGGAAAATATATACCTCTCTGCACACGCAGCTGAGCAGCAGTGACCTTTTTCTTCTTGGCTGCGCCGCCTTCGGCGTTTTCAGCCTGTTGTTGTTTTTGTTTCTGCTCGTGTCAGCCATCAGCAGCACATTTCACCTAGGCTTGAAGGAAAACACACCATGGACCATATCTTCAACATTCTGAATGTATGCCACCTGCTGTGGACTTGCTCCTATCTGTATGCAAACACTCGTATGACGGGTTTCTTCTCTGCGGCGTGCTGCGCGTGCTGCGCGTGCGGGGTTGCCAGGTGTCAGGCAGAACAAACGAGATGGCGAATTCAGGCGAATAGAAAATTTCAGGCTAGGTACAACAAAAGACAGCTCTTTTGATCAACGCGAGGGAAAGGCCGATCTCGAAAGTCAGACTGGTAATAGCGGGTGTCGTGTGTATCAAAGAAAGTGTCTGTCACCCCCGCGGTCCTTTCCGATAACCTTCTTATCCGCCCGTCCTGCCTAGCGTGATACGCCACCACAATACAAAACAGCAAACTACATCCGCCACATGCCAACTGGATTAATAATATAAACTTCATTCCCTGTATAATATAGTTGTACTAGTTTTAAACAGACTAATAACTCAATTCTTCGACATCAAATAGCTAAAACGAAAAAGAAAATAACACAATCAACAACGTAGACAGAATCTACAATAGACTACATGTTTTAGAAGGGATGGTATGGATATTAAAAAAGCCTTTTTTTTGGAAAACAGCGCCAACGGAGCCGCTGATCCACAGCCTGCTGCAAACAGCAGCCCCCTGTATTTCGTAACATTTATCGTCGAGCGCAGCAGCACATGACACCTGTCTTTCCAAGGAACCAGCATGCCCCGAGGAAACGGACCAGTGCAAGCGCTGCGGTAGCCCACAGGAGGGCCTGGAAAAAGCGGCTGGTACGGTCGGTGGCTTGGCTCTATGCAGGGTTAGAAAAGTTCAGCACATTGTGTCTAGAAGGAATACTCACGGTGAATCCAAATTTGTCGACAGCTTCGCTAGTAATGCAGACAGCAAGAAGGGCGTTGGTGAAAATCCAGAAAGTCACAAGCTTGGTACGGAAACTCTTGTACGAGTCTTCCAAGCTGCGCTCTTCGTTCTCTACGGGAGCAACGTAAGGAGTCAAGGCACGCTTCACGGTAGCCTCGAACTGGCTATCGATATCGGCCTGGGGCTTATCGATTTCTTCAATGACTGCGCCTTTCCCGTCTGCTTCTTTTTTCGTTTGTACCGATGGTAAAGCGTCCGCTTTGTCGGAACCCTTGGTACCCCAGGAAACATCGTGCCAGTTGCTAAAGGCGTAGACATTGAGAATGTTGATGTAAGAGGACATGATCATGAGATAGGCCGGGAACGAAGTGAACATGTGCCACGGGTCCATGTACATGAAAGAGGCGACAAAGTATAGACCAAAGGTAGCAGCCAGGGCAATGATGATAATACCTGCACCGGAGGACGAGAAGAACGATTTGAGGAAACCGCCAAGGCCATTGGAGGTATCAAAGTCCATCGCATCGGAGCCAGTGAAAGCGTGGACGACCAAGTACATGGAATCGACAACGACATACAACTGAACAATACCGAAGAAGATGAATGAGAGAATGTACGAGTGTTTGGAACTGTCAAAGTTAGATGTGTTTCATATAAGTAACAAGAAAAAACATACCCCTTCGGACGATTACCCAAAGCAAGAATAAACTGCAACAGCAAGACGGCCAAGTACACATATTTGATGATAGTGTTGATGATCGGAGTAGCCGAGTTACCAAAGGGGAAACCCTTGTCGCCGTTTGACGAGCCAGGAGTTCCGACAAGATCCATAATAACGGTAGTAGTAAGCCAATAAGACGCTGGAGTTGTTAGCTTGAATAAAATCAAGGTGATAAAAGTGATGATACATACCGAGAGCAAACCAAGTCATAATCTGGTTGAAGATGTTGTAAACCAATTGAATGTGAAGGACGAACATACGAATGATGTTGTGTCCACTCTTGTACATACGACCAAAGTGCATCAGACTGTAAATAGAGGCAGCAAAAGAACCGTTCAGCCAACGACGACGCTGCGAGATGAATTCAGGAGCTCCTTCAGGAACATCGGTTTCACCCTTGGAAGCCTTGACATAGGAAAGATGCCACTTGGAGCCAGCCTTGGCGACCAGCTCGAAACACAAGATACGATCCTCGGCCAAGAACATGTTCTTCTTGAAAATGTTCATACCCTCGATACCCTTTTTACCGAGTTGCTTTGAAAGAGTGTGATCACCGTGGAAATACTGTTCCAAAGGACGGCCCATGATGGCACGGAATCGATAGGCAGAAAAGGCACCGGGCAACACACTGACGTATCCAAAGGAACTTTCCAAGGGCTTGTCAAGAATATTGGAGATCTTGTATTCGAAATTCTGGGCTGCAACCAGAGGATTGATCAAGTTCTTCCAGCCTTTGCCCAACATGGCGTGGATTTCACCACAAGCACCACCAAGATCCTTGTCGTTGTAGAAAGCTTCCCACAGAGCGAGAAGAGACTTGGGGCCAGGCTTGGTACCAGCATCGAGCAGAATGCAGATTTCAGGGTTGAGAATGCGGCCAAAGGCGTTGAACAGCCATCGATGCGAGTTGATCTTTTTGCTGTTCTTTTGCTTCAAGCAGAAAATCATCTGCACAGGAGGCAGAGTGCTTGGGCCGTCGTCGGTAGGACGGATCAGCTGCTGGCTGGGAGTGACGGACAATTGCGTGGTGTATTCAAACTATTTGGCTATGAGTACTTGTCATGAGCCATGAGCCATCAGGGTCACTTACAATGTGGGCAACGGTTTCCTTTCCGTCGACATCACGCTTCATGACACCGTCCTGGTAGATACCAATAGTGGCCAGGACATCAAGAGTCTCCTTGTCGCAAGGATCGATACCATCAAAGACCAAAGCGACGACAATCTTCTGCCATGCAGGGCCACCTTTGTTCCAAAACTCGGACTTTTTCAGGTTGACAATGTCACGGATGTTTTGCATGGCACCGTGCAGCGTTCGAGCAGTCAGAGTCTTGTCTTCGTTGTAGTAGGTGATGGCAATCAAAAGCTCAGTGTGTCGGTTGTACATGGCCGGACGCAGATTGTAACCATTGTGCAGGGTGAATTCGTTAGGATCGCAAGTAGCGGCGGTGTCTACATGGTCAGTTTTATTTTCCTCTTCTTCAGGGCATACGTCACTTACATCGCATGTGGGTGAATTCCTCGCTTCCACCCTCGAGGTCATTGCGGTATCTGGCCTGAACGGCGTTCTGAATGGCACTGGGAACCGGGTAGTCGAGACTGAGCACAGAGCCCTGGACAAGCTTAACCTTCCTGGTGGCATAACGACGCAGACCGCCAGTGGGAGCCTGTCGCTGGCGCCAGGCCTCGGTGGACGAGGTCTCGCTGCGGGAGTAGGGCGAGGCCACGCGGCCGGGCACGCCGAAGGCAGCAGCCGGGTTCTCGCCTGGAGCGTTGTAGGGGTCGTGGTAGGCGGGAGCACTGCTGGGGTCGGGGGCATACGATTCAGTCAAACTATACCGCGAGACAGGGCGCATGGGCGATGCGGCGCGGCTGTGAGGGTCTTCAAAGGGCCCGTTGAAGGGGCCCTGGTTAAGGAGGCTGCGGGAAGCGTCATCTTCACCGTACTATACGAAACACGAATTAGTCGGTCGATTCAATGGACCGGACGAAATGAAAATAAAGACATACGTTGCTGTGACCCAGGTCGTTCAGTCGGTGGGTGTTGTTGTCCTCGTTGAACGGCGAGCCTGGGGTCCCAGGGTGGGCGCCGCCTTGGTAGGCCATGGTGTCAGGTGCAGATGGCAGTCAGGGAGACAACAGGATCAGTCAAGTCGAGAGAGGGGAGCACGAAGAATATAACGAGCGAGAGGAGGGAAAAACAGCTAGTTAGAGAAACTGGCGCAGTTCAAAACGAGTGTTAGCCGCCAGGGCTGCGGTCTGCGGTGGTCGGTCGATCGGCAGGAAATAATGCCAGGAGGCTGACTGAGGAGACGATCGATCTTGGGACCGAGACAGCAGGACCAAGACGAGGACGCGGGACGCAGACTGTTGGGCAGTGAACAGTGAACAGAGCAAGTCGCCGTGGTGGATGATGATAAAAGGACTCGTGATGGAGCGAGGAGGGATGAGCAGAACAGAACAGCGAACACGCAGCCACAGGGGAAGCAAGCACGACTCCGACCGAGCCAAGGCAAGAGCGACCGCGAAAAAAAAGACTGGAGATTGTACGGGGCCGCCGGCCCACTTATTGGGCCATTCTGTGGCGGCTGATTGGGCAGGAGGAGCCTGGTGGGGCGGGGTCAGGCTGGACGCGTGCTGATTGGCTGTGTCGCGGGCATCTGACTGACACTCGTATTATTACCGAGTATACCACGATACGTGTGGCATGTCTCGTACAGTACTAATGGTAGCATACATAGTCATACAATAATAATAATAATGGCGGTAAGTGAGTGGTGCAATAGTACACAAAAATAGCACTGACTGCGCCTCAGATGATCACCGGCTAGCCATAGCCTCATCACCTCCGACTCCTGACCTGTCTCGTGTCTCACCCAGTCTACGATATTCAGCTTGTTCTATTATTATTCTCACCTCCACCTCCACTGAATACTGAATAAATACTAAATACTAAATACTCCTACTAATTAAAAATAACAATAAAGTACAGAAGAAGAAAATAGTATTCAGGTGCCCCACCACTTCCGAAACACACGGGGGCTTGTCTTAGCCTTCGCCCTGCTGATTGGCCAGCAACAACACATCGATTCATACAGTCGAAAAGGGGTGCATTCTTGGATCCATAATAGCAATCTTAATAATAACGTATGCTGAAGCTGGCAAGCAGTTGCCCGGCCGCTGGAAAATATGAAATATGAAATGAAACTGGCCACATTCCAGTAGGGCTCCGGAATGCTGTCTATTTAATATTAACTATCTGCCGACGACACGGTCACATTGGATCTTCACTACTTATAAACTATTATAAACTTTACACTTGCTCGATGCCAATATCACTCAAGCAATTTTCTTTTTAAGAGTCCGAACAATACTCTTGTAAAATAATACGTAGTAATGATTTTATTCTAAATTTAGTGAGCTCGGGTAAGAGTGGAGATCCCGTGTTTTCTAGAATGCAACACGATCCTTCTACTACAGTTGACAGGGTTTGCGTGAAACGCCCGCGTGGTCCTGATAGAATTTTCAATTATTATTACTTACGAGGTACCAGTAATCTGGTAATTGTGTAGATGTGGCGGTGCATTTGATATTGAGTCGGTCAATTGATGTTTTATGTTGTACGTTGTGAATATATTGACATAGAGTATGCATCATATAGTGATAGGCTTACATGCATATACATACATGTAGCAAGTACTGGTATGTACATCAGTCACCTCTCCCACGGAACAATAACCCCCCTCAACTCTACATCTACCCCCCAATCCCCGTGCCACTGGCTCATGCGAAACCCTTGCTTGAAATGCTCCGCCAGATGCTGCGCGCGCTGCTCCCACGTCTGCAGCATACCCTCACAGAACCCGCAGCGCGAGCGCACTTGGGTCTGCCGCTGCGAGCGACAGAGCCGGTCGAGACGCTGCAGCACGTCTTCTGAATTTCTTTCGCTATTACTAGGGGCACAAGTAATAGAAGTGGTAGTAGTAGTAGTAGTAGTAGTAGTAGTAGTAGTAGTAGTAGTAGTACAGCGGTGAAACTTTTGCAGGTGCTGCCAGAAATGATCTTTGCGGCCAAAGGTGCGATCGGCAACAGGACGGTCTGCGCAAATGGCAAAATCGTGGACGTCGTCAAAATGCGTGGCCGAGATATTGGCCTCGCCGCAGAGGGCGCATGTTTGAGATGAAGAAAAAACAGCTGTGCGCACAGCTTCCAGGTCAGGAGTACATAACCAGGACTCGAGGGAGAGGTGCACGCTGCGCTCGTGCCGCGCCCAGTCGTGTCGCTTCTTGGACGAGTACCGACAGAATGTGCACTGGTATAGATGGTCTTGAATAGGTGTGTGGGCTCCCCGCCGTTGTCGTCGTCGTCGTCTTTGGTTCTGAATGATATCGCATGCTATCGTCCCAGACTGGTTGCTCCATGCCGATGTCATGCTCCCCGAGGACTCTGAATACCCAGCCAGACTCGACCTGGATGAGCTGACCCGCGAAGAACTAGCATCATCCGTCGAAGCCTCCAGAGGGCGCCTTGTCGCAGGAAAATCAAGCTGCGACGAGGCGATAATCGCATTCTGAATCGCCGACTCAGACACCGGCTCGCTATCCGGCGGCGAGCTCTGCCATCTCTCCATAGGCGTCATCATCGTCATCAGCGCAAACCCACTGGATCTCGGGGGAACAGGCGAGCCAGAGCGGTGGAGACGCTGTGCAATGCTGCTGTTGTTGCTGCTATCCTGCCTCGCGTGATGCTGCTGTTTGTGTCGGCGTCGCGCATTAGAAAACCAGTTTGCAACCTGTCGCTTACTGAGCCCGGACTCGTGCGCCAGCGCATCTTTCTCGTCGTCAGTTGGGTATGGGTATTCGTGATGCCGATGGAACCAGTTTCGGAGCACTCGGCCTCCTCTTCGCAACGACGACACATGCGTGTGGTCTCCCCGGTCTCGCTCTCGGTCTCGCTCCGGTTCTTGCTCTGGTTCTGGTTCACCGTGGTTGTCCTCCTCGGCCAGCCCATGCATGTGCCCGTATATCGGCGCCAGCGTCTCAAACTCCGACGGCTGTCGCTTCTCGCCTACAGCCAGACTGCACTCGCGGAACAGGGCGACGCAGCTGGAGCACGCGCGGATGGGGTTTGGGTTTGCGGCGGCGACGGTGCGTAGGACCAGGCATTGTAGACGAGCCTGGGTGCAGTGAGTGCAGGGCGAGGGAGGAGCAGATGCGCCGTCGAGCCAGTCGTGGACGTTTATGTGGTGGTTAAGAGATGTGGTTTGTGGTGCTTGGTCTGCGTAGTCGAGGTCGATGAGGTCGTCCCAGGTGAAATCTAGTGTTGCTGGGTCGTATGCATCTTCGGTCTGGGGGTCTTCGAGCGCCCAGTCAGGCTGGAACATACTTGATTGGTAGAATTTAGTTGTTCGGTTATGTAAATGCTGAACAGTGCTGTATTTATCAATTCAACTTGAACTGGTGGAAGTCGGTTGTGTAAAAATTGATGTCGATGATAGCAGTGGGGTTCCGCTATGTATCAATTTGAGTCATCGACTGGGCCAGTTGACATGTTGCATTTGGAAATTTTACAGCTTGAACGTCGTAAATTCAATTTTAAATAGTATGTGGTTATTAAAATTATGATCCACGCATAATGAACACTCATGAAAAGCTGTTTTGCTATGTATGTAGTACATGTACTTTATGTTGCGGCGGATGTCTATAGAGGGCGCAGCGGGGTCAATAAACACCGATCCACTGCAATAATATACTTATACATTCAATACATTTACCAATTGACATTTTCCATTAACTCAATTCAATTTTAATCACAAGTTGAAAATAACAACCCGTCCAATCCTCTTCCGTCAACCAACTCCTCCGTCTCTGGACAGCAGCAGCAGCACTAAATATAACACCGACTACGTAGCACTTTACATATATATGTATCAGACCATTCCACGCACCCCCCCAAAACCCCTCACTTCCCTTCCCCAACTTGGCCAACACCTCGACGTCAAAGCCATCTTCATCCAGGACAAAAACCAGCGGTTCAGGCTGTCCTCGTTCAAAATCCTGGGCGGCTTATTACCAGCCCCGTGTGCACGGCGCTGCCGGTTGATTACCACGAAACCAGAGTCGAAAAACGTGAAACGCTCACTAGAAAGAGAGAGAGAAAAATAAAAGGTGTATACCGCGATAAAAGCTTACTCTACAAGTAATAAACTGATAAAAAATGAAATAAATTGTCTGCCGTCTAATGTCCGGCCCTGTACAAGAGAAAAGAGAACACCCCAATCCCATACTGCGACGGGTACGCCGCAAAAAACAAAGAGAATCAATAGAATAACAATGATCATTAATGATCCCATTCCCTTCAAAGAGATAAAATATCCAAAATTGCCTGGTACATGAAAAGAAAAGGAGAAAAGTGCTAAAGAGTGTTTGTTTAGTGTTTGACTTCGTGCTCATCATCGAACGGACTTGACGACCGTTGGTTCTCGTGGGCAAGCATCTGTTCCGAGGATAGACTGGCTCGCTGCGGGTTTGTTGAGCTTGTGTTTGCGTGTGAAGGGGCGTTTTCTGTGGAGGGAGTAGAGGACGAGGTAGTGGGAGCGCTGACTGCCGGGTTGGCCGAATCAGAAAACGGACCCTCGGTTTCGTTTGGCGTCGACAGACTGATTTGAATGTTGTGTGGGGCTGGGCCAGTCGGTGTCGTCGATCCGCTGTTGTCCTCATCGTCTGACGAGTCGTCAAACTTGGATTTTTGGGTGTCGAAGCGTTTGGCGCGCGAGTGCGATGCCATGGACTCGGTCGAATCCGAGTCAATCTCTTCCTCCGACACAACAGGGACCTTGGGCTTTGACGATGCCTTGACATTCACGGGGCGAGCGACGACTGAACGCGCGACGATAGAGCTGCCTTGGATCTTGGCTCCGGCCTTTTGAAGCTGGGACTGGGTAATGGCGGGTACTGCAGGTGCATCGAACGTGCGAAGAGAGACAGTATCTGGCGTATTGGTTCCAGACCCAGCAACACTGACCATGGCCGCCTTGGCAGCGCGAGCCTGTTGAGCAGGCATCGGGCTGATAATCGCGTCGTTTCTGTAGATGGTGGTCGCAATACTGCTGCGAGCCAGGCTGGTTGCAATGCTGCGGCGGTCGTTGGTCATGCCCGAGTATTGAGAGGCGCGGAGATCACTGGGAGTGAACATGTACTGGTCGTTACTGGCCGACGATGTATGGGCGCTTGGCAGGGGTGGAACAGGAGGCACCAGGGTTCCTGGGCTGTGTGGTTCCGAGCGGTTTGTGACACCGGGGATGTAGGCGATTTGAATGACGTTGGAGGCGCGCGTCAGCACAGTAGAAGCAATTGATTGCATCGACCTGCTGCGTTGGTGACCACCAGAGCGATTCTTCTCTGGCTGAGAGGCCTCGGCCTGGCGCCGCTTTCGAACGACGAACCACCAGACCAAGAATGTGATACCACCGATCAAAGCCAAACCACCAACAACACCTCCTGCTATGGCACCGGCATTTGAACTGCCGCCGCCGCCACCGCCGCTGCCTGAGGAAGGCGTGGGGCTAGACGGAACACAGGATATCTGGGGGCACTGGTCGCACGTGCGGCTCGATTCCTCGCAAGTCTCGCCAGATGCACAGTTGCAAGCGGCGGGTTCACAAGCAATGCAGCGACGATCAAAGATCGTGGAGCGGGTTGGAAATTCATGAACTGCGAGGGTTAGTCACAGTTTGAGATGGATGATTTGAGTTGGACGTACAACTTGAGTAATCCATGGTGACGGAAATAAGTAAAGTCGGGGAAAAAAATAGATATAGGTGTCGAAGATGAAAGCGGAGGGTCGTGAGTGTTAGAAGGATTCGTGGAGCCGATCTACGGCGTACAGGCAAATAATAACGAGTGTGAGACGGAAACCGAGCCCGGAGAAGACGTCAAGCCTCTCTACGGGAAGTCGGAATCCAGAGATGCAATTATATATTCAGAAAATGGCGACGTGACACGACAAGACAAGGTCGGTGGTGGAAGAGTAATGAATGAACGTAGGCGGGGAGAGGGTCGAGTTTAAGTCGAAGCGATCATGGTCTATTCGTGGTTAGTAAATATGTTCGAGTCGAGTTTGACGTGTAGTAGGTGGATGAAGAGATGGACGAAGGAGGTAGACGATGTCACGACAAGTGAATTGTCGAGTTCAAATTGGTCGTCAAAGTAATGAAAGAGAGGCTAGGTCTTACTCAAGAGGCTGGACGGCAGACGCAGGGGATGTTTGAGGTTGTACGTGGCGTGCCTTAAATGCAGGCGTTCTCAGGATTTCTGGGCGCACAGAGGCCGGGAATAGCAGAAAGCGATGCCGGTAGAGTCGTTGATGTCGCAGATGAAGTCGCTGGGATAGAGTGAGGTGAGGAAGTGGCAGCGAGCGACCGAGAGAAACAGACAAAAGAGCGAAGTGAAAGGGCGCGGTGGGGTCTGTAGGATGGGCCGTGGGTCTAGTGGCCCTTGGCCGCGCTTGGCCCGTGGGCCGTATTTCCACGCAGTACTCCTTATTGATATCACACTGATATGTCGCCATAAGATGATAGTACGTAGTAATAATAATGAAACTATTGAAAGTAATATTATAGTAGGACTAATAGCAATATTAAAAAAATAAAAAGTAAATAAATAAATATGTATATATTGAATATAACAATATCAATTTACTGATCTAGCGATCTCTTGTCTCTTCTACTCGTACCTTGTACCCAGTACCTGGCACAGTACTCCGTGCCTAGTGCTGCCTGCCTCGCCGATCGATGCAGTTACGTACTTACTCCTGTCTAATCCATCGTCTATGGAGTAGCTTCTCCAGAGTCCATAGTAATAATATAAGCTGGGCGCCGGCGAGTCAGGGGAGACACGCACGATCAGCCGTACAGCCACAAAGCACGGACGGCTTTTCTCTCTGTTAGGGTTTACTCCGTGCGATAATGCAACCTGGCTAGGGAATACTAAGGGCGTGGCAGTAGTGGAAGTAAACGGCCAGGAGATTACGGTGGATACCAGCCAATCAAGACGCCGTGCCTTGGCCCTGTGGGGCGCACGTTGCGTGGACGCCGACCAGCCAATGGAAATGCCCGAACATCCGGCGCTAGGCTGCTAGGGGAATAGCGGTGTTTCAGCTTTGTGCTTGAGCGACTCGGCCAGAGCCGATCACATGGTCTAGATCGTTGTTATTATCATTATGCTCCGTACACTACTACACACACACACACACACACACACACTGGGAGAGAAACGCCGTCCATGCTCTACTATACAGATTAAATACAAAATACATCATCACTTGGATAGAAACGCCTGGAACGCGCTGTGATCGATAACCACGTTCCCAACCGCATTCAAACGCTTGCGCCCTTCTTTCTGCTTCTCGAGCAGCTTGCGTCGTCGGCTGACATCACTGGCATGCAGCTTGGCCAGCACGTCCTTGCGGAACGGCTTGATCGTCTCGCGCGCCACGATGCGCCGGCCGACTGCTGCTTGGATGATGATCTCAAACATCTGCCGGTCGACGTGCTCCTTGAACTTGGCTACCCACTGTTTGCCTAGCCGCTCGACCTGGCTGTTGTGCACGATCCGGGACACCGCGTCCACCGGCTTCTTGTTGACGAGCAGCTGCAGCTTGACAATGTTGCTGGCCTTCCACCCGGCGTCTTCGTAGTCCAGGCTTGCGTATCCCTTGGTGGACCCCTTGAGCTTGCCGAAAAAGTCCTCCACCAGCTGTCCCAGCGGTAGTTCGTATTTGAGAATCACCTGTGTGGATGTAAAGTATTCCAAGCTCAGCTGGATGCCGCGATTTGCCTCGCACAGTTCGATTACTTTGCCGAGATACTCGTCGGGAAATGTAATGGTTGCCAAAACATACGGCTCGCGGATCTCTTCCACCTTCATCCGCACATCGTCTTCATCCGGAAAGCGTGCCGGGTTCGTAATCGTTACTTCCTTGCCGTCCTTGTAGAGAACTCTTACCGGCACCGTCGGCGGTGTAATGAGGATACTGGCGCCGTGCTCGTGTCGCAGCCGGTCTTCAAACACAGAACAATGTAGTGTGCCCAAAAACCCCAGTCGGAAACCAGCCCCAAGAGCTTCCGACGACTCCTTTTGGACTGTGATACTTCGGTCGTTCAGCATCAGCTGGTTCACGCTGTCTTCCAAGTGCTCAAAGTGGTCCGCGTCACTGGGATATGCCGCCACGAAAACCATCGCCTTGGGCTCTTCAAAACCGGGGAGAGGCTCGACCTTCTTTTCGAATCCCACTTTGGTGAGCGTATCGCCAATCTTTGCTTCCTTGCTTCGCTTCATGCCTGGGTTGAAATGGATGTATCCCACCTGGCCCGCTCGAAGAACAGACTGGGGCGTTTGGTCCGGATACATCATTCCAACCTCGCCGACAAAGTACTTTAGACCTGTAGCAAACGAGATCACCTGGTCCCCGGCGCGAATCTCTCCATCAAACACTCGCACCAGAAGAATGACACCTTTGTACGTCGAATACCACGAATCCACAAGTAACATGCGAAGCGGCTTTGTGGAATCACCCACGGGTCTGCGTCGGTTAGTCCCATCTCGAATGGTAGATTATAATGTTAGATAGTAATTAACTCACGCTGGAATCCCCTCAATCACCGTCGGGAGCAGTTTCGCAACGTTCAGTCCCGTCTTTGCAGAAACTCTAACCGCATTTTCTGTATCAATCTCAAACGAACTCTTCATCTGCTCGAGAGCACGTTCCGGGTCGGCCGATGGCAGGTCCACCTTGTTGATAACCGGGATGAGCTCGAGGCCCTGAGCAAATGCCAGGTAAAAGTTGGCCACCGTTTGTGCCTGCACTCCCTGGCTGGCATCGACCAGTAGTAGTGCGCCTCCGCAACTGGCATAACTGCGAGAGACTTCGGCGCGGAAATCGACGTGGCCGGGAGTATCGACAAGATGTAGCAGATAGTCCTCCCCCTTGTGATTGTACAGCATTGTACATGTCTGGGCCTTTACTGTAATCCCACGTTCGCGCTCGACGTCTAGTTTGTCCAGGACTTGTTTGTTCGAGCCAGGCTGGATCACGCCCGTGATTTCCAGCAGCCGATCCGACAGCGTGCTCTTGCCATGGTCGACGTGTGCGACAATGCAAAAGTTTCGATATCGCTCGATTGGAATAGCGGCGACTCGCTTTTCGAGGTCTGAGGCGGCTTTGGAGGCGGCTTGGGCGAAAGTGCTGGTAAACGAGCGGCGTTGGTTGAGCTGGGTGAGCTGGGTGAGCGAGCTAAGCGCGGATCTCCGTGGACTCGATGTGCTCAGCCATCGGAGCACCTGCAGGCATCCTCGCATCGGGATAAGTGCATTGAACTGCACGCTGCAAGATATGGTTGGGTTGTTTCTGGTGTCTCGATCTGGCTGCCGGAAATTTTGGAGCGCGGAGACGACGGCGGCGCGCCAAGGCAGGAGCTAACTTTTACTGATTGCGGCGGGCAGAGTAAACAATAATCAAACACTCTTCTTCCTCAGCCTATTCACCTTGCTTTTACTTCTACCTAATTCTGTTGCAAGTCTCATCATGTCGGCGGATAAAGAAAAATCCAAAGTTCACAAATTATCCCTCAAGGGTCAGTCAATTCTGCCAGCGAAACAGTACAGTACCATGCGGGGACTAACAAACAACAACAGGGTCATCGAAACTCGTTTCTGAATTCGTGAGACTGTCTGTTATAGCTCGAGCGGTGTTAATACTGACTTAATTCTAGTTTGAATACTCGATCAATTCTATTCTGTATTTTTTTCTCGCCTGTTTTGTGCGTGGTCGAGCTATGCTAATGTTCCTAGCTACCAACGAGGGGTATACCCAGCAGAGGATTTCTCACCGCAAGTTATTCTGTTCCTGCCTTTTTACTTCCCTGCTAATGCCTGATTTTAGGGTGAAGAAATATGGCTTGAACATGCTCGGTCCGACCCTCCTCGATCGTATATACCAGTGCAACTGACTTACGAGCGCAGTCACATCGGACGACCAGGTCAAAGCGTACATCAAGAAGATCATGTCACAGCTGAACAAATGGATGGTCGGCGGCAAAATATCCAAACTGGTGGTCGTCATCACCAGCAAGGAAACGGGCGAGAACGTGGAGCGATGGCAGTTTGACGTCCAGATATTCGCCAAGTCGAAATCTTCGTCGCGGTCTAAATCAACAACACCTGGTGCTACAGACAAGGAAAACGCCGGCAGCCCCGATGCTGCAGCAGCGGCTGTTCAGGAGAAGACAGAAACAGAAATTCAGCAAGAAATCCAGGCCATTTTCAGACAGATCACTGCGTCGGTGACGTTTCTGCCTGTGCTCGACGGGAACTACACATTCAATGTCCTCGTCTATGCGGATGCAGACTCGGAAGTGCCTGTGGAATGGGGCGACAGCGATGCCAGAGAAATCACAAACGGAGAGAAAGTGCAGCTGAGAAGTTTCAGCACCAACAATCACCGGGTGGACACGTTGGTTAGTTATAGATTGGCGGACTAGGTTTCTTTTTTCAGCGATATGGCGTTATTTTTCGGTTTCATTTTATACTGGTTCTCTCAAATGTTCATATAATACCAGTTTAATATCAATTCCACGGCAAACTCTGCAACTCTGGAAACAAACCCTCTCCATTCCACCCAACTAACCTCCTCACCACCTCATCTTTTTCCTCTTCCAGCAGTGTCCGCTCTACATCAACATTCCACCCACGCCCCTTTCTCTTCGCACCCAAAACCGCACCAGTTCCATAAAAATCCTGCTTCCACGCGCCTATCCCTCTTTTTTGCTCGCCTTGTTCCAACTCGCACAGCGGCGTGATGTGTTCTGGCGGATTTATGCCGATGAGCTTGATCTGAACCTTTTCACTGCCACTATGAGGAAGATGGTTGGGAATTCCAAGAGCAGGAAGATGCAAATCCAGAAACCGGCTTCTTTTAAAATCATGCGTGACAATGGTTAGGCTCTGTGGGTATGCGCGTTCTGTATGCCGGCGCCAGAGGAGGAGCGAGAAGAGGATGTTTTGGTATGAATCTGTCGCGGCTGTTTCGGCCAGGATGTTGTTGATTGGGTCAAGTGGTGATGAATAGTAATTATTTTCTCGCGCGAGGTTCTGCTTTTTTGTTACTTTTTCTTTTCTTCTAGCTGATGATGATGAATGGACGTACGAGATATGACTCTCCCTCTGTGAGATCAGTCTTGTCTCTCTTTGTTGCACCTCTAACTCGCTGTCATTATTTCTTTTTTTTTCCATATCATTTGATGTATACTTTGTACTCACCCAGAAAACACCAAAACCCCAGCCCCATCACTCTCCTCCAGCTCCTCAAGACCAGCCTTGATATGTTGCACAAAAGTCGGCGTTTCGCCTTTTTGAAAGGGTTCTATCAGCCTATATCAGTTTAACATTTTATTTTTATTTTTTTGAAAAGAAAAAAAAAGGAACAAACCATTCATTCTCGTCGGCACCGTGGGTTGTGCCGCCGAGGTAGATGGCGTGGCAGCAGACTATTATCAGATGGTTTAGAGCTGGGGAGGACATTTCAAATATGCATGTGCTAGCAGTTTGATAATGTTCAAATGTTATGGAAGGGTGAAGGTTGAAGGTGAATAAATACTACGGGCGACGATCCCACCATGTCCTATGAACCATTTGATTGGTTGGATAATCACTGCCTGTCTATATTTCTATATGCACGTTTTAATACATGTAATATTATAAAACTTGATATATATTCAGAATATTAGTATTTATAAATTACATCTGAGTGAGACCACCACCAAACGGATCATCCCCAGCTAGCAGCCGCTCCCACTGAAGCCATTCATTCGGGTCCGAGGCAAACGTATCAAGGTCTGAAAACCCCAAAAAATCGTCCACTGAAACGATATCTTTCTGTTGCGTCTGCATCATCACGTCCGCCGAACGCTGCGCCCTCATTTCCGCAATATAATCTGGAGGTACTGGCACTGGATGCAAGCCCTGAGAACTCGCGGCAGCAGCGTACTCGTCCCACACTTCTGGAATCCATTTCGAGAGCGCCGAGTGCACAGCGTCTGCCGCTCTACAAGCAAAGATATCGTCTGGGCGGTGGGGGGAAATGAGGATGCCGATGAGATGCCAAAGCCGGTCGGTTTTGGGATCAGCTTTGCGGTGCCGAGAAGCAATCAGGGCGTGCAGGATAGAGTCCCATATATACGTGGCGCTTGTACGCCACATGAACTTGTGGAAGTTTGGATTGTTGTGGATGAGTGCGGCGTACTCGAGAAGCTTGCTCGCGTTGACGAATATGATATCTTGTGTTGCTTCGGGCAGTTGTTGCATTTGCTTCTCGGCAAAGAAGAGTCTTGGGTTGTAAGTCAGGACTTTCAGTCTGCAGATGACGGAGCGAATGATGACCGAAGCAAACGTGTGCAACGGCTCGGAAGGATCGCAGTATCGCAGGTACTTGGATTCAAACATGTCTTCCAAATCACTAATCATCCGATCCTTTTCCTCGGTGGAAACTGCAGCGTTGCTGCTACTAATAATATCAAATCCACTTACATGTGTTGACAATGAAGAAAGATAGAGATGCCTGAGAAACTGAGTGACGTCGCAGCGGACGCGAAACAGCGTCAGGGAAGTAATGCCATTTCGCTCTTTAGCAAACTCCGTCATGTCTGGGCTGATGTCTTCATCTTCCACATTGGTTGGCGGTTTTGTGTCTCCGATGAATAAATCAAACGACGGCCGAATACCCAACAGTTCTGACGCCCGAAAGTCGAGCTGAATGGTGTGCCACCAAAGCCGACGTCGAATCTCTGTTTCGAACGGTGACAGGCCCAAATTGGCGCCGTCGCGATGCAGGCCAACTCGCATAGACAGCCGAACTGCCATCCCACAGAGGATGTGAAATGTGCCGTAGCCATACAAGCCTTTCACCCCAAGCTGCAATAAATCGTTAGACTACAAGTGTGGAACATATTGTTGTTGAAACATACCAAATACAAAGATAGCGCCTGGAGGTTGGTGAAATCAGGGGATTGGAGAAACCGGGCATTTGTAAGAGCCTGCCTGGCAGCCTTCTTATACTTGGTCACCACCGAGACTCTGTCCTGCTTCAACACAGCCTGGCATTGTTGTTGCGACATGGTGCTGACAGTGGCGAGGCAAAAACAAACTAAAACAGCTTCGACGCTCTTTGGCACGCTGCCGGGGTCAGCGAGCGCCATATTCATGGTGTTAAAGAGAGACGGCAGATGAAGCATCTTCACCATGGGGTCAATCTGGTCTGCGTAGATGTACTGGAGTTGAGAGAGTGTCGCTGCATCAGGATAGAACTCGCGTAGGTTCACTGTGCGTTGATTGCAACTAGGACGGCCTTCCAGCCATTCGAGGAGAGAGTTGTCATTTTCGTCTGTGGAATCGACAGGCTCAAGAGGTTCGTCTGGCACACAATCTTTTCGTGACCACCATGTGCTGCAGAAGAGTTAGAATGTCTTGTCGCCCTGACAAAGGAAACTCACCTATCAGAATATCTAGTTGTTTTTCTCTCCATCGAGTCCGACGCAGCATCGCTGTCGTCAGGACAGTCATGCTCAATCGGCGGGTCCAGCGTCTCTCCATACTTCTCAAGCATGCGCTCGTATCGACGCAGCTTAGCATGCAATCCTTCATGAACTAGTTTTGGCTTTTTGTTCTTCTTCTTCGTGCGCTTGCCGCGAACTGGTGCGACAAAGGTACATTGAGTCTCGGCCTTGACGCAGTTGGCGCAGGGCTCGTGTCGGTCGCATTTGACCTTGCGCTGCCGACAGATCAGGCAGGAGAATTCTCTGAGGGGGCTTGATTTGGATTCCATTTTGAGCTACATATGCGTTTGTCCGAGTTCTTATCCGCGACGTGGTCTTCCTGCATAATGGTCATTGTGGTTCGGGGTTAAGTCGAGGTGGAAATCTTAGCTTTCGGCGCCGAAGTGGGAGCTTTTATACATGATAGACACCGAGACATGTATTAGCTATATGATGCATGATCCAAGGACTAGTTAATATAATTACTTATAAGTTATTGTTATATCAATAGCTAATGTCATCCATAAATACTAATGAATTATGAAATACGTGTATTCGAAGCTATCGTTGATGTTATACCAGTTACGAATCAAGTAGTAGACAGAAGGAATATTGAAGGATATAACTAGAGACGGTAGTAACATTCATTGAATGGCAGCTTCTCTATAAAATCAGAGCATATTATGATATCTTATCAAACCGGAACACATCCAGCTTCGTTCAACCAGTGATATAGTACAATGTGACAAAAATGTAGAACAAGTAAAACGCCATATCGGACACCGTTAATGCATGTTCTGCCATGCATTTATCCTCCATGCATTAGTTGTAGTAATAACAGTCCAACGCCGGTAACAAACATCGGCCCTTGTATATGCAACTATATAGCCATGCACAATGCAGAAAGCATCAGAAGAGAGAGAGAGAGATACCGATATTAAAAAGGGGAGTAAAACAGGAGCGAGAAAAAAAGAGGGGTATCATTAAAAAAACGCAACGTTTTTTTTCTTTCTTTCTTTCTTCTTTCTTAATCCAGATCAGCAGGATCGTGGCGAAAGGTGCAGTCATCACCTTTGAGGCATTTATTTTCGCGCCAGAATCGGCACGGAACAGATCCAGCACGGGGCTATAACGAGTTAGAACAAAAATTATCAAAGAAACAAAGAACTGGAACTTACGTGTTTTTTGGCTTCCGGATCGACATACATCCTCGGCCGTTTGGCGTTGCCCTGTCCAAAGCCGTTCTCATAGGCGCGGCCCCCATCACGGAGGCGCTTACGCTCGGGATCTTCGTAATGACCCGAGTATTGTGACGACGGTGGTTGAGAAACAGGCTGCTGCTGTGCTGCGTTGCTGCCGCTAAGCTGAGAGACGATTGAAGCGAGATTAGGCGCTATACTTGGCTGCGAAGCGGGTGGCTGCTTCTGCGCATTCAAAACGGCGAGAAGTTTTTGAAAGTCAAGTTGCGGAGCTGGGGGAGCTGCAGCTTGTGGTATCTGGGGAACCTGAGGAACCTGAGGAATCTGTGGCATGGACTGCGGTGGCTGCCCTTGTTGCTGACGGAATATGTTGATAGTGCGTTCGAGCTCGGAGAGAGGAGCAGGCTGAGACTGTGCAGGTTGCGGTGGAGGCGTAGATTGAGCCTGCGGAGGTGCATTTTGTATGACTTTGAGGAGATTCGTAATGTCGAGAGAGCCGTTTGCCGGGACAGCAGCAGGGGCTGCCACTGGCTGTGGTGGGGGTGGAGGATTAAACATGGCAAAGTATCGGGCTGAACGTCCCTTGACGCTGTCATCCGGCTCTCCAAATGATTGTTCATTAGAAGGCTCCTCCTCTTCCTCTTCACTAGGCTGAGGGGGTTCCTTTGGAGACGGCGGCACATCGGCTGGCGAAGTATAGAACACCATCAAAGTGTTCGCCTCGCGGGTCTCTTGCGCCAACTTCTCCGGGCTTTCCGGCTCCTTTGTCCCTCCTCGTTTGATAAAGTTGCTCTCCTGATCTTCACGGCTCAAGTTGTCCATCTCGATTGCAATCAAATTCGACCACGGACGGAATTCCTCTTCCTGGGGCCCAGACTCTTCGTCGTCATCCAGGTCCAGATCCTTGTGCAGTTTGAGCATTCGGCCTTCTCCCTTGACGTCGGCCATATCCCGTTTCCGGTCGTCGTCTGCGCCTATCTCCTCGTCGGGATCATGAGTGAACAAGCGAACTTCTACAAGAGAACTCTCGGGCTTCCAGCTGACGCGCAGCTTGCGACGTGCCTCCTTGCGCAGGCGCTTCTCGCGCTCTTCTTCCGTCTCAGGAGGCCGGGTTTCGGACGTCTCCGGGGTCTTGGTGTCCTCTTTCTTGTTGAGATCAGCTAGGATATCTCCAAAGGAGAATGCGGGTTTCGCAGGTGCGGCAGCAGGCGATTCCTTCTTCTCAGCAGGAGCGTTGGACTTTTCCTTGGCGGCAGCAGCAGCCGCCGCGGCACGTGCTGCATTGGACGTTCCAGGCTTCTTCGAGGCCGAAGCAAGACTGCCAAAGAGACTTGTGAGCTTCGGCGGCGCAATGTTGGCCTTTGGCCGCGCTGCTGGAGCAGTAGTCGGCTTGCCATCTGCGGGCTTGACAGTAGATGCTCCGGCTGTTTTTGTAGCTGCAGAGCCCTTGACAGCAGACGACGCTACGGCTTTTTTGGTAGCAGGAAGACCGTTGCTTTCTCCATCTCGCGGGCGTTTGATACCGGCCACAGAATCTGATCGAGAAGACTCGCTAGACCGCTCAGGAGTGCCGTCTTTGGAAGGCGAGTTGGCCGCCGACTCTTGTTTTCGCTTCGTCGAAGCAGCTGCATTTTCTAGGATCTTCTGAGCAAGATCTTTTCCAGGCTGAGCGCCCTTCTTGATGATCCTTGGCAACAGCTTGGACACGTTGGTCTTGGATAGCGTGTCCTCATCCATAGTGGTAAACCGTGCGAGTAGCTGAATATATGATTAGCGTGGGTTGACGATAGGTAGTAATGAAATGGCATACCTTGAGAATATTCACCAA
Source organism: Talaromyces rugulosus (assembly GCF_013368755.1). Lineage (NCBI taxonomy): Eukaryota > Fungi > Ascomycota > Eurotiomycetes > Eurotiales > Trichocomaceae > Talaromyces > Talaromyces rugulosus. The sequence goes on along the minus strand of NC_049562.1, from coordinate 6,278,427 downwards.
GAGTACGCCCTCATGGTCAGAAGCTTGGTGGCGGTCAAGTAGAAAAGAGTATAGCGCCGCTACAGCCATCGGATGTTCTCCTAGTCTGAGTACTTGTCAGTTACGTTATCTTAACATTCATCGTGGTATTTCTTTAGGGCTTTGCCAGAAGTTATTCAAAAAAAAAGAAGAGTAAAGTCTGCGAGACGCAATTGGTACTGAGTTGCTGCACCAGCGTATACTCTCAGTGCCCAGGCATGCATTATTCGGCAGTTCATTATTTTTTTTTAAGAATATCCAAATGGAGATGATTACATGGTGGTAGTTCTCATTTCGCATCAGAGTTCTACAGCCTCGAAGGGAACGATCTGCTAGGTATGTAAGGCAGGGGGGAGAAGGAGAATGAACATACTTTTCGATGATGATTTCGTGGCCTTTGTCTAGTGTTGTGCTGACGACCACGTTCATGATTTGCCGTTGCTGGATAACCTTTTTCTTGAGCTCGGCAGCCTTGTCATTGTCGTTTTGGTTTTCAGCGTCCTTCATCGCTTGACTAAGAGTCTTCCACTCATCTCTTACAGCCTTGACGACATCTTTAAATGCTACAAGAGAAGCTTTAATTTTTTCAGCTTTTGGACGTCTGTTTCGAGGTGACCACACTGCTTTGATACTGTCATACTGCGCCGCACCGTCGGCATCGGCAGGTCGTACTAGTGGAAGAGGAGAAGGCTCCTCGGGCTCTTCAATTTCCAGTTCAGAGTCTGAGGTGTCCGTCTCCGACTCCGACACGGACCTGCCACCGGCCCTTTTGGCTCCTTTTGCAGCGGCCTTCATGGGCTTCGATTTCGTTGTGCCCACCTTCTTTTGGACCAGAGCAGCATTGAACTTTTCGGACCCAGGAGGAACTGCAGGAAATGTGAATAGATGTTCGCGGATTGATAAGGGGGGGAAACAAGACATACCTAGAACGCCTGTTGACATTGGATAAGGCGCCAGCTCTGGAAGTTGTGCAAACTGGGGATGTATGTGATGTCGAGCATTGAGCTGTTCAGCGTTTAACGCACCGAGATTATCCGGGAACATTTGATAAGCCCTATTTGAGAAATTAGTATACGGAATGCGGACGAAAAAATCATGGGAATGGGATATTCACTTTGGATCATTAGGCCGTTCATAGGAGGACGCCGTAGGGTTATAAAAAAGAAAAGAATTCTGTCCAGACGGAGCCTGGTCGGCCCCTGGTTGGCCGGACGAGAGGAACCGCGGGTCAATAGTGTTTTGATAGTTGAGAGCTGGTGTTGCTTCTGCAAATTGGTTGAAATGAGGGGCCTCTTGCACATTTTCAGTGTAGTTCGGTGCTGGTAAGATGTACTGAGGATGGGACTGTGTAGTTTGCTGGCCTGCAGCATTGAGTTGAGGCTGCTGAGCAGAAGGAGGTCTAGGAGCAATAGAGCGATGTTGTGTTTGAGGGTATGCATCTGAAGGCTGTAGTCCGGCCGGTTGGTAATAGTGACCGGGAAGGGAGTATGAAGAGGCATAGGACAGCTCGCTGGGACCCAAAGTCTGCGGCTCATAAGCTAGCTGATCCTGAGGATACTGCTGCATCTGATACGGGTGTTGGTGTGAAAGGGCGTACGGCTGGGGCTGAGATACGTTTGTCGACTGGGTTGCCGGCGGATTTTGGGCCCATGATTGCGGCGTCCCGGAGTACAGATCCCGCACATGTTCCTGCGGCTGCGGAACATGAGGCTGCTGGTGTTGCTGGCCTCGCTGGGCGATTATCGGGTGGTCCCATGTGATGCCCTGTGGAGTTTGTTGCGGTTGATGCTGTTGTTGATGCTGTGCGGGTTGCGGCGGCGGCTGCGGAGGATACAATCCTTCGATGTTGTTCCAGTAGTCTGCTGGCATGGGGTTCTGCCCTACGGAGGCATGCGCATTATTACTCTGCTGGGATGACTGCGCCATGTTTGGCTGTGTTGTGTTGGTATAGCTTGTTTGGTGTTGATATCACGTGATCTTAATGATATCACCGGGTGGCAATAGGCACAGAGGACGTGCCGTTTGATCACGGTAGCGGGCGGGCCCAATGGACGCGGCGCAAGTGGAGCTTAATTACCACACACACAAGGGGGCTTATGCGCGGTCCCAGCAAACATTCAACGAACAAGCCGTGGCAATAAAATCGCCCTATCTCAGGCTGAGCCAACAGTCGGGCAGCGGTGGTCAGCAGTAAGACCGGATTCACAGCAGCTGTCTTATGGCGGTTCCACTCGGGGCGATGGACGAGCTTTTCCCTCTCCCTTTTAATCTCAGCGTGTAGTGTGTAATAGTGTATATCTCGTCGGTCGTAACTTGTAAGCTGCTGGGCTGTCCAGGTGAGAGCCGCCTTAAATGAGGTAGTGTCAAAACTCCAGGCAATTCTTGGGATACAAGCATGTACAGTAGGAGTAGAAAAAGAGAACGGGCCAGTAAAAAAGATGCACAATGACTCTCCTGCTCCCTCGGCCTCAGTTATCTCGATTCTCTTCACACTTTGACCTTTGATGAATTTTTCCGTCTCCTCTTGACTTGACTGTCTGATCCCTGGCTCAGGCAGCGAGGCCGTCTTGCCTTTTTAACTTGTCCTGGGGGGAATATTAGAAAGCAGCTCTAGTACAGAGAGCGCGTCTCACAGTTGCCTTAGCGCAACATGATGAAAATATCGCTTTACAAAGGGACAAGGCTGGGAGGGTGTTTTGGTGGCGAGGCAAAGGAGAAGAGGAGGTGCAGCGGACGCGAGGAGAAGGTTGTGACACGCCGCCCGACTGGGCCTAGCGCCGAGAGCACATGATGGCGCTGTTTGCTGCGTTTGTCTCGGCTGCCCGCCAGCTGTTGCGATCGATCGTGGTTAGTAGTTACACCTCACTACCTGCCTGGTTTGCGTGGTCTTCTCGGCCGCATTGTCATGGGACGCTGATTGAAGCGACTGTCATAGAACTGTGATCGTGAACTTGCTCGCCATGGCGTCGTCGCTGCGGGACCGGCAAGTCGGTAAGCTATGCACAGCTGGCATGCATACGTCTATAGAGCAGAGCACTAACTATCGCAGCCTCTGTCCAGAAGATTCTCAATCTCAACCATGAAGTGCAGTCCTCCGGCGATGGCCAGGAGACCAGTCTTGTGTCGCAGTCCACGCCGATTCTGAACGAGGACGGCGACCCGATATGGAAGGTGCTGGTGTTTGATAACAAGGGCCGAGACGTCATTAGCAGCGTTCTGCGAGTGAACGACCTGCGCTCCTGGGGCGTAACCATTCATCTGTATGCTTTGTATTGTCGTTGGGATTGGGACTGGATGCTGACTGAGTAGAAATATCAACTCGCCGCGATACCCTATTCCCGATGTCCCTGTTGTCTACCTCGTTGAACCGACCGCGGTGAATGCACAACTCATTACATCCGATCTCTCGCGGGGACTCTACTCTCCGGCCTATGTCAATTTCTTGTCTTCAGTGCCGCGCCAGCTGTTGGAGGATTTTGCCTCGCAGATTGCCTCGACGGGCGCGGCGGAGCACGTCGCTCAAGTGTTTGACCAGTATTTGAACTTTATTGTGGCCGAACCCGATCTGTTTAGCTTGGGTCTGGGGAACGACTCGTACTGGAAGATTAACAGTGCTCAGACTAGCGATGAGGATCTCGATGATGTGGTTGACAAAATCGTGAGCGGGCTGTTTGATGTCAGCGTTACTATGGGTATGTCCTATCTACGGATTGCTCTCTCTCTCTCTCTCTCTCTCTCTCTAACTTTGGGTTACAGGAGCCATTCCTATTATCAGATGTCCGAAAGGGGGCGCGGCAGAATTAATCTCGACCAAGCTAGACCGGAAACTACGCGATCATATACTAAACTCGAAAGATAACCTGTTCTCTGGCAACAAACGGCCAGGCGTTAACGTTCCGTCGTCACGACCGGTGATGATTATTGTCGACCGCAATGTCGATTTGGTTCCGATGCTGTCACACGGCTGGACCTACCAATCCCTGATCCAGGATGTGCTCAAGATGCACCTCAACCGCATTACTGTAGAGACGCCAGTGGACGAATCGAACCCAGCCAAGGGCACGACGAAGAAGGCATATGACCTCAACGCGACGGATTTCTTCTGGAAGCGAAATGCCAACGTGCCCTTTCCGCAAGTGGCCGAAGATATTGATGCAGAGCTTACGCGGTACAAGGACGACGCTAACGAGATCACCAAGAAGACGGGAGCATCTTCGATCGAGGACCTCCAGAATGACACGAATGCATCGGCCCACCATCTCAAAGCGGCGATTACGCTGCTGCCCGAGCTCCGCGAGCGCAAAGCGATTCTCGACATGCACATGAACATTGCCACAGCGCTTCTGCAGGGGATCAAGGACCGGCAGCTGGACAACTTCTTCCAGTTGGAAGAAAACATCAGCAAACAAAGCAAAACGCAAATGCTGGAATTGATCACCGACGCAAGCAAGGGTACGGATCCGTTGGATAAGCTGCGGTTGTTTGTGATTTGGTTCCTGACGACGGAAACCGAGCTGTCCCGGGCTGAGATGACAAAATTCGAAGAAGCCCTGCAACTGGCCGGCAACGAGGATATCAGCTCCATCGCGTACGTCAAGCGAGTGCGTGAGATCACGCGCATGACGATGATGACCAGCTCGACGGGATCGCCGCAGCAGCAATCCTCGGACCTGTTCAAGGGCTTCTCGTCGCTTTCGAACCGACTGACGGACCGCATCACGTCAGGCGCGCTGGGAGCCAACTTTGACTCGCTCATTTCGGGCGTCAAGAACTTCTTGCCTGTCAACAAGGACCTGACCCTTACCAAAATCACCGAGTCGATCATGGACCCTCAATCGGCGTCGAGCTCGGCGATTGCCAAGACAGAGAGCTACCTCTACTTTGACCCTCGCAGCGCCAATGCGCGCGGCGCCATGCCGACCTCGTCGTCGGCCCGGACGCAACAACCAGGCAGCACAGCCTCGTCAGCGGCGGTGGGAATCAATGCCAGCTTCGGGCAGCGCCGGCAGGCATTCAACGAAGCCATTGTGTTCACGGTGGGCGGCGGCAGCATGGAAGAATACGGTAATCTGCAAGAATGGGTTGAGCGCACCAACACCTCTGGGGGTAGTGTTGCTGGAGCTGGAGCGGGAGCTGGCGCTGGCAGTGTTGCGAGCAGCACGCCGACGGCCTTGACGGGCAGCCATCGTAAGAGAGTCGTCTATGGCAGCACAGAACTAATGAACGCATCGGACTTTTTGGCAGATGCGTTGGCGAGGCTGGGCAAGGAGAGTTGAAGAAACACAACCAACGAAAAGAATTCTTTGAGGATAGATGTGTAATATCTAAATACCGTTCAATTCTAATATCATGATAAATTACGTTATCTTTATTAGATATTACTCTATACCTAATCTATTTATATCTACTAATTAGTATATATATTATATATTATATATAGTCGATATTATTCTTTTTTTTCCCCCTACAACCCATACTTTTCCCTAATCGCCTCCTCTGAAAACCGCGTCGTCTTGGTCCTCAACATAGCCGCGCGCTCCTCCAGCGTCATGCGGATCTGCGCGTCGCCAATGGGGACCAGACACTTGGCCAGATACAAGTAATCCTTTTGCAGCAGCTTCACGGTTATCATGATGTAGTCGATGTTTTTGAAGATGAGCGCGCGCTCTGTTTGGTATTTGGGTTTTGCGCGGAGTAAAGCTAGAGGGTGATCGCGCCAGTGGCGGCGTGGGTTGAGGTGGTGAGAGGTGTGGTAGCCGTCGTTGTAGCAGAAGCGGTTGGACTAATACCTTTTATTAGCAGGAGGGTCTTAGAATTGGAGACGAAAAAAAAACAAAAAAAAACAAAGACGTACTGCAACGTCAATTAGGGTGATGCTGCTGCGCAAGTCGGACGTCGGGTCCTCGTCGTCGACCAGTGCGTGCTGGCCCCAGTTGCCCACCATCAAGCCAACACGCATCAGTGCAAGCGGCAGAATAAAAGCAAAGACTGTGGCACGCGCATTGACGCAGAGATAAAGCACGGCGATGGATAGGTAGCAGCTGGTATCCCAGAAAAACGCCTTCAGACCCAGGGCATACTTGCCCTTGCGGAAAAAGTACATGGGCAGCTCGATCCAGACGAGGAACATGAAGCGCAGCACATAGTGCAGAAAGTCTGGGAGAGAGTCGCGCTGGTAGCGGATGGTCGACGAGAGGTCGTCGGGTCCATTGCCCTCGACGTGGTGGTGTTTGATATGATGGTAGTAGTACGAGTTCCACGTGTGGCCCATCAGCGGGTTGGTGATGTAGGGGAACACGGTGTCGAAGGCGCGCAGGAATATGTTGCTCTTCGACAAAATCCCGCCCATGTGGATGTGCTGGTGCATCATCAGCGTGTACGTTCCGACATAGTAGCTTTGCATCAGCCAGTGCAGCACGGCGTGAGTATAAGTAAAGTGGCGGTAGAGCAAGAGGGCGGAGGGCACCGAGGTCGAAAAGTACAGGATCAGGTGGGTGAGCATCACGACATCGGTCTCGACACGCACGATCTTGCGGCCCACGGCGATGTAGGGCTGTAGGAGGTTGTCGTAGACGAGGGGAGGTAGTTTGGCGCGCAGATAGGCCAGGTCGCAGCTCACCAGGACGGTGGGCTCGAAGGAGGGGTGCGAGGGGGTGTTGAGCGCTTGCAGCTGGTCGATTGCAGCGCTGTCTTCATCTTTGCTTTTGCCATTGTCGCCGTCATGTTCGTTCTTGTCGCCATTCTGCGAGGTCGAGGTTGAAGTCGAGGGTGAAGAAGAGGCCGAGTCGATGTCGCGGTACAGATTTTGGAGCACGAGCAGGTCCGGCTCGGTCAGGTTCGGATCAACAAACGCCTGCGGGTCATGCATCGCTGTGCTACCAGGAATACTTCAAAGAAAATATTCCGGATTTTCATGAAACATTTGCAAAAACAAAATAGAGCTGGTAGCATTCCCCATCTCCACCGAGTCCACTCTCTGAGCTCTCATATGGGCTTAGCCTGAGCCTAGCTGGATCCGTGGTACTAGCTGCCCCTATTATTCTCTTAATTTCTATGACTATGATCTGGTGATTAATTATTTTTTCTTTTATTCCGGTTCAATGTGGGTTTACTCCGTATAGTATCACTTGACATGGTGTGCAAGATTATAGGACAGGCGTATACATGAAGTACTACTACATTCAGATCTATTTGTTGACTGGGTTAGCACTGATCAGTTGACACAAGACTAAATTATTGACAAACTAAGATACAAAAGTCAAAGGAAATAAAAAGTATATTATTTATGGCTGAAGTATAAAAGAGCTGCGACGAAGTGATCTATTTTTGGTCGATCGTTCTAGACTTTGCTAGACGTCCTAGTGCTGCATTCGTCCAATATTAAAATAATACATGTAATGCGTCAAGTCTGTCGTGATCTCGTACTCACTAGGGAACCCCATAAAGGACAGTAAAACATTTCTGTCATTAATTTCTTGGAATTGTCAAATCCAAGCACTGCCCGTTGACAGCTAATGGAAAGAAAAAAAAAAAAAAAAAAAAAAAAGGCGGCGGAAATGAGGGGTAACAATCTCAGAGGAGCCATCGACAATAATATCCTCAATCTCTCCCGCCGTCCCATGTCTCTCCGCTTACATACTTGTTAACCGACCTCTATCCGACTACACTTACCAAGCAGTTCCAAAATAATCGAGGTCGAAAATCCGATCACTGCTGGGCCGTCAATCCTGCCCGGTGAAAATGCGCGCGCGTCCAGGGCCTCGAGGATGAATAGCGCCACTTGATTTGCCTACTGTCAACGTTCAACCTAGAAAATATTGAAACCTTGCATATTCGCTTCTACAACAGCCCATCTTTCGCTCGCTCATTTAATATCTACCCCCATTCAACTACTCCAAGCCAGTCACTCTACTTCTCTAGAGAGGAAAAAAAAACAAAGAACCAAAAACGAAATGGACATCTCTGGCTTCGCGCGACCCCTCACCATCAACCCACAGAGCCAGCCACACAAACAAACCGTCATCCTGCTGCACGGCCGTGGCTCCAACTCGACTGAATTTGGGCCTGCTCTGCTCTTCAGGCCACTGCGTGCGCACCACAGCCGGCTGCATGTTCATGGAGGAAGGGGAAGTGGTAGTGGTAGTAGCAACAGCAATGGCAGCAGCAGCAGCAACCCCAACAACAACACCAATACCATCAACAACACCGGCAGAAGCAACACAATCAACTCGCCCGCGGCCGCGTACTATCATCGGCGCGGGTCGTCGATTACCCTGCGAGAAGCACTGCCACATGCCAAATTTATTTTTCCGACGGCCGTGAGTATGCATGCCAAAGCCCTAGATGGATGTGCCGTCAATCAGTGGTTCGACAACTGGCCGCTGGCGCCCATGGTTGCTTCATGGAACAACAACGCTGGCAGTGCTGCTGCCGACTCGGCCCAGAAAGACAATGATACCCTACCCATTGCGGGCCTGCAGCAGACCGTCCGGTTTCTGCACCACTTGATTCAGACCGAGATCGACGAGCTGGGCGGCGATGCTAGCGGGGTGGTTATCGGCGGTTTCAGCCAGGGCTCTGCAGCCAGTTTGATTGCGGCGCTGTTGTGGGAAGGTGAGAGTTTGGGCGCCTGGGTGGGCATGTCTGGCTGGTTGCCGTTTTCGCGTCAGATTCAGCAGGCTGCCGAAGAAGCAGCAGATCCGGATATGGCGCCGCAGAGAGGGGTCGATAAGCTGAAGAATATTCTTGAAATTCCCGTCTCTTCTACTGCTACTGCTGCGACTGCTTCTCCTTCTGATGAAGAGCCGAGAAGTCCAATGCCCATCGAGTATACACCGCTGTTCATGACCCACGGACTCGAAGACGACAAAGCGCCCATCATCCTCAGTCGAATGGTACGATCCTGTCTGGAAGGACTCCACCTAGACGTCCAACTTAAGGAATACGAATATGGCGAGCACGAGTGCTCCGAGGAAGCCCTCTGCGACGTGGTGGACTTTTTGTGGGACAGGCTCAGGCATTGACCGATATTATTGATTTTATGATAAAGTAATTGAGGGGTTTTTTTTGACATGCATCTTTGATATATGATACCAGAGTCAACGACTCTTAGAATGGTTGTTTTTTCTGCAACATTGAATACAATGTTTTGTCATATAAGTTGAATCAATATCAACTTAACAGCAAATTATTTGACATTTATGCCTACGAACTTGCAAAAAAAAACACAAAGATATCACATAAGATTGCATACTAGTGTAACAGACTACGTAACAAACAATAGAGAAGAGAAACTTCGTAAAGAGCAGTCCAAACGTCCAACCTAAAAAGAAAGAGAAAAAAAACCCGAAACGCCTGTGAAGATGGTATCATGTCTCATTCCATCCGTATTCGTATAGTCGTGTTAATATGACGCATTACTCGAAATAGTCGGATGGAAGCGCCGCTAGAGCTGCCACGGTGCTAATACCGCCAACCACTGCGCCAATAACCGCAGCAGTCGCGTACTTGACAATTCCACTCGATTGTCTGGTTTTCGCACGCTTGCGGCGAGACTCTTTGCGTCCACTGACTGGAGAGCTCGCTGGAACCTGTGAATCAGACACAATGATGGCATTCAGCTCAGGCCGCGGCTGAGCATCTGGAATGCTGTCCTGAGTGTTTTCCTGGCTTTCACTAAGCTTCAAATCGTCAAGATCCGATTCAAACTCATCGACCTTTCGTTTCGACGGCCCAGAGAGAGGCTCAGTGGCTTCGACAATGTCTGCAATAGAGACACCAGTCTTGGCAGGCTCGGTGGCTTTCTCATTATCCAAAGCTTGACTGCCAACAAAAGGCTGGGAAGGTCCAGCTTCGCTGTTCAGATGCCGCAGATATCCAGTGGAACGGTGTGGGTCAAAGGGGAAGGACTCGCTGGCTGGGGTAAGACGGAAGCATTCCCATGGCGCTATTCCTGTTGGCCAGCCTTCATAAAAGTTGTACTGCGGTGGTCTAGCCATTGCCTTGTCGGATGGGCTAGGAACACGTTGGATTTCGCTGTCTCGCAATTTACGTTGGTAATCCACCAACGCAGAAATATCTTGAACGGGGATGAAAGAAGGCAGGCCTTGAGCGGCTGATGCGGTGGCCGAGGCATCATCAAGAACAGAGGGTCCAGCAAAGCTAGGTTCTGGATTACCAACCGTGGCCAGATGATCGGCTGTAAAATTTGGCTCAGAAACCGTTTCTTTATGCTTTGGCAAATGTAGACCGGCTTCATTCACAATAGGGGGAGGCACGAGCAAATCAGCTTCGGGGGCTGGAGAGGTAGCTGTATGAGGAGCTTCTTCGACCTGCTCATTGTAATTCTCTTTGTCAATCTCGTTTCCATCCCCGTTGTCGCTATTGTCTTCATTATCGTCGTAAATAAACACCTGCTCATTGGCGACGCTATCTTCATATTCACTCGGTTCATCTCGTTTAGCGATCCACTCGCTGTAAGACTCGCTGATAACATCATCGTCGTCATCAAATTCGCTATCTGTTTCGTCAGAACGACGAAAATCAATGGGAAAACTGCCGGGAGGAGAGGATCGAGTAATTTGCGGATCCTGGTTGGTGGGCACAGGATCGCTCTGGGGGTCGTAGGCAGAAGACAGCTCAGCTGGGGTGGGTTTTGGCAAGTCGGACTGCTTGACCTCTGGCGATGTGCCAGGAGAAGTCAAGTCGAGAGGTCGACTAATATCAGATCCATAGCCAAAGTCTGACGAGTCAGAAGTGGGCTCAACGGGTTCTGGGGCAGGCTTCGATGGACTGTCAAGTATTTCAACATCGTCGTCGTCGTCAGGTACTGAGAAGGTGTTTTTATACACCTTTGCAGTCTCGGTAGGGATGGCATAGTCGTGCCACTTGCAGTTGAAACGGACAGCGATCGGCCTAAAGGTTTCTGCAAGAAAGACGTCAGCAGGAAAAAAAAACAGTATGACGGGGGCTGTCAACTTACGGTCGCCTCTAAGGACCTCGCTTCCAAAGGTCAAGATATCTCCGTTTTTGATAGGGATATTTGTCTTGGGCACGATCCTCGCTTCGTTCAGCAAGGTTCCGTGCATGGAGCCGTGGTCGCGAACGAATACAGTCTAGAGCAGGTCAGCTTACACAGCCCGCACATGTTGGCACCAACTTACCTGTGTTTCCAAAGAGACGCTTAGCACGGCATGATCTCGAGACATGACACGAGAATCAAACCAGGCATTGTCGTGGGCTGGCACGAGGTTCTTCGACTCTGATTTCGATGCTCTTCCGAGGGGAGCGGTGTCGTTGTTGGACGCAAATGTCAGGGATCGAAAGGGAAGCGAATCAGGGGCGTAGACGGGGGACAGGGTCACCACGACTGTGGACTCGTTAGAAATGGCCATCTGCAAAGAGCGGGGGGTTGTGGCAGCGTACCGTGTCGAGCGGCCATGGTGAATGACGATACAGTAGAGCAGCTGTCGAGAAGAGAAAGAGGACGAAAGGAGGAGACCAGAGGAGGCTGTAGATCAGGACCAGCTACCCCACCTTCTCTGGGCGATGCTCACTCAGATGAACAGCCGCAGACTTCCGTCGGTCAGAAGGGAGCGACGACCAGGCGATGGCGACTGCTGGGATGGCAGCAGAGGTTGGCGGTTAATGGACAGAGAAGTGGTTGGCAAGAGAGGGACAGGAGAAAGGAGAAGAAGGAGGAGGACGAGGAGAAGAAGAACGACGATATCAACAGGCAGACACGAGGCAGTCGGTCCGCTGGCAGTCGACGACCAATAATGATGCCGACGCCGCCTCGATGCGGGAAAGCGGGGTCAAGTGACTCACCTTGGGTTCTTTAATACTATTTACTTCTTCAGCTACTGCTCTCTATTGCATCATGTATATACCTATACCCTCTTCTCTCTACACTCTCTCCTAGTTTATGTATATCTATACGCTACGACGTCGAGACTCGTTAGCAGCTCGAGCGGGTCCGGCCGATAAGCACTGCTGCCTCGGCCTGCTTGGGCAGCTCTACCAGCATCGAGAAATAGAAACACCCGAGAAAAGAACCAGAGACATCGGACAGCATTACAGAAGCCATGCCAAACTCCAGACAAATAGATCAATATCAGCGGCGCCGTGTTCCGTGCTTGTTCCGTCCACAGGTTCATGATGACGCGATGCGCTGCGCTGCTTATCGCGCCCGCTACCGCTAATCCTGTTGGGGTTAGTGCCAGGCTATCAGCTGACGACAAACGGCTCTAGCCTAATACGGTTAGACTTGGTGCCTGGCCGATAAGATAACGGTTTGTCTCCTTCCTTGAATGTTGCCTGAATTGCTACTCCTGCTCCTGCTATCACTACCACTACCACTACCACTACTGTAATGACTCTCACTCCTTCACCGCCCCGACATACACGTTGTAGTTGTACGTCTCGCACTCGTCCGTGATCTTCAGCCCGCCATCTCCGCTCAGAATCGTTTCCCCGTTGCGGCTAACCGAGAATGACTGCGTGCCCAAGCCCATGGTGACGTTCGTCGTCACGATCCCAGCTCCAACCTCGACGCTCACCGGCTTCTCGGAGCCGCTGGTGATGGTCAATGTCGCATTATCCTTCAGCATCGTGGCCACGAAGACGGTGTCCGATAGCAGATCGCGTCCGTTGGGCGCCGGGAGCGTGTCGTTGGTGCATGTGACGTCTTTGGGCGTTGGCCGGTACCAGTACACCAATTCCTCCGTGTCGATGGTCGGGCTGGATTCGCCTGCTTTGTATGCCTGGATGTAGGGCTTGTACAGGTCGCGCCAGGCATCGTGTGGGAATCCCTTGGCCCATTCCGACGATCCGTCATCCGAGTGCGATTCCGAGTACGGTCCAATATAGTGCGACTCGCCGTAATCTAGCCAGGTCAGCCTTTTTTTTAATTGCTACTGGAAATACTTGGCTACTCACCGTTCCATGTGACAATCTCGACAAGGCTCGGCTTGAGGGTCAAGATCTGCTCCCATCGCAAGGTAGGCAGATTCTCGCAGATAAACACCCAGTTCTTGCTGTTAAAGTGGGTGAAGAACCAGGGTGAAACAGCTGCAGAAAATTAGCTTGCATGTATATCAGTGCAAGTGCATATACTAACGAGCCATGTATGTCTGGTTTCCGAGGTCAGACACGAACATGTCGTCCCATCTGGTCGTCATCGGTCCGCTAATGATGCTGTTTCCTCCATCGGTCGGCCATCCATACCATGAAAAGGCGCCATCAGCCGAGCGCTGGGTGTTCGTGGACGACTCTGCAGGGTCCTGCAAGTTTGGCAGCGCCCAAAGCGAATGGTTTGTCCCTGCTTTCACCGGACCCCAGTCGAAACTGTCGCCAACAAAGGTGCTCACGATGGCTGCATCGTTGTACTGCATCTGCGCCGGGTGGCCTGCATACGTCTGCATATACTCGGTAATGTTCGCCGTGTCCCCGTTGCTCCAGTACGCAAAGTCAAAGGAGATGAACACTTTGAAGTCGACCGCCGCTGCAGCCTTGTATGCCAGGGCCAGCTGGGTTGGCGTGTACTTGTCGATACTGGCGCAGTTGAGGGCAAACGCGTCAATGCCAATGTCCTTGGCCGTATTCATATCGGTCTCCCAGTCCGCGAGAGTGTAGTTCTCGACGATGCCAACCTATTTGTGTCAGCATGTCTGTGCCATCGAAAGGTGTTAAAGACAGACCATGAAATGCGCAAAGACATATTTGGACTCGGCCGACTGGCGCCTGGCTGACCTTGCCAACGTCGTCGCATGAGACAAAGGAAGCACAGAGGCCAGAGCGGCCGCTGCCTTGAAGAGATGTTGCAGATGCATTTTTTAACTAGGCTAACTGTCATAGACCTGAGCAAACCCAAGTAAGCCAGATAGGATTCTCTATTCTTTATAAACAACCCCAGAAAGCACAGACACAACGTCAAAAGACTCGTAAAGTTGCATCGTATTAATTTAGGTTGGCCATAACGTCTCGCCATATTTCTCGCTGGAATAGCTTCCTGTCACAGTACATAGTAGTATCATTTGACAGCCTACCTAAAAACCTCGCTGTAACGGGGCTAACGGCACTAACTAGTTTTTTGTGTCTGTCGGCTGTCCTTTCTTTCTTTTCTTTTCTAATTCGTCAAAAGTTTATTTTTAACCACCAACTGTAAATTCACTTAATTCACATGCGTACTTGAGTACCAATCAATAGCTACATTCTTTTCCTCAGGGAGGGGGGTGTGGTTGTTGTCTCGAGTTTGATCAAGTGGCCGGCTTGGGTTGCATCGGCGGTTGGGAGTAATGTGCCGGCTTCAGCTGGTTTTTGGTATGTATGTTTTTTTTGTTCTGCATGCAGCATTTGAGTTTTTTTTTTAAAAAAAATTGCATTTTCGGCATGATCTGAAAAAAAAAAAAAAGACGAAAGGTCATTCATTCACCATAGTTATATGCAATCACGTTGACAGGATCAATTAACTCTTTTCGCAAAACCCTATATCAATTGATCAGTTGACCCAACATGTATTATTACATGTATTGAGCTGACCTATGTATCACTATTATTCTTGACGTAGTAGTAGTACACTACATTTGAAACACGCTCGCTCTAATTTCATCATCTATTGCAAAAATGCAATCTTCAATAATGTGTCTTAAACAACACTGCATCTCGGAAATTCATCGGATCTACAAAACACAAATAAACCCTAAAAAATTTTAAACGACGTGTCAGCGTTACAATTTTACTGTACATGCAAAGATTTAGCTTTCTCCAACAAAAACAAAAAAAAAAGCTGGGGTTTCAAAAAAATCCGGAGGATCGACAAGGTCTAGAGGTAGCCTCGCATTAATTTTTCCTGGGGATAATAATTACAGCGAGTCTTACCTTACACTGCTACCGACAAAAGAGTATTAATTACAAGACAAACGGAATTTATAAAATAATAGTTTTTTATTGTACATATGATAAAAAAACATCTCTCCATCTACAACTCGCTTTCCAACAGTCTCATTCACCCGTGGTTGAAACCCTACACCGATACTGCCAGTCCCAAAGTAGCACGCTAAAAATGACAAGTCCAAATACACACACACTAAATGTGAGGAAGAAAGAGAAAAGAAAAGAAAAGACAATGAAGGGCTCTCTCCGGCCCTGGGAGATATGAAATTGAGTCCCTAAGGACATCAAGTATTGCACACAAATTCAACTGTTAAAACATTAAATAGGACTGGCAACGTATCAAGTGCGATATGGTTCCTCAGGTGGACGTAGATGGCAGCAATAGGAGGTTGAGTATAGTCGGAAAGACGTATCTAAAGTCGAGGGAAGGGGAGAGACAACGATTGATAATATTACTTGCAATGATCAATTTAGAATCCCGGAGGACCGCCAAAGTTGGCTCCCATCGACTGTAGGCGTTCTGCAAGCTGGGGGTACCTTTCTTGAACTTCGAGCTGGGTGCGGGTGGCCTCGGCGTAGGAAATGGCATTAACAACTTCGCCTTCTGTGCGGGCGAGCTCGGCGGCTCGTGTGAAGTATTTCAGCGCTTCGGCGACCTTGCCTTGTTGCAAGAGAAGCTGGGCCATGGTTCCAACGGCAATATCGCACTCGGGGTCAACTGTAACCACTGGTTAGTTTTTTAACTCGCGAATACCCAATAAGAAACCACTCACTGATCAGAGCCTTCTGGCAGAGGTTTTCAGCTTCCTTGGAGTCTTGCTTCCATTGGAAGATACCAAGGGCCTTGTTGATCAAAGGCAGTACATTGATGGCTGTGGGCTTAGTCTTGCTTTCCATCTCAATAGCTTTGTCGAACTTGTCGATGGCTCCCTGGAAATCTTGCTGGTCAAGGAGCAGCTCGCCATAGTAGTTGTACACATCAGGAACGTCCTCAAACTTCTTGACAGACCGCTTAAACGTAGCCATGGCCGAGGCGACAGATCCGAGCTTGTACTGGGTCACACCAAGCTGGATGTGCGAGTAAATAAAGGCAGGGTCGAGATCAATCGACTTTTGGTAGTCCTTGGCAGCTTCGGCAAATTCGCCAAGAATGAAATGAAGCTGTGCACGGTGGTAGTAAATGTCAGGGTCATCTTTGTTGTTCGTGATGGCAAGCTCAAAGTCATCAACCGCAGCGTCCTTGTTTCCTGTTTCTTGTCAGTCTGCATCTAGATATTAAAAAAAGCAAGAGAAAAATACCAAGTTCGAGGTGCAAGCTAGCGCGCTTGATGTAGCTCTGGACCAGTGACGGCTGGGACTCAATACTCTTGTTGAGGTCTTCGAGAGCGCCCAGCGCATTTCCATGCAGGTAGGCAAAGGTTGCGCGCATGTTCAGTGCATTGGCCTCATACTCGCCAAGATCGCCCAGCTCAAGAGCCTTTTCAAAGGCTTGTGCAGCCTCGTCATAGCCCTCACCAGTCTTTGTCTCCATGGCCAAATAACCCTTGCGCAGCTGTCCCTTGCCAGAGGCCTCATCCAGGTCATCAACATCGAGACCTTCAGGGATTGGCTTGGGACGGAAGCTTTGAAGGTAGTTGGTGACGAAAGTAGAACCAGGAAGCTTCTTTCCCTTGGCCTCCATTATTTCCTTGGCCTTTTTCTCTGCGACCTTCTTCAGTAGCCTTTCCAAAGATTCCCGGCTTTGTCGGTTGGTGAACTGATCAATGATGCAGCTGGCGGTGAAGTCGAGGAGAGCATCATCGTATTTCTCCAGATGCTCGTACGCAATGGCTCGGCGATTCAGAGCCTTGAGGTATTCGCTGTCCATAGCGAGGGCTGCGCTAGTATCCTCAACCACCTTCTCCCATTCGGACAAGACATTGTAGCAAGCGGCACGGTTCGAGTAGAAGATCGGGTCTGGCTTGCAAATAATGGCTTTTCCGTACAGCTCAATTGCGCGGTTGTACTCCTTCGATCCGTATGCTTTGTTACCGGCGGCCTTGAGCTTTTGCGCATAGGATTTCCTGGTCTGCAAAGACATCAGCAACTGCAACCTCCAATTGATCGGTTTGTAACGCGTACCTCTTCTGACAAAGAATCAACTGTTGTCTCATCTACCTCTGGGAGTTCCTCGGGCTCTTCGATCGTGACTTTCTTGTCTGTAAGCGATGTTAGATGAACGGGGCGCGACAAAAAAGGGCGAAAAAAAATCAAACTTACCTTCCGCGGCAGGCTTCTCTTGCTGCACCTTCTTCTCCTCTTCGGCCTTCTTCTTTTCTTTTCGCCTCTCTTTCTTGCTCTTCCTTGGGGCAGAAGGCTCTTGCGAGCTAGTGGAAAGGTAATACACTGTTCCACCAGTCACGACCACGGCGATACCAGCAACCGTGTAGACAACAGCCTTGTTCTCCGAGACCCAATTCGAGATGCGGTCCCAGACCGACGACGAAGAGGATGCCGAGAGGGAAGATGTGTCGATGACAACGTTCTGCGCGGGCGTCATTGCGGGAAATGTATTGTTGGCCATGTTGATGGATGATGTGGAATTTTTCGGCCCAAGCTATGACCGGGGGAAAACGAGAAATACAAGGGAAAATATAATTAATTAAAAAAGGCTAATTTCCAGAGGAAAACACAATGGAATAAGAAAAAGGATGGCGATAATCAGCCAGGACGGGCGTGGTGTTACAAAGGACAGCTCGGGGATGATGCTTGGAACTGAAAAGTTGTCGCATCCGCGACCCGCTCCAGCACGCGCGCCTTATTGGCCCGTGGCAGCTCCACCAACAAGCTGACTGATCCGACCAGTCACGGGATTTTTGTTTCACGACATTCAACAATTACCTTTCTCCTCGTGTTTTATCGAGGCTGAATTTGGTATATACTTACAGTCCACAGACTGTGAGCTGGTCAGTAATCCAGAGCTGGCTTGAGACGCCATCGTCATTTCAAATCTACGGGACAGAGCGTGTTTTGGACACAATTGCAAACAGTTCACCCAAGAACATTTGATAACACTTGCAGATACTAACTATGACTTCTAACCACAATCTTCCAGCCGATGCCCCCGAGTTCCAGATAATATCATCTCTTCGATTCGATCCTGACCTGCCCAATGCTGTCACGCAATACTCTGACCAGCGGTATCCTGAGCCCCGTGACTCGCCCTACTACCTCCTCAAATATCACCGAGACCGCCTCTTGAAAGCTGCGATTGAATTCAAGTGGGAAAAGGCAATTGAATTTCTCCAAAAAGACCTAGAATGTTTTACTCGGGTCCTGGACACCTTTATACCTGATCGCCACAAAGCTTGGAGATTGCGGATTGTGGTCGATATTGAGGGCTGCTGTTCAATTGATGTCCATCCTGCGGCCACATGGCCTCTCCAATGCATGTTTCTACCCGCCTCGTTCGATATCCACACATCCTTGAGCCCGACGTTCCCGTGGCAGCTCTTCGTTGACTCACAAGGGACGGACCCGTCCCCCTTCACAACGCACAAGACTACGTCCCGTAATCACTACAATGCGGCGAGGGATCGCGCTGGTATTACCTCTCCGATGGACCCTAAAGAGGTGCTACTAGTCAACACTCGGGGTGAGATCATGGAAGGGAGCATTACAACTGTGTACTTTAGAGAACGTCATGGTGGTGAAAATACTTCTCAATGGGTCACGCCTTCTCTGGATAGTGGTGGTATGGTCAGCGCGAGCAGAGCATTTGCTCTTGACCAAGGCTTTTGCACTGAGCGTGTCATTCGAATAGAGGATCTTGTCGATGGTGAACAGTGCTTCTTGAGTAATGCAGTGAGGGGGTTCATCCCTGCTGTGCTCAATTTGCAAGGCCGTTAGTGCTGCAGCATTCAGGAGCCTATGAGTCAGTAACGATGGTATTATACCTTGTCGTCCACGTTGGCGATTTTTAATTGGCCAATTTAGTATGTAAATTTCAAACCCAATAAATTTAGAGACCAATTGATACGATTCTGGAGCCGAATTCAATTGTACATCTCTGCCAAAACCAACATAAACCTAACTACATAGACCTAAAGGTCATGTAGACACTAGATATTGAGCACGTAAAAATTCTATACACATAAATATTCCAGCAAGACACGAATTGGCTTGGAAGCATTTCGAATCCAAATGTCTTGGCAGCAACGTGACTAGTGGGCTAAAACCCCGCATTTACCGTTCTTGGCACTTCTTGCAACCCAGGAACCAATAGGAAGCCGTCGGGATAACCCACAACCGCGACTTGGCACTAGTCCTAAAAAGGAGAAACATAGCATGAGCCCAGCGCAGCGTTTTTTGCCTTCCGGCATCATCCCCCTTCATCATCCTCCACACCATCCGCAACACTTCAACTGTCTACACTTATACGCCCTATTCTGCTTTTGCCTGCAGAACCGATTGTAATGCAGTGAAATTGGCATTGGTCTTTTGAAGTCCACTGCTGCCACTACGAAGACGAAGAAGGAGAAGAAGAAGAAAACCCCCCCCGAAACAAGATGAAATTCTTCGAAATCAACTCCACCTATGACTATTCCTTCCCCGCCGTATCGCTTGCCTTTTTCCTCCGATATCCGAATCCATATTCCAGACATGTCCTGACTTCTGATGTCATTGATCGCTATGTCGACCCGGACACCAAACGACTGCACACGACACGCCTCCATTTGAAAAAATCCAAGATCCCATCTGCGCTGCTGAAGCTACTACCAAAGGGAATCGGTGGAAGCGAAAGCTCGGGACAGTCTTTTATTCTCGAGAAGACGGTCGTAGACGTTGGGGAGGGATGGATGACGACCGAGTCGCGGAACATGGAGTGGACTGGCATCCTCAGTGTTGTCGAAAGGCAACTGTATCAGCGCGAAAATGGCGGCACCGGAAACACCATTGAAACGCCAGCCGAGGGCGAGAAGGTCAATGTGCGGACAACAGTCACCTTCAAATCTCGATTGGGGCAAGGGAAATTACTCAACCGTGCCCGCAAGGCTGCTGAAGAGATGTCATCCAGCTCCGAGTCCGATGAGGACGCACCGAAGAAAGGATTTTTCTCCTCACTATCAACTGCCGGTATCCAGCGGACCATAGAGCTCATCGGAGTCACTCGCACCCGAGACGCCGTTCTCCGCAGCAAAGAAGGCATGAACATTGTTCTAGAGAGACTTCGAAACGGCGGCATCGTTGGCGTTCTCGAGGGCATGCGCAGAGACCGTGAAGGCATTCCTGCCACTCTCATGGGTGGACGTCCCATGCAGGCTGAGAGTACCAGCACATGGCGGAACGCTTGGCTACAGGGCACCAACAACAGTCTTAACAAAGGATACGTGGAAGACGATGACGACTAAACAAACCCCACCGATCCAATCATCAAAACCGAAAAACTCTATCACAGAACCATCTCGTCTCTTTTGTTATTTTCTAGCACCATTGAATCATCTCAGCGAGGCGTTACCGGAGTATCATTATCGAATTTCTTTTTCCTATTCATTTCTTGGAGAGTCTTGGTTAAAAATCCCTGAATCTCTGTGTTACAAACCCAATTTTCAGAATTCTGCGACTATATCTCCTGCGTGTTCGTGCGTGGCGGATGGAAAGAGCAACCTACAGTTGGAAAGCAAAGTCAGGAAAACTATGTATGAATATCATGAACTCTTGAAAACGAAGAGTAAGGAAGAGGAACCGAAAGCATTTACAATCCCAATTCGACCCGGTTTGGAGCGGAGGGCATTTATGTATCTATCAAGGAATGTGAGCAAACAGCAACAACAAAGTGCTGGTGTGTATAATTAAGGTTGGGTCGAATGTGATCAACTTGAATCCTACAAACCAATTTCATTCAAGGTCTCAAAGTTCCCACCCAGTGTGAGACAAGAGGAGGAGGAGGAGAAAAGATATCTCTCAGAGATGCGAATGGCTTGGTTTCTAGAATAGTCATGGAACCTAAATCTCAAATATTTGAAGAAAAAACAATGTTCTTTTCAAATCAATCAACTTCATTCCTTGTTGATCCTATGCTTCTCATCACAGAGCTACTCTCGTCGTCCATGTCGAGATCCATAAAACTTGGATCTTCTTCGTCTTAACTCCAGGCTAACTAAGCGAGGGTGACATGGATTTGACCCTCAGACAGTAATGGGTATGGATTATCACTAGAGCAACCCTTTTTAGGGATTTCAAACACCTTGCTCTAATATGTGAATATAACTTTAAATCTTCAAGTCCAGACTGGATTAAATACTTTGAATTCTGCTATTTTAAAGTGTTAATAGACTACTACCAATTGCTCCAAAAGGACCAATCTATGTCAGGAAGCACTGATTCAAAGTTCGCATCCATTTGGTCAAATTCCATTCCTCCTGTGTGCAACACCTAAATCGTGATTTACATAATATCTCCTGATTCGGGTCTTTGCTGATTACCTGCTGTTCCTGTCTGAGAGGCTGATCTTTGAACCAGCAAATTCTCTAGAGTGGTGAGGAAAGCAGGTTGTTCAGGCTGAGGCTTATGGGGATTATTCGTCTCTCGCTCGATTTCGTGCTCTTTCCAAGCTGCGAGTACCATCTCTGCTGCTCGTAGTTTTCTGGGGGTTTCAGAAGAGTCTGTGGGATTTGTGTCATGAAAATATAATTCACTGAGCAATTCCCATGTCCACTGTTTCTGGCCCGGGGTATATGTCGGATAGTCGGTACAGGCTTACTCCAATTAAAGAATCCAATGATATAATTACTCTGTGTATCAATTGATGTGTCCATAAGCCCTCTTCAACTAACCTTTTCTCACCCGAAACCGCGTGGCTCGCCTACTAGATCTGGAATGTGGTACTGTGTCTCTTCTTCCAGTGATTTTTTTTAAAAAAAAGAAAAGAAGAACTGTTTAGTATTGAGTATATACTAAAATTGAGAAAAAAAAGTATCGTGGTCAGTATGGGTCTTGATCCCATGGCCTTGACGTAACAGTTATGTTTTTTTCACACAATATATTAGCATCACGATCTAACCAACTGATCTAACCGACCATGGTTAGACAAATTTGCCATATATTGCTTTATATTCGAATATAAACAGAAAGAAGAAGAAAAATTAGTTCAGTAATCAATATTAAAATTCGCCATCTTTCTAATCCAGTTCGCAGGTTCAAAGTTGAACTCTTGATGTTGGGCCTCGCTTGTAACCGCCACCAAATTACCAGTATAGTAACCCCAAGGATTAAGAATTAAGGAATCGATTTTTGCACGGGGCCCCAATACCTTGTCAGTTTATATGAGACTATGGTCAAAAAGTCTATTATTCCTTAGTCTAAATTGTGTAGTGACAAAAACTACCCAAATCAACATTTAGTATTAAATACAACAACCGGGCGCTATTTATTAAATCTCTACCAATATAGACAATCAAATAAAGGTTATAAGTCTATGTCTGCCCCCTGCCAGCGAAAGAGATCAAAAGGGAACTACTCAAAGTCCCAATCAGCCTTCGATAGTCCCCATTCTTCACACAGAACTCCAAGCCATTTTGACATCGAGACAAGCTCGATGCTACCATCCTCAGATGCAAGCGGTACAAGCTTCTTACAACTCTGGATATACCGCTCCATAGTCCATACCCCCCCATTCCACCAGTCGTGAGATTTGTTGCATACAAGAACCGTAATCTCCGTCTCCGTTGATCGCAATTTATCCAAACAGGCATCGCAGAGATCCAGGTTGTAACACCTCTTGCACGTGTTAAGCGAGGTTTCGTCATCCCACTCCGCGTTACAGTTATCGCAAATAGAGCTTTCGTTGCCCATGTGGTCGAGATAGCCGAGAATATCCAAAATTTCCTTGTAGCGTGAAACATTTTCACTATCCCCATCTGTCGCCCCGAACAGCCTCTTAACTTCACCCAACACCTTGCGACGATTTCGTTTCGGGTCATCACTGTCTAGGCAGTTGCTTTGGTAAAAGTCAAGGATGTTTTGTGACGCTTCGTCCAACCCCCCATCCTTGGATGCCAAAAATGTTTGCAACACTTCTCCGTCAAATTTCAACCTGGGAGCCAGCAGATTTGCTTTACGGGCATTATCAAAATCTCCAGTCTGATTTAGAATACGAGATAGCTTGAAAAATCCCCAGGCATCATTACTAATGTCGTCATCACACAAAATGTTGAATGCTTCGACCATTTCGGATCTCAACAAATCCCGTGCTTCACTCCGCTGTCCACACGATGTGTAATGCGAGGCAACAACATATTTCGTGTTTGATGATATCCAATCACTTTTGAAGACGCTGAGAGGGACCTCTTCTTGTTGTTCGAAATAAGCCAAGCTAAGGTAGCCGACGGCCTGTCTCTCGACAAGCTGGAGTCGCTCTAGATCGGCCTCCGTCTCCTTAAAAATTTGATGCAGTGTGACCAGACATTCACGCCAATGGCCTACCGCTCTCCTCAATTCTTCCCTAGAACCCTTTTCACGACAATGATAGGCGAAGATACCCAAGTTCAAAAGCAGGATTGGAAGAAGTTCCTGTTTTCCCTCCTCACGTGCATTCTTGATCGCGGCCTCTATCTCGCCCTCCACCACAGGCCACCACCCCGAGGACATCGAAGCAAGCAATATGATAGCCATGAAAAATTGGAGGCTGCCTGTACCCCAGTCATTAGTTGTAAATTTCAGTAACTCAGAAAGAGACGTTGATTCCGAATCAGATATCTTCTCGGTCACAATCCTGTGGATGATGAGTTGCGCCTCCTCGCCCTTGCCCGCATGGATATATCGTTTGCACATGACATAAATGATCTCTATGACGTTTGTATCTTGCTCTAGCGCTTTTTTGTAGTAGCCTATCGCCGTGTCTGAATCGGTCGACCATCCACCCAGATTTTTGTAGACATCACACAGCTTTTCCTTATCGACGGGATCCTCGGCTTGGAGAATGCTAGCCGCCTTTTAAAAACCACGATTAGATGAGAAATATACCCTCTAGACAAGGATAACCAACTTACCTGGATATAGAGCTCAATGGCGGCGGGAAAATCGTAGCTACGAGCAAATGTTGTACCCATCCTAGTGCACCAAATGTAATCCACTTCGGTCACTTTTAGAATTTGTTTGCACCATTCTTCGGCTTTTCTAATCATCGTAGTCGTATTTCCTTTAGATGTTGCTTCATCTTCTTCGGCATCATCATCGCTTTGGTCCTCGTCTATTTCAGACGCTGATTTATTGTCACCTTCCTCTTCGAGGTTCTCGCTTGCCTCTTCGGGAAGTGATTCTGTGACGCCCTATAACAAAAAAGGTTAAAACAAGAACTCTGTTTAACTGGCAAAAATTCTCACCATCTCGAGAAAGCCGTTAATCCATGTGTATGCATCCCACGGATCCCAGTCAGTATCTTGTAGCCAGTGTCGTGCAATAGTCGTCATAATCGGAGTCAGCAAAGCCTGATTCCGATCTGTCTCGTTCTTGAGTCGTGCTAGCCAACTCTTTCCAAGAGACCCCAGATGGCTAGTTGCCTTTGGATCGTCCAGCCATTTCCAAAAGATGGCGATATCTTCACTGTTGCGGTACCACTGGGTCCACCCACGGAAGTCCCAGCTCTTTTCAATCCAGTCTCCTGCCGAGAATATTTCGGTAATACATGACCCAATATATTGTTTATCTTTCTCCTGAAGCTCGTCGAAACCGGTTGCTTCATATAAGGAGTCGAGGTGGCTGGGAATATACGCCATCAAATAATACCCGATGTCTTTTGCTCTGTCGTCTACCGACGGTTGGCAGAAGAAATCAAATGCTCGCTTGATAATCTCAAAGTGAGCATCAACAACATATAACTGAATTTTGGCTGGGATCGTGTCATAAAATTGTGATCCGGATTTGAATGTGAATCCCTCAAGAAAGGAGTGGTGATTCAAATCCCAGAAGAAGCGCTGTGCTGCCTTGACACTCGCGTTTGAGATGGTGATGGTTGCTGTGATCTTCGGATCGTCGGCAGACTCCCTTTGTTTGTCTCTATTAGCAACAACATGGCTCTCGACGAGATCCTTGATAGCGAGTCGTTCCCCTCCATATACCAAGTTAAATAGTTTCGAGTATTTGCTCGTGAACTTTTGTAGGAGCGGTTGGAGGGGCACGGTTTTGAAGCGAAGAAATAGAGCAGCTGTGAGCTCCTTGAAGCTAAAGAATACGGCTCCGGCAACGACCCAGATGAGGAGCTCGTTGACCTCGTCGATCTCTCTCGGCTTCAATATAGCTTCAAGAGCTTCAATGTCCGATCTCACCAATTCCTCCAGACCGGCATTGGACTCTTGTAAAATTCGGTTAAGTTCCTCCTCTGTACCACTGGAGGTGCTTATATCTTTAACCTTTTCTAGGTCCTGTCGAACAGTAAAGTAGCTGTTATTTGATCTCTCCAGGAGTCGTTCCTCAACAGTGTTCTTCAATCTCTTTGAGTCTTCATCCTCTCCCTGGAAAAGATCCATATTCTGTAGTTCTTTTTCAATAAACAAGCTTATGTCGTCTTTGTTATACTGTGTGATATCAATGGTGGGAATTTCCGTCACGTCGAGGTTTCCTGATTGAAATGCATCGGGCTCCCCAGTGACAAGAATTCGAAGGCGTATGTCCTTCTCTTCTTCGTCGGAATCGATGACTGGCCGGTGTTTAATTGCCCGAATCAGCCTATCGAGCTCTGGGCCATCCAAGCTCCCAATCGAGTCCAAAATAATGTAATGGGTCGTGTTCTTCGCCGGGGAGTCAAATCCCAAGGTCTTCCAAAGGTCACTGCACTCAGCTGTATCCCTTAGCTTTTCATCCTTTTCCCCACAAATGGCAGCCACATTCTTTGCATAGACAGAATCCTGCTCTGCTAATTGTGCGCAAATGATCTTGACTGCCGTCTCTGGTCGGCGTTTGTTTTCTTTTGCAGCAAGGGAAAAGGAGTAGTAGCCAACCAAGCTCCGTTCAGCCTTGGATGTCAAGTTTCCAGATTTTATTTCCTTGATTTGATAGCAGATCGCAGAGACCAAGTGTGATTTTCCTGTTCCTGGATCTCCAGTCAGTAAAAGCAGGTTTCCGGAACTAGTTCCGTCGATCCATTGTCTATACTGATCGAGGCTGCTTAGCCAGTTTCCGCTATCCTCAATCGAATTTTTCCAAATATTCTCGCGCTCGTCAATTACCCTGCCTATTTGATCGTCTTTTAGCCCAAGTTTGGTTTTAATGGTAGTTAAATGCTTCTTTCGAGTCTCATCTAAAGTTCGCTTTTGATCGGTCTCCACCAGGCTGGAAACATCTGTCTTGATCGCTTTTGCATCCGTCCCAATTTCAACAGTCGTCGTTTTAATGAAGGCCACATACTGTTTTGTGTCGAGAGCAGCCTCCAAGGTGAGAGTCGCCTGAGTGTCGAACTGTCGCTGGGTGAGTGTTTTGAAATTCTCCAGCTCTGTCTGGACAGAACGGTCATCTAGCAACACTCTCTTTGCATTACGTTTCAAACTCTTCCATCGGTCTTCCTTTTGAATATTTATGCAGTTTGCACAAATATCCACAAAGCTCACCATCACCTCGTAGATGGAGGATCGCAAGAGCTCGTCAATCCCCGTGTTTTCATCCATGCGCTGATAGATTCGGAATTGGGCGATCGCCGGGCCGACTTCTTCAAAAATTGCATTTATTTCGCCATGAAAATCGTGAATCTTCTTCGGGATATCGAGAAGAAAAGACAACGCTTTGAAACAGATAGGAGCAGGAGCGAACACCTACATAATTTAACACTTGAGAAAGATAAGTAGTTTTTTTTTGAAGGCCCTTACCCCGGAGACACCGTCTGCCGCCATGCCGCCCAAAAGCTGGATGCATGATATTATCTTCAGTCCCATGTCTTTGGCTTTCGCCGTCCGCTCATCGCCTGCTTGCTGGCCATAATGCAAGTCGAGGGCCTTTCGCAGATCCTCTGGAGATTTAGATACAGAGGAACCGAGCATGTAGCCAGTGCGTTCTTGGAATCGGAAGATTGCATTCTTCCAAATCTCCTTGACCGACGTGGGCACGTTGTCGCTGGGCCCTAGAGTCATGTTTGCGCGCTGGAAGTTTGAATGTTGATGGGAGGGGTAAGAAGTGCTAAGCCTCTTCGCTTTTATTTACCATCAGCTTCCTAATTTAAGACCAGTCCCTAAACGGTCCAAATCCTTCACGCTTCGGCTGTGTCTGTGCAGCGGCTGAACTATTTTTAAACATATAACTGTTTGTATTAATTACATAGATTTTTTATAAAAACATAGAAAAATAGGGTACTTCCTAGCATCTAAGAAATAATCAACTTTATATACGAATTAATTAAATTTTCATGTTGACACTAAGTAAAAACATTTGTTTATTCCTTGTTACTCTTTGATATAGTTGGCAACTATTGTCCCTCGCTTCAGGATAACTCATATCTTTAATGAAAGAAAGACTATTAATAATACTCAGAATTGGCAGATATCTAAAAGTATGTGTATCCATTTTTTAAAGACATGATAAAGCCCTAAACATTAAACTATATTTCCCGTCCTGTTACATACAAACGAAAAAATATTTTTTTTATTCTCATACTACTTCCACCGCAGTCAAGCACTTTAGGCCGAAAGAATAGCCTTCAATGTCTCAATCTGCTCGCGGACTGCTCGCTTGCTGGTGCCACCAATTGCATCCTTCAGCTCAACAGCGCGTTCATAGTCGAGACATTCCTGCACATCGGATCCGAATCGGCTGTCGATTGCCTGCAGCTGCTCAAGCGAGAGCGTGTCCATGGGGACATTGGTGTTCTCTGCCAAAGCAACAACACGGCCGGAAATATGGTGACCCTCTCGGAACGGAACGCCCTTGCGCACAAGATAGTCAGCAAACTCGGTGGCGAGCATTTCAGGAGCCAGAGCAGCCTTCATCTTCTCGGGATTCACAGTCAATGTGGAGAGAACACCGGTGGCGATCTGGATGCTGTCACCGACGGTCTTGGTGTGATCGAGAAGCGGCTCAACACTCTCTTGAAGGTCCTTGTTGTACGTCGTCGGGAGTCCCTTGATAGTCATCATGAGACCGGCCATTTGACCAAAGGCACGTCCGGCCTTGCCACGAAGAAGCTCGAGACTGTCTGCATTCTTCTTCTGCGGCATGAGCGATGAGCCCGTGGAGTAGGCGTCGGCTAACCGGATAAAGCCGAACTCGAGACTGCTGTAGATGATGAGGTCCTCGGCCCATCGAGAGATCTTCAGCATGAACGAACTGCCCCATTGCATTGTTTCCATGGCAAAGTCACGGTCGGCGACAGTGTTCATGGAGTTGGTCGTGAGACCGTCAAAGCCTAGCTCCTTGGCCATGCCTTCGCGGTCAATGTGAAAAGGGTTTCCAGCAAGCGCACCGGTTCCAAGAGGACACTTGTTGACTCGGTTGATGACTTCTCGCAATCGCTCCAGTTCTGACGCAAAGGCGACGGCATGCGATAGCAGCCAGTGAGACCATCGGACGGGCTGGGCCTTTTGCAAGTGTGTGTATCCGGGCATCAGGTACTCAATGTCCTGCTCTGCACGAGCTATCGAGACTTTGATGAGATCTGACAAGAAGCCATCCAGCGTGCGCAGCTCGTCTCGCAACCACAGTCGCATATCCGTAGCAATCTGCTCGTTTCGCGAACGGCCCGTGTGCAGTTTTCCACCAATGTCTTTGCCAATGATCTCACCCAGTCGGCGCTCATTCGCAGTGTGAATATCCTCGTCATCTGGCTTGGCGGCGAACGAGTCGGTGCTCCATTCTTGAGTAATCTGCTGGAAGCCGCGCTCGATTTCCGACAGTTCGTGCTGGGTCAGAATGCCGCCGCGGGCGTTGGCGCGCGCAAAGGCGAGGGAACCGGCAATGTCTTGTTTCCAGAAAATGCGGTCATAGGGCAGCGATTCATTGTATTTGACCATAAGTGGATCGAGTCCCTCTTCACGAAACAGTATATGTTAGCCCTCTGTGCATGAAGGGTTGCCAATTATTAGAGTTGATACCAGTGAAACGACCTCCCCACAACATATTCTCGGCCACTTTGGGATTGCTCATTTTGGCAGCTTATAGGATAATAATTGAGTGTTTTCGACAGCTATTTGCGAGTTGGGGGGGAAAAGTCTGGACGGAGAGATGATAAGAAGAACGGTCGATGACTCAATTATTTTTTTGGGAGCGGAATCGGAGCTGAGAACACGCTAGGCCGCTTTCGGCAAATCAATATCAAACATCCAAATGCACTATTGAATTTTATCCTCAGCAGAAGACTTCCTCAAATTTCATGAAATGTAGTATCTACACTGGAAATGCTGCTCCATCTCCTCGGGGATCGCTCCCCGCACTATACACAGTCTTTCCGTGAGCATCATCAACATGAGCACGGATAACCTGACCTCGACCAAAAATCTCTCTCTTGCCCCAATCACCTTCGACTACATGTACTCTGTGTCCTAAATTCCGCAGACCTTCTACCACATGAGTTGGAATTCCCTCCTCCAAAGATACCGTATCTGATGGATCAAAGTCGTCTAGCTGTGTTTCGCCTGGCTGCGGCGGCAATGAACTGCCGACGCAGATTCTAGGCGCGTCGAGCGCAGATTGGGGAGTCATTTGAAATAGCAATTGGTTGAGCAATACCTGGACATGGCCTTGCGGCTGCATAAACCCGCCCATTACTCCATATACCGAGTGCAATAAGTGCTCACCGTTTTCGCCTGATGTAGTAGTTAATGCCGGAATGATAGTGTGGTATGGTCTTTTCCTGGGCGCTACAGCATTTGGATGATCGGGATTGAGTGAAAAACTGGCGCCTCTGCCTTGTAGAATAAATCCAGTGTTCTCTGGTATTATACAACTCCCAAAGTTTCCGTAAAGACTGTTGATGAATGAGATGCCATTTCCATATCGGTCAGTCACTGCGAAATATGCAGTATCACAAGAATTGTACGCTGGGCTCAGTCGTAAAGGTTTGAGATTGGATGCTCTTTTGTTGTCTGAGAAGAGATCTGCTCTTGATGAAAGGTATGCATCTGACAAAAGCTCTGCTGGGACCGCAGTATGGTCGGGATCGGTGACCCACCATTTCGCATCAGCAAAGGCGATACGGAAGCTTTCGATCAATGCATGTAGATACCGGACACTGTTGTGGTCTGAAACCGAATTAAATGGCTCCAGTTGTCCAGTGCGTCTAAGGCTCTGCAGAATCCCCAATGCCATCAGAGCAACGATTCCTTGACCATTTGGCGGGTGTTCCCATAGACGAATTTCTTCTGGCAAGATACCAGAGCTTGGCTGCTGTAAAAGTTGAGTATTTATTGTGAGAGACAATGCTTCCACGTCTTGAGACCCAGTCTCTAGATGATGTCTCAAGTCCTCGTGACTAAGAAAACCGCCTCGAGATTGAACGGCCTCCACAATCGAATCTGCAATGCGTCCTTGATAGAAGCCACGTTTACCGTCTTTTGCGAGAAGTCTGAATGTTTCTGCTAGGTGTGGGCTTTTAATTATTTCGCCCGTCCGTGGGGCGCGAAAGCCATCCTTCTCAGGTATGAGATAGTCTCGAGCTGCAGACAGGCTGTTTCCTGTGAGTATTTTGGTCTCGCTTGTTTGCCACTAGAAATCATGGGCCTTAGAAAATTCTTTAAAAAAACATATTTAGGGAAAATATACCATCCAAGAAGAAATTTCAGACACAGGATATCCTTCTTCCGCCAGTTCAATCGCCGGCTGCAGAATCTCTGCCATGGACAGCCTACCACTGCCAAATCTTTCGACTGTATCAACCCATCCAGCAGCTGCTCCGGGGACAGTGACTGCGCAGGAATCCGTAATTGGGATTGTTCCGTCTACTGTATCTGGTAGAACCCCTAATTTGCGACGTACTGCATCCAACGTGATACTACCGGGTGACCTACCGGACCCATTCATAGCATGGACTTGACGCGACTCCGCATCATAGTACAGACAGAACATATCACCCCCGATTCCAGTAGACCCCGGTTCTGTGACATTCAAAGCAGCGGCTGCCTGTGTCAGAAGGAGGTAAAGCGATGAGTTTAGAATAACGAACCTACAGCAACCGCGGCGTCCTTTTCCTTGTCAGCTACTCTCCGTCGCACGAATCAGGGAACTCTATCATACCGCAGCATTTCCACCATTTCGTAATATTTTCTGTCCGGCAGCAGTAGCCAGTGGCTGTGTGCAAGCGACGATTCCATGAAGACTGTGGACAACACTTCTTCGGCTGGGGAATGACGAGGCACGGTAGGCAGACATCCTCCTACAATTGAGCAGTGCTTTTATATATAAAGGACACGAAGAGTATCTTCCAAAGGAAAGAGAGTGAGAAAGAAACATGTTGTGTTGTGATGTGCATATCTGGGGAAGCGGGGGCGCCGGAGTTGGGTCTTGCCTCCGCGGGCACCACCTCGTGCTCTTTGTTGTGTCGCGTACAGTCATCACCAGAGTTAACCTTTGCATAAATGATCTTGTCAAATTATCATCGAAATCATGAGCGACTCATCTGGCCAACCTGAAAAAATTCGAGGTATGCCACAGGAAACTAGGAAATACGCGAGACTTGGATGAAGAGTAGGGGTCACAGCAATCCCAATGACTTTCTCGTTCGATGTCATGGGTATATATCCATTCCAGCCCTACAGTTTAAAGCATACTAATCCTCCCAGGGTAGTCGCTAGAGAAAAACTTCATCTGTACCAACATTAAACGCACGAAACCGATTTCTATTGCTTTGGCGATGCGATTCGATAACAGCCTAGAGGTATCCTGAGTTAAATATCAAACACCAATTCGTCTCGAATTCGTCTCGATTAGCTGGTTATTCATTATTATTTAAATCCACGATATCACTACGGCGTGAAACCCATCGTCGAGAAACAGATAAGCAGGGTTGGTATACCGTTAGCTACCTAGCTGAAGGCCATTATTATTGAAGCAAAAAAGAAGGCCATCTCAGATCGATACGAGCAGCAATACTATTTCGAACTATAGGCTAGAATTTGCACAATATCATTGGACCTGTGGTGTGCATACTGCGCTAACATAAGAAACCTAAAACTGCCAGATGATGTTGAAGGCAGAATTTTCATAAAATGACTTCATACCCAACCGTCATGGATTCTCGACGTTCACAAACTCGCTGGGGTGAGGCTAGCCCTCTCATCAATTGGTTGGAACAAAGCCAAGGACAGAAATAAGATTGACCCTACTGGCGCGAATTCCGACTTCGAGTTTCGCGTTGATCCTCAGGTTCTCCAAAACCTCGGCCACAACCAGAGGAGGCAACTTGACATTTTTCATCTTCTCTTCAAGCGCAGTAGAGACTGTACTATGGGTCCTAGAAAATCCTTTCTCAGTGCACAAATCGATCGTGTGGAGCACACGAGGTGTTTGAAAGGTTTCATGCTCCAGAACCCGTTTGTCGTCCCAAAAGACATACCCATAACTTCTAAGCTGCTTGTTTACTCTGGCCATGACAACAGGTGTTCTATCGCCAAATGCCAAAGACCACCCAATGGTATGTTCTCTCAGCTCTGGCTTTCCGTCGCGCTCGATGCATGTTCTTGGTAATTTGATGGGATCCCTTGTGCCAAACAGAGGCGGTGGCAACTGGTTTGGATGTGGGGATGCTAGAATCATACTCAAGTGCGGATCCACGACCATTTCGAATACATTGCGGATCCCTCTCGAAGCAAAGTAGTGGCAGCGCCATCCCCGCTCATAACTGCCTTGGAGAGTCTGAACACCTCCTATTTTGAACTGCTTCGACCAGTATGACGCGTCTATTTCCTCAGGGGAAAGCAGTTTGGTGTCTGCTTTAGCTAGAAGGTAATCTTGCTTTAGCTCAAGCAGTGAAACGACACAGTCCTCTAGTCTTTCAAAGACCTCGCCGACAGTATCCTGCATAAACTGGTCCACGCAGCCTATTTCTTCAATCTCCCAAGGCTTAAACTGGTCGATAAAGGTTTCTGCAGATTGTGATGCTCGCAAACCACGCACAGGCGTGTCCACGTACATCCAGCATGGCAGCAGACTGACATAGATTTCATGTCTGCAAAAGGCCCTCATGATGCGCTGTTGCTCCAAGTAAGACAAAGGTACTGCTTTCGAGGAAGCTCCTAGTCTTTCGGCTTGATTTAGACGGTTCAGAGTCTTGGAAGCGTAGTAGTAGACGGAGGCATGAAAGAACTGTGCGGTGGTCAAAAGCTTGTCGATGTGAAAGTCTTGAGTAAGTTCGAAAAGGCTTTGTTGTTTGCCTTCCAATGCATCTTCGAGAAAACCCAGGCATTCTAGCTGGAATCTAATGCTTGCATCGTTGCCACTGAATGGCGGGCGGTATACGTCTACCATGTGTTGCGCATAAACCGCCAAGCAGAAATCGGCTTCCACTTCAGGGGTTGCAATGTTGTGTAGTATCTGGAACTTTATGCTGCCCTTGTTGGAATTGAATATCTTGTACCAGACCTTAAACGCCAATATCAGGCTGGAGAGGTCCTGGGGACAAGAGAGATCCTTCAGAATAAGCAGACACAGCTCTGCTGGTAGAGATGTGATGCCTGTAGGCATTGTTATTTACACTGGCAAATGGTAGATACCATACCTTGGTTGTGGGTGACGATTTAGGGATAAGTTGTGTAAGTTGTGTGGGATTGTTAAGGTATTCTTTGTGTGCAGTGTTTAGCGAGGGCAGAAAAGAAGAGCAAATAATATGAGAAATGGTATTCACAGTCATAGTCACGGGACCTTGTTGACAACCAATAATTTGTGATTGTTTGATAACTTTCTTTGTTACTTTAAGTTAAAGAATTAATGTCTTTAAAGGCATACTAAAAGCTTTTTCCCTTTCACTTATACAATGTTTTGTGCAATTTAGTGTTAGGTCTATCAAATTTTTCATTAGCACCACAGGAAAGTAAATGTCGTGATATTTTCTTTATTACTATGAATTTATGCTTTTAACATGCTCTGAGCCATAGGCGGATATTCACACTTGTGTTTTTTTTTTTTTTTTTTCACTTCTCAGTATCAAGTGATATTCTTATAATAGCCTCAATAGATATGTTGATATGATCACATCAAGCCACATTTATTTAAATTCAGCTCTCTATACTCCATTCCCCTATGTACGGATTAAACTTGAGAATATACAGTACCTCTTCTTCGCCGTTATACTTATGAGCCAGCTCGAGGTTCGGCTCGCTGTAATGCCCCATAAATTCCAGCTCCAGCTTCAATAGCGCGTTCGGTTGAAAAGTCTCGCGAACGTTAAGCACAAACGGTTCTGATCTGGCTATTCGTCTAGTACCCTCGAGTTTGACTGTTTGTAAAAAGCTCACCGGAGTGTTGTCGGTGTCTACCCCCGTTGCGGTTACTCGGTGTCGATCTTCATCTTGGGTTTCTACTTTGATCATGAGACGGCGCTGTAGGATAAATTGTGGGATTGGTAGATCGAGATTATCCATAACCTTGGTCATTAGGATGTCTGTTTCTGTAAAGATTCGAAAGTTGGACAGCTCATCAATGGGCGTCTCTTGAAGATTGCATATCGCAAGCTGAGCGCCTTTCTTGCGGCCAACAATTTCAGGGATCTCATTGGCAGGGGTCACAGTCAGTGAAGACCCTAAAACGAGGCACAGATCAGCCTTTTTGGCATTTTGACGAGCCAGTTTATGGGCTCGAACGGGTAAATTCTCGCCAAAGTTTATGATGCTGTCGTGCAACTCGCCGCCGCAACAGCCGCATTTGCGGCTTGTTCGATGGTCATGGTCCCCGTTTTCGTAATTTCCCACGGCGCGAAAATCTGACTAGGTATGAGAATGATGGTTCAAACTAGAAATGTTATGTTGGTATTCACCTCGGATATATTCCTTGCCGCAGTCCTTGCAAGCCTCTCTGTTGCTATTCCCGTGGAGTTCTGATATTTTCTCCTTCAAATAGTTAGCAAAGCACGGTCGTCAACGTAGGCCACTTTCTTACAGGCAAAATACCACTCCGTCTATGAAGTCCGTCGCAGTTCTGACTGACGAGATACTTCAGAATCCCCCGATTCTGCAATTCCACAAGCGCCATGTGCGATGCCGTGGGTATAGCCTGTAGCGTATTGTCAGCCTTTGTGCGCGGTTTGCCTTGGGCTCTCAGTGTCCAGTTTCCATTGGGGCCGCGAAAGTCAGGGATTCCTGTAGCGCGTTTTAGTACTGTTTTCTTTTTCTTTTTTATTCTCTCTTTTTTTTCAATAGAAATCTGCGGAGCTCACCAGCAGAAGTCGACACGCCAGCACCGGTGAAGACGATTAAGTGTGTGCTTTTTCTGATTTGGTTTGCCAGAGCTTCAGCCTTTTCGTTGACTGCAGCGAGAGCCTCACGACACTCTCGCGCTGCTACTTTTGGGGCGCTGTCGGCCATCTCAACAGTGTCTGGTGATAAATATCAGGATCAAGAAAAGGCTCGATAAAAATAGCTTGTGCTGGAATAAATAAAAAGGGAAGAACGATAGAAAACGCGGGGATAAAAGTCGTGTGTTGTGATGGCAACAGAGCCTCAAAACACAGACTCAGCCCCAGCCCTAGGCCCTTACTACTAGTCCAACTTGGGACATTTTAAAATGGGGCTGCAGCCGACCAATGAGCGTCATCATGATCTATATAAATGGCGTCCGGTTTGAAAGTGGAAATAATGCAACCATCTCTTACTAAATTGATAATCGGAGTCGCCCAAGGTAGGAAATGGGCCTCTATAGGCTAGGTAGGAAGTTGCGTCGATGTGGTCTAGAACAAATGATATTCGGCGAGAGGGCAGGCTAAACTAGATATTTCCGTGACTGCATTATTTCTTTGTTACAGATGTGTGATCGGCTTTACATATTGATCCTTTTTACATATTGTTATTAGTCCATGGAAGGGTTATTAACATTTGAATGCGAGGTTATGCCGACAGGCAAGGTGCAACATCGAAGTAACTCTATCCAATTCGCCACGGCAATGGGTATTCCTGTGGCTTACTTTTTCTTCGAGTATTATCACCATCCCGCGCACTCAATTGCAAACATTTTGTACCTGTATAATTCTTATCTGAAAACACATAATACTATGGCAAACATTCCCAGTGTTTTTCACTCCAGGGCCTACACCCCCCTATAATAAAATTCTAGATTTCTATCAGACCAACTGTGTAGTTCCTTGGAGTAAAAACGTAAATCTGAAACATCTTGACATTTCCGAAGCCTTTGTCAACATCCCGTTGGGAAATATTATCCACAAAGAAACATGGCCACCACGGAGTGTTTGTTTCATCTTGTCAAGCATATTGTCCTGATTTGACGTAGCCAAGAGCTCATTTTCCCCTCATGAGCTTTTTTTTTCCTACGTTTCTAGTTAAATATGGATTGTAATAATATGTGGGTATCAATTGATGATTTGCCTCCTTCTCGAAAACTCGTATTTGGTTTCCCTACTTGATTCCTTCGAAAAGTTCGGCTCTACGTCCAGAGTTGACTACCGAGTATTCAAGTCTTTCGACAGTGCAATGCTTTTATATGTATATTTTCTGTTCCTCCAAGTCATCCTAGCCATAGGAGTACCGGCGTACAGTCACTCGACGGATCTTACCAAAAGAGCCCAAACAGTGCAAACAGATTGCACTATACCGGGGGGGGAAACATACCTTCGACAAGGGTATATAGACGCAATTATGGCTGTAAGTCTGAATAAACAAATCTCACTTTGTTTTCAATGTTTTGTTTTTTTTTGTTTTTTTGGAGAGAAACTGAGACAAAAGCAATTGTTGGGCAGGCAAACAAAGCGGTTGAACAACTCACATATCTGAGATCTTCCCTACAGCTTTGCAAGGAGACTCTACGAGGGAGATCTTCCTTAAATGCAAGACAGCTCATGGTTCTGATGACTTTTGAGTCTATTTACGGGAGGACGTTGTATGATCCTCCAGGGCATGAAGACAATGACGCGGGGATATACAAAGTCACAACGATACTGAGTGAGTAGACATGTACATTTGACAACAAAAAAGAAGGAAAGAAAGAAAGAAAAAGTCTTCACACTAAATTATCATTCTCCCACAGATCTCGTATCCAAAGTTGCCAATCTTCGAACCGACGCTTCGCGGTCCTATTACCATATATACTGTCATTTCAATTTCCTTGATCCTTTTGAAATTATTGGGCCTGATGGTAATGCATGTTCTTCCTGGGGGGAATAAGCGAGTCCAATTAACATTCATTTTTCTCAGGTGAGACAGAACACTTTGTACGGGATACGCGACCGGTCGATGAAGGGGGGGGCATGGTATTGTCAGGTACCTATGACGACGAAGATACAGCTGCTTTCTCATATAGCCACACAAGTACCCCACATGATATGGTGGTAATACATCCAAGCTTAATGGAAGAATTAGTGAGGTTCAAATCATTATCTCAACTTCGCGCCCAAAATGATTTGCCGCCAATACTATCTCTAGAAGACCTGCAAATTCATTCTATAGCAGCTATTTTACTACATGAGATGGGACATGCTGAGTATATACTAGGAAGGTATCACCGTTTAGGTAATTATTCCCTCCTGTTTTGGGTGCTATGTTGTGTATATAAAGTGTCACTGATGATAGGTGTATAAAAAGCCGATGTGGAATGCGATATTGATCCCGAACCAGTTCCTGCTTATGGGTGGGTTTGTATCAATTTCCTTGCCCAAAATAACGAAATCGGAGCTTTGAGAAATGCTGGTAAGGGGGTTTTCTTCTGTATCCCAGTTGTTCTACACCTTGCTAATGCTGTTTAATAGACAGTTTTTCATACTTTATTCTTGGTATGATAGCCGCTGGGACAGGATCGTTACTCACAATTCACTGACTGGGAATATATAGCTATGTACATGGGACAAGCTGATTGGCATACTGGATACGCACGTCCATATACTTGGAACACAGACTGAAGGCACCAGTTTTCATATGCTTGAGCTTCGACTTTGAGTTATTGGGCTAGCTTACATATGTAGTTTTCAATATATGGCTTTCTTACAGATATGCAGGCG
This sequence comes from Talaromyces rugulosus, assembly GCF_013368755.1. NCBI lineage: Eukaryota > Fungi > Ascomycota > Eurotiomycetes > Eurotiales > Trichocomaceae > Talaromyces > Talaromyces rugulosus. The sequence goes on along the minus strand of NC_049562.1, from coordinate 6,240,410 downwards.
ATAATAACTACTCTAGATTTTTTTCCCACAGACTACTAAGTACTTATTTCCTATAGTAGTATAGCCAGCCCTATTTCTTGAGAGGTCGGGAGTATGCACCATAAACGGAAAAGGGTTATAGATAAGTATTTCTGTACATACACGTGGTAGGGTTACACAATGACCATCAATGATGAAATATATGCACCTTGATGAGTCCCACTCCCTCCAGAATCCTTGCGGGTGATCGACGTTAGCTTCGTATAGCGAATTCATCGTTGGGTACGTTGGATTAATGTTTGTGAAACGTACTCTGTACAACTTTAAAGTACTACCGTTTCTATTGTACAATGCAAAAAGCAAAAAGCAAAAAAAAAAAAGAAGAAGAAGAAGGAAAAGGGGGAGATTAAATTCCAAATCATGCGGATAGCGGCCGAAACGCCATAGTTAAGGCGTGATTGTTGTCACACAGCATGCATGCATCGACAACTTTTTTTTTGTGTCCGGTTGTTGGTCAGGTAGTGGACCTAGGATATTACCTAAAAAGGAAACACGTATATGAACAATAATTAATTATCTTTTTACCAATCAAAAAATCATGATCACACGAGGCGACTAACTTCCTAAAGGGGTAATTGTGCCAACAAAGTTGTTGTCCAATCAGCATTATTGTCCGATACATCTGCTTATCGATTGCGACGACAAAAATCAATAGTCTCGTCTCGACCCCATCTTATGCATCATGCCCGTTGGAATCACAATTCCTTTTGCGGCCAATTGTCGGGTTTTCCTTTTGTTTCGCATTATATTGTTTATTAATTATTATCGGGCTGTAGAAGGGGATCGTTGTTCTAGTCTCAATATGGGAGTGGGACAACTAAGTCATGAGTCCATATAGATTCCAAAGAATATACAACGTAGGTTAGCTAGTACTACGTCCTCTGGGCCCAGGCTGTAAGTAAATCTTAACAGCGCAATGTTCTTCAAATAATAATTTGGGAGACTGTACAATTTACATAACGATCTCAACTCGGGACAGATTCTCGGAAACAGATTCCTGACACATTCTCGAAACCGTAAAGATGGACCGCAATCTGTCCCCGTCTGTAGATCATCACATGCAAATCCCTAAAAAAAAAACATTTGAAAAAAAAACCCCCCGAAAATTAGGCGGTCAAGCCACACACGAGCCACAAAGGGATGAACCACGGTTCTGTGGCTGGTGGGGTCGGTATGCCCGATCGGGATTTGGCTCGGCTTTCACGGTCACGGACATGTCCGTGACAACCGAGAAAAAAAAAACACTAAAAAAAGAAGGACCTAAAAGCTTGGTAAACAGTTCAAACTCAATTAATTCATTTTCTTATTGGATAATAATCTCGTACCATCTTCTGGTCGTCTATTAAAGGAATATAAAAAATAGTAATACTCCGTAGAGAGAATGATTATCAATACGGTTTTCCGAGTGATCACCGAGCTATCACCGCACCGCCACAAATTACTAATCGTGGCATGGAGTCAAAAAAACGAGACATGTCAAAAAAGATATAACAGTTTAATTGTATGTAAATGCATGCAAATGCAATGTATATGCACGTCGACAGGTGAGATAGTGCATCTCGTTGAGCTGTCACTGCAGTTGCCGGGCTGCACCGGCGTGTTTAGTGTCTATCTAGTGTTTGTGTCATTGTGGACTCCAAAAGTTGGCAGCAGAAGAAAAGAAACCAAAAAATTTTAAAAACCGAAAAAAAAAATTTAAAAAAAGGCATCCAAGTTCTTCTCGTCTATGATTCAAGTGGGCCCGGCCCGCAGGATGGAGTGCAAGCCGCGCAATGCATGAGTGTGGCGCAGAAGATCGGCCACTCGTTAGGAGAAAACTCTACTTAGGTCAACATGGATGATTTTCATGTCAAAAGTGAACCAAACTATTTGCTTGCCTGGTTGGGTTTACTGTACATTGGCTCGAGCCGCTCAACTCGATCAGGGTAGCACTTGCAGGCGTGAGAGAGAAAATAAATTTAATGAGATTTGCGGATCGACATGGTAGTTCGGCAGTTATTTGGGGCAAATGTCAAAGCTGTCAAGCCGTGTCATCGACCAAGGACAGCAGGAGGGGTACTACGAAGGTTCCTGATTTTCAATGCTCGGTTTTGAGCGCCAAGGTCAGGTCAACGCACTGTTCACGATCCCCACCGAGATGTGTGTGGATCAAATTTCAAATACGGGGTCTAGCAGAACCCTAACGCTAAGGTAGGTAGCATTACTATTCACGGGTAGTACTGGCTCTACTAAGGACTTGATACTCAATTTTCAATGTTAGAACTAATGAAAATACTAAGGAAAAAAACAAGTGATATGTAAAAGATAATAATATAATTAACAAGTTTGAATGGTATCAACACTAAATATCAAGTAGCCCGTAGTTCACCCATCCCCAACGCCTTGCCCGGAAACGCTATCAACATGTCACAAGCACAAAAGAAGAGACGGAAAGAATGTCGTGTTTTAGAAGAATAACGAAGAAATGAATGTTATGTATAGTGTCGAGAGAAAAGAAATCAGCTGGATCGCGATGAATTTTTGAAGATTTTCCGCAGGCGTGACCGAATCTTGGTGCGTTTGTTGCTGCCAGCGCATCCGTTGCTATTGCTATGTTGTGTGCTGGTCGACCGGATGGATTCGTCGGACATGAAAGTGCTGCCGCTGGATGGGCTCATGGTCTCATCCTCTTCTTCCTCGTAGGAGCAGTGGCAGCAGGAAGAGTATGGGAGCATGGCCACATGAGGGTATGTTTGTGCCAAGATAATATCGATTTCTGACATTTGCGATGGCCGCCGAGTGGCCAAGGCCGGGTTCTAGAGAGCAAGTGTCAGGAAGATGCTAATATTCACTGGGAGACAGTTATGCTCACCCATAGTTCGTAGTTGTTTTTGTAGGACATTATGAAGGAGAAGGAGGAGATTGCTTCAGAAGAACTTGGGATGAATGACTGATCTGATAGCAAAGTGTCATGGCCGACGGGGTGTATTTGTATATCAGCCAAGAGGGGGGTCACGGTAGCGAGGCTGACAGCTGCCTATCTAGGAAACCCCATACTGGGAGTTGGCAAACTTAGCGATGGGTTCTGCTTCTGCTTACTGCCGCCCATGGGACGCCCCTGTCGATGTTGGTGGGGCCTGCTCTGATTGGGGCGATCGAGATCGTGACGGCGGGGCCCGTAGCGTTAGTTTGGCCTATTGTAGACTAGCGTGCGGCTAGTTTAAATTAGCGAAGTCCTAAATGTGCACGGAGACCATCAGGCCGCATTTGGCCTAGCGCAGAAGCTAGAGGTCGCCGGACTTGGAATTATTGTTTTTCGGGATCTTGCGCTAAGGCCAGTGGTGACTTCATCACTTTTCAGCCTGGCCCCAGGTCCTCGTACTTTTTTCGTGAGGCCTGGATTGGGACGGGGGCCCTCGACGTCACGGGGCCGGGTCTGAGTTTGAGGAAGGTTGCCTGGCTGTAATCGAAGGAGCGCAAGCCCGACGATGTCCGGGCTGACTACTATTACCACACTAGGTTCTAACCACACCTTTGGGTCGGCTCGTGTTGCCGGGCTGGCGGCCGTGCAGGGATGGCCATCCTGATGTGATCTGTGTCACTAAGTGTTCGTACAGTGGCTAGTTACTACATACGTACTCAGGAATATGTCAGCAAGATCAGAACGTGATCATTTTGATGGTCCCCGACCAGCCAATCGCGAGGCCGCAGCACCCGCCTCGGCCGCTCCGTGGGTGGATCTGCGCGCAGCCAATCAGCAGGCGAGTCGCGCGCGCACCGCCATAGTGTGGCGGGGCTGTGGCTGACCGCCCCGTGTGGCTTGACTCGATAGTATCTTGATAGCCTCATCACACCTTCCCGAGCGCGCTGATTTGCGCCCTTGGCTGCTGCCTGCGCTTAAGGCCCTCCTTGCGATGCGCTTCGTGGCAGAGTTTTGCCTGTGCCGTTAATGCTTCTTACTATTAACTACTTTTCCTTTTTTCATCCTCCCCGTGCGCCTGGAACCTCGCGCGCGACGAAGATCGTATGCCGCGACAGGCCTATTTTGGGAAAAGATGGGGCGCTCCACTACTCTCTCTTTCATACCCTGGACACTCGACACTGGTGTATATAAGGACCGAGCTCCAGCCCCGATTGGGAGACTGGTTACGCCTGTCAAGTTTCAACCGTCGACTTATCTTCACTACATTTTTTCCGTTTCTGTTGCTGGCTGGTCTGGTATCCCGTTACATGTCTGATTCTGTCCCCCGAAGCTCTATAAATCCATTGCTTGTTAGCGCAGTGCATGTATGTCGACAAATCGGCCACATCGCCGTGAACTGAGCAAGCGACTTTTGCGCAGCTTGAAGACGTTTACGCCCTCTTCCATCCAGGGCTCTTTTCGCTCTTCGTTGCATAGGTCAGTCAATCTCTACTAATGAATACGATGGCCGTCCATACTAACGGCGGCTACAGACTAAATAAACCCCACGCGGATTCAATGCCAACAATGCAGCCCGGCGCTGACGTTTCGACAGTCGAGATGCCAGGCGCACCCTTATATTCCGACACGGTCAAGGTGAACCCAAGCGAGTGGTTCCCCGTGTACCAGAGCTGTATACAATACTTTGTGGATGTGGCACAGCATGCGCCAAAAGTGCAGTCCTTGGCCGCACTTATCAACATCCGTCTTCCCTACCAACAGAGCCTCGCCCCAATTTTCCACTATGCAGAGCCTACGAGCAACAACAGCAGCAATAGTGAATTCAGATCTGCCACCGTTTCGCTAATTCCGTACATCCGACGGCTAGTGGTGACCGCGACAGACACCCCCGCCATCATGCAAGAGCTGTTTGGCGACAACTGGTTCGCGGGTGTTGGCCCGTTGCACTCCCAGGAGAGAATCAACTATCTCTTTGCCGCCAAGAGCGGCGGTTGGTTGAAGACCAAGACCCATTACGATGTAGCCCCGTACGAAACCGTTCCGTTCCTGCGTCCGTTGCGGGACCCGCAAGAAGAAGAGCTGCGCGCAGCAGATGCGCGCTGGAGCCAGTGGCTGGCAATGGAAGACTGGATGGTGGGACCACGGAGTCCGTTTGAAGAAATGACAGACGCAGACTGATCTGAACGGAGTCGTCTGGGCTCTGGATACGAGTAATGTGGCGTTTGGTTTGCTTTTTTTTTTTTTTCTTTTTTTTTTGGTCTCTCCTTTGTTGAATTGTCCCGCATGACTATGACGATCCGGGTTGACGGACATAAAATTTACTGGCGGCGTTTATGGCTGGCGATCAGCGGGGCTGGCCTGTCTTGGATAGCTTGATATATGCGTACTAGAAGTATAGCTGACAAGGCGTCAAGTTGCGCCGAACGCGATAGTCTATGAGGTAGTGGTAGTAACTCAATAAATCATCAATCTCTATGACAATCTACTTCGTATTTGTTTATTGTATTCAATTCATGCTTATAAACATGCATTATGTAGTACGCGGAGGTTGAAGAACACAAAGTGAGGCAAAACTATAGCATGCCCCACCAGAGCTGTCTCGAGTTACAATAATACAGTAGCGCAGCAGATTAGTACCAATGAGGCTAAATGATGAATAGTACGTAGCATCATTTTTGGCGTCTGCATCGGGCAGTCTACGGCCCTAAATAGGCAGTTGGATATCAACCGTGCCAGAATAATGATAGTGTGTGCACTGTGCGCATTGCTAAATAATCCTGCTGGATCTGGTAAGAATGAATGATGGTTCGTCACTGTTTATATTAATATATTAATATCAGATACTTCTATTATTTTTCACAATATTAAGTATTTGGAATAAAATAGCACTATCGGCCTTCAGTACCCTGTTGTCGCGCACGTCATTCCTAAGACGCAGGGGTTGCTCGGTATTATGGTTTGCACTAGCAATATTATTCCTTGAATTTTTCTTGTATACAGGGATCAATGGATGACAGAAATAAATAATCAGAGTAGCTGTCAGCCAAGCCCCCCGAGATCGCCACATTACCCCTGAGTCAGGGCAGGCTTACCCAAAGAGGAAGGACGAAGTGTGGCTGACCCCGGTTCATGAGTACGTAGTGCTTACTATTATCATTGATGGACACTCTTGAGCCATTGACACGAATAATGATACTTTTAATTATTATTTTTGGTTGCCAAGAAGTGCTACGAACCAAACTCTCGGGACATCACTTATTTTTATGGCAATTTTGTATTTGTGGCTGAAAGGCCAAGGTTAAACTCTCGGATGGTATATGCCAGATTAACTTTGTAGTTAATTTCTTTCTATTCAAATCTTGATAACAAGAGACAAATAAATCAATAATATCCTCTTAGATCAGAGTCAATTTTCAATTTTCAATCAAAACAAGCGAGTCTATGTAGCCACACCAGCCCAGCTGAACCGAAACAAAGATAAGATTAATTTGTCACACACGCTAGTATCGAGCTGAATATTCTAGAAATCGGCCCAGGTCCGAGAAAACCCCGTCCCTTTTTTTTTTTTTTTCCCTCCTTGATCTTATTTTGTTGGTGCCTGAAAAATGTCTTCTCGCTTGTTTGTGCTCGGATGCCGCCCGAAGTGATAGCCCTGCTTTTTCTCGATTGGGAAAAATAGTGCGAGCTGAACTGGACTTCGTACAGGCTCTTCGCAACAACACAACTACATCATATTATTATTATCGGCATTGTTAAGACACCAAGATATGAAGTACTCTGTGGGGTCTATGTCTCTATACGAGTGTTCGTATATAATTAGCACATTTTCATAATAATGTATAATTATTGCATGCATGTTGATGCATGTGATCCAGGCAGATCCCCGTCAAGTCCACACACGTCATTCTTCTATGTCGCACTAGATCGCATCTACTCGATGTTAACATTGATATCAGCATCAAGGTGGAATATGGCATCATTGATCATTTGAATTCGTTCAAATTCTACAACTCCAACAGAAATGCATTGTTTCCAAATCCGGAATAGTGTGTCCGCTAGTTGTGGCTTTTGTGAGTCATCAACAATTAATTTATAGACGACACCACAGATGGACAAGCATCAAAAGTACATGGAATTGATTGAACAAGATGGCGGACACAGAAACAGCGTTTGTCATTCACAACGACAATGCGCTCCAAACACTCGTGCCCTCTCTCGAGCGTCTTCTACCGAGCTCTACTCCTCTTTTAAGGCGCATTCAATATGATATTGCGCATCCGCGAGACACGGCATATTACCTAGCCAGCAGCAATCTTGCACCACAGTCGCCGGGTGATGATAATGGGCCGTGGATTGCGGCGTATGTAGACTTGTTTGCGGCTCGAGAGACCCAGGTCTGGGTCTATTCGAGTCTCGAGGCCGAGGTTGACAATGCCCACGACGATGACAAACCACATATATCCACGTTCTCATCCATCAGTACCGAAAGACAGGCCGTTGCACGGAGACAAGTATGGGATCTGTTGCAATATATCAATCGTGAATTGATGCCGGCCTTTGAGGCATATTACCACAAAACCTTGGCAGCTACAACAACAACTTCTACGCACAAGGTCCTACCACCGCACAAGCCTCCGGCCATGCTCCTGGGCACTTTGCACTCGGGGCTCATTCAGCTTCTTTCCAGTAATGATTCATACACAAACGCCACGTTTCGACCAGGCCTCAAGGTTCATCGGTACGACGTGACGCCGTATGTGAAATACATCTTTGAGCCGAGTATCTTCCAGACCGCTGGCGATGAAGAACATACGCTTCCTCGGGGTTATCGCTATGGAGAGCAGGGGCTGTTACCGCAGCATGTCGAGTTAGTTCGGTCTCGAACGCATATTCCGCGTGAACCGCAGACGCTACTGAGTATGCCCAGTGTTGTGATATACCATGATGCCTCTAAAGAAATTGGAGATGAGAATGGACCGAGTCCAGTAGCATGGGGCTTCATGTGGCTTGACGGCTCTCTCGCGACGTTGCACGTCGAGCCTGAGCATCGCGGAAAGGGGCTGGCCGTGCTACTATCGCGAGAGATTATGCGGCGAGGCATGGCCAGCGGCACGTATGGCCCCGCTGGGCCGTTGGCGTATACGCATGCAGATGTTGCGCTGGAGAATACGGCGAGCCGGAGGGTGATGGAGAAGGTTGGCGGGCAGAAGCGGTGGAGTGTAACGTGGACAGTTGTTGAGGTTGTGCATTAGATTGAAGTTATGAGATTACAATAAAGTAACGTACATACATGTTGCTTTCGGTGCTAGGCCCCAGGGGGGTATAATTCGTCCACTCCGGATGTCACCTGGTCTAGAGACGTCTACAAAAAAATCTTTTACAGGTAGAAAAACATATAAAAAAGAAACTTCTATTGCATCATCCGTGAATCGAACACGGGCCTCGTCGATGGCAACGACGAATTCTACCACTAGACCAATAATGCGCTGTTGATGCAAATTGCCTATTATTGACTTGTCTGGGTAGTGCGCCACTTCAGGTGGGAAAAAAAAGTGTAAAAAAGTGCGTGAAAAACATATAAAAAAGAAACTTCTTTTGCATCATCCGTGAATCGAACACGGGCCTCGTCGATGGCAACGACGAATTCTACCACTAGACCAATAATGCTGCTGTGATGGAGCTTTCCAAAATGTAACCTATATTGGAAATTTTCGGATGCCAAGCCCGGACGACCCATCTATGCAATCTATCAACATTTGAATAACCCTAACTCAGAATATGGACTATCTTTTATCGGAATCATAGTAGGTTTTATAGTATGGTGTTCTTTTTTTTTGGTTTTGATGGAAAGTTTGACTGAGTATTTTCTATTGATCAATTCACATAGTGTAACCTTTAAACCAACACTATATATATATGTATTGACGTATATTATCAATAATGACAGATTGGGACTAAGAAAAAAAGAGCAGCAAATTAGTCCGTAACAACGCAATTTATGACCAACCTTTGTCTCCATTGACCCAGAACAGCGTGTAGCCACTGGCCATTGCGTACCATGACTTATCCCTGTCCTATATCATGTGGGCGGGACTGCGACCTTTTCCGGCGAGGGAATTTATGTGTTGATGGTGATTTCATGCTCGGCAGATTGGCGTGTAAGCATATCTCTGTCGTGGAGAGTACCCGGAATAATCCTGGCTCCCAACATGGCAAATGTTGACATGTTTCAGGTCACCCTACTAACACTTGTGGCGTAGTTGGCAGTGAGAAGCTGATCAAGCACATTGTAACCGATGTAACTAGTTCTGACAAGGAAAACACCTTGCATGGGCATTTTGGGGATGATCCCTGCTGGGACGTTATAGTAAATTTCACTTTTCCCGAAATCAGTTGCTGACTTCACTAGATTGTGTTATATTTTTCAACAGGGAGCCCGGCTTATACCAAATGAAATGGCTTTGTACGTATGTAGTGGGTCTGTTATTTGTCTGTATCAAACTGAGAATATGGCCTCCCTAGGCCCTAAACAGGAACTGAGGATTATATTGGTATGAACTAATAAAAATATGCCGCCAATTGCCCGCTCTTTTTGTCCGTTCGTTTTGTCCGGTTTTTTTTGTTCGCTCTTGTTCGCTCTATTTGTCAGCGCAGATTAGATTACCAAAGTTTACGGAACAAAATGTAAAATGCAACCACATTGGACATGTAGAGCCAGCTACGGCCGGAAAACGGTGTAAAGTGGAATCCTGAAGCTTGACCCGTTGACAATAAGTAAGCCAGAGGTGACGCTTGAACTTAAACCTTTTCTCACACCACCCTGCATCATCCAATCATCTGTTTCTATTTATCGCTCAGTCTCTCTCCATAAAGGTCAACTTCTAGATACGTCAGCAGCCAGAATGTCACCTAAAGTACCCGTTAAGGTCATCCTGGGCACGCACACGGTATACGCGAATCGTCCCTTTCCTCCTCGCTGAGCTAACAAGTCTAGGTCGGGGACAGTGTCAAAGGCACACTCGTGTCATTTGACAAGACTGATGACGTGAAAGCGCTCCTAACCACCTTTAACCGCCGTGGCTATAACGAAATCGACACGGCAGCTAATTACTGCGTCGACGCGCCAGGAACCAGCGAAGATCGTCTTGGAAAGGCCGATGCGGCCTCAAAGTTTGTCATTCACACCAAAGTTCTGGATGGGCCTCCTGGCTCTCATGAGTCGGCCAAGATTACTGCTAGCATCAACAAGTCCCTGGCCTCGCTTAAGACTCCTACCGTCCAAACCATCTTCCTCCACGTCCCGGATCGCCAAACGCCATTTGAAGAAACCGTCCGCGCAATCAATGAAGCCGTTCAGCAAGGCAAAGCCAAGAACTTTGGACTGTCCAACTACACAGCCGCAGAGGTGCAGCAGATTATTGACATCTGCGAGAAGAATGGTTACGCGAAGCCGAGTGTCTACGAGGGACACTATAACCCTATTGTGAGAGGCGGCGAGAAGGAGCTATTTCCTCTTCTGCGGAAATACAATATGTCCTTCTTGGCTTATAGGTATGTTATATAAAACACAACCTCTTAACACCATTATGTGCGTTGATGAAATAATAGCCCTGCTGCGGGAGGCCTCTTTTCAGGCAATTCGGAGACTTCAAGCCGATGGGCCGGCGATGTAAGTTCTGTCGTATGCATTAAATATTTACATGGCTAATATACGACCAATAGAACCAAATTGCCAAGCTCTATAGCACGATGTACGGCAAAGAGGCAGTGCAGGCATCCGTAAATCTGGTAATTGACTCATCTGCGAAGCATGGTATCTCAGGACACGCAGCGGCGGTGCGCTGGACAGCTTTCCACAGCATCCTGGATGGAAAATTTGGCGACGGTGTCATCTTTGGAGCGTCCAAGCTCGAACAGGTCGATAAGACGCTGGATGCACTTGAGGCGGGCCCTCTCCCTGAAGAGGTGGCGGATGCTATTAAGGCTGTATATAAGACCGTGGAAGGATATGAGCCTGCGTATCACCTATGAAGGTGGTAACTGACCTGAAACCCGTGATTCCCTCGTTTGTTCAAAAACAAACAAGTCTGCTAAGGAAATAAGAGAACACCAGGAGGAGGATATAGGGGAAGTGATAGTGGATCTATGGAGTAGATAATGATTGTTAAATTTATTGTGATAGGCCGTAATATAATTGTACTGTATTTCTGTACAGTAAATAATAGCTTGCAGACATGATGTGTGGGAATTGTATTGCTCATTTCGAGCAAAGGACACTATCTACAAATATAGAGTACTTAATATCGTGATGGCAAATGAGTCTTTAGTGTCGTCAGAACTAGGAAAGGAAGCCGGGGCATCAATGATGTAGAAACGTGAGTCTAATTTTGAGAATCAATGCATGGCCCTTGAAACCTCACAAGCGAATCTAGGAGCTTCGTCTTCTAGTCTAGATTCCTAAATGACTACCAAATCGGCATTCCAAACATATTGAATCTGGATGTGAGAGTATTAGGGCCTTATTACTTCTACTTAGAGGTATATAGTATCTCAAGCCGAATGATTGATATTAAAGAGAATTACACTCATCAATTTACTACGAGATTGCTAAATAATAGGAATTGTCCATCAGAAGCGGAAAGAGTATTTCCACAAAAATGCAACTGTATATGGTTGCATTATAGATAGCGAGAACTGAATCTTTTTGATTGAGATCGATAAAGATTCGCGAGTAAATAATACTGCTTTAGGGGAATATGGCCATGTGACCTGATTCCACCGACATACTATCGACATATATGTACATGTATGATCAATTCATTTTAAATATATACAATTCGAACAAACAATCCACACCATACAGCACCACTCCACCCATCATGCATCAACATTTCCAATAATCTAATAAGCGCAGTGCTCCTTGGTGTTGAACTCGCGGAAGTTCTTGACAATGTTGGTATACTTGCCCTTGAACGACACATTCGGCGTGTTGGCAGCGTGCACAACCGAAGCCGAGTCGTCGCTCGTGGACACGGGCTCAGAATTGTCGAGATGGCGATCGCACTGCCCACCAGGCAGGATCTGGTCGCCGGCCTTGCTTTGTAGAGTGGTGTATTGGTGGATGATGTTGTTGTAGTCTGGCTGCACTCCAGGGAAGCCACCGGGGACGACTTTGTCGTAGACGCCGACGACGGTGTTTTGGGCGACGTTCTATGTTTGTTAGTTTTCTTCTTCTTCTTCTTTTTCATTATAGTGATGGAAAAGCGTACCTCGATTTGGCTGGTTTGAGCATAGTTGTCCGGGACGTTGGAGTCCTGGTCGTAGCTGTCGAGCCAATCCTGGCTTGCTGCTCCAGAGTTAGACATTGCATTTCATAGTAGTGTATTGTGTAGGATAAAAAGGCTTACTGGACAGCTGATCACCGTATGCTCCGAGAAGGTCAAGACTGTGTCCGGTCTCGTGAAGGGCAACGTCCACAGAGCCGCTGGTGCCTCCGAAAAAGGCAATGTTGCCGTTTGCATTGTAGGCGGAGTCGTCACCTGGCATTGTCAGGACGTGTCGGACCTGTTTTATGTTAGAAAATTCTCAATATACAAGGGAAAAAAAATATGAGTCATACCCAGCTGCGCATGGCGACAGGTAGCTGACTGAAAGTGTTGATGGTGGTGTCAATGGTGGTTGTAGAGTCCTTGTGGCGGCAGAACACCCAGGGGTCGCCGCACTATATACAACTGTCAGTGCCAAGATGTTTTATTATATTGAAGAGGAATGCACATACATCACCGTAGGTGACATCGTAAACCTCAAAGTCGTTTGGGTCCTTGCCCTCCTCCTGCCCAAGGCTCTTGCAGTCGGCGGGGATGGTACCAGCCTCCCATTGCTGGTACGTGCCTTGGTTCACGGCAAGGTTGGCATTGTTTCCATCTGCGAGGTAGTCGAGGTTGTCCGACAGGGGAGGCTTGTCCAGGGCTTGGCCGTTGACCAGCATGGAGCCGGAGGCCGCGAGGGCCATGCCAAAGAGAAGCGACGAGGGAGCCATGGCCACGAAGTAGGGTGTAAGATGGAGTTGGTTGAAATGAGTGATTGTCAAAACGCTGATGTGCAAGGTTCTAGATTCTGGAGAAACCCAAAGGTATTTATCTTGTAGGACCAATATTCAACATAGCCATAAATAAGAACAATAAAAATGGGCTAGGGTCATTTTCAGCCAAGGCATAGAGATGGTTACATGGTGGTGTGGTAAGCGAGGGACTGATGACACTTTGCTTTCTTTAGGCCTGACCTTTTTCATATCTGCCCCATGCCAATACCCTTAGACTCGTCCCCAATGTACATTTAGCTACTGCACAAGTAATATAGTATACGACTAGCGGTGGCCAGAAAGAACCCAGAAAGAACTAGGGGAGCAGAGAATAAAGTTAGGGCAACGTGGGTGATGACCGATACTACTACTGGCTTACTAGTATAATCGCATGGCTTTCCACTTGCAGTAGGTTGCTGCGAGCTAAAATAATACCGACAAACAGAATACTAGACCATGGGCCCAAGTGGTTAAAAAAAACCACTAAGTTTTCTTTTTTTGGTACATTGGATAACAAATCGACGTACTTCTTCCATGCGAATACGCATGTAATACGCGTGTCATCTTGCCTATACCTCACATCTGACTTGAAAATATGCGAGCAGCGATACATTTGATACCTGCCAAGAAATGATCGGCAGGTCAGGCCCCAAAGACTCGAATCATATCTGGATGCCAAGATAAGCTTCGCCTCTATGCCGTCGGGATGTAACTGTAAGACCCTCTCTCATGGGATTAGTTTAATTGATCACACGCGGGGTGAGGCCTAGTTTATTCGGTGTGGAAGGCCTGATTTGAAGTTTTGTATACTTGAAAAAAAAATCTTGTTGATGAGAAAGAGTATATCAAGTAGAGCTATCGTGATCGACAACATTAAAGTGGACTCTAACCTCTAGCTTTTAGACTAACCTGGCCTACCACCTATTTTATTTGCTATCTCCTCTGAGATTTTCAATGATCAACCCCGGAAATATGTCGGATAGATCACTAAATAACCCGATCCTTGGCAAATGCTTGCCGTGCTTGGTGTTGCATCGTGAAACGAATTGCGTCGTACATGCCGACATGTGGAAACGATGGAAGAAATTACTCTAACAGACGGCATATTAGCTCCTTGGCGAGCAGAGACGGTTCAACCTCGTTGTTGTTTTGAGATGCTAGTTTGAGCTCGTATATTATTATTATTTGGTTGCATTATACGTGATCGATCCGAAAGTTGTCCACCCGAGACACTTATTGTCTGACGAACAGTTTATCCAAGACAGAAGAACGAAACCCGCTGACCACAAATCTACCAGAAGATCACAGAGTGATCACTAACATCGTCCATGCCAAGTCTCGCTGAGGGTACTGAGCCCTGTCCTTATGGGGGCCCATTTACTTCAGCCGCGCGTGGAAGGTTCGGATGACAGCAGCTGCTGACCGATCGAGAAAGTGATTCGCAAGAGTGACACGCGACACAAATTACTCAAGTGCTGCCGATCCATGATCATTGCTATTCTTATTATTATTGCCGATGCCGAGGGCGCTATTCTTAGATCATCCCTGTTGTTAACACGGGCCTCTTAAGGTATATGGTGTATTAATACAGTTAGTGTGTAACCCTGCAACTATGTAATTAATAATGTAATAATGAATTCAGCGGAGATTTGTGATAGGGCTGAAAGAGATGGCTCTGGTGTCAATTGGTTGTTCAATGTTGGAATGTGCTGGATGGTGTTGGTGTTTGCTGCTATTAATAAACCAGTACTCGTGAACACCTTCCTAAATAGGATATTTTCAGTATACGATTCTAAAGAGATGCATTATTGCATTATCTCGAAAAATTACTGTTAAAGGGTATTATGATTCAGCTATCACCAATTCATATTCAACATCAAAACGGGGTATATACCAGTAGTATACCCAGACATAGTAAAAAGGAAACAAAAAATTGACCAAAGGAATGAAAACGCCCATGCCAACTAAAGACACCTCATAATTTTCGTAATATCCATTCCAAATTAGATTTCATCTCCCTAGCCATCGTTAAATAATACCGTCCATGATGTATAATCTTCGCCAGGCAGACATGTCAGTCGTAACCATTCAAACACAAAAATCCCAACGCCAGTCATTGACAATGATTCAAGGATAAAGAGAAAGTCAGTTGTACACACTGACTCCCGCTCCGGAGCTGCCCCACCGCAGACGCTTGAGACTCCCCTGAACGGCATCTCTGCTGCATCCTACAGATGCTCTGGCTTTCGCAACCGGGTCCGATGCACTGCCGCCTAGCGCTGAACCCATTCCTGCCTCGGTGTGTCCAACCTCTCGGCCAAGGGCATACCCAGCCGAGAAGCTGATGGCTGAAAACAAAACAACAACACCAGCACTGATGACCCACGTCATAAGCGTAGGGTTAACTGTGGCAAGTGAATCAGTCATGTTTGTGTGGCGAGACCTCTTTGACGATGCGGCATGGGCCGATCCCCGATCCTTTGACGTCTTTCGCTTGGTCTTGGACGGCGTCGACGAGCCGTTGGATCGCACCGACTTGGGCTGTGTAGCATACCGCGGATCAGAAGACACAGCAGTCGACTCGTTTCTTGGGAGAGGGCCGATTTCGTCCGTGTCTTCGCCCATAGCGACGGATTCTGAGACGAGTCTGAAGGAGGATGCAGGCGCTACTGGTGGACCGGTTGGCACTTGGGGACTGTCGCTTTTCGGTACTCCGCGAACTGCTGTTCCCAAAGATAACAATGTCGACAGACTCGCCCGAAGCGCGGCATCGTGGTCCACCTGGTAATTTGGGGAAATCATGTTGTATGGGCCATGCTGTGTGCGGCTATTCCTTCGAGTAGCGCGAGCGGTTGAGCTCGAGTTGTGACGGACAGCAGTTGCCTGGCTGCTATTTGAGACAAGGCTAGGGCTAGGCTCTGGCCCATTATAAGATCTCGATCTCGAGTATTGGGGTGCGTGAGAAAAGATATTCGGCTGGGGCACAAAGGGCGTGGAAGCAAGTCGCGGGCCCAATGCGGTCAACCGGTCGTCGTCGTCGTCGATGTCATCTCCTGACGAGGCTGCCTCAGAAGCAGAGCTGTGATGCGACAAAAGACCGTCTCTGCGCGACCTGGTTGTGACGTTCTCATTCGAGCTGCTCAAAACCCGGTCAGATTCACTATCACTCTCCTCGTATTCGTCTTGGCTGCTGCCCGCAACGCTGGAGGCCCGAGAAGACTCGCTATTTTGAGTTGCCGACAGTTCGAGGTGCCTGGGTCGTTTCTTCCTCGTCCGTCTCTGTAGTCCGGGTGCGGATCGTTCTACCCGGAGACCGGTGGTAATAATGTCGTCGGTGGTAGCGGCGGATGAGAGAGACGAAGTCGACGGCTGCGAAGAGACTTCGATCCACGAATCTATATAGTACTGGAGTGAGTACAGATCAAAAGGGTTCATAAACGGGTTATCGCGAGACGGCGATGGTGTGCTGGGATAAGACGAATCCATTTTCAAAGGTGTGTAAGGTGAACATTATCATTGGAAGAGCAAAAAGGAAGAAAGGCAGCAGAGAAAGTAGAGGATAAAGATACAGAAAAGACGATGGATCTTACCTTCAGAGCGCATGGGAGCTACAGCCGACAGGTTTCGTGACCCTTGGCGGTTGTCTCGCGGCATCTGATGGCCATCGCGTGCGCCGGACACAGCCGCCCTGTTCTCCGGATTCATGGCGGGGCCATCGGAGTAGTGAGGCTGCATATTCGAATGCAAGCCAAAGGCAAAAATAAAAAGAAGAGGATCAAGAGCAAGAGCAAGAAGTAAAAGTTGAAGCAACAGAAGCAAGGGAAACTATTGCTCTCATGGGTGGTGGGATAACGCAATGTAATGGAGGGTGGGGCCGACAGGGCGGTGTCTATCTAATCGGCTTTGTTGATAGCAGCTTGCTAGGTCGACAAGGTCTAGGTCGAGGGCGAGGGCGAGGTCAAGATCTGTGTAGTTCCTCTGCAGAATTGTTGCCAGAGAGAAAGCCAGGTCTGGCAGTAAGTCATCTGCAGGGGGAGCAAACCCGTGACGGCACACGCCTGACCGCTGCTTGGAACGTGATGGCGCCTGTCAGGCACGTTCTTTGATAATATCCTTCCTTACTGGTGGCGTGGCGTGCTGACCGAAAACCCCGTTTCTCCGTTCGCAGATGCCAGTGGGTTATGCTGGATACATCGCAGGATGATGAAGAAGAGAACAGAGAAGAAGAAAAGGGCGAAGAGGAAGAGAAGAAGGAGCGGCGTCTTTGTCAGGTGTTGGTTGCGTTGGGCCCGTATGGGGTATGCGGGTGCGTGACAATAACCTATTATGTGGGGACCGGCCGCTTATCGGTCTCTTATCGGGTCTTGGCAAGCGGGGTCTGGCGATAACGCGTGCGCTTAGCACAGCCCAAGTGCGTGGCCATACGTGATCCCAACGATTGCACCACGTCATGTGCTTGCCCCACTACTACTAACTACTACGACATATACTAAATGTTTATAACAATACTGCAGAATTATGAAGAATTTTGTTCAATCTGGTATACTCGATCCGAATCATGGCAAACCTAGAATTAAAAATACACAGCTGCAGCGAAACAAAGGAAATATAGAACACAAAACAACTTTTTAGGGGTCATTACGGGAATATAGCATATCCCAGCCATTTTACATAAGAAAAGCCCACGCAACTTACCGTATAAAGAAAACACTCAGACCGTTTAGTCAAAAGTGGTCTTTCTGCCAGAGTAGTCTCCAAAGCCACCACGGTTGGTGCTGTTGGCGCCAGTACCGCGGCCACGGCCACCAAAGCCACCACCGCCACGTCCACGACCACCACGTCCACCGCGGTCACCACCGCGGCCACCGAAGCCACCACGACCGCCACGGTTGCCATCACCCTGGGGACGGGGGGTGCTGTAGTCAAGACGGATGGCACGGCCACCGACATCAGCGCCGTTGAGGTCAGTCATGGCCTGACGAGCCTCATCGACGGAGGAGAACTCAATGTATCCGAAGCCCTTGGGGCGGCCGGACTCGGCGTCAGTAGGCAGACGGATTCCGAGAATGGTACCTTGCTCCTGGAATGTCTCACGGACAACATCCTCGTTGGTGTTGAAGGAAAGGTTTCCGATGAACAGGGTAGAGCTCTCGGGGCTGGTCTGGTCACCGTACGAGCGAGCACGCGTTTGAGCCTTGTCACGGGGAGCGCTCTGCTGGGTAGCGTCACGGGGTTTGGCGTAGTCGAGGTTGATGGTACGGCCGTCAATCTCAGAGTCCTTCTTGGCTTCGTAGGCAGCCTTGGCGCTGGAAGCCTCGACGTACTCGACGTAGCCGAATCTAGAAACTTGTTAAAACTTGCAGGCCTGAATGAAAGCGCAGTAATTTCACTCACCCTCGGGAGCGACCAGTCTCGCGCTCAGTCATGATACGGACACCAGCGAGTTCACCGAATTCCTCAAACTCGCGGCGGAGCCAGTCCTCGTCGACGTTCCAGGACAGGTTACCGGCGAACAGGTTGGGGGAGTTGTCGGCAGCGGCCTCAGTCTTGGCCTTCTTGGTGCTGGGAGCAGCCTCCTCCTCAGCCTTGCGCTTCTTGGGAGCTTCCTCTTCGTCAGAGGAACCAGAGCCCTGTTCATGGTTAGCACAGCCGCAAAGCATATAGAGAGAAATTGAGTGACAAACCTCGCTGTCGGAAGAGTCGGAAGAGTCGCTAGATTCTTCCTTCTTGGCAGCCTTCTTCACCTCCTCCTTCTCTTCGGATTCAGAATCCTCAGAGTCAGAGTCCGATTCGGAGGACTCGTCCTTCTTGGCAGCCTTCTTGGGCTCGGCCTTCTTAGGCTTGGCTTCTTCTTCGGATTCGGACTCAGAGGACTCGGATTCAGAAGACTCGGGTTCCTTGGCGGCAGCCTTGGTGGCCTTGGCAGGCTTCTTGGTTTCTGGCTCGCTGTCGCTGTCGCTATCGCTGGAAGAACCGCTCTTCATCTCCTCGTCAGAGTCAGATCCGGACTCCGAGCTGGAGCTGGGTGTAGGCTCCTTCTTCTTGCGAGAAGCCTTCTCCTCTTTGGCCTTGATCTTGGAAGCGACTTCCTTGCTCTTAGCCTTGGGGGACTGGGAGGGCTTGGCGACGCCAGCATCCTTGACCTTGGACAGGACCTTGTCGGTGGCCTTGCTGGCCTTGGTGGTAGTCTTAGTCTTAGACATTTTTATCTGCGAGGGGAGCTAAGTTAGATGCTAAACAGGCCAGCAAAGGTTTGCTGGTTACATACCAAAGATTTTTTTAAATGTGAATGGATATCCAACAAATTCCCACAGAACTATTAAACCGAAAGATTCAATAGTAATATAAGCCCTCTGGATGATAAGTGCAAAAGCCCACTGAGCAAACGCAACGAAACTGATTCCCACGATGAAAATCAGCCAACACTCAAGAGAAGAGAAAAAAACAAGCCCACAAGCCCTCGCAACCGACAATGTTCAAGCCCACAGAGACGGACAAGGCAATAATGCAACCCTCTTTTGATATGGTAATCCCACAAAGTGAATGAAGCCCACAGAAAGCAATGCGATTATCCCACAGCCCACAGCCCTCAGTGATAACAGCCCACAAAGTGATCTGGAAGATTATGAGAAGATTAGCTGGAGTTTACCTTTTGAGAATGGATAAAAGTGAGAATAATTATTCTCAGAGATATCAATTGTATGAAAAGGGAAGAAGAGAGGTGATGGAGGAAGGAAGAAGTTTCAGTGGGAAAAAGTCCAGTGATAAGAGAAAAAAAAAAAAAATTCAGAAAAAATGGGGAAGGCTGGGCCGGAAATCCTTTCACCGCCCGATAACGCCTCACCGCCTTCGGGGCCGTGCGCGTCGAGCTTTTCTGCTGTCGTTACAGTAGAACATTCGAATATTATTATTAGAACATAATAATACTATTATTCAATGCTGTTGTTAAATAAGTTAGTAGCATTAAATAATTGAAGTTTATGTATTTTTGTTTTTTCAAAACCGGCACGGGCCATGTCTCGCTTTGACAGAGTATGCATGATCCGATACAGATACATACAAAGTAATACCCACAAGTCTTGGCATCGCGGAACTCTTCAAGCTTCACCACAAGCTCGCCGCGTCTTCTGTCTTCTCCATTCTTGAAATCAAAATGCACACAACGCAGCCACTGCAGATGCTAGGGAGGGCCGTTCGAAGAGGCGCGCTTCGATCAGCAGTCCCCCGCTGTTCAATAATCCCCACTGCATCGAGAGCGTTCTCAGCGCCGGCCCGATCAGCAGTAGCTCCGCCGCGAGGATGGACGCCCACGCCGTTTGTGACAGAGACTGTGGTATGTGTATCTTGTACGCGTTATATGAATTGCTAAGTGCTAATTTATTTGGAAAGGGCGGTGGCTGGCATACATGTAGGGATTCCGTTCATCTCCCCCCGAATTCGCAAACTAACATACGCCGGTCTCAGATGACATCTTCTCGCGACTGCTGAAAGAGCGCATCATCTGCCTCAATGGCGAAGTCGACGAAACCGCGTCGGCCTCTATCGTTGCACAGCTCCTTTTCCTCGAAGCCGACAACCCTGAAAAGCCGATTCATCTCTACATCAACTCGCCGGGCGGGTCCGTCACTGCGGGCCTGGCCATTTACGATACCATGACTTATATCCAATCGCCCGTGACTACGATATGTGTCGGGCAGGCAGCCAGTATGGGCTCGCTGCTGCTGTGTGGCGGAGAGGCTGGGAAGCGGTATTGCTTACCGCACTCGTCGATCATGATCCATCAGCCCTCAGGCGGGTACTTTGGGCAGGCGAGCGACATTGCGATTCACGCCAAGGAGATTCTAAGGGTCCGAACCCAGTTGAATAGGATTTATAAGAAACATTTGACGGGCAAGACAGAGCTGTCGTTGGATGAAATCGAGAAGCTGATGGAGAGAGACTATTTCATGGGAGCCCAGGAAGCACTGGACATGGGGATTGTGGATGAGATTCTCGAAAGGAGAGTCAAGCCGGAGGAGAACTCGCCTGCTCCAGCCTAAGAGAGCAACATGAATTAAAGGCTTGTATGATATACCATTGGAGAATGACAAGAGTCGCTTTCGACTCTTGGGCTGATCCGGCATTCAATGTTAGACACACATTAAATAACACAAGAGAACATTTGAAAAAGTGTGTAGACTATCAATTGATGAGGTCACGTCAAACTACTATTTGATGTGACCTAGTGTAGGCATTGGGTTCCTTGTTTCTCCCATCCTATTGGCAATGACTCATCGCGATACAACATAAAAAAATTAGCGCATAGGTCAATATGCATCATTTTAAAGGTCAATTTTGTCGCTAATCTATTTAGATGTCTTCAATTGACCTAATATTTATTTCCACCACATATCCTACAATATAAATGCATCCGGTGCAGTTTTTCCGGCATGAAAACCCATCCGCGCTTCTTCAGCTGCTCCGGCATCACTTCCCGGTCACAGTCCCAATCTTCCACCGCATCACATCGCCACTAAACACGCCCGACAGACAAACACTGCTCCTAGCGAGTGTTCCTCTGAGTCCAGTTCTTGCCGATCTGGATGACGTGCCCGTGACAATATCGTTTGTCGACCGCTCGCGCCATGACGAGTCTCAAGTAGCCGTCTTCAACTCGCTATGCCTGCAGGCCAAACGACCTGAGGACTTGACAGCTGACTCACATCAGCTGCTCATTACTCATCTACACCAATTGCTACAGAGTATCAAAGATGTCGGGGATAGCTACGCTGCTGCGGAGGTTAAACCGCTCAATTACCCTTTCTCGCCCACGCTGCGGTTTACGGCCATGCATGAACTACTCGCGACGGTGCTGGTTGACAATGTTGGCGTGTCGCCGGTTTATCACTATGAGTGGGACGAATTGATTTTCTCGACGTCTGATGTCAAGGACTTGGTCGCATCTCGCCGCTTGCCAGACGGATATGAACTGGGCACAGTGCCGTCGGACCAGATCGATCTGGTGACAGGTACGTCCAAAGTGAAACGACAAGCTTCGACACTCTTAGAGAATCCCAATGCGGCAGTACTATTTAGTGGGGAGGACAATCGTGGGAAAGGTGTTCTTGTTGCATGGGCGTACTTGTCGATTGACAAGTCTCTCACCACGATGTACGTGCTTCCCGAGCATCGCGGCAAAGGGCTAGCCAAGACAGTGGCCGGGTCACTGATAAAAGATCTGTATGACGGCGTCGTGGGCCCGGAGGGAGCCCAGAGTAACTGGTGTATTGCTCAGGTGGCTTCTGATAATGCAGAGAGTCAGGCTGTATGCAAGTCTTTGGGTGCTCGATTTCATGGAAGGACGGCCACTTTGGGCATTGATCTGAATAGCTTTCATTAGAATCTTTGAATATTAGACATAGCTAACCATTTAATAACCTGTTTCAATAATTTTTTTGCCGGCGATAATCTTTGTAAAGTTGGTGAAGTTGAGAAGCAAAGATACGATATACTGTAAATACGCCTAGTCCATTAACGGCTAGCTCCAATCTGACAGCTCCTCCACTGCGGAATTTGAAGAATTTCCCAGCAAAGCTTCAGCTCTCGTGAGCTTCGACAAATTGACAGAATGACATGCTCCCCCCATAATGTTCCATATGCAGTATGGCGGCATGCAGTATTCTCAGGCATATTCCTACCTCCCACTCAAATCCACACTGCGCGACGACAGCAAGGACGGCGCTTTCTTTCCGCATCACGCGCGCTCCGCAATCATGCCAACAACAACAGCAAGACATCTTCCTTTAACGAAAGCGAGGACTCCCTAAGCTCTCAAAATGATGATCCTCCCAACACACGTCCATCGGCATCACTTCCACAATCCCCTCTCGTCACATTGGCCAAAAACCACAGAGCCGGCAAAAAAGTCTACAAAGACAAGGGCACCAAAGCCGATCATGATCGACTCAGAAATAATCCCTGGGCAGTAGCCCTCGCGTCACCGACAAGGCACTGCTCAATCACGAACATGCGGATGCCGACCGAATTTCTCACGGACATGGGCCTCGTTCGGCGGGTGACGGCTTCGGATGAAGAGACAACCAAAGTGAAGAACTACGGCAGTTTGTGGTGGATGCCGACCAACCTGGTACAAGAGGAAATAAAGGCATCCGTGCATCCAGAACAGAGGAATACGAACATTTTTGCGTCAAATGGTAATCCGCGCGTGATCCGTGTGGTCACTCGCGCCCTCGCTTACGACCGATTTCCCGAATCCGCTGGAAGAACCGGTAAACATCTGGTGGTCAAGACCAAACAGATTATTCCTGCGATATGGAAAGATGATAATCCGAAATCGAGCGGCGTGGATTTCAACGAGTTGATTTGGCGTGATGATATGACAAGTTTCGTGTTCAAGCATATGGTCAAAGGAGTGATCAAGGCGCTTCAGGAGGCCTGTCGTTATGAAAAAATCAAACAAGACTCTGCGGATTTTTGGAGGGAACTGCCATTGCCAGAGATGACGGTATCTGCACTAAATGAAGCTTTGAGTGGCGTGGAAATGAAGGATATGGGAACTGGAGGTGTCATCATATTGGGCGACCTCGCTACGCCTTCTGAAGACCGTCCCCGGGATGCGTTTAAATCGGCCTTTACGTCGACCTTTCCGGACTATATCACTATCCCGCAGACAGGAACCATGGCCCCTGTGTATGATCTCAGCGTGGTCCTGTCCAGATCTGATCTCGAAGCGCTCCGACAATCCAGCCCCCGGTTCAACCAAAGGGCGCTTTTTTTTCGACCTGACGGTCTTAAATCTACCGAAGCAATGCTAGCGCTGTGGAAGCTAAAGGGGTATATCATGCATGATGTTGATTTCTTGGCTAAAAAGGCAGATGGCACAGCAGCAGCCCAAGCTCCAGAACAACAGTCGAAGAAAGCTCTCTCACAAGTTGCTTCTACGAAAACACAGCCACGCAGATAACTGAACAAACGGTATATATACTTCTATCCGGCGTGTTCTATCTGTATCTAGTACTCTACTTTTGTATATTATCCATGTATATCTTATCCTACTATCCAAGCCCCATTATTGCTTAGCACCGAGAAGGTCACTCAGTGTGTCCAGGTAGGCCGCTGGCCGAACATCGCCGTGAAGGATATCATCTTTGGTAGCCACACCTGACAGAACAGCCAGAGTGCCGCCCAGTTTCCCTTCGATACCGAATCGGATATCAGTGTTTGCTCGATCGCCGACCATGCAAGCACGACTCCGATCGAAATGGAATTTCCCTTCGATGGCGTCCATCATAGCTTGACTGGGCTTGCCGAGCGCAGTGGGTTCCTGGCCCAGCATCATGATCAAAGCCGCGCTCATCGAGCCTGCGCCGGGGAAAAGGCTTCCCTGGTTCGGCAGCGTGCTGTCGATGTTCGTCGCCAAAAACACTGCGCCGCGGCGGATGTAGTGGAACGCCAGGCATATCTTTAGGTAGTTGTAGTGGAAATCAAGACCTACCAGCACAACGCCGATTTCCGGATCGATTATCGACGGGTCTCCATTTGCAATGAGCTTGTAGTCCTCGGGCCCGAAATCACGGCGGAAAGCTGGGTCGGTGCCTCCGATGAATGGGACGTTTTCGTTGCGCAGCTCTTGTTCTATGCCTGATTCGCCAATCACGAAGACCTTGCGTTTGTTCGCCGGGAGCTCGAGGATGCGGGAGATGTAGATCGAGGCACTGTAGGACGAGGAGAAGATTTCTTCCTGTATATGAAATGGTTAATATCATTTTTTGGGGTATCAGCAATCGACCACACATACAACGTTGCTGGGAACGCCGAGAGTGTCGAGTTTCTTCTTGTAGTCGGCGCGGGACTTGGTGCTATTGTTGGTGACGAAAACAACTTGCTTGCCTAGCAGCATATATCAGTTAAAACAAACCATCCTCTTCTCAATTGAAATGGATGGATATACCTCGACTTCTCAAAAACTCCAGCGTCTCGGCGGTGCCTGGGAAGACATGATCGCCAGACCATAGCACTCCTAACAACCCACATAATCTCAGCAAGTGAACTCACTTTGCATAGCGCCCCCTCGTTTGGAATAATAATAAGGTATTCACGGACCGTCGCAGTCAAACAGGAATGTCTATCCTCCCCCAAATAGACAGAGAATCAGTAACAGCCCATCACAGCAGAAGAAAACACGGCCGACGAACATCAAACTTGTCAATAAAAGTATTCAAAGAGGCCGCATCGCCGGTGAGATACTGCGGAGACGACGTCATGGTCGTAGTTAAATCGTCGCAAGAAGGCAAAAGGTCAGGCCAGCGAGTGTTTTGCGGTTTGCGATCAATATTTATTGTCTCTGTTTTCTCGTCGCTGAGGCGGGGACATCAAAATTAATAAGGAAGTAAGAAGCGGGCGCGGCGTAAGAAGCCGAGGGAACGTGGGGGTCTGTCTGACTGTAATCGGTGAGCTTAAACAGTAGCCACGAATTTTATATGCTTGCATACTCTACAAATTTATTTTATATTGGCTTCTATTTTGAAATGAGTCTTTCAACTGAGGTACCAAGCCACGATATTCCGATATTCTACTCACAAATAAATGTTATGTTCAAGTGAATTTTTCAATCATAATTCCATTGAGCT
This sequence comes from Talaromyces rugulosus, assembly GCF_013368755.1. Classification (NCBI taxonomy): domain Eukaryota; kingdom Fungi; phylum Ascomycota; class Eurotiomycetes; order Eurotiales; family Trichocomaceae; genus Talaromyces; species Talaromyces rugulosus. The sequence goes on along the minus strand of NC_049562.1, from coordinate 6,214,759 downwards.
AATTTCTCTCATAATAGCCTCATAAGCCCCCACCGGGACACGATGAGACTGCTTAGATGAGACGGCTTACTTCAGAAAAGGTCGCAAAACATTGTTGATAATAGGCACTTGTTCGTGGAACAGACGCACGCGCTCCTTCTCCCAACCATCAATCGTGCCCTTGGCCATTCCAATGCCAAACTGATCGTCTCCCTTGACTAACTCGTCATACGTTTGATCGGTGAAGGCCGGTAGCGGCATGCCGATCTTGTGGCCGTCTTTAAGATCCGGTTGGTGGTGCTCGTCGTGCAGCTCGGTCTGCACCGCTGGCGGGAACACCTCGACCACTTTGACCTTGTTCTCTGGTTGCGCTTTTAGTTGTTCGCGAAACACCAGGATCCAATGGTGCAGGGCCGCTTTGGACGCATTATAGCCACCAGTCCGCAGCATAGTAGGGATAACACCGAGAGTAGCGCTGATATAGATCAAATGCGTCGCGGTCTTTTGCGCCTGTAGAAAAGGCAGGAAGGCCAAGGTCAATTGGACCGCGCTAGTGTAATTTGTAGTAAATTCGCTTTGAAACGACTCCAGATCCACGCTTTCTGGTTCCGCAAAGTTGAAGGACCGTTGGATACCGGAGTTGATCACTATGGCATCGATGTCCGGGTGTTCGGCAGTGACTTTGGATGCGAAAGCAGGGATCTCGGACAGGTTTGTGATGTCGAATTTCACTGCTGAACAATTTTCGGATCCAATGGTTTGGACGAGACGATCGAGTCGCTCCTGGCGTCGACCAACGCCGACTACCTTGGTTCCTTGTCCGGCCAGTTTGATGGCGAGGGCCTCGCCGATGCCTGCCGTGGCGCCGATGATGAGGGCTTTCTTGTACAATGGAGCCGACATTTTATTTGGAAGTTGAGTTCAAGTGTTTTATGTGGTTGTGAAAGATGAAGTACTCCGAATTGTGACTCGAGACGAACGAGGAATGAAGCAAGATTATATAGTCAACCAAGTACCGGTGGAGACACGGGGGCAACTCGGCTTTCTTTTTATAAATCCGATGTCAATTTCAAATTCTGCAGCAATTACACAGCGTTCTTCGAGGTTTTATGTGTCGTTAACACCGAGTCCCCAGGCGGATTTCGTGATAGAGGCCGCTCGTTTGCGCGCTGATTGGTCAGTTCGCAAGTTGCTTCTGAAAGAGGACTAGCGCAGACGCAAAGTCGGTCCCATAGCGATGCGTCGTCTGATTGGTCATTCGTTCTGTATAGCTGTGGCGTCAATGGATATGTACTATGAGAAACGATCACAATATGTCATATGATTCAACATAGAATGGCACTTTTTCAGCTGATGCTGGGCATCAATAGGCAACAGATTCGCCAATTGTGTTCTTTGTCTGAGCTTATACCATTGTATAGCAGCTTTTATACTGATAATAGCAATTGCTGGCCCAAAGCTCTGCCATGCATTTTGTGAGCAAAAGTCGGCCCACATCATGATCTTTTCCGTTAGAAGGTCGGCTTCCTGGACCGTGAGCTTAATATATGCACATGAGAGAAACCCAAGGATGCTCTCATCTTTGAGACAATCCGAGAGACTGGGCTTGCTGTATAAAGCCGTGTACAGCATGAGGGCGATCGCCCACTCAAAGAGTAGCCAGCGCGCGGACTGAAGTTCATCAAAAGCAATGCCTAGAGATTGAGGGTGCTTGCTCGGGTACCGATGGACACGAGGTTGCATTTGGTCAGTGACCATCATCGACGCACTACTGCTGATAAATGCATGTGGCGGTCCTTGCGGAAGACGGACGTTCTTGGATTCTTCCCATATCTTTAACTGGTGTATCAAGGTTGAGATTCGTAGAACTAGTGCGCTTTGTGTTTCCGTGTCGTGAGCTGGTATATTGTCTGCCTGGTCTAAAAGACCTGGAGCTATGACAGCCAAATCGAGTAATTCATCAAACCGATTCTTTGTGTGGCCCGGAAACCAAGTATAGGCCCATTCTGTATTCGAAAGAAAGCAGGATTTGCGAGTCGTCAAACCTTTTAAAATCTGGGTAGACAGGATTAGCAGGGTCTTTGATTCGTTAAAAAACTATGCTTACACCGACTGTTCGATAGAAATGGAACATTTGAAACTCCAAACTATCGGTAAAAGGATGCGAGCCGCGTAACCGTAGAACCGTCTCTATTCCCTCAGTATGCGATATCCAGCCAGCACTAGACTGGGTCCCATATTCAAAAATCTATCGTCAGGGGTTAGTTTTTTACCAGTGACCACTGTCGTGAGAATAAAATACCTCATACAAAAGCAGCATCAGAATAGTTGGGAGCAAATCGGAGATGAGCGCCGGCTGGGACAAAGTAGAGCGGAGGCGTCCCAGAGCCTGGCTATAGAACCTACGCCCGTTGTTCGACACATCCACGCGGTTTTCCACATGTCCCATCCAGCCATAGCCTAAGCTGGCTGAAGACAATAGCAAAGCTCTTGACTTTTTCGGTTCCCTAGCTAGCGAAGATAGCCACGCTAGAGGCACTTCTTCGGAAGTCTGTGTCGGCAAGCAGAACGTCACAAAGGAAGCCAAGATTTGGTCATATTGAGCCGTGTTGACAGCATGAGAAAACAGCTGCAGGTTCAATTTTTCTTCTCTAGATCGCACAGCCTGTTCGGATGAGAGCAGCTGTTGATTATTCTGTGTAACGGACAATCCCTTTATACCAGCATCCTGGCTGGCAATTGGCGAACGGGTAGAAGACGCCTGATAGGTCGTCGAGTATTCGTTGAGGAAAACGACTGGCTTTTTATAGCCCTCGCATTTCCAGGAACCTCTTGCACACTGCCCACACGTTGGTCTACTCAGATCACACTATAGGCGTGTTAGAACCCACGATTAAGATATCCGAAAGTGCGACGACTCACCTTGATTTTGCGCTTTCGGCAGGTATGACACCCTTTCGATTTACCTGCAACACCAACCATTGCTTACAGAGGCACATGGTTGCATAGCCACTAAATCTCCAGAAAGTTATCCATAAGAAATGGATGTTGCAAGAACAACACTGTTACTAGAAACTCAGCGCAGAAAGGTGATGGACAGGCCTTACCCAAAGCGGCAGGCGGGCCCGTAGTCGGCTTCTCGCCAATCAGACCGTCCACACGTTTCATTCCGTCATCAACTTCACTGTTCATATCAAATCTTCAACTACATGCAGTATTCCGACTCATCTCGTTGCAACTGGCAATTAGGGACCTAGTATATCGATATAGCCGCCATGCAGATTGCTGAAATCCTCTCCGATTTGACCTCCCTGCGAGCCTGTGTGAGCAATAGAGTTCAATCATTCTTTTTCTTTTATACTCATTTCTAACGATTGGGGACAGGATCACACCGAAGCTCTGAATCTAGTCAACGTGAACAAGACAGCTAAAGAACTAGAGAGCCCAAAAACCAGCGAGAAGGACTCGGACTCTCTCGAACTTTCCCGAGTAAAAGAGCTTGTCGCTCTTCACTACGGAGTGAAAGTAAAGCACTTGAAGAATGGGCCTGGTTCTAATCCCGTGGTCGACGATGGGTTGCGACGTGTAAGGGAGGATGTCAATCGAGTGCTACGAGAGCTGAGAAACCCTTGATTCAGGTTCTGTGTTGCAACCATGAGAATACGATTACGATTGATGATCTTCTTTATTCTGTCACAGTTCTCTCTACCCTTGTTATATGGTATACTATCAAGAAATTGAAATTGGTGCATGATATCGATTACAGCAAATGAAATTATATTTTGAAACACCTTTTTTCGTCGTAAATCATTTCACTGCCAGATATATCACGTGATGTCATATATAAGGCGGTGACGGAAACTGCCGTTCTCGACACCTCGACACATTAAGGCTGTTGCCCATTTCCAACCTCGCGCACTTGTCGTTTCTTATGTCTTTGCTTTGTTGACAAAAGTTTCTTGGTTCTACAAAATGGCGAGCACCGTCGATGCAAAGCTGCTTCGGCGGACGAAATTCCCACCGGAATTCAGTAAAAAGGTGGACATGACCAAGGTCAACCTCGAAGTCATGAAAAAGTGAGCGCCGCCAGCTGGGACAGACAGGGAGAAGAGAGCAACGCTAACATACTTTTCTTAACAGATGGATTGGCGGAAAGCTCGCAGTGATACTTGGTGACGATGATGACGTCGTCATTGAGCTATGTTTCAATCTCTTGGAGGGCACCCGATTTGTGAGTCATCCAGACTCTTCGAAAACTCCTTTTATCTAACAATGCCACACAATGATAGCCCGATATCAAGTCTCTTCAGATCCAGCTTACCGGCTTCTTGGACAAAGAAACCCCTCAATTTTGCCAGGAACTATGGAACCTCTGCCTAAGCGCCCAATCCAGCCCGCAAGGAGTACCTAAAGAATTATTGGAGGCAAAGAAGCTGGAGCTGAGGCAAGAAAAGGTATGCACCCTTAGCGAAAGCATGTGTCTAGAGCTGACGAAGTGGCTAACTTTGTGCAGCTTGAAGCCGAGAAAGCTGCCGAAGAAGCGCGTCGACGTAAAGAACAAGAGCAAGACCGAGAGAGGGAATTGGAAAGCATTCGCCAGAGGGAGAGGTTTGACCGAAACAGGAACTTCCGCGGGGGGAGAGGAAGTGGTCGGGACTATGATCGCCGGAGCTCGCGATCTCCTCGTCGTCGGAGCCCCGAGCATCGTGGGGGTCCTTCGCGGCGTGAATTTGACTCATATGTACCACGAGGCGGCGGCGGGCGTGGCCGTCGACAGTCTAGACCACACTCTCGTTCGATATCTCGCTCACCATCTTCTTCCAGATCACCTCCCCGCCGTTCATACCGCTCGGAAAGACGTGATCGCAGACCCCCACGAACCTACAGCAGGTCCCCTTCCCCCCGAGGTGGACGAGGGCACACAAGAAACAGGCGGCGAAGCCCATCTTACGGTGATGATCGAGATAGACCTGCCACCCGCAGTGATTCGTCACGCTCACCTAGTCCCAGAAGAACACGACGAAGAAACACATCATCCCCCAGCCGATCACGTTCACCACCACCTAGAACCCACAAGAGAAAGGATTCTCGGTCGAGGTCTCGACAGCCTAGACGGGGCGACCGTGAGAGGCGACCGGTATCTGTTGACTCACGGGATGGTGCAAAGGGAGATTCAAAGACTGGCAAGACCCGGCACTCTAAAGATGACCGCCGGTTGAGTCGCAGCCCTTCGCCCAGACGTGACAGTCGCTCTCGTTCGGGCAGTGCCTCCTCTAGACGCAGCCAGTCTCGAAGCCCAAGCACAAAAAGTGATAGAAGGCGACGCCAATCGTTACCGCGATACGCGCCAGCTGGTAGACGGCGACGTAACTCCCCTCCAGACTCTCCACGACAAGAGAAGCGTCAGAGGGCTGCAGAACCTGAGGATACCAAGATGCATGAAGACAACGACGTAAGTACTACCTTCATCCAATGGTCTATGATAATGTGCCATACTTGTTTTCTTCGTTTCGTATAATATCGCTTATAATTTGAGTCATTTCAGGAAAACTGATTCACAAGCTCGCTGTCAACAGGCTAAAACAAAATCCCGTCTCTCACGGAACGAGCTTCGGGAGAGAGTACTGAAAGAAAGAATAAAAGCGTTGCGCCGTAGGAATTCCACTGAGAAAGCAGACGACCAACAACAAGGATAGGTAGGTTATTATCATTTTTTTTTAAAAAAAATTCTTGGTGTATCGGACGAGGCTCGGATTCTATCGCTTGAAACATGAATTTTAGCAAGCAAGGTTCAAAGGTTCAATTTGAACTTTTGAAGAAACCAATAGTAAAAATTGGATATTCCAGTTAATATATTTCAATACCCATTAACTATGAAAGGTACCCAACACCGCTGTCATTGTACATGTCTTCGTCTATCCAGATATCACAGACCGTATGTATATACATTTACCCAAATCTTGAATTAAAACAACCAAAGCGTCGGGTGAGAAAATATTGTACGGGGATTCAGCATTTGTTAGCATGTAAATAATGACAAAATGCAATAATTCGTGGTCTACCAGTGGTGGTACACGTTAAAGCCCTGAAGGAAAGCATCAAAAATGAGCAAAAGCGTTTGTTTCGTTTCTGGACCCCTGGAAATTACATAGATGATCGGGACCACTCGACTGCAGCCTAGACTGGACCGTTTGTGCAAGTCCAAACAACTTAAAATAAATAGAAACTATTGCGGGATGTGATTATTGTCTGCACAAGGGGACCGCTTTGTGGTCACTGCTTTGTTTGATGCCGCTTGTTATGCTGAGGAGGTCTTGCTAGACATGTCCATTTTGATCGGCGTGTCGAAATGTCTCACTGATTCCGGCCTTGTTGTTTCCCTGAATCTTGACACGTACTAGTAACTAAGAAGTGAGATAAGCAGGGATCACTGAAGACTTTTACACCTGGTAATTTTCTTTGACGAATTCGCCAAGCGCATAGCTTCAAGAGGGGTGGTTTGCACAGCGCGTGACAGGTTGCTCTCCTTTCATGTAACCCTTGAGAGGCTCATTTTTGGCTTAGTGGATTGCCCTTTTAGCTGCCTTGGAAAGCCCTGTACAATCGTATGTCGTACTGTAGATGTGAGATGGAAAGTGAAATACCGAGGAGCCGTTGCCGTGGCGACCGTGTTGACAAAGCCAAGTCACGTGGGGCCACGACCGGCGCTAGCCATCCAGGACGAACTACATCGCTTGTTTCGACATATCACCACCACGGGACTGTATATCGAATATCTTTAAGCCGGCGACAACCACCAACCCCAAGGCGCTACTGCCTATGATTTGGATACATACATCAATGTAAATCTGGACGCGTTAATATATTATACAATGGCCACAGAGGCTTCGCCAACCCCGGCTTCAGCCGCATACAGAACAGGCGGTGTACAACGACCCATGTCGCGACAACTTTCTCGATCGTCGCTTTTACGAACTAATTCTGGCCGCGCATCGCCTGATATTCGAAATGGATCCTCGCACAGTGGACGGAGTACCGGGTCCAAACAGTATGAGGGGGACAGTTCCGATGACGAGGTGGTGCCAGAGCCCAAGTTCAGCGCTTCCGTGAAGGCGCTGTTGGAGGGAGACGCAATGCATGTCGACTCTTCTCCCCGATATGATACAAACATGAAGCGGTCTAGTGTTGCTAGCCGCGACTTTGGCCTTGCTCCAGCGACCTCGGCGCGACCAGAAAGACACGTTCGGGTGGCATCACCGCATGACTCGTCCGGTGGGAGCCCTGCTCCTCGAGTGGTTCGCGTTGGCTCTGTGAGAATACAATCAAGACCCGAAAGCGTATATTCAGAAGGCCAGAGCTATTCAAAAGATTTTATAACACCGGCGCCACGAACGCGTAGTGTTCGTATTACTGGCTCGAGAAGCACCACCCGCTCACCACTTTCCAATTCGCCAATTCATAAAGCAACAGAAAAGGAATTATCTGGCGACCACAAGGAATTCGACCTCTCAGGAGATGAGAAACCACCTCGCATGGAAGATGAGTTTGCGCCGCGTCTTGGACCTTCTTCGGTATTGAGGTCTCGCCATGGAGATGAACCTGGCATGCATAGCTCGCTTCGTGTTAAACGAGTGGGTAGATTGACCGGTTCTTTCCTAAATGGTCCTGCTAGGAGAGGAGTACTGCGCCGACAGAGCGAAGAAATCAGCGAACATCCTGAGGCTGACAGCCAAAGTCCTGAAAGACCCGAAAGAAACCCATCACATAATCCAAGAGAAGAAAACGGATCTGCCAGCCGTCTTTCTAGGGTGGCTTCATCGTCCAAGTTATCTTGGATCGACTCGGATCCACGAATTCTGGAGAAGCCAGCACCAGCTTCGGCAAAGCCTAATATTGACGCTCCATTTTCCGGGCCACCGTCGCCGAGGTCATACAGGACCAAATCCACACCCGGTACATCGTCAGAAGGGTCTTTAAAATCAGAAAGCGCCAAAGAACAGCCCCAGTATAGAGTGCCACCTCCAGTGCTGCCATCCGCGCAAGATCAAGAAAATGACCCCCCGCCTACGTTCAAAAGAGTCAAATCCTCTGGGCTGAGTCTGTTAGACAAGCCGGAGAAGTACGCAGTTATCTATGACGACGATAAAAAAGAACAAGAGCAAGAACCACCAGCCACAAATTCCCCTCGAAAACCATTGACTTCGCGAAGCAACAATACGCCACGTCGGCCTGCTCCACCCCCGCCTAAAATGTCTGTCCTGGAGACAGCTACAGGAACAGGAGGTGCGGCTACAACGGCATCACAATCGCGAAAGAAGAGAAGCCAAGTTGTAATCAACCACAAAGCTTTCACTCGTATGGACTGCGTTGGGCGAGGAGGCACCTCTCGTGTATACAGGGTTATGGCTGAGAATTATAAGATTTTTGCCCTCAAGCGTGTCAACTTGGAAGATGTGGATCGTGTCACGTTGGCAGGCTACAAGGGAGAAATTGATTTGCTCAAGAAGCTTGAGAATGTGGAACGAGTCGTACGGCTCTTTGATTGGGAGATCAATAGCGACAAGCATACGCTTAGTATTCTCATGGAGATTGGAGAATCGGATTTGGACCGAATCTTGACTTATCGTCTCAATGCCGAGGATGCCGTTTTTGATCCCAGTTTTACCCGTTATTACTGGAAAGAAATGCTCGAATGCGTTCAAGCGGTCCACAATTTCAACATTGTCCACTCAGATTTGAAGCCGGCGAACTTTCTTCTTGTTCAAGGGCGATTGAAACTCATCGACTTTGGTATTGCCAATGCCATCCAGGACGACACTGTTAACGTGCATCGTGAGCAACAAGTCGGAACGCCCAACTACATGTCGCCCGAAGCCCTGATTGACTCCAATGCTGCATTGGGTCTTCCGGCAAGTGTTGGAAAGATGATGAAGCTTGGAAAACCCAGTGATGTATGGAGTCTTGGGTGTATTTTGTACAAAATGGTTTATGGGCAGCCGCCATTTGCCCGCATTGCAAAATATTACGAAAGAATAATGTCTATCCCAAACCCCAAGGTTGCCATTGAGTTCCCGCAGTTCGCAATCGGTGGCGTAACGGTGCCATTTGGTTTGATGCGAACCATGAAGCGGTGTCTGCAGCGAGACCCGAGCCTCCGCCCTACGATGGATGAATTGCTCAGTGAGCGTGATCCGTTTTTGTACCCAGACTCTCAGCTTGAAGGGACAGTTCCAGTGACACAGGAGATGATTTCTCGAATCCTGACAAACGTGGTTCATCATTGCCGGGTTCGTGGGGTGCCGAAAGATGAAGAATTGGCAGCATGGCCTGCTGGGTTTTTTGCCAAGATCAAAGCTGCTGTTGATGAAGACCAGAAGTGATTTTTGGCTGGTTCTTGATTATACCATAAGTCTTGAGCATTGTCTGTGTTCAGGTGCACATTCTTGTATTTTTGGTTCACGCGTTCTAGCGTCGCATTTTTGTTTTAACCTCCACTGTTTTCTTTTCATTTCTTCTTTTCGATTCCCTGTGCATATTTAGGAGCCTGTCAGCTATTCAGCGAGACTGCATTCAAACTTTTTGTTAATTTGTATCATGTTTGCGCGGCGACTTGGAGTCGGGATTGTATTTTGTCTTTTGTATGTTTGGTCTTGCAGATATAATTTAGTGAAACCAACTCTTACCACCTAACTGCCTTAACATCTCCATGCAGGATTTTTGCATAGTATCATCGAATGTAATAATAATAATAATAGGCGGTATCTCCGCACATCGGCGTGCGGAGAAGTCGTCGGATCCGCGTCCGGAGCAAGTCTTTCCCGCCGGCAACTTTGCCGCGGCCATGGAGTCACTACCCACTTCCAGACGTCGACATTGGATGTTTGTTTCCTCTTGATATATACAACTCACTATATATAACATACTCAATTTCAGTTTATACCTCTGAGTCAGAGCTTTCAAAACGGCTAGATACTTCAAACCGCGCAAATGGCAGCTTCATTCAGAAACAAGTGTCGCAAAATCATCTGCATTGGCCGGAATTATGCGTACGTCTTTTCCGATCAATTCAATCATTTTGAGGCTAGACAAAAGTACAATTAACTGACACTATATTCGAAAATAGCGACCACATCACTGAGTTAAACAACACTCGCCCCAAACAACCATTCTTCTTCCTCAAGCCGTCCTCGTCAATCCTGCTTCCGGGCCATGGTCCCGTCCTGCGACCCAAGGGCGTCAATATGCATTATGAAGTCGAGCTGGGTCTGGTCATTGGCAAGACTGTGCGCGATCTCGATCCGGAGGATCACAAGACCGCGCTCGATTCTATTGCCAGTATGTCTATCTTTCCTATCCTTGAAATCTCAATTGTTCACACGAAGATAAATAGACTACGTCCTCGCCATCGACATGACCGCGCGCAACGTACAAGACGAAGCTAAGAAAAAGGGCCTCCCCTGGTCCATCGCCAAGGGCTTCGACACGTTCTGCCCCATCTCTGAACTGATCCCCAAATCCGCGATTCCGGACCCGCATAATGCGTTTTTGCGGCTGAGCGTGGGTGATGCCGTGCGCCAGGCCGATTCGACGAATTTGATGCTGTACCAGATCCCTAGACAATTGGCGGATATTTCGCGCGTTATGACGCTGGAAGCGGGTGATTTGGTGCTTACCGGCACTCCCAAGGGGGTCGGACAAGTTCAGGCGGGGGATGTGATGAGGGCGGAGATTGAGGTTGATGGGAAGAAGATTGAGGGGATTGAGGTTGAGGTTAAGGATAGGTTGGAGGGGAGGTATGAGTTTAAGGAGACTTGATTGATGCTTTAAATATCAACTAGTATATAGACCTGTGCTGGGACTTGGATTGTATAGTTTGTATGATGTCAAAATTAAGATATCAATTGTATATTGCTATCTAAATGATGCATTGTGTGGGTAAATCCGTACAAATTTGCTTTGATTTTCGACATGCCATGTCGAATACCTCTTCCATGGCTATAGTTGGCTCTTATCTTTTTCGACTGTTCCCTTTCTAGCCACCGACTTGACTCTAGATTTCGTAGCGCTTGCTCGTGTCCGCGATCTAGTGTTGTACCCTTGCTGATCGCGCCTACAGAAACCCTCGACATTGCTCCAGATCCAGCCCAGCGCATCAAGATATTCTTCCATCGCCATCTTGACTGCGCTGTCGTTGGATAGACCATCGAAAAAGGCCTCGACCATGTGTCCTTCCTGCTTCCGTCGAGGCAGCTCGGAGCGTAATTCGGCGGCAAAAGTGAAATAGTCATACAACCCCCGATCATCTTGTTTGATTTTCTGGAAGAGTAAATCGATTGGTGAAATGGCGGGGTATACAGGCATAGAGTCCGGTATTAATGAGTCGGTCATGGTCGACATAGTCGCTTCATTAGCCGGGTATGTCATCTGGGTGAATGAGCTAGCTTGTTTGCCATGATAGTCTGTTTCACCCGTCATTCAGTGGTCTTTTCCATCAAATCTCAGATATGTCATAGCTAAGAATACTTACCATCTTTCCCTTCAGCAGTCTTACTATATCTCAAAGATACAATAAGACTCGCACGAACCCCAGTCTGCGTCCGTCCCGCACGACTCTTGGGCGTAGAAATATTAGGCTTCTTTGGCGGCGGCATTTTACCTTGCCATGCTGCAAGCTCCATCTGCTTCACAGCCAAACACTCACACTTCTTCTCCATACCAGCCATACCCATCTTCAACTCGACCATCCCCTGCGCCAACTCTTTCATCCGAAGCCCTAAATGCTCAAACCCACATTCTAACTTTGCTAGACTTTCTTTTTCTTCCTTTGTTTTTTCTTCTCGGCCATTTTTGGTGGTGACCATCGCGGCTGCTACCTGCTTGTTGACTTGATCCAACGATGCCGCGAACTTGTCGCGTACTATGGTAACCTCGTTTTTGAGCGTGTAGTTCTCCGTCTGTAGACTCTTGACCAGGCGTTCTAGGTTGGATAGGTTCTGGTGGTGTTCAGTAGCTCTGCTGGAGTAGGACAGGAGGTCGGAATTGACATCTTCGATGCGGTTCACGAGGTGGATGTGTTCCTTGCGGAGTTGGTAGGCCCAGAGGAGCGAGGTTTTGGACGAGACGGCTGTAGAGCCATCGTTGGCTTCGGAGAGTGGATTGGGTGACATGTTTTCAACAAATCTAAAAATTAAATGAGATGGATGGGAGAGACCGCCAGCCTGAGAGTGAACTGGACTAAGGTGAAGTCTAGGTCGGTTGACGACATACGACATCTGGACATCCCAAATAGGAAGGAACCTCGACCACGTGAGTACGAAATAAAACACTACACATAGAATACAGAATAAATAAATAAACAGAAATGGCATTTACCTCTATCTATTGCTAAAAGCAGGTATACAACCACCCCATGTCATCATCATAATTCGTCCGTTCGCCATAACTGCCTCGTCTGCTCATAGGTTTGTAAACAAAAGACAATGAAAAGCGCCCGGACGAACATTTCTCGTTACCTTGCCCACTGTGTTGAGCATGCAAAGCGGGCACGCCCTATACCAATGGACAAAGCTCAAGATACATTGCGGAGGAAAAAAAGAGATCCAGACGCGAACCGTAAATGTTTGAAAAAATCAAAGGAAAAACAATAAAAAGTAAAGCGAATAAACATGAAAATGCGCGGCGTGAGAATCGGAAATCAACATAAGGAAATGAGAACCTGACAGCACAATAGAACAGTAACGCCTATTGTTTTTTTACTTTGCAACAGCAAAGCCTCTGCAGGAACAATTACATATGAAAGCCACTTTTGAAAAACGTTTTTCCAAAGCCAGCTGGGTCCAACCCAAACTGGTTGGAGGTCTTGAGAAAGGACTTCAGCAGTCTAAGAAGACTCGCACAAGACACATTTGCAACGACAAGGGTGGTTTAGATAAGGTCTAGAGGAGTTGTTAGCGATATGAATTATCAGAATGTGAGGGGTTTAACATACCAGCAACGTTCATGGGCATTTCTTCAATCTGGGTGTTGTAGAACTGCTCGATTTCACGCATCATACGGACGTCGTCAGCGGTGACGAAGTTGATGGCGACACCCTTACGACCGAAACGACCACCACGACCGATACGGTGAATGTAGTTTTCACGGTTGGCGGGGAGATCGTAGTTGATGACCAGGGAGACCTGCTGGACATCGATACCACGGGCCAACAGGTCAGTGGCGATCAGGACACGAGAAGAACCGGAACGGAACTCCTTCATGATAACATCACGCTGGGACTGCTCCATATCTCCGTGCATGGCGGAGACGGTGAAGTCACGGGCAGTGAGCTTGTCGGTGAGCCAGTCGACCTTGCGGCGGGTGTTGCAGAAGATGACGGCCTGAGTGATGGTAACGGTCTCGTACAAGTCGGAGAGGGTGTCAAGCTTCCACTCCTCCTTCTCAACAGCAATGTAGAACTGCTTGATACCTTCCAGGGTAAGCTCGTCCTTCTTGACGAGGATACGGACGGGGTCGCGCATGAACTTGGTGGTGACCTCGAGGACGTCCTGGGGCATGGTAGCCGAGAGAAGGACAACCTGGGTGGATTGAGGGAGGAGCTGGAAGATGTCGTAGATTTGCTCGGTGAAACCACGCTGGTGACGATTAGCTTAAGCCCCGCATAGATGGCGCATATTAACTTACAGAAAGCATCTCATCGGCCTCGTCAAGGACGAACATCTTGATGTTGTCGGTGCGGAGGACACGGCGCTGGATCATGTCCTGGACACGGCCGGGGGTACCGACGACGACCTGGGGGCCGTCCTGGAGGGCCTTCATGTCCTCACGAACGTTGGTACCACCAATGCAAGCGTGGCACTCAATGCTCATGAAGTCACCAATGGCGACGACGACCTTCTGGATCTGCTGGGCCAACTCACGGGTTGGGGCTAGGATCAGGGCCTGGCAAGCCTTGAGGCTAGTGTCGAGCTTCTGGAGAGCAGAGATGGAGAAGGTAGCGGTCTTACCGGTACCGGATTGGGCCTGGGCGATGACATCGTTACCTGCATAACGCATTAGACACACATTGTTCCCCCTTGATAGATCGACAAGATAAACCTACCCTTGATGACGGGCATGATGGCACGCTGCTGGATAGCGGAAGGACGCTCGAAACCGTAGGCGTAGACACCTGATTGTTGGGGTCAGTCTCGATCTTTCGAAAAATAGAAACGTTGCCACGTGTAGTCGCGGGGTCGCACTCACCGCGAAGAAGCTCGGCCTTGAGGTTCATGGAGTCGAAGGAGTCGGTGACCTCGTCATAGTTGGACTCGATCTGTCCTGTTGGGTGGCATACATGTTAGCAGACATCCTGTGGCGGGGTTGAAATTTGTGCTGGCGAGGGTTGGAAGCGGGCGTATCTCGTGATAATCACACGATAATCGACTTTTGCCCGCTCGATAAAGAATGAAAAGCCAGATAGGGGATGCATACCCTCAGGGACCTCCTCCAAGCCGCCCTTGGAAGCCATGATTGCGTTTAGTCGGAAAGAAGATCACAAGCGTTGCGCTGTGACCGGAAGACAGTGGGGGAATAAACCACAAGCGAATGTGGATAGGGCGCTAGGTAAGGTGGTAAAAACTAGAATCTCGACTCTCTTACACAGAGAGCACTGGTGGATTCTAGGGATGTGATATGTCTTCTTTTGTAGATTGGGGTGTTGTAGGGTTGAGAAAACTAGAGGAGAAGGGAGGGAAGTTTTTTTTTTTAAGATGTGAAATTTTCTATCCTAGCGTGAGTTTGCCCGCCGCCCGCCGCCTGCCTGCCTGGACGAGCCCCGGCAGTAATAATTTTATTTGCCCCTCGTCGCCGCCTGCATTTGCAGTGCTGCGATTGGCTGGTTGCGGATTTTTCTTCGCTTTGTGCCCCACATTTGTGTACCAAATAGTGCTCTGCGATTGGCTAGTGTCCAACGCCGCCCAGCATTTTGCCGGCCACCGCAGCCAATCATGACTCATATATTTCCACGCTTTACCCGTTACGGATTTAGGGCTTTCTGACTGTGTGATACTGTATTTATATTACTGTATTACAGCCTGTGTTTTCGTCTTTTTTGATATCAACCTGTGTATCACGATGGCCGCCGCCGAAGCTCTGCCGAGAGAGCAGCCTGGCCTCTGTCAGGACGATTTGCCCCAGACTGACGCCGGCGATGCGGTGCCGTGCCATCCACTCGGGGTCAAGCCCAGTGGGAATGCCCTCGTTGCAGCCTCGAACCTGCGGGATGCACTGGGCAACCTCGGTGCGTTGACCGACGAAGTTGTCCTGATGGTACTGGAGTGGCTGGATCCTTCGAGTCTGTTGAAGCTGGGTCGTACGTGCAAGGCGTTGTATGCATTCACGAGATCCGAAGATATATGGAAGACCTTCCTGATCCGGTAAGATAGCCAAACTGATTTTTTATAACGTCCGTAACTGACAGTTCTAGGGACTCTCGGCAAGGATTCAAATGGCAGGGCTCCTGGCGAGCTACCTTTTTGAACCTGGCGCCGTCCCAGGTGCCTGTCGTGGTCTGTGCGAATCTGTTTTCCGATACTCTGCACCGGCCTTTTTATTGTGCCCATGTATCGTTGGACCCGTTTGTCACCGGCATTCCTTCTCGGAACCAGATCACTCGGCTCAAGAACCTGTCTCCAGATGAGTTCCAAGAATCATGGACTGACCGGCCATTTGTCCTGACCGAGCCAGTCAAGGAGTGGCCCGTGTACACGCAGTGGTCTACAGACGAACTCATCGACAAGCACAGCAACACCTTATTCCGAGCAGAGGCCGTAGATTGGCCCTTGAAGACGTATGTCGACTATATGAAAAACAACGCCGACGAGAGCCCTCTGTACCTGTTCGATCGTGACTTTGTTTCGAAAATGAACATCAAAGCTGGACCCCGTTCAGACAACGTTCCCCCCGATGCCGCATACTGGCCACCATCCTGTTTCGGCGAAGATCTCTTTGCCGTTCTGGAATCTGATCGCCCGGATAGTCGATGGCTAATCATCGGGCCCGAACGATCAGGGAGCACTTTCCACAAGGACCCAAACGCCACAAGCGCGTGGAACGCCGTGCTGCGCGGGTCCAAGTATTGGATCATGTTCCCTTCTTCTACAAAACTTCCCCCACCGCCGGGCGTGTATGTCTCGGCCGACCAGAGCGAAGTAACCTCGCCTCTGAGCATAGCTGAATGGCTGCTGGGCTTCCACGCCGAGGCCAGACGAACGCCTGGATGTATGGAAGGCATCTGCGGCGAAGGCGAAGTCCTACACGTTCCGTCCGGCTGGTGGCATTTGGTGGTCAATCTGGAGCCGTCCATTGCCATCACGCAGAATTTTGTGCCCAAGGCACACCTCACTGCCGCTCTTGATTTCTTGCAAAATAAAGCAGACCAAGTCTCTGGATTTCGGAAAAATGTCGAAGATCCGTACAACCGGTTCGTCGAGGAATTAAGACAGCGGCATCCAGACCTTTTGGACGAAGCTTTGCACGATCTAGAAAAGCAAAGAGAGGGGAAGAAGAGAAAATGGGATGAGATTGTACATGGAAAGGTGGATGATGAAAATATCAACAACACATCTGGAGGTTTTAGCTTCGGTTTCGGAGGTGACGACAGTGATATCGAAGTTCCTTGACATTTCACTCTGAGAAAAAAAGAAGAAGAAAAACTAACGCTACCCGAATATAACGCTGGATGACATATACTTGAAAAAAATAGAACAGCCCAATAACATTCGCATGGTCTGACCGCAAAAAAATTCGCCAAGCGTCAAAAACCACCGTTCTTGGCCCAAGCATCTCGAATGCTTGCTTAGTGACAAGCTGCCGACTTTGTTGCAGACGAGCCGCCTCCAAAGACCAAATATCCAACGAACGCGCCAACAGCTACGGCAAGCATAATCCAGCCGTTGTATGTCATGAAAAGAAGCCTGTCCCGTCGTTAGCTTCGGGATACCAACATAATGGATTGGGGGGATACCAACATAATAAAAAAACTATAAAAGACTTGCACCGCGTACAACAGGGCCATTACTATCTTGCCTCGCTGCTCCAGCGCTTGCTTGCTGTCCCTGCCTACAAGCAGTGAGCTGGTGAAGTTCGAAAGACCTCCGGATCGACCTGTCTCGGCGTCGTCCACGGATTGTTGAATGTTCTCATTGTCTTGCAAAGACGCCCGAGCTTCAGCAATAGGCTGGCGGGGGGAAAAGAAAACCCAGGACATATGAGAGAGGAGAGGAAAAAACATACCGGTCACGACAGTTGAGGAGTATGCCCTCAGGCGTTGGGTGTGGTTTGCTTCATAGATGCGTGTAAAGCTTCGGACAGCTTCGTAGGCGGCCGTGAGGAGGATGATAGCGAGGAGGGAGGCGATGAGAGAGCCAGTGCCGGTGATGCGCCATTCAGGAAAGACAACGCAGACGTTTTTGGATGACCATGTAAACAGCATCTATTAATTTATTAGCTTCACCCGATCTGAATGATAGAGATCAGTAAACAAATCGTACGTTTGTTACACACTGCCCGTCGCCGTGGTCCATCCCACCGTGATCCATACCGCCATGGCCCATGTGCGAGTGATCCATGATTCAATGTGCAAAGAGAGTGAAGTAAATATACACAAAAATGAGGTTAGATCAAACCAATGCCGAAGTCGAAGCAGAAAGACGTTGCAGTTGCGAGCTGCAACGCAAGGGCGAGGCTCAACCGATGCCGTCACCAGCCGGATCAGCGATGCAAACATGTCAAACACGACTACGTCCCATCCAGAACTTGACTCGCTATTGTCTTTTCCCTCCATTGTTCGTCGATACACTTGCAAACACAATTTTCTTTTTGTCCAGCAGAATGGCCGACACCGCTTCAGACACCGCTCCGCCCGCTGCCGCTGCAGCAGCGACAACAGCATCATCATCAGATAAACCTGCCAACAACAACTCGGCAACCACGAATACCTCCAACACTGAAACGACATCGAATGCCCCCCAGTCGAATTCGCAAACGGCGCAATCCAACATGGGAACTCCCAGTAACAACAAGAACCCTGGCTCCAACCCCGCCGCTGCCACGGCTAGTGGTGCCTCTGAGAATCGCGGCCTACCTTACTACGAAAAGTTGCGACGCGAGTTACGCGACACTTTACAGAGGAAGCGATTGATGGATAAAAGCATGGTACTATTCACTTGTCTAGCTCTAGTAAAAAAAAAAGAAAAGAAACTAAAGCTAACCATGAACCTTGAGCAGACGCAACTAGAAGATAATATCTTCCGTTTCGAACAGTCATACCTCGAAGAGACCAGCGCGGGCAACATCATCAGAGGATTCGACAATTATATCAAGGGCTCGAGTGGCTCATCTGGCCTAGGAGGCGCTGGCAGCCTCTCGATATCTGGTGCGGGCGGCGGTGGCACCATGCGACGCAAATCAGCTGTGACGGACACGGATCGAGTGTTTAGTCGGAGTTCCGCCTCGTTTATGCGCGTATGTTTCTTTGCTTTTACATCTACTTTCTGTCGTTGAAAATGGGCCAACATGGCTGACTTGGTTCTAGGATTCACCCGCACCATCCTCGGTACAAACAACGCCGTCGCATGCACCCACGCCAACATCGTCCCACGGTGGTCCTTCCTCTGCGTCCAATAATGGCGGAGGAGGAGGCTCAAGCGCCAAAGCAGACGGAACGAAAAGCGGCTCGTCAAAGAACAAGAAGAAGAACTCGTCTGTGTCTACGCCTGTCGCCAAGGATGACGAGGATGTAGATATGGAAGGGAACGGGTCTAGCAAGCCACCCGCGAAGAGGCTGAAGATCAGTTATGGACGAGATTGAGCTTTCCCACCTCGGGTCTTTATCTCGGTGATTTTCTTTTCTCGTTTTTTATAGTCGCGTTTAAGCATTGGCAAGGTGGTTGGTATGGATTGGCGTTGGGTGATTTGAAGATAGGACGTGCAAAAGGCTCGATATTATATTACTAATTGTATTACTTGGTGGGATATACGATTATTATATGCATTTATTTATTCCTGCTCAGTTTCATGGGCGTAAGCAATACATTTTTCAGCACATACAACATTTGCGTTATTCAAGACTAGCATGTAACAATGATATATTCGTCGTTTACAGTATTTTCCTCGAAACCATTCACATCCTCGCCATCTGTCGTGAACAGAAAAGCCTACAGCTGAAGCCTATAGGTGGCCACCTCGAACGGCCTCAATTCGATATCCACGCTCAGGCCGTCACCACCCTGGCTAGACACGATCCGCAAGGCAGCCTCGTCATCTTCCAGAATGTTCGTCTTCCATACCTTTTTGACCGGCAGTGTCGTGTGGATCTTGCCACGGCTTTTCCCACCAAGGGACTCGTATACACGTAGAATGACGCTTTGGCCGCTGCGTTTGGCAAAGTCGCCGCGGGAGACATCTTCGTCGTCTTCTCCGCGCTTGATGGTGTCCAAAACAAGTGACTTGGAGCCACTCACACGCACCGAGCTAAATATGCTGCTGCTGCTAGTGGTAGTTTGATCTTTTGAGACAGAGGTCACCGTCAACGGGCTGTTGAAGTTGTATCCAGCGCGTACAGTGCGGTGGTCAAGTGGGCCAGAGTGTGGAAGAATGGCGTAGCGGATGCGGTGACGGCCCATGTCGGCGTGGCCATCTGGAGCCTTGGGCGCTCGGAGAAGAGACAGACGCATGAGGTTGCCGACAGTAGCGAATCCGTATTTGGAGTCGTTGAGAATCGACACTCCGTATCCGTGCTCGGACAAATCAGCAAACTTGTGGCAGCAAACTTCGAATTTGGCCATGTCCCAGCTGGAGATGGAATGTCAGTATTAATCAAGTTGTGCAAAATCGGAAAATAACATACCTTGTGTTGTAGTGAGTGGGACGACGGACGATCCCGTATTGAGTTTCGTAAGAGGCCTCGGTGTTACGCACATCAACGGGGAATTCGACCTTAAGGAATTTCTTGTCTTCTTGCCATTCAACCTCACTATCAAATTCCACGTATGAGGGCTCGTCATGCACGCTAGCCGCCAGACTGATAGTTGTCTTGACCCAACTCTTGTCGCTGATTTGAGTGCTGGTGACAACACTGACACGGTACTGTGAGTCTTCGGCAATTGTTGTCTGGCTAGACGTAAGTTCTTTACGCGAGTCGAGGTGGAAAACCTCGACGTCCCAGGCCTGCCAGTATAGAGGCTTATCATCGAAGACAACAAACTGGCCAGCCTTACCATCTCGAGCAATAACTTCGCGGTCGGCTTCGAGATCGTACAACGAAACTATCACACCATTTTGAACATCGAGGCGGAGCTTGCTGTTGGACAGGCGGAATACCCCTTTCCTAATTTGCTGGACAGATACCGATGGCTTCTGTGTAGTACTGAGAAGTTGCGCATTAATGACGCCAGTGTTGCCGCTAACAAGGGCGTAACTAGGACCATTTGAACTTGGCAATACATCAGAGACCCTGACAATTTCCGAACGAGCCCACGGCATCGTGTTGATGGCGACGAGGTTGTTGTTGGAATGGTTGCCACCAAATCCAAGAGCCTCCAAAACTTCCTTCTTGAGCTTATAGCCAGTGGCAAAGACCTCGGCATAGATCTCATCAGTGTCATCGTAGCACATTTCAATTGAGCTACCAGGTAGACAGTCGTGGAACTGGCACAGAAGGACCGACTCCCATATGTCATCGAGGTCTTTCTTGGGATACTTGTATTTGTCGTTCTTCCCACTGATAGTTGCTAGGGTTGCTAGGTATTCAATCTCGCGGAGCAAGAACTCTGCCTTTCGGTTGTTCCGCTTGTTGTTCGCCTGGGTGGTGTAGGTACCCCGATGCAACTCAAAATAAAGTTCGCCGTACCAAGTAACAAAGTCAGTGTCCTTGGCAGCTTTGGCTTGAAGTTGATCGAAAAACTCATCGACAGATGTATTCATCTTGACGCGAGGAAGTAGGCCAACCTTGTCAGACAAACCGCGGCATCGACGCAGTTTCTCCAAATGCTCAAAGGTAGGACCGCCACCTCCGTCACCCTTGCCGAAGACCAAAAGTGAAGTCTTGTCTTGGTCCATAGACTTGTGTTGCGTAACACTGCGCCTGACATCTCCAAAATGAGCATCAGCAGTATACGTCTCCGCTGGGGTCATATGACAGAGCACTTGGCTGCCGTCAAGTGAAACCCAGTTGAAGGTAGTATGGGGAAAGTTGTTTATGTTGTTCCAGCTTAGTTTCTGGGTGAAAAATCGTTCCATGCCTGCCAGTCGGCAAAGTTGGGGCAGTTGAGATGAATAGCCGAATGTATCTGGCAGCCAGAAAGTACGAGATCTTTCACCAAAGCGGCTCTCAAAGAAGCGCTGCCCGTACAAGAACTGCCTCACGAGAGATTCACCACTTGGTAAATTGGTGTCATGTTCAACCCAGCTTCCACCAATGGGATGGAAGGATCCTTTCTTGACGTTGGCCTTGACACGGTCGAAAACAGATGGATAGTACTGTTGAAGCCATTTGAACTGCTGGGCCTGCGAGCATGTGAATCGATGCTCGGGATACCGGTCCATCAGATCACACTGGTTAGACCAAGACCGGGCAACTTTGCGCTTGGTCTCTGCAAATGGCCACAACCAACAAGTGTCGATATGACAATGACCGATGGCGTACACAATGGCTTCGGTGCCCGTGTTGTAAACTTCGTGGGAGTCTATTTTGTTGCCCAGATATTTCTGTGCAATCTTGCGTCCTTTTTTGATGGATTCCTGACTTCCATTGTCTGCAATGAAAGCATCAATGATCGAATTGGCTACCGTGACAGCTTCGTGCTGTTCCCAGGAATCTTGCGGGAACTCTCTGGCAGCATCTTCTTTCCCAGTCAGTAAGAGGTATCACGGGGTTATGGTGATCTAAACTTGCCTCCAATGATCCAGAAATCATATCCCAAAGCCCTAGCATCTAGGTTGACGGCTACAATCTGGGCCTTTGAGAGCCTGTAATATCTATTCGGGTCCGGCGGCTGAATTGTATCACCGTTGGAATTTCCAAACATTAAGTTGCACGCCATTTCAATATAGAAAACGTGTTCTTTGCCATCACGGAAGGCAGCTGGGATAATCCACTCAGTGCGCTCTCCACCTCCAGTGAGACCTTGCAATGGGTGACCATCTTCGGTCCAGACCAAGCCCTCGTTACCCGCATCCCAGTGGAACTCGAGGCCTTCTGCTTTCAACAAGTCTTGCGGCACCGTGAGGTGAATGCGGAACCAGTGTGTGGACCAACTTGGGCCAAAGGAGGCGCCGACGCTCGTCGGCTCGAATTCGTGGGAGGTCGCGTCTTCGAAGGTGGGGCGCGAGAGGTTTGGCGGGGAGTAGACATACAATTTGACGTGGTCTTGGTCTGATACGACGGTGTTTTCGTATTTTCTGCATGTCGACTCAAGTCAATTAAACGCCTTCTGTAGTCAAGGTACCAGTCATGAATGGATGAATTGTGACGCAGAGGGAAACGAACGCTTTCAGACCATTGATCCTATATTGGCCATCGTCTACAAACTGGCGCAGCCTGTCAAGGTAAATCTTCTTGATATGCTGGCCGACAGGACGCTCGACCAGCTTCGGATAAGAGCTGGAAGCGATCCGAGGGTGACTTTCTCCACCCATGTTTGAGGTACGATAAGAAGATAAGGGAAGTAAGTGGGATATCAAGACAAACGGCCCGCACAGGTCGAGCTCAAACACTTGCAGTATACGACAAAATAGACGGATGTCTCCAATGGCAGCAATACGTGTAGTGCAGACAAAGGTCGAGCGAAGGGGGAAAGAGGTGAAGCAAGCTGGCAGCGGCAATCGAGAATGACGCTGCGGTTTGCGGGGTAGGCTAGCCGCTTCGGGCAATAATCAGGGTTTCGGCCCGCTCATTGGTTCCGGCTGTCATGCACTAGCCATACATGCATATAGACTCCCGCCAATGGACGTCTGGCATGTGGGTACCTGCATATCAATTCCATCAATTTATATGAAGTTTAAAGCATTTGCTTTTGAATCATACCGTGGTATCTTGTTAATTCAACATTTGTTGTGTACTTGCATTAGCTACGAACTCACAAATCACCAGTTGGAAATACTCTAGAAAGCTGTCTGGCGAGGTACTCGAATAGTCTGTATATTAGTGATGGACTAAGAATTTTATTTTTTATTTTAATTGACAAATTAAAATCTTCGCTTATTTCCCTTTTTGTCTTTATTTAAACCATGTGTCTCATCAACTAAAAAATACACCGGTAAACAAAGGCACAAGGCGCAGGCTCGGTGCATGAGCTCATTCAAGTACCCATTGGAGTATGAATGATGTGACGGCCAAACCCGGTGAGAGAAACTGTTGTATTTTGAATTGGTGAATTGACCAAAACAAAGAAAGCGCAACTGGTATCTGGCGCTTATTTCCTCATACCGAGACACAAATTGCCGCTCGACACCGGCGTGGCTTTGTTACCGCCTTCGAGACACAAAACCCAAAGGCTCTTTCTGCATCAATTGAGAGTACCATCTCACACCCCTGCCATTTCGTATCGTTTGACTGACTCTAACGAATAATGATAGAGTACCACGGCTACCACGGTGGCCAGGTCTATTTGGCAGAGTACCTGTTTACACGACTGTATCAGGTGGGTGTTCGAAGCGTGCATGGCGTGCCTGGCGACTACAACCTGACATCGCTCGACTTCATTGAGCCTGCGGGACTTCACTGGGTTGGCAATGCAAACGAACTCAACGCTGGATACGCTGCCGATGGCTATGGGCGCATCAACGGCATATCTGCATTGGTGACGGCTTTTGGAGTCGGGGAGCTTTCAGCCCTTAATGCCATTGGAGGTGCATTTGCTGAGAGAGTACCTGTGGTTCATGTTGTTGGCACCCCAGCAACACACGCACAGAATTCACAGAGTATTTTGCACCACTCACTTGGTGATGGCAACTTCAGGGTTTTTGCACGCATCTACAAAGACTTCACATGTGCGCAGGCAAACTTGACCAATCCAAAAACTGCACCCGAGGAAATTGACCGAGTTATCCTACAATGCTTGAAGCAAAGTCGCCCAGTCTATATCGAACTCCCAACGGATCTCGTCAAGGCCAAGGTGTACTCACATCGTCTGAACCAGAGTCTCAAAGTCCTCTTGATCGAAAATTGCCCGAATATTGAGGAAGATCTTATCAAAGAACTATGCCAACGGATACAAAACACCAGACGGCCGTCGTTCATTGTAGACGGCTTCACCCGTCAGGCTGACATGCTCGAGGAAATGAATAAGTTTATTTACATCACCGGATATCCAACCTATGTCACCCCATCTGGAAAAGGTCGTGTCAACGAGTCATTCCCTAATTTTCGTGGAACATACATGGGGTCAGTCGGGAAAGATGTTCATGTGGAGTGGGTGAACTCTTGTGATTTGGTCATTCGATTCGGCCCTCTTGATGCCGATACCAACACGTACGGATTCACCACGCTCACGAACCGAAAGATCACCATTGATATCAATGAAACTTCAATTAATATGCAAGGAGTGCTTTACGACAACCTCAACACAAAGATTCTGCTTCAAAAACTGTTTGCCATGGTATACCACCTTGGAAGGTCGTCTCTTCTAGAGCCGTATCCAAAACTGGGGAATCCCCGTAGAGACCGAATTCAGTCACTCTTGCCTCCCATGGAAGATGGTCTAATCGAACAGAAAACTTTTTGGACGCGTATATCGGATTTTCTGAAACCCAACGATGTCATTCTGACAGAGACAGGGACACCTTCGTCCGGCGGACAGGATCTGATTCTACCTCCTGCAACAACGATGATCAACTCGGCAATATGGCTATCCATTGGCTATACCCTCGCAGCCTCAGTTGGCGTGGCTCTTGCTCAGCGAGACCTGGTGGCGGAAAAGAAGCGTCCTGAAGGGCGTACAATCGTGTTTCAAGGAGATGGGAGTTTTCAAATGACTGCTCAATCCATCAGTGACGTCTTTCGCAATCGGCTCAACTTGACTATTTTCCTCATCAACAACGATGGCTATACGATCGAGAGGCATATCCACGGCATGACAGCTGGGTACAACGATGTCCACCCGTGGAATTACCTCGATGCGCCGCATTTCTTCGGAGCGCCCGAAGACTATCCAGTGTTTACCAGACGTGTCGTCAATTGGGGGGAGCTGCGAGATGTTATGAAGGAGAAACAACTGATAGAAGGAAAGGGCTTCAACATGGTGGAGGTGGTCATGGGACAGCAGGATGCTCCTGAATCCCTAAGAGGCCTCGTTCGTCTCGTCTGCGAGAGGGATGGAGAATGGGAAGAATATTAGAAATAGACATGCAACAACCAGTGTCAGTTTTGTTGGATTGAGCTTAACTGCAAAGAATGATGAAGTTGTGTATTGTATTACTATTTAGCAAAAGCGGAGATGTAGCGGGGAAGGAGCGAACGAGTCATTTTCTCCTTACATCACCAACGCTACAACATAATTATTACCTATCACAAACGAGAATTTGAGCTTATTAGGGCTTATTTATATATCGACAAGACAAGGAAAATTACAAAGAGTGTGTGTACGTGGGTAAAACATGGTCACAAACAAGAGATTTATTACACCCATTCGCTGGCAGAGCCGTACGGATAGTTTTCGATGGGACCGATGATCCGGATGTGCTTCTTCAACTGTTTCCGGCGACGAGCTGCTCGAGCCTCGGTGAATTTCTTTTTGGCGCCGTCGAGCACCAAAAGAACATGATTCGTCTTTTGTTGCAGGACTTTGGCATATTCGGGCAAAGACCCAGGGGTTGGCTGCGAATAATACTCCTTGTCAGGAGGCGGCGGCAGGTTCTTTGCAGAGGGTGGCATGTCATAGTAATGCATGGGTCGGTCCTCTACTCGACTATTCAGCGTGGTTGAGCTTGAGGTGTTGAACCCAGAGGCTGGAGACCGCCAGGTCGAGCTCGTGGCAGTGACAGGGTAGGCGAATTCGTTATAGTCGTATCGAAGCGTTTCTTCACTGGAGTCAGCACGGCTCCAGAGAGACATCTCGCGCATGCGCCGTCTCACGGCAGCGATACTGCGTTGTGTCTCGGTATTGCCAATATCTTCGGCGATAGATAGGAATTCGGATTCATTGGACGAGGACGAGTTGTGCCGGGGTCTGGTAGTTGTTGCGAAGTCTGCCTTGCTTGGTTTCTTCTTGAGCCGTAGTTGGGAGGCCTTTTTCGCCAGCGTTTGCTGCATATAGTCGGCGATTGGTCTCAGATTAAAATTAAAGTTGTCACAGTTCGAGATCTGGCGTATATGGGACCCCCCTAGGATTCGTTTTCGTTTCAGATTTTGGTTCCTATTTTGCTGACCATGTTGGATTACAGGCTGAGGACCAAGCTCAGGGAAGATCTCCCATTTCTTCTCTCGAAAGTAGTGGTTCGCCTTGGCCAGGTGCATGCCGACGCCGTACTGCTCTTCGCTCAAGAAAGTCCTTAGGGTGAGAGAACATCGGTTGGCCTGGTCACTCATGCGGCTCATGGAGTTGCGATTAGCGGTGGCATTTCGTTTTCTGCCAAAACGGCGAGGATGAGATGTCGATCCGTTCTTTGTGTGCTTCGTCCGAGTGTCGTCATTGGTGTCAGGCCGGTTCAGGTAGCTATTGATGATGCTTTCTTTGCTGTATATGGTCGACGTCCGGTCTGGAATCTTTGGCAACGGTTTCGACAGCCATGGATTTGTGAACTGCACTGGAGGGATACCGATTTCTAAACCTTCGAGAGAAGAGCCAACTGGAGTCGGTGGAAGCTTTTTACGATAAGCTCCGGCTGCCGAGTCGAATGCCATGGCTGCTTCCTATGAAGTCTGACCAGACGTATTGAAGCAAGCACAGGGCTAGGATGTGCTGTATGTAGAGTGCGTGAAGGATAGACAGAGGTGCCTACCAGTAGAAATTGAAGTAAATCAGACAAAGCCAGCCCTACTAAAAATGGGGCCCTTTCCCGGGTCTTTATATATTCGGTATTACTTCTTCTTTTTTTTTGTTCTCCTGAAACATGAACAAAATTGAACTCTGCGGATCAGCATGATTAATAAATAGTCCAAGACCAGTTGCATCATGCATGGGTTGTTCCGGCAAATAAACTGCATTTGATAAACTCCTGACTTCCCCCGCTCTCCACCATAAAGCTAAGTACATGTACTACACTACTATCAATTATGTTGGTAAAATTACGCGATTGGGTGGAATTCTTTCTTTTTGCAGCTGCAGAGAAACAAAAAAGAAGAAATAGTGTCATGCATCATGCTGGGACTCTTTCGATAACGGTGGAGACCCCTTGCTTGTCCGAGCGTGGAAAAGAATGGCAGATGGTTCATGCAAGGGGACTGCGCATATGACACGCTGCTACGTATCAGTCGCTTTAGTCCACGGGTGGCAAGCAAGGAACTGGTTCATGAAACATGCTGAGGAATGCTAGCCATGTTTTTTTTCTCTGTTTCTTTTTATTACACTACTAGCAGTAGTACGTATCTACGTACGGCGGCATTATCTAGTAGTACTGCTACGAACTCTCAACTGAGCTTCGCCGCCTTTTGCATAGTTTCGCGAGTTAGCTCGTCTCCAGGCCTCTTGACAGCATCGAGTCTGCCGATTCTTCGGAGCTTGTTAATAATCTCCTCGTCGCCAAAGTGGCCATTGTGCTCAAATTCCGGCTCCTCGTCATACGCCAGCCGCGCCGCGTCCACCAGGATGCGTGCCGTCATGCCAAAGACCAGGTAGCTTGTCAGATCGCCTGAGCGTTCGCGTTCTTCGAGCTGCTCAATGGCAGCGTTGGTGGTTTGGCTTTGGTGGCGGGTGTTTCGCGGTTTAGTGACATTTTTCTCTGACACGGGAACGTGGAATTGATGCACTAAGAGGGGATTCCTGTTTTAGCAGCAATTCTCGAGTGGATTATTGTAGATAAGAAAGTTAAAAACGTAAAAGAAGAAAGAGGAGGAGGCATGCATACTTCGCCAGTCAGTCTCGTGCCAGTACGTCCAGGATCCGTGGTACCAGTCATCTTCCGCCTGGCCACGTTCGCCATCATTCTTCAGTTTCAAAAAGTCATGAAACGGCGCCGTAAAAACGGCAGCCACTTCTTTGGCATCCAGCCGCGGGATCAACGCTGTTTCCGGATCGGCAGTTTTGCCCGTTTGCGCGTCGTACGAGTGCAGCAACGCTACACAGGGTCGTACAACAAGCTCGTTTCGAGCGAGGTTCGCCGGCATTTCGCAAATGTGCTCGACCCGGAAAGGTGAGAGTAATGGCTGTCCGATATCTGGGAGGCCGATCTCTTCGGCGGCCTCGCGTCGCGCGGTTTCAAACGCAGTTTCCTCGATTGTATCGGCTTTTCCTAGCGGGGAGTAAGTCTTAGACTTGTTCTAAAGATTCTTTTCCTCCTGGACAAGATAAGCATACCACCAGGGAAAGCCGCATGGCCAGCAACTACGTACGTAGAAATCTTGTTAGCACAAATCAATACTCAACCTGTACAACTTGATGCTGTCTCGGAGATTCCCGTTCGGACTACATACTGCTCACTCACGTAGCACAAAGAGGGCAAAAACGGGGGAAAAAAGGAAATCAGATAGCTCACAAGAACTGAGTGTCTTGGCACGAATAGTAAGCACCACTTTTAAATCTCCGTTTGGATCGGCATAGAGAAGAAGTAGCACAGCCGCTCTCCGACTGAGCGGGACAGAGTCATAGCTTGTTGGAGGGGGCGCATATGCTCGAAGCCGTGCAATTGCTTTCTAGAGAGAGAAAGTCCGAGGAGATTAGAAGAATCTCCCCAGCCTCTAAAATTAGCTAACTTGTTGCTTTTTCTTTGTTGCATAGAGTTGACGTATCACATACCGTTGCGTCTGGTGATAACGGCGGCATCGTCCTGGTAGCATCTGACCAAGTCGATGAAGATCGAAATAATGATGGATGGACTTTAATCGATGGATATGCCGGTAAAAATAGTCTCGATATAATAAACCGGTTCTGGATGTTGGGCAGCCTAACGCAGCATAGCGTTCTCATTCCGTTGTGGTCGGGCTCTTTTTTCAAGGAAATAATGTCGATAGCCCATAACACATAGCCAGTTGATCCTCCTCTTATTTATCTTCTACCAACAGGTACATAAGTAATAGCTCGAACGTGTTGCGTGGAGTTTAAAAGTTGTTGGGATTGATGCTGTCCGTATGCGGAGTCCACCGCGGCCCGCTTTATAAGCTTCAATGTGCCGAGGCACTGCCGGACTGAATTATTTAGTGATCATGGAATAACACTTAGTTGCTGTAACTGTACAATTAATCAATATATCTTTCTATGTATCGGTGTTTTACATCAAACTCGAATAAAGAGCGAACGCTTTCCTGGCAAATACACCCACCAAACCCTGATAGTACTTCGAGCTCTTAGTCTATATCATGCTCCGTGACCCCATACCAAGCCTTCAAAACGGTAAAATCAAATTATAACAAAAAAAAAAGGTATAAGGGAAAGCAGCACACTTCATCTCGGCCACAGAAGACGCTCCACGCATAGTCAGAATGGCTTGCGTGGGTGTGAGTGGAGAAAGCGTAGTTAAATGGGAGATGTCTTCAGAAAGTCACAGCTTTTGTCTTTTTTTTTTTCCTTTGGTCGATGCGACTATTCTTTCTTTTCGGCCTTCTTCTCAGCAGAAGCCTCTTGCTTCTTAGCTTCTTGTTCGGCCGCTGCTTCGTCTGTTGCCGCTTCATCGGCCTCGGAAACCTGCTTTTCCTCCTTTTTCGCGGAGTCTGATGCTTCGACTCTCTGGCCATCTTCTGTCTCGTCAATGTTTTGGTTGTCTTTTGGTGCCGAAACGCCGGCGCCTTCGTTCTCGGTGTTTTGCTCGTTCTCTTCCTCGATCAGCTCTTGCTGTTCCTTGACAACCTCAAGACGCTGCTTGTTGGTAGCTGCGCCTTCGGCGTTGTGAACTTCCAACTCGATTTCGTGGAACAACTCTTCCGGAATACTGGACAAGACCGAGCGCAGAGCATCGATCTGGGAGGACAGCTCTGGGTCATTCTGCTGTTGAGTGTATTGATACGCGTTGCTCAGGACAAGCAGTGTCGAGGGAACTCCCTGTGTAAGACGCAAGTCCAGCCACATGGACAGATCGTCGCGGAGGCGGGCTGGGGACACACCGTGAGTACGGAGACCTCGAGAAGCACAGGCCATCTGCAGTTCTGGAACTGAAAGCGAATCTACACCTTCGTAGTAGATGGCTCTATCGTCTCTCTTGATCTGGCGCATGCGATGGCGCACATTATACCGAAGCATGGCATCCGTGCCAAATGTGTTTAGGTTCATGTATTTGCATATGCCAACCAACTGCGGACGCGACAGGTTGTCCAACGTCAAATCATCCTTGAAAATCTTGCAGACCTTGATAACATCCGCATCTGAAGGCGATTCGCCAGTCGAGCGAACCTTTCTGAAGAATTCGGTAAACTCTTCCTTTTTAGCAGTGGCCGCGCTTAGAGGAAGACCGGTTTCCTTCAGAGTATCCTTCAGAAATGCCGAAACTTCCTTGCGCGTTCCTCGAAGAGTCTTAGCTTTGGCATCGCGGGATTTCTGTCCCTCGTATGTGCTGGGAAGCATATTGGGGAAGAGTCGTAGAGCGATGGGGAGCAGTAGTTCGGCAAAAGGAACAATGACAAAAACGGAAAAGGGCACCAGGCGAGCGAGATCTTGAGTAGTTCTTTGTAACTAGAGTTCTTGTTAGTATTTTCATTTTTCATAAGAGGAAAACAAAAAGATGACGTACCTGTCTGTGCTCTCGGCGACTCAACTCGTATCCAGCTGCCATCTTCATCGCCAGTTTCACACTAATCCGGACTTCTGTGGCAAGCAGCTTTGTGCCATCCCAATAGTGCTGAATCTCGTGCTTAATCTTCTGGCCGATGGTCATCTTTTTCGGCTCTGCCTTCTCTAGAGCCCGCTTCTCGGGCTGCTCGGCAGACGTTTTCTGGCCACTCGAAGAAGCAACACTTTCAGACGCTTTCCCTCCATCCTTATTCAACGTAGAAGCACTGCTATCGACTTTATCCGATGGTTTCCGCGTTTCCACCGACTGGGGTGATTTCTTCGCTTTCTCGGCGTCGAAGCCCGGAGGCGGGAAAGACGCACCACCACCAGAAGAGGTGGACGTGGATGGCCCGGTCGAATATGTGCGATTCAGAGGAATGAGAATAGCCAATGCGGTTTTATGCGTAGGGAAGGCTCGACTTCTTCGTTGCAAATGTGCAATCGGCCGGGCAGCCGCAATACTGGAAAGTTGCGGGGCAGCTAGATGACCACGGATTATTTTTTAGCATCCGAAACTATTTCTCTCTCTCTTGCATGATAACTTACTCGCCCGATAAACACGACCGGCGGCCGATGCCGAGCTGGGTAGCCTGGCAGTCCTCATACTGGAGGCTTCTCAGGGCGGACAATTTTTCAGGAAGGCCGGGCTCCTTGGTTTTGCGAACAGGGGTGGGTTATAGCGTAGATATCGCCCACGAAATTAAGATATCGAACCGGACTGACTTCACAAAGAGAACGGGACAGCCAGCTATATTGACGAGATTGTAGTTGGGTGAATTCCTGGCTGGCACCGTTTGCAGAGATATCTCCGAAGCCAATGCCGGGGGACTCGGTGTCTGCTCATTTGCTTATGTAACACTACGCGTCGGCCTCCACAAATCGGGCCTTTCGGGAATCGTCATCATAGCGCGCCATTAATTATTATTCAAAGCCAAAGTTGTCCTTCATTCTATGGATGACAAATGAGAAGAAAAAATCAATCATAAAACAAAAAAAAAACCACCACCAACAACAACAAGATATACTCATGGAAATACTTGGCTCATGCAGAAAAACAAAACAACATAGGCATGTAAATCTCAGGGGTATCACCAATACTAATTCATCTCACACTCGACGCTGCCCACATTTCCCTCAAGGCCGTTAAAAACATCCTGGAATTCTGGGATATTCCAAATTTCGCGGAATTGCACATGGTCAAAGACCGATTCGTGCTTGCAACAAATAAATCATAAAGGGGACAGAAAGAACAGCCAATATGTAAACAAAAAAGCCCCAAAGCTTCAGACGGTTCGGTTTCGCAGTTGAGATGCTACATCAGGCGCTCCGGGCTGGGAGCCAGTAGTGCTGGTCAAATCATCAAGACTGGGGATATGTTCAAGTTTCGCTTTCTCAGCCATCACTGGCGGTAAGTCGAGAAGGTCACTAAGCATACTGGTGCCTTCGTCCGCAGTGTCAGGAGTAAGAACTGGGCTGGTGGTGAAATCAGGGGATGACTGCCATCGGGAAACATCTCTCTTCAAGGCTTCCAGTTCCCTCTCGAACCGCTTTCCAAAGACGTCAATATAATAAGCTGCGCCATTGTGAATGCTCACCATGAACATGACTGTCACGAAGACGGCACTAGCCCATCGGTACCAGAACCACAGCGGGCAGGGTATCATAGTTAAGACCGCGTAGAGGTACTGGACCAGCATAAATGCGGGCTCTTGAAGAATACTGGGGAGTCCCAAGACAATTTTTCCGATCCAGGTCTTAGCATAGGAGCGACGAAGCCAGGTATAGCTAGTGGGCCGGCCAGCGGCGATTTTTTCGGCACGGCGCACTGTGATAAATCGGTGGTATGTCAGTTGCCAGACTGCATATGGGATAGAAGCCCAGAGCATCATGGCCGGGAGTGTGAAATGTTCAGGCGCGCCTGGCGCACTAAATTTGACGTTGTAGACGGCCGGGAATCTTTCTTTGAGCATCTCAGGAGAGGTCATATGCGTGATGCAATGGAAGGCGACTGGCGGCATGATATGAATGAACACACTGTTCCCTAGTTAGCATTTGCCAGTGTTTCTCCAGGCTGGACTCGTTACCTAACAATTTTGTCGTGGCTATGGAAGACCATCGAATTTCGCCACAAGGCGATTGCAACAGCGTTATTTCCATACGCCAGGCAGATGGTCCCAATCAAAAGTCGTTTCGATTGAGGAAAGACCCAGATGGTCAGCATCGACAAGAGGTTCACAAAATAACACAGATCTGCCAGGAAATAGTGGTAGCCCCGCTTGTGGTACGAGTACAAGCGAATGGGCATAAAGTAGAACAGTTGGAGGGTGTACCACCAATAAAAGTATTCCGGATGAGCGCCGATAATATAACCACTGATGAAAATGTTCATCACACCGCAAAGGAAGGATACCTTTTCCCGAAGAGTCACTGTCGAACTTTTGTTCCATTGTTTGTTCAGTCGGTCCACCGAAGTGCGCATCCGGCCGCGGTATTTGTCGAGCTGCTCTTCAGCCGTTGGCACACGTTTCTTCCACTGGCCGACAACGCGATCCTTGGCGAGGTCGGAGACAGACTTCAACTTCTGGCGTTGCTTGCGCACGCGCTCCCGTTGTTGGTTGATCGTTT
The DNA here is from genome assembly GCF_013368755.1 of Talaromyces rugulosus. Taxonomy (NCBI): domain Eukaryota; kingdom Fungi; phylum Ascomycota; class Eurotiomycetes; order Eurotiales; family Trichocomaceae; genus Talaromyces; species Talaromyces rugulosus. The sequence goes on along the minus strand of NC_049562.1, from coordinate 6,181,262 downwards.
GCTGCCACTTTTCGATCTTCTGAGAGAGCGAAAAGGTGTCGAACATATCAAAAATGGTCAACTTTTCCAAGGGCGGAAAGGTCTCCCAGTCCTCCTGGTAGGAACTGCTATTCGAAAAGGACTGGCTCCTCGACAGCTTCCCGGGGGACAATGTGGGCGAGGCAGAGCCATCTGTCGGCACTGGAGTACCGTCCGAGTCAACAGCGAGCAGATCGGGCGACACTGGTGCAGTGGACGCCTCCGAAGACGCGGAGGCAGCCTTGATGCGCGCAAGTACATCTTCGTCTTCCATTCTGCTGTATTCCTTTTGTTGAAAATCGAGCAAGGTGCGACTGCTCCGTGCGTGGGTGATGTAGGGACGACTAGTAAGGCGGTTTAGCGTCAGCATGGTCTCGTGATTGCGGCGCGAGCTTCCCAGCGCTCGCGTCTTTGTTTCGGTAATCGCAGGCAGAGGAGCAGAATAGGCAGAGCCAGCAGTGTCTTCGACAGGGCAACGAGTTGCTACCGCTCCACGTCGTGAACGCTGGCCAGGGGACAGCTAGAGAGAGAGGGCAGCGACGGACTTACTTGTACTTTTCGTTTGCGTGCTTTCAAGCCGTCGAGAACAAAGTGTGGATGTGGAACCAGGCGATTTCACCATCCAGAACTCATGATAGAACGCGGGCGGGGGAGGCACAACGAGGAGAGTCGACAAGTGTTTCTCGTGCTTGAAGCTGCGGCGATGGTTGGCTGAGGCGGCAGCTACTGCTTAGCCGCGTGATCGGCCTAGCGCGTCCCAACTATTTTTATGGCCTGGGCTGCTCGTGGCTATGGCTGTTCACGGACTCAGGTGATGATGATGATTAAAACACTATCCAGTGATTTATTACTGTGTCAGTATACTAGTATATACGGGTCTTTTTCCAACGAGGTATTATTGCTGCCTTGTTACAGCACCGTAACAAACTGATAACCCTATCAGACTGCTTATCGATAAGACCCATTTAAGCTTTCTCCCCAACCTGGATTGCTGCCTGAGGCAACAACCCGCTATTACAGACATTAAATATATACATGGCATTTGTTCTATACGCTTGATGCCATTCCTCTTTGGAACTCCTCCAGCCTCGACAAAGGGCATTGCAGCATGTCCATCAGGAGACTATCCGAGGAATAATACCTCTCAAGGTACACACATATGGCAGTGCATTCGACAACGGATCGCTGGTGCACCCACCAGTGCAGATCAAACATTTTCGTATACCAGTAAGCCAGTATAAGTAGGGCGCGCGGGTCCTTTTGCTGCACCAAATCCTTCATTTCCGGGCGCAGCAGCGAAATAAAGGACATGAAGCGGAATGCTGTATATTTGTTATGCTCCATGTCCCAGATCTCAATGAGAGCCCGCACCGCTGCGTGATATGGGTTATTTTCCGCGTTCGATAAGACATTAAGCTCGCAGAGAGAGATAAACGAAAAGGGAATGCCATCGATCCCTTCGCGGCTGTCTTGCTTCCATTTGTTTCTTAAAATGTCGTGTCCAGGGACTCGGGGCTTTTTAAAAAGATCATAGAACAATCCGCCCGGTTCAGCGGGAGAAGCATGTTGGTATATAGTTAAAAGTCCTTGGCTCATATTAAACCAGTCCATATGGGGATCTGGGGTTGCTGCTAGTGGCCATGACCTCTCAGGGTCCCATGTCTTCAGTGCAGACGATGACATGTGGTTAAGCAGAGACGCTGTTGTCCATATGGCATTACGGTCTGCTGTTTTAATAGACGGCTTGGTTAGTCTCTCTTTGAATAGCGCGGCAGCACGGCCAAGATGATAGTACTGGGTCTCCATGCTGCAGTCATCGTCCGAGTATTCCAATGCTTGGTAAACTCGATCATGCATGGTAGTCATGGCTAATATGGCATGCAGCAAGTAGGGATACTAAATCAATAATTAAAAAAATGTTAACATCGGATCACTCCCATTGATTCCTTCTCCGTACCTGTGCAGCGTCCTTTCTCACAGACAGCTGATAGGAAGAGCAGATCTCTGGGGGCCCAAGAGTGAAGACCGTTCGCGTGTCCCATCTCTTCAGTCGGTCGATATCGCACTTAGTGAGAGGGCGAAATTGGGGCATATCAATTGCCTGTGGACACTGAGGAGACACCGTCTCGCTGAAGACCTTGACTACGGCATAATTGGCGAGCTTTACCGCCGATACCGAGAAACTGAGATCCCCGTCATAGGCAGTTCCGGACTTGGCGACTGAGGAAGTATCGTAGTTGCAGGTCACAAGCAGACCAGTGCAGTTCCGGCAAGCCGGTCGTGTCTCATCGCACTAGATTATCCAGATTGAAACGTTACTAACGATGTTCGGTCTTAAGAGCATGCATCGAAATCAACCTTAACTCGACGAAGTTTGCAGTTCCGACAACCAGCGCGGGATTTTCGGTGAGCCCGGCGTTTTCGCGGCGCTGATGCTGATGTGGGCTGTTGTTGCATGCGACCATCCATCTCTTCTCCATCTGATATGGATATCCCCTTAAACCGGAGTTTGATCCGCGAGTTTCAGCGCAGAGGCTGAGTATGGGGCACGTTGGGTGGTATCGTGTGGCATGTGTAAACGAGAGCAGGTTAGTCGATCTCCATCGACGCTAACCTCGTCTCGTTTTGCGCGCTCGGGCTGGACTGCCCAACAGAGTCCGAAAATGACGCCGCATCTTATCTCCGGCTGTTCTGAGCCGCTATTGGTCGCGGAAATGGGGCCCGCTAACCTTCTTTCGTATTCAACATGGGCCCCACTTATACATTGTACTCCCTGGCCAATCGCATCCATCATCGCTATTCTTTTTGTTGCTATGGCTGTTGGATATCATCATAAAAAATCTCGGTGTTATGATTGTCTTACGAACGGAAATATATGGGAAATTTTCTAAAGGGCCGTTCCAGCGGGCTATAAGAAGGGCTGCTCGCAACCCCAAGATGATGGCTATTCATCAGAACTCAAACTGCCACCAAACATTACACAGATCATTCTATTTACTTCAATCATATTTGCAACAACAACTTAAAAAATCAATCATCATGGCTACTACCTCTTCTTCCGCCTTGCCTCCCACTACCCGTGCGGTTGTCTGCCGCGAATATGGCAAACCGCTCTCCTTCGATACCCTTCAAACACCCACTGCAGAACCCGGCAGCGCCGTTGTCAAGATCCTCGCGGCTATTGTTGACCCCTCAGAAAAAGAGCGGTTGCTTTTGAAGGAGCGTAACGTTCACTTCAGCCAACAGCCGCCTTTTATCCCGGGAAACTGCGCGGTTGGAAGAATTGCAGCATTAGGAAAGGACGCGACAAGCCTGAAACTCGGCCAACTCGTTCTGCTGGACCCTTTTACGCGCGGCCGAGATGACCCCAATGCCCAGATTATCCGAGCAGTGTTTGAAGGACCTTCGCCTTCTGCTAAGGCACTAAGCCATCAGGAAGGTCTCTGGCGAGATGGCTTCTGGACTGAATATGCTCGTTCTCCCCTGGAAAACTGCTTCCCACTTGACGAAAAAGTCCTGCTCGGCAGCGTTGAACAGGGCGGCCTCGGATATGGCATTGGATCTATCCCCTACCTGATGAAACATGCGGTTGCTTATGGAGGACTCAGAGCCATCGACCTCAAGGCTGGCGAAACAATCATCATTTCCCCCGCTACTGGCAACCATAGTGGTGCTGCCGTTCAAGTTGCTACAGCCATGGGTGCCCGTGTTATTGCTGTCGGTCGTAATGCAGAGACCCTTAAACTTCTTGCCGAGAGCAACCCTAGGGTCCATCCGGTTCATCTGACTGGAAACGTTGGCCAAGATGTCGGGCTATTGACTCAGTTCGGCACCGTTGATGCTTTCATGGACTTTACTCCTAGTTCAATGCAGAACCCATTGCATATGAAGGCGTGTGTATTGGCCGTCAAGCAGTACGGCAAAGGCGTCCTTATGGGATTCCCCCACGGCGACTTCTCGTTGCCGTACGGGCTGGTCATTGGGAAGAATATCACCATCAGGGGACAATACATGTATGAGGGGGAAGATGTGAGAGGTTTGATCAAGCTGACAGAGCGAGGTCTGCTAAAGCTCGGAGAAAGCAGCGGTGCTCGAGTACTCGATTACACACTCGATCAGTACAACGAAGCTATCTCCAAAGCGGCGGAAAGTCAAGCATGGGGGTTGCAGGTAGCCATTCGGCCATTCACCGAATAGAATTATGGTGTGTACTATGTCAGCCATTTAAATTTTAGTCTTATATATGTCCATCCTTTCGTCAATAATGTCTCTTTTCTTTATATATTTTCCAAGAATGGAAAAATTACCAATCTATCAAGACTAAAACTTCAAGTATGGCACATTCCGCTATTCTATATATGAAGATTATATCCAAAAAAAATAAAAGTAAAAAGTAAAAACATATGTAGCAACACTTATACACATCGTCTCCAAATATTAAGTATGTAGTTGTAAAAATTGAAAAGTCCCGGAAAAAAAAACCCCCTTCACAAGCCGCCGAGATATGTTAGAGCTTGAGCGCTAGCACAAGCAAAAGCACAAATATGATATAAACCTAAACGCCATCCTGTAGAAGAGCGCCCGCGCTATATAACAGACTTTTGTTTTTTTTACCTTGTTTCAACAGAGCCCACTCTCCAGGGGTATCAGTAGGGATGCTGATATGGAGGTACTGGGGCGTGAATAGAGGAGTTCCATAGGACGTTTGTCGTAGCAGGACCTGAGACTGGGGCCATCATTGGCTGTGTCAGGTAGCTGGTCAGGTCAGGGCGCTGAGGTTGGTGCAGGGTGCCAACCGGGTGGCTGGAGGGCTCTTGCGACATCACGCTCGAGGCAGCGCTGCTGGTATACTCACGGGGACTGTACGTCGTGGAGCTATCAAAGGAGCTTGCAGGAGTCGACGACGTGTTTGGGGAGTTGGGGAGTGTCAGGCTGAACTGCTGCGACTGGCCCATCGGGTTATGGTTGTTGAAGGGCACATGACTGTCCGGCGTCCTGGTGGAATCGCGCCTGCCCTCGCTGCTCGACGAGTACGACCCCGCCATCCACGAGTCATCTCCAACTCTGCTCGTCGAGTCTTCAGGGCTCATCGCATCTGTATCAAACTCGGGGCCAGTCAAGTGCACTTGGGCAATGGGAATCAACACATCTGCGGCTAGTCGAGAGGTCAGTACTTGGATGAAGGTGGTGATATCGTGGAGACCTACAGATATCGCCCCTCAGGTACCTTTCCTCCATATGTCTGACGCTGTATACCTCGTCCAAAATTTGCAGGCGCTCCGGAGGGCTGATCGATCGGCGCACGTCTTGGCCGGCTTCTCGCAGTTTCTCTGCCGTGATATCATGGCTGTGTCCCAGGTTTCGAAGGAGATGGACTAGCAGCTTGATTCTCTCTGCACGCATACATCAGCAACTGTGGAAGACGAAGAAAGACAGAGGGAAAGGGTTGAAATACCTCCTTTCAGCAAGTGGTCAGGCTCCTTGTGTTTGACCCCGGCCGGCCACCACGGCGGTTTCGTCATTTCGGGGTCAGGCTGGATTTCGGGATCAGCTCCAGGGCTAGACCGTCGGCCATTGTACGGATAGTTGACCTGCTTCCGGGGCTCGACAAGCTTGATGAAAGCCTTGGCGATGATTCGGCAGTTCAATTGCTGGAATGCCTCGAACGCCTTTTCATAATACTTCTTCAACCGCTGCTCATCGTCGACTCTAATGACACATCCTGACGGAGGCAAGGTTAAGGCGTCGCCTCCCTGATCAGTGATAGCGTATGGATACCCCACACCTCGCCTCCTACCATGCTGCCTTTGGTGCCGGTTCTGACTGAGCTGCCAGTGTATCAATGATGCCGAATTCCCGTTGATAGGGCTCCAAGGCATCCCATGCCGTGTTCTTCCCCTAGCACCAGGGAAAGTAGACATGCGCCGGGTTCGATCTGGGCCTAAAGAGACGGTTATCCCTGAACTTGCAAACACCCAAATAACAAAAGAGCTAACGAACCTGGTAACATGGATATTGTAGGGGTTCGAAATGACACGATCTGTGCGAACCTCTCTTGAAGCTCAGGTGTGAATAAAACATTTACCGAGTCTGCAAGTGATGGAGAGGTTTCAAAAGCGATGTTGCCGTCGTCGTTGCTGTATACCATAGCGTAATGGGAATACTGAGTACTGATTGTTCCTGGTGTCGGGGAACGTTCGTCCTTTATGCCGTGAGTTAGTTGAAAGTGCAACTGATGATGATCGGCCGCTGCAGCTGCTGGTTCATGTGACGAGACGATTGTGTTGTTGTATGGTAACATAGCATGGCTTTGAGCTCTGTTCAAAGGAAGAGGTTCTCCCACTCCGGCCATCTTTCTTCGACCTGTTGATATCGCGACTAAATGCTTCTGGTCAACTGAATAACGGCGCGACTTTTCCTGAGTGAAGCGTGGGGTTGTCAGTAGGCCTTGGGAGGGAGGGGGGGAAGGCTGGTATTAAAGCTTTCCGTTGGGATGACTGACAGATATGGGTAATGTACACAAACAGGCTATGGAGCCAGAACTGCCCATTTGCAGCTGCCCATGTTTGCCGTTGATCGACGCTCCAGAATGCAGTTGGATGAACGTCTCCATCTGCTGGACCATAGACGACTTAGACGAGACATGGCTATTACGTTCTACGACTTTAGTGGTTTAGATCAAGGTCCGACCACGCCGGGGAAGAAGATATTGAATGTCCGGTCCGAGCTTCATGCTTGTGGATCAGGGATCCTGTCATTTCGGCAAGGAGGAGCTGGCCATGCGTCTCTACAAACTCTAAACCCCATGGCTAATGGCGAACTTAGCCAGGAAGCCAGATTGACTGCATGCGTAATGTGGGTTTATGGAGAAAGGGCGCGGGTCTCAGCTGTCTCGGCGCTAGTCAATTCGTTTACACATTTTTTCCCGATTTGGATTGGAGCAAACGGCACGTCTCGCCAAGTGGATAAGAAAGCAGCTAGGAAATATGTGTTTTTATGGAGCCATTATTGACATTCTACACTCACGCCGGTTCCCGGAAGGCAGTCAAACGCTCCGGGGGACTACCGGGGCCGCCAGTATAGCTCCTTGAGTTTAGTTTTCGCTAGGAGCCGGGGCTACGGATACCCTAGTAATCAGGACCTGGACGATCGACTGAGTGTGGGGCCTAAATCAGTACTACGTAGTACGTCGTCTGTACTGTGCTTTACTCGGCGATCGCGGCAAGAGTCTGGCGGTGGTGATACGGGATGCTGATCCGAATGGCAGTGTTTGCAGCCAGAGGCAAAAAGTCGCCTGCGTTCCTCAATACGCCACATGTTGACATCTACGTTCTGATAGGCAGAACCGGAATCGCCGTTTGCGTTTGTGCACCCTGAAACTGGATTGGTTTGCACGAAGACCATCTTTCAAGACATTTTTCCCCTAGAACTGTTTGACACAATGGATAGCTCTGCAGCAGATGACCAGATTGCATGAAGTCTAGATTCTGGGAAGCGAATGGCATAGACTCGCGCTGATGCTATACTCTTGTGTTTTATGCAGCCATCGGTAAGTCGGTTTGTCGATTTATGCAAGGTATGCGGGGTATCCGTTGGATGAATTGATTATCTGGACAATGGGACATTTCGTTTTCTGTTCTCTGTCTGGATTCGTTGGTGCTCAACGTCAGAGGAAGAAAACCGTTCACTTGCACCTCCTGTTTCCCCTTCGACCCTCGGTGGGTACACAACATTGCCACAAAACCGATGATAGAGACGAGCGTGTTGGCAGGACTAGTTTCGGTTTTACTTCCTCTCTGGTCCTTGACCATGGTCTACCAGGCGGTGAAAACCGATGACTCTGCATGTGTAGAGCAAGAATCAATAACCCCGGTCGCTTGCATTAAACGCTTTCCGTGGGCGGTTTCTGAATGCATGTTTACAGAGGCGATTCACCCTGGTCACCCTCCAAGTGTGGCGTCCATGATCCCTGGACATGGCTGTCACAGCTTGTGTGTTATCGTCTCCACAGTTCAGTTGTGGCCTTTCACCCCATTTGGGTTTGGGTTGGATGGAAATTCAACTGCTTCACCGTGGTAATAGAAGCGATTTAACTTGATATTCTCGGCTACGAGAGGCTTTGTGGTAACAAGCAATGATCCGGGGGGCTGGATACTCCGGCTACGTACATAAGTTCACACATCTCTCGCAGTGCATCGGAAAAATAATTGAGGTCGGGGGTCAACAAACTGCATTTCTCGGCAAGCGTTAGAATCGCTTTTCTTTTCAAAACACCTTCTTGATGCAAGTACCACTTGTGCCAGATGGGAGTTGCGAAAACAGGATTATGCTTCCTGTATGGTGACACACTTCGCTTTGCTTGTGCGTTTCTCTCCATCTCTGCGCATGTCCCTCGTCGGTGGTAAATGGTCAACTGAAGTCTAGACCCTCTTCTCGGTCATTTGACACCATGCATTACGAGACTACGTACTTCTGCCATGGGCTTTATGGAAAATGCTCAATCGACACGTGTTCAGGCTTCAAGAAGCTTTCAAGCTCTTCACTGCCATTTGAGCAAGTACACATCAGCAACTACACTTTGACGGGGTGCTTCAAGCGTTTTGCGGCCACTCAGACAGTGTACTATCACAGGCAGCCCTTTACTAGTTTCATCCACCAGGCTACTGCCTCGATTTGACAACTGTCTTGCAACAACTAGATTTTGCACCAAATACACCAATACCTGATCCATGATCTAGAAATAACAACCCCACTCCTGGCGATTGAAGCCACGCATTCTCCTTTAGGCATCCCCTCTGAGGCTACAAGACCAATCATGCATCCAGGCACGCACACTTTGCGACAGCAAATTCAGAATGAGGAGACCAAGAGACTAAGATGCGAGGGATAAAAAGCTGGACGGCCGCTACCGGAGGGGAAAAGGGTCTGTTCGGCAGGCCAAGTGCGGCCCGTTCACTGGCTAATGCAGCCCGGGAAGTGCTCTCCCTGTCTGTGTACCGTCACTAATTGGTGGTGAGCGATGTAACTGGTCCTCCCAGTGACTGACTATCTGGAGTGCTGAAGCGAAACTCGATAAACGCTGCAAGAGGCGATCTAGAATGAAGCCATTGGATCTCGTCGTCTTCGTATTCTCTCGTTCTTTTTTCTCTCTTCCGGTTTTACTCGGATTTGGCCACCCAGCGCACGCTCCCCCTTTTCGCAGGATTCCAGTCAAGCTTTTCTAGGACATTTGAGAGATGTTGCAATTAGGAAAGCGCCTAGAACTTTCCTATCGTATTGCAGCATGGTATACACGAATATCGGTGTTGTTAACAGTACTGAGACCAATTAGGGTTTCGGCGCGCATGCCAAGACCTAGGGCTAAATGTAAGATTCCACAACCCATTTGGTTGCTCTTTGTTCATTCAGGACCTTGGATCATAAGTTTTGGGCTTCTGGGATGATATCCTTAGCCAGTCTTCTTTTACCCAAATAGGTAGGGTTCCTTTTTTTTTCAATGTACGTGATCGACCCACATCCGTCTGCAGCAGCTTTCCCCGTGATATGATCAATCACATTTTACTTTCCCCCTCTTTCTACAACAGCATAATACTGTCATGCTGCGAGCTAGGCTATTAATAACATGCATATCGATTAGTCTCGCTCTTTTTGGTTTCTTTTTTTTTTCTTTTTTTTCCTTTTTCTGCCGCTAAGATGCCTTTCCCTCAGGAGTGAGAGGCTCTCTCAGTCTCGGAATATTCGCCCGCTCACTAGGGAATTAATTCATTAGCTATTACCAAATAGAGCTAATTTATTTACAAAAAATTTATCTGGGAATGTGGCGAAACTTAGTTTGCAAAACTAACCGCATATATATATTGCTCATGCGGACTTTCCTGTGACTACTTGGTGTCGTCTTCAAGATTCGAGCCTGCATCATCTCAGCTACACACATATAATCTCAATGCAATAAAGACAGGGATATAGAAGTAGAAACTCACCGATGGACTTTCTTTAGGCGAAATGTGTGCGTTGTCATTGTGGTAGTAGATAGGGCATGACATGTGTTGGGAAGTTGGTGCGGAGGTGAAGTCTGAACACAATGTAGAACCGGTTTCCACTGTTTTTTACTTGCCCGGATCTGACAAAAGTCCTATTACTATTGGCCAATTTTGACCAATTATTATTCTCTATTTTATTTTATTCGGAGGTTCAATAATGCTAAAAGTCGCACTACATAAGTATAGAGTACTGCCTTATTAGGGTTGGCGTATCACATGGCTAGTGGCGAAACCGAATAATAGCGTAGCATTGAAGTCATGGGATTATTCGGTCTTTTTTTTCAGTCTTATTTTGGAAAATGCTCCCATATAGCGACGTTATTAAATAGTGACAATAATAATGATAACACTGAAGCAAGTTCAATGTACCGCATCACCTACATCTAGTTTGTATGAACTGGCCGGGATGTTCTGTTCTAGTGTCATTTTTCCCTTTTTTTTTTTTTTTTTCCTTCTTCGATTTAAATTTTCAGCAGGGGTTCCCGGTCTAGCCAAACGTTAAGCACAAGAGAACCGGTTCCTACGATTGAGGATGGAGATGGTGTCTTGCCCTTGTCGAATAATATCAACTTGACAGGCTGATGGATACCTACCCACATGTAGAACCTAATTTGTTGTTTTTTTCCCTTCATTTTTCCCTCCCTTTTTCCTCTCTCTCGTTTATTTAAAGACCAAGTATTTACTATCTAGTAGATTAAATCAAACCAATGGGAGATAAGGCCCTTTTTTGTTTTCTTTTTGACATCCGCGAGCTATGGCTTGCTGACTTGCAGCTCTAGTTCAGATTCGTTTTTTGTTCTCTTCTCACCTATGGAAAAGCAAACTCCGAGATTGGGCAGGACATGACTCAGGGAACCGGATCTACCTGCATGTAAATTTTTTTTCTTTTCTCTTCTTTCTTTTTCTTCTTTTTTTCCCTTTTTCCCTTCTCATCGTGGACTTCACGTTACACTACGGAGCGGCGCGGCCCTTCTTCTCCCTTACAGGAACGCCTTTTTTTTTTTTTTAACTTCAAAGTTGGCGCTGTCACAAATGGTCGTTGACGTGCAGAATAAGCCAAGGGAAAAAGGGAAAGGAAAAGGGGGGAAAGAAAAATAGCAGGCTCGATCTGGACCACGATCACCAATCCTGCGACTAGAGAAAGATAATCCCACAGATCGCAAGGGTATACGATGCCCTCCTTTTGAAGAAAAACAGGTATTCTAAGTTCGTTTAGCTGAATATTACAATAAAGCCTTGAATTGAAGCATTGTATCATTGTAGCAAAGGGTGGGAAAGCAAACCCTAGGGCAAAGATGTCCTTTATAGGAAGTACATAACTGAGGTAAATAATGATAATAAACATAGAAAGAAAAAAACACCTTGTAGGCCAGCCCACCATCGGAGAAACATGCGCTAATCCATTAGATGACACTCCGATCCCTAGTACAGACATGAAAATACTTGACTAGCTGCCATGACGGCTTTTTATTGGTATTTGCGCAGCTATAGTTACGGTTAGTGGCGGTGAAAGAAAAATAAAAGGCCTGCTTGGGCGGAGAAAATGACTTACATCAAGGGTAAGCGAGTTGCTACTATTTTCTGTTTGGTCGCGGTAGATACCAACTAATGCCTCACTCAATTGAAACAGTCCTGTTTTCAAACTGATCACAATAAACTGCATGCCAGGGGACGCGTGGTCCCGGATGTAGTTAGCGATACGCGCAACATTGGTGTTGTCCAGAGCTGCATCGACTTCATCAAGGACGAAGAACGGAGATGGCTGGTAGGAGTGAACTGCAAACAGTAGTGCAAGTGCCGCCATTGTCTTCTCGCCACCAGACAAGTGCTCCATATCTCGGAAACGCTTGAGCGGGGGCATGGCGTGGTACTTGATACCATCTAGATACGGTTCATCTGAATCCTCAATATCGAGATAACTAGGCAAATGTTAGGCAAGTGACATCAGAAAAATAAAAGGCTCCACAGATGACTTACGCTTGACCACCAAGAGGATAGTTAGCACTTCTCGTGAGTTCCCGGTAAATGGGACCAATTTGCTCGGAAATGTGTGAGAATGCCTTGTTGAATAGTTCAGACCGCTTCCTCATTATAGATTCAAAGTCGTCCTTGGCCCTCTTGGCCCGTTTTCGAGCATCCTCGAAATCTTTCTCTGTACCTCGAAGCTTGTTCTCAACACTTTCTAAACGCTCCAAAGCTCGAGAGTTGGGAGCCATTTTGTCGAGCTCGGTATTCAGGGACCGAATACGCTCTTGTAACTCTTCCTCGAGCTTCTCTTCCGCAGTCTGCAACACAATCAGCATAGGATACATTCGAGCACACACAAATACATACCTCTTTCAAAGTCTCGCCTAGAGAATCGAAGTCAACTTCGATGCCATAATCCTGTACCGCAGGCGTTTCCAATCCAGTCGCGTTAGCATCTTCGTCAATATCCATAGCATCGGGATCGGCATTTTGCACGAGATCATCAATGGGCAAATTGTCCAAAGCCGCTGAGTCATCTGATAAAGGAACGTCAATGCCCTCGAGCTTACAACGACGCAGGAGGCCGTATCGATTTGAAGAGTTGCGTTGGATCTCTCCTTCCAAAGTTCCCACAGTCCGAAGAGTGTCCTCGACATTCTTCGCACGTTTCTGGAGCTCTCGTCTCTGGGCAGCCAACTTTTCTTGGGACTCGGCGTATAGTTCTTTCTGTTCGTCCAGGCGTTCCCGAAGAATTTCAAGCTCGGCACCTAGCTCATCCAAACGGTTCCGGATGCCATCCTGTTCGGCTTTCAATCCCTTGATGAGAGCTTCGTCACGGTTGTACTGTGCTTGCAAAGCTTCGATACGGTCATCCGTTGCCTGAAGACGTTGTTGTTCAAAGCTCAGTTGGTTCTCAATCCTGCTCTTTTGCGTGGTAAATTCAACCTTCTTGCGAGCGGCTTCTTCTTGCAAAGAACCTTGCTGTGCTTCGTAATCCCGAATGCTTTCGTATCCATGGCGGCTGCAAAAGTCACCATAGATCTCATCCTCAACACTACCAACAGACTCCTCTGATTTCTTGATAGAGCCGTCCAACTGCGTCAATGCCTTTTGCTTCTCTCGTAGCTTGGGTTGCACTTCTGATAGCTGCTTTTTAGCAAACTGAAGTTCGCTACCTTTGCTCTCCAGGTTGCGGTCCAAGGCTTTCAATTCTTCCCTGGCATATGTAAGACGCTGTTCAAGGCCAACGAGGTCACCTTGTAAGGTTTCTTCATCCGTTCCTCGACGGTGACCCTTGGGCAGAGCAGCAAGGTCACCCAGCAGCTTATCCTTTAGTTTGTGAAGATTCTCCAGCTCCGAGTCGTCCCATCGCTTGGAGCTTTGGTGTCCTGGCCCACGACCACCAGTCATAAGACCACCTTTATGTATCACAGTACCATCGAGTGTGACTGCTTTAGCGTCGACTCCCTTTTCATAGCACAGATACTTGGCAGTATCGAGATCATCGCAGACAATCGCATTACCACAAGCGTAGCTGATAGCTCGTGCAACAGAATTCTCGTAATCAACGGTTTCGATAGCCAGACGCATTCCCCGGTGCATACCCTTGAGGTTCGAGTTAAAGGCTTTCACCTGAATAGTCTCCAGGGGAATAAATGTAGCCTGTCCAGCTCGCTGGTCGCGAAGATGTTGAATGCACTCCTTGGCTGTTTTTTCATTGTCGACAACGACAGCATCGAAATGACGGCCCAGGACGGTACTGACAGCTTCGGCATACTTCTTCTGCTTGGGCTTGCAGAGATCGCTGACACGGCCCTTGACACCAGGGAAGATACGTTTCAGAGTAGAAATCATCTCCTTCATTCGAATTTCTCGTTCACTTTGCTTTCTGCCATCGTCGGCTTCCAGTAATTTTTTCAAGACAACCTGTAGCTTTTCTTCAAGCTCAGTGCGCATTTGAGAAGCGCGAAGTCGTTCAGATGCTACAGCATTTAACTCTTTCTTCTTGCGGTCAATATTTTGAGATGTGAGCTTGATCGTGTCATTGATGTCCGATTTGCGTTCCTTCAAAGTCTTCGTTTCCGTTTCCAGGCTTTGGAGTTGCCACTGCGCACTCTCGAATTTGCTGTTCAGGCTGTTTACCGTTTCAGCGTCTGTCTTTCGTTGACGTCGAAGATTGTCTAGTTTCAGCTGTTCGGCTGAAGAGCGCTTGTTGACTTCCTCCTTGAGTTTGTTGTATTCCTGAAGGTCTGCTTCGCTGAGTTGGCCGCCTGCCCTGCTCATGGTCTTCTCCCAGTCTGCTTCCCATTGAGCTTGAGCTTTTTCCACAACTTTCAAGTCTTTCTCGAGGCGCTTGGCATTCGCATTTTGAGACTCCCGCTCTTTGGTAATATCCGAAATCCGAGAAGTGTATCTTTGAACCTTGCTGGAAGTGATTTCAATCTTCTCCTCGACAGGGACGAGTGAGTTCGTGGCATCTTCAATGTCCTTCTCTTTCTTTGTAATGCTACGCTCAGCATTGGATACATTTCTACCGACTTTGGCGTGTTCCTTCTTAGCTTCCTCCAGATTCTTTTCGTGCTTCTCAACACCCCGACGGTATTCCTTGAGCTCATCTTGGTGTTTCTGAATTTCTGCACTAGATTCATCAATCAATCGCTGGAAGTGGAAAAGCTTCCAGAGGATGTGAGTGATGATTGCCTGATCGCGTTCCTCGGCCTTGCGTGCATAGTTCTCGGCTTCTCGCTTTTGTTCTTGGTACTGTTTGATTTCGGAGTTGATTCCTCGGCGGCGATTGAGCTGGAACGTTTGCTGTTCTCCTGCCTCTTCTTGCTCGGCTTTAAGACGCTCGTACTCGGCCTTGTACTCCAGACTGCCGGAGATTTGCTCAATTAACCGAGTCAGGTCTCTAGGTGATTGTGAAGCAATAGCTTCGACATCTCCTTGGAAGACGAGGAAATTGCGCGCTTTTATCAAGATATTCTCCTCTTCCAACGCCTCGTTGTACTGCTGGGCGGTCACGGTTTTGTTGTTGATACGATATTCGCTGACGCCAGAACTGGTGATCGACCGCTTCCAGTGCTGTTCTTCCCCGGCATCATCCTCGTAGACAGCCATTACCCATGCGGAGCGCGGGTCATCGCGGTCGCCCTGTGACTGGGAATTTTCCACGTCTGATCCATCTTGCGCGTCGTCGCCGCCGTCGCCGCCGTTCTCTTGAGCGTCGATTGTGGCGGAGCCATCACCGTTAATCTTGGATGTCCTGAGTACACGTCCACGGTAGACGAGATCCTTGAGGTTGGTTGACCGGAGATGCGACGATTTGATACCTAGCACAAAAGAGATGGCGTCCATCCTTGACACTGATAAGTAAAACGATTCACGCGCATATCAACACGAGCAAGAGCTTACGAGTTTGACTTTCCAGAGCCATTAGGCCCAATAATAGACGTAAAGTAGGCATCGCCGAAAAGTAGAACATGATGGCCCTTGTAGGACTTGAAATCTAACCATCCAGTTAGCACGGTTCGTATAGCTTCAGACAGGAGCAACACATACTGAAAAGCTCAAGCCGAACAAGCTTTCCCATCTTCGCAGCACTACTACGGTCGCTACCAACGCGTTGACAGCTGTAAAGGAGGTGTATGGCGTGGTAGCGGAGAGGGGTAAAACTGATGTCTTTCCTGTCGCGCTTGCTCTCCGGACGCGACTAAGACCGCGCCGACCTGGGGGTGGGATCACGTGAAGCGCGCCAACGTGTAAGTGACTCGACGCCGAGTAAACAGGTAGTTTTCTATTTTAATAATGATTTTTTTCACTGGTGTCGATTGTTCTTCGGATTCCGTTAGGTGGATCTATCACATTGACAAGGTTACAGCTCTATGCTTACTCACGTTGTGCCCATATCTCATCATTCAAAAGCACGACTCATCGCACAAGCTTCAAATGTTAGCTTTGAGGTGTTAGGATTTACTCGATACTACATAGACGCCCATAGAATAGCGTTTGCTCCAATTCGAATATATCGTACATGAAAGTCTCTACGATGAGACTGACGGCAATGGTATAAAATAATAGCACACATGGAAGAGCAAGTATGGAAGTCTTGCTCTTCCATAATATATATACATAAAATAAAAAGCAAATTAGGTTCAATAGACTTTTTCATCCCAGCTCGACCTACTTTCGAGCCTTCAAAGGGGTGCCAATTGCGAATATATCATTGGAAATATATCCATTTGAATCCATTCGGTAGTGTCCCCTCCACCCATCCACTTCAACCAGTATCATGTCCTCTTGGGTAAAAATCCGCCGAAAAGATAAGACGAATTGGAAAAAGGTGTAGCTTATAGCTTTTCCTGGATTCTTGAAGAAGGAAACTCGCGTCGTAGGAGGAAGACGTAACTTGCCGTCAGGGGTTGCGCGACTCGGATCTACCACCAGCTTGCGGGCAAATACCAACTGACGAGGTGTAGTTGTTATGGTATATGGCTTTCGGAATGGTATCATTGATCGTACATCGATCAGAAGCTTCACACCTTCAGTTGAGCTAACCGCTGTGATTTTCCTGATCAGTTTCCCCGCTCGGGAAACGAAGACTGTACCCAGCGCGCTCATGACAACGCACATGCTAAAGTAAGCACCTTTCAGCCATATAGCAGGGTTTTCTCCAATGTTCATGGTAGAGTTGATTATGGCGTATGCAAAACAGAAAGCGGAAATGCCATAGGCTCCGAGTATGTAGCTGCCATGCGATGGTGCTTCGAAAAGCAAAACGCGTCCGGCCTTAACAACTTTCTGCTCGAATTTTCCAAAACCCTCTGGTCGTTTACCCATAAACCTGAAGTTCGCCGCAGTTTTGGAATGGCTCGACGGGTTTCGCGGAGGCGAAGGGGGTTTCGGCGGAGCATGTCGTGGCTGTGACTTGGCCAAACGAGCCGTTAAGGAGGAAAACGTTCGCGGTGACGAATAAATGCGATTTGTAGGGTATTTAAGGGCGCCGAGGCGCAATGTGAAGCTTCTGGGAATCATCTCATGCAAAGAATGGCCTGTTCAAGTCCGCATTAGACATGGGCCTCCAACAAATGCGGCGGAGCTCAAAACAGAAGCTGTTGCTCGATTGAGATATTGGACGATGCTCACCGATGCGCTATATGCAATTAAAAAAAGGAGAAAACGAAAGAAAACGCTCTTTGTTGTTGCTTTTTCACCCGTATGAAATATTTTGGATGCTGTTTCTTAATGGGGCAACAAGGCAAGACCCAGTCCGGCGAGCTTGGATCAAGCCGCTAACGCTCACCGGAACGATCCGATAAGACTTCGCTGGGCTTCCTCAACCTCGCCCTCAACAAAACCCCCGACGTTTGGCCTTTATGCTTGATTCCGCTTTCTAGAGGTTGGCTGCGAGGCTTTGGGTTTTCGTTCTAGCCTTGTGGAAGTACCATTGTATACCGGGCTAAGAGACTCCACGATTTAGCCTAATCCTGGCAGTTGCTGTGTCTCCATAGACAGACAGCATCAAACAATGGCTTCAAGCCTCTCATTCAGACAAGTCCCCCTGGGCATTGCGCGACGATACACCAGTGTCAATCACATTGCGAGACGTATGTTAAATATCCTCTGTTTCCTTCGAGGGCTTGCTAACAAAAAATACTTGGCAGGCTTCCAAAGCAACGCCGCGACGCAAACCCAGAATCCTGCCTATCCTTTATATCCCTCCGTCACTCAACTGCTCCATCAGAAGGGCGTTCCCGACTCTGAAGTATCCAAAATCCCCGCCACCGGCCCCAAGGGCCGTCTCCTAAAGGGCGATGTTCTCGCGTACCTAGGATCCATCCAGGCCGACTACCCGGCTGAACAGGCTGCGCGCCTCGCAAAGATGGCCCATTTGGATCTCAGCAACATCAAGATTGCACCGCCTCCTGCACCTCCCAAGCCCGCCGCGACGCCTGCTGTT
Source organism: Talaromyces rugulosus (assembly GCF_013368755.1). Taxonomy (NCBI): domain Eukaryota; kingdom Fungi; phylum Ascomycota; class Eurotiomycetes; order Eurotiales; family Trichocomaceae; genus Talaromyces; species Talaromyces rugulosus. The sequence continues at coordinate 6,163,280 of NC_049562.1, read as the reverse complement.
GAGGAAGCTCTTCCCGAATTGCCCTCTGACATCTCCGTCGCCGCATCGATTTCTCTTGAGTCGGTCTTGTCTACTCAGAAGCGCATTAAAGAAACCCTCGGGGTTACTGTCCCTCTATCTACTTTTATTGCACGGGCTACCGAATTGGCCAATGACGATCTACCCCGATCGGCCCTCTCTCAGCCATCTGCCAGCGAGCTCTTTGATGAGCTTCTCGGCGCCGCACCGGTTCGCTTTGGGCGTGGAAGCTACATCCCCGAGATCAATACTGTCCCCATTGATGAATTCGAAACATACGAAGAGGAGCAGTACGTTGAGGAGGATATCATCGACATCCTGGCCGGAAATGTTTCTTCCCCGAGACGTCCTTCGGCTCCTGTGGCTCCGGTCGAATCCAACGGCCCTATTCCCGCTGCGCTCAATGTATTCAGTCTGACCGTCCCCGCCGGAGAGGAGCGACGAGCCAGGACGTTCCTGGATCGTTTGAATACCATTTTGACGGCCAATCCCGGCAGCCTTGTTCTGTGAACCTGGGGTAGAAGTGATACTTTTGAGAGTTTGACTAATAATAGACGATATGAAGGGCAAAAATAGCATAACCATGTACTGATTATTTCTTTTGTAGTATATTCCTTGGTGTTTTCCGAATTAATGCATTCTTAGGAAGAGATTCTTTACCTAGCCATTTTTAATGTTCTAGACAGCAAGTTTGGTAGGAAGAGCCAATTCCTCGATGACATCGTCAAGGCTAAGCTTGGCCAGCTGAGATACCAAGGTTCCCAAGAAAGAAACCTTGATGTCGAAGATTTCTAAGAGAACCTGGCCGATTTGTGCCTAAGATGTGTTATTGTGATTAACTACATTAAACACATTAGGAACAGTAGTCTCATTACCCTTGCTTGCCCGCCATTCCGCGGCAGTCCACAGAGCGCGTGCAGCATCTTTAACGTATATAGTATTGACCTTTAGATCTTTTGAGTAGAGCATTTCCAGGCCCCGCTCGAGAAACTTATGCGTTCTTACGAGACAGAGACCAATAGAAAAATAGCGCCGGTCATATTCATGTTAGCAGCCGTTGTAGACCTACATGTATCCAATCCTCTAGACCTTTTTTATATTCTGAGATATGTAATATAAACAAGCACTTTTACGTGTTGTACTTTTTCGAATATACATCAATTTAATTGATCACATCATTTGAAGTGGATCAGGTATCGGTTGATATATATATATATATCTATGATAGGCAGTAGAAGCCACCATCTAGGAATCAACATGAATATATGTAAAACTATGGGTTCACTTCTTGCACAGGTGCATACAAGTAGCCTAGTAACTAGCTGGTAAAGTCATATTATTTAATTTAAAAATAAAAAAAAAATTTTGATTAATCTATATTTATTAGTAAAATAACTACTACTAGTATTGATTTACGAGGACCAGAGATAATAGAAGGGAGCTGAAGAGCTAGATGGGCGGGCGACAGAGTTATATATCCTATATTTATATACATAGATATACTACATACAATAGTGGCGATATGTGCTTTCAGACAGTACCAGTGGAGACACTTCCATATTTCGGAGTTGAATAGTTACCGAAGCAACTCTCATCGAAGTTTGCCTTTATAATATTTTCTTTTTGAACGTTGATGAATGCTTGCAGCTCACACCACCCGTCATCGCGCTGGCCACACTCAGCGATACTCTGTCCAAGAGGGATTGTTCTTTGGTTCATCAGCATATGAACATATGTAGTCTCAGTGCCATTAAGGTCATATGCAGAAGCTTGAGAGCCATGGGGCCGTTTGGCAAGCACGGGCCTTGGCGCTTTAATTACTTCGATATTGAATCGACCTGCGAACGGAACTATATGGCTCACGATGAGCTGGCGATTGGGTGGTGGACCGGAGATAGGAAGGAACTCAGCAAATTGTTTGAGGCCAAGAGCGGTCAAAATAGAAAATATGTTGGTATCATGACTAAAGTCGAGATACAAGGTCTGGTTCAAAGGGAATGTCGTAGCATTATCGTCTAAAGTCTTATTGATAGCGATGGAATTCTCATCCGGATAAGGATAATGTTGCTGCAGTCGCGCAATAAGCTCTTCAACGTATCCCACCCCAACAGCACGGCCTGTGGGTGACGCAAATCCATTCCCTCCGTAGTAACTCAAGTCATTGGCGTACTCAAAGCCGAGCCACTCGTCCCAGGTAAAAAGGGAGCAGAAGTGACTAAAGCCTAATGCAACAGTCTCATAAGGACATAAAGTTTGTAAATTATAAGTGTCAGAAGTTGTCCAGTTTTGGTTTCCAGTCATCGATTGGCGAAACCGCCGAGTTGCTTTTTCAAGATATATCTCTTGCCATTGAGTGGAGGCATCATCGCCGGCGGACGATTTGCCGTTGTTGTGATTTGTGCACTCTTTGTCGCTGGCTAGAGAGTTGTTGAAGCCAGGATGTTCCGTGATAACCTCTAATGTGACGTTCCGAGTCCAATCCGGGCCAAAGAATCCATTAAGAAAGTTCTCAGCGGATTGAAGCATTCGAACTTGGGTCGTGGTGCGAGAAATGAGTGGTCTAGATGGATCGTATAATCTGCCATAATTGAACCAATGGAGGACGCCACTGTCGAAAAGCTGCTGACGCCCAAGAGCTGTCAACTCTTCTTCTCCAAGCTGATAAGTCCAGTCATTGAGGAACGACAAGTCACCTGTGAAATTCGTCCCATTTCCCCGAAGCTCAGTGATCCGATCAGAAACAGTGGCTACAGACGCGTCACTGGTAGGATACCGAGATCCGTGGCGATGAACCATATGCATCTGTGTGATATTAGTGCCAGAAGGAAGTGGATATTCGTCGATTCCGAATCCCGAGGGATTAGGCAAATAGGGCCTATTTTTCTGTGAGTTACCCGGTCGATGATCTGCTAAGACCTAGTCACACGTACGATATATTGCCCATGTGTTTAAAGATTTCCGCATCTTTTGGGCCCCCAAATATAGGAACGTCAGTCACCACCGGGGTGTTGGGCTTATAGGAGTGGTATTCAGGAGCAAGCAGAGTGGCCTGGGCTAGAAAAGGAGCCTCTCCAGCTTTTGTGGGACCTTTCAGCAGCTGCTTGTCAGTCCCTTCATCCTACGCGTGAGTATTTCGCTGAGTAACATACCGGCATATGGACCAAAGCTTGTCTGAAAGTAGTCCGGAATTGCTGAAGAGGCCCCAACACCACCAGCATATGAGGTTGCGGCAAGCCCAACAAGTAGCAATTGAGAAGACCAATGCATGGTTGTAGAAACATAAAGAATTGATAACTAGATGAACTCATGCACGGGTATCCCCCCTCATTAAATATGCCTTTCGCAACATCCAACCCCCATATTTTCATTGGCTGATACGCCGGCTTTTGTTAATACTTGGCTCCTCATTCAGTAACCGAGTATAATTAGTTACTATCTTTCAAGGCAAGGAATGAACTTCGCCCTACTAGGCTGAAAAGGGCTCAACTCTTATTGGTAAAGAAAGGGGTTTCCTAGTTCTTATAGTTCGACACAAGGCTGACTCGGCAACCAACGGTAAGAAGAATCAGCTTATAAAAATCCCAAAAAAAATAATCTCGGTACAAAACAGAGGTTCAAATCATGAAGTTTTCAAAATTGAATTTCAACCCACGTGTAGCACTACCCCAGCCTTCCCATGGGGCCCCGCATCCAGCATCACAACCATATGTCGCTAACAGTTACGCACCAACCACTTTCGGAATCATAGCGCGTGCCTACAGTCAACTCACAATGATTTTGTTAGGTGATGTAACACCCCGGGCTAAAGAATTGGGCTTAAGGTGATTTCTTCGGAATTGGGTTTCCTTCAGAACTCCCCTGTGACTCGGAATCATGATTCCATTCAGCCAATTGTCGTCCGTCATTGTGGACAGGAACAAGAACTGCCATACGGGCTGGACTGAAATGTGCCTTTGGCTTCAATAGCCGATCAGCTTTGGCCCTCCCCGGCCCATCCTCTGAAGCTCGACATTCGAGCAATCTCAACTCAATCTCCTTGTCAAATTTCCCTCATAAATACGTAGTACTCTCCTGGCCTCAAAATGAACTTTCGAGGGATAATCTTCTATCTAACAGTCCCTGGAGCTTGAAGCCCACTCCTGGCACGATGAAGACAGACCGGGATATCAGTAATTCAATGGGCAATGCCCTGCCAAATATTGAGCACGTTGAGCGCCAGGCCTCTATTTCAATAACCAAGGAAGCTAACAATGCCAAAGCCGCCACGGCTAAGGAGCATACAATGACTCTGATTCAAGGAATCAAAACATACCCGAAGGCGATCGCGTGGAGTGTTCTTATTTCCACGTGTATCGCCATGGAAGGGTATGATATTAGTCTTGTCAACAATTTCTACGCCTTTCCACCTTTCCAAAGGAAATATGGCGTGCTGACTTCGGATGGCTCCTATCAAGTTCCAGCCTCGGTACGTCACAGTGACCCATCCTTCCTTCTTCTCATCTTTGAAGCTTTCTTCACTAGAATTTTGATAAATCGCTAACCTTGCATCTTCCCACAGTGGCAATCAGCCCTTAGCAATGGTGCCTATGTTGGAGAAATCATCGGCCTTTTCATCAACGGCTGGGCCTCAGAACGATTTGGATATCGATATACTATTATGGCCTGTTTAATCCTGATAAGCGCATTCACAGCCATCTTCTTTACCGCGCCAAATATCAAAATTCTTCTAGTGGCCGAGATTTTGGCCGGAATTCCTTGGGGCGTTTTTCAGACACTCACAGTCACCTATGCCTCTGAAGTTTGCCCAGTCGTTCTCCGTGGTTACCTCACAACTTATGTCAACTTCTGCTGGGGCTTGGGGCAACTCGTGGGAATTGGGGTAATCAGATCAATGTTCACGCGGAATGATCAATGGTCCTATAGAATACCATATGGGTTGCAGTGGATGTGGCCTGTCCCCCTCTTTGCCGCAGTCTTCCTTGCACCAGAGTCGCCATGGTGGTTGGTTCGAAGAAACAAAATTGAGGATGCTCGCAAGGCACTTCTTCGCTTAACAAGTACCGACCGCGAAGCTGATTTCGATGCTGACGAGACTATTGCTATGATAAAGTATACCACCGAGCTTGAGCACAACCTTTCAGAAGGTGCTTCATATCTTGACTGTTTCAAGGGAACGAACCTAAGGCGCACAGAGATTGTTTGTTTCGTATGGGCGATTCAGAATCTTAGCGGGAATACCTTTTCCAACTTCTCTACATACTTTTTGGAGCAAGCAGGACTATCGGCATCTAATTCCTATAACTTTGCTATGGGGCAGTACGGAATCAATATGGTCGGCGTCCTCGGAGCGTGGTTCCTCATGTCATTGGGATTTGGTAGAAGAACTCTATATCTCTATGGACTCTCTGCGCTTTGCGCCATACTCCTAGTCATTGGATTTCTTGGCCTTGTTCCAAGTGCAAGTCCGCATAAGAGCCAATCATCGCTCGCAACAGGTTGCATGATGATTATCTGGGCTCTGTTTTATCAGCTTACAGTTGGAACTGTGGCCTACTCGCTCGTGGCAGAAATTTCTACTCGTCAATTACAGATCAAGACGGTTGTACTTGGGCGAAACCTATATAATATCGTTGCCATAATCTGCGGTATTCTAACCCCGCGAATGCTGCATCCTGATGAGTGGAATTGGAGTAACTTTGCCGGGTTTTTCTGGGGAGGAATGTGCTTTTTCTGCTTTATCTATACCTTCTTCCGAGTTCCTGAAACAAATGGCCGGACATTCGCTGAAATCGACATGCTTTTCGAAAGCAAGGTATCTGCTAGGAAATTCGCGAGCACAGACGTCTCTATATTTGAGGAGGACAGCACGCACGCGTTTGACGAAAAGGTGTAAGCTTGAGGAGTTATTGCACTATATAAAATCTCGTCTTGGCAATGATTTATTCTGGCTTCTAAATAGGAGAATATTGTAGCCAAACATTAGTTATCCAATAAAAACCCAATATGAACATTGAAATAATTCCTTTCCATTACCTTCAAATATCAATTGCATCAAATCAATTAATTGATATATATTATTGATGGTTTATTTCAGGAGTGGAAAGCGACATTTAGACGCGGTATAAATTCAAGATTCAAATGTTTCGTAGAATAAATAAACGCAGATAACTCCCCGTCAATACTCGAAAACTTCGAGTCGTCAATTTCGCTTGCATAATATAACTAAAGATACAGAGAGGTGTTCTTGAATGCTCATGGAGAAGGAAGGGGGTCATGCAGTCATCACTTTGAGAAAAATTTAAAGAGAACAAAACCGGTAACCATGCCAAATGAAATTTCCCTTAAACCCGATGCACAAGCTCGATGATAATTACCGACCTGGAAAAAAGCAAAATATATATGGAAACTCCCCTAAGCGCCATCGCCATATAACAAGGGAGGGCATTATACTGAGAAACGTAATATGCAACGGAACAATGCAAGATGTGTAAAGACGTGAAACAAAGGCCAAATATAAAGCAAAAAAAGAACACTGCAAATTGCTCCTAGTACATGCAAGCTGATTTTCGGGGCCAAATGGCCAGAAATGGCACCATTGCTAGTCAAATGTGAGTGACTAGAAATGAGATATGCATTGATATACCAAATACTGTAGACTACCAGGTTGGCAGTCTTGTTGATCACTGTCTGTGTCATGGAAGATGTATGTAACGAATAAGGAATCATCGTATGACACCCCATTCATTCAGTCGACTTGTTCTTCGCCAGTCGTGCCCTCTTTGGGCGCCGAAGATTTTCCAGAACCTCAAAGTTTCGTCACCTGCGCCTGTGACGATGGTCTGGCCATCTGGGCTAATCGCAAGATATAGAACCCGAAAGGTGTGGCCTGTGAGCGAGACAATCTGCTCCATACGAGGATACTTCCATATCACAATCTGGTTCTGACTGTAACCATGTGTACTGATGATTTCGTCGGAATTCTTTGACCACCCCAGATTGCAAACCTGGCTCCCGGTATCGATCTCTTTCGTCATCTCGCCAGTGCTAGTGTTCCAGAACTTGATTGTTCGATCAGCGGTTCCTCCACCCGAAGCGAGGAGATTGTGTTGGTGAGGTGACCAGGCAATGGCCTTTACAGCAGCCGAGTGCCCGGAGAAGCGGTAAAGTGGCGTTTCCGACAACTTGTCCCAAACCATGAGCTTGTTGTCATTGCCTCCAGAGGCTAATTGGCCATCTTCAGTGTTCCATTTGAGCCCGCACACCTCCTGCTTGTGTCCTGCCAGCCGGCGAAGATATTGGTCGGGTGAGCGAACGTCACGGTGGAAGATTAGCCGGTCACGCCCGCCAGATGTGAGAATGTGATCGTTCCAGGCTAGGGCACCCACGCGATTCTGATGCCCGATCATAGTCCGTAAGCGGCGACAACTCTCCGCATCCCAAATATGGACTAGACCTTTTCCAGTTCCGATTGCGATATGGGTCCCTCGCTGGATCCAACTAACGCTGGTGACAGTGTCATCTTTCAAATCGCAAAGTCTTGTGACTCTGCCAGATTGGGAATGCCACATATATACGGAGTTTGCTAGTCCAACTCCTAGTACATTTGTGCTTCCCCAATCAACTAGATTCAAGTAAAAATCATCTTGTAAGTCGGGGGCATCCAAGACTTTGTATGGAACCTTTTGAACTGCACGAGGCTGCTTCCGAGGAGTCTCTAATATCCGTTGGCTGTTGTAATGAATTGGTGACAAGCTATATAATTCTGACCGAGGGTTCAAGTTTGGCCCATGTTGACTTCGAGGAGTTTTAGACGGAGTAAGGGTGGTAGATCCAGGGCGAGGTGAAGCATAATTAAGGATGTTCTTGTGAGGAGTAGAGGGGGTTATGGAAGCTGGAGGAAGGGCGGCGGCAGGCAGAGAAGGTGGGGTATGAGATCGTGTTGGGTCGTGAGCAGTTGTGCTGAAATTGAGATAACCGTCTGCATCTGGGTCGACTTGGGGCACTGAGGTGCCGAACAGCTCGCTGCGTAGAACGCGAGAATACGTTCGGTTGGCTTCTTCAGCTGCGGGCAAGGTTAGTCTTTAATCTGAGTTTTGCGATTCGAGAATGTATTGGCATACTTTTTTGAAAATGGAGCTCTCCATGCGGAGCTCGTTTCCTACTTCTTGATGGCGTTGATGGACAGCCATCCTCACCCAACAGGCTGTACGTGGCCTGGAGGTCTTGACCTTCGCGATTTGGAATAAACCTGCGCATCAAGTCAATATAAATTGCAAAAAAACCAATGGAGGATAAGATAGCAAGACTGAGAAAGAAATCTCATGTCGAAGAATAGACTGACCTATCTCCGTACACTCTTTGCCTTTTGCGACTTGGGCTTGTGCCTGGTGTGCGTTCTCTTCGACGGCCGGCTTCATCGTAGTCCTTCAGAGCGCTGGCAAGCGCTACAGGATCAACAGCCTCTGAGTTATTGCGAGAGTGAGATCTGTTTCCGAGAGTATCGGGAAAGAAAAGAGTCGACTTGGTAGGCCGGCTGGGTGGGGTGCGTGTGATTGGTGGGGAAAAGCGATTTGATGCGATATTATTATCCACGGCTCCTGCGTTGGAAGCAGTCGAGAGTCCCGTCGCAGGTGCAGACGCAGGTGCATTTGATCCTCGGTCGTTGTCAGCCATTGTGCTGGGATTGGAGGAGACCCAAATCCCCCTGGCGACCGGGAATGAAGGTTTATCGATGTGCTTTGCTCCAAGGTGAACTTCAAGCGGAAGGAGTGTGGAAGCGCCGATGTGAATAGGTCGCGAGGCAATGGGAAAAGGAGCTGGGAAATGACTTCTAGTTGATAGCAGCTGTGTTGTTATCAGGTGGACCTCAGGGTGGTGATCGGTTGCTAAGCGCTGTGTTTGGCGTCTCAATCCAGCGATCGGATGGCAGCGCCCAGAATCACGCCGGTCGGCATTGGAGGTCCAAGTCAAATGTGAGGTAGCGATTCCAGAGGGTGTATAAACTATACAGGCCGGGAGCAGGTGGTAACAGGCAGAGTTGAGTGACTCGCGCTGTTGATGGGAGTCAAGTCGTCAGGGCAGTCGCTAAGTCATCCCTCAATGGCAACGGGGTCACGCGTTCGGGTGCGCTAGGCCCGATGCGGCGACATGCGCTAGACTGCGGGAGAACCACAACAACAAACTCTCACCAGCGCATATTATTACTACTACTTAAACCCTGGCTACAGATGGTGCTTGATGCGACGATCGCGATGTGACAAGGGCCCCTGCAGGAACACACGGTTCAAATCTTTAATGCTCGTCAGCCAACAGCCTCAGCCCGTCGCACGCTGCCTAAACTGGGTGTTGTTGTTTATAGCCGGGGCGCGTCGCGGTGTCTGCTGATTGCGCGCGCGCCCGCCTATAGTACGCTGCATCTCACGACCCTTGAACGCCCTAGCCCTGGTGTCCACTGTTGTTGTCTTGAATAGCCTGTCTGATAGACGCGCCCTGGCTTGCCGATGATTCGCCTAGACGTCTCTTCACTTGCAGAGGCGTGCGTACGTCACACACTCACAGCGTCGCTGGCGCTCGTCATATCTAGTGTTGCACGAACAACCTGCAGTTCGGTCTTTTTATTTCCAAAACAGACAATCTCGCATGGATCCAGTCTTTCAAGATTCAACCTCATTAACTTTAAAGCCAGGTGGGCCGCGTCGATGCCAAGCTAGGACCGTGGAGACAAAGCTGGTGTACGTATGTAGTTAGAGCGGTTCTTATGAGGCTATGGCTGTTCCAGTCGCTATAATATTTAGCCTATTCACAAATACTATAGTAAATTCTACGTAGTTGTCCGATTTTCACCAATACATACTCATGGTAGTATTGTGGTAAAAGGCCCACCGACGTCAGCCGCATCTGACCGCCTGCCAATCATCTGATTCTGCACACCAGTGTTATCACCGCCTCATGTCGCTTCGTCGCACTCTCATCGAATCTCTCATCCGATCTACTGCTCAATCCTATCGCTACTCTTCCACCATGGTCAAAGTCAATCATAAACAAGCTGCATTGGACTTTTTGTCCTTTGTCAATGCCTCTCCAACCCGTAAGAAAACGCCCTTATCAGGCCGCCACCATCTAACACACTGCAGCCTACCATGCTGTCAAGTCTAGCAAAGACCTTCTTGCAGCTGCCGGATTTCAAGAGATCAAAGTGCGCCAATAAGAGAAAAAAAACAGAAACTCTTATACATTCTCTCACTGACCGCGACCAGGAACGAGATTCGTGGAACTCGACTCTCCATCCCGGCGGTAAATACTACCTTACTCGCAACGCCTCTACTCTTGTGGCTTTTGCTATTGGCAAGAAATGGCAGGTAAGATTTTGCATTTTACAACACTTTTATGGAAGAAAAAAAGAGAGAAAACGTTTCTAATGGCACTCAAAGCCTGGTAACTCTATCGCCATGGTCGGGGCGCACACTGATTCCCCGGTTCTACGAATTAAACCCGTTAGCAAGAAGGAAGGCGAAGGCTTCGTACAGGTCGGCGTTGAAACTTATGGAGGGGGCATTTGGCACACCTGTAAGACACAACATTTAGACTGTCTATGCATATTGTAATAATAGACTGACTTATCAAAAGGGTTCGATCGTGATCTTAGCGTTGCTGGCCGGGTCATGGTGCGCAGCAAGGATGGCACAATTGTGCAGAAGCTAGTCAAGGTCGACCGCCCAAGTATGAATTGAGCCCGAGAAGTACTCAAGAGTGATTGACTGACGTGGCAATAGTTTTGCGCATCCCGACTCTGGCCATTCACTTGGAACGGAAAGAGACATTCGACTTCAACAAAGAGACACAACTGTTTCCGATTGCAGGCCTCGTTTCGGCCGAACTGAACAGGACAAAAGATCAGGTCGCCGATGCGTCCAAGGATGAGGGTGCAAAGAAATCCATCAAGGCTGCTACAGAGCGCCATCACCCATACCTCGTCGAGCTGATTGCATCCGAAATTGACGCTAAGCCCTCGGAGATTCTCGACTTTGAGTTGATCCTTTTCGATACTCAAAAGTCATGCCTTGGAGGAATGCTCGAAGAATTCGTCTACTCGCCTCGTCTGGACAATCTGGAAATGTCATTTTGCTCCGTCCGAGGGCTCATCGAGTCTGTCCATTCCGAAACGGCTTTGGACAACGACAGTGCTATCCGACTGATTGCATTGTTCGACCATGAAGAAGTTGGAAGCACAAGTGCACAAGGCGCCGACTCGAACACGCTGCCAGCCATCATTCGGCGCCTGTCCGTCTTGCCGGCCGAAGACTTTGGCTCCGAGAAATCGTATAACAAAATCGGCAACGATCTGGACATCTCCACTGCATTCGAACAGAGCCTTTCAACTTCGTTCCTGCTGTCCGCCGACATGGCCCACAGCGTCCATCCGAACTATAGCCACAAGTACGAAACCGATCACAAGCCTCACTTGAACGAAGGACCCGTTGTCAAGATCAACGCCAACCAACGCTACGCCACCAATTCTCCCGGAATCGTCCTCCTGCAAGAAATCGCAGAAAAGGCGGCTGAAGACGGCGGAGACGTGGTGCCGCTGCAGCTGTTTGTTGTTCGCAATGACTCGTCTTGCGGAAGCACCATTGGACCCATGCTGTCTGCCAACCTGGGGACGAGGACTCTTGATCTCGGAAACCCGCAACTGAGCATGCACAGTTGCCGTGAGACGGGAGGTACTCAGGATATTGGGCATGCCATCCGACTGTTTTCTAGCTTTTTCGACCATTATTCGACTCTGGCGCCTACCATTTTCGTTGACTAAGGGGGGTTGGAATTGCGGAAACACGATATATCACAGTTAACATGCAGATATTACTGCTACGGTGCAATGAACGGACGAGTTATGTCTGTACGTAGGCTTGGAAAAAAACATCATCTCGAATTTCCATAGTGTGCTATGCATATATATATAAATACACCTTTCATATGAAGAAAGCAACAAAAAAAGAAAAGAAAGTAATACAATAGTAATATCAAGACTTGGTCTCAATAGCATCCTTGTCCACGGCAGCAGCGATACTGTCGTCCTCTATAACCTCTGCACCTTCTTCCAACAGTTGGTCCAACGACTTGACCTTGACATCCATGACTCGCATGACGGTATACCTGTGCTTGCTTTTCACATGGCGGGTGTGTCGTTGTCTCCTCTTGGTCTTCTCCTTTACACGCAGCGGCTCAGACTCAATACCCAACACTCGCATACGGCACTCAAACATGCGTTCGTCGATATAAGGAGTCCCCTTGAGTGTGAACTCGCGCGATCCAATAATCGACGCCCGATTGAACCGCAACACATCCCCAGACTTGACCTTGGGCATCAGGAACGGAAGACGGAGATGGTCGCCCTCGGTCAGGAGGTAAGGGCGGTCATGCAAATGCGCGGATATGTAGTGCGGTCGCTGGCTATGCAGGTATGGCAGTTTCTCGGCGAGGGATTTTGTGATTTGGAGTTTGGAGGTGAAGATGGGTGGCACGGGGAATTTGCTGCGCGGAATGCCGTCGATGAGCAATTCTGCCTCCGCCGTCGGGCTTTGCGTTTCGGATCCTGACCCTGCGATTGTCGTCTGGTCTTGCTCTGACGGAGGAATTGGGGCTTCTGCAGCTGCCGCAAATGCAGATGAGGGTGTAGCAGCAGCAGCAGCAGTAGCAGGAGGAGGCGGGATGTCAGAGGGCGTGGCATGGAATTTTTGAGCACCGCTGCTGCTGCTGCCGGTTGATGATGTTTGGTGGAGGCATGCTCGAGATGTGTATGACGAGAAGAGCGGTTTCGTGGCAGCGGATCGCTCAGCACTGAACAACAGGCCCCGGAGGGCAGATCGACCCAGCATTGCCGCCGTATATATGTGCGTGTGTGTGGCGTGCAATTGATGGTGTAGACTAATATATCGGCGTACGGAGAAAGCGCTTTTGCTAAAGAAAGTCCTACGGAAGAGTGCACGTGACCCGACCCGCAAAAAATTCACGATGGGCGATAAGCCTAATCAAAGCGCCAAGAGTTTGCGGGCACAACTTTTCAAGGTCAACCCAGCCTTCTCGTCGCAGCAACAGCTCTCCAGAAGAGTCAGTCAACTATTATTATTCGTGTGTAATTGACTGTTCAATATGGTATGTCTTCAATCCGCTATTCATCGTGCGTGAACAGTTTGGGACTAATTTATCGACTTTGAAAAACAACAGCCTCAGAACGAGTTCGTATTTCCGTCTTTTCTGCTGAAGAATCATTTTGAGTATTGAGACTTGCTGAGAATCCTGTACTGACACATTTCTTTTTTGCAACAGATATATCGAGTTAGTTCCATCATGCCTTTTGACGCCGCTATACATGAATTATACATGAGATCATTCATGTACAGTTGAATTCCTGACCGTCAACTAACCTCCCAATACAGACGCTTCCAAAAAACCCACGGTCGCCGGCTCGATCATGAGGAACGTACTCGCAAACGCGAAGCCCGCGAGAGCCACTTAGCCTCTGCAAAGGCGCAGACCCTACGTGGTTTCCGCGCCAAACAATACGCCCAGAAACGCCATGCCGAGAAGATCCAGATGAAGAAGCGCATCCGGGCGCAAGAAGAAAAGAATGTCAAGTCTGCTGCGCCCGCCGAGCCCAGCTCAACGCCGCTGCCCAATTACCTGCTCGATCGGTCCCAGGGGACGAATGCCAAGGCACTGTCGTCTGCTATCAAGGATAAACGTACAGAAAAGGCGGCCAAGTTCTCGGTGCCGTTGCCCAAGGTTAAAGGTATCAGCGAGGAGGAGATGTTCAAGGTGGTCAATACGGGAAAGAAGACGCATAAGAAGTCGTGGAAGAGAATGATCACGAAGCCGACTTTTATCGGCCAGGACTTTACGCGACGGAATCCCAAGTTTGAGCGATTTATCCGGTATTTTTCTTTGGACTCCAAAAAAATGCATGATCGGAACCACTAACCTGCTGTGCTAGACCTATGGGTCTCCGTTATAAAAAGGCCAACGTCACAGTAAGTCCATACCATTATTTACAGGTGATCAAAACTAACATTAAAAAGCACCCGGAACTCGGAGTTACAGTCCAACTGCCCATTCTGGGCGTGAAAAAGAACCCTCAAAACCCGCTGTACACCCAACTCGGCGTCTTGACAAAGGGAACCGTGATCGAAGTAAACGTTTCCGAACTCGGTATGTCTATTCTATACGAACCCAAAAAAAAAGAGAAAAACAATTCTAACCATCATGAACAGGACTTGTGACCACCTCTGGAAAAGTGGTATGGGCCAAATACGCTCAAATCACAAACACTCCCGAACTCGATGGAACAGTGAACGGTTCGTCACTCCTCTCTCCTATGCATTTTACAATTCCACGAGAAAAATTCATTTCGCTAATAATAACAATGATTTATAGCTGTCCTGCTAGTCTAATATTCGATATGGATAGATACTGCATGACTTTCTTTTCCAGTTTTTTTTCCTAGTTTCGTTCGTTTAGGGTTGGTTACAACAATCCCGAAAAAAGAGGAGTTTGGGAGTTGTTGTTTCAGAAAGGCTTCATTTTGTTCATGACCATTTTTCTCGTTGAGATTTGATCGATGCATTAAATAGTAGAAATAAATAAAACCGAATTCATGAGAACAAACCCAGTCGTACATAATCTTAAAAATGGATGTGAGAAGAGTTTAGATCAATATTAATGTTCAATGTTCATTCTATGCTATGCCCTAGATTCAAAAGTAACCGAGCGGTATCACAATCAAACCATCTATGGTGTAAAACGCCCAACCCAAACCTTCTAAAAACCATAAGGGGTAGGGAAACCCCTCCCGTTCATAAAATCATAATTCAGATCTCATAAAAAAGAGTCTGCAAAAAATACGCCGGAATGAATTTAACAACGCTGCGAATAAAATCAATAGCCTTCTCCTCCCTCGTCATCACTCAGGTCTTCATCACTCAGACTGGTGGCCGGAGATGCTAACCCACTAACCACCGAGGAGGCGCCGGCACCTCCTTCGCCCATGATCATTTCAACATCAATCTCACGTGCGAAATGTGTCTCGCTAATCTTGGTTGGACCATTTCGACGCCGTTGACTGTTCTTTGTAGCAACCACGTTGGCCATTAATTCCTCGATACCCGGCTTTTCTGGCACGTTCTGAGCCAGCAAGGTGGCCATGTCGAGGGATTCAATGGCATGCTTGAGGAACTGTGCATTCTTAACGCTGACGCTGAGTGTCCATCTATATTCGGCAAGTCGCTGGCGGTAGAATTCAGCTTCTTCCTTTGTAGGTGCCGTCGCGAGTAGTAACGTGCCAAACGAGCCGATGAGAGCAAAGTTTGTGCGTGATGATCCGGGCCAGAAAGCCTGGAGATGAGCAGGTCGCAGCCGATTGACAAAGTCCATGGCGCTGATAAGTCGGGTCTTTGCTGCCGAGCGGCAGATGTGGGAGAGGTAATTGTCTGCTGTTTGAGGACTCAAGGATCGGACAATGCATCGGTGGAGGGTGATTTCTGTGGCAAAATAGGCAACATGCAAAGCACCATTTGAGGCAGACTCTTCAGTCACCTCGTCAAAGAGAATTTCGGACCCAGATGATGACGATTCCATCTTCATCTCCGTGGGTAGACGGGCAAACCAATCTTTTAATCGAATCTGTACTGGTTTCGCCCGCTCTAGAATCTGGCGTGTTTTATTGCTGCCCGCTGCAGAAAACTGCTCTGCTGCTCGTAGGGTGTAGAAAGTGTCTAGGATTTCGGCCAATATGGCGGTCAAAGAAACATGTTGACAAAACAGTAGCGGCCCATGATCCAAGACTGGGGTTTCGTTGTCATCTGAGCCGGCTTGGGGAAAGGCTCCAATAAAGTCGTCTGTAACCAGATCCCGCACCGTCCAATTTGCGGCTGACATATGCGAAGGCCGGCCGTGGACAAGCGACGACCATTTGTCCTGTGTGTGCAGCGCCCAAGCCATTCTTCTGCGGAGACCTTTCTCAGCAGCTGGGATTTTCCAGTTCGAGCAATCCTGGTGCAGACCGAGTTCAAAGGCAGCAGTGGCAAGTTGCCCGTTAAGAGACGAAGTGTTCAACGAAGAGCGTTGCATGATCAAAAGACCGGCTTGAATAGCGGTGATGTCAGCGCGGGGAAGAGATTCGGTCAATAGTTTCATGGCGGTATCTTCCATTTTCTTGACGTCCGGTTTACGAGCCGTTCGCGCGGCAGGTTCGAATTCAAGGTATTTCAGAGTCAAGGTGTAGACTGCAGCCAAAAGTAGAGGCGACAAGCCTTTGCGTGTGCGATATGATTGTCGAAAAGAATCTTCCATCAGGATAGGGTAGACGGGATGGATCTTTTGGAAGAACTTGTCTACCAATGTTGAACCGTATGGCGCGACCAAGGTTTCGATGGCGTCCAGTGAGACAGTGGGCGTCTCCTTGGCGCCGTTTTCCATGATTCGCATGAAGAAGCCATCCTCGGTGAATCGTCGGATTTTGTGACTGGAAGACAGTAGGCTTTCGTCATTGCCGTCTAGTGGTAGGTGTTCGAAAAGGATAGGCTCCAGCTCTGTCGTCAAACCAATATGCTGACCAGATTGGAAGGATAGCTCGGGCAATGGCAACGCATTGTTGCTCGTGGTGGTGGTGGTGGTGATTGCTGGCAACATTTCTTTTGCGGCGGGTTCTACAGGTCGAGAAGTATCTATTGACGGTCTGTATTGCAAAGTTAGTGACGAACTCCTGGATACACAAAATAAAGTAGCCAACCTTTTGCTGTTGGGTTCTGTGACAACCAACTCCTCCAGCTTTCTCTTCTTCGATTGTGGCGAGCCAAGATCGGCGGGCGGATTGTTGCTGTTGACTAGGGTGAATGTGCAATCTTGGCGATGAAAGTCACAAGAGTAGCACTTGTTGACCAATTCATTCATCGCACAGCGACTTTTTCTGTAAAGACAGGCGTCACAGCTGACTCCATCGCGGCCGGCTAGGCCGCGGGAGGAGACGACAGCCGGGAGCGAGGTCTTGGTGGTGGGGGTCGTGATGGTAGAGAAAGAAGCAGAAGAAATGACAGGAGAATTGGCGAGAGAGGCGACGGGAGAGTTTGTCGAGCTCATTCGGTGGTGTTGTCGAAGCAGGGAGCGGTGATCAGCAGAAGTCAAGGGCACGCCGGCAGGTGCCGGACCAGAAGAAGTAGCCTGGATGGTAATGGCGGTGGCCATTATTATGTAGTGATCTCTCAGGCACCAGATAGTAATAGAAATGATAACGATTATTGGCAGGGGTGGAGGCTGAGATAATGGACTAGCCCCAGGCCAAACTTTCGAGATAAGAACAGGAAATCGCTGGGCGATTACGATGTCGAAGTGACCGCCCTTTCTTTTTTTCTCTTCTCTCTCTCCCCTTGCAAGAGTTTTGTGCGTGGTGCAGGGTTTAACCGAGTCTGCACGTTTTGTCCTGCAATGGTTTTACAGAAGAATGACAGGCGTGGCACAGCACTGTGCTTGCAATGAAAAAAACCCGGGGGAGAGACGACCAATCGAAGATGGACTGCAACAATACTCCGCAATCAAGTACAGGAGGGCCACACTAAAGGGATAGCTGCCGAATGAAGAAGCAAAGACGCAAACTGGACTGGGCAGGCTTATCGGGTGGATTTGATAACTGTCGAGGGTCGATATTGATAGTCACGTAACACGGGCCAGTCACAGAAACAACCGTCCGCTCGCCGGAAAAAACAAGGAAAAAAAAAAAAGGAAGAAAAGCTACGTAATGATAGTAGCCAGAACGGTTATTGTTTGCCAAGGCGAGAGGAATCAGCGGCCTGTCAGTGCCTGCAGTAGGATGAGATGGCGAGTAGAACGTGTGGTCATTCCGATTCCGGGCTATCTTAAATGGAGTTCATTGAGTATGGCTGCAGGCAAGCATCGACGAGGACCGGCGTTACAGCGATGGACAGCGACAGAGACACAGGTGGAAGTAAGGTGAGGTGAGGTAAGTGAGGGCGAGAGTGAAGAAATGGAATTCTATGATTATGTATTGGAGGTACACGAAATTGAGATGGCCATTATTGGCCGGGGCGGTCCTTCCCCGTGAGGCACTGCCGTGTTTCTAGGTTCACGCTCCTGCCTTCCCTACGCGAGTCTCTGACGCATCATCCACGGGCAGCGCGGTTTCGCACACGTAACAGATATTATTGTATTTGCTCGCGCTCGTTGCTATACGCCCATTTCAAGATTGCATCGGGCAGAGGCTGTTATAGGCCCGACGTTGACCAGAGATAAGGCAGGCGCTGGTTATTGGCCCGGCGCTTGATGCTCCCGGAAGCGCGGGTCGCCTTAGGGCTATTATTACGTACTGAATATTGCACCGGTTATTACTATATCATGTATATTATATTATTATTATATAATGGTATAATAATATAAATTAGATTTAATGAGCAATTAGGTGGTGGACTAGCTAGTGTATAAAGCAAATATTTGGGTTATCTTTGGTTTTCTTCTTGATATATTATTCTCTGGTCATACTGAGTACAGTATTGAGAATCCAAGAATGATAGTAGACAGCCCGCCAATCACAGGCCTCTGATAACGCATTTCACGCGCCAATCAGACGCCAGCAAGCCGGCCAAATACAGCCTAGCGCGGCTTGGTCGTTCCGGGGATCTCCATGTCAGCTTCTCCACAGTTACTGCGCGAACTAGTCCTATTAGGGACTAGCGCGCGCCCGCTACGGAAGAGCGCTCTTTGTCCCCGCGCTGGCCTCACGCTGAATTCCTATTATGAAATCGACCTCATCGCTGGGGCTGTCATTGGTCCTGCTGCAGTTGTCGTTTGATAATGGGAATTCCGAATCGAGCCATGCTTGCTGATCCATATCGAATGTTCTGTCTGACTGTGGTCGTATACGTAACACGGTTTGTTTCAACATCTCCGTGGAAGATAAGAGCATGTGGAAGACAAAGTGCTTGGTAGACACAAGTAATCAGTACTATTATTATCCTACTGAGGTAACAAAAGAATGTCTGAATCAGAACAAAACAGAACAAAAATAGATTTTGAGGTTAATTTGATTAGATAATCAATCGTCACAACCATCCCGATTCGCCACATGGCTTTCGGTTTCCAATGCACATACCGCCTGCCGCATCCAGACATGGCCGGCAGAATCTATTTTCGTATGGCCCTGTGTTATTATTATCATTCTTCTCGATAACTTGTCAAATGACCGAGTCAAATATATCAGCTATTCTTCGATACCATCAGTCTGTAACTTCGCTAGAGAAATATACCCTTGTCCAATTGATATACAATATGTGGTCACCCTTTTCATAGCAAACCCAAGGATATCAATTTATTCTGCTGCTGTAAATTACTCACATCTATTTATTTTACCCATGCAAAAACACCCAAACACCACGCTGTCAAATAATGTATATATCACAGACCATACTATCCAACACAATCCGACAGAGAATCGTTCCACAAGTCTTGGTTGTTGATTGAGTACCTCCATATCACTCGACAAAGTTGCGCAACTTGGTCAACTCATCGAGCAACTCCTGCAGCTCGTTGTCCGATATCTTTGTTTGCAAGCTAGGAATCAGCGACTTGGCCTCCTCTGCGTTGTCGCAGCACAAACTGCCTATAATTTCGTTTTTTATCAGCAAAGACGTTGTCATCGATATTCTGACCACGGACTAACCAAGCTGTGACCTCTCAAACATCTCTAATTCAGTGTGTGAATTGAGCAGTCGCTCGACTGCCTTGATATTCTCCTCGTCCTTGAATCGGGAAAATACCTCAAGGTAGTCCAGAGTCTTGGTCAAGTTCCTTTAAAAAAACCCCTCCTGTCAGCCCATATCTTTATAAAGCCTCGAAAAGAATTCTCTAGAGAAAACTCCACAGAAAATCAGGCGCCCTTACTCCGGCTCATCGTATTTCTTCCCTCCCCGTCGCTTATTCTCCAACACCTTGTTGATAACTAGTCGCGCCTCACTCAGCGACAGCGTATGCGTATTCTGGTCCTGACCAAGTTTCAAAGTCGACGCCGCTTCAAGATCTGCTTGGGGCGCAACGCGCTTTCGATGAGTCGGGGGAGGGAGTTTGACGCCAGTCATTTTTTTGATGCTTTTTTTTTTGATGCGACCGTCGACAGAAGTGCTTCTGGGATGGATGAGCTGGAGATTTTCTCAAATAATGTCGCCGAGAGTATGGTAGCGTCTGGCGAAAAGTGTGAGTGTGATTGGGTTTGATATATGAGACTTTGTCGTGTCTTGTCGCGTTGGATGTTGATGATGGCGCATGCGGGGAGAACTTGACGAACGTTGCTGTAGCTTCCGAATTTCATTATCGGCGGGCTTGGTCTGCCGTACCAAACTTGGACATCAGACCTTTTTCTTTCTTTCTTTCTTTCTTCTTTTTGCAAAAAATTATTTTAAAGTCAATCTTCACAAGTCAGAAACTAGATTTTTTTTATTTATCTATTCCTTCAAAGGGTATCCAATTGATTTTGATGTACATTTAAGCAACGCCGCCTCATGCAATTAATAGTAACAGCCTTCAGGCTTTCATAAAAGCCACCTCTTCAGGTAAACGGAAGCTGGCGCAGAACATCTGCTTTTGAGGACTGACCAGCCTCACGTTGTGAATGTCCAACTCTATCTTAGTATTCCCTGACCCGTTGACCGTGTCATCAGGCGTCAGCAAGAATCCAATTCGATCCGAGATTCGCTCGCAAATATCAAAATGGTCGATTCGTTCGTCTTCAGAGTGGCCTGAAAAGCAGTAGACATGTATCATGGGCAGTTTTCGGTCTGTAGATGGGTGGAACAGGCTCTCTTGGCCGTGATAGACCCCGACAAAGGCGTCGAGGAACTCAATAGCCGTTGCAGGAAGGTTCATGACATAATGATCCACGGTAGGAGGGCGGACAAAAACCTGGGGTTGAGGGAGCGGTTCTCCCTTTGACAATCGGCTTTTGTGAATTTTTGGCCTGACAATGGCCTTGTGCGTGGGGCCTTGCATCAATTTGGCCGTTTTGCGAATGAATGCTCGGCCGTCCATATTAAACGCTTTCACAAACCCTTCCACACGATTGCGCACGATGGTGTCCTCCATGACCTCGAAGCCGTACGGGTTGAGATCATTGCCCCAGACAAAAATCCTCTTCTTGCCTGCAGGAATGGCAAATGGTCCAACTCCTGCCATGACATCACAGACCAGCTCGCCCGGTTTGAATTTGTTGACCAACCGGCGGTGCTCGGTCTCCAGGCGGCTGTTCCAGTAGACACGCGAAAAGTCGAAGTGGAATGCACATCCTTGCTCGTTAACCACCACGTTCATGTTCTTCTCGCCCGCAAGAATTTCAAATGGAAACGTGCGAAATTCGCTTACGGCGCCAACGCTCTCTGTCTTGTTGATAACTGTCCTGGCACCTGGGTTCTTATCCATCAGAATCTCAGCAAGAATGTGTTTATACGGGTGCCATCGTTCCCGCAAGTTCAGGTGCACTGCCAGCTGTCAGAATTTTATATCCCCCCACAAATTCATGAACCGTTTGAAAAAAGCTTACAGACGTGCCCGGTCTGCGTGAACCCCTCCGGCGCTTCTCCTGTTTTCGCCTCTTCCTCTGGTAGAATTGCCTGAAAAATGTCCGAAAAGTTCCAATAGTCGTAGTCTAGGTTCACCGTGTAAGGACCGAGTCCAACCAAGCCCTCATTCACAAGTTCGCCAATCGTCGGAGACCAGGTAGCGGTGTCTATATCCACCAGCTAAATTAGCCATGGTGTGTAAACCCAAGATCGCAAGAGTTTTGCCCTTACCGTCATGTTTAATGCCCTCCCGTAATAGGACACATTTCTTTTTCTTCACTTCAGTACTGCTTAGATCAAGCGACCGGCCATTTCCAATAACCAATGGCCCTGGGTTTGGAATCGTGCAGATACTGTATCTCGGTAGTTCGAGGATGTCGTTGCTTGCGCTCAACCTTTTCCGCACGTCTAAAATGTTCTTCGTCTCTAGAACTGTCGCTGCCGATATTGGGACGCTTTTCTTGAAGAAAGATCTGTCAAGAACGCGCATTGCGCGATTGACCGGAGGGCGGAACATGGTCGACGAGTCGCCGGGGGAGGAAGATGAGGGTGGTTTGGAGGCAGCGTTGGAGTCCATTGACTGGTGGTTGATCCGTGCACGGAAAAAATAAAAAATAAAAAATAAAAAAATATCGATCTTGTAGATGCTCCCAGAAATATCTCGGTAATCGGAGAAAGAAAAATGTTCTTTAAACTCGATATTTATTTTATCGGATATTTTGTTTCGATTCAAGATTCAATGAGGGGTGCTTATTGGGCAGCCATCTTTGAGTCATCGAGTTGTTGATTTTTTTTTTAATCTCCACGTGACTTCAAGATAAGGATGAGGCTCATGGGCTATCCATTCATTTCCATGTGATACTCTCTACAAATCAAGATAATTGTAAAAATAATAGAGGAGCGAGAAAATAATGCTTGACCTATTACCAACTCAATTAACACGAGACCTCAACTCCGCAATTGTAATCCTACCCATTTCGCGCTCAGCTTCCAAGCCTTCGATTCTTTCCTTCAACAAAGCTATCTCTTCATTCCTATTCTGTAGCCCGACTCTAGATATATCTCTGCCACGCAAGACCCCCTTAAACTTCAAATGGTGTTGATCAAGGAGTGCTACCAGTTCGTCTTTGGCCTGAGTTGGAATGACGACGTCATGGCGATCGAGTATCGACAGAGCACTTGAAGTAAGCTCTGAACTGTCCGATGATGAATGCGCCGACAGCACATCCTGGTACCGCCGCGGAGTCGGAGTCGCGGAAATCTCTACCGACGAGGAAGGTATGGTGCTTGCTTGTGAGATCGACAACGTCGACTGAGTGCCGTCTATTTCGGAATACGGAGGTGGTTCATCGTTAATTTCATGAAGCTTTCGTTTGCCCGGAGACGTATTGACAGCAGTTCGAGGCGTCTTTCTCGGTGTTTCGGGAGAAAATATGGGCTGTCTTATCGGACCCCGCGTATCTAACAGGCCTTCCACCTCATTATCCAGGGTTTCGTCCCAACCGTATGCATCTTCGTCGGATGAAAAGTCTCGATTCCTTTGACGTCTGCTGGGTGTGGTGATATTGGTACTTTGGCTCCCGTAGTCTGCTTGTCTCCTTTGACCAGTAGTACTTTGACCAGTGGTAGGTGTGAGGAGCCCTCCACTTCTTTGGAAACTCTTAACCGGCGTTTTTCTAGGAGTCATGGGTTCGGATGTCGAATTTGCAAGTACCGACTGCTTCTCGCGAATCTGGGCATCGCTCTCCCATAGAAAAAACTTGCATCGTTTGTGTTGCGGTAACTGGCATGTGTAGACTGTTCCCCAAAGGAACGCTTTTGGTCAGCGATTCAAACTCCAAAACTCCGGGAAGAAAATATAAAGCATACACCATCGACCGCGATTCACGCCCTCTTTTTTTGTTTGAAAACGATCGGCTGGCAATCGCGGATCGCAGTCGCAATGCCAGACGCCATCGATATACCGGCCTCGCCACGAGGCGCTCCGTCGAGGAGACTGTTGTGCTGTATTTCCCCGAATCATTGCATCAGGTTGTAGATGAACGGTCACATTGTAATACTATCGTACTGTGCTGTCCCAAGACAAAGCAGTACTGGGGATTCTCGTTGCCGTGGAGTCGCTATGGAAACTGTAGAGGCGAATGCGCCCCACCGGATCGGCAGGTGGGGTTGGCTGTCACGCTAGTACATATTGGGAAGAGTTTGATATCAATCAGACTTCAATTGTGAATATTCCCATCATTCGGTACTGATCCTTCAAGAATCGAGCCATCAAAGATTTGCGCATCGTGACTATCCATTCGTTATTCGTATTAATATATTTGGGTAGGTACGTTATCCTCACTGTATCCTCGACACGGAAACGCCAATTACGATATTCATCTATATACAATTTCCGACTTCAAAGATGTGGCCAGAGTCCCAGCATCATTCCTGCTGCGTATCATCGACATTTCCCTGCGCACCTGAAGAACCACGACCAGACTCAGGCATCACAAAAGTGGATAGGTAATATGTACCAGCGCTCGGTACATAGCAAGGTGAAGTCACACCTTCTTGATGTGGAGAATGGGAAACAGGTGGAGGGTTACTCGGCGAACCAGATGGTCGTGGAGTGGTATTTCCGTCAAGCTCATAAAATTCTGGAATTGAAGAAGCTTCAGAATTCTCGGGGGTTTCAACCTGAAGATTGAGATGCGTTAAGGACTTTGACAATTGCTCTGTGGATAATATTGTCGAGGCACTTGGTATCTGCGGTCGAGGTTGATGCAATATCCCTGTATCAGCCCCCCCTGAGGGCTGGTGCACAACTGGAATCGGCTGAAAAGACGCTGCAGCCGATGAAATGCGATTAGTATTCTCCTCCTGAGGCTCACTAGAATCTTGCTCGCCTCGATGCATGTGGGTGGGTGTTGCAGATCGGCTACTCGGTAAGCCTTGTTCCAAGGTCCCCGGAAGTTCAGTCGGTCGAGGATCATTAAACTGGGTATAGAAAACAGGGTCGACAAAAGATCCCCGGGATGTTGGGTCATACGAGTTGGGTCTAGACATAGCGAAAGGCTCGGTGTGGGGAACCGGAGTGGCCGGTGGTTGTCTTGAAGGAACCACCTCATTCACTACAGTAGATTCTCTGGGCGATGACCTTTTCAGAAGCTCAAGCACTCGCCTTTTGCGTTCTGAGGATATTCCTGCGTCTGGCGCAAAGCCTATTTGGTCCGGAGACAGGCCGAACGAATCGGGGGAAAAGCCATAATCCTGGTTCGTAGCTGAAGGCTCGGCCATGATCAAGGCCTGTAGGACATCTGGATGTCCATAATATGCGGCATAACGGACTGGCGGCCACCCCGTTTCGTCTTTGCTCAACACCGACGCTCCACGACTCATCAGAAGTGAGACGACTGGCAAGTGCCCTCCCTTTGCCGCCAAACAAAGAGGCGAGTCTTCGTATGATCGAGCGCCAAAGCGGAGATGCAAGGGAGAGCCATGATCCAACAAGGCCTGCACGGCAGCGGCATGGCCATGTCTAGAAGCGACGCATAATGCGCGATCACCCACTGCATCTCGAGCCTCGAGAGATGCATTCTGTTCACATAACAGCCTCACCAGTCCAACTGAGCTTCCCGCTGCGGCGATGTGGATAGGCCTTTGTTGTGTTGGCTCCACCTGGCTCTCGATGTCTGCCCCTGATATTAAGAGCAATCGAACGATTTCGATACTGTCTGCCCTACAGGCATAGTGGAGTGAATCCAAACCAGACATACATCTTGTTTCCAAGGGACAGCTCTTCCGCACAAGGAACTCCACAACGGAAAAACGAGAATTCATCGTGGCGAGGTGCAGAGGTGTTCTACCCTGTGAATTTTTCAATGCCAGAGAACCGCGTAACTGGTTAAACAGGAAATGAACGACCTCAACGTGTCCGTTGAATGCGGCCCAGTGAATAGCTGTCATTCCACCCTCGTCTGTGCTTTTAAACTTGGCTTTTCGTTTGATAAGCAGCTGTACGGCTAACAGCTGTCCAGCCGCTGCAGAGCATATGAGAGGTGTCTTTCGCCCACTTCCACCAACGTCGATATCTGCTCTGTTGTTAAGCAGAAGTTCGATGACATTCAAGTAGCCACCTTCACATGCATAGTGCAGAGCCGTCATCATCGAAGCGTCTCGAGCGTCGACATCCGCACCGTAACTGACGAGGATGCTAGCAACTTCTACGTCGCCTTGCCGAGCTGCAACATGCAAAGCGGTCATTTGGTTATCTGCTCGAGCATTCACCCTAGCTCGGCCTTCGAGCAGTAGCTGAGTAGTTTGAAGGTGCCCATTGTTGGCTGAAACCCAGAGAGCCGTCCTCCCATGCCGAGTTTCGGCCTCTAGATTGATTGCCTCCATGAGAAGCAGCGCTACAACACCAGAGTGACCGCGGGATGCGGCAAGATGGACGGCCGTCGAGCCCGATGCGTCAGCCCGGTTTAATTGCGCATTATTTTGGATTAACAAATCGGCAATATCTTCCTTTCCGCAATGAGAGGCCACCATGAGGGCATTTCGCCGGGAATGGGAATGGCACTCTTCAATGTTATGGCCGATACCTATCAGTCTTTCAACGTCATAACGCGTACCTAATTGTGCTGCTTTGACAATATCAGGTGCATTTCTACCGGTTTGTGTATTGAGATCAATACTCGTGGTATAGTCGCTTTCGCGGCCACGCCGACCTCTTGTAGACCCGAGAGACGGGCTTACAGCCGGATTAGGAGAGACCGGGGTAGTCAAGTTTGCGCGACTGGATGTGTTCAGCCTTTTCAACGCAGAGAAAAACTTTCCTCTCTTCGACCCTCCGGGGGACGTCAGATTAGTACCACCGCCAGTGGAAGCCCAGCGGCGCGTCCCTGGAGCATTTTGAACTGGTTGGGCCCCAAACGACATACTCTTACTCCGGGCATGATCCGGGTATACGGAATCATTCGGCCCTAAGGAGTTGCCTCTATAGAAGGAAGAATTGGTTGTTGATACAGAGTGACTTGGCGTGAGGTCGTGACTTGCATATCCCTCATCGCTTGCCGACAGTGTCGTTCCTACAGACGGCCCGCGCCGTATTCCGACATTCATACTCGCTTCCACTGGAGGACGCACCTGAGGCTGACGATAAGCCTGATAGGCCGAGGTCGCTAGTAGGGCATCGTCAAAGTCAAATTCAATTTCACCAACAGACGATAGCTGTCGGCTGCTGATCGAACGGGAGTCGACCTGGGAGCTCGCAGCGCTACCGATTGAGGTTCGCAAAGTTGCAGTATCATCAGCCACCTTTTTAATGATGTGACGACTTTCGACTTTCCGAAGAAGCTCTAGCTGTTCGGTGGAAGTTCGGCTGCAATGAGCTGTCAGAGATGTTTCCGTCATGACGAGAGATTTTGCTTTTTTCCCCTCACCATTGACAAGCTTGCAATAGCAAGTTTAGGGCGCGGACCTGACTGTGCAATCGCGCTTGTAGACTGGTCATCATATCCTCACTCCAAAGGACTTTGACCCGGGCTTTAAAGGCGAGAGCTATTGTCGCGTCTGCTTGTTCATTGGGGTTAATCATTTCTGCGACTTTGTCGGACAGCACCTCCATGATGGCGCGACAGCCGTCGATTGCGACGCCGAGACTTTCCTCATACTCTACATGGCTAGAACTGACTCCGGCATTGTATATCGCCCAGTCGTGCAACTGGGTGATGGCGGATTTGATGGTTGACAATTCGCCTATCATAGAGCGAATGGTGAGGTCGGCATTTTGGTATTTTCCTCGCAGCGCCGAAAGACCCTGAATTGTTTGGCCGATTATCTGCACGACCTGGAGAGCTCCGGTAATTACGCCCCAGGCAGACACGGGGTCCATGGTGTGTACTGTTGGACTGAAGTACGGCTAAACCATTGTTCGGCTCGACCTTTGATAATAAAGCCTTGTCTGCGAGCTCTCTCTCTTTATGAATCAGTTCGATTAAATTCTGTTGGCAGAAGACCAGTCGCACAAGCTGTTTCAATGGGGCTGAAGACCTGCATGTTGAGGAGTCGATGGGGTGGAGGGGGCCGACGCGTGATGGCGGCTGTGCAGCTTCATCAGCGCCTGTGAATGGCTGCGTATATGTGCTAGTATATTGCTAGTTCGATGGTGGCTCAACTACCACAGCATTGGCCCTGACAGATGAGGCTGTGTATAGAGAGACAGAAGAGAAAAAAAGCAATATCATTTTTCGTTCATGCGCCCTTACGCATGGTTTTGAAGTATATTTTTAGCATCGGCTTTCTCTATCTTTAGCGTATAATTGCTCTATAACCTTGGCATCCTACTCACCCTCCGCTCTCGCTTTGGGATGGGCACCGGTCTAACGAGTATTTCAGTCTAACATGGACTTGCAATTTTGTATGGGAACTTGTGACGTTGTACAGGGGTTTAAAATCCACGTTGGACAGAAATACTCGTTGGTGGCCACCCCAAAGCGACAGCGGGGGTAGGATGCCACGGTTAATGGTGGTTCTCTATTGATCAGACATGATAAATGGAATACCAACGTAGACAGATTTGGAATTTGCGCAGCCTGGTATAGTAAACCAGACCATGGTGAATCGCTCTTCATAACTGATGATTGGTATTTCGAATGTGGGCTGTAATGCTCGTTGGTACAACAAGCAACGTCTGGGGTTGCACATGTGTTCTTGATATTGTGGTGATTACTATCAATTGGATAGAAAATGCAGTCAAAATTCGAATAAAATAATGAAGCACACAGGTGCGACGTAGACATAAATTCTAAAACAACATTGAACCAAGGCACGTGGCCGTGCTTGCCCTAGGCAGCGGCGTCAGCCAGTTCAATGAATCATGGACCCTGTACGGCAAAATTAAACGATGAGTAATACCCTGATTCTGATTCTCCAGTTTCTTGATTTCTGTGGGAATAATGCCTTCGGGCGAACATCAAACCCACATAGCGAGCTCGATGCATGTCACCGGCGAAATGCCGTTGGATGCACAGGCAAAGCTAGCTAACTAGTTAGTGTAATTGCAATACAGCAACTTGCAAGTGCAGCTTTACACGTTTTGCAACTCTTCGACTCTTTCTCAGCGCCACTTCCGCAATCCAATCCATAATAGGCTTGGTCCGTTAATTTAGTAATTTACGAGTGGTATTGAACAGAAATATACCAAGTCTATACCGCGGTGCTGTTCTACATGTAGACAAACAATTATATCTTTATTAAGATAGTTAATATTTTACCATTAACCAGTAGTTGTCCAGATCATTCTTTATGATAAAAATCAAATCAATAGCCGCACCATCAATCGGATCACCGTATTTTCAATCATTAAATATTAGTTAACGTAATCAAATCTTCCATCAATATAATAACAGGAAAACGCTACATCCAGACCCAGCCCATATGAATCCATTGTGTCTCCGAATTACGCGCTCTACATTGACTTCAAACCAACTCGGAATTAAAAAAAACCTTCAAAATCGGCTGAAATCAAAGAAAAGATCAATTTAAACCAGCGGATCCGGTCCCGAACTTGTGCGAGTTTATACAATATCTTAGTTGTCCATTGCCCTTGCCCAGTTGATCGCACGTGACCTCAGTAAATGCCCAGAACCTCATATAAATGCTGCCGTCCAATTGATATATACCACACAAGATATAGAGCAAAATATGTACCAGTACAGGGTGGGGGATTTTTGGATCCAATCAAAAATCTCTTTGAACTCGTGTGAATGTATAACGACCGATGTCGTTGCACTCGAACCCTTTTGGCGCCAAGTAGAGATTGGCCTCCCCCTGGCCAGCATCGCCCTTCTCACAGAATCCATCTTGTTTGTCATCGCCATACACCAAAGTCCCGTTTGAAGTGAAGCTGAATTCAACATAAGGAGGATTTGCAAAGCCACCATCGGCAATCACAAGTTCGGAGGTATTCGTAACTGCTACCTGCACAACTCGGGGTATATAATCGTAGGTTTGGCTAAGAATAAGTGAGCCTCCTTGGAGACTGATACTGCTTGAATTGTCGTTGCCACTTTTGCCTCCGTCATTCTGGGCTAAGACAATGGAGCCACCATGAGGATCTAGTAGGAGGCCAAAGTATTTATCGGCGCCGAAATAGGGAGAAGCTAGAAGATAGTCTGCACCAAGGACAGTGCTGGACAAAATGCCGGTTAAAAGAATGGCAGCGCGCATGGTGGTTTATTCTTGTTCAAGGCAGTTTCAAGAAATCAATTGATAACACTAAGAATAAAAACAAAATAAGAAGAATGGATATCTACTGCTTTTAAGTGTTTCTAATAAATGCCACCTAACCGGCCCTTGCATGATATTTGTGTACTGCGTGGAAGGGGCGCTTGTTGGTTTAAGGTTACATTCGACATATTCAATTAAGATCGACGACCCGCGTGTCTCAGTTATCATGGCGAATTCTTGTCAGTGCGATTTGTGTTATCATTTTAGCATGATTCCATGGACATGAATTTCCGGAGTCGCCGATGGTTCTAGCCTTCTAGGTATGTTTTTTTATCCCCAGAAAGACCCGTATATCTCTCAACTTAAAACTTTGTCAAGCTTTCTGGAGAAAATAGAATTATGGGTAGCTTAGTTTAGGGGTCAAGATATGTACAGGAAGCGGACTCAGACCGACACCGCGGCAGTCTAAATGTTACAAGATTTTCTTGCTGCTTTTACGCCAGCCAGTAATACTTCCGGGTTCCTGCGTTCCTGGAATCTACTTTGTATAGATCGTCCTTCTAAGACTTTCCTAACTCCGTTAAGATGTGCATAATGTTGGTCAGCGCGGCTGGTGGGTGCGTACTAGCGGCCCAGTGGTCAATTAGACCCCATGCATGTCCCAGTTGAATATAAATGCCCTGGCCAATTCATTATATAAAGTATGCTACTTATCAGTTCTAATTTGAAAACCAGACGAAATTAGACCTCATTCTTTCCAATATGCATTTCTTGCCCATCCTTGCGGTTTCCCTTGGAAACGTCCTGTTTGCTTCTGCCTACTGGAAGAGAGCCACATATTACCATGACAACAACTGCGATGCAGGCGGCGATTTTGCGGCACAATACTTTGAATATGATCCGGGTTCCGACGGCGTTTATTGTTTCAACGTGACCGCGAAGGCACCCGTTCAATCCATTTATGATCCTGATGTAGGAGGGGATCCCCATACTCCCGGTTCCTCTTATTATTCATCTGTATCTTTCGACGAACCTGGCTGCAAGGGTCGGTCTTCGAAAGGAAACTCGCAATGTGTTACTGCAGGCTCCAAGAATGAAACTTTTGCTATCAAGTCGTGGCAAGTAAGTTAATTACTCCAATCTCTCTGGTCAGTGTGAGATCTAATACTTGCGGGTCAACAGAATGTTTACCACGCCGGATCCTCCTAGTTAGTTGTAGGCCACCTTGCAGCAACTTGACACTATTATAATAAATACTCAAACACTAGAAGGTAGCCTTGATTGCGCATTATTTCAACCATAAAGGTTTTTGGTGCTGGAACTGAATATTTAAGAGGTGAATACTTGATGTATGAGTCTAAATATAATGTAGTTAAATGTTGATATACAGATATACATGCCATGAATTTCTAGCTTACGACAATGGTGGTACTCGTACGTCCCATACACATCGTACGTTAATCCAATACCAGTCTAAATTAAATATAGACTAGTCTACGGGGGTAGCGCCGAGAAAGAGTCAGAGAGTTGGGAACCATGTAAAGCCGTATTTGCAAGGCGCTGTAGTCTCGACCACAGTTATTGCAATAAAGTGTTGACAAGTATTCTACACACTGTAAGCACGTGGCCCTCGGTAGTGTCTTCGATTGGACAGCAGCAGAGAAATACGGCTGCCTGGGGCCAACAGTAAAGATCCGACCGCGATGCATTTCACCAGGGGTAATACACATATAAGGCGCTAATTATTCTTCGGTCGATACGCGATTGGCGAAAAGGCTTCCAACTGTATACTTCCCCACAAAGCTTGTCTGCGTAGCGTGCCACCCAATGGAAAATAGCGAGATTGCAGTCCTTGATTGTTTGTCAGTGGGACAGAAACGTGCTCTTGTCCTGGACGATCACAGGGTTGAACAAAAAGGTCTCTGACCCCTTCGCTAATTTCTGTATCTTGTTTCTGATCCGGAACCTTCCCTCGAGAAAAAAACGTTTGTCTTAGCTAAAGATTCGCGTTCGATCCGGCACCACATGGAAGATCTATAAGAGAAGCCTTGGCCGTCGACAGGCTTCCTGCATCTCAGGGAATTTAGCGAATAGCTCACTTCTTCAAAATGCCGACTCTTCTTAGATCTATCCTGACCCTCTCGGCCTTGACCGTGGCTTACGGCAAGCCCCAGACTGGCCAAGGTCCTGTCCTGGCTCCAACAGGGCTGAAGAAGCTCACGGTTGGTGTCCTCGGAGGTGAGAATCTCTACAGCCTTTATGTGCCTCGTTGCTGGTGCAGATATTTGTTTTCATTTACTGATAAGCCTGTTCTCAGACTTCGGCTGGACAGGATGGGAGCCCGCCAACGAGCATTTCTGCAACAACGTCATGCCTGTTTTGCAAGCCCAAAACCTGACAATCCCACGTTCTGTGCAAAATGACTGCGATGCCGGTGACCGCAGCTATCTCATCAATGCCACTGCCCTGCAAGGTAATATACACATACGCAGATGTACTTAGAAAACTAACCAGAGCCCAAAAGAATCCACTGCGACCTACATCGCCGATGTCTGTGCCAATAAAGATTGCAAAGCCTTCCTCTCCGTCGGAGACAATTTCTATGACAGCGGTGTCGACTTTACTACTACCGGAATCAACCGTTTCCAAGAGGCCTGGGTCGACATGTACTCACAGGGCGTCTTTGAAAATGCCCCCTGGTACCAGTGCCTGGGTAATCACGATATCGTCTACGGGCAATCCGGAGTTGATTTCGAGACCAAGATCGCACCCCTGTACGATGACCGCTGGTATTTCGGAACTCAGAAGCTTCCTTATTACACCTACGACTTTGTTGGTGCTGATTGGACTGCTACCTTTGTCGTCGTCGACTCGGACTGCTTCATCAACTCGTATCAGAAGGATAGCTCTGTGTACAAGAACCCATACACCACCGCCTGCCACAAAACCACCCAGACGCAGGTGGACTTCTTGGCCAAGGCATTTTCCGAGTCCAAGGCCGACTGGAAGTTCCTGCAGTTGCATCACGGCTACATGTCCTCTAGCGGAAATTACACTGAGCTTGATCCTCTCATCTCTATTGTCAAGAACCACAACGGTATTGTTCTGAACGGTCACGATCACTGCACCGCCCATTACTACAACAACAATACCAACTTCGTCCTGTCCGGTGGTGCTGGCTACCCCCAAGCCGGCGATTGCAACAACGGTGTATCCTTGGGCCCATTTACCAAGTTCCTTGGTGCCAATTCACAGGCTGCTGCGAATGGATTTGTTACTCTGGACATCACTGCCGACGAGCTGGTTTTTGAGTACTATCTCCGCGATATGAAGTTTGACGGTGGCGATTTGTTCCCTGTCAAGAACGACATGAAGCCCCAATACTCTTTCACCGTTTCGGAGCATGCCAAGTAAAGGGTGACAGTTGATCCCTAGAGTCTACAGTTTAATTGATGAGTTGATCAATTATAAGTAGGAGTAGTTCATTCTCCGGCTTTCATTACCTATGCGATTATTTACATGTATCAAAGGATTTAGATGATTCTTCAGCAACAAAAAAGATAAGAGAACAACTAGACGAGTTTGATTTAATTTTATGATTATACTTTGATAAATCATTTGACATCAACTAGGTAACCTTTCCCAAAAGATCTGGAAAGTCGACACTGCTCATTCTGATGACGACTTCAGACGAACCACGAAAATGCATTCGGACTTCGTGGTAACATTTGAGAATAATGGAAAAAAGGGGGCGCTGGAGCATATTATCAACAACCGAGCCAAAGTCATCTCATATAGGCAGATAACAGAGTACCCTATCCTGTTGCACAAGAATTGATGACAATGAGGGATGAGATGACTGCACGTGGCTGCCCGCCTGACGACTCAGGCTTACAGCAACAATAGCTAATTATTAAAATAAATATATAGAAATTCTTGATAATTCGGATTGCTCTGTGTAATTGACAAACTGGCACCCAATTTACTAGGGCGACATTATCACGAGTTGGTCACGTCCAATCAGAGCCTCCCAATATTTTAAGGCTCGCTAGTTCGTTACTAATTTCTCCACCATCTTCACTGGACCTCAAACAACAAAACAATTATAGAGACACAACCAAATTCCCTTCTGATTCATGGGAAGACTGTTCGACCCTTCTCAGTTGGCTCCATCTGGATCGCTGTTTGCAAAGAGACGCTGCGCACTACTCTAGTGGTATTCTTGAACAGTCTTCTGGATGGTTGGCACCCCAAAAAGCACAGGATGCGGAACGTGTCGGAAGCGAAAAGTTAGATGCGGAAAAGAATGGCCAGATTGTCGAAATTGCACGTCTGCTGGATGGGTCTGTGATGGATACTTGAAGAGATGGAAGTTTGTCGAAGAAGGATCGCGGTTGGCAGCACATTATAAGGGGAACAAAAGATATCTCCTGGAAGAAGCTGCTTGGGATACGACTCCTAGGATCAAGAATAGCGAATCGAGCCAGAATTCTGGAGTGAAAGAGGAGTATTCGGTAGGAGACCAATTGTTCCAAGTCTCCATATCTCGTCTGCCAGCCTCACAGGCAGAAAACCAGTGTAACCTCCTGCTACACATACTCACAGACCCTGAAAGTCGAAGAGAGTTTCCCCTTCGATCGCACGGCGAGTTCTACCAATTCATCCCAAACAGACTCGGAATAAACCCGGCTCTTGATGACGCCGTCTCCTGCTTGTGTGCAATCTATGGAGACACGCGCCGGCAATTGCTCGCAAGCTCGTCTAGTACTGTCAGGCTCTACAGTAGGAGTCTAAATTCGCTTCGGAAATGCGTGCAAGCGGCAGAAACGCGCTTGGAGCCTGAAACAATCTGCTCTTCACTCATTCTTCAACTATGTGAGCTCCTGACTAGCTCGGATAACGGACGTTGGAACAACTTGTCAAGCGGCTCGAGACTGTTGATCCAGGAACTTGGCCCTAAAAACTTCGGTCAGCCTTTTGAGCGAGCTATGCTAGAGTCTCAGCGAGCATTTTTCCTAGCTCAGGACATGGACCGCCGCCAAAGATCCTTCCTATCAAATCCACAATGGCGGAAGCTACCCAAGCAATCTGGTGAAGGCCTTCCAGACCATAAGCTAGCAAGCCATCGCTGGAGATCCGAGCTTTGCGAAATTCTATTAGATATGCCGCAAGTTTTCTGCGAGTGCATGTTACTCCTCAACGTTTGTCAAGCAGCTAATGCGCCACATCTCATCGATCTACCTAGATGTCAATGTCTCTTCGACCGAGTAGTCGAAGTTTACAACTCATTAGAGGAATGGTATGAAAGGGAGGTCACCCCAGCACTTCCATTGGTACACCCGGGTGGCTATAGAGAGTATTCTGAAGTCCTTTCGGCCATTATCGATTGCGTTTCGACATCCGTTCTCGTTCAACTACAGAGGTTTGGCTTTGAACTTTTTTCATTGTTCGACATAACAGCGCCGGCAGATGGACTTTCATTTTCTAGTGAAAATTTTATGGAGAGACGTGCAATTTCGCTTAATGCATTTGAATTTGCTAAAAAATTCCCAATGGCTGCAAAGCCACTTCAATTTGGGCTCCAGCATATTTTGACCGAGCAGCCAGTCCATCCATCCTTTTCAAAATATCCCATGAGTTAGCACTATTTCGCCGGGAAGTATCCCAACGTCTATTTACGAGCAAGCGCAGCACGCTCCTCGATGCCAGTAGCGCTGAAATGTGATTGCATGTTCTTCCAAGTCTTGTTCGCAAACATTTGGCTCCTTTGGAACATCTCCTTCTCAAAAGCAGACACGGCGGTCCCAATGTTTTCTTTGTTGTCAACGCAGGATGCGATTGCTCGAGATAAATCCAGTGCGTCTACCATGGCAATGTTCACACCGACACCAGCAAAAGGAGTCATTAAATGTGCAGCGTCGCCAATCAAGGTGACGCCAGCTTTTGGTTCCCATTTAATGTCCACGGGAAGCATGTACATCGACCTAACGACGAGGTTGTCATTGCTGTCTATGATGACGCGCTTCAGATCGTCTGCGCAGTCGATAAAGTAGCCTTCGATGAGCTGCGTCTTCGCTTCCGGCTTGGACCAGTCGATGCCGCAATCATTCGACCATGTTTCTGGCTGTTTTACCGCAGCATATGTGCGTATGGTGTTGTTGCCGTTTCTTTGGCTGATGACCGCTCGTCCTTGGTCGAACATAAACATGCTCCCTTGGCCAACATATTGGGACAGCCACTGGTGCTGAGCATCAACATTCGTCGCCCAAAGCTCGATGGCTGTGATGCCAGAGTAGAAGGGCTTCTCGTCAGTCAGAAATGGCCGAACTTTCGACCACGCGCCATCGGCGCCAACAACGATGTCGAATGCCTTTTCAACGCCATCAGCAAACTGGAGATCAATCTTTCCATTCGACTCTTCAACACCCAGCAATTTCTTTCCCCACACTATGTTGTTGTTCCCTTCTGTCAACGACCCCAGCAACAGCTGCCTCAAAACCAACCGGTCAATCTCCGGTCGATCTTGATGTTCCTCGAGCCTTTTCACTTTCTCCACATTCTCATCAACAAGTACTGTCCCGTCGTATTTGACCAACTTTGTCGCCTCTCCTTCCGGCCTCGATAATTTCTTGAACTCCTCCAACAACCCGGCCTCTTCCAATACCATTTGTCCACCCCGGCGGTGCAAATCGACGGTCCCGCCCTGGTCGCGGCTGTAGGCGTGGGCGTCCAGGTCATATATTGTGTAGGGGATACCTTTTACTTGGAGAAGGCGGGCAAGAGTAAGTCCAGCGGGGCCGGCGCCGATGATTGCTATACGGAGGGGTGCCATTGTCATGAATTGATGTATATGAATATTGTTTCGATGGTAATAGAGATGAAAGCAATGTTTCTTAGTCACTGACGGTAGAAAATTGAATGATGATGTCCGAATCGCTTCGAGGGACGTTACAGCCCTATTTATGCCTACTCTTCTCGGCATTTCGTTGCCGCGTTGAATAATCGCGACCAAAAGATACCCTTGTCATGGTTGGATGTCTCGCGCAATAGAGCATCACCTTTAGGCTCCTGTTTATGTTGGATAGTCACGGCCTCTGTAATTGGCGACCTCGCATCATGGAACCCATGTTTGTCTTACGACTTTTTATCGATCAGTGCGTAGTTGAATCATCTGTGATTGGCTGCTTCGCGCCATCAACCTGCACTCTACGCCCCACTAGATGTGTATGCGTAGGCCCATAACCCCACCCTGATAAGATGGAGATTAAGATAGTATTTCAAGTAGAGAGCTATTTTTAGATTCTTTTAAGGCAGCTTCCGTGTACGGTAGTAGATGCGAGCAGTTCGCGGGTGTCGACCGGGGTCAAAGGGAGGATGGCGTCTATCAAGAGACACAACTCGGGAGTTGGGGTGGGGTAACTATGTAGAGTATATGGAAAACCTACTAAGGCTCAAAAGTAGGAGCAAGTATAAGATGTATAAGATTCTGTTGACAGCTGCAAAAGACCAGAGGTCTCTTGGGGAGTCAATCTATGATTATCACAGGCTCCAACAGTTCTCATGTAAACTTGACTTTCATATCGAATAGACCACTCAAGGGAGAAATTTAAAAGAGCGACTTCCCTTGTTCAACCCCCACAGCATTCTCTCTTCTTCATTCTCTCCTCTTCATTCTCTCCTCTTCATTCTCTCCTCTTCATTCTCTCCTCTTCATTCTCTCCTCTTCATTCTCTCCTCTTCATTCTCTCCTCTTCATTCTCTCCTCTTCATTCTCTCCTCTTCATTCTCTCCTCTTCATTCTCTCCTCTTCATTCTCTCCTCTTCATTCTCTCCTCTTCATTCTCTCCTCTTCATTCTCTCCTCTTCATTCTCTCCTCTTCATTCTCTCCTCTTCATTCTCTCCTCTTCATTCTCTCCTCTTCATTCTCTCCTCTTCATTCTCTCCTCTTCATTCTCTCTTCACACTCCCTTCTTCGTTCACATTTTAGACAGCAAGAGGTTTCTGAAGAGATCCCTGTGTCAAGCCGTACGAGTTTTCAAAATGGCCATCATATTCCACTGTTGCTTCTTCAGTCGTTCTCAGCACGTTGCCATCGGCGCCAATGGCTTCGGCCTTGATGTTTTGAATTCCCGCAGGCACCCAGAAAACAGTTTCAAAGCCTGTCCTTGGAGTCTCTCCCAGATATCTATCTGCGTCATCGCCAGTTTGAAAGAATCTCCATGTTTTTGTTTCAGTGTCCCCGTTCCACGACACGTACACGCCTGTTTTAGCCCCGGCTTGAATTGCCACGATTGCGGGTTCCTCGTTCGGAAAGCCGGTCCAATTAAACCTGTATCCCCGATAGTTTTGGACACCCAGACCCAAGAAGCCAGAACCAAAGGAAGTATGGAAAATAGCCGTGCCGTTTGGCAGGTATTCAGTCAAGGCCCCCGAAGAACCCCAGTTGACAATAACGTTACCATTGGGAAGAAGCTGAGTGCTTCCCTGCGACTTGGAGAGAAGGTTATATCCCTCTGGTGGAGCAAACGCTTGAACGACGGTTGCGGTCCAGTTCTTGGTATTCAAACGCAGGATTTTGCCTTGCGAGAAGGGGTGTGTATGGACTTCGTGACCTCGTCCATCTTCAGTGCCGTGTGCAGAGTTATCATAAAGTGAAATAATCTCCTCGTCTTCCTCCTGCGAGACAAAACGGGCATGGTGTTGAAAGCAAAAATCCACGTTGGGTCCAAGTTCAAAATCTGATCGTTTCCCAGCAAGACGCCAGATTATCTCCCCGCTGGTTCCATTGACCTTGTGGATTGAGCATGCGTCCCGCGCGGAGATCAAGTAGTTGCCATCGCTATCCTTGTCGACA
The DNA here is from genome assembly GCF_013368755.1 of Talaromyces rugulosus. Classification (NCBI taxonomy): domain Eukaryota; kingdom Fungi; phylum Ascomycota; class Eurotiomycetes; order Eurotiales; family Trichocomaceae; genus Talaromyces; species Talaromyces rugulosus. The sequence goes on along the minus strand of NC_049562.1, from coordinate 6,124,585 downwards.
GAATTGATATGAAAGTAGTCCCATGCGTCAGACGAATTGAATCCAGATCCGGCTTGCCCTGGGTTTAGCGGAAGGATCGCCTCTGCTATGAATTAGCAATGTGTATAGATCAAGAGGAACAGCCATACCGTCTGGAGAAACATGTTCAAGACTAGACCATTCAAAAACTACTTTTCCAGTCTGGATATCAAGTTCTATCTTCCAGTCAGCGTCATACTTTGCATGTGACAAGAAGCCCTACCCTGAAAGATCGCATCTACAATCCACTGCTGCTGGTTGTTTCCGCCCCATCTCCTGAGATCCCTTACAACTGGCTGATAGACCTGTATCAATGCAGTTGTTTCGTCCACCACCTCAAATTCATGTTTGTCCATCAATTTGTGGTTTCCGGCTCGCAGCTCTCTAATTGTTTCGTACTGCTGGTCTAGAAACGTAGCATGTCCGTGTCCATGTCCATAGCCGGGATTATGGTCTCCTTCAAATGAGATGAGGACATCCTTGCCATTCCAGCGTGACTTCTGGAAATTGGTGGCCCAGATGGAATAATACCCGTAACCGGACCATACCAAGTCTCCATCATCCCGAAATATATACGGAGCAGCCTGACGAGGACCGTGAGAGTTTGAGTCCCCAAAGCTTGAGAAGGGCGCGATGAACAGGTAGCCCGTCTCGACGCTTGGGGCTGCTGGGATGCTGATGTTGAGGCGTGGAGGAGCCAGATCAGGGCGAGACCGAAACTGCCAATCTGCAGCTGCTAGAGGGAGACAAAGAGCAGAAACGAGCAATCTGTCCCAGGTTTTCTGGATAGGCTTCATTCTGGTTGAAGAGCGAGGCCGCCGGTGCTAGGCCCGGATTAGCTTTGGTGATTACATTTTTCTCAACGAAGGGTACATTAACCTTGGTCTGGTATTCTGCACTGGAGTAAAGTTTTTTTCAAGACGCTTTTTGAAGTTATCAATTGGATTGTAACAGGTGATCCGAGGACAGAGAGCGATCCGGCAATGAAGACGAATATATAGGCGGTCGACACGGTATGACACCATCGCTCGCGAAGATCAATTTCCCGTCTAGGTAGAATAGCAAAAGCCGGTTCTTCAGAGAGCAAATAATATCAATACAGACCAGATCGTGTCATTGCGGGCATGATTCCGTGATCGGTTAATGCAGAGAGTGGATGTTGGCGGGGTCCCGATGGGGAAGGAGGGGTGTGCGTGGAGCCTGTCGCGTTCCGAATTTCTTCTTCTTTTTTTTTTTTTGGTCATCCTTCTTGTCGACAACTTATCATTTGCTTGTACCATTTTCAATTGCTTCCGAGTTTTCTTTAATCAAACCCCGTACATAATGACCATCGACGACCACCCTCCCGAAATAGAGACCCGCCGGTCTTCGTGCAACGACCTCGAAGCCCCGACTGAAGAACGACCGCTTCTAGAAAACGACGCAGGCGTGGCTTGGAAACCCCCAAAAGGGTTTCTTTGGATTGAAATTGGTATGAGCTCGGTGTTGTTTGTAGGCAATTGACGTACCCTAACAGAAAATAGCCATCTTCACCAACGTTTTCCTGGCTGGATTCGATGGAACAATCACGGCCTCGACGTATGCACTTATCAGCTCCGAGTTCATTGCGGCAAACACGGCCTCCTGGTTGACGACCTCGTACCTGATCACAAGCACCGCCTTTCAGCCGGTATACGGCCGGATGTCCGATATCTTTGGGCGAAAGCCGTGTTTTTACACCTGCACGATCTCGTTTCTACTGGGTTGCCTTGGTTGTGCGATTGCTAGGGATATTTTCCTGTTGAATATCATGCGAGCTCTCACAGGCATTGGGGGAGGTGGCCTTATGACCATGGGTATAACAAAGATTCTGTTCAATGCGGTATATTCAAGGCTGATGCGGATTGTGTGTAGCGACTGTCATCAATTCCGACTTGATCCCGTTCCATAGGCGTGGGATGTATCAGGCTGCCCAGAATGTTCTCCACGGCTTTGGTTCTATCTGCGGTGCTTCATTCGGCGGCGCCATCGCAGACACCATCGGTTGGCGATGGTGCTTTCTACTACAAGTCCCGGTCGCCCTCTTTGCCCTCGTCGTTGGCAAGTTCGTCATCACCCTCCCGCATAGGGAGGCCCCAGGGTCGGGAATCCAGAGCTTGTGGCAGAAAGTAGACATAATGGGATCATTGCTTCTTATCCTCGGACTTTCTGTACAACTCGTGGGTCTTAGCCTAGGGGGGAATGAGCTGCCGTGGAGCAATCCATGGATTATTGCTTCTCTTGTTGGAAGTTCTGCGTTGCTGGCGTTGTTTATCGTGACCGAAGCCAAAACCACTGCTGCTCCCGTTATTCCCCTCCGAATGCTGCGAGGCGTGCAGCCCATTTGCATTCAAATTGCGAATGTGTGTGTTGGTGCTGCAGCTTACGCTGTAAGTATACAATTCGTATCCAGTCTCTTCATATTCTAATGCTGATGGCACAGTTCTTGTTCAACCTCCCGCTTTTTTTCCAGGTGGTTCTTTTGGACTCTGCTAGCAAAGCCGGTGCGAGGCTGATCATCCCTTCTCTGGCAACACCCGTGGGAGGTCTTATCGCCGGCATCGTCATGTCACGCTGGGGCAAGCTGGCGCAGATTGTTCGAGCCGGCGCTTTTCTGATGTTCCTGGGAAACCTCCTAGTCATGCTACTCAGCTTTCGCGATGCCGGCTGGAAATACTTTGTGTATGTCTTTCCCGCCAATCTAGGGCAAGGAATGGTATACCCTGGGATTCTATTTAGCTTCATGGCTGCTTTCGAGCATGGCGGTGAGTTTTCTTCCCCCTCGTCAAAAATTTTGTTTACGGATCTGATTCTGAGGATTTAGATCACGCCGTTTCAGCGTCAACCGTCTATCTCATCCGCTCCTTGGGCACCGTATGGGGTGTAGCTGTGACATCAGCCATCGTGCAGAATACATTAAACTCAGGCCTTGCAAAGGCCTTGAGTGGAATACCAGATAAATGGAAAGTAAAACCTGTCGAATTCCCGTTTGGATTGAAAGGTACTTGTTTGAGACTCTGGCTGACCTGAACCTCGTGCACTTTCTTTCAGGTGATTGATGAAATTAGACATTCCGTTTCGGCGATATACGACCTGCCTCCCGATATCCAGATGGCAGCTCGCCTGGTGTACTTTGAAGGAATCCGCAGGTCATTTGCCCTGTCGGCCCTGCTAGGTGCAATCGCAACAGTCGCGGCTCTGTTTGTCAAGAGCAAGGGCTTGCAGCGACCCGGCGGTGAAACGTAGCATTGACAAACCTGTTGGTGAGAAGCAGACATCTTGTTTGCTAATAAATGCAAGGGAGAGGAGGGTCTGGTGAGTTCAGTCGCGGGAAATATTCCGCATGCGGGTATGGATAGACGGATAGACGGATAGACAGACAGCAGATAGACTTGGCGATGTATTAGCTGCTTTTTAGTTGTCGTATCAGGCCCCAGTTTGCACTCTGCTCTGCTTGGCTTTCTTGGCTGTTATTTTTGTTGACTCGAAAGTCTCGGCAGGCAGCAACAATCCATGGTTCTGTGGCTTTTTTAAGCAGCGTAGCTGAACAGCAATAATAATAACAGCCACGAGCTAAGCCTGCGTCAGCTTATTATTAGTAGTGTACGTTACAACGTAGGAGCAACGGGGTCTCCACAGCCGGTGCATCGGTGGCTGATCTGCGATGGCTGAAGTAAAATGGCAAAATAGTAAAATAGTACGCCGTGAAGGCCGGGTGGAGCGGGCGTCGTCGGACGCGAAAGACTTCAGCTAGCTCTGTGCTGTGCTCCACCGCTCCCCGATCTTTCTCCTCTCGTGAAATCACGCTTATAATACATAATGTGTGCATCCAGACTGATTTTAATTGCTGTTTTCTCTTGAGATCAAATCGGCAGACGTCATCTCCCTTGGCATCCAAGCCCAACCAACAAACAAGACAAAAAAAAGAGCTCCGCAGACTCCCCCGCATCGTCAACATTCACCTGCTCTGCCACCGCCCCCCGACCAAAGTCAATGGGCTTGTGAGACGACTATCGCTTCTCTTATACTCCAAAATATAACCGCAGCATGTCAAACTCAACAGATGTGGCTGCTGCCACTGTCGTCGAGACTCGAGAACCGGGCAGTTATATCCTGACGGGAAAGCAAGAACACTGTACGATGAGCAAAGATCCCAATCTCCCTTCTTCCGTACCCAGACTGATCTTTTTTTTTATCGCACCAGATCTGAAAAGAGAGCTTTTGAGTGCCCAGGTCCTCCAAGAAATTACTGAACTTGCCCATCCCACTGCATTGCGCCGCTTCGGGGCTCCTTTCAAGTCGGAGTTTGGCGAGCTCGCTCCCGTTGATTCGGACCTGCCCATTTTACGATTTATCTTTGTTAATCATGTTCGCAATTTTCCGTTCCTCGACCAGGCGAATGAAAAAGAATTCTGGCAAGATCGTTTACAAGTGGTGAGTGGACGCAACTAGAGCATTGAGAGAGAAACTAGATACTGATAGGCGGGCCCATCAGTTCCTCGAGTCGTTTGCCAACAAGAATATATCTTCGTCCGAAGACCGCCTGGAAGAAACGAAACGGAGGAAACTAGCCAAGAAATGTGAGAAACTGGTTGAGCTGATGATGGTGTCCGGAATCCCTACGGCCTCGGGGTACGAGGAGCGTATCCGGTTCTCGGAAATGGAAGTCGTCGACCGCGGAGCCAATGAACAAGGCCTGCTTGTGAATATGCCCGATGGGCAATCTATAAATGGCTGGGATGTGAATGTCGCCGCGGTCAGGACGACATCTGTCAAGCGTACTGTGCGATATCACCAACACGCGGTAAGCCAGATACACCCTCGATGGTATAATTATGCCTCTTACTAACCATCTCTCAAGGAGTTCATTCTTCGTGTGCGCCGACCAGGGCAGCCGGATGCCTATGTTGGCCGAAGATATGGCGAGTTCACCAAACTGCATAAGCGGTTACGGACTGAGATACCGGGGAAAATGCTTCCACCATTACCAAGAAAGAACAAGCGCTCGACAACTGCTTCATTCTTTGGCGGCACTGCTAGCGACGACGGCTCTTCTGTATCGTCACTATCGACTTCAAATGGGACAGGCTTGGCCGAGGACGAACCTCCTGTCTCTAGACTTACGCTCGGCGTGACAGCAGTGTCGTCTCTTCACCGATCAGCCTCAAAATCATCCATGAGATCCGGACCCCCTATATCACCTCGATCCCCAGAATTTCGCCAAAACATCGTTTTGTACCGGGAAGAACAGCGTGTTTCATTGAGGGCGTTTCTGCGAACCATCCTACAGAACAAGAGAGTGGCCGAGTCAAAGGCGATAGAAGAGTTTCTGACTGACGCTCCGGTGACTTTGAACGAAGAAGAATTGATTGACATTCAACGGAGAAAGGATGCAGACGCTACTCGCATCGAGGAGCAGCAAAAGTTTTACGAGATTGCCCGACAACGCGCCGCCGAGTTGGATGTCTATATGGAAAAGTTCCGCCAGGGTATTGTCGAAGACAGTGAGTCTTTTCACACAGTGCATTTCACATAGTGCCTTGTTCTTCAGCTAATAAATCCGTAGATGGCCTCACGAAATTGTTTGCCGAGATTCGGGAAAAGGACAAAATAGAACAATTGAGCCCAGAATACCAAAAGTTCGCCGAGTGGTTGCGAATAGAGTATGTGGAAACACCTCTCAGGTTCTCGAATATAGTTAACTGAATTTCCAGGGTGGCGGCCACTATATACCATCTCTTTTTGGCCGAAGACAACTCTCCAGAGCTGTTTGCACAGGCCAAGAGAATCCACTCTCTAGTCCCGTATACTTTGATGAAGAACGTCATTCGCATCGCCAATCCCGCAGCTGTCATGTCCGGTGTTCTTGATCTCTTCCTCGCCCAGCCCTTCGGGTCTCGCTCCTTGCTCCAGCGCATGTTCTCGATGACACTAAGCGAAGGGATCAAATCGTTCCAAAAACCAATTGACGCGCTTGTCTCCCAGATTGACGACCAGATCATCTCGGAGAAACTAAAGACATTCGTCAACGCGGATGAATCCGTCAAGACTATTATTCGTGAAGAGGCAGAGAATGATAGTGTCGACATCGTGGTTGCAGTCCTTAGATCGGAGCTCATCGACCCGGAAATGAGTTCGGAGCAGGTTGGGAAGATTTTCAATGCATACGTTGCGTGGAACAATGCTGTTGAAAACGTAGGTGACCCATAAGCTAGTATTCTCGAACTTTACTAACTTTTATTACCAAGGTTGATGATGAGATGAGACAAGGTGCCGAATGGTTTGCATACTTGAAGCAAGTGCTCAAACTCTATACTCGTCAGCGTGACAAGGCCATGATGCTGAATATGATTGAAGAGGTGAGAAATGATATTTCCGGATATTTTTGGGTTCTTTTTTTTCTAATACCAGGGCAGCCGGTTACTTTGAAACTCTTCCGCGACCTATTCACCATCTTTTACGAACCACTAGTGCGAGTTTACAAGTCGGCCAACGTGTACAACAGTATTACCGACTTTGCCAAATTCGCCGATGACGCTATTGCCGTCATCGAAAAGGCCCAGCGGCAAGATGTATCAGCAGACCCCAACCAAACGGTCCAAGCATTCATTGACCTGTGTGCTCGCCACGAACACAATTTCTACAAATTCGTGCACGAGGTCCACATCCACGACAACGGTCTTTTCGGCTCTCTCATGTCTTGGATCGAAAACATCCTCGACTTCCTCCGCAAGGGGCCCAGTAGCGGCGGGAAACTCGACATCAATGCGCTATTCCAGGGAGCAGTAGACACCAAACAGATAGACAAGGAAGTAGGGATCGAAGAAATAAACGCTCTTGTCAAATGGCAAGAAGACAGGAAAAAATGGCACCACGACAAGACGCGGCAGAAGATGGCTGCCGAGGGTACAGGGGATGCTATTCTTCCGGGAGGGGCAGCTTTCAAAACAAGTGACTTTGGCCTGGATGAGGAAGACCTTGAAGACCTGGCGATTGCAGACGAAGAGTCTGATGAGGAAGACGAGAACACAGACGATGATGAACTCGACCCTATCGCAGCAGAGCGTCGACGACGCGCGAGAAAGCAAGACCATCTGCGGCGGTCTGCCGGTGAACCCGTCAAGCCGGACGTGAAGGAAGTATACAAGTTGCAGGAAGCATTTAGAATGATGCTTAGACAGGTGTTGGCTGATTAGACCCTTTCCTTTTTTTTTTTTTAGCTTGCTGGTGTTGTTGTACGTGGGTGGTTGTATGTATAGATAGTAGACTTATACTATATGACTTACGATTCTTAATAGTAACAAGGATATCAGTATTATTTAGATCTCAACCAGAGTACATTCCAATCTTGTTTTCAGGGTCAATAGGCTAGATATATACATGTATAATGCAACATTTGAGATTCCAAAGGGCCAAAATCCAAATAAGCTACAGCTTAGATTTCATATTCACATGAACGCTCTTGACCTGGCTGTACGCCTTGAGGCCTTCCTCTCCAAGCTCTCTGCCAATGCCACTGCCCTTGACACCTCCAAACGGAATCCGCCAGTCGGAATCATTACTCGAATTGATCCAGACCATACCAGCCTCGATACGGCGCGCCACTCGATGCGCACGCACCAAATCGGTTGTGAACACAGCCGATCCGAGACCGTAGGTTGTCTCGTTGGCCATGCGAACCGCCTCGTCCTCGGTCGAGAAGCGGGCGATGACGACAAAGGGCCCAAAGACTTCCTCTTGGTAGATACGCATCTTGCTCGACACATCTGTAAACACAGTCGGTTCAACAAAGAACCCTTTCTTTTCCGCAGAATACCGTTGGCCGCCCAGGGCCAGTTTGGCGCCTTCGGATTTGCCGATTTGCGCGTACGACATGATGCGGTCGTACTGTGCCTTGGTGACCTGGGGGCCCTGGAAGGTGGACTCGTCGAATGGGTCACCGACTTTGCTGATGGATTTGACCTGGCTCTTGAACTGGTCGAGGAATTTGTCGTAGATTTTGTCCTGCACGAGGATGCGCGAGGTTGCCGTGCAGATCTGCCCTTGGTTCGACATGATGCCGATATGAGCCCATTCGACCGCCTGCTCCAGGTCAGCGTCGTTGAAGACAATCAGCGGGCTCTTGCCGCCGGTCTCGAGCGTGATGTTTTTCAGGTTGCTTGCGGCCATTTTCATTATCTCGCGCGCTGTCGCCGTGCTGCCGGTGAACGCGATCTTGTCAATGCCTGGGTGAGACGCGATCGCAGCGCCGGCGATGCGTCCCAGGCCGTTGACAATGTTTACCACGCCGGCGGGGAAGCCTGCTTCCACGACCAGGTTGGCAAAGTACAGAATCGAGAGCGGCGTTTGCTCGGCTGGTTTCAAGATCACGGCGTTTCCGCATGCCAGCGCCGGACCGAGTTTCCACGCGGCCATGGACAAGGGATAGTTCCATCTACACTCGTCAGTTTTTCGTTCTTTTATTGGAGGAGGGAACAACAAACGGGATGATCTGCCCACAGACCCCGACGGGCTCTCTGATCGTATACGCAAACTTGTCCGGCGTGGTATCGATAACCTGGCCAAACACCTTGTCGGCCCAACCGGCGTAGTAGCGCAGCGTCTCGGCGACCTCGGCCAGGTCCTCGTCTCTGGCGACGGCGAACGGTTTCCCATTGTCCCACGTCTCGATCGTGGCCAGCGTGTCGCGGTGCGCCTCGACCAGCTCGGCCAGTCGGTATAGCAGCTTTCCGCGCTCCGAGGCGCCTAGGTCGCGCCATGAAGGGTTGTTGAGTGCCGCACGCGCGGCTACCACGGCCTTGTCGATGTCTGAGGGGGATGCAGCATGGACAGATGTTATTTCGGTCTCGGTTCTGGATGGGGGATGTTAGCTGGTTGCTAATCCTAAATTCCAGGAAGATCGTACGTGGGATTGATAGAGGAAATCGTCTTGCCGTCGCCCGATGCCACCCATTCATTGTTGATAAACAGCCCTGTGGGCTGCGTATATTGTCGGCCATTTGGCGCCGTGAGCTGCACCGCGAGATTCGAAGCCATTTTTGTAAAGTGAAGTTGTATGATACAGAAGAGAAGAGACGGCAAGATTAGATGATGAGTTTGCAGGGAAAAACAGGTCCAGTGCTAAATCCTACGCATGTCAGATGCTCTCTTCCCCTCATCTGAACCTGGCAAGCCATCGCGTAATCCTCCGCATTGGCGCTCATCTGAATCGACGTTCTCGACAGCTCTGGCTGCAGATGATGATGCATCGTTATCGCCATAGCCGCATGGACATTCCGGGTCGGGGCTAGCGTCATGCCGCTGTTATGCTGTGGGACGTAGTATCAGGCTATCTGGTGATCGTCTTACTAGCGTTTGAGATAGAACTAACTCAATTGATGGCATGAATAATTTTATCAATTGATGTTATCAATACATGTTGTACAGTCCACTGACAGAAGTTAATTGAAAATATGTTCAATTAGGGAAATCTACAGCATCACAAGAAAAATGGATAACAATTGATCGATTGATGTCAACTTCATTCGACTATTACTAAACTAAAATATGAAAACACTAAAATTGAAATGCAAGCAATGGTATATTGACCTAGAAGAAACCATAATCTTCATATGCAATTTTTAACGCCAGTAGAGAATGCTCGTCAAAATACCAGCCGACAACTACTAAAATTTGGTTCACTTCAAATTATAGCCTGGACTGGTCACGCGAGGCCTCGTTTGACCCGGCGCAGCATGACGAAGACGCAAACGCGCTTTGTGAGACGGTGTCAACGCAGACCGCAGAAGGCGGCACCCATAGAGCAGGGTTCTTATCGAAAAAGTTGGATGCGCGCAGCATAATGCTGACTGGCTCTGCCGGCATGATTGGGTAGTCTTCCATCCGGGGGAAGTGTGTAAGGCCAAATTGCATGTAGCAAACGATATCCGTGTTCTCGATAGACTCGTTGCGCGCCGCCCAGTCGACAATTGTCTGGTTGTGCGGGTGATTCTCACGCCCATCAGACTGGCACACGTAGTCTCCAGCTGGGAATAGCTCGTAGTCCTTGTAAGGAACAACCCAAAGAGACTTGCGCGCAAAACCAGCTCGCTTCCAGACTACACTTCCTGGCTTGCAGAGTAGAGTAGGGCAGTTGTTGTTGAGAATCTTGTAGCCCACCGGCTTGTGGCATACTTCATTGATAATGTTGGGGTTGACGATATCCCATGACCGGCTTGTTTCGTGGCAATAATCGACTGCGCCTTCGAGAGCTGTGAGAAGTGGCGTCTTCTTTGCGTAGAACGCATTACCGTAGAAATTGTTTGGAGAACCAACCGGCTCCTCAGACGGAACGGCATCAGACTGAACAACTGTGTTGTTTGTTCCATCGATTTCCGGATCCACACGCAGAGAGAAGATGTGCTGATGATTTTGCGCGTTGATACGTGGCTGTACTTCCGTTCCCCAGGGAGCAGCTTGTTCCGATATATGCATCGGGTACGTATTCAGTTGACCGGTGAGCTTCACCTCGAGCTTGTATGTGCCGTCTAGGGTGAAGGTGTGGTAGAAACCGTATTCGTAATTTGCCGCAGTGATGATTTGAGAGACGATGAGTTTGCGGTCACGGGCTGAAACAACAGTTCCGTCGCGGTAATCGGTATGCTTAAAGAGCAAACCGTTGTCCTCTTCGTGAATGCAGATAGCGTTCTTGATCATAGCCGCCTCGCCCTTTCCAGTTGCCATGACGGCGTCAAGATAATGGATCGCTCCTTTACAATCACAGCCAAGTTTCAACGAGTTGGTCATGAACCCAGATCCATACTCACCGACATCAAATGCATGCTTCTTGTGATGCGGTGCTTCAGGACTGCCATACGGAACGACCATTTCCACGACGCTGATTCTGTTGAAAAGGGTGCGCTCGCGCTCCTGGTAAGGATCGTCGATTCGAACATCCGAAATGACAATTCCCTCGCGGTAGTTGAAGCCAATGTGCATTTTGTATCCAGCCCAAGAAAGCTCATTGCCACGCATGCGGAAGGAGACACCCTGAGGCTGTGTGATGTTGATGGGTTTCAGTCGGTCGTGGCGGTATCCGTCACTGATAAACTCGGGCAAGAAATTGGAGCCCTCGAGAGAAACAGGGGTGCGCTCGCCATTGACAGTGCGAATATCAACGCTCAAGACCTCCTCTGTCTCGGTATCGGCCGTGACGGAGAAATCCAGCGGGTGAGCATATTGGTTGTCAAAGGCAGATTCGCGGTAGTATGCAAGACCTTGCTGAAGGCGACGCTCGAAACCCCAGCGCTCGTCGACACCAATTGCCCAGGCGTCGATGAAGACTTTGCTCATGTCGGTGATGCCGAGGCCCTTGCAAGCCTCAACCACTCGAGCATCTTCACGGCAAATACGCTCCATGATATCGAGATCTTCCAGAGTCAATGTTGGCATGACCTCGCTCACTTCCTTCCATTCCTCGACCTTGGACTTGGACAGGTTCACGACGGCCTCTGCGCAATTGCACGTGCCGGCTTCAAGGACGATGGCAAAGGCGCGGCGCTCTGGTCGTGGGCCAGTCCCCCTTCGATAGGCAGAGTATTCGCTTTTTGTCGGTTCTCGCAGGGTGATGCAGTTGAACTTGACGGACTTGGGCGACGCATAGTCTCGAATCAGCTTGGCAGCCAGGGGGATTTCCTCGATCGAGAGTTGGTCTACTCAGTTAGCAGCAGCTCCTGTCGAAAGTGTAGTGCAAACATACCCAACGGGTGAGGTGTTCTGCGACTGATCTGGCTGGCAGCAGAGCTCGAGCCATAGTCTTCCTCGTGGAATATCGTGTATCCAGGAATCGAAGTTGTATCAGGCGCCATGGTGTAAAGAGTGTGAGGTGGAGGAGAAGTACAAAGAGATAAATTGAAGCCAAGTAAACACAGAGTGCTTGAAGCGGAGGGTTATATAGCCGCGTCGTGACAATCACAGCGGGCATGTCCGCGTGGACCTACCACAAAGGGAAAGAGCGGGGGTGTCGACACGTGCAGCGCGTGTCTTACAGTCTACTTTGACGTTCTACACAGAAACGGTGTATATTCAACTGTTCTCTCGGAATCCCGCATATGTACGCCGAGTGTCACCAGTGACTGCTGCAGTCCAATTCCTCTGCACAGGGTACCTCCAAATAAACGGCTACAAGCTTCTCAGGATTGAAGTATTATTTCATTCAACAACAGACAACAGACACCGCCAGTTCTGTCATCTCTGCTTGCCGCGAATAGCGACCGTTATGCATGGAGCACACCACTGCCAGTGAATGCTGACCGCATGAACCTCCCAGATCTGGCCTGGTCAGATCTTATCACGCCCTATGCTGAAAGTGGCGACAATCCTGGCCAGCTCTCCACCACTATCTCGATAAGGCGCTATCTGATAGTTTAAAGCGGCGAGGGATGCCCCAAAGCGGTAGGTCCAGCCAAATTGTGGGTCTTGTGTCGATTTTTGCGGGGAAAAGCTTCTTCGCGCGAGATAATACCACGTCTCCCAAGCTCCAGCTATCTGGATAACCCCTAGGTGTCAGGCCCGCCCAGCGTGATTGGAGGTAATCTCCGAAACAGGCGCGCCGGACCTTCAATCAGTTGCCCCGTTTCGCGGTCAGACTCTGGGGTAACGGCCGCGAGCTGCTTCCCTCTTATCGCGCCTGATATCTGCGACGTGACATAGGGTTGATTGCTCGAGCATATATATCAATTGATCCTTCGCAGCTCTTCCACACATCGTCCAGTCCAATCTCTACTGCCACTCGGCTTGCTTTTTGTTTCATCCTTCACCAAAGAGGACAGAAGCCGCTATTACTCCCCCAGAGAATGAGAGATCCCCCTACGTCGTTGCGGAACTTCCTGTATATACCTCCTGATGGACCCTGAATTGAACCACCCTCTCGATCCGACCAAATCGGTCGACCAAAGCGTCCTCGATGCCCGCGATCTCGCTGGCATGGGCCATGACCAGGCCCTGTCTCGGAAATTCGATATCTGGAGTATGCTGGCACTGGCATTCTGTGTTCTCGGAACATGGTCTACGTTTGCCCAGGACCTCGATAGCGGCCTGACCAACGGTGGTCCAGTCAGCATTCTCTGGGGCCTGTGTCTAGTGACCTTTTGCAACATATGTGTAGCCGTGTCTCTGGGCGAGCTGTGCAGCAGCATGCCCACAGCTCTAGGCCAGGCCTACTGGGTGTATCGCCTCTGGGACACGCCCACTGGTCGTTTTGCGTCCTACATGTGTGCATGGATCAATACCTTTGGCTGGTGGACGTTGACCGCCTCACAGATAGCCTTTATGACCAACTTTATGTTGGGCATGAAGCTGATGTTCGACAACAGCTGGCAGGGAGCTAGCCTGGGCTGGGTCCAGTTTCTTGTCTATCTGGGGATTACAGTACTCATCACCATAGTCAATCTAATTTCGTGCCGCAAGGAAAAGGTTCTACCATATTTCAACAACTTCGTTGGAGTCTGGTTTGCCGGCCTGTTTGTCGTCTTCTCCCTAGCCCTCCTGATCGCGGTGGGCACCAAGCCCAACCTCTCCTACCAGCCGGCATCCTTTGTCTTTGGCTCATGGATCAACCAGACGGGCTGGAGTGATGGCGTCACTTGGTTCATCGGTCTAGTGCAGGCTGCTTACGGCTTGACGGCTTTTGATTCAGTCATACACATGGTCGAAGAGATCCCCGCACCACGCCGCAACGCCCCCAAAGTGATCTATCTTGCTGTTTCATTCGGTGCCCTCTCCGGGTTCATATTCATGCTTGTCTGTCTGTTCTGTATTCAAGATGTCAACGCAATCATCAACTCTGTCACCGGACTGCCATTCATCGACCTCGTGCAGGACGCAATCGGCACCAACGGCGGCGTTGCTCTGATCGCCCTCTTTGAATTCAACGGCCTCGGCCAAGCAGTCAGCATCATGACCACCTCGTCCCGTCTTACATGGGGCTTTGCTCGCGACGGCGGCCTGCCATTTAGCAAGTATTTCAGTCATGTTGACCAGACGTGGAAAGTGCCCGCGCGCGCTCTCTGGCTCCAGGGCTTCCTCATCGGCATCATCGGAGTGTTGTACTTGTTCGCCAACACTGTCCTCTCCGCCATCCTCAGCGTCAGCACCATCGCGCTGACCATCTCCTACGGCATGCCGATCCTCGCACTGCTAATTGTCGGCCGCGACAAACTCCCTCCCGGCGGCGAATTCCGCCTGGGCCGTATCGGCCCTCTTGTGAACTGGATCAGCGTGATTTACTGCTCCATCACGACTGTGTTTTTCTTCTTCCCGGGCTCGCCGAACCCGGCGCCGGGAGATATGAACTACGCTATTGCCGTGTTTGGCGTCATGCTGGTCATCGCCGTCGGCTTTTGGTTTATCAAGGGCCACAAGGAATATCTGATGACCGAGGAGTCGGCGCGACGAATTATGGAGGCCCAGCGTTTGGAAGTCGATGCTGAGCCGGAGGACGAGTCGTCCCATGTTGGCGTTGTGCAGCGTGTTGGTGATGATGGGAAGAAGACTTGATCGTATCGTTGTGTGATATAGTGTATATATATACAGCTATAGCAAAAACAATCAAAAGAGCGTATATCAATGTCAACTTTTACCCGTGCATAATTGGCTATCAGTATAGAGACAAAACAGAGAATTTAACAAACGCACTCATACGGAGGTTGTCCCGGGGGAGCAGCAGCTATGGGATTTAGTAAAAATGAGCAGGGATCTGACGCGACTGGCGCTGTGATCGGACTTGTTTTTATTTCAGCGTTCTTGGTGCAACAAGGTCAGTCGCTTATACAAACAGTTGGTGGGAATATGGATACGTGGGTAGTGGATGAAGTAGGCTCTTATTCTAACAATACTTCCGTTGTCTTGTATTAACAAAACCTTATACAAGGAGATGGCCACTTTGGTGTTGAGAATCCAACGAAGTTTTCTTTAACGATGTACCGGCGGACAAGGCAGCTCGAGCGGTATCAGAACTTGGCTTCATGCGCTTGAGTCTATCAAGGACAGTTCATGTCCTGCCACGGCGTGGGACAGCCCTGAGTTTCATGGCCGCAGAGTGTAAGTTCGCTTGCGAAAAGACAATGTTATCCCATAATTTGCACAGGACATGACATCTAGATGATCAACCTCAGTGGTGTGGAATGGAATACTAAAGAGATGGATACGAGTCATGGCCCATTTCTCAGTAAACCGTACGAGCTTACTGAACACAAAGACAA
The DNA here is from genome assembly GCF_013368755.1 of Talaromyces rugulosus. Classification (NCBI taxonomy): domain Eukaryota; kingdom Fungi; phylum Ascomycota; class Eurotiomycetes; order Eurotiales; family Trichocomaceae; genus Talaromyces; species Talaromyces rugulosus. Next base: position 6,109,310 of record NC_049562.1, on the reverse strand, counting down.
AATCTCTTCGTCCTCATAACTTGAAACAATCTATTTGGCTTATTTTCACTTTTGAGGTTCAATTTCTGTTAATTTCTATTAATATTTGGAATGATAAAAGTCCTAACCAAGGCATACTAGTCTCTTCATAACGACTTAACCATCAACTAATATACTCCCGCCCCGCCCCCTCATGGTCACAGCAGTAACATTGTCAAATCCTCAAACAGCGTTTTTTTAACCGCCCATATAATACCCCAGTCAATTCTCACAAATGTCCAAACTAGCCGTCATAATCGGCGTCACCGGAAACCAAGGCGGTTCCGTCGCCCAACGCTTCCTCCAAGATCTTCAATATCGAGTCCGCGGCGTCACTCGCAACCCCGCCTCAGCCATTGCCCAGGAATTGTCTGCAAGTGGCATCGAAATTGTGCAAGCCGACCTCGAGGACATCGACAGTCTTGTTTCTGCTTTCTGCGGCGCCAATGTCATTTTCAGCGTGACAAACTACTGGGAACCATTCTTCCGGCCGGATCATCGACAAGCGGCGATTGATGCCGGCGTTTCCATTCGCCAGCATGCGTATGGGGTTGAGTATCGCCAGGGGAAAAACATTGCCGACGCAGCTGCAACCGCTGTCGACTCACTGGACGACAATGGGTTTCTCGTGTCGACGCTAAGCCATGCGAAGAAAAGCAGTAAAGGGGTGTTTGATGAACTGTACCACTTTGATGCCAAGGCAGACATCTTCCCATATTATCTAGAGGAGAAATGGCCGCAGCTCGCGGCCAAGACGTCGTATATCCAGACGGGATTTTTCACTAGTAGTTACAAACTGGTTCCTACGGCGTACTTTCAAAAGGTTTCCTCTCGCTCTTTCCCCTGGACTAGATATAATGCTAACAAAGCCATGACAGCAACCGGATGGAAGTCGCCATATGCTTTTTCCAACTCATCCAGACAGCCCCATCCCCCATCTAGACGTCAACCGTGACACGGGAAACTTTGTCTACGCTGTCTCCAAGATGCCACCGGGTAAACAGTACCTAGCCGAAAGTACCACCTGCAGCTGGTCCGAATACCTTCGGTTGTTTACTTCCATCACTGGAATCCCGGCTCAATACAAACAGACCCCGCTAGCCAGTCTGATGGAGATTGTTCCAGACCAGGAATTCGGCCGTGAGGTGGGGGATATGTTTTTATACTCGACGGATCCGGGGTATGATGGTGGTGATAAAACGCTTCTCAAAGCTGCTGATATTCGAAAGGTATGTTTCTATTTCTCGGCCACAAAGAGGTAATTTTTTTTTTTCCTAACAAAATTAATTCAGGCTGGAATCGACTGTCCAATGACGAGCCTCGAGGAATGGATGAAATTGGAGGATTGGTCTGCCCTTCAATAACGTAACTAACATTCAAAGCGAAAACGAATTGGATATATAGAGTAACCGCTTATGGATTGGCTATGTATTGAAGATCACTTAAGAGTTTGATACGGGTCACTAGGTGTATAATATGGAAGGACATTTCGGCAGCTACTGTATTGATCTAATTGTCCAATTAATCAATATTGATATCCCCTAGTTATTGATGGTTGCCTGAATCTGGTGCCAGTAATTTCGTTGCCTGAAGCTAATAGAGCCTAGGCATCCAGGCTTCAACATTCCATTCTTGGTCAATTTTCTTGGTCAATTTATGTGGGAAAGATTTACGCCGTAGCATGGCTGACATTGCCAAAGCAACATGGAGTAATGATATTTGACTAGACTAATCAAAAGCTCAAGCAGGCTGACACGATAATCATGGCGAATTCAGGCGCATACATACATGCCCTGATCGCACCAAAATCCAATCTCAGGTCTCGCGAACCAACATCGCTAATAATAAAAAGTACACGCTGAAATAAAGCTATAGCTAGAATAAACCAATAAGGTGGAGATTGTCTCCGCGAATCAACATAAATCTTTAATCATCATATTTCAAAACGGAAAAGAAAGAAATATTAAAAAGTAACAGTCTAGTCCTGATTTTTAAAGCTCAGGCATCCCGTTGCCATGCTGATAGTTGTAAAATTCACTGTCAAAGCAATATTGGCTCATCTGGTCTGGTCCGAATTGGTCAAGGTCCATGTCTGTAGATGGTGCAACGAGACCAGACGGATCGGATGCTTCGAGGGCCGCTTGGAAGTCCATAAACTCATCAGTTGGTGGCAAGTTTTCCAGCCCAATCGAGTTCAAGTCGGCCTCAGGGAACAGTTGGAAATCAAAAGCAGGAGCGAGAGGAGGCTCCGCAAAATTGAATGGCTGTCCACCGGACATGGCGACGAACCCATCGTACTGAGGCTCTTCATACTGGGTGACGTTGTATTGGGGCTCATCGTACTGAGGAGAAGGGTTGTACACAGACGGGTCGTATGAGACGGGATTTGAGTATGGGGAAGCCATCTGCCCGCTTCCAGGTGTGGGAATGTCTGTTGTTAGGTTGGAAACAGGAGTAGACATCGCCGGTGTAGGTGGAGTTTGTTGAGGCGAAGACCCAGAAGCCGATGGTGAAGGAAGCTTGCCGCCGAGCTTGCCGTTGTTCTTCGATCGAACATATTGCCAACCATGGGCCTTCTCCATATGCTGCTTGCAGTTGCTCTCGCGCTTTGATGTATAACTGCATGGAGAAAATTTGCACCGGTAGATACTTGGAGCGTTTGAGTGGCGGTCATTGACGTGGCGGTCGCGCTCCTTCTCGGTTGGCCATCCAACGACAAAGTATTTGCAGTCTGGGTCACTGCATTTCCAAGGGCGGGAGTGAGTCTTCTCGTGCTTGGTCAAGTCACACGGCCGTTTGAAAATCTTGTCACAGTGGCTGCATTTCTTGTTGATATCCATAGGAGGCGCGTTCTTCTTGCGGCGAGCCATGGAGCGTTCGATTCCCTCGTCATTGCTCAGGCCGCTGTGGGTGCGCTTCATGGCAGGAATGGTGGCTGGATCGTAAGAAGCACCATCAGCTAGAGATACGGGTTTACCGTCAAGATGGGATACTAGAGTGGCAGGACGCCCAGTCTGAGCTAGTCCGCCCTCGAGAGTGAGAGGCTCCATGCTGTGCCGAATTAGTATATTGTCCAATGGAGGTTTTAAGTTCAAGACATACGTGGTGAGATCAACGCCTGATTTTGATGAAGGTGACTGGGTGCGGGCGCGTTGGCGGTGAGCGGATACCATGGCCGCGTACTGTTGAATCTGTCCGACGAGGTCGAGGAAATATCCGTTAGTGTAAGGGCGGTCGGTGGGCAAATGCTGATCACGTTCGTTGAGAAATGGAACGGTCATATAAATGCGTTGAATCGTGAATTCGCAGTACCGAGAGAATAGCTGAAGAGGAGCCGAATAGCGCTTTAAACCAATAAAATAAGCAAAATCCTGAACGCCTGGTAACCCTGTCCGACTTACCGGTGCCAACCACAATAATATCTTTTCTAGGTCACGCAAGCATCTGACCTCTTTCCTATTGATCCGTGCAGGAACACTGGATACAAGAGGATGGAAAGGTTTCAGCTTCTCTTCACGCAGGATAGGCGTGACAATCCTTGTGTGAATGTGTCTACATGCAGCATCAGATAGCGGCTGCAGATCTTCCTCTGTCTCCGAAGAAGTCACGCTTTGGGTGAAAGCGGTCTGGGTGAAAGCCGCTCCTTCATGGTCAGCAGCAAAGTGTACTGTTTTGCGTTCGTTAGGTCCAGTCGCACTGATGGAAGAGCCCAGGCCACTGTCAGAGGTTTGTCGACGATGAGTGACTGGGTTCGAAACAGCGGGCATATCGGTCATCTTATTGCCACGAGTTGAAGATTTGCTTTTGTAATCGCCGGGCTGTGCCAAGCTAGCGTTCTTCTGGTCGTCTTCACCAGGTTCACCAGACAATGATAGTGAGCTGAGATCAATCTGGCCGAGGATATCTTCCATGCGCTTGCGGCCAGCGGCAACAGCTTCGAGAGTCTTTGGGCAAGTAGGTGAACGCCGCGGCAACGAGGGGATGTTCAGAAGAGGATCCCGGTCTTGACTGGGCGGCAATGAGGGAGAGTTGAAAGTAGTTCCTCGTTGGATGCTAGGCAGACTCTCTGGTGTCGTGTCCATTTTGGGAGTGGCAGAGAGAGCAGACTGGCCACCATTTAAGGCACGACGGCGGGGGTGGACCCGGGTATGAGCGGGCTCGCAAGACATGCTTGAGACAGGACAGGACACGATCTACCGGGGGGTAATACGGTTAGCGGTAACCCTTTGTGGACAGGCAGGTTGGTTGTAACTGCAAGTTGATCGGGGGTGACTCACAGCAGATTGCGAATCAAGACTGTGGAGCAGGAGAATCAAGGTGAGTCACCACAGATGACACCAGATGACTATAGGGAACGAATTAGTGGGGAAACAGGGAAACATTTGCTTGGAAGATTCTCAAGGCAACATACATTTCCCAGGTTTAAAACAGAATGAATCAACTGGCTGAGAGAGGACACGTTGCGTTAAATGTACCACGGCGGAATGTGAGACAGCCGACGAGGCCAGAGCCCAGGCAGATTAATAATGATACGATTTGTTGATCGAAGTCGGTTTATAGATCGAGATGGGATTGACGCAGATTGGCAAGTCAGTCCGCTTTTTGGGTGATCATGTATCTCAGGGGATCCAAGGCAGACACCAAAGGAGAGCCAACGATGGAGCAGAAAGGTAAAGGATAGAGAGAACTAGGCAATAATAGAGATGAGAAGACGAGAACGAGGAGAAAAGGAAAGCGAAGTTGTGTTATTGACAAGCAGCGGATGACGCCGGCGGAGTGTTCAGGCTGCTGCCTAGAGCCTGCTGCGCTAGTGCCAAAAATGGAAAGGCGCGTGGGCTTGGTCAGCCGCACGGCGTGCTTGCCATTGGCCCGCGAGTTGACGAGTCATCGGGCAGCCCCAATACCGAGAAATACCGTACCGGTACCGTTGGCCCCCTTGGTGCGCTTTACCCGAGCGGGACGCCGCCCTCTAGTACAGCCCTTTTCATTAGTCCACGCCAGACAACAATGGCACAGCCCCCCTTTCAGTTGTGACACAAATGGTATTCAATACCAACGATTACCAGCTATTTTTTTTTTTCCATCATTGAGCATCAAGTTTCAACAATACTAACACAATACCCAATACTAATACGTACGGAGGAAGCTTGTCAAAAAACAAAACAAAAAAAACCAACAAAATAAGCATGTTAAAATTCTCCTTATGCACTTTGGTCGGCAATAGAGTGCATAATGCATATACGCTTGGTGGATACCAAAGCCAGTACAGCGAAAATGAGCCTCACGGAGCCGCGGAAACGGACTCTTGAATCCTACTCCGTACAACTCAGGATTCGGAATCTTCGAGGGCTCGACCGACTCCGTGATTCATGCATGGGCAATAATAACAATGCAGGGTGCGTAATATACGTAGTCGTAAAATCAAGGGAAAAAAAGGACATCCTCGTACGTACTACTCCGTACGTGGCCCAATTTGTTTCAGGCTTTCAGCTGCATCGGTCAACGACTAGTCCAGCCTCGGCCTAGAACAGCGCTCCAGTCCCTCTCATGAGGCTCAAAAACGGAGAATGCGAGTTCTCATCCCTCCGAGTCCGACCGACTTTACAGTAGAGCAGAGCCAATCAGCGCCGGACGTGGCCTGTTGGAGGCGGTATAGGGAACACATTGCTCCGTTCTAGGCAGCAGCAGCCGCAATATGCTTCAGAGTTCACACTGCCAAGGAAGCTAAACTATAACGCTTGACAACAACCCCTTGGGACGAACCGGCTGACTTTTCCTTCATTCCCTTATCTAGGCCGATCGATCGCCGTGTTGACGCACAGTCATGACTCACCAGTCATTGTTCAAGCAATACATCCCAAGGAACGAGAGCCAAATATGAACAAACAATGAAAGCATTTTTTGCCAAATCATCGCAGAAAAAAGCCTCATCAGTCATCTGCCAATTGCACTGCCCAATTGAGTGCTTGTGTGGGGCGCTCAATTTGTATATACTTTCTTAGCCCCGGCGGACATAAGAAATCTGATCAGCCTTGGCACGTCATAGAGTCTAAGTTCTATAAATTAGAATTTTATATCGGAAAATCGAATAGGAAAGGAGATGGTTCAATTTGTGTATCATGTGACTATGGACGAACAAGGCAGGCGCGGGGGTCGTGCTTTCCCTGCGCGCCAGAGCCTCAATGACTAGCAATCCTCTTCAATCTCTCCCGCCTGAGCTGTTCCTCTATCTCTGTAGGCTCTCTCCTTCTTCAATAAAGAGCGCTTCCTCATGCATCTCGAGTCATTTGTGCGTCACTCTCGGTGCCGTCGACTTTTCGCAGCAAGAGCAGACTCTATGGTTGCAATTGATGCAGATCGGCGTCGTATCAATCAACGCCGGCCCGTTTTTGCATTGACACTAGTGGCTCAACAACGTCAACACTGCGATCTACCGATCTACCCCTCCTCTCCAACATGAACTGACGTACACAAAAGTATAGTTGGGCTTGCGGAACACGCGCCGTCTCGGAATTTTGTTGGCACATTGTCCAATGTACTCTGCAGAATGATTGTTAGTGTATGCAACTGCATTGGTATATTCATGAGATCCTCTAACATCTTTCAAGTTTCGAGTTGTATTCTTTGAGTTGACACTGTATATCTCAACCGGAATACAGTAGCGCTGGCTGTGGATCTCTGGTCGGAAATTGAGAGCCGGCCGTCGGAAAACACTCCATCTTTATATACCATTCTTGTCATCCTGAAGCTAACCTAGCATTGGATCGAGTATATTAGGTTGCCGTTTGAGATATCGTTCTACCACGATGAAGATATCCCCACATTCCGCTTCGGCCCGATCTAACCCATTGACCCAGGCCAATGGGACGGTCCGGGACGCATAGTTAATATGAGATATATCAGAATCTTTTCCGCCAGATGACCATCACCATCATGCGGTATCCGACTAACATTTCCTCCTGACACTCCGAATGGACCCCTGCGTCAATATCACAAGGAAAGAACGCAATTCTTGACCCAAGTACCGAATTGGCCATACCAAAAGGCCATAATGGCGCGATTCCTTGTGACCCGAGAAATCAATAATCCCTGCAACCTTACATATAGCGCTAGTAAGGCAGGATGACGAAATTGAAATACTACCGTTCCTTCGATTTAAGAATCATCCAGTTCATCTGTCCTATCGGAAATACAATCGAGAACGAACTAGTTTCAGTTGCCTAATGCCCAACGAGGAAACTATGTGATTGATTTTATTGCTCGCTGTCATTTGATATCTAATTGGAGTATTTGCTCACAATTTCCAAAATGCTCTCGTTAACCTCCGCTGGACTAGTCGCATTCAAGTAATGCCCCCCACCTTCTACTATCCTCAACTTAGCTTCCTTGGATGAGACAAAAAGTTTGACTTGCTCAGCTGGCAGAGTCGTGCCGAATGGAGCATCTTCGGTGCCCTTTTTCGAGAAGATCAGCTACGTGGCGTGGGCGAAGGGATCAACGCCAAAAAGAAAACTCACCTGCAACCAATACACAGGACACTTGATGTCTTGTAACCGGAGCAAAAGGCCATCCCTGGACAAGAGATTCATCGAAGCCATTCGAACTTTCTTGCGTCCCTCGTCACCAACGTATGTGCTCTTCACCGCTTTCTTAAAGAATGTCGTGGTTTCGGCAGAGACTGTACCACTGAAGCCCAAACTGGCCACCATTCCACACCAGACGTCATCGACCACGAATTCCGGGGTTTCCGTCTTTGCTGTCCATTTCTCCACAAACGGTGCTATGATACTGGCGGGCTCCCAGGCGCCTAGTGCTCGTGATTCTGCGGACTCGTAGTCCATTGATGTTCCTAATGGAAGAAGACCCAAGATCTTCCAAATCCAATCAGAAAGAGTCCAAAAGTTATATCTACAAGCAAATAGCAAATAACATACCTTTTCGGGCATCAACAAGGCCATTCGAACGACGACCCAACCGCCTTGACTAGTTCCGAGCGCAAACGCATTTTTGATGCCGAGCTTATCCATTACCTGCAAAGCCATGATTGCCGAGTCCCAGTATGTGAAATGCTCAGTGGATGAACTCGTCGAACCATGACCCAAAGGCTCGACAGCCAATAGGTTGACCGCATCAGTTAGCTTCTTGTCTTCAAATTGATCGTTGTACAGCGCAACAGTTGTGCACATGGAGTTGATCATGACGACAGTCGGCTTTGACGGATCATATCTGTTATCCGACAAGGCATAGCCGGCTTTGATCCCGCCGAGATGAGGGACCTCAATTGTTGAGCTTGAAACCATTATCGCTCCTGGTTATGTCAAGGTAATCCAGGAAGATCATGCACTCTCTATCGTGGAAATTTGTCTAATACTTCGAGAGAACCCCTGACGCTGTCACAAAGGAACATCATCATTGCGGCCGGTTAATATGGATCTCCCATGGTCCCCCACAATCACTTGGCACAGTATGGTTTCCCTAAACCGTTTTGATCAAGGCATGGCTCGGACAGTTTATGTAACTGGCTAGCTGGTCCGATCAATCAATTGAGTGGATATTCTCGCGCCTAAACTAATACATGTTTACCAGCAACGCAACGATTAAAGTCCAAACGGCCGTGCTGTTAGCGTCTGTCGTACCTGCCTTCCCGTTATCAGAAGGACTATATAGCGTATGCCGTTTAGTCTCCGACGCGGCCCAGGCTCGCAGTCAAGGTCTGGCTAATTACGGTCTCGGACTGTGGAGTTGAGGCCCACAAACTCTAGCAACGGTTTCCGAGGAGCTTACTGATATCAGAACTAAAACCCCATTACTAACTGCTTTTGGTAGTAGGTTGGTACAGTGAAAGGAGAACGTGCATCATTGTCGCCATCCTCTCCTGTTTGAGCGCACAGATATGTCATTATATAGTCTGTTTCTGTCACATTACACATTACGACACGAAGTACACGAGTCAACCTCTCAATGTTTTATAACTCTCAACTTTATCAAAGGTAATCGTGGATTGCGGCTGTGAAACTATTCAAACAAACACTATCACGGGCAAGGAGCTCTCATATGTTACACTGCATCTAATTCATCTAGGGGGGACTAATCACTAACCACTCAACGTTCAAGAAACTTGGAATCTTGATTTGGGGAACTACGGGTTATTAATCAAAAGTCTGGGACAAGTTTCCTCATGTGTCAAAGATCGACGCACTGGCCGTCGGTTTGCGTTTTTAGTGGAACGCCATGCCAAGCCTGTCAAAAATAAGAGTACAGAACCTTCCAACTATCCACTCCTTTCCACCTTTATAACAAGCACTTGGTGACTTATGGTGTGACTATCTGACGGTCTATGGTATATGTATTACAAGGTGTCTTTATGGTGAGAAATGGTATACATTTGACAAAAAGTGATGGCAACTCCACAAGCGGGATGCTCCTCGGCCGTCTCAAGGCAATTGCCGGGATTTGCCTAGTTTCCGAACTATCCACCTGTCTAATAATTAGTATTTCTCGTTGTTTACTCTGTTTCAAAGGCAGAACTAGCGGCCGAGCGCACACTCCACAATACACGACAACTTTTGCTCGGACGACGGGAGAGTAACGCCACCCATCCATGGTTTTGAGGAAACCCCATGTCATTCGACGATGTCACTTGCGAAGGTGGCAAAAAAAAAAGGCAAATTGGATGCCAAAATTTCTTCCGTGTCTAATAATGATATACAGTTCTACGAATTGTGGCAAGAGAAAAAAAGACAAAAGCAAAATTCGAGGGCTAAAGCTGCCAAGAGCAAAAGCCGAGAATGTCAACCTAAAGTTAAGTTGACACTGCAAATCGATAGATCCAGTCCATTTGATCTTCGGGCGAATTTGCCAGAAAGGCGTGTCCGTGTGCTTTTAACGCACGGGAAATTCTCTATTATGACTGCACATTGCATAACGACCCACAAGGTTAACGGTTGATGAGTTTAAAAAAAATATGATTATTTATTTCCCGGCTGAGTATCAAAACCTCGAGCTTCTCCTTTTTCATCTTTACTTCTATTCCTCTGTGTATTGCTCTCTCTTTCTTCATGATCTACTGCCAATATGAGCGGCAATGATCCGGACAACTTGCAGCCATGGTCAATTGCAGTGACGACCTCGGTGACGACACTAGCACTCGTTTGTGTCTGTCTGCGTATGTTATCACGGTATGAGCGGAAACAAGCCCTTTGGTGGGACGATTATATGATCATATTCTCCATGGTATGTGCCCTATGGGATACAGGTTTGTTGTCATGACCATTAATGTAGCCCAGGCTTGGAACTTTGTGGTTGTCGCGTTTATTTATCTCATGATCCATGCTGGCATGGGTCTTCATGTCACAGAAGTTGGCATGGATGGTGCTGTATTGGTCGCAAAGTTCCTCGTGGTGGCCGAGGTGCTTTACGTCTACAACTTGGTCTGGACCAAGCTGTCCTTTCTGCTGATGTACTACCGAATCTTCCACTTCCCTTACTTCAAGAGATGGGCCTATATCATTGGGGGGTTTGTTATCATTTGGGTGATCACTATCACCTTTCTGTTCATCTTCATCTGTGTGCCTGTACAGAAACTCTGGTATCCTCAGTTGCCGGGACATTGTATCAACCAAGTCGGGACTTGGATTGCCAACGCCACATCCACCATTGCCACCGATTTGGCCATTCTCGTTTTGCCTATTCCTCAGATATGGAAATTGCATTTGGGCAAGGTAGAAAAAGTTGCGTTGACTTTGACCTTTTGCCTCGGCTTTTTGTGAGTGTCTCCCAAAATCGACTTCCTGTTATATATCACTAATGATGAAATCAAAACAACAGCGTCGTTTTCGCATCCGTTTATCGCTTCACAGTGCTATTTTCATACAGTGCTACAGATCCAACATACACCCTCGCTCGCACTGTTGCATGGACATCCATTGAAATGTCGGCCGGGATCATGTCAGCGTGTCTGCCGACCATGCGCCCTGCACTCATCTTTCTGTTTCGCAGCGTGGGCTTGAAAAACCTGACAGCCTGGGGCTCCCGCGACGGATCGAAAGCGGCCTCGAACAGTCAAGGTACGAGAACAGTTGATGGCAGCTTCAATGGCCTCAATAGCCACTCGAGAAAGGATAGCGCCTTCACAAGGCTTCACGATGGCAGCTCTGGCGATCGAATAGACTGGAACTCGGTCCCCGCTGGTGCCGCGCTCAGACCGGACAACTGCTCGCCCATGGTTACGAGAGTGATGGGATCACAAGGGCGTGACGAGAGTCTAGAAGGAGACGAGGTTCCATTGCACAAGATCAGGGTGCAGACAGACTTTAAACGGACAGACAAGTAGGTCGATGATGGATATATTCAATTATGTCTGGTATATATTTCCGTGTGCGGGCCACACAAGCTTGTCTAAAAAGGATATTGGTGAATGTAGATAAGAGAAACCTTTTAATTAAAGTCAACATTGAAGAATCAAAAGTTGAATTTCCCAGTGTCTCAACGCACTCAGTATAGATCGATTGATGTAGTCTATATACATATAGTATGTAATCCTCCACCCCCATTGGTTGGTGTTTCTCCACATGCAAAGAAAATGCGGGGAACGCACCAGAAGCGTTGCAATAGCTTGAGAGGCACGGTACATAGGATTGCAAAGTGAATATAAATTAACTAGATAGCTTGCTACCAACAATTTTATTGTGCAATACAAAAATTCTGGCAATCGGCCAAAGAGCCGTCGTGGTGGAGCTATCGTCGAGAGCTGTGGCGGACCTCGGCTTGATGCCGGTAGTCAGTCCGCAGTTGCCTCGCCCGAGCGTGTCGGCTTTCCGACGCGACAACTAGACTTGCTTGCTTCACTTCACCCTCTCTCTGCCTCTCGACTTGGAAGCTCGCTGCTCGGTCATGCACTCGAGCCTGTCAATGTGTTATTATTAAGGAGCACATATTTTATTGCCTGCACGATAGGAATCCACAGCGCTCGCTCCACCGGAAACCTGCAATGACCACCGACCACACAGAAGCCGCAACCGCGGTTTCTGCCCGCAGGAAGCGGAGAGGCATCAGAGCTCGATTACGATCACGGCCTCCTCTGTCTGCGCGGATCGTGCTGGACAATCATTTGCGTGGCGATGTGGCCTTGCTGTCTGACGACCTCGTCAGTAGTCTTTTCCCCGGCATCAATCTGTTAGGTAACGTTTGCGGAGTAGTCACATGGATCGTGGGGGAGACAAAAAACTGACAGAGCTTTTTAGAGGCTGGATTGCACGACAACACTGGCCAAGGTGTCCTCTATGTCGCCGTCGCACCATTTACGCCTCATTCTTATGCCGTCGACGATATCCCGTGGACTGTGATACCAGCGCGAATCCAACCAACCGAGCGTTCGCAAGTCGCTCCCATCTCGCATTCGACCGTCCTCTTCCCTTCCTCGGCAAACTATTTACAATCATTCTTCGAGACGCTGGGGAAATTAGACCCTAATCGCCATGCGATTCAGTCGCAGCGCCCAATTGAGATACGCATTCTAGATGTGGTGCCTCTGCACTTGGACGCAATCTACGTTACGGTCGAGCGCAACCTCCTCCGCAACTTGGATGATGTGCAGAGCAAATTCGGCGGGGGCTTCAATGCCCATGGGGGCAATGCTTTATGGGGCAAAGGTGGCAAGGGGATGGAAGTGAAGCGGTATACGAAGAAAGCCGCGGCTGAAGCCGAGGAGCGATTGACAGCTGCTGTCCGCGAGGCCCTGTCAAACCAAAAAGTCGTTCACGTTGGCGATATACTTTCTCTTCCATTGCCATCGCATCCGATTACCCATGTGCCACCTCCGCCAGTGAAGATCTCCTTTTGTGAGCCTGTCGCCCAGGGACTCCTGCTCCCCACGACCAAGATTGTTTTGGTACAATCCCGCCCACGGGGAGCTCGCCACCACCCCGCATACACGCCTACAGGACCAGGTCTGCTCAATGGTGTTGCGGAAGACCAGGCCGACGATACTTCAAATGAGCAGTTTTTCTCAGCCGCAGAGGACCGTCCGTTGGAAAGCGGTACTGAAATGGAGAGCACCACACCACCGGAGGATTCTGAAACAGAAATATCCGGCGCAAGCGATAACGATTCTTCGGACGACTCACTTGACGACATGATCTCGTTATCCGCGCCACAATTACCGCAGCAACCGTCTGGTGTTATGTCAGCTATGTCTAATATGACCCCTCGGCCTGGTGGTCGGCGCGTCGACGGTATTCATACTCCTGGCTCGGTTATGTCGACGTTCACTTCGGGGACTGCCCGTCCAGGGCGCGCTGGTGGCAAGACTTTCAAAGCCGAAGGGCTTTTGAACCGAGTACCGACAGACCTACTGCACCCGAAACCAAAGGAGGAAGATGATACCGATGCATTCGTCTACGTTGATATCAATACACTTGCCCGAGTGGGCTGCTTCTCAGGTGACTGGGTACGTATAGAAGCTACTGAGGAACCACAAGCCAACCCGTTTGCCTCGCTTGCAATTGGTAGCCTGAGTCTTAATGATGAAGAGCCTGGCAATTGGCGCACGGTCCGAATATACGGAATATCGAGCTTGCCATCGCCAAAGCCCCGATATGCTGTTGGTCAAAATTCGAATCGCCGTTCGAGTGTCTCTCAGCTCCCAGGCCAGCGTCTTACTCCGACGGTTTTCGTTCCCCCGATTCTTCTCAGTAACCTCGACGGTCCGAAGTACGTTAAACTGTCGCCTCTCCTCCCCACGTCCGGCCACGGCTCAACGCGAGCTGGATTACACCAGCCTGCAAAATCCGCAAACAAGTCGCCGCCAGTAGCTAAGGAAGTTACTCTCTTGAAGATATCCACGCCACTGTCTTCAGAGCGCTCTATTCAAACTGCTCTGTTTGCAGGACTTCGCCGCTATTTCGAGTCTAAGAAGCGACTCGTCAAGAGTGGAGATATCGTGGGCATCAGCGTCGACGAGGGCCTAGGAAGAGCTGTCTTTTCTGCGGCCAAGGGCCCGGAGAGTGGGGGGATCGAAGACGATCTCACTTCCCAACTTGGTAGCCTTCCAGAGTCCGCCTCGGATGAAAACGCTGCTTCGAGAAAGGTTGGAGTAGCTTGGTTCCGAGTCGGGCAAGTAGTTGCACCACCTCCAGAGGAACAAGATGAAGAAGACCCGTGGGGTGGTGTGGCTATCATCGATTCTTCGAATACACGCATGGCACAAGCGGGCAGTATGATCAGCCGGATCCCAGGAACGCTGGGAAGCGGTTGGGAGTACTGGCTCGGTGTCAAGACGCTTCCTCGAACGTCTAGCAGCGTGCCTACATCTCATGGCTTGGTTACGGAGCTGCCGAAATTCTTTGTATCGCCAATCCAAATCCGGGTCAAAGAGCTCATGACGGCCGCAACGAGTCCTCGCGCTATACAATTAGGAATGCCTCCGGTTGTCATTCTCTTGACATCCACCCAGAGACACATCGGAAAGAGTACCTTGGCGACCCGTGCCTGTGCAGATATTGGACTTCATGCTTTCACCGTTGATGCTTACGACATTCTCACCGAGGGCGGTGCCAATGGCAGTGACGTTAAAACCGAGGCATATCTGAAAGCTCGAGCTGACCGAGCGTTCGCTTGTGGTTCCAGCTGCACGGCATTAGTGATTAAGCACATCGAAGTGCTCACGGCTGATCGGATGGTTACTGCAATGAAAGAAATTGTTGCAGACTCGCGGGTCATCATTGCAACAACGACAGACGTCGAAAAGATCCCAGAAGGGATCCGTAGTATGTTCTCACACGAGCTAGAAATGACTGCCCCCGAGGAGAAAGAGCGAGAAGGGATCCTACGAAATGCCGTCATTGACCGAAGTATCAAGATCTCAGTCGACGTTGATCTTGCCGCAGTTGCAGTGAAAACGGCGGCTTTGGTGGCTGGTGACTTAGTTGACGTTGTCGAACGGGCATCAATCGCTAAAGCCGATCGTCTCGAGAAGCTCACCCAGACTGCAAATGATCGTACTCCCGATACCGCAGTTGGTATTAGAGACGTCCAACTCGCTGGAGGCGATGCCGCACGATGTGTGACCAAGGTCGATTTTGATGTGGCCGTCGAAGCCGCTCGGAAGAATTTTGCGGACTCAATCGGTGCCCCTAAGATCCCCAATGTCACATGGGATGATGTCGGTGGACTTGGCAACGTTAAGGATGCTGTCATGGAAACTATCCAGCTTCCACTAGAGCGACCGGAACTATTCGCCAAGGGAATGAAGAAGCGCAGTGGTATTCTGTTTTATGGGCCACCCGGAACTGGAAAGACGCTTCTTGCCAAAGCTATTGCTACGGAGTTCTCTCTCAATTTCTTTTCCGTCAAGGGTCCCGAATTGCTCAACATGTACATTGGTGAGTCTGAAGCTAATGTGCGCCGAGTCTTCCAGCGAGCTCGGGATGCACGACCCTGTGTAGTGTTCTTTGATGAGCTGGACTCTGTAGCACCAAAGCGAGGAAACCAGGGCGACAGTGGCGGTGTCATGGACCGAATTGTCAGTCAGCTGCTCGCAGAATTAGATGGCATGAGCGGCGGAGAAGAGAACGGAGGCGGTGTCTTCGTCATCGGCGCTACTAATCGTCCAGACTTGCTCGATTCAGCTCTGCTACGCCCTGGTCGTTTCGACAAGATGCTGTATCTCGGGATTTCAGATACGCATGACAAGCAAGCCAAGATTTTGGAAGCATTGACTCGAAAATTCAGCCTTAATCCGGAAGTCTCTCTCGCGCGTGTTGCGGAGCGACTGCCTTTTACTTATACTGGTGCTGATCTGTATGCACTCTGTTCAGATGCAATGCTCAAGGCTATTACTCGACAGGCTACTGCTGTGGACGAAAAGATCAAAGCATTGCCGGGCGGACCGGTCACTACTGCATACTACTTTGATCACCTTGCTACCCCCGACGACATATCTGTGATGGTGACAGAAGAAGACTTTATGGAAGCTCAGAGTGAGCTTGCTGCTAGTGTTAGGTGAGTACTTTTCTATTTTATACGTTGTCGTGGTGGTGTTGTTTATCTGACATGAAAACAGTGCCAAGGAATTAGAGCACTTTGAACGAATTCGACAATCATTCGAGTCGTCTACCACGCAAGAAAAAGACCAACAGTCATCTACCCCGCGTACCATGGGCGATGCCATCAATGGCCTTGACCCCGGTGCGGAGATTGTGGAGAATGGCGGCCGTGCTCTGAACGGAGACTCTGACGGCAAGGGCAAGGGAAGGGTAGGCACCATTGGACGAGCCAAAGGCCGAGCGGTGCCGCCATCCGTAGGTGGCAAAGGCAAGGGCAAGGCCATTCCCGTCGGTGGTGGAGGAGGCGACTCTGATTCCTCTTTTGACGGATATCAACCAAGTTCGCGTAGCGGAAGCGTGCAGTCACAGAGCTACGATGTCGGAGAAGAAGCGGATGTGGACGGGATGGAGGATGACTACGTTGTTAAAACGGACCACCTAAAGTGAGGTCTTTACATATAGAGCACCGATGTATAGCATTACATGTATCGCATGTCCACCCCTTTTGTACATATATACCTACATCAATATTCTTGGCACTGAAAATAGTATGATGGGTTCATTGTTGATCGTGAGCGAATAGAACAACTCCCACGCTATGTAATCCGTACTGGCTCGACTTGTACTTTGTAATAATACTCTGTGTCACCTGTCCCACGTGTCGTGAATCCATCTTCATCTTTCGAGGAGCACTACTGTGAAGTATGAAGTATTAATATTATTCACGCCTCTTATCAGCAACAAGCAAAAGGGGCCCGGGCGTTATCGTTCCTGCGCAGAAGACGACGCCGATCCTTCGAAACGCGTTCTGTGGAGCCGCCCCATCAAATGCCGGCGCTGTGATTGGCTCAGCTATGAATTAATCTTTCGCTGATCCGTCTATTATCTCGTTGTCAGAGCACGCCGACGCCCTCTGACTGGCTACAGTCGCCGAGATCTCGGAACAAGCTATTGGCTGGCTTATGTGTGGGCTTGGCTTTCGACTCGCCGATTGGCCGGATTGCATTGTGTTCAGCATAAATCTGGAGTAGCTGGCCCCACTGGCCGCCTGCCCCCGCGGCCGACGACGGACTTTAGCTCCTTCTAGCATTATCATAAATTATCCCCCGGCCAGCTTTCGGAATCGCATTGGAGGCGTCGCGTGTGCTGCATCTTGTTTTCTTTCTCCTTTTTTTGACAATCCCGACACGGATTACAAGAGTACATTGCAACCTCATTGATCGGAATTGTTCGCCAAAGATGGGAGGCCACCACGGTGATGATGATGCGCAATTGGCAGCGTTGGGCCACAAGGCCGAGCTGAAGCGCAACTTCTCCATGTTGTGAGTGCATTGCGCAATTCCGGGGTACGATGGATTTTGTTTGAAGCTAATATCCTGCCAATTTTCTACTCAGGTCGATGCTGGGTCTTGCATTCGCTATTTTGAATGTAAGTCTTCTTATGCCAAGAGCAGTGGCGATTGTTTGTTGCGATGCTGATTTCGGATTCACAGTCTTGGACCGCTCTTTCCTCGAGTTTGTCGCTCAGTTTGCCCTCTGGTGGCAGCACAAGTGTTGTCTGGGGTTGGTTTTGCCACATAGTTTGCGTTGCTGAGAAAAATGCGCTGACTGGAACTGATAGGTTTGATCACGGCCGGCTTTTGCAATCTGTGTATTGCTGCTTCTCTTGCTGAGTTTATTTCTGCTTATCCGACGTATGTTTATGGTTCTATCACATTTTGACGCTCGGCGGTATCTGATTTTTGGAACAGGGCTGGTGGACAATATCACTGGGTTGCTGGTAAGTTTTGACCTGGACGCTGTCAGTAAAACAAATTGACCAAGACTAACTGGTATTATTACAGTCAGTAAGTACGACCAATATCTCCATGCGCCTGCCGGGTTTAACAATATCACTAGTTGCGTGGAAGAAATGGGTTCCGGTGCTCTCCTTCATCACTGGATGGATCAACTGCGCCGGATGGGTTGCTCTCGTGGCCACTGCCGGGCTTTTGGCCAGCCAACTGATCATCGGTGTCATTTCTTTGATGCATGCGGTAAATTACAATTCATATCAAGATAAGAGATGCATATGCTAAGACAAACCACAGTCATACGTCCCTGAGCGTTGGCACCAATTCCTTATTTACGTCGGATACAACATTGCTGCCTTCTTCGTCAACGCATTTATGAACTCTCTCTTGCCGATTGTTACTCGTGCTGCCTGTATGCCAAACATTCACTGACCTTGAAGGCGTATATGCTGATTTTTATTAGTTATCTGGTCCATCGGCGGCTTTGTCGTCATTTCCATTACTGTGCTGGCATGTTCATCACCAGACTTCAACTCTGGAGAGTACGTTTACTTTTCCTTTCATTTGTTGGAACTGGATGGTGACACTAACACTACGTAGATTTGTTTTCCGAGAGTTCCTGAACCAGACTGGCTGGCCAGATGGCATTGCATGGCTCTTGGGGGTAAGATTGTTAACAACTTGAATGAAAGCCGGTGTTGATTTGTTATAGTTGCTCCAAGGTGGATTTGGCGTTACGGGATACGTAAGTTTTTTCTGTCTCTCTTGTCACAGAATAAATACTCACAATTTACAGGATGCTGTTGCTCATATGATTGAGGGTGAGAATATTTTGTCGACATTTTATATCAATGCCTAACGATTTCCTTTTCAGAAATTCCTAATGCCTCAATCGTCGGGCCTAAGATCATGATCTACTGCGTCTGCATCGGTACATTTACCGGTGCGGTTTTCCTCGTTGTCTTGCTTTTCGTTCCAGGAGACATCGACTCTGTCATCGAATCCTCGGCCGGTCCCCTCCTTCAGATTCTCTACAACGCCACCAAGAGCAATGCCGGAGCTATCTGTCTGTTGATGTTCGTGACTCCCCTTTGGTTGATAAACACTCAGACTTCAATCTAACAGGCGCGTAGGATTCCTCTGATTTGCCTGCTTTTCACGGCAACATCGATCATGACCACCAGCAGTCGCATGATCTACGCCTTTGGCCGAGATGGCGGTCTCCCTGCTTCTCCCTTCTTTTCTAGGGTTCACCGGAAGCTCGATGTGCCTCTGAATGCCTTGTACCTGACCACTGTCCTGGTGATTATTTTTGGTCTTATTTTCCTTGGATCTTCGAGGTATGTACACGACGCCCTCTCCAACGAGAAGTTACTGATGATCCTAGTGCATTCAATGCTATTATTTCCGTCTCCGTCGTTGCTCTCGATTTGTCCTACGGCATACCGATCTTCATCAACGTCGTCCAGGGCCGCAAGATGATTGCCGACGCCCCGTGGAAAATGCCGGAGCCAATTGCTTGGGCTGCTAACATCGTACGTTTTCTCACTTTCCTTGAACCTGGATTTTTGCAAAATTAATATTTTGTCCGTACAGGTCTCCCTTGTTTATATTATCCTTACAACTGTGCTCTTCCTCTTCCCACCAGAGTTGCCAGTTACTGGAAGCAACATGAGTATGTCCCCTCCATCCCTTTTTTTTTTGAGTATGAGAGGAAAACCACAATACTAAGTACAATTCCCAGACTACTGTGTCGCCGTGTTTGGCGTTGTCGTCATCGTTTCCGTCTTCCAATGGTTCGTCGACGGAAGAAAGAATTTCACCGGTCCACGCATTAATCTTGATGACCTAACTCCTGGAGTCACTGTGGGCGAAGCGCCACTCGATCAGCAGTTCTCGACTGAAGGTGAAACAGAGACTGAGAAAAATGCTTACTCTTCGAAATAGAATCTAGCATACATGTATGTATAGACTAGTTGGTGGTATATATCGGGAACATGTAAAGAGGTGGAGAAATTGTATACTATGTTAATTTATTACTAAGAAATATTTATCGATACATACATGTAGATAAATGCTAATGAATGTTTTTGACATGTCAAAAATAGGCATTTTCATAGCCATGGATCTCTTCAAATATTACGATCCCTAAAAAAGTCATGAATAATCACATATGTAGCTTCCTCCGCTCCTTCAATACGGAGTACCCGGCACTATACTTTCGATCTGATAAACTGAGACAGCGTAATCATTTAGTGAAGGTATAAAAAAGCTTCAATAGAATAAGCATCTGATTATGTAATCACACTATTGAGGCTAAGGTGACGTCAAGATAAACACCAACCTGCTGATGGTAACCTTACACATTTACATTGTTGCAACTCAAAAACGTTATTTCAATTTAAATTTGCTCAAAAGTGACAATGAAAGAACAAGAGTTTCTTGACTCGATCGAGGATTTAAGTGGAAAGATCGCAATTGTCACAGGGTAACATCTTACTCTTAACTGGTTAGGCAAAATTGACGTTTATTTAGAGGCGCCAAAGGCATTGGTCTCGAGACAACTATCTATCTAGCTTCCAAAGGTGCCACTGTCTACGTCGCCTCTCGCAAGAGCGAGGGCACAGACGCTGGTATTGAAGAAGCGCGTCGGAGGGTCAAAGCCACCGATACTGGCAAATCAGAAGATAGCGACGAAAAGATCAAGCACCATGAGCTCGACCTCAGCTCCATGCAGACTGCGTGGCAGTCCGCCCAGACGTTCAAGAAATTGGAGCAAAAGCTTGATATTCTGATTTGCAATGCCGGTGTATCGATGACGACGTTGCAGAAGCTGTCGCCAGATGGGTATGAGGAGATGTTTGCTGTTAACCATCTGGGGCATTTTGCGTTTGTGACGGCGCTGTTGGGTAAGAGTATTTCTTTTACCTTTGGTGCGCTTTTCGCGGTAACTAACAGTCATGTGAAAGATCTTGTCAAGAATACGGCAGATACCACTGAAGATGGCCGTATCGTTTTCACCATATCAGACGCTTACAAACAGGCCAAGACGCTTGATTATGACATGCTCAAAACATCCAAACCTGACGACGGAAAAGCGTTAAAAGATATCGGTGATGCCTGGATGCGCTATGCCGCCTCAAAACTAGCTCTTGTATATTCTACCATTGAGTTTTCAAATCGCCTACGCAATGCCGACCTTGCAAATATCTATCTAAACGCCTGTCACCCAGGTAATGCAATTGGCACAACCTTGGGAACAGGGAATCAGACAGCCGTACACCCGATGATGGAACGCGCTGTTCGGGCCCTCCTCAACGTGTTGATCGGTAATTCAACAATCGACTCCGCAAAGACACAGGTTTATCTTGCCGCAAACAAGTCTATTAAGGAAAATAGCGTGCATGGAGAAAACTGGGAACCGGCTTTTACGACTTTTGGCGGTACCTACAAAGGTTGCGCAGCGAAAGAGTATACGCAGCTGGGACAAGATGCGGAAGAGAGAAAGAAGCTGTGGGATGTTACAGTGGGTGCGCTTCGAAAGGCGGTTGGCGAGGAGGAAATTGAATCTGTTGAGACTTTGAATAGGCTTATCAATGCAGGATCGGAGTAATTGCATGGCACATATATGTATACAGTTAATGTTGGATAATAAGGACTAACCAAATAGCCGAAGGCTTTTTGGTTAGTAGCTAACATGCCGAGAGTTAATGGTTGATATTGATACCCGACGAGAGTGCGCATAGGAGGCCGTAAACTATATGTACTTAATAACACGAATATCATTCCCAGAATTGATAACTTGTAACATTTCCCTGCATTTTTCCTTTCAATGTTGTCCACATCACTTGATTGAACTGATCTGATCTTGGCGGGAATATCAATTGATGAATAGTGATATAATATTGAAGGGCTATGCATATCAACTATTGATGTTATATGTAATAAATCTAAAACCCTAGAGATGATTTTCTGTAATACTGATTAAATTAAACCCAATTAACATGAATATTTTTAGATAATTCACACCTACCTACAGATTACCCTTTTAGGAAACGCCGATTGATATGCTTAGTCATGAACGTAGCACGTGACCAATTTCGCCGTGATTCCGCAATTTTTGGCTTCAACATCTTCAATGTTTTGTTGCTCCGGATCCAGCTCCAAACACAGCTCCACGCCATTGGTTGCTCTGATTTATAATATCATCCCGGTTGTCGACTATTTTCTTTCCTTTCCTCAATTACAAACCGTCGTTTTACATTCGGCGCAGCCAAAATGATCTGCCAACGTTGCCGAACTCACCTTCTCTCGCGAATCCAATTCCAACAGCACGTTGTTCGCTCGCCTTCAACATGCGGTCCCTCGCTACTAGCTAAGAGC
Source organism: Talaromyces rugulosus (assembly GCF_013368755.1). Lineage (NCBI taxonomy): Eukaryota > Fungi > Ascomycota > Eurotiomycetes > Eurotiales > Trichocomaceae > Talaromyces > Talaromyces rugulosus. The sequence goes on along the minus strand of NC_049562.1, from coordinate 6,087,073 downwards.
CAAACTCGCTTTTCAAGCACTGACACACCCAAAACTCCCGCCACGCCTCCTCCGCCAACGCCCACCAAACCGGGTATCGGCGCCGTGAATGTTTCTGCTGCGGTCTCGTCTGCGACACCGGGCGTCTCCCAGCCTCTAAGCACACCTACAGATGGAGTGCCACAGCCTCCTGCATGGGTCAACCCTGGTAAAGGCCCTGCAGCAGCAGCCGCTGCTGCCTCATCGCGTGAACCAAGCAGCTGTGCTGCCGGTACCGTTATGTCGGGACTCAATTATATCAAGAACAAGCCGGATATCGTTGCGCTGGAAGACCATGAGTATCCAGAATGGTTGTGGAAGTTGCTTGACAATAAAAGCAACAATAACAAGAAAGATGGTGGTGTTGATGTTAGCTGTATGTCCCTTTTTTACCCTTGTACCTATTTTTTCCCCTTTCACTCTTCATGTTCTAATTTGGTCGTTTTAGCATTGAACAAAAAACTACGGAAAAAGCACGACAAGAAGATGGCGGCATTGGCCGCTTCTCGTCCTCGCAAGATACCCGTTCACGAACAAGCTGTCGATATCACGCCGGCCAATTACAACTCCTCGCAAGATGGCCCAAGAGATGTTGTCGCCGAGGCTGCGGATAGCCTCGCGAAGAGGGAGACAATCACAAAAAGTGCTAGGGAAGCGAGGAGGAAGGGCATTCGCGAGTCCAACTTTTTGCGTGGTTTGTAGGGTTATTCGCGGCACCCTTGAAACTTTACGGAATGCGCCTACATTCAAAATCTGTATTAATATGATAGATGGTACTGGATGTATATTTAATTCTGGTCAACTGGTGAATACTTGTAGGATATGACTAGTGAATTTAGTGTTTACATATTTCTTAAATCTTGGAAATAGGCCAGTCCTTGGTCTCGCCCTGGCCTTCTAAATATGGTAGACATGCTTCCCAATGCTTGCGAAGAGAGCCGTCTCCTGTTTTCAGCAGGGCATCGAACGTCTTTAGACAAGACCTTTCATGCCATGCCAGCCACGAAGCGAGAATGAAATCTGCGTAGCCTGGTTTCTCGCCTTCTAGGAACGGACCAGGGTTCCTTCCACTCTCTGTCAACATGGTGGTGAAGATCTCGAGCTTCTTCTGTGCCTCTGCCCAGATATCTTCGTATTCCTCGTCGGTTTTGGGCAATATCTCCGACAAATTATTAAGATCCGGGTATCTTCTTCTCATGTTTGGTACGCGCGTTTCGTGGAAATACTCTTGCCCCCTTTTATCAAGCATCGCATGGACTTTGGGGAGAACGATGACGAAAGTCTTAGCAATGGCGGGGTTTAGAAGCTCCTCAGTGGCGTGTGCGAGCGCGTAACTTGCTTGTCCATTGGGGAAGATCGAAGGGTATTGCGGTGCAGGAAAAGTCTTTTCTAAATGATTCGCAATTGGAAGAGAATCATTTAGAGCGCCATGAGCGTTCTCCGTGATCGAAGCTTTGTGCGCAATAGCTGGAAGCGTATATTTGATGGTGGTGCCTGTCGGTTTCATCTCCAGGCGCTCTGACAGAGGCGCAATGTCAGGATACGAAACCCATGACTGGGTGTATTTGATTCCCTTGAAATTCAGGACGGCGCGTGTTTTGAGGGTGTTGGGTGACCATGACTTGCGCGCTCCTACATTTGTAATTAGCATTATGTAGTTTGAGTGACAGGTTCCAGAAACTTCTTGTTACCTTCAAGGTCGCATGTCAGATCGAAAAAGTGGACGGGCTCGCTGGAATCTGTCATTGTCTTCTGTTCTGGACCAAAGGAGTCTTAGAGCGAAAAAGAATGAATTATCACGCCTCTTCATGAGGACAATCGGCATGCTATATACCACCCCGGTGGGGCTGTGTCAGGGCTGCGGGGTATGCCATAATGGATTGCTGACATATAACTAGCGATAGCCGTAACTTTACGGATATAGACTCATTGCGAGCTGGAGTGAAGTGTGTCTGTCATCGCTAGGATGGGGTTAAGAGAGAATGATGAAGGTGTGGATGGGTGTGTAGTAGTAGAGGCCTGCCTGATTGGTGCCTTAGGGACGACGGCTCGTGAGGAAAGAGCTGGCGGTGAACTCAACTGCGACTTGAAACAAAAGGGATTTCTCAGTCTTTCAGGACCGTTTGCTCTCTGACTTGTGTCCTTTTTCTAGAGCATCATTGATACATTCCGTGGGTCAAGAGGCGGTCAGTCCTCACTGATCTCGCTTGTGCTGGGGCGATTTTATTGGAGAACGAACTGATATGTGGCCTGCTCGGGTTTCCACTCGAGCTGTTTCTTTCCTGAGCACCTCACCTCTCCTCTCTCCTCTTAACGAGTGGATTCACCTCTTGTGCGACCAGAGCCCGACGATATCCAATTCGCATCCTCCTCCTTGGTTTATTCCCTATTTCAAAAATCAAAATGGCTAGCGCGGAAGCAGCTGGCTCTGCAGATACGACGACGTCTTTCTCCGCGTCGGTGCTGGCACACCTGAAGCAGATCCATGAGTCTTTACGCCAGAATGGCCCAGAACCCGATTTTGGGTCCGTTCAAGACGATGCGATCGTTCCACAGGAGACGGACAAGCTCGGATCCAAAAACGAGAACCTCGCATCCTTCGGTGGTTTTTTGAATTACATGGCTAGCCCTGTTGCGCGCGCCCACCGAGATGCGGAGAACTCTGATCTCTCCTCACAGATCGCACATTACTACATCTCATCCAGTCACAACACCTATCTTACCGGCAATCAGCTCTATAGTGAGGCGAGCGCTGCGGCATACACGAATGTAAATTCCTCTTTTGTCATCTTGCGTAGAATGGTGCATGTATTATTCTATTGTCTTGCCAACATCCCTGCCTATTGACAAAAAAGCGGGGGCAGTGGGGAGGCTTGCAAGAAGACCAATACCACCATCGGGATATATCCTTCGTGCATTTGAAGCTAATGTATGCTAGGTTCTTCTCCGTGGCTGCAGGTGTTTGGAAATTGACGTTTGGGACGGCCTTTCTAGGTCACCCAGTATAAGTAACTCTAGCCCTAGCTCCAGCTCCAGCTCCAGTCAGAGTGAATCTGGCAAGGAAAAGAAGCAACCTCCGGTATGCCAAATTTCACTCAATTTTGATTCTGGCTAATACCACAGCTCCTTAGAGCCAAAATCCGAAAGGCCATTCACGCATGAAGTCGTTGTCGGATGGTGTGCGTCAGATAGTCAAGCGAGCGGCGTCAACCCGTAGTAGAAAACGCCCTGATACGCTGCGTACTCAGGTGCTCAAAGAGAATACTCCGAGTACGGCCGAAGATTATGATCCTCTAGCTGTGCGCGAGCCTCGTGTGCTGCATGGCCATACTTTGACAAAGGAAGTATCCTTTCGTGACGTCTGCTATGCTATACGTGACAATGCATTTGTGGCTAGCGATCTCCCGGTGATCGTCAGCTTGGAAGTCCATGCTGATCTCAACCAACAGCAAATGATGGTAGACATCATGCGAGAAGCATGGAAAGACTACTTGGTGGAAATAGACTCCGGAGAGGAGGCGGATCTTCCGCGCTTGGAAGATCTTAGAAACAAAATCCTGATCAAGGTCAAGTGGTCTCCACCTTCCAAGGCTGCTGAAGAAGCCGAGGAGACTGAAGAGAAGATCGAAGAGGCTGAAGCTGGACTCAAGAATCTGGATGTAGCTGCTGGCGAAAATACAGATCCTCAAAAAAAGCAAAAGAAAAGCAAAATTCTTCATACCCTGAGCGAGCTTGCAGTGTATACCAGAGCTTATCATTTTAGCCACTTCACCCAGAAAGGTAATTCCACTACGCATTGAAGTTTTAACTTACATAATGCTAATGCACGCTGTCAACAATAGAAGCGGCAATGCCAACCCATGTCTTTTCTTTATCTGAGGCTGCTGTCAAAGATGCGCATGAGAATAACCGCCAGGCTCTCTTGAATCATAACCGCGACTTTCTAATGCGAGTCTACCCCTCCGGTATTCGGTTGAACTCGTCAAACCTCAATCCTATTTTCTTCTGGCAGCAAGGGGCGCAAATGGTTGCTCTCAATTGGCAGAATTGCGACAAGGGCATGATGATAAATGATGCCATGTTTCCCAATGGAGTTGGTTGGGTAAAAAAACCCTCTGTATACCGAAACATTGCCAACAACGCCGATTCCTGCAGCAATGCCTTACCAAATGGCACTATCCAAACGTTGGATTTGTCTATAGACATTTATGCCGGCCAAAATATCCGAAACCTGACCGGAAACTCGGCATCTGGAAAGGGCTTTCGCCCGTACATAATTTGCCAGCTTCATTTATGCAAGGCCGACGACATACTAACAGACGCTGCCGAGGTAGACAAAAATTCAAAAGAAGCATCAGCCAATGAAAAATCTTCTAAGAAGTACAAGTTAAGGACTAAAACGAGTACTGGAAACGACCCGGATTTCCAAGCAGAGAAAATGGAATTCCCACGCGCAGAGAGAATATTGCAAGACATGTCTTTCATAAGGTATGTGATAATAATTTCGTATTTGTTTTACTTTCTTTTTCTTGACTTTGGCAATTTTCTTTCTCCGTGTGATTCCCATTACGCAGCCTCTTGGTGAACTCTATTCTCCCTACTGCATTGTTATATGTGCAGACTACCGACGCACGTTGAAGCACTATCATACCCGGCGGCAAGGTTTCGTCTTGCCACCCGTTTCTTGGAAACGGGCATACTGGCATGTGCAGTCATCACGCGCTTTTCCTTTAATTTGATTAGTTGGAAAGTAAACTGTTCATCTACGAAGTTAGTAGGCTTCGTATGACACATACATGTCATTGAGGATAAGCATTGACGTGTATGGTTGCCCAATTATATTGGGAGTTGCTTTCAATACGGCTTGTCTTCCAACGGATGCCCCTTTTCATTGCCATGGATTGATTTCCGGCCTAGAATTTTAGACACATCTGCGCAGAAGAGCTAACGTTTTCCTTACCTGCTGTACTTGCAGATTCAAGATCAAAGACAACGAATTTGGACGACGAGATAGCCTCGCGGCATGGGCCTGTATTCGACTCGACCGACTCAAGCAGGGATACCGACTTGTGCACCTCAAGGATCATCTGGGACAGCCTTCGGCAGGCGCTTTATTGGTCAAGATCAACAAGCGGGTCTCTGATTCCTGATTAAGTTATTGCCCATTTTTTTCTCTCAATTTCATTGTACCTGATTCCATCCACAAAGCAACCAATGACTGCGTCATTGGTTGAGGGGGGTGTCGTCGTGTTCTTGGCATATGCCTGCAGGGAGAAAAGCACTTTTTGCAAGTTTTTTTTCCGGTAGAAAGGTACCCGAGACATGCACCAATTGTGCCAAATAAGTAGATACTCGGTTGTTTGACTAATTAAGAGCGATTAAGAGCGATATTATCACACCTAATTGAAACCTAGTAGTCAAGCCGGGATTATTCTCATCCGCCCTTAAGAGAGTCCTATGACAAGAACTAAACCCATGGTTGCGGGAAATGCAGATGTATGATGGAGGGGGTGCCATACTACCTCGCAGGTTACCCACCCCGTGCAGGTGTCCCGAAAGCTTGCAGACTGTTGCCATGCCTTTTCTAGCCAGTACTAGAAGTATACACCGCCCATTCGTATGCTGCCCTCATGCATCGAGAACAATTTCAGTTGAGCTGCGGGGTAGGGTATGATCATCGAGGATGGCCAAGCGTGGGAAGAGTGTGGTCGTATAGCCCAAGAAGATGGCCTAAAGGCTGCATAAATTGGTACTATTTGTAGTAATAGGTACGAAAAAGTATCCACTGCTGACCGACTATCTCGCGGCTAAAAGCCACTGTTGCCTGAGGGAAGTCCGGCATCGCACAATGGCAATCAAAATACCCCGACCCGACTAATGTAGCTGGGCCGCACGGATTTTGTACCAAGTTTAGCAATGGCGTCGAATTTGCCGCGATCATGCACACACCATCCGGAGAAACCTAAGAGAGGCTTGCTAGACCCAGATGGCTTCTTTCAAAATCTCTTCGATGACAGCCAGGATGCTAGTATAGGAATCATCCACATATTGAGATTTCTGAAGGGACAAAGAAACCCGAGCCTTCCCGGGGATAAGTCACATACCCGCAGTAGACATGCCATTTCCAACACACACGCACTAGGTCAGAATTTCGCCTGCATGTGCGCAGTCCATTCCCAACTACCAGGGTTAAACGCCGAAAATACCAAACCAACACATCAAAGGATGTTCGTCACATCTTTCCTCTTCGGTTGTCGGACAGGGGTGACGTAAAATGTTGATCTTTCAGGGCCCAGTCGAACGTCGCTTGATCGTTAGGTTGCTCTCGGTGGAATACTCATTCTTGCTGTATCTAGTAAAGCCTTCCAGCTTATAGCTCCGCTTGACGGTGGCGTGATAGTTCGTGAATCCGGTCCAAATAACAGGGGTCGAAACACGCCAGAAGGCACATTCCGGGCTAGTTCGGAGACTCGTTGCTGAAAACCACCAAAAAAGCACCTTCAATGACCTGTTGGAACCAACAAAACACCTGTGTTTCCAACATGCCATAAACTTGGGTGGCCACTCAAATCACAATGATCCCCACGCCTCATCACCCGCTCTTGCCGCAGCCTTCGTGTTCTCATTTCCCCGATAAGCGAAAGGGAAATTCCCGATTGGCTTCATGCGGGCCAAGTAGAACCTTTTCCTGTAATGCAACCGCTAAAGGCTTGCCTGATAATTCCAAAAAGTGAATCTTTGATATATCATTCTCGCGAGACAGGGTCGTGGCTAGCCATCGGCCCTGTGGGGGTTCTCACAAGGCAGCGGGAAAGCGGGACCAGACGACATACTGCTGCGCCATTAGTCAATTGGTCCTGGCATGTAATTAGCCTTTGTAGTCCAGCTTGTATTTTCACAATATCCTTTGTAGGTTCAATTGCTGAAGCATCAATTCACTTTTAAGCTCAGAAGATTCTCCAACATACCGTTTATTTGCGTGCCAAGTCACATGGTGTCTTATAAATTGACCAATACAAAGCAAGTGAATACTCGAGATTAACGAGCATATCGCTCTCAAAACATCACAGAGCCATTGAGAGACCCAACAGTATCAAAGGAACTGCAAGTGGGATTGTATTTTGCACCTAGCCAATCAAGCCTTTCAACTAGGTTGGCTGGCGCCAACGAAGACTGGCATGGGGATCGATGACGTTAGCAAATTGCATATTTAGATTGCATTTTCACACTTGCCATTGTGGTAAAGAAGCATCTATAGATTGTTGGTGTTTCTCAGCTCCACCCACCCCTCCCAAAGCAAGCCCATCATGAGCTGACCTCGATATTGCGGCAGGTTTCTGAAAATTTAGCTCCAGAAAAGACAGGTCCAGAATACCACCCGCGTAACCGGTTGAATAGTGTCGAAGATAAAGCGGACACTTGGAGTGAGCCCATAAAAGTGGTTTATCCTGTGTGATTCATGCAGGTGTTACTTGCCTATGCACAGTATCGAGCACACCAGAGTCGAATTGACAAAGAAATCATCAACCCGCGCTTTTCGTCGAGCTTTCGATCCTACTCGTGAACAACCTGCAACGCCGACCGGGGTGGTTGCATCCTCAAGCGTAGAAGAGAGGTATAAAGAAGTTGGAAACCCCATACCGATGTTCAATCATCAACACCATTCCTCCTATTACCGACTTCAAATCTTGAAATTATTCCCTCTGGAGTTCCCTTGAAAAGACGCGCGGTTCAGATCAGCTATTGAAATGGACTCGATTGAGACTTCCCTTTTCGGCATCGTCCAGCCCGTAGCCCAAGTGAGGGGTCTATACCTCAGCGGCGACGGCGACGAGGCACTCCCCTCTGTTGAAAGTGCGGAGCTAGGTCTGATATCTGTTCCGGTATGTACCTCGTTTCACTTTCATTGCGTAATTGATCGTGGAACTAAGCTGGGGTATGATATTTGAACAGATGCCTGGCGTGCGCTGCCAAGGCTGTGCAGCGAGAGGTCAAGAGACTTGGGTCATACCTGGAAAGGCATGCCATGTTTGCGGCACCGAATGCAGCCGTTTGGCTTTGAATGACGGTATAGCTATCCGTTCCAAGCTAATAGGAATAGAAATATGTATTGCTAACGAGGGCATAGAAGACCTGGTAGAGTAGGTGACAGCTTGTCGGGGGGATTTTGGAGATGAGTATTGGGGTGAACAGTGATGCAATGAGGCCAGTTGTTTGTGATGTTGCTACCTCGATGTGGGCGTACGCAGATGATTGAGTGCGTTGTATGTAGCCTGTCGTTTCCGTATATTTCTGCAAAAAAAATCTTCTTTCTCTGCTTCTCGTGGAGTGAAACCGAATTGTCCAAAAGACGACGCCGACGATAGTCGCTGTAGTCATACACGGCACGAAAATGCCAGGCGGTGTTGTAGTGCTGTAGAATAAGGACAAGCCCATGTCCAAGTAGCTTAATGAAACCATGTCGTAAAGTGTAGCAGCCTGTCGAGGGAATGAATGTCTTCCATCTGGAGGAGGGTGAAGCAAGCAGAGAGGTCATATGCAGGTGGTCGCCCTGGGGTCCTTCCCGCAAAACGCAAGCTTCCGTCAACACGACAGGTATTCTATCCTGGCACGACAAACCCTTCATCATCACGTCTCTGAGAGCCGGTCGTCTGGATAAAACAGCATCTTGACTGGTTCTGTGAAACCAAGAGGGCTGTTCACTTATCTGTGCCTTTTTCCGTGCCGATATCGACAAGTCGAGGCGTTTTCCGTTGGCCGACGTGGCGGTCATGCGAACCAGGTATGTAAATGACAACGCCTATACAATAATGACACCGTTAACTTAGAGCAACGCGTATAGAATCCTCATTTAGCAATGACAAAGATCAAGTCATGTTGCGATCCATCTCACAATAGCCTCTAGCATCCGTTAGCCGTGATCACGCGAAGTCTTCTCGGCCTAGAATCCCTTTCACGGGATTTTTGACTTGAGAGTTGACGATTGGAACGATTTGAACGACGTCCTGCGGGTTCTATTCTTAAATCACGCCTGTCATTAACGCAAGCGCGACAAGTGCTTCAATTCGACAGTACTGGAAGGCCCGTGGTGGACACCGGAGAGGTCGCAACATGGTTTCGAATAAATGCCATCGGCATACAGCTTGGGAACCATGTGGCATATATTTGTCTTTTTTTATTGTTAGGTATTCAAGTTTGACTCTTTCTATTGCAAAGGCAAAGGGCTGTTACTTACTTCAAGTACCAAACAGGCTGGCTTTGCTGCGAGATCTACTTCGCGTAGATTAGAGGCTTAGGAAACACGACGAGGAAAAAATCGAGAAACTTTGTCAAACTCTCAACATTTTATGGCAAGAGCATAAGTAGGCGAGCAAGCGAGCGATGTCGATGGAGGAAGTTTCAGAGAATCAAGTGGTAGGTGGGATGCGAAGCGAAAGCGACGCCATCAATAGCGCCGAGTATGTGACGCCCTCTTTGAACACATGCGGGGTAGGTTTCCCCTAGGAATGAGCAACCATTTACGTGTTAATTCTCACAGGGCCTGGGCAAAGGAACGAGATACCATGGTTCAAATGGCAACGCGTGCACCTACCCGAAGTTCCGAAGGACGGGAGGTTGACCAGCCTAGGAGTCTGGGCTTAGGGAAAACCCGCATATTCTGCTGACCTGGGGAATAGAGAATCATTAAAAGGTATCGTCTCTCGTCCTCTTGGGAAATGCGCACAAAGGGCACGATCTGTGTACTGGGTCAGGCGTTACTTTACTAGGGCGGGTCAGGCTATACGACTACGTATCGACAATACCCGCCCATCCTTCTCCGGATGCTATTCGTGAGGAATCTGATTCCAGAGCCACTTGAGACAATCAAACTTTCAGCTCAATGCCGCTATTGGTACTACCACAGGGGTGTACACGGCATCGGTCTGGAGAGCACGAATAGTAGGAGACCCAACTGTTGGGAAGGGCGCTTCTTGCAACATGCAAGTACCCTCGAAGACAGGGACGTACACACTACACAGGCTTGTTACGGCGGAATTTACGGAGGACAGAAATTAAACAACGATGGATGCGCTATGCGGCTAGGTATCCAACATGTCGCTGACGCGGGGCCGACTAAATCAATACTCCGTATCTTTGTCGTGTTTCTGGCTTCCAGAACTGAGATCATTTCTTAACCTGGTATTTCGGATCGTACGGTGTAGTGGAGTTTATCCACCTGCAAGATCATCGTACGCAACTACCCTAAATGTGGCGGAATGTGCGGCCACGGCGGTTCGGATTCGACTCTCAACGCCCACATCTGCGGCTAAATACCCCGAAAGACTATCTAGAGACATGGTTGGGCTTTACGGTTACCTCGGTCACATATCGGTCACAGCGATTCAGCGAAGCTGCCTGCCAGGTCATGCACGGGGCCCACTTCTAAGCCCGTTCCGTGTCACGATCGCGATTTCCTGCGCATCAGATCACAATCGGACCAGAACCAAAAGGCTATCAACGGAGAGCAGTGGTGCTAGACGTCAAAATAGCTCATAAACGCAGCTTTTCATTTGGATTTTAGACTTCAAAAAGGCCTCAGATCAGTAGTCTAACCAGGATTGCAATGGCGACAAACATTGGGAGACGGGAAATGCAGAATATAGACTGGTGATACCACCGAGTCGTACATGCATGGAGTTTGTCGGCCACCAGAGATCTCTCCGCCACCATCGCCCTGCAAAGCCGTTTTCTTTTGCTTTTGAGTTCGAATTTAGAGATGCGGAGCCCAGCGACCTTTTACCCTACTCGGAGGCGTGATCCATGGTTTAAAAGCGGCTGGCCCACTTGGGTCCGGAGCCGGCTCGCACGGGACGCCTCACACGAAACCACCAGGACAGCAACTCTTGGAATGCAGTCTAGAAAAGTGCTCATAGCAGGGCTACGTTGTGGTATAGCTTGATAGTGATCACGTACTGCCCTCTCAGTATAATATACCTTGCAAAATGTCGACTGTTTCTGCAGACAAGTACGTCATTGGAGGGCGCGCTGAGTGTGAGAAGATGGTCAAGCAGTGGGGATTTCCTCACGTTTTCACATGGACAGACTCGAGGTAATCATCTCTTTTTTTTTTCTCACCTGTGGAGTTCTTGATTTTAGAAATACAGAATTGATGATAGTTGCTCACAGCAATGCCTATTATCCACCACACACGCACAGTTCAGTGACTACCCATCTCATTCGACGGGGTACTTTTACTATTACTTATCCGGAAGATAATGCAACCAGCGACAGCAACGAACCTAAAAAGGAAACTTTTGGAGCAGGGGACCGCATCGATGTACCCGCGGGCAAACTGCATGAAGTCTGGATTGGTCAGGAAGGATGTGAGTATGTCATTGGCGAGTGATGAACTCGGATGACACCGGGTTGGAGTTTTGGAAGAACGAATTGTTTTGGAGTCAATGGAGGAATGCAATTTTTTTGTAATTTTTAGTTGAAGAGATTGATAACTTTATTGATATTGATTTTACATGAACAAAATCAAAGCCTAATACATAAAGTAGAGTCTTAATTACGATCCCTATACATGTAAATTTCCGATCAAAGACCATATAAAACCTTGTCGTAGTAATGATACCATTACTAACTGATCCGGATGTAGCCATATAGGGTAAACCCGAGCTAGACCTAATACGTGAAGTCAACTGGCCAAGTCAACTACCAACGACATCAGCTTCTCGTACATTCTAAACGCTGCGATTTCTACTCTTATTTTACCTGACATCTTCAAATACTTTTTGAGAATATTAGTGTTTACATGAATATAACTGTAACTAATGTATCATTTTTGGCTTGTTCTATTTTTTTCTTTTTCAAGGTTGCTACTAGAAAATATCCAGAACTCTATGAACCATGAAGATGTCACTGGATCTATAAACAACAACTCCACAGACATTCTAGTCTATACCTTATGAAACGAACCTAAAGTCAAGTCTTGAAAAACGAAAAAAAAAAATTAGTATACGCCCAGTTTTTGATCATCGAGAAAGATAAAAAGTCTTACCGTTTATTTCCGCTGTCCTTGTTAGAAGTCAAATATGCATCCCGCTCCTCGGTGCTCATGGCGTCCCATATGCGCGCTCGGCGTCTATATGAAGAATCATGGTTAGTAAAGTATATCCAATGGTAATTCAGCAAGGGGATCAACGCAACTGGTTTTTCGTGTCGTAGTAAAACTTGGCCGCTATAAAGAGTACGAAACTCAGAATGGACAAGGCAATGAGAACCTTGTTTCCAGTACGGTATAACGGTTTGTCGCTGTCGCGATATATCTGAAAAAAAAAAAAAAGAACAGTTGTTAAAAAAGAAAAGCAATGGGTTGAAAGGGGAGAGTTACATTGTTTGAAATGATGTTGCTGGCCTGCACAGTCATGTTGTACAAAGCTGACGCGACGGTGCGCGTACGGACTGATCCGGCGTTTCGAGAAGTCATTGCCACGACGGCAGCATGCATATAGGGACTTCCAATAAGCAAAATGAGCAGGGTATAGCGAACCCAAGTACTAGCTCCTGCTGGGAGGGTTTCGAGAGCGACCAGTAAAGCCAAATTCCATATCTCGGCAAATGCACCAAGCAAAAGACGTTGGTTAATACGTTCAGATATCCAGACGAATAGAGCCAAATTGATAATGAATATAACATATGCCGGAATGGTCAGTAGATTGGTATGGAAAGTGTCGAAACCGAGCGCTTTTAGCTCCAGGGTAATGTAGTTGGTGGCAGGAGAGGGTGGAATCATCCACACAAGGCCGAGGAGATAGATAATCCACATGTCGTAGTCGCAAAGGGCCTCCCAAAGAAGCTTGAACGTTATGGCTTGCCGGTTGTGCATGCTGCCTTTGCTGGGGTCGTCGCGGATGACACGGTTAACCAGGATCTTTTCCTCGTGCTCAGTGAACCAGCCCTTTTTGCCTCGAACCCACCCAGCCGTCTCTGTCGGGGACGGGGGCATATAAAAGGCGGCAAAAATTCCAATGACGCCGGTGATTAATCCTTCAAGTGCGAAGAGATACCGCCATTGACCTGTTCCATCGCTGGTGTGAATGTGTAAAAAGCCAAAAGCGAGGAAAGCACCAATAATGGCCGTGGCTTCAAATGTCATCCAGAAAAAGCTGAGTCTTATAGGAAGCTCCTTGGACTTGTACCAGTAGGACAGAAATAAAATCGTGTCGGGAATGCTGCCTCAACTGTTAGATGATTTGTCAAACCTGGACAAAAGTAAAGTAAGTATACTTACAATCCGCCCTCAAACAAGCCCAAAAGTGCCCGGCAAACGTAGAATGTTGAACGACCAGTAATGAAAGCCTGGCAGGCGGCAATCAAGCTCCAGCAAACCATTTGGATGGGAATCCAACGGTCCGGGCCGATTTTCTTCGAGATCAGCTGTGAAGGCAGCTCTGCGAAAAGAAAGACGAGGTAGAAGATGGTCTGTCCGGTATTGTAATCATTCGTGTCCATATTCAAATCAGCCAACATGTTGTCAGACAGTGCCTGGGCGATGTTTCCCCGGTCTAGTTGCAGGGCGAAGAATGTCACGCAAGCAAAGGTGCAAACCCGAAGATCAATCTGGTGGTGTTAGAAATCAAACCACAAATAGAAAAAAAGGCAGAGAGCACACCTTTCGAACAAGCCTCTTTTCTTCCTCTTCCTCCCACTCAAATTCGGGATCCCAACGATGGAGGCCTTCGTACGAATCAATTGGCTTGTAGTAACGAGGGTCCTCGGATTGTTCAAAGGCGGCATCGGTTGGGATGGCGCGTCGCCTTACGACCGATTCAACAGCTTGCGGGCTCACAGCAGTTGATACCCCGGGCTTGGTTGAGTGCGAATCTGGGCTTTCAGCACCAGGCTGCCCAAAGCCAGACTTTTCGTTGTGATCCGACATGGTTCCGACCAAGCAATTGCAGTGAGATGAGGAACCAGTAGTTGACGACGTTTGTAAGAACAGGAAAAGCTATCATATTAAAAAAAAAAAAAGGTGGTATAGCTCGATCACGAATTTTTTTTCCGCTGCTTATCTCTGGCCTTTTCCCCTTTGGTTCGTTGCGTTTCAAGCTCTGCAGGCTGGACCCTGGAGCTGTGGGCATCGGCCCGCTTCGATAGCATCAGCTCCATGGTGTACTTGGGCAGATCGCGCAGGATCAAACTAGAACCTGATGCTGCTTAACCGGAAAGAAGAACGTCTCCGCATACTAGGCCGGATACATGACGACAAAGGGTGCGCGTGGCCACGAGCTCCGGGGAGAGCAACCACAAAGACGTGCGCGTTAAACGCCCAGACGAGACACGATCTGCGAATACTGCGCGGTCCAGTGGAAGCGTGATGGCGCGACGCAGGCTCGATTGACGTTATTGCAGATGGCGTGCTATCACGCAACTTGGCGGGCATGGAACGTTATCGATCTGCGAGAAACTTCCGGCAAACAGCCAAATGGAACATTTTGTTTTGTTTTTGCGCATGGTTGTTTGCTGGGATAAACAGGGGTAAATAAGAAAAGAAACGAAACAGATAGAAGTATGCTGTGGTTGTGTTGGATGGTTTCGACGTGTTGTTAAAGTGTTGGCGAGAAGGATCAATAACGACAAAGGCCCGCTTTTAAGGTTGCCCCACTGCTGCTTGAGTTCACCTTCCCCTTTGGGCTCACAGCCCTCAATAAATAGTAATCGTTTGACAAGATGATATCTACTGCCGCGTCATATCTCGCTCTCGAAGCTGGGTGTACAATCTAGAGTCTGTTCTATCCGGTGGCTTGCTTTTGACATGCATGTGTTTAGATATTGTGATACTGAACTGCAAACAATATCATTATTGACTGCTATCAATTGATACTGATAGCTATAGAACTGATCGATCCCTGCCGAAATCGGCCTGCCACATACATGTACCACCCCACACTGGGTATATTTATATCCCTCCATTACATGTATTCGCATGGTTGACACGAGCCTCAAATCATGCCAGCCTTCCCGCAGATGACGCCATAAAGGGACGCACGATTATCTACTAATCTAGCATCCCATCGCGGAGTTTTTCCGTGGTCACCCTGTCATTATTGGGATCTGAACAAAGGTC
This sequence comes from Talaromyces rugulosus, assembly GCF_013368755.1. Classification (NCBI taxonomy): domain Eukaryota; kingdom Fungi; phylum Ascomycota; class Eurotiomycetes; order Eurotiales; family Trichocomaceae; genus Talaromyces; species Talaromyces rugulosus. Next base: position 6,071,943 of record NC_049562.1, on the reverse strand, counting down.
AATTGGTCTCGCTACAAACCCCGAACCCACTCCGTCTTCTTCAGCTGTTGATGAAACGCGGAACTGGCTGGGCTAGCTCGCGGATCGGATGAATAAATGAGGGGATCCAAAATAGAACCCCGCTGTCAAATGTCTAATATCGTCCGAGACGAATGAGAAATTAGGAAAACTATCCGATATCGTCTGGCCCAGCCCGGCATAGATTCGTTATTGTCGGATGACAAAGACAGGCCCGCAGGTTGGGAAGGAGAAGTAGAGTTGAGAATAATATTGTATTTTTGTTTTTTTTTGTTTTTTTTTCAAAATCCCCGGTTCTGTGCCAGACAAAAGTGACATCTCCAGCAGGGCATACATAGTCCTCCACCACTTAACGTATACACCAGGATACAACAGAGCACAAGTCATGGCGCCGGCATTGGTTGACCCGCTTCCTATCCGGGAAACTCCCGAAAAGCCAAAGTTCACAGAGGGCTTCAATAAGGAAGCCTTTATCAGTGTCAGCACTTCTTATGATAACGAGGCGGAGACCAAAGGTACCGCATCTCAACCTCCGGCCACATACCCAAACTACCTCCCCGTTTGGGACAACGAAAAGGGCGTCAAGTGTGTTCTATCCTACTGCATTGTCTTTCTTTTTCGAATCGGAATTCCTGTCGTTTGATGGTGTAAATTAACATTGCACCGCATAGATACCCCCCATGGACCCCGTTCGAGCATTACGATCACGGCAAAGATGCAGACCCGTCGTTCAAAGATCTCCTCCCAGAGGGTCAAGCGCAGGTCACCGAGGTGACACCATTTATTGGCTCCGAGGTTCACGGCGTGCAACTGAGCCAACTTACAGACGCAGGCAAAGACCAGCTGGCTCTCTTTGTCGCCCAGCGCAAGGTGGTCGGTAGGTTACACAACCAGCCCAACTAAGATATGTGACTAACCATGGACGGTGCCAATGTAGCTTTCCGCGAGCAAGACTTTGCCTCAATCCCCATTGAGAAGGCGTTGGAATTTGGCGGTTACTTTGGTCGTCATCACATCCACGTAACGTCTGGTGCACCCAAGGGATTCCCAGAAGTCCACCTCGTTCACCGAGGCGCTGACGACAAGTCCGGCTTGCAATTTTTGGAACAACACACCAACTCTATCACGTGGCACTCCGATGTCACTTTCGAGGCCCAGCCGCCAGGTACCACATTCCTGTATCTGCTCGATGGGCCCACTAGCGGCGGTGACACCCTGTTCACAAATATGGCCAAGGCCTACGAGCGCCTTTCGCCCGAGTTCCAGAAGCGCCTGCACGGTCTCAAAGCTGTCCACTCCGGTTTCGAACAGGCCAATAGTGCACAGGCAAGAGGCAGTTTTGTAAGGAGGGATCCAGTAATGCACGAGCACCCAATCGTGCGCACGCATCCTGTCACGGGCGAGAAAGCCCTGTATGTTAACCCACAATGTGAGTCAACCCCATGGGCTAGCCATTTCCCTCTGTTTGATGGTGAGACTAACGTGGTCCGGATGAAAAGTCACTCGCTACATTGTCGGATATAAAAAGGAAGAATCGGAATTCTTGCTCAAGTTTCTCTTTGACCACATCGCTCTGTCGCAGGATGTACAGACACGTGTCAAATGGGCACCGGGGACAGTTGTTGTTTGGGACGTAAGTTATCCATCTGCCTAGTTTTCTTTTGTCATGTTGGACAATTTGTCTAATTTGTGCAGAACCGTGTAACTGCCCATTCGGCGCAGTACGACTGGACCAATGGCCAGCGACGCCATCTCGCCCGTATCACGCCTCAAGCCGAGCGCCCATACGAAACACCCTTTGGAGCCTGATGAAATGAATATGTGTCGATTTGTATCATTTTGAACGCTGAAACGCACCGCTATGACATGTAAAGCGCGAGCCTTTGAAGAGATGGCCGACTAATAAAGTAAATAAAAACAACCCAATAATATGCAGCGAAATATAACCAATTCCCTTCATTATCCAAAATCGAACAGGGAGTTCAGATTAGATGCGTGAGGTGCTCCGAAGTGTGGGGTTTATCTAACAATTGTCCAATTAAGGTCGATTCGTCTGCTCGGTATGCAGCCTCGTTGGATATAATCGGCCAGGTTTCATCGCCCTTGCATGCATGTGCCTCCAGGCATGAAAATGAGCTTGATCTGCTCCACTCCTGTGAAGTGGTGCCCTCGTCACCGTTTGTGTTCCAGAGCTGCCAGTGTCGGGTCGTGGGGTCATCATCGAAATCTAGTATTATGATATCCTCAGGGTGACCCATTGCCGGGTCTTCACGACATCTGACTAGAGGTGGAAAATCTTGCAAGAAAAATGCGCTGGCTGGTCGGGTGGGTATGTCGTCGGCATCCCTCCAGCTCCAGGGATCGTATGATGACTCGTCGGACGGCGAGGATGATTCTGATACCGACAACTCTGGGACGGTAGACATTGGGTCGACAGAATCGCTGATGATTGAGGCCGAGTCGTTTGGCGAAGCGCGATTGACATCTTCAATGTGGTATGAACAAGGGGAGTCTGGAAACTCTTCGTCTTCAAGCTCCTCGAGAAGCTTGGAATAATCACGGGGCGCTGAAGAGGAATGCTCCCATGCGATGGCCTCATCCTTGTCTGGCATCATTGTTGTTTTCTGTGTACTGTGTTGTATCTGACCTGCCGCCATTGTTGATCTTGAGAGGTGGCGGCGCGCATAAGCAGATGAAAACAGGGCGCGGAGCATATTGTAAGAGAGGATTGATATTAATCTCGCGAGACAAGAAAAAGACAAGCAATTCGGCCGTTCTTTAAATAGCCACAACGAGTGGGACAAGGGGCAATTCAAGCTTCGCCAAGTCATGTGAAGCAAAGCTTGAAAGGGTCAAGGTTGCGCAAGGGTGGCGGCGGAAGGAGCGCACACAGCAGATCAGGCCGCCTTGCAGCTTCTTCTCCCATTCGTCATCCATCATCTTCCCTGGTCGTACCGGCTCAAAAATGCGACATTCCATTCTCGAAAGATCCTCGCTGACGCTGGAAGAACCCCAGTGCTCTGCTTGAGCGACTCGATCAGCTCTCCATATATGGCGGCAGGCAGGAATAGCTCCTCGAGCGACAGTGGGACAGCGGTGCCCATTTCGGGCTCGAGGATCTCCTCGACATTCGCCAGCTCCTGATACAGCACCTTCATGGCGCGTCTGGTGACGATGCTGTGGTCCGCGCTCGTGCTGGAGTACCGGAGATCGGGATTGAATGCCCATACCTATGCCGGTCAGGGGCCAATCGTTGAACTTGGGGCTGAGAGTGAGGGATTTCATACCAAAATGCCGTCCTGATGACCTGCATGAATGACAAACCGCCGCACGCCCTCACGGTTAATGAGCTCCAGTAGTTGGGCACTTGTGATCATCTCCGTGGGATATGACTCGTACGTTGCGTCTTGAGCCTGGGAATGCCGTACTGATATGTTGCTCTTGTACAGTCTTAACCCGTCTGCTGCAGGGTCTTCCATTCCTACGATGGCACCGCATCGCTTACAGTCTATATTTGCTCTTGTCGTATTAGACGAGAAGCCTCGAGATGTTGGTTCAGGCACTTGGGACTGTACTCGGGAGATTTTATTAGCGATGAAAGGACAAAGAATATTGCATTGCATTGAATGGGTGTCTGTCTATCAACATTACAAGACATTGTATTGTATTGTACCCTGTGCAAATCGCTGGAAATTCCACTCATCGAGATATTCCAGTAAAACGCAATAGGATGACCAACAACCCTCTTCCTCCACCCGTAGGTCAGTTATGAAACTCGATAACAATCCATACGAAATATGTGGTTGCGAAACACCTGACCAGGAGACTGAAATCCATCATCCATTGTTCATGAAAGAGGATATCACGTCGTCCTGCATCAAGCATTTCCCATAGCCAATATAATTCGCACCAATACATCAGCAAGATCGACAACTTCCTCCCTGTCGGGACTGGAGGTAAAAAAAAAAACAGGTCGCGGCCAAAGTTATTCCATGTTGGGCATTTGTATCGGAGACTTGATCGTAGGGACGCGAAGAAGCCTCCTTCTTTTATGCCCGGATGTTCAGTTCAAAAGAAGCTTACTGCGATAGAGAGGAAGAAGACGTAAAAAAAAAGTAAAGACAAAGAATGAATATATTGCAGTTGTCTTGGTATAGATATGTGACTTGTAACTCACCCGTTTGATATTGTAGCAGTCGCTCTCTGCCACCAGAAAAGATGCGACATCGACCAGAACTGTCCCTGGGAGAGCAACAACCTGGTTTGACGCACCGTACCCCTTGACCGAGGCATTCTGGTCGTCTGTTACCTTTTGCTGGTCTTTCTCGTCCACGTGCACGTCTGGTTTGTGACAGTGCCAAAAGTCCATCATTTCTGCCCAATTTCCGCTGGGAAGATCTTTCCATGCCCAGGAGCTGGCTTCTTCTTGTTGCAGACGACCTAGGATTTCCTGGCTACAAGATCGGCAATGCAGCACAGAATGTGGCGACATGTTCTTTGCAGTCCAAGGCACAAAATCATCTTCGTGCAAGCCGTTGTTTCCCCTCATCAAAGTAGTGTCATGGTCGTCAACCTGTAGCCTGAACGAGTATTCTGTGCTGTTACTATCTCCCAGAGAGTCTACTTGATGTCCCGCGAACGTGAGGTTTCGTCGAGATGCTTCGGTGACGCGAGCAGGCAATTTGAGAGTCTCCAATAAATCCTCCTTCTCGTCGCCAGTTCCACGGACGGTATACACAGTAATCGCGCGTCGAGACTCGGAGAGGGTAATAGTCGATGCTCTGAGATCGATACTCGTGGACGAAATCGGGAGAGAAACGTGAACCGTGAGCTGTCGAATGTTTGGCAAGAGCTCCGCGTGAAGAAATATCGAAGATGGATCTGTCATTGTGAGCTATTAGATGCGTGCGAAGGCTTTCGAAGGCGTTCGCAGGCAGCATGTTGCAAAAGAGAGAGTGAAAAAGAACGGGCGTTCGGTCTGGATGAAGCGAGGCCTGATGGTGGCCCGTGCGGCAAAATATACCAAAACGGCTAGCGTCTTGCGTATCTTATCTTATCGCTTATCACCACTATATGTCAATATGATCGCTATACACCTTTTTATTAAGTCCACAAAGGGGAAAAAAGCAACAAACAAGACAGGTTCCTCCCGGGGTCGAACCGGGGATTTCAGAATCAAAATCTGACGTCCTACCGCTAGACTAAAGAGCCGTAATGTGATGCGATTTATGGATAGACCACGAAAGCCGTTCGTTCTCTACTATATCTTCTGATTACCTCCTTTGCATCATAAAATGATACCCGTTTATTGACTACTAATAGGTATAGTTTGACATGAACCTAAAACTTTGGGTGATTTAGTAAAGTCGACATGTGAGACTTTGCAAATCTCTAGACTTCCATCTTCTCGCTGCGGCCCTTGATCACATGGCCTACGTCACCCACTGGGAGACTATATGGAAAGTGGACACTTCTGAGCATCTGCGCTATGAAGAGATACCATCCAAGGTCAATCGAAGAAAATAGCATGACAAAGCTGGCCTATTTCAACATCGATCGTTAGCCCGATTTGTCAAAGTAGGCTTGGAGGTACGGGCAACTTGCCACCAGAAGGCTGCTGGCGAGCCCAGTTTTCATGTTAGTCGCTTGGAAATAGGACTCCGCCAAGAGAAAGAGCCCAACTGTAAGTATCAGAAGATGGATTCAATGACTATGTCGGTGCCGATGCCGCAAATCAGGTAAATAAAGAAAAGAAACCCCATGCCCGCGTTGAAAGTTGCTATGCTATAACGTCGGAAACCACAAAACGGCGGAGTCTGAGAAATTAGAAGTGTCTGTAGCAAATGGGGTCAACATCAATGTAGTTGAAATCTAGTAGGCGCCTGTTTAGGAGAAATCTGCGAGAACGGTACAGTATGTCTGAATAATAGGCCAGCTACCGAATGAAAAAAAAAAAAAAAAAAACAATTGCTGGGAATTTGTTTCTCAAAATCAACTCGGAGAGGTCACAGGCGGGCATTAATGTTCCTCCCACGCCATAGAAGACCCTGCTAAATATTAAAATTAGCTAAAGAAAACTACCAAAACAGACGAACAGTCTGAGGACTATCTTAAATCAAGGGGGCAACACTACCATCAGCTCCTCTTCATCCCATTGTCAGAGCCCGTTGTGCAGTTAAGCTGATGATGCAACCCAAGACACCACTGACTTTCGAATCAGTTTGTTTCCCGCTGTCTCTTTGATCTGAGAAAACGTACAGAGGCGCTGGATTTCCCACAATGAGACGGAGGTCGCCGTGAACGCAGTTCTTGGGTGAGAGATAGATTTTCTCGAAAAACTCAGCGGAAATAAACAGACTGCCAGCGGTGCGGTTCTGAGTATCTTCTCGAGCCTCGCTGCCTCCGGGGGTACGCTGAGAGCTGCCGTTGGAGATATCGTTTTTCAAGCCGTCGTTCATTGTCATAGTAGATTGATTCGGTTGGAATCACAATGCCGTGTCAAGATATGTATACGTGAGGAATCCAAAGGTCGACGAAGTCACCTGAGACGGGCTGCGTCTGTATGCGGCCACGAGTTGTGCTTCCCTCCACACACCTCTTCCGCTCACACTACTAGATACATCCTCACTTTACACAACCAGGGATGTTCTCAATATTCTTGGTCTCGCGTTACCCAGTACTCGATCAAGGGGTCGGTCTATTATCAGAGCCACAAACCCAGCACATCGAATTCATGTCGCCTTCACGAAAAGAATACAACTTGTTGAGGGATGTCTTGTAAGCTCCTTCACGGACAGTATGACGGATCACTCCTGCGCAAGGTAAAGTCCTTGCAACAACTAGCCTTCAACCGTATGCTTCATTCTTGCTAACCTTTGATAGGGAAACACCCAGATCGTTCTAGCCGTTTCTTAGACCCGAAGGCCCCTTGTGGCCTCGATGTTGCCACCCAAGCCACTATCCAGTCAAATTCTCTTCTATAGAGCGAGTGGCTGCTGGGGAATATTATTTCTAGGCATGTTAGCTACTCATTGGCCAATCCCGCCTGTGCTTTCCAAAACTTGTCATGTTTTCCTTCTAGCCCATCGTGATGTTACATCAGTGTGAGCTGGAGGCTTGACGCTCCTACAATGATCTGAGCTAGTGGCGGTCAGCCAACCTAATTGCAATAATAGATCTATTAAATGGCGTTTTAAGAGCCCTAGCCACGCCGTTTCGGTCAATCGTACGACCAAGGGAAACGCCCCCGGAACCTGCGACCGTTTCAACCATGTTGGCCCCCAATGCTCTTTCACCACAATGCTACCATGAACTTCTATACATCTTTCCCTCTCTCCCTGTTTTACGGAGTGAGAGTTTAGATGTCGCATGATTTAGAATATATGTTTTTCCTGGCAAATATGTTGTCTTGTTTGTCAGGTAAGCCGAAAAATACTTTTCTTCGGACGTTTTGTGGATGTTTAATTGATGCAGGGCGACGTACCGACGACGCTCTCTGAGTTGGCCTCAGGATATCAGGCACTACAGGACGACAAAACTGAGCCAATACCAACGATAGTCGATGTTCCTGAGTACGTTGGGTGAGGCTACTAAGGCAGTTAAGGTACATGTAGGTAAGGTACGTGACATCGCTCCGATCTCCAACGGTCTTGGTGTACTGTTTGGCGTCAGCAAATTGGATGCAACACAATAATATTCTTTAAAATGCGATAGTACCAAGTAACTATCAGCGTTCCGGCTGCTTGGCAATCCGTGAGAAAATAGTCTTTTTAGTTCCAGATTTCAATTTTATGGAGTAAATGTGTCAGATCAGTTGACCTTGCTTGCTAGGCTTTGTTTAACTGTACATAAGCACGGTAGATCCCGTCATGTTGATATAGCATGCAGCCTGACTGCCTCTTTTCCTTCTTTTGGTGATCCGTTCGATATTCCAACTAATACACTCCTTATACAACCTTTTATCGCCTAGACTTATATAACGTTCAAATCAACCACAGCTTCGAAGCTGGTGGTAGTCACTCCTTTCCGGCACGTAGACATACCAAGCGATCTTTCGCAAAATGAGGTTTTCTACAATTGGCGGAGCTCAGCTGCTGGCATTGGCAGCATGTTTCTTTCCTTCCTGCATCGCAGCTGGTGTATATGACCGTCCGTCTACTTTCATTCCCGGCAGATATATCGTCGAATTTGAGGACGAAAATACGGTAAGATTCCAGATATCAACTGAAAACGAAGCCAAATTATAAATACTTCATCCATGGGGTAGCTAACAATCCCCCCCTAGTCTTCTCACACCTTCTTTTCAACTCTCTCTGACCATGCCATCGGGGCCACACCGATCATTACGTTGGATTACTCTCTGTTCAAAGGCGCATCTTTCAACCTGCACGATGCTGGAAATGAAAAGGCCAACGTGGAAAAGATACGATCCCTGCCGTCTGTAAAGAGTGTCCAAGCCGTGCGCAGCTATCCTATCCCAAAGACCTCTGGACATGCTTCGAATCAATTTCCTCCTCTCTCTGCTGCCGCCGCTCAAGGCTCATTAGACACTGCTCCGGACAAGTTCAGCACCCACGTCATGACCGGCGTCGACAAACTTCACGCTGATGGCGTCTTGGGTGACGGGTACAAGATCGCTGTCGTCGATACCGGGATCGACTATAACCACCCTGCTTTGGGTGGCTGCTTCGGCGAGGGATGTAAAGTTGCATTTGGAAAAGATCTTGTGGGCGATGCCTATACTGGAACAAACACCCCTGTTCCAGACGATGACCCAATGGACTGTGACGGTCACGGCACTCATGTTGCCGGAATTATTGCCGCAGATTCGGCTGCGCCCAGATTTACTGGAGTTGCCCCCAATGCAACTCTCGGCATCTATCGTGTTTTTGGCTGCGCTGGCAGCTCTGGCGATGATGTCCTGATCCAGGCATTTATGATGGCTCATGAAGCTGGTGCCGACATTATCACAGCTTCGATTGGCAGCATCTCTGGGTGGAGCGAATCGCCTTGGGCTGTTGCAGTGTCTAGAATCGTCGAAGCCGGTGTGCCTTGCACACTGGCTGTTGGAAACGATGGCGAAAATGGACTATTCATTGCCTCTGAAGCTTCTACAGGACTCGGGGTCACCTCGGTTGCCTCCATCGATAATGTTATCACTCCACTCTTGTTCAAAAACGCCTCTTGGTCCGCGGATAATGGAACAGCAAAGCCCTTTGGTTGGATTCCATACATCCCGGCAGATATTCCCAACGGTACTTATCCTGTGTTTGATATCCTCCAGGGTAACAACGATACTACCATCACATGCAACAATAACTTCACGATCCCAAAGATTCCTGGGAAAATTGCCCTTGTGCCTTGGGTGGGGGGCTGTACCGTCGGCGCGGGATTAGCTGAACTGGTGGCAGCTGCGGAGAGTAAGTACATTATTTACTACTATGATAATCCTGCAACTCCTATTATTGTCAATGGCTCTGGCTACGGAATCGACTCCTTCGGCACGGTGAGTTCCGACGTAGCGAGTCAATGGACGAAGCTCCTTGCGACTGGGACTCAAGTTTATCTCAACATGATCACTCCATCTGAGGAGAGCTATTACACGGTTTCTCCAGCCAACACTGTCACTGGTGGGTATCTGAGCTATTTCTCGAGCTGGGGTCCTACCTTTGAAGCCGAAGTCAAGCCCCAAATAGCCGCACCTGGTGGTTCTATTCTGTCCACATATCCACTCAGGCTGGGAGGCTACAAAATCGACACTGGCACCTCCATGGCCACGCCTTTTGTCGCAGGATCTATTGCTCTGATACTTGAGGCTCGCGGGAAGTTGGACCCAGCTACAATCAATAACCTACTTTCTGCAACCGCCGAAGCAAAGACTTTCAATGATGGCTTGTCTACGTATAATTACCTTGCTCCTGTTGCCCAGCAAGGCGGTGGTCTTGTGAACGTCTACGACGCAGTGCACGCCGTTGGTCTTTTGAACATCTCTAGTATATCTTTCAACGATACGGAGCACTTTATTAAATCCGTTAGCTTTGAAATCAAGAATACCGGCAAAGAGAGCATCACCTACAACCTTGGCTACGTTTCTACAGGTACTGCATATACTCTTCCTTCCGATGGAAGCACAGTGCCTGCAGTTTTTGCCCCCGGCGCGTCAAATCTGGATATCGTACCTTCGAGTGCGAAACTATCACTAAGCTCCGATTCAGTTACAATCAAAGCTGGAGAGTCTGTAACTGTCGAGGTAAAAGCCACACCTCCAACTGACCTTATTGCTTCTCGAATTCCCGTCTACGGTGGATACATCACTTTGAACAGTACCACTGAATCACTGACCCTGCCCTACCTTGGCGTGGCAGCGAACTTGAAAGATACAGTCATCTTTGACAGCAAAGACAATATGACATATGTTTCACGGTACTTTAATATATCGGGCGTTCCCGATAATTTCGCTTTCACCCTCCCGCCGCAAAACAGCACCGACGAGGAGATAGTGAAATACGATTTCCCTGTGCCAGTCGCTATCGACTCGTTTGGTACCCGCATTCTCCGTGTCGACCTGGTTCCTGCAAGCGCAAACAGCACAGTCAAAACAACTGAAGTCCTCGGTGAGCAAATCGTCGGTAGCCTCGACTCGTTCCCACAGTATGAACAAGGTAGAGGTCCATGGCATTCGTTCTGGTACGGCAACCTGAGTGATGGTAGCTACGCACCGGCCGGGGACTATAATATACTCTTCAGAGCGTTGAAGATCTTTGGTGATGAGCACTCGAGTGATGATTATGAAGTTGTCAAGAGTGTGAACTTTTCTCTTACCTATGCCTCCCCGAACACGACCACGACATCTACCCGCAGGTCGACTAGTTTTGAGGCGTGAAATGCCCTAATCTCTGTTTAGAGAAGAGCATTTCGGACGTTGGCATTTTCCAATTCTCGTTATGAATATATATTTACATAGAACCGACAACTTTATATCATCTGGAAATTATGAGACTGTACATATTTGGAGGTGACGCTGCTTCAAGTGCTGGGGTGGTCTAAAACCGTACATATTGATGGCCGCATCAGTTGATGTTTCATACACCAGTTGACAGTTTCAAAATAAATATGAGCATTAAATTGGAAATATCTACGCTCAAACGCTCCAGGCACTGTCAATTATAATAGCATAAAAAGACATCTATTGATAGATGTATGCGTATCAATTGTAAGCTGAATTAATCCCAACAGCAAATTTCTGTTCTCCGAGTAGACCGCAGTATATTCTTCATTGCGATAGATTACCAATTACAATGGCTGTATCATTTGCTTTTCTCTTTAAGTCAAGTGACACAATTTCGATGATATACACGTGAAATGAAAAGACAAAAAGACAAAAAAAGAAATCTATATAGGGGATATTAGTGTCAAAACACTGGCTTCTCCGAAAATTCTTCCGTAGTACTTGGTCTTGGAAGGTCTTCGCGCATTATTGTGCTCAGATCCGAATTTCGATACCGTCGGAGATCTTCATGCCGGAAGCCTACAGGAAGACTCTTCCTCTTCCCATTCAAAAGCGCAGTCTTGTGGAGAGCCTGAGATGCAAATACTGGAAGACGCAAGTGTCGAATATCACGATTGTTGGTAGACTCCATAGAGGAGAAACTTGGAGCATAGCTGGTGGAAGAGGTGGCGGGTTGGAAAGCAGAGTTACGGAGTTCCGTCGATGTGAACAAAGAAGAGGCAGCACTGGTGGACGAGCGAGTCGAGAACATAATATTGGGAGGAAATGGAATGATATGATCTTCCCTAGCCATGGCCTGACCGACTTCACTATCAGATTCGGGTCGACCGAGATGATCATGATTCTGAGAGAACTTGGTCTTCAGACTCTTGCCCACCCAGAGCATTTGTTCATGCTCTCGCAGATATCTTTCTCCGCTGAATGATTTCTGAACAATGTTTCGGGTCATCATGCCTAACTTTCTGCGTTGCTCCTTTTTGTCATACATTCGCCGAGTGATTATTTTAACCTCGTCCGGCGTAGGGAAAGTGGAGAGGACCGGGGCTGGTTTAGTATCTTCGGCATATTGACTCCACTCACCCATCATAGCCAGCATCTGGATCTGGGCTCGAGCGAGAGCTTGTGCATCGTTGGGCGCAACTACGGCGCTGAAACGAGAAAAGTCATCAGGATCGCTGAGCACCCGGAGCGAGGCACCCACATCAGTGCAAACTACTGGTGCGCCTGTCAACGCAGCTTCTCCCAATGCGAGAGGAAGGCCTTCGGATAGGGATGAGTTCAAGAAAAGCCACGTATTTTCGAGAACCTTCATTGGGTTTGCCGTGCCTCTCAGTGTAACCCGTCCTCGCAGACCTTTGGAAGCGATGAGCTCTTGGCACTCCGTGGAGTAAGTGGGAGCTTTGTCAATTGCACCGTATATATCAAGGTGATACTCGTCGAACTTCCATTGATTGATGATTAGATCCGCTGCTAAAATGGCCGTCTTTATGTCCTTTGCATACCAGACGTGTGACAACATTGTCACAGTAGGTTTTTCGGATTTGATTTCCTTTACGGGTGTGAATCTCTGCATGTCCGTGATGCCATTGACAACCGGATCTACCTTTCTGCGGAAACGGTTGCGATGCTCCAACGTTCCTTGGCTGGTACCAATCTCGACCTCCCAGTCCGGATTGAAGAAATCGGCACAGGGCGAAACAATATCGGCGTGGTGGAGAATCAAGACTGATGTGACTCGCATCAAGCCAAGGAGGGCATTTCTCACAAACGGAGACAGTTTGCATAGTGCCGAAGAAAGACAAAGGTTTGTTTCACGCCAACTGATAGCATGGTCCCAGATTTGGAGAGTACAGTTTCTTTTGATCTTGCACACAACCCCGTACGTTGCACTGACGCTATGATGAGAGGCCTGGAAGACGGGCGGGATCTTTGCAGGAACCGGGATTGAAAAGATGAACAGGTACCGATACCAAAGCTCCAATGCCGTGTCAAGCTGGCCCAACGTAGGAAGTTCGGTTTCAAGCCACTGGTCCGACGGAAGGGTATTGGGCATATCTTGCGTTAGCCATAGCTCACGCCATTGTTCTTTCACAATATCACTTGTCCACACCTGTCTCCAGTGTCTGAAACTGTCAAAGTATGTATTTAGATTGACAAAAGCCCTCGTCGCTTGCTGTATGTCAGACTGAGAAAGGGCTATTGCGCGCGCACTTTTTACAAGTGCCGTCAAAATGGGAGCAAAGTTCATTTTGATATCAATATCGCTGGCGACATCCGCGTAGTCGTCGATTTCTGCGTCGAGCTTATTCTTGAATAGACCATGATTAGGGATCAAAAAGTCGAGACCCCACAGTGGAATAACTTTGAGAGAATTTATATTGCGCTCTGTTTGGTGCTTTGGGATGCCAAAGTCGTGGGCCGATTCCGAGATCATATGCCATTTGATCGTTCTGAGGCCATTTATCATGTCTCGCCGACATGCAGAAACACCGCCGCCTTCGTTGGGCCAGGTACCGTTATCTGCAGCAAGAACATGTAATTTATCCTCACTCTCAAAGGAAAATTCCTTCGAACGAGTCAGATTAACAGCATCACCCCCTGCACCGAAGTTGAAAAGATCTCCCAGTTTGATCGCCAAAGGAGTCCAGCTAGAGACGGATCCATCCAAATCAGCGCTGGCAACGACCGCATCAGCATGTCTTTCGAGATATTTTCTGGCAGCTGGCAAGTTGCCACGATTTCTGTTTCGCCAGTAGGGCGCAAGAACTTTATCTCTGCGGAGTAGTCTTTCGTCCATCCAACGAACGACCACCCCGTCAAAGTCGCTTCGTTCTTTCCAAGCCTTCCAGATAACAGAGCGCGCGCGAGATGTTGATACCGGGACGGTTTTCTTAGTAAATCCAAGGAATCGAGAGAAGACACTTGTATTGAGATTGTCACAAAATAACAGTGGGTTTTCATATAGTAAACTGTTATTCCGAGGTTTTTCCAATATACCAAGATGGTCAAACTCGATCATTGGCGGTGTCTGAACTCTCTGGCCGTTAAGAGAAGTGTATATCGTAGGATGAAATTTGTGGTCATAAAGCCAGCGGCTTTCATACACATCTTCTCCATAAACAAAAGTCGCTTCAGTTATTGTAGAATGTGGTATCCATCGCTCAAACTTGTGAGCATGTCGATGAGGAGGTGCACACCAAGATGCAGTGCAGCTCATATAGTTCATGACAAATTCAGCACGAAGTAACTCGTCCTCAGACCGAGCATTCTTGCGGTAGTGATACTTGAAACGGATTAGGTTGTCATCTCTGATGTAAGAACCTGATTCAACAAGACCTTTGCGGTTATACTGGATAGTTTGTAAGTGGTTTCTGCCAATCACGCAACGGCGACTTATAGGAATTTTCGCCAATGTTTCCTTCGACAGAATCTTTTTCATTTTACCCCGATATTCATAGTGATACTCATTGATGAGGTCTCCGTTTTCAAATTCTTTCCGAGCTCGAAGGAACATATTACTACTGTATATGTTGATGTATTTGAGTGATTTGGACTCTGTTGGCTCTGTATTGTATGCTCCCGAGTGGATGTGCATCTCAAAACCATCCACATCTCGGTGAATAAAAGCGGTAGACGTTCCATCAAGATTTCGAACTATTAGTCGATCTTTTTTCATAGTGATTGTGTTCCCTTTAGTTTCATCCCAGAGGCGCTTAACATTCTGACGTTTATGGAACAAGAACCACATGAGCACCGTGTCTTGCACTAGTTTTGAATATATCCAAAGCGTGTTCATTGCGAGGATGAGAGGGACACGCCAAAAGCTGTTTTGCCCTTTTGTAACGTAATTGAACTCTCTTTGAAATTCAGGCTCTGCAATGATAGCCATTACCATATACTTTATCGTGATGGCGAAGCTCGTCCAGAACACCTGGAAAAACTTTGCAAATTTTGGAGGCTTGTCTGGGACTTGAGAGATATAACCAGTACTGTTGAATACCATGGTATTTGGTGAGCTCGCCGTGTCCTTATCGACTAGGTCTAGAAGATCCATCAAAATTCTGCACGACAAATTGCATCTTGCGATATGAACATTCAAGTCGATGGCATCAAATTGACAAAGATTCTGTTCGAGCCACTCCGATTGTTCTGAGGTCAATGTGCTTGAGTTTTCAAGACATCTATCAAGCAACGTGAGTCGGATCTCATGTGATAATCTCTCCCAATGTATGTCTGGTTGAAACCCTAGGCAGAGCTGTCGAATGGCCTCATTATTCGCCCATTTAGCAATGGAAGCATGGTCTAACTCGTGTTTTATTTGACGTGACAAGGTCTCCGAGGTGCTAGTGTGGCTAAATGACTGTGCAAAAATGGCATATTCGTGGGGAATACCGAGAAATGATTCGGCAGCTGCATGAATGAGAGTTTCTGCAATAACCCGAATGTGTCCCTGTAGGCCCGGATGAGTACTTATGGCCCGGTCAACAGCGATCAAAACCTGCAAATGATTATTTTCAGTGCAACTGAGAGCCGTAATACCTGGACCAAGCTCATCCCGAAAGACAAGCTCAACAGAAAGGTTATTTTGTTCCCAAGAAGTCATGGCTGATTTAATCAGATCTTCGTATTTCGGAAATGCTTCGATGAATTCGGCACTTGGCTGTCGTAGTTGCATAAAAGTCTTAACATCTGATCCGGGGCTGCAATGCGGACTAAGGAGTAACCGAGAGCTTTGCGGTGTTTTAACACTGCGGTCAAAAAACAACTGTAGTTCCTCTTGCGACCAATCCGAATCGGACCATGGAGCTTCATGTGGATGATACACGCGATTAGACGGAACGCGGGGTTGGGGCTTCTTTGGCATGCGTATTTTTGAAACCATCAACGACAAAATAGCAGCGGACCAAGTTGCAGCAGCCAGGCCGATAACGCTTGAGTACGCAAAATGGGGAAGTAGAACTCGGAGACAGATACCAATTGGAAGCCCGATGATCACAGATACCACAAGAGTCATCAAGACCTGACTTCCGCTAAAGAGCTTTGTATACTGATACCACAAAAGGCCAGTATATGCAAATATGTAGGCGAAATACATAATGAAAGACCCTAGAGAGTCACCAAACCACCATACAAGAGTTCCTGTGAGTGCCACGGTCCAAACATGCCATGAGAAAAACTTTAAGAGGGCGATCCAATATGCCCTTTGTTTAAGTTTCACATCGTCTTTCTGGCGGGCTCGAATTTCATCGACGGATCGAACGGCCTCTGGAGATTTTCCAAGCAGAGAGTGTAAATCCTGTGCTTTGATGTCGATAATAACAGCCCCGATCAAATAATACGCAAGGCCGAGGCCAATCGCGACACGAGCTTCATTTTGAGGACCGGCTGTAAGGCCCACCAATTGACCACCACATAGAAGATCAACCCATTTGTCGAGGAGAGCTATCACGAAGAATAGTATTCCGCAACCAATTTCTTTTCCGGCCTGTCTCCACAAGTTGAAAGCATTGTGTAAACGGATACCCTTTTGTGCATTAAGTATGGTATCCAGCGCCACTTTGGTCTGGATATTCCATCCAGAACTAAACGCAATAGGTCGAGGGACATCAGCATAGCGACAGTACCAGTTGATTAGAAAGTTTGTTGAATCCCAGTTTCTAGCGAGCTCCTTGACAAGGCTGTCTGGAGTTGATTGACTGAAGATTGACTTTTCCTTCTCAGCAAGAACAGAACGTAATAATACTTCTCGAGCAAGTTTCAAAACTGCTGGGTCACTCATTGTAATGATTGAATCCTCGTTATTGTCGGCAAAGTTCGATATGTACCATTCTTTAATCTCGGCATCATCTGTCATGCGGATGTTTTGGTACCAAGTGACCCAGTTCGCAGCGGTAGTTCTGAGGCCGATGAAAAGGAGCCCTATGAAAGCATATAGTACGAGGAGATAAACCAAAGTGTCATGTCCTACGAATGTTGTTATTATAGGGGATAAGAACAACATGGGCATACACGACAAGATGATTTTTCTTCCCGAAAGGAACGAGGTGCCAGGGTATGTGAAACAAGCCAGGGTGGCGAACAGTGTTAAGTAGGCCGTCAGTCCGAACAGGTATAGGAAGAATATTACCGCTTCGCGCGGTCCCTGGGTGCAAGAAATTGCGATGAATCCAATCAACCCGCCGAGGATAGTGAATGCTAGACCAGCGATGAGTCGAGTTAGCACGAACATGTTCATGGCTGAAAATGCGATCGAGACTAAGTAATATGATCCCCCAAGAGAAATCCATGTACCAATTGCCCCGGAGAGTAGAAGAGATATCATAAGGGCGGTAGTTGCCATTTCTATGTCCTTGCCCATCATTGAATCGGATAGGTAAATTCCTCTTCCAATGAATGTCAAAAGTAGGATATCAATCAAGGCGGGGATCGCAAATACGCTCAAAAAGCTAAATTTCTGGTAGGCCGGTAAATCCTTCACTTTATCGTCAGGGTCAATGTCAATCTGTGCCCCGGCGTAGGAAGTAGCTAATTCTGGAGCCCCATTGACCCAAGAAGGCGGAGGGTGTTTCTCGTAGTAGCGACGAAACCGATCCGAAAGAATTTTACCAAACGCACTTGGAGGCATATCAAAGTATGCTTCGCATCGAGAGCCTAATGCAAATGACTCTGCAAAAGCTGCTGCTTGGTCACTCTGAGTGTTGAAAAGTGGATTTCGATCAGTGACATCATTGTATATCTCATCAAATGCAGCTTTCCGAACTGCACAAAACAGACACAATGCTATCATGTCAATATAAGAATCAATGTACCCTTTGTTGACTAGCCTTTTCATTAACATAGTAATGTCAGCTAGATCAGTCTCGCAGCGAGCTTTCAACACATGATTCAGGCTTTGATCTACTGCTGAGAAGATGCACAGTGACTGTTCCAAAGATGGATGTTCACAACCTTGTATCTGATACCATGCAGTTCTCGATTGAATGAGCTTTAAGGGAGAAACATCTCCACCTAAATAACCACTTGTGTTCAGATCTTTGAGTTGAGAGATAGTTGGCACATCGATAAGTTTCTGTTTTATGTAAGCGCATATTTTATGGGGCAAGTCAGAGTAATCCCCGACTAAGGTAAGGTGTCGAATATACTGCAGGCTTTCCGACGGAGTGAGATTCTCAATATCTAACTCCAATCGACGAGGAAGGCCACTATCTTCTCCGATAATTTGCGACCATTCGGAAAAGGCAACTTCAATTTCCAGGCATGAGCTGCGAGAAAAACCTTTGTATGACAAGAATGCGTGTAACATAGTACCAACCAGCCCTGGAGCATTTTTGGAAACATAAATTTCCGTCAGATCCCCTTCGGTAGTACAGACGGCCCAGAAACGATTTTCGCTGCTCCTGCGAAATCCAGAATCGAGACCAAGATTGACATTCAGTTGTTCTTTTGACAAGAGAACGCAGAGCTCTTTAATTGCTGCTATAATGGCCGTTTCTTGTTGACGAGTTTCCGAGAAGTGCTCTTCCTCGAAGTTCTTTAATAATGTACATGCATCTTGCAGCTTTTCAAACGGCACTGGGTGCAATAGTCCCAGCTGGCTTAGCTGCTTTTGCGACTTGACGACATCTTGGAATGTTCCCTCTGTAACGTCGCATCCTAGAGGGAAACATCCCAAACCAGTATAGTCTATACCAAAGGGAGATACAGAAAGGGCATTTCCCATAGCTCTCCTCGCCACTGGCCATTGCGGTGGGTTGGCTAATGCCGAAGAAGAGGTGTTTTGATCTAGGGGATGTTCCCTTGATTCGAAAAATCTGGCGATTTGTGGGTATAGAGTATTCAATTCGTCATACTCAGAATGGCAAAGTGCTTTAGGGAGTATTTTGACGTTCGACTTCCAGGTTTCATGAATCAACATCATCTCAGTATCTTTCAGCCAGTTAAAAGCTGACAGTGGTTCCACTACTTTGGTGTTGACGTCAGCATCCATAAGGGCTCGCTCTGAGCCGATCCATGGGATGACACTATAAAAGTTGCACCACTGCAGTGCCCTTCGAACTACCGCGTTGGAAGGTGAAGTGTTATTTTCGTGTGTTTCCCATGTCGCGACGACGAAATCACGCAAACACGCCTCTCCCACAAAAGCCTTGACTGTCTTTTGCAAGGGTTCCTGTTGAAAATAATCCCGTTTCTCTCCACTAGGCAGGATGGTGGCGTTTCTGATGACTACGCCGGAAATATGGTAATCTTGGAGTAGCTTTTGATCTTGCAGGAAATCAGGCGGCGAAAATTCCAGGTAGACCTCTAACTCAAGGTACCTGATGGCAAAAATCAGCTCTTTCAATAATTGTCGGTTGTTGAGCGCCTGCGCTTGAGCAATAAGAATTCCCGTGAACTTAGTGCCCTGAAATACGTCCCATATGGCCTTGGTTATGCACTCTATTATTTCTGAGAGTGGCCTTTTGGACTTAATAAACGTTTGCATGTCGATTCGACCCAGAACACGGGCATCTTGTGTCGAAGATACTGCTGTTGCCACTCCTCGGGCGAATGGGTCCAATACAAGTAGATCCCATTGAGACAAAATCCTAGATTCAGCCTCTGTCGGTGGGTCATTGAAAGTACCCAAGTAAACTCCGACGGAAGATGGCTTTTGCTTTGAACATTGCTGAGCAATTAGATTCAGATTTCGTTGTCTGAAATCTGAAATCTGCTTGGAAACCTGTTTTGGAACAGTATTTTTTTGCTTGAGAGCCTGTAGTCCGGTTAGAAAAGATTCCATGAAACAAGATAAAGAAAACACATACATTCCAGATGTCGACTAGTTGGCAAATAGCCCAGCAGAGGATGTAGCAGAAGCCCCCGGCTAATGCGGCGAGAACAAGACCCCCTAGAAGCTGAATACAATATCAGCCGCTGCAAACTACAGTCAAGAAGAACGAAAAGTCAATATATTAAGACTTACAAACTGCCACCAATAGATGTGAGTCAGGATCCACGGAGTCGGCCTGACCAAATCAATATGCGCCATAGTTTAAAAAAAGGGGCGATACCTCAAGGTCACAGTGTTGTCGAATGAAAAAGGGAAATCCGACCATGGTATTGATGAGATGAGATATTTGAAGGAAGGACTTTCATTCCGCTTTTTTGGTGCTTGAACATATGAAATCTGTTGACATAGGGAGGGGCCAAAACGCTGGGGAATCAGCAGTGGCAACGATCTACGGTCTCAGAGTCCGTCATGTTGTGAGGCAAACTCCCCCCTCGTCGAATATTCTGACTCGTCGGCAAAAGCCGAGCGTCCTAAAATCATAGTGCCAGCAGAAAGGCAAACGACGCGAGACATCATCGTTTGCACCACATGGAAACGCCAACCAGACTTGATCGGTTAGAGCGGGCCTGGGCAGAAATAGAAACAAAGCCTAACGAAGCCATGCTTCTAAGCATTGTCATCAAGTATTGCGCAAGGGTAGGTCAGCCCGAATGCACCGCAACAGGTAGCCAGTACCTTAGTTGACGCCTAGGTCTTGCCCTAGTTTATACCGCTAGAGTGGGTGAAAGTTTCCGAGTCTAGGTGATGACTCCACAGTCGTCGTAATCAAAATGTTCTTTCTAGGTGACAGGGAATGAATGTCAAGCCTCTATGACATGGCGTTGAAGGTTTCTCGGTGGTGTGTGGTCAAAAAAAGCCGTGATGTTGTCGCTGTGGAGAAGAGTCGTCGGCCCGTACCAGCACAGTACATGACCATACACGTACACTAGCGTAATCGTCACAAGTCGTTTTGTCAATACATTCGAAAAATGGAACACATCACTCCTTTCATCCTTTGCATCGAATCACTGATTCTTTCCTAAAAAAAGAAATTCATTCATGGCCAACAGATCATGTTTTGAATCAATTTTTGCAGCTTTTCTGTCATAAAGATGTAATTTAAGCCCTAGCTGAGAAATAGCTGACTCGTAGACTTTTCCGCAATATTTCAATTTGTGACAAGTAAACAGGGTTAAACATAGGGGCTCATTGCAGTACCTTCTACATGTAATTCGATATGCTAACTGTATATTTGACAAGAATGTTGACAGGGGTTCAGCCCGGTCCGGAGATCGGAGTCACGCCCCTGAGGCGCGAAAGGAGCAGGTCAGCCTCGCACTTGCTGAGCTGGCATTGGGATGACTGATTCATATTTGCTGCATAACTAACAGAGACCAATTGTCTAGTTGGATGTTATACAAGAATCTCAGCCACCGCATCGGCTAGAATACATGTAGTCTCGATCTGGGTGCTGGCCGAGCCACGAAGAACAGGCAATTTAGTTTGATCTCATTTCACTAATGCCTTTCGCCCAATGCAAGTTAGTATATAAATTATTGTTGAGAAAGTAGCCGACTGCATGAAGACTCTGTAACCATAGTAATTATTTTACTTAAAGGCCGCGGTACCCTATTTCCTGGTCATTGTCAATCGCTTCAAACTTGTCGTTTTCATTCGTTTTCCTGGCAGTGTGATTTGCCATTTCTTTTTTTTTCCTATTATTTCTGAGAATTTATTCTCTTTGATCATCTAACTCTGAGAGCCTTGCTTTTTACGGTGCAGTCATGTTTTCCACAAACACTGTGGCTTCCACTTGGCTTGTCACTGCCTACCTTATTTCTCTAGGGGCCGCATCCTCTATTGAATCAACGATTCTAGTCATTGCTACGGACAGTGCATCTGCCAAAATCGCTAGCTCCGGCCTAAATGGATATGGAATTCCATTCAGTACTTTACTGGTTCCTCAGGCAGGAGTTCAGCTGCCGACTCTGAACAGTAGCACTGGTGGCAATTATGGAGGCATTGTGGTAGCCTCCCAAGTCAGCTATGACTATGGCGGGACAACTGGATATCAAAGTGCTTTGACTACGGATCAGTGGAACCAACTATATGCTTATCAGTTAGCATACGGAGTTCGCATGGTCCAGTATGACGTTTATCCAGGCCCCGAGTTCGGAGCAAGTGCATCTGACGGCTGTTGCAACGATGGTGTTGAGCAACTCGTTTCTTTCACCGACACCAGTGATTTTCCCACTGCTGGTCTTCGTACTGGCGCTGGTGTAAGTACTGAAGGGCTATATCACTACCCAGCAACGATCTCCAACAGTACAACCACCAAGGAAATTGCCCAGTTTGCGGCCGACTCTGCTGGAAAATTTAATGGAACAAGTACTGCTGCTGTTATCAATAACTTCTCTGGCCGCCAACAAATGGCCATATTTACCTCACTTGATACAACGTGGAGTGCGTCATCAAACTACCTGCAGCACGCATGGATCACTTGGATTACCCGTGGAGTTTACGCTGGTTATCGGCGGGTCAATCTGAACACGCAGATTGACGATATGTTTCTCGAGTCGGATATCTATCTCCCGAACGGCACAACATTCCGCATTACAACTACTGATATGGACGGAATCAAATCCTGGATCCCAAAAATTACTGCCAAGATGAACAAGGGGAGCGAATATTATCCAGAGGTTGGCCACAACGGAAATGGAAACATTGAATACAGTGCCAACGTGAATGACCGAACTTGCAACGGCAGCGCCATTGAGTACGGAGACGTTCCAGACACACCTCTCGAGTTCCAGAAACCTCTTGGGACCGGTACTAATTTGTGGCCAAGCACGCCCACAACTTATGATTGGAGCTTGGCCTGCACCAATCTCGATCCCCTCAAAATATGGTGGGCAACTCCTGATAATCGTGATTCCTTTGCTAGTCTTTCGCACACATTCACTCATGAAGAACAAAATAACGCCACATATTCCGATATCAACAAGGAGATTTCATTCAACCAGGCCTGGTTGAAGCAAGTCACGATATCAGACTCGTCAAAGTTCACATCAAACGGTATCATCCCCCCGGCTATCACTGGATTGCACAACGGTGATGCCCTGCAGGCCTGGGTGGATAACGGTATTACCAACTGTGTGGGTGACAACACTCGTCCAGTCCTAGTTAATCAAGACAACGATATGTGGCCATATATTACCACAGTTGACTCCAACGGATATGCCGGAATGCAGGTAAACCCCCGCTGGGCAACCAGAATTTACTACAACTGCGACACGCCTGACTGCACTACGCAGGAGTGGATCGACACATCTGCTGGATCCGGTGGTTTCGACGACCTACTAGCCCAGGAAAAGGCCGACACCATACGCCATTTGTTCGGACTGTATCGCGCTCCTTACATGTTTCACCAGGCAAACCTTCGCAATGCAGATGTTAGCAACATTACCATCAATGGGGTTTCCGCTCAAATTTCGATATTCCAGGCATGGGTGGAAACCCAAGTTCAAGAATTTGTCCGTCTGTCCACCTGGCCGCTCATTACCTTGAAGCATCAAGATGTAAGTTTAGCACACCCTTTAATTATTTGTCATGCTTGTTCAAGTGGGCTTATAAATAACTCAGATGTCTGCTCAATTCGCCGAGCGTATGGCCCGAGATGCTTGTGGCTACAGACTCAGTTACACAATCTCAGACAATAAGATCACCGGCGTGACTGTAACGGCAAATAACAACACTTGCAGCACTCCGGTACCGGTCACTTTCCCCGTAGCCCCTACCAGCACAAATGGCTACACAACAGAGCAGGTTGGCGATGACCCGCTGACTGTTTGGGTTCCTTTGAGTGGATCTCCAGTTTCTTTCACCCTGTCTACTGCTATTTCTCTATAGGATTGCTACGCAAAAACCGGAGGGCGAGCTGTATCCCTTTCTCTGCCGTCAGTAGTTGGATTTGAACTCTATTTGTACGTTAATGTAATGGAGAATCTAAATAGTAAATTAATCATGCTCAACCTTATTTATCATTACATGTACATTTCAAGTTTTTACTAAAGGAATATAAAAACCGGGTTTGTTATGTATATCTACATGTACAGCTTAGAGGGGTAGTGAAGACATGTGAAGATATCTTATTTGCCATATTATATCCCATACATAAAAACCAAGCAGCATCAACTGTTTCACAATGCCAGTATCACGCTGTAGCCCCAGAATAATTGATCGGCAAATTAGTAAGAACCCTCCACGCAAATACACTGATTCGTTTGGCGAGGTCGCTGAGTCGCCACAAGGAAACTAAATTAAGAAGCCAACCTATTTCGGGAATAATGTTGCGAACTGCGTATAGTTACCTTTGCCTCATTTTGAGTCTACTGCGGCCTGCAATTGCAAACGGGGCTAACGCAGTCCTGTATTAAAACGGATTACCAGCTGGTAATAATACCTGTATTAATATTGTATTAGTTACGTAAAAATGAACTAAATTTGAGTTGGAGTAGCCGCATACCTTAATTCTTGGCACACCAATCGCGTGGGGTATATGGGCGACATTTAGTGGGCCCCCGCTTTTTCCGAGCTTTCCATGCGCGAATCTCGCCTTCGGTTTTACTCGTCACTTCGTATTTCACAAAGAAGCGCCTCGGAACAAAGAACTACTAGTAAGTTTTGTATACAGAGCCAACGACAAAGTACAGGGTACACCGCTCCTCCGCCCCATCGGCCCGCGTTGATGGGGTATGTCCTTTCAAATCGTAATTTTTGCCGAGCTAGTGTGGAATACCTTCACTTCAGCCGTCACTTGATGGCTTGGATAGCTTGGATGGCTTTTTGCTAATAGTCTCGGGTTCCTTCGGTGCGACAATGTGAGAAGTTTTTTCGCTCCACGGATTCCGAATCCTGTCGCCAAAAAAAGCTCATGTTGTGGTTTGTCGGCGTGAAATGCCTCTGGTTGGTTAGTCAGGTTACTTTCGCCGCGTAAAAACATGCGCCACAGCGGCGCCGTGAGGGTTTTCCTTTCCTTTTCTTTGCGATTTTGCTTCCCGGAAAGGCCGGCGGCTATGTATGATTATCCGCAATGCCATCTAGCTGCCTTAGCGGGCCTAGATCGTGCTAAAGGATTTCAGCCTCCCAGAGCGTGGCTGAAACCAACTGGACGGCCGATCACTTTCCCTGTGCGACAATGCAGCATTCTTTTGTTCACCTCCTTTAAATACTCTTAAAACACTTTCTTTATGCGAGTGGCATTGCCAACATGGAAAGGATAATATCAACTTGCTGATTGATTGTTCTCGGCATCCCAGTTAGCTGTTCCCAACCCCCGCTTGCTCAGCGCATTTGTTCGTTGCCTGATCTGAATCATGGACAACGGCGACAAAATGGCAACTACGACCAAAGGATGGAAATTTTGGTCAACCAAGAAGAAATTCTTCACCTTATTCTTGGTGATACTCGTTCTCGTCGCGCTCGGAGTTGGCCTTGGAGTCGGTCTTGGAGTTGGGCTCAAAAACAACGGGGGTTCAGGAGAAGGAGGCCAACCAACGTCTTCAGCGCCAGCGCCAGCGCCAACCACCACGCCAACAGGAAATAATACTGAGTTCTGGAAACCCTCCGCCGGCACAACCTGGCAGATCGAGCTTCTTTACACTCTCAATGACACCTCGGTCGATGTTGAAGTCTATGACATCGACCTATTCAACAGCGGAGCAGACCTAATCTCCAGCCTTCAGGACAAGGGACGCAAAGTCATTTGTTACTTCTCCGCTGGTAGCTGGGAGAACTGGCGACCCGATGCCGGCAATTTCTCATCCGCCGACTTGGGCGGAACGCTAGATGGCTGGCCGAATGAGAAATGGCTCAATATCAGTTCATCCAGTGTACGAGATATCATGAAGACCCGACTTGGCATGGCCCAGGACAAGGGCTGCGACGGTGTTGATCCCGACAATGTGGATGGGTATTCCAACAAGGAAAACGACCTCGGCCTTACACAGCAAGATTCGATTGACTTCGTTAACTTCCTAGCCTCCGAGGCTCATTCGCGCAACATGTCGATCGGGTTGAAGAACGCAGGCGAGATTATCGATAGTGTGATTGACAACATGCAATGGTCTGTGAACGAGCAATGCGCGCAATACGATGAATGCGATACGTTCATGCCCTTTACCGACGCCAACAAACCGGTTTTCCATATTGAATACCCGAAGGAGGATACAGACAACAACAAACTTGTTACTACAAGCCAAAAGAATACAGCCTGCAATTTTAACGGCTCCAGTAAATTTTCGACCGTCATCAAGAACATGAATCTTGACAATTGGATTGAGACTTGTTGACCTTGCGCTCTATAATATCAATTGATGTTTACTATGTAATTATTTTGTGTCGTACCCTCGGCGTTTTGGCCATTTGTAGTCATAATTTTACCAAGAATAACGATTTCAAGTCTTTTATCGCTAGTTTCAGTCACATGTAAATATCATCGTTGTGTTTGTTCAGGTGTGTATGCGCTGTAATACGGTAAATTTACCAGCCCTAATGCATGATGTGCAGAGGTAAGGTAATAACTGAGTCAGCAATTCGTTGTCATTGTCGGTTAGTATAGTACACTTCATTTGCTAAAGGCTAAGACACGTCTACCCTAGATATCACATCGATAGAACCTAATCGATCCTTCATTGAACTATTTACGTAGCTAGGGAAAGGTGACTTGTAACTGTCATTACGGTGTATATTGTATTATACTCGGCTCGTTAGTCCGAACCATGAGGCAGAAATGCGTGCATGGAGTACAGCATGATGTTTTCCCCGGCCCCATGGCATAAGCTCCCCGAGACAAAAAGAAGCGCGGTGTGATTAGCTTGATAAAGCGTTATGACATGTCCAGAAACCGATAACTTCGCCGAACACCCGTAACTTTAACCATACAAAGTATTTAATTATCGGATACGTAAAATACGACACGGGTATAATGTTTGGGCCATACTAGGGTGGTCTAGATCGTAGTTAACCAAGACAGCTAACACACTCTATTTGCAGAGTTTTGGAAAGAAAAGAGGAAATCGTTGAAAAGAAACCCGGGGAATAGCGATTGGACCGCTTCCAAACGGATGGTTTGCCACTTATGCATGTCATGCATTAGTGAAATCTGAAGACATGTAAATAGCTTTGGATTGATGGCAAGCCTTTTGGAACCTGAATTCATCAACTGTGAATATAGGCCCGGAATTTAGGAGCATTTTACCGCCATAGGTAGCAAAAGCTTGGAAGAAAGGGTGTAGCAGGGGATCTTTTAAAGGTCGAATTTTATCCAATACCGATATGACATGTTATAGCGTGTAATGCCAAGCAAAAAAGAAAGGAAGCAAATCGACTTTTTGGCTAGTTGCCATGCAGCCAAGACTATATCCCTGTCAACTTCTCTCGCATCCATGCAATCAACAACGAACATGTCAAGAGGGGAAAAAAGCAAAGAAAAATAAAAAATTCGATTCATCAGAAGATTGACCTTACCAATTCAGGCACATCCTTCGATCACGCAATGTGATTTCATGAAATCTTCAATGTACCTGGTACACCAGATCGCCAGACCTGGCATTCTCCGGCTATTTTCCAGGTGAGACAATGGCACTCTTGGCATGCAGACAGCCTCTGAGAAACACATTTATACACTACTTCAGTAATAGCCGTCGCAAAATCTATTGGAAACACGTAGCCGAAGGCATGAAAATCTCCTTTCCCATGCTATTTTCCCGAAAGCTGCGAGACATGCATGGGAACAACGCAGTGTCATCAACTAAGTCTACGGGCTGAATTTGATGACTGATCAATAAGCAGCGGATAAATAAATTGACAGGTCATACAGCTTATGGCTGTAATACATCGAGATCTAATCTCCCCGGTGGTACATGTAATAAGACTACAGGGCGGCATTCATTATAGATCGCCGATGTATTCAGCGATTGATAAATATACATGAGATTGCAATATTATTAGTACATATAAATAATAATTCAGCTCGCAGGCATTACCTCGACGGCCATTATTTTTTCCGATGGGCTCTTTTGTGATCAGCTTTTAATGCATGGCAAGGTTTTCCCCGCAAGGAGCTCAACCCAATCAAATACGGTAGGATCGGCCAAACTGTGGTGATGCTTAAAATAAAAGAACTCAGATTAACTCGCACTTCAGCCTAATAGCTAGCTTGCTTTCCGTCTCCCCGAAGGTTTCCAACAGGTCGTTTCCATACATACAGAAGAAATTATATACAGGGCCTTGTTTTTTGTTTCCTCTCCTGATCTTTACCTCTAAGTGCTTGATGTCCTGATCAACACCAGAGTAATTCCGAGTCATGTGGTTAAGCATATTTTGTGCAATGTGTAGAGGTTTGAGCTACAGTGCATTCATCTCAATCCTCCTGGGCTGTCAAGAACTGTTCTGAACTCTGCTTCATGACAGTGACTAACTGTTACACGTAGTCCCACTCATAATCTGCATGCGGTAGCCAATCAAGATCTAAGCAGCCACAAACAAAATACGGGAAATAAGAAACGGAGAAAAAAAAACAATCCGAATTTTTGTGTAACTTTGATGCCGGCAAATGGCGCAATTTCTGGATCCAGTATCCCAGCTTCAACGTGTCTGGCAGCTAGCTGGTAATAGGCCGTAACTGGCATCATCCTGGTTTGCTCTTGAAACCTGGTCAATGAGGCGTATGACATTTATATATAGCACTATAATAGTGACAAATACTAGTCACTTGTAGACTAGACTCGTTTGATTGGGCCGATCGTTTTTACTGCCCGCCGTCTATGCGATACTGCACCTAAACAGGTAACCCGAAACATGCAGTAGGCTTGGCTTGGCATTGGAAAAAGAAGAAATATATATACTACTAAATTTTCAGCAAAAGTAAAGGAATGTGAAGCTAACATTTTAGATCAGACGCGTCACCTTGCGAATGGACAAACATGGGCTTTGGGGTAATTTAATTTTTCGGTAAGTGCATGGCTAATATGGCTAGGGCAAAGACCAGCGTTACCGTATGTTACATTACGGGTAAATTACATGGTATCAATGATTCGTATCAACATTACCAACTGGAACAAGGAGCGATGTTGAAGCCGTGAAATGCTATACCCTTTAGTTTTTTTGCCACATTCATCTCATGTATCATGCATGCGCTTGGTAGGTGCGGTAAATGACTCAGTCTACGTGATACAAGGCACTTGCCATTGTCAGAGTCCATGAACGAGCGGTCACTCAAAATGTCATCATGATTTGGAATACAACAGAACGAATGTGACACCTATGACGAAGCATCGAACATAAAAAAAACTCTGTTAATGTGCGAGACTAGCTATAGAGACGAAAATATTGTATGTGATACACGCCGACCAAGGCGTCACTAAAGGGATGATAATAAACAGAGAATCATGGCGATTATAAACAAAATAAAGATATTCCAAGACACCAATGACAGGGATTAGAAGGAATCCATGAGGTTGATAAAGTCTGTCCAATTCGGACCGAAGCTAGCATAATAGCCTGTATCGAGATGGGTGAGAAAGACCTCATCCGACACAGTGCGTGCAGTTCGAACAAGGCTCTTGAGCTTAGTTCCTTGAACGTCCTCAGGGACGGAGTGAATAATTGTGCACAGTGAACTTCGGTTGGAATCCGGGATCTGAGTAAACGTATGGCCGTAATTACGCTCCAGAAAGTTCGCGTAGGTGTCCTCGAACACCACGGTGGAGTCCGCCGCCGCCAAGTACCGAGAGTCAGGCACAGCACCGGGGTTGTGTACGACCTGAAAGGTGTCAGCAACAAGCCATACGTAGCTCAGCACGAAGGGACGGTGATGTGGCTTCGTTGACAGCATCAATTGGCATCGACAACATGGACATGAACCGGTCTATTGGATACGGGATTAAAGAAAACTCACAAAATTGGTCGGCCCAAGCCCCTTACTTTGCTTCACTAGTGCTGTAAGTTCCTCGTAGTATGCTTGGTAGCTCGTGTTGAACTCTTGGGGCGTTTCGTCGAAGAAGATACCGCTGACGGATAGGTTCAAGTTGTTACCCGACCACGGCCAGGACGCATAAGTTTCAATATCCTTGCGAACAAGAGAAACATTTTTAGTGCCATATGTGGTGGCAACATATCCCACTAAGCGGACATTCTCGTAAGCTGACAACCTAGGGATTTCTCGAGTGTAGTTGGCGTCAGGTAGGGCGTTGGGTCCGGGCCCATTTCCTGGGTTGATGACAATGGTGAAATTGAGGCTTGGATGAGCCTCCACGCTGCAGATGTTTTAATTCAAATTTCAACATCAAACATGGATCATGAAAAGACGATACTCACACTTGTTCCAGGGGTGTCCATGCACCAGGCGATGGGTAGACATACAGAGGAACGAAAACGTTTGTTTTGGGGCCCATGGTTGACTTTTTATGCTTTAAAACTTCAACCACTGTTGTCGGGATAACTATTGCGAGCACTCCGATGGCTACAAGGATCCCGGAAAGTACCTTACAGCGACGGCTTCTCTGCTGGTTATGCGGTTCGTACTTTTCAACGTCCATTGCGGAACATAGTATTCATGGAAGTAAATGGAAGAAGAAAAGTAAATTAATTACTTGCCGGGCATTTTGGGTAAAAGGATACTAATAATAAAAAACTAAAACTGGGGTCCACACTGCATGCTGTTTTCCACTCGATGTGACACCACATTTAGATCCCACAAGGGCCTGAGGCGCCGTGAAAAATTGCTAGGCAATTCTGATAGGAGACCCTAAACAAATTTTACCGCTATAGACAGGAAGTTTCGTGACGTACCTAACAAATACGTGGCCGTGAGGCGTTCTTGCGTGCAAGGGAAAGGCGGGCTATTGTGGCTAAGCGATTCGCTCTCGCTTGGCCCTCTTTCTTTTTTTCTTGCATGCAGACACTCGGAGTCTGAAATTTCCGGTGTAAAAAAAGTGTGTGTTTGCTTGTACTGGCGGCCTCCAAGGGGCTAGAAGCCTTGGTAAAAATCCGATGGTCGCTGGACCCCATACACCCCGTATACATCGGCCAAAGTGTTCCATTCTTCTATATAATCCATTGAAGTCTACAAACTAAAACACAACATTCTTAGTCTATGCTACTATCTTGGAATTTTAATCACCGCATGCTGGTGTCGACTTTCTGATTATGTTTCCTATGTCCGAAATGATCAATATCGAGGCGGAAAGCCCTCCACGAAGCGACTCGCCCTCCTCAGCGTGTGACAGTGCCTTTAACATTGGCACTCCAGTCACACCATCCTCTACTCTATTCAGTGAAGACCTGGTGAATCTGCTGCGGGATGTATCAAATGATCAGTTCATTCTTGTAACAGGAGGTCTCGGGTTCATCGGCAGTCACACTACACTAGAGCTTTTAAAAGCCGGTTACCATGTCATTGCAATCGACAATTTGAGTAATGCCTACGAAAGTGTTTCTGAGCGTATACAGTCGCTTGCCAGCCAATATCATGTAGAAAGAGGAACTTTGATGCCCACACTGAAACACTACAACCACGACTATCAGGACACGGATGCCCTAACCTCATTACTCAAAGCTTACCAAATACCATCTTGGGGCTTGCCTCGGTCTAGAATTGTTGGGGTGGTTCACTTTGCCGCATACAAAGCTGTGGAAGAAAGCATCAAACAACCGCTAAAGTACTACTCCAATAACGTTTGTGGCCTCGTCGGTTTTGTTCGCACTCTTGAGAATTTTGGCATCAAAACGTTTATATTTTCCTCATCGGCGACTGTATATGGTACTTTGGCTTGTTCTAACATTCCTCTTCGAGAAGAGCTTTGCGTTCACAAGCCGGAGAGCTTCGAAATTCACGAGGGTGTTTGGGAGACATCCCAGCCCGGCAGCATCGGGATCACCAACCCTTACGGTCGCACGAAATGGATGTGCGAAGCCATTCTAGCGGACATTGCCGCTTCTGATCCAGACTGGACGATAGTCGCTCTACGCTACTTCAACCCCATCGGTTGTGATTCGTCTGGTCTCTTGGGAGAAGACCCGCGTAGCATACCAACGAATCTTCTACCTGTTATTGTCAAGGTTATGACCGGCCAATACTCGGAGCTTTCGATGTTTGGTTCTGACTGGGACACGGTGGACGGCACTGCAGTTCGCGACTTTATCCACGTCACAGACCTAGCTCAAGGACACATCGCTGCTCTAGACTCTGCCATCAAGGGAAAATTGCGCGAAAACTTCCGGACTTTCAACCTTGGCACCGGTAACGGCCATTCTGTATTGGAAGTGGTCGGCACGATGCAAACAGCCTCGCAAATGGCTCTTCCACATAAGGCAGTAGATCGAAGAGCCGGTGACGTGGGCTATTGCGTCGCTGCTGCTGACCGCTCCTCAGATGAGCTGCAGTGGAGTGCTAAGAAAACGCTTGCCGATGCATGTACTGATATATGCCATTTTCTCAAAATCAGTGGACTCACGAACTGAGTGGTTTTTCAACACCGCTTAGTTCTTCCATAATTGTAGAGCATCTTGTTTGAGCATTATCATAGCATGCATTGATTTGGCATTCCGATACTGGGTCAGCTCTGCTTTGCAGAGCAAAATATACCAGTCTCCGAGCAGCTGAGAATTTTGCTTTCTTTCTTTTTTCTTTCCTGTTTCTTGCTTTGCTAATTGTGTAATCGTGAAATTTTGATTTCTAGACTTTTTCTTCCTGGGCTTGTGTAATGGTAGCTAGAGAACTTCAGTTGTTGTCAGTGTAATAAAAATCAGTAATATAGTGCTATATTCTTAACCCAGTAAATCTAGAGAAGCTTTCAGCTACTATCTTCTATACTTCATTTCTTTCATTACTTTCACATACGAAAGCCGAGGCCAGTAACGTCAACAGACAGTTGTCGCTTATCGATAACGCCGGCTCCTTATCGTTATCGCTATCGCTATCGCTATCGCCCCGCCATCCCAACAAGCAGCATGCCTAGGTCAACTTCCTCTTCTTCGATGGTTTATATGCCTCATTGATCGTGAAAATATCATATTAACGGCGCACATTTTTCGGTCGCCTTGAAAGCTTTAAGAATAAATTGTTCCATGAGTGTCGGTATGCACACGATCCTCAAGGTAGGTCTGCAATTATTCACCCCAACGAATACGTCAACAAAATTATTAACACGCATATACAGGCGCTATTAAAGAAAACGAAATAGCCTAGCAAGAGAAGGAAGCAAGGATGGCCGGTTTAATCTCTTCACTATTTTCTTCCAAATCATTCACGTCGATTCGAGTTCCGTCTGGCAAAATCTACGACGTAGAAGACGCTGTCGAGAAGCCAGCAAGGTCCCTGAAGCATTTCTTGAAACTAAACTATGCAGAGCATGCCCTTCATGCCAACACAGATAGCTCAGACTTTGTCGCATCTTACAACAATATAGATCATGTATGAGAACTCTTTTCTTCTTTCGACAGGCTAGATACCGAGCTAACGGAATGAGTCGTAGATTCTGATATCTGCATTTCTTTTCGGTGCCAACGAGATTGATCTCAGCAACTTCTACGAAAAAGAGTCCAATGGCCTTGAACCATGGAAAGACTCGCCTGGTGAGGTTGCCGGTCTTGATTGGAAGGATTACCTCGGAAAGAAAGAGTTTGTTTATCTTTTTGCTATGCCTCTGTAGCTCTTACTAACCGCGGATTAGATACCAGCGCGCGTTTCTAGATTTCTTCGAAGATCACTTAGCAGACGAGAGCTATGACTGGAAGAAGGTCTTACATAATTTCCTCTTCGCCAGGGAAGAGCCGTTCATCAACTCAATCACAGGCAATCGTATGAACTCACGTCTCCGCTAAAAAAAATAGTACTTGAATCTAACAAACCATGCAGTGGGGCAGCCACTGGTACACCTTGGATACGCGTTGAAAATGACAAGTCGTGCTATGGTGATGGAAGCCTTGACCCTTGTCGCCACCTCCTATAATGACAACAACATCAACAAATACTCCGACGACCCTTCTTATTTCCAAACCGAGCCATCTTACAAGACCACCTCTATTCTCGAAATTCTTGATAAAGTCCGCGCTGACAAAACATTCACAAACAACTCCCTTGCGATTCCTGGGGAACATAACCTAGAGACCATCTTCCGTAACCACGAAGCTGCACTTTTGGATCATTGCAACGCCTGGAAAATTTCAACAGACCCTCTCACGCATTTCCGCGAAAGCCAGGCCGCCGCCGCGGCTCTTTTTGTTAGTGCCGCTCAATCGGAGAACAAGCATGATCTCAACCTCTTACGGCCCCTGGCTATGAGCCATGCCATTCTTGTCATCTTACCTTCTGTGCCGGATAAATTTCACATTGGACTCGTACGACAATGGTGGCTCACAACTTTAGCCATTTATATTGCCCAGCTCCGTCCGGAAATAAACCAAAACTCGATTACTGCGTATGACATTCAAGGGAAAGACTGGTCATGGGTTGCCAAACAAGCTCTTCGCGGCCCGCATGCCACCAACGCTCGGTTTGTTGAGGGTCTACATGCGTTGAAAGAAATTGGGGAAACGTGGACGGACTCTGAGAATTACTATTTGAAGGCAGCAGTCAAGTTTGCCGATGAATTCAAAGGCTGAGACTATCTTTCATGGGGAGGAATCGGGTTGCTATTATTTATTTACACATGATGGAAAATAAAATTCCCAGGATGGGGTCGTTTATCATTTGAAGTTATAAAAGTTGAAACGTTCGTTTCCAACCACTCTATCATCAAAAGAAATCAAAATGTTAAAGTCACTCAAACGCTAACAGGGGTCATTGTCAAAATCTAAAAAATGCACGTAAAAAAAACCGCTTCATAATCAGAAAACAGATAGGAAACGCTTCAACTTTGATAAAGCAGGCGCAGCATTTCCCACTTTATGCCATTCATCCGTAAAAGCATTTGTCAGAAATGAAGACAGGCCTATAGTTTATATGTCAGCCCAAGTGCCGTGGAACAAAGTCAAATCCGAAAAGTACTTACGGTCATAAACCATCTTATGTGCGTTATGAAACAAAATGCTATGGTCCGAGTCTGGGAACACATGCACATCGTAATTCTCAACGTTCGCCATATCCAATTTATCAAGCAGCGCCAGTGTGTTTTGGAAATGAACGTTGTCGTCAGAAACGCCATGCATAACAAGGAATCTAATATTTTGCGACAACGCTGTCACGTTAGAAATCGCTGCATTCTCGTAGCCGTCCAGATTATTTGAAGGGGTGTGCATATATCGCTCGGTATAAATCGAGTCGTAAAACCGCCAATCGGTGACAGGCGCAACGGCCATGCCATATTGGAATGTTTGGCCAGCATCCTGTTCTAGGGTCTTCAGCGTCATGAATCCACCATAACTCCAGCCCCAAATGGCCATGTGGTTCTCATCCACGTATGACTTTTTGGCCCATGCTTTTGCCGTCTCGATCTGATCGTGAGCTTCCCAGTGTCCAAGATCTCCTCGCACGGCCGTTCTAGCTTTACGTCCGATGTGTCCGGTGCCTCTACCATCCACGGTAACGACAATATACCCCAAACTCGAAGTGATATATGAGTGGAAATCGACTGTGAATTTTCTGTCCACCGTCTGCGATCCCGGTCCTCCGTAAAGATAGAAGAGGACAGGGTACTTTTTGGTGGGATTGAAGTGAGGCGGTCTGCGTTCGACCACTTGTAGCGTAAACCCATCAATCGTTATGTTTTGGTAAATCTCAGCCGGGAGAGCATACTGCTCCACTCTCTTGGAAAGATCCTTGTTTTCTTCAAGCACCTCTTCATATGGATCTTGGTTACTCGGGGTGTTAATAACTTTTTGCCAGGGCACATGGGGGCCTTCATAGCTGAGCAATGCATAGCCACCACCATGTGAAAATGAGACACCATAGTATGCCACTTTCTCTGTATTGGTAACAGCTTTGAAATCTGATCCATCAAGCTTTACACTGTATACATGGCGCTGCGTTGGTGATTCCTTGGTGGCAACAAAGTAGACAATGCCATTCTTCAGATCGACTCTGGTAGAAGAATCGACAACCTCCCACGGGCCTGAAGTCAAATGAATGGGGTCGGGGTTGTCAAAAGGTGTAAAGTATCCTAAGTGATCATAGCCATCGTGGATGATGCTATCGATATAACCATCTTCAGGGCGACCATTCTCAGGGTCTGCTGGCACAAATATCGTGGACTGAATCGGCTCCACCCAGCCACCGTCAATTTCTTTAACATTGTCGGTTCTAATGGTCTTGCCCGTCCTGGTTGTGACATCGACAAGTATATTCCGCAAAATATCACTCTCCCGGTTGGTTTCCTTCACGAGAACTTTGCCGTTCGATGCCCATACAACTTCAATGATAAGACGGTTATCGTCGTCAAACCCTCCCGGGACGTCGACAGAAAAGACATCTTTTTTTCCAATGTCATAGAACTGAAGTGTGACAACTGGATTGGGAGCACCAGCTTTAGGATATTTAATTTGTCGGACATCAGGGTAATCCTCGAGCCCGGGGGATGGCTGTTTTCCTGATGGGCGAGACATGAAATATTGGACTGGAAATTCGGGGACCATCGATTCATTGGTGCGCAAAAAGGCAACATAGTTGCCGTCATTGGACCACCAAGTCGCCCCATTGCCTTCAAATACTTCTTCTTCGTAAACCCAATCCGGGACACCGTAAAAGAGGTCTTTGTCTCCATCTTTTGTAATTGGTGTGACGGTCTGAGAGTCCAACTTTCGTAAATACATATTGTTGTCCCGTGTGAAGACGACGGCATCGGACTTTGGTGACCATGACGCAAGCTGTATGATGGCCTCGGGATTCTCCGGGTCAAGAGGTTGTGCAGTCTGACTTTCAACATCAAAAAGCCAGTAAGTTCCCGTGAATGAATGTCGCCAGTTCTTTTCTTTATCGGCCAATATAAGGACAGTTTTCAAGTCCGAGCTGGGCCATGTTCCAGACGGCGAAATTGTCTTCCCATTCACGGTAACGCGACCGGAATTCATGAGTATTCGGCTATCAAAACCGTTTATATCTCCCTTGCGACTTCGAATATCTTCTACCCGGAGGTATCCCTTCTTTCCCCATACGTCTCTTTCGAGTAACAGTCCATCTTCGCCGTTTGGACCAGCAATCCAAGAGATCGACTGCCGCTTACTGGTCCAGAAACCTTCCAACACGCTATCCAGGGTAACTGGTTTTCCATAACTCGTTGTCCCCGTTGCAGAGTCGGCCTCATGCACAGCCGCCGTGGATCGGTCTGTTTGTACGGCGTTCCTTTTGTGAACCAGGAAGAAGACCAATGCAACCACCCAGATTCCGAGACACAGAGAGGCAACGGTCCACAATACTTTGGTAGCACGGTTTCTCTTTGGTTTCACCTCTGGCGACTGCAGTAACCCTTGATCCGCCTCGAAGTCCTCGTCTTCTTCGAGGTCGCGATAACGCGACCCCTCGGCTATCTCTGCTGATTTGCGGTACGGATGCGTATCGGCATTATGGGCGAGAAAGGATCCGTCGGAGGAGAGCGTATCGGACGAGGCTCGAGAAGCTGTCGATGTGCGCGGTTGGCCGGTAAGCGGTACAGACTCCTTATCAACCATCGTTGCGTCACCGATCTGTGCTACCTTGGGTGGCTTGTGCGTGTATCGTCAAATCGATCGATGCAACATCCAGGACCCGGGATGACAGCTATAAATAGAGTTGGCAAGTTGCCATCAAGCCATACCATAGACTTTGCGCAGTTCTGGAGTTGGAGCTCGAGGATCACAAGCGGAATGGTCCGAGGGTCCCCAGATCCGGTGATCGATAAGATGGCGTGATGATAGCGGCTTGGCACCTTCTCTTTCCCCATACTAATGAGATTACATCTTGAAGCTTTTATTTATATGGTTTAAATACTGATATCAAAGATAAGTTTCGTAGTCTGATTATCATGCATAGGTCATTTTACAGTTAGAATCGATGTGATTGATATAGCCTCAACTTCAAAACCCTCAGTCAACATATTGTGCGCCAGTCTTGGTAAAACACATCCAATACTTTTCTTTTTGAATCTATCCAGTCTCCTGTAAATTACCGCGACAAAGCAATATCGTCAATTCTAAGAATCATTTTCACCGTCTCTGCCGCAAGCTCAATAGCGCTAGTGCTCACCAGCAGAGGCTGTAGAACATTTTCCTCTGTGATGTTGTCTTTGACGCCACCGCTGCGGATGCTGACACCGGCATTGTGCTCGCCTTGGGCGTGTCGGTGGCGGAGGTCTGTCACGACTTTGATCGAGTTAAGACCTGCGTTCTCAGCGAGAGTAGTCGGGATCACTTCCATAGCGTCTGCGAAGGCTTTCCAGCAGATCGACTCCGTACCCGAAAGCTCACGTGCTTTCATGCTAAGAGTGTGGGCGACTTCAACCTCAGGAGCGCCGCCACCGGCAATGAGAGCCTTCTTTTTCACCAAGCATCGAATGACACAGAGCGCGTCGTGGAGGGATCGCTCCGCTTCGTCCAGGATAAGGTTGTTAGCACCACGAGCCACGATCGAAACGGTTTGGTTCGTCGCAGCCGGTGACTTGATGCCAGTGACCTTCAGATATCGAGCTCCCGAGGACTGGACTTCCTCTACGAGGTCAGCGGTTCCAAGCTTATCTTCGGTGAATGAATCAACGTTGGCAATAGGCTTGCATCCCAAACTCTTGCACAAGAATTCGACTTCGTCACGTTCAATGTCTTTAACGGCAAGGATCTTGAGACGAGAGAGGAAGTGG
Source organism: Talaromyces rugulosus (assembly GCF_013368755.1). Lineage (NCBI taxonomy): Eukaryota > Fungi > Ascomycota > Eurotiomycetes > Eurotiales > Trichocomaceae > Talaromyces > Talaromyces rugulosus. The sequence goes on along the minus strand of NC_049562.1, from coordinate 6,033,284 downwards.
AGGGAAAGATCGTTGACGGCATCACGTAGAATCGATTTTTGGATGAGTAGCACGTTGCACTTTGATTTCTGGATCTTCTTCACCATGTTGAGAAGGTACTGTCGTTCTTCTTTGAGAATTTTGTCCATCTGACGGTAGTCGTTGACGACGATTTGGTTTTCCATCTGTTGATCATCAATCAGTATCGTATGCGGTCGACAAGAAGAAAGAAACTCACGTCTGGCTTGGGTGGGCTAAGTTGGAATTGGATCAATCCTATCCGAGCCTTCTCAATCCTTGTTGGGCCTCCTCCGCTCTTGATAACAGGCTGGTTTAGCACAAGGCCATCAATCATCTCGCTATCCTCAATTGTGCCGCCGACTTTTTTGACGATACGGATATTGCGAAGGTCGACGTTGTCCGCAGTCTTAGGGTCGATCACCTTCAGTACGGAATCAACGGCCATAGGCCCCAGCAGATTAGAGTATTGAGAGACGATTTTGGACGACAGAGAGGTAGAGGCCGCTTGCAAGAGGGTGGTACGGTCCGATAAAGAGATGGGTTGTGACATGTTCTGGAGAATATCCACCGCTACTCCCGCTGCTCTCTGGAAGGATTCGGAGATGATCGTAGGGTGAATACCTAAACTCTTAGCTTTTGGTCCGAGACGAGTTTTGACCAAGAGATATCCCACCTTTGGACAGGAGTCGGTCCGCGGCACCCAACAAGCTGCCCGCAATAACCACCACTGAGGTGGTACCATCACCTGCTTCGATATCTTGGGCTGCACTGAGATCGACAAGCATCTTGGCTGCCGGATGCAGCACACTCATACTGTTCAACATGGTGTTTCCGTCGTTGGTCTTCTGGGGTCAGCGTATATATTCCGGACGAGAGAAGGCGGGGTACGAACGATCATCGTGTTTCCTTTGCCGGTTTGAATCTGTATAGGAATTAGCACCATGACCTAAATACGGGAATGCCAGTAGAATTTACCATTTTGTCCATTCCTCTTGGTCCCAAAGACTGCAATTCATCAGCATCCTCTCCTCTCCTTGTGTTGGCTCAGAAAAGATATATATTACCGTTCTGATAGCATCAGCAACAGCTGCATGTTCGTCAGCAAGAAATCCAAAGAGCAAACACATTGGTAGTTCAAACCTCGAGCTGCTAGAATGTTTGCATTGCGCACAGCCATCGGCTTCTCCTTATCCTAAACATTGTATAACGTATTAGCGACCCCCGCTTCGCTCATGAAGATTTGTCAATATACCTTGAAGGAGGAGTTGCCAACGGTGCTGGGGGCAATCGCTGCGGTCGCCATGTCGTCTTGCAGATTTCAAAACTCGAGGAAACCGTAGAGCAGAGGTTGTGATCGATGATATCGCGAGGTAGAAAATCGGCAGCCGCCTCTTGCGGAATTTCACACTGGCTCGGCAGGCGGTGGGTGGTTTGGATGCTTGGCAGGCGCTAGTGCGGACAGCTCGACGTAGACCCGGCGTCGCCTGGACAGCTCCAGCTCGATGACAATCACGCCTCCTGCATCCCCCAACCATCTCAACCAACGTCTCTGGACACAATACCTCGCCTCGGCTGCATTAGGAGGATCCTCGCTCACTATCTCGACGCTTTTAGTGATTAACTTTATCCTTTTCTGACGACTCGCGCCCTCGCGGCAGCCGCCAACATGCCCAGTGCTACCGGAACCGACTGGGAGAAGTACAAGAAAACCTTCGCCGACGATGAGGTTCCTGAGAAGAAAATCACGCCGCTGACGGCCGAGTAAGTTGCATTTATTCTGTTTCGAGTAGATTTTTGGATCTCAGACTGATTCGTTGATCAGAGACATTCAAGTGCTCAAAACGTATGGCGCTGCGCCCTACGCCGCCGCTCTCAAGAACCTCGAGAAACAAATCAAAGAAAAACAACAAAGCGTGAACGAGAAGATCGGTGTCAAGGTACTACAAATCTGGTTTATATGTTGATGGCCCCATTTCTCTGACTGGTTTAGGAATCCGATACTGGTCTTGCGCCTCCTCACTTATGGGATATTGCCGCCGACCGCCAACGCATGGCTGAAGAGCAGCCCCTTCAGGTTGCACGGTGTACGAAGATCATCCAAGACGAGAAGGACGCCGATAAGAGCAAATATGTCATTAACGTCAAGCAAATCGCCAAGTTCGTTGTCAATCTCGGTGAACGTGTCAGTCCCACAGATATCGAGGAAGGCATGCGAGTTGGGTAAGCTTCAAGTTTGTGTGGTAGTAACGATAAATATGCTAACGTGTTATGAACAGTGTCGACCGAAACAAGTACCAAATTCTCCTTCCTCTGCCTCCCAAGATCGATCCCAGTGTGACGATGATGCAAGTTGAAGATAAGCCGGACGTCACATATGGAGACGTTGGAGGAAGTAAAGAGCAGATTGAGAAGCTACGAGAAGTTGTCGAGATGCCCTTATTATCACCCGAGCGCTTTGTCAATCTCGGTATCGATCCTCCCAAAGGCGCGCTTCTATACGGTCCTCCCGGAACTGGTAAGACACTGTGCGCAAGGGCTGTGGCTAACCGTACCGATGCCACTTTTATCCGTGTCATCGGTAGTGAGTTGGTCCAGAAATATGTCGGTGAGGGTGCTCGCATGGTGCGAGAATTGTTTGAGATGGCACGAACCAAGAAGGCTTGCATCATCTTCTTTGACGAGATTGATGCTATTGGAGGGGCTCGTTTCGACGATGGTGCTGGTGGTGACAACGAAGTCCAGCGTACCATGTTGGAGCTGATTACACAGCTTGACGGTTTCGACTCGCGCGGCAACATCAAGGTCATGTTCGCAACCAATCGTCCGTCCACTCTCGACCCTGCCCTGATGCGCCCGGGTCGAATTGATCGCAAAATCGAATTCTCCCTCCCCGACATGGAAGGACGAGCCAACATTCTTCGCATTCACGCGAAGAGCATGTCTGTCGAGCGCGACATTCGATGGGAACTGATTTCCAGACTGTGCCCGAATGCTACCGGTGCTGAGCTACGCAGCGTTGCTACCGAGGCTGGCATGTTTGCGATCCGGGCTCGCCGGAAGGTTGCCACGGAGAAGGACTTCCTCGCTGCGGTCGACAAGGTCATCAAGGGCAACCTCAAGTTCAACTCGACAGCAACATACATGCAGTACAACTAGAGATCTTTGGCGGGTTTTGCCGAACCGGTCACCTTGCGAGTGGTTGGGCGGAATATATGTACTTTACTATTGCAATTTCCATAGCCTACATTTGATCCTTTTGAATGGCATGACCGTCAGTAGAATCAAATAATTTAATACGTTAAGTATACCAAGTATACAAAGTAGCAGCCAAGTACCTATATAGATACGTCGGAAGCTGCTCGGCTTGCATATAACCGCTCGGAATCCCTACTTCTTCCGGAACGGGGACTGTGCACGTGACCCCTGCCCTGTGGCCAATCAGCGCGTCGCTCAAGGGCGACCGGATTACAACTGCCGAGCCTATTATTGGCCCGCGGGCTGCAGTGGGTCTTCTCGGCAACACATGGGTGCTTATGTAACGCGAATTCCTCGGCCTGCCGTTGGCAAGAACGAACGAAGGCATCCTTCCCTCAGACTGTCTTGTCTACGCTGAAGGCACTCTCCTCTCTCTGCGCTTCTTCTCTCCTCTCTTTCTTTTGAGTGCAGCTGCTCTGTCGCAGGCTCCCAATTGCCTGTCTCCAGATCATCATGAGCTCGCTGAGCTTGCGGAGCCTGGCTCCTGCGTCCAAGGTATGATGACCTCCCCATGCCGGCCATCCGTCCGTGTCTTGTTGCGAACCCTGCCTGCCCCTCTGGCTGCCCTGGCTCCAATTCCTCGACTAATCATCATGGCAATGACTAGGTTTCAAGAGCCCTTAGAGACCAACGACGACTCTTCTCCTCTACGCGACCCGCAGGTATGCGCCGACAGATTCCACCTTGTATCGTCCCCGTTGCTAATTGCCGAAACCTCAAGCTCGGATATTTGGCTCCCAACCGCTTCGAGCAAAGGAGGCCACTGGACCAATCGCCCAGAAGTACCCAATCATCGTGCGTCTCTCGAATCATCCGAGGTGGTTTTTTTTAGTACTCATTGAACGTAGGACCATGAATACGACGCGGTCGTAGTCGGTGCTGGAGGTGCTGGTTTGCGTGCCGCTTTCGGTTTGGCCGAGGCTGGCTTCAACACTGCTTGTGTCTCCAAGCTGTTCCCTACTCGAAGCCATACTGTCGCTGCCCAGGGTGGTATCAATGCTGCTCTTGGAAAGTATGTATTTATGTTTTGACGCGATGGTACTATTTAGTCTCTTTGCTAACGACATGCAGCATGCACAAGGACGACTGGAGATGGCACATGTACGATACCGTGAAAGGATCGGATTGGTTGGGTGATCAAGATGCCATTCACTACATGACAAGAGAAGCCCCCGCCAGTGTTCGTGAGTTGGAAGGATACGGTTGCCCATTCTCGCGTACCGAGGACGGTCGCATCTACCAGCGCGCTTTTGGTGGTCAATCGCAAGACTTCGGACATGGTGGTCAAGCCTACCGATGCTGTGCTGCTGCTGACCGTACTGGACATGCCCTTCTGCACACCCTGTACGGCCAATCGTTGCGCCACAACACGAATTACTTCATCGAATATTTCGCTTTGGATCTTCTGATGGAAGATGGCGAGTGCCGTGGTATCATCGCTTACAATCAGGAAGATGGTACTCTTCACCGTTTCAAGGCTCACCACACTGTCCTTGCCACTGGTGGTTACGGCCGTGCCTACTTCAGTTGCACATCCGCCCACACTTGCACTGGTGATGGTATGGCCATGGTTGCCCGTGCCGGTCTTCCCAACCAGGATCTCGAATTCGTCCAGTTCCACCCTACCGGTATCTATGGTGCTGGTTGCCTGATCACCGAAGGCTCTCGAGGTGAGGGTGGTTACCTCTTGAACTCGGAGGGTGAACGTTTCATGGAGCGTTACGCTCCCACTGCCAAGGATCTTGCCTCCCGTGATGTCGTTTCGCGATCTATGACTTTGGAAATCCGCGAGGGCCGTGGTGTTGGTCCCGAAAAGGACCACATCTACCTCCAGTTGAGCCATCTGCCCGCCGAACTGCTGCATGAGCGTCTGCCCGGTATCTCCGAGACCGCTTCTATTTTCGCTGGTGTCGATGTTACCAAGGAGCCCATTCCCGTTCTTCCCACTGTCCACTACAACATGGGTGGTATCCCGACCCGCTACACTGGTGAAGTCGTTACTCTGGATGAGAGTGGCAACGACAAGACTGTGCCTGGCCTGTACGCCTGCGGTGAAGCCGCTTGCGTATCCGTCCACGGTGCCAACCGTCTTGGTGCCAACTCTCTTCTGGATCTGATCGTTTTTGGTCGTGCTGTGTCTCACCGCGTCCGTGACATCGCTTCTCCCGGCAAGGCCCACAAGGAGCTCAGCGCTGATGCTGGTGCGCAATCGATCGCCGATCTCGACTCTATCCGCACTGCCGATGGCCCTAAGACTACATTCGATATTAGAAATGCTATGCAGAAGACTATGCAGACAGATGTCAGCGTCTTCCGTACCCAGGAAAGCTTGGACGAAGGTGTTGCGAAGATCAAGGAAGTCGACGCCATGTTTTCCCAGGTTGGCACCAAGGACCGCAGCATGATCTGGAACTCTGACCTCGTTGAAACCTTTGAGTTGAAGAACCTGTTGACTTGCGCGTATGTAGCCACCTTTGACAAGATATGAGAATAGAAGAAGAAAAGCTGACAAGAAACAGGACCCAAACCGCACATGCTGCTGCCAACAGAAAGGAGTCTCGTGGCGCTCACGCCCGTGAAGATTACCCAGACCGTGACGACGAGAAGTGGATGAAGCACACTTTGACTTACCAGAAGACCCCTCATGGCGAGGTTGACCTCACATACCGTGCCGTGCAGGACAAGACACTCGATGCCGAGGAGTGCAAGTCTGTGCCACCATTCAAGCGTGTATACTAAAAAATTTCATTTGAATCCCTAGACAAAGTTCCGAGTACAACCAACATTCATCGTTGTGACATGGTCATCGAGAACATATGCTTCATATCGGGTGATCGAATAGGAATTATATTCTAGGACTCGATGCTGGCGTGTGTATATGCAACATGTGATCTTAGAACAAGCATTTATTTTCATTGCTAGCTAGTCTGTCTGTCTTATAACAAGTTGATATTTTCTTTGTTTACAGTGGTTCCACCTGGTAGATGTTGACAAGCTTGACGAAGCTGCAGTTGCTATGGGTTTCTCCTGGGTGTGCCTCCCCAGCCCACTTCTACCGTAAACAAAACACTACATGACCTTTGTTGACCAGTCCTCCTCTTTCTAACCCCATTTATCTTCGTGCACTAAGACTTGGATCCTTTTCTTGATATTGATTTGACAACACATTGGAGATGGAAAACAACGTCGTACCTATTCCTCCAGTGGATTCGTGTGCTGCAGGCTACCGGTTCTATCAATGCAGCGATGGAGGCTTCTCAGGCTGTTGCTCCATTGACCCTTGCGATATCAAAGTCTGCCCTGTCGAAAGCAGTCCATCTAGCAGGTCTCAGACAGCAACTATTCCATCGACCACCTCTGCAGAAAGCAGTATTTCCACGGGCATGACAGTCCCAGCGTTGACGATTGGATCTCCTACCTACTTGGCACCCTTGACTACCACTGCCACTGTCACTGCATCTTCTCTATCCGGTACCAGTTCGTCTAGCGGCCCTTCTTCCTCTGTACATGCTTCTTCGTCCGGTCGAGTCAACACCAGCGGTGCCATTATTGGAGGGGTTGTCGGCGGTGTGTTAGTTCTCATCAGTCTGATTACTGCAATCCTGTTCTGGTCTCGAATGAGAAAACGGCCACGCACACTACACCATGATCATGAAAAATGGACAAATGACGAGACTTTATCGAGTGGGCGTGGCTATGGAGACTCCATCTTTGATTCGTATCTTTCAAACGGAAACAATGATGCTGTTGGTACGTGACATCCCTGATGTCTCGAGCTTGTTAATTTAAAAAAAAAAAAACCGCAATCAAGAAATACTAACAGACTTATTTTATGCAGATCCTAAAAAGTATGAAAAATTGACACCAATGAGCGATGACACCAACACCAACAACAACGTCCCTATCAAGCTGACACAACCATCTCCTTGCATCTTTGCCGAACCACGGATCGTCGAGTCAACCACCGGTTCTTCTTCTACAAAGTACTTTCATATTCCCAGCTCATCCTCACCTCGCTTCTTCAAGTACGTTGACAGCAGCAGCAACCCATCCGCTAGCTCTCTCCACAAGAGCTGTTCTGCGCAGACGGAGTTTTCCGATTCAAGTGGACAGATCAGCATCGCTGGAGGAGTCCCGGTTCCCCGCAGCACCAGAAGTGTATCGGGACAATGAAATCAATGGCTAAACATGTGGCCCTGTTTCAGCGTACTAACGGAGTTGTCGTGGATTTTTGTACTAGCTCGTCATTAGGGAATGACTAGCTACAAAAGTGAGATGCGCTTTATTTTGTTTTCTTTTCCTTTCTTTTCATACGATAGTATATTTATCAGCGCCGGAGTTTCTCAGATGTATTATCCCTTTATTCTTTATTGTTTGTAATGATGTGATGAATGAATGTTTGTGCGACAGGATATTTAAATGTTCCCGGCTCCTCTTTGCTTCGAGTGTCATTCAAGGCACCTTTTTTTTTCTTATTTAGGTCACATCCATTTCGATATTCGTGGATCCATCATGGTAATACTGAGCCATCAGGGACTTTGGTAGCCGGTGCTAGAAGATTCTGTGAGACACTCCTTGGCCGACACAAAAGAGCAATATATCTGGACAGTACCAGGGGTACAGAGAAAAAGAACTAACGAGCAAGGCTACGTCACGGAGAGCTTTGGTCTGTAAGCACAACGCAGTACAGAGAGCTCTGGTAAACCATACTCCAAGCATAGACACTCCGTGATGTTTAAGGTTAATACGGATTATCCAGTGTCTGAACCCGGCAAGCATTCTCAATCTTATTCGCCCAATATACCTCTCGATGGAAGATTATCAGCTACTGGACACTATCCCGCGTACCCTGAAGATTTTGCACTATATCCAACTCCCCAGGCTAGTCCCCGTGACAAACCTCAAATGTTAGCAGGCCCAAGAACAACGAGAATTTTTGATGAAACAAATGACAACGGGATTGGTTGCAGAATTGACCGCCTGCTCTTAGGAACAGTGCAATATATAATACTGTAAATTTCCATGAACTATGCTATTCAAAATCCCGAAGTACTATCATGGAACGAAGTATTATATCGTTGACCGTTTTGATACACTACCTCGAAGGCGTAGGGGTCCTGCACTCGGCCATCAAACCACCACTTAGGCGTGTTAGGATCTGTGCCATGAGACAGCTCCTGATCCACGAGCCGTATAGTTGTGTAGCTCGAACCCTTACTAGGCCTCAGAACGACAATTTTAAAAACCACATCTGTACCCTTATTACGTGTGGTGTATCTGTTGTAGGTATCTGCGTGGCGATCACTCGCGTTATTCTCCCATTGTACTGTCCTCGGCTCGTTGTGCGAAGAAGAGTTAATGTCCCAGCCTATGAGCTTATATCCTTCGCTGTCGTCAACCCACTCAAACTTCCATCTGTAGTCCATTGGGCACATGATAGGACCATCCCAGGAATCAAAGCCTAAAAAGTACCATGGGGGCCATGCGTATCCAGTGCGCGTGCGTAACACTAAGTGCTTCTTGTTACCAAAGTTTTCGCGAATCATGAAGCAGTCATCCCGCCCTGTGACTTTGTGGAAAAAGGCATCTCCTCTACCATTCACGTCGGTGAGGTCAATGGGAGGCGGCACGAAGTCGCAGATGGCTTTCGCCTGCTCTTCGAGCTTCTTGATAGCGTGGTTCACCTCTGCCTGCAATAGCTGTTTATCGACGGCCCAAGAGATCAGGTAGATAGCAGTAAGTTGAAGTTGTGCGATAGACTTAACGTACGTCTGGAGATCCTTGACGTAAGATGGAATGCCATACTTTACGCCTTGGGCACTTAAGCCTTGCGGACCACCGTACTTGTTCCAGTAATACGCATTAACAACATCGACGAGACTTTCTTTCTGGGGATTGTCACGGGACAGAAGAGCATCTTGCATAAAGTGCAGTTGGTCTCGGATGCCGCCATTTTCTTGAGCAATAGCTTCAAGCACCCGCTGCAGGCGCGTATCATCGCTTTTGTTATGGTTAGAATAGCTGATATGAGAATGTTACAAAAATTGAAATCAGCTTACCCGAGCCTCTTTCCCTTTTGCCTGGATTGATTGATGGTTAGCTAACACTTCTTTTATTTGCAAGGTAAACGTACTCGACCAACGCAATCTTCATGGCCATCTCAAAAGAGGTCATACGGCTGCGAATTATCTTCTCTGCCTCTGTGAATTGATTCAACTTGAAGCCCAGTTTCATTTCCGCCGCTATTGTGTCAAGCTAATCATTGTCAAAATTGAGTTCAGCTTCCTGTCAAGCATAATGGGCTCTCGGGAATTTTAACCTTTTCTTGGACGATAATCTGGGCTTTCTGGAGTTCTTGGAGCTCTTGTTGAACCTGCTTTAAAAGCGCATCATCTGCTTTCATCCCCAACTGCTCCTTTATAGCTGGTTTGATCTTGTCACCCGCGTAATCTCCCAACTTGGTAAGTGCCCACTTGGCAAGTTTGAGGGCTATGTCTGTCATGGTCGTAATATAAACGTTGACGCTAGTCCTCGATGGGATGTAGTCAAGTAAGATTCCTACCTACGTCGAATTCGTGAGATGGCTGGTAATGCTGGTGGTAAAGAAAGATGTCAAGAATAGCATGGAAAACAGGGAAATTATATACACGTAGAGCTGGCCTGCCGCTGTCACCCTGCCCCATTTCTCATTACACCATGCAACTTGTCCCACCCCCCCCCGGCAACACTGATGAAAATCCCTCTATCCTTTTCCACGTCTGCATAACAATGTGTTCAGTGGCGAGACGTGTGCAAAACATGCTTTCAGAATTTGAACTAGTAGCCAAGCGGCAGCTGCTGAATAGCGAGCATGTAACTAAATAGCCCCACTTACAAAAGGTGTCACATTTCTGACGGACTACTGTTGATGGTAGACCTACCATCTCCGAACTATTTGGCTAGACGAGCCAGTCAACCCTCAGCGACCCGTCTGCGGCTAATCAGAACAGAATCTCCAGATAATGTTGCGTCCGAGTTCGGAAAGCATTGGAGGAAAGATCTACAAAGTGGCGTGAAAATCGCTCCGCTCTGTGCGTGGCTGGCTGAAATTTTGCACACCACTTTTTCGCTCTCTTATGATTCTGGATTTAGGCGGGTTTCGAGAGACCACTCATCTGAGGTTGTATTCCGTGATTGGGTCTTCATATGGGATCGTCGTCTCATAGATCGAGCCGGCATGGAGACCAATCTACCTCCCGCTGTCACTCTATCACCTTTTCTGTTTCCAGAAACGAAAGGCAGGGAATGGGCGGTGATATACAAGAAATACAACAAGAAGATATGGTGGGGACTTTCACCGGCCGGGTTAGGTTAAGTTCTGGGAAAGGAAGCATAATTGTCGAATGGGTAGTAGTCTGTTTTCGAATTCTACTGTACTTATTAGGTCTAACGATCTGGCAAGATCGCCCGCCCGCTTTCCTTCTTCCTTTCCCTTTTTACCCTTCTGCATCTCGCACTTGTTTCAATGCAGAGAGCCTAGAGCTCTACTTTCAGCTCTGCCTTTCGGTTTCAGCTCTCTTCGCTTCAGCCACGGCATGTAATCGAGCCTATAAACAAAGAAGCGATGTGAAGCTAGACCCAAAACAACGACGAGCTAAGTACGCTACCCTTCGCAAATTCTAAATGCCCACGGAGTACCATATGCATATCCAGGGGTTCTTGACTACGCAACTATATCCACTAACTTTGGTCTGTAGGCCAAGTCACATATCCTAGCTATAGGCTCGGCCATTAATGCTGGGCCTATAGGGGTCGTAACTATTCGGCCTACTAACACGTCCGGCATACAGCTTCTAAACCCGACCGTCAGTGAGGGGTAATATAGATATTGAAGTTGTAGGAGTGTATACAGTCCACTCAGAATCGCGGTACATATAAAAACTGCGGGAACTAGCCCCGGCGGACCCACCCGCGGGGCCTCCCGAGGCCACGCACGCCCACAAACACCCACGAGACCAACTTCTCGGTCGACGATTTCCAGCCTGGGGTGACCAACATCCCAACGCGAGTCACAAGAAATAGGCTCTATGAAAAAGTCAAAGCTCTGCGAGGGTAAGTCGATAGTCCACCACCGGCGCCCTCGGCCCGGTTGTGGGCCGCCCGTCGCAGCTAAAGAGAACCACGCGAACCCCTGCGTTGTTAAACGCTCCTTCTACCCAAGACGTGCAGGTCCCAGGTATCGACACTACTAAGGCTGGATACGTGATCAGATTCAAGGGCTGTGCGTTAGCCGACACAGCCCGCAACAACAACGAATGGCTACGCGAACTAGGCAACGAGACCAGGTTGGTTAAACCATGTAGTCGTGCACCACGTACCAATACAAGGACTAGACCTTGAGCGAGACAAAGAAAGAGCCATCCGAAAGATCGTGGAAGAGAACGATCTCCAGGAACGCGGTTTCCGAATCGAGGATATTGCCTGACTAAGGAAAAGGGTCAAAATGCTGGGGGCATTCGCCTCAAATAGGTATCTAGTTTGACTCATCGGAGGCGGCGCAATGGATGCTCGATAACGGTCTTTTGATCGACCAAACGTTATATCGGCGGGGTGGAATAATGCGAAATCAAAAAGAAACGGTGCTTCCGCTGCCAAGAGTTGGGTCACCTAGCCTGGTCACGTAAAGAAGAGCCCCGGTGCGTCCACTGCGGCGGCCAACATGAACGAGCACGATGCCCACCGGGTATTACAGTCCACTGTCTGGACTGCAGTCGTGATCTGAATGGCCCGTCCATAGTTTCCATTGCAAGAACCAGGATTACGATATCGAAGATAGGCTGCTTCGCTTCTGACATCAAAAAGATTTTTCTTTGGGTTCCGGTCAGTTTCACGTAGCAAAAGTCAGGCCATAGGGTTGCTCGCCTTTTGGTCTGCGCCGATGGCCCTTGGTATGCCTCAAATTGACTTCCATTACAAGGTGATCACGGAGTCCACCAGAATTTGGTAGCAGAACCAGGCCAATCTGGCCACAACAGAGAGTTTTGAGATACTCGTCCCTAAGATCCCAATCCTCTTCATGAGCCTCTCTGCCTTCATCAGTGATGCTAATGAAGTGCCGGACATTGGTTCGTTCGTTCGTTTCTTTTGACATATACCAGTGCTCCTGGCCGGCTTCCGGTATAAGCTGAAACCAACAGAAGGAAGGCGAGCTGGATGATTTGCCGACCATCGGGATAGGGTGTTATATCTTTTGTCCGGCGGTGATGAAGCACAATATATAGATCATCAACGTTCATGACAGGTTTTTCTCCAACTGACATATCAAGATTATATCGTGGAGCCAGAGCCTCTTTCATATCCTGCCGATCTTATGTCAGAATCCAAAATATTGAGGGAGTAAGAATCACCCACGTCATTGATATCTTGGCAGCTCTTCGCGTGGAGACTATATGCTTCTTTTTTTTAAGATATCACCTCGGATATACTAAAAACAGCCTTTAAAATCGTGTCGGTCATGTCAATACCAGACCCTAGGTTGCATGGCAACTGACTATCACGTGACCTTCTGATCACTAATATTTTGACACTTAAACTGAGCCGTTTTCGTGTAATAATGAATGCATGTGTCGTCTAAAAATTTACAAAAAAGCAGTCGATTTGACATGCTCCACTCTGCTGCACATGCACAACATTTTAAAGTAACTTAAATTGTAGATATCGCGCGCTGGCGACTAGCATTATTGTTATGGGGGATTGATGCGTCAAGCGAGTGGGACGCGTGGCCCCTGCATACAATATTAATATACTCCGTATGAAGAATAAATTGATGCATGTGCCCCTATCTCTTCACATACATACTTCTCGGCATATTAATGGCTATAAATAATATATCCTGCGCACAGGCCTTGCCAACGTCGGAAGCGGGGGCTGTACACCATTGGTAAATTGCCAATATACATCAGAGTAGTAGAAGTTGGTGGTGGTGGTAGGTTGGGGGCGCAATTCCAACATTTGCAATAAATGTCAGCTACAAATAATACACATAAAGTTCCCAACTCCACCCAACTTTCTTTCCCGTCTGACATTGACAGTCCAATTCCACCCAGAAAATGCTCGCAAATCAATCCTGACACCAAAACACTCAATTGCCTCAGGAAACTGAGGGCAACTCGCTTGCTAACGAGTGGACATCGGATGTAGTAGCGACGATCCAGCTTGGCGACTTTACTTTCTTCAGCTGACTACAACATCCCCCTCATCCAGCCGTTTTTGTTGGTTTTTAATTTATCTCCGCTTGTCTCCTATCGCAAATTGAATTCAGTATCATATTATTGATATCAAGTCACTCCAGGTAAATTCTACTCGTTATTACAATCACAATTCTTTTTTTCCCATCTGGTTTAACTCTTCCGTTTCCGTAACCCTACTAATGCCTCGGTAGATTGGTGTCACACTGGCTGCTGCAATTCCAAAAAGAAACAAAAGACAGTTTCTGATAAATAACTCCCTGCTACGGCGCACAGAGTTATATTTGAACAATTGCCCATTCCATTCAAAAAAAAAAAAAAACCACAACAATGGCATCTGTCCGCTCTCCTTTTAACAGGCGGAAAAAGGACAGAAGTACTACTACTAGTAACAAAAAGGGGACAAAAAAGTTCTTTTCGAAGAGAAAGGGAGTTTCGGCAAAGAGAAAAGAAGGCGCCGAGCCACCCATTCGACGGTCTCGAGTTAAAGGCAGATTCAGGAAATTTACTGGGAGCATCAAGCACTGGTTCGTTAGTGCTTGGTCTGTCTCGGAAGGGGAAATGACGTTAGAGAATAAGGATAGGAAGATATTTTTAATGGACATGGAGAGTTAGATATCGCTTTTACTTTGTTGGGGTTATTTTAAATTATGAGCTTGTACATAGGTGTTTTGGTTAATGATATTTAGGGGTTTTTTTATCAATTGATACATTTTGCAATTTAAGGCTATTTCCCGATGTCAGTGGTGCTTTTCTAGATGATCCTGAAGAGTAATAGTAAATGCTGTAGTCGTTTTATTAAGAGGAATACTTGTCAATGTCGCGAAAGTACGTACAGACCTATTTTTTAGCTCTTAAGTTGTATGGTAGCATTGGAGTATATCCGTTAGTGGATCCTCCCGGAGATACCCGTTACATACAGATAACAAGAACGTCATTTTTTCTTTCACTAACCTTTTTCAGATTCGCTCAACTGTCTAATGGAGAAGAATTGAAGATTGAATAACGGGAAACACTCGACGAGTCTCGTTCTTCACTAAATGATATCGACACTATGTTTCTTTTGGCTGCACGAAATCGTGCCAATTGCGTCATCTTCCCTAATCCATATATGTTTCTTTTCATGCAGTATTTCTCAAGGATCGATTTTTGGAAAATATTTTCTAGCTCTAAACATAATCATCGTTTTTGTTTTCATGAACCCAGAATTCCCGAGATCCTCAGTACCAGATCCAGAATCGAAAGGTGTTCATCTGAGCCATCAACTAGCCTCTTGTCCATTTCGGAAAAGACTGTGACAATCCGGTTTTTTTGAATATCTGGAATGGCATCGTTGAAGACGACTCGGTAGTATAGCTTTGCATATAGATTAGCACATATCCAACAAAGACTTCGAGCTTGCATACCTGGGATACAATCTGCGTAGCACTCCACCCATCGGCCACAATGTCTGACACAACTGCTGCCACAGCCTCATACGCTGATCCTAGCTTTTTCGGCTGCATTGCTTGCGTTAACCGGTCAAGCACGCTATCCGGGACCACACCAGCAATCTCCTCGACCGTTTTAATCGTAATTACCGAAGATGAATCCGCATCTGCCATTTCAACATCACCCTCGTCTCCACCTTGTTGTTGTTGTTGTTGTTGTTGTTGTTGCTGCTGCTGTTTCTGTCCAACGAGTCTGGCCGCACTTTGCATATACGTGATTGCACGCCGCAGATCTCCCTCGCTGCACTTGATCAGCGTTTCCAGTGTACCATTCTCCAGGACCAGATTTTCGGCCTTTGCGATTTCCTGCAACCGGTCTCCCGCAGCGACACCGTCTAGCATCTTGAAGCGAAATTTGCTGCACCGACTAGCCAGCGGCTCGATGATTCTTGTCACGTAGTTGCACACAAGACAGAAACGTGTGATTCGACTGTATTGTTCCATCGTCCGGCGCAGCGCAGACTGGGCGTCGTGTGTCATACTATCGGCCTCGTCGAGGATGATGATCTTGAATGGCGGGCATGGATACTGTTCGCGGTAGGCGGCATCTAAACCGGTGGGCTGCGAGAGTTGGGTGCGCGCAAAGTCCTTGATCTTCTCTCGGACAATACTGATACCTCGTTCGTCAGAGGCATTCAGTTCGAGAATACGTGTGCGGTATAGGGCGGGACCGAAGAGGGATTTGGCCAGAGCGAGGATTGTGGATGTTTTGCCGGTGCCTGGTGGGCCATAAAACAGCATGTGAGGAAGCTGCCTATAAGATTAGATATATTTTCAGGGTTGTTGTAATAAATTTAAAGGCGGCGTACGTTGGAGGCTTGTAGTGTCCGTTGGAGAACGGCGGTGGTGTGATCTTGCGCTGCGACGTCGTCAAGCGATTTTGGGCGGCTTTGCAGGAGTCAGTCAAAGCCAAATCCTATATCAAATTATTTTTCGCCGCTGAGAGTAAATACTCACTATTTCTCAACCCATGGCTGCAACCGTGTTTGGTCTCCCTTGCTGTCTGTTGGCTTTTGCTTGGAGCTGGTTGCCGCAGCCGCAGCTCTAGCTTTGTTATTAAAGAAATTCGCAGCCATTGATCGTGTCAATATCAATATCAACTTCAACGTATGCGTAGATGTGCGATTCAAATCGAGGTCGTGGAGGTGAGTGGTGAGTGTTGAGGGGTTGCAAGACAGCTTTGCGGCGAGACGCGTCGAAAACAAATCTTATCGGGCCGCACGCCGAGTTCGTGACGCGCACCACTATCACTTCCCGATCCGGAACAAGTCTAGATAATATTTAATCGTCAAGTGTTATATATTTCTCGGTTTTACAATTCTACAGCTCGTCTTTTCTCGTTATATCTTCCTCCCACGTCCTTTTCTGTGGATTCCGCGGTCCATCATAATCTTCGTATGCTTCGTTGTCGTGGCCTGCGTTCGCGCTGTCTGTTTCACCCATCTTGCCAAGTTGGTCTACCACACTGTCATCCTGCTCCTCCTTATCGCGCCTTGAGTCTGGGGTCTCCATTACTGGCGCATTCTCTCCTTCCAGTGACACCGTCGCTGCCGTACCAGTAGGTATTGCTGACGTCTGTGTGCCGCTGACAATCGCAGAAGTCGTAGTAACAGCCCCGGAGACACTTGCCACACCAAGGACAGATGCAAAAAGCCTATAGAGCGTCCTAACCGGCATCCATGCAAGCCACCACATCGGTCCGTAGAGAATTCTTCGGAATACCAGCCATGCGATGGTCCCTATCAGAATGTAAAAGGCCGTTTCAAGATACCACGTGTCTGACTTTTGAGACCGCAGGAGCGAGTTTACTAGAGCTCGAGAGGAGGATAGGACGGTATCGAGACTGGAGTACGACTCGGAGAGAGAGGAAAGCGCTGCCGTCGATTGTTCTAGCTAGTTGTTAGACCTTTGTAGTTGTCAATAATTCAGTGCCCTGACATACCTAATGTTTCCTGGGCAAATTGACTTCGCGACAGCTCGGCCTGCATGAGCTCGTGTGTTCTCCGTAGAGCCGCTGTGACATCAGACGATGCGTTCGTGACGAGGTCGTTCTGTGTGAATTTTTCTGACGGGACTTGACGGTCCTTGTCATCTTTCGACCGCGTGAATAGCAATTCTCGCTCTTTTCGGCGTGCGGTCTCTGCATTGCGGTTGGCTTGAAGTTGGGCGCCTCGAAAGTCTCCTCTAACTCTGTAACATCCCAGGACTAGGGTCAGTATTTGCGTGAAACTCTCTGACAAGGGCAAATAGAGTATTGAATAGCACGCACTTTTTCAAGTCGGTAGTCAACTTTGCGACAAGACCAATAACACGTTTCTTCTCGGCTTCCTTCTCTGAATTATCGCTGGTTTTCCTCTTCGAACTTCCTGCGCCTTCCAAGACCTCGACCTCGACGTTCAACAGTTCGGTTTCTTCTTCGACGATTTTGAGTCTCGAGTGGATCTCGGCGCCCAGTTCCAGGCGAGCTTCGTCACCCTGTCCGACAGCATGGGTGAAGTTCCTGAGTCGGTTGATCAGAGGTTTGATCTCGTTGAGAGAGGCCGATACTTCTTTGAGGCGAGTCTGGAGGAGGTGGATAGAGGACGACATGGCAGGCGGTTGTTGTTCTCGTTTCGGGCGGATTCGGCGGATGGATTAATCGTTATCCCATATTTCAGTTTGTCGTTATAATTGAATCATGACTTGGCTGGCGAATAAATCCAAAACAAACAAGCTGTCCCCAAGCGGCGATGTCATCGGTGCGGCTCGTGTTTGCTTTTGATGCAAACACCGCCGTCATCCAACGTGTCACTACAAAGGCTCTTTCCTACTTGTATATGATTTTCAGTTATTTTTTAAAAAAAAGATCATAGCAGTATAATGTTTTTTATTTTACCAAATTTCTAAACTCAAGAATATCAGTAGCACTGGTCAGCTGCTTGCATGTCAAATTGTCAATGAATCAACTGATGACACTAGCAATATTTAAAAATTGAACAAAGCTACCATACAAAACTACTCTACAAAAAATGTCTCCTCCAATTACGTTTAAACTCAACATCCTCTTGTAGGTGTATACTTGTACTTCCAGGCCCAAGTTTTATGGAAATCAGGGTTCGAATATACTGAATCGTTTTCCAAAAGCCGAAAATGGACAATATGAAAGCCTCATGACATTTAAATCATTCACAAGAACAATCTTTTCGTAAATATCGTATATTGTACTTTTGCCCAGTTTCTTTAATATTTAGCTCGCTCATGTTATCATAGAGCTGTGGAAATCGATGTAGTCTGAGGCGAAACGTACAATGGAAAGTATGTGTATTGAGCGCATCATCGCGATACACAATAACGCGGCTACCTGTTCTGCACTTCCCAAGTAGCTACCAGCATGTTCATTCTGCTTGCTAGAATCGTGATGCCTTGTCCGTCTCCATTCGCTTCAGTGGGCCCATGCGAGTTATCATCTTTCCGATCTCATCTCGATAACTGCACACGTACTCCTCAGAATCCTCTCGAGGCCGAAAATCTGGGGCCGAGGGGAAGAAAAGGAAGAGTAACGGTGATTATTTACGCTGAGGAGATGTTTTATGGTCAGAGATTCTTGGGTGGAGCCTGCCACGAGCTGTACCTACAACGGATTGAAGCAGAGTTCGGGTTTTTGGGATTTCTGAAGATAAGATTGTCTTTTCGGCCTATTCAGGGAATTGAGCTGCTCTACTGAGTTTGGGTGGAGTGAATCAGAATCATAATGAGCTGGTATAACCTCTTTTTCAGTCAAGAGTGCTACCTCACCAATTGTATTACAAATTAATGTGAAATAAATCTCTAAATGCCTGCTTAAGCAGTAGAAGGCATCAAGAGAGAGAGAGAGGGCACTAAACATTTTATATATCATGCCTGTTAATGTGCATCTATAATAAGTGGACTTTAAAAAGATATCATGATATTTGTAATTGATACACCCAGACAAATGAAACAGTTGACCTCCAAGCCGCGATGGTCTGGCTTTCTTCTCTAGCATGAAAATCCACAATCACCGTCCCTATGGCCGTTATCGTACCCTCCAAAATTGCAATAATGTTCTTGGTCGTTGCTTCCCCAGCTCTGGCCATTGTAGGACATGTATACGGCATCGGGGTCAGCATAAGGTGCTGTGACCCCCAGCGTATATGGTAAGGTGCTCCCAGCTTGCATTGTTTCGCCGCTAGGGATACTGAGCAACTCTGACTCGCCAACAAGTTCCTGCTCGCCATCATACAAAATAACGTCGAAGCGATAGTTCTCTGGGCGCAAACCGGGTCCCTCATTCTTCTGGTATTGTGTAATATGCACGCCACACCAACCACCAATGTAACTTTCGCAATTCTGATTCGAGACATCTTTCGCAGCAACACACTCTATGGGTTCTGTTTTCGGCACATACGTCTCAATGCCACCGATATAATTCGTCACCCCGTTGCCTGCCATGCAGCATTTATTACCGAAAAGGCTGCATGCGAACCCAATGCTAATCTTGACGGCGTGTTGGTTACCCGAATTAGGATCATCTCCTATGAGCGTCCCATATAAATCAGCGTCGACACGGTTCTCGGTGTGCACAGCAACATTATGACCGGTCAGTTGGAAGCCCGAGCTGGTGAATTGCACTGTTTGGCACTAGTTTATGTTATTCCACTTCCTTTTCTTGCTTCAAATGTGCCTTATAGTGTACATACCTTTAAATCCCAAACAATATAGTGTTGAAAGCCAGCGACTGGGTCATCTGGTCCTAGGTTATGATACGTTTTGTAGTGAAGAGAAACATAAAGAGTATCAGCGTAACCAGAGCGCTTTTGCAGCGTTCGTAGGGCCAAAGCCGCTGGAGCTTCTGTAAATTCTGAATCTCTCGCTTGCAATTGCTCCGCGAGCGCGCTGTTGAGACGGTCGAGGTCTCTCTTTGACTTTGTGATGTCTGTAAACAGGGCTCGGCTCGTGAGGAGGCAGGTCGCATCGTATGAGCCGCAGTCGACTGAAACAACCCTGGGGTACTTGGTAAAGGCAGCTTTAGGGTCACGTCGAATATAAGACCCTTGCGTGGTCTCAAGCCAACGCGTGAATAGCTCGAAGTTTGGGTGAGTTTCATGGGCGGATAGATCTCCTTTGATAATGTCCCGGACGGGGATAGACAACACCGATGGCTCTATTGGAGCTGCCCATACCGAGGAGATTTGCAAGAGCAATGCAAGAAGAGGGAATAGCATCATGTTGGTTGAAGCTATCCCAAAATTGCTATAACTAGAAAAGTGTTAATTTAGGAGGTGAAGTAATAGATTCCCTGCTTGCTGGGTGAAACTGCAACGGAATTTTGAGGCAGGAGCTGCATTTATATATTATTTTTGACAAGAATATAGTTTTAGTTTTATGGGCTCTTGATAGGTTTGTATATAGTGTTTTAACCCTTCCTATGATCCTACCCCCTCCAGGCTAAGCCGCAGTTGGGCATAGTTGAGCGCTGTTAGTTAATTTCTGTATACTAGTTGAGATGTTTCTATATATAGGATAAGAGGCTGATTGTGTGTCAGCACCAGTGTTACCTTTGAAACTAAAGACGGCATACTAAGGATGCTGTTGCCAATCAATGTTCCAGGGCTGGGCTGAAGATAAAACGTCAACTCGTTTAAGTGGCTTAAAATAAAACACTCTAAAGGAGAACTAAGCTGCATAGAGAAACTAGCTCGCAGGCTAATTTTAGGGTTGCTGGTTGCCAGTGGTTGGATGTATATTAACTGCTGCTTGCACTAGTTTGCCCCAGTAATCCATCTCCAAACCATGAAAACTTATTAGTTTTATAATTCTCAGAAAGCACCTGGTGTACTAAACTCGATTGCTTATCGTTAAGCTCCGACATCTGTTGCCGAATGAACTTCCCAAAGGAGCACATACCCGTAACGCTGAATACACTCGTTACTCGGATTACATAAATTCATTGTTAATTTCAATATATTTTCATGGCTGTGACAAATCATGTAGTTGACACTAGGATCCTGCGGAGCTTAATCATAACATTACTTACACTTCTCAGGCGACGGGTTCATTAGATGAAGATAGGAATGGTAGAATATGTGCCCATTGCTAGGTTATTTAGAACAGGTGGATGGGAACTTGCCCGGAAGTGATACGGCACCTTCTTCTTGTCATCTACAGTAGCCCAGATCCTACTTTTGAGCATATAGGGTTGTAACATTCAGTACGCATACAATGATTCTCTCCATCTCATCATTAGGAACACAATACGTTTATGAGATTACCTAGCTGACACACAGCCTTCTACCTCGTACCTTACAGACATAGACACAAACACAAACACAGGCCCAAACACAGGCTGCAGAAATTTTCATCCTATCACTTCCT
This sequence comes from Talaromyces rugulosus, assembly GCF_013368755.1. Taxonomy (NCBI): domain Eukaryota; kingdom Fungi; phylum Ascomycota; class Eurotiomycetes; order Eurotiales; family Trichocomaceae; genus Talaromyces; species Talaromyces rugulosus. The sequence goes on along the minus strand of NC_049562.1, from coordinate 6,011,941 downwards.
TATTCCTTAAAGAAGGAGGGCCGCATTGACAGCCGCTGCTAGAACACCGCCAGCTAACAATGGCATGACAGTTGGCCCTGGTCCCATAGCCATAGCTGCTCCAGTACTTGTTGAAGTAGCTTGTGCTGAAATAGTTTGCGTTACAGAAGAGTCTATCGTTGTAGAAGTGTCCGTGTTATTCTCGCCATTGCCCTGGCCGTCGATTATGGTTATGTTGGCATTACCCGAGTTGCCATTGGGATCTTGCCGTATCTAAAACGTCCAATCGTTAGCGGTGATGAGAAGTTTGGATTCAATTGAGCTTACATCAAGACCAGCAGCCCAAGATCCAGCAACCAACGAGGCGACGACCAAATTGCTTGTGAAAAACCTCATTTTGTTATGAAGATGACCGGAGATGTTTTTTTGGCTTGGAGGTTGAAAATTGTTTAATGAATGAATTGTTGAGTAAACAAAGCGTTAATAGGCAGAGGAGTTTATGATGAAATAAATTGTTACTGCTCAGTGCTGGGGACTTGCAGACATTTATACTTGTTCCCCTCTCCTCGTAGTGCCCCTGAAAGCAGAGATTTTGCGGCTGAGCAACAAGGCTAGGATGCTCGTTATGTTGAATGCACTATGTATAGAAGTGATGTATTCGCTTGCATTTTCAAATGTTGGTATTGAGATGTAATGTGAAACGAGCTGAATGTGGGGTTATCCAGCTAGCCATCTCCATTTTGAGGCACGGACTGAACACTATGCTTGTTTTAGGCGATGTGGTCAGGCACTAGCGTATATTAAGCTTTAAGTTGTTAAGTAGCTTTGGGGCTAAGCTATATATAACAGGGCTAAACTTGTTAAGGAAAGGCATTCATGGTGTTCGGTATGTATTAATTACATGTCTGGCGTATTGCGCTACCCATGAGTTGCCTAAATAGGAATATTACATACTAACCTGTCAAACATGGCTACCGAGGATAATTATAGCACCCACGTACGAACCAGAACATACTAGAATAGAACCCGGACAAGATATCGCTTGTTGTTATTGTTACTTTCTAATCAGGCATAACCGAGTTGTTGTTGTGATTTGCTGTCTCAGAGTATATATCCCATTAGCAATTATATAGCTAGGAACTAAAAATACCCTTTCAATGTTCTTCCCGCTCTGACTTGATGTCTACGCCGCCAGCTTACTGAAATCCTGGGCTCGCTTCGATAGCAAGTAACCGTGCTCCGTATGTGGTAGCATCCCGTATTGCCTCCATTTTATGCAGTGTATCCGCTCTTACATGCACGTTGTGTGGATATACTCATGCTAGACGCGAATGATGTGATTTGGAATTTTTGGAAGGCCACTTACTGTCTGCAGAAGCAAAGCTGATATTGGGTTAGCCATAAATTAAGTCGATCATTACCCTTGAAAGGTCATATCAAGCATCCTACTCCCAACCTTACGGGGGGGACTTTCTGAAAAATTCCAGCGCCCTAAAATGAAACAACTAATTGCGCTGTCAGGGGGTTGTTAACTGGATACTATGATTTGTCGAAAGCTGCATAACCATAGCATCTAGGCAATTCAAAATTGGAATTGTGAGACAATGCCCAACACTGATCAAGGGATACAGAGACTTTTTCTGTTCTAAAATTAAGTATCGGACCAATTAGGAAATATTTTACATGTAACTATGCGAGAAGTTCAATAAGAATACTCATGTTAGCAAGTTCAGAAAAGCACCATTGTAAACCATCAATTGATTCAACCGAAAGCCTAAAAGAAGAAGAGAATAGAAAAAGAAAAAGAAAAGAGATAAGAAATATAAAATTCTGCCATATCAACCAGAGCCAACCATGTTTCAACCCAGTTCACAAAATCCTCTTCGAATAGATTCATAGTCCTTAAAACTATCACAAAGATGGCAGTTGCATGACAATCAGGGGTGTCACTTAATGTTTTTTCGATATGCCATTAAGAATCTTCCGATTTCTGGATGTCCATTTTCAAAAGCGAGATCCACTGCTCTCCTCCTTTGTTGTTCGAATTTTTCGGTATCTGGATGGCGACTCAACAGTATATACAGTGTCTCCAGCCTGCCATTCGCGGCAGCAACTTCAATGGCACTTTGCCCAGAACTTCTAGAAACAGCACTGATGTCGGCTCCAGCAGCAAGCAACACCCCAACAATTCGACTGTGTCCCCCGATTGAGGCTCCTTGAAGTGCAGTGAAGCCAGCAATATCAGCGGATGGAGCATTGATGTCAGCTCCCCTCTGAAGGAGATATTCTACTAGCCTCGTATAACCAGACCTTGCTGCTTCTTGAAGTGCTGTCCGGCCGCCAAATGGGTCCGCTTCCCTGTTTATATCTGACCCGTGTTGCACCAATAGCTGTATAATAGCGAAGTCATTACGTGACACTGCTAATTGTAGAACTGTCTTTTGTCCGGGGGCAGAATTTGCTGGACCATTGACATTGGCACCCCAATACCAGCATCCTCACAATATCAATGTCTCCACTAGAAATGGCAGCCTGAAAAGCAGTATATTCCCAAGGATTTTCTTTGATTCCCAGGCACGGTTCACATCGGCGCCAGCAGCTAAGAGACATTGTACTATTTCGAGGTTGCCTTCCTCTACTGCTTGTAGGAGATACGGCTTGTAGGAGATACGGCTTGACCATGGAACGTATCGGTGTATTAACATCGGCTCCGTCCTCAAGCAAGAACCCGACAAAAGATGCAGTACATCTCGAGCAGCACACGGCCATGGCTATAGCATTATGCTTTATGACTGGATCACCAGTAATTATTTCGGGATCTTTATCGACAAAAACTTGGGCCAGTTCTTCATTGCATTCGCAGATGGCGGCTTCTAATGCTGCAAATATGCACTTAAAAAAAGTCGAGCAAAGACAGCAATTAATACGCAGCCATCTCAGCCTCGTCTGCGATGTATGGGCATTGAATTTCGGCCGGCCAATGATGACAATTCTGAGCTATATACAATCTGTATTTTTATTGGCCAAAACCATATTTTCGCTACACCTCATCATTGTCAGACCGCAATTCGTTTTTTAAAAAACAATTAAACTCGCTCTCAATGTTTTATTTCTGTCCCATTTGTCCCACTTTTCTCACTTTTCTCATTTTTCTCATTTTTCTCATTTTTCTCATTTTTCTCATTTTTCTCATTTTTCTCATTTTTCTCATTTTTCTCATTTTTCTCATTTTTCCCATTTGTTCCATTTCTGTTTCATTTCTGCTCAATTTGTCCCATATATATTTTTTCCTTTTCTATCTTTTGGTAGTCTTTGGTTCTGTAATGGTCATTGACATCCTGGCATCTGCAGACAATTCATATTTGTTGCAGTATTGCCACCCAGGAGCTTAGTTGGAGGCATGGGCTTAACATCTGCCTCTTTTATACGCAGGTATAGAGGCCCTATTTAACCCTAATCTAGCGAAATTCTGCGATCCAAGGAGTCTGAATTAGGATCTAGCACTGACTTAAGTAGCTTACATTGTAAACCATTCGACAATCACACTTCCACCCGTTCCCATACTTGCGTAGTTAAAGATTCCATACCGATATCTAATGAAGAACTCCTAGCTATTTGTCATAGTAAAGTCAGGCTCCCATGCCGTCTAATCAATTCCGTCTAAGCATTAAGAAAAGGACGCTGTAAAAGTAGAATTGGGTCGAATATCTGCAGCGACTTGCAAATAGACTTGGCTCCCAGATATGCTTGTAGAATTCGCCACCTCACCGGTATTGGTTGTTGTCCAGTTGTCACTCCATTGTGATGTTATTTACCAGGGCTAGACTTGTCACTCCGTCGATACTAACTGTATAATTAGCGGCCTCGTAAATATCAATGCAGTGTCGATACATATCCTACGCTATGTAACCGACAGCGCCTAGTAATTATTAATTGATATATCCAGTATATTGGAATTTACTTGGACTTCTGGATTACATATTTACAAGGACATTGAGTATGTTTGTAGTGTATTAACGTTCAACATGTATAAGATGCTAAATTTAGCATTCGTAGTCTGTACAACAAAGTAAAAATTATTCACATGAACAAAAGTTTTACAAGAAATGCAAGAGGAAGCCTATGATATAAGCTAGATAGTCACGACCTGTGAGCGTCTCACAACTTTAGAGCCTTCCACGGCGCCAACCTGGACGGCACTGACGTTTCCTGGAAGAGCAAAAACGGTCTCGAATCCGTGCTTAGAGATAGTGCCAATTTCCTCGAGGCTGTCACTGCTTGATCCACCGTAGACTACGTACGAGGTCACATCAGTGGCGCCGTTCCAGCTCACATAGCCAATTGCAGACGACGAAGAGGAATCTGTGCAGTTGGACAGAGATTCTGGAACATCCGATTTGGAGACGACAAGGGCCGGCTCGGAGGCCGGTGTCGCATGCCATACCTGCTTGAAGGCGCGGTAGCTGTGGCCCGAGTTGAGGTCGGCAAAGTGGGCACTCCAGCGGACGTCACCTTTGGTAGTCGGGTGGGGACCATACTCCTTCATCACGGGGCGTATACCGTATCCCATGAAGTAGTTTCCATTGTCAAGCTGCGACAGAGACCCTTCTGCCCAAGAGTACACTTCGTCATTGGTATCCCAGAGGTTCGTGATGAGCTCTGGAGGGTTCGATGAGTCTGGTGGTAGGGTCAATCGCAAAGTAACACCCTTCGCGGTCACATTGAGACCTATGTTGTTGTTATCATTTCCAAACAACGAAAAAAGTGCTGTAGTATCCGACTCTTGCACGAAGCGTGTATGATGTTGCCATGACTGCATTGGAAAAAGGTAAGTACATAATCGACTGAAAAAAAAGGGGGGTAGTGAATCGGAGTACTAACGAATGTCCCCCCTTCGGGGAGAGCGCCAAAATCACCTCCGGTATGGCCCTGAATAGTCCACAGAATATCGCCATCCTTGTTAACCATATAAGTCGAGATGGTGTGGCGGCAGTTGATTAGGTAGTTTTCGTCGACAGATTGAATAGAGTTCATGTGGTACAAGTCGAGCGGGGAATCTCGAGTGGTTCCTTTAGCTGGGTAGGGCATTTGGGTGTCGTTGACGGGGATATGCTCTAGAGAACTCCACGTGAAAAGAATTTCGCCGGTTGCGATATCAACCTCTACAGCAAGAGCGTCCAAGACCCAGTCGTCAGACTTTCCCCCAAGTGGGGTGAGATCAGCCTGGGTTACGTTGTAAGCCGTGACAAGCATGGTGTTTGAGGGGGTGATATAGTGCTCATGGAGGTCGGCATCGCATTTCGAGGTAGCACCGGGAGTGAGAGTCAGATTCAACTGCGGGCAGACGGTGGCGATCTGCTGGTAGGTGTCGTCAAGAATGTTCACTTGACCATAGCCAACGCCTTCAATTGGCTGTTTTCCAATGGAGGACCAGTAAACGAGGACCGACGAGCCATTCATGGTGGCCACTTTAAAATCAGTTGTTGTGATACCTTGCTTCATAGGTCCGGACCAGACGAGGTCGTTTGTGTCGGTCATGATGAAAGGTCTTTGTTGTTTGACGGTATGGGTTCCAGGGCGAACATTCTGACCGAAGAAGATCAATCCATCAGCGAGCGGCTCACCAGTGGTGGTGATGTTCATATAAGGCGCGTTGATATCAGATGTCTCGTAGACCTGGTATGGCCAGTACTCGGTGGTGTTTTGGACGACCTGGCTACTATCGGCTGCGCAGAGAGCAGAAGCCGCCTGCGAGAGAGGAGCTGCGAGAGCGCCTAGAACGGCGAGTCGCGAGAAAACGGTCATTCTGGCGGTGCTTGTAGTCACCTTGAGGCACAAGCAAGGTGAAGAGAGGATTGTTTCAAAAGGCAATATACGACTCGCGCACGGCGATCCCCATTGACATGTTATATATCCATTGACCCAAAGTTCCTAGTAAAAGCCAAGTCGCTAGCATGGCAGTCAAACAGTGTGATAGGCAATAGGACCCATAAAAAGACCGGCAGATACGTAATGTCTGGGGGCACTGGCCCGCTGGGTTACACAGCCAACACTTGGCTGGTACGTAGGATTTGATGGATCGCGGACGTGGAGCCGTTCTTGACCAGAATGCAGAAGTTGAGGATCCAATGATCCATCTTACCGGCTTCTGGCGGGGAGGATTAAAATTAGCGCTTCTTTGTCTCAGAACAGAGATTGGGGGCTGGTGATTAGCCTGAATAATAATAACAAATTAGAGGAACCGTAGTAGGAAGTCGGACAGCGACATCCGCGGTTCGCTACCGCTTGCTGCGCCGGACTCGCCGCCCGCTGCTAATGACACCCCACTTCAGACGCGAGGAAGAGGCTTTATTGTGGTCGTTGTGCCGATCATTACCTCGTAGTCGGGTCAGGACGAAGATCGGCAGGGGAGAGGTGTCGTTGGCGCCTCCGACGATCCGACATCGAACTGCTTGTATAGGCATCGATCACCACCGCGCGGTGCGACTCTGTGAGGCAGCCTGGCAATCTCTGTCCAGTCCTGGCCGTTCGGAGAATTGATTGATTGCGATAATCGGCCACTGATGGATGTCGTTCATCCAGGGCGTGTTAGCGACACCCGGCACTTGGAGGCTGGAGTACGTCGAGTCTAGTCCGGGCCCACCGTGCTGCGTCGACGGCACGTTCTTGGTGCGGCTGACGCGTGACAATGCATTGACCCAAGAATAGAGACGAATAGACCTGTCTGTGCTGCTAGTAGGATGAGAGCTGAGAACCGGGTGGTTTGAAAGGAGAAGTGATGAAGACGAAGAAGCAATCCAGATGCGGAAGGCACAAGGACCGGCTTCCGGGCGGTCTCGTGACTTTCTTTGCCTTTCCTACCGTGCATTTGATTTTTCTCGCATCCCCAAAGAACGTTACATTCGCTTCTTTAGACGGCCACTGAATCCTGAGAGCATGTCGGGTTAGTCCTTATCGAGACGTTGATGGCCCTAATCCGATTTGGTACACTGCTAGCAAAAATGTTCTTCTGGCGGTGTCTTGCGTTCAATCAAATCCGAAACTGATACATTTACAGTACACACTAACTAGTAAATAGGATTCAACTTTATCGCGGGTTCCCCCGAGTTCATCCTGCTTGTCTCATCTGTATAGAAGAATTGACAATGCAAACTAGACTAAATACACTGCTCCATCCCGCGGTAACCATAAACAATGCCCTTCCAGACAAGTTAGTCAATAGTTAACCTTTAATGCAACCTCGCTGCCGATCCACTCATGTCAGCCAGGCTCTTTCGACGGTCTGAGATGAGAAACATACGATTATAGAGTTTGTCGTGGGCTGGTCGACCGCCTTTCCTAGCCTGGAGACCGCGCTGGGGGGTCCATTGAGTCATCTTGGCTGGATGGACTGATCGATACTTAAGGATCATGTGTTGGGCCCCCCTGTTAATGCCATCGTTACTTTTTGACTTCACGAGCAGGGCTTGAATTTCCTATTTCTTATCGCTATCCTCCATTTTTAGGCATCCCAGAAGCGAGAAAAGAGAAAACGCACAACCAACAACATGGCAACCGAGTCCACCAACTCCTACGACGCCTCTTCTAGCAAGCGGCTGTTCCTGGTCTCCTGCCCACGCACGGCGTCTAACCTGCTTGTCAAAGTCCTCGCCCTGACCAAGCAGCCAGAAGTTCGTATCAATGAACGCGGCGGTTACGTTCTGTGGGATGCTTTTATTTCCACCAACCTCGATGGCCGCATGTTCAAGCCCCTCGATCAGTGGACGGCTACCGATAAAGCCAAATTGCAGAAACAATGCCAGCAGTGTCTCGATGAGTTGGAGCAGTCCTCCGCAGCAGCCCAGCGGGAGGGCAAGATGTTCGTCACCAAGGAACATGCCTCGTGGTTCCAAAATATGAGCGCCATTCAGCAATACCTCTACGGTGAGAATGTGATTGATGATGAGCATCCATGCACTCTGCAGTATCCAGATGCATACGGTGTGCCACAAAACCCGCAATACTCTCCTGATAACCAGACCTTCTTCGCCGACGAGTACTTGCGTACGTGGCGTGCAGCCTTTATCATCCGTCATCCTGCTCTCGTGTTTCCCTCTGCTCAGCGAGCGTTGGCCAATCTACTCAAAGAAGAGATGGACCCAGAGATCCTCCAGCGTTCTATCTCGATCAATATGACCTTCCGCTGGGCCCGGCGGCTGTTCGACTTTTTCCAGGAGCAGACCGAGACAACGCCCGCGGTGCTCGATGCCAATGATCTGATTAATAGCCCCTTGGTCGTTGCCAAGTTCAGCAAGATCATCGGCATGGACCCGAGCCAGCTGCAGTTTGAGTGGGATACACAGGCGCGAAAGGATAACACAGGCCAGTCGACAGAGGAAGAGCGTCGCCAACAGATGGAAGCATTCATGCTATCCACCCTGCATTCTTCGTCCGGTCTCGTCAAGGACAAGGCACCCAGTCACATTGACCTCGCCGTCGAGGCGGCGAAATGGAAAACCGAATTCGGTGACCGTGTGGCCAGCATGCTGGAGAAGGCAGTCGTGGCTGCAATGCCGGACTACGAGTATCTCACGGCTCGACGAGTTCAGCTTGACGGTGTCGAGGACAGCCCTAGCAAGATGTTCGCCGCGGAAAGCCGAGCCTAGATTGGTGTACTATTGTGTACAAATCCTCCGATGTTACGTGTTACGGTTAATGGTCGTAGAAAGAAATAATGAATACACCTATTAATGCCCAGAGCTGCAATTTTGCTGCGACATGATCATCACAAGAACAGGAGTTTCCATTGCAAAGCGCTGTGAGTTCTACGATTTTCCGTGGGGATATTTTGGAATTATGCAGTGATTGGGGTTGCTTGGGATATTTATGTAGGGACGATCAACTGATCATCTTATTAATTGGCTTCAATCAACCTTCTTTCTGCTGGAAAAACACTCTGCCAATAGCCTAAATGGAGAAGCTTCTTAAAGTGTCTCTAAATGTAGATCATTATTTGAAGTATTTTAATGCAATCTTCTTCCGAGAAAATCAACTGATATGTTTCATATTTTATACAACCCGCAACTTCCATGTTATAGTATCCCTAAGTTAAAAATGCGCGACTCAAGAAAGGGTTCAGACCACATGCAGGATCCTGGCAGTAGGGCAAGAAAAGAGTCTTCATATGTTTGATTGTTAAACCGATTTCGAGAATGACTGTACAGTGAGGAGAACATCTAGCTATCATTAGCCTTGGGGAATGTATACTCTACTGCAAATAACCACAGTCCCACGTATGGTTCAATAGAGATACTTAGACAATAATTCTACTAAATGAATGAAATAACTTACGGAATAAATTTTGAAGAATATCACTACATGTGCTTTAATAAAAGTAGTACAGATTGAGAACTAATAGCTCCTAAAACTCATACCGCATGTAGCCATCGCTGTATCACCAGCAAGGACACGAGTATTCGGCAGTTTCTAATTCATCGGTCTCGGAAATATTAGAAAACAGTTCCTATAATGGTATGAATTTGTATCAAATTTTAAATATGGAGAAGACTTAATAACTGCTAGATCCAAAAGCCCATGGCTGACAAGAGGCTCGAGCTATAGTGTTGTTTAATTGAACAGAGCCGGGGTAAGCAAACCTGAATTGGCCTAAAATGGACGCAACGATTTTGAAGACCCCCATTTGTGTGAAGCCTTTTTCTGATACAGGAACGAACTACCGTTGCCGAAAATCAAGTCGACCTTGTCCATGTGCACTCGACGTACCTTCAATTCATTATTTTTAAACAAGACCCATCGCCAGGATCTATAGTTAGTAATAAGCGCCAGCTAGAAATACGATTTTAGTTCCTACCACACACTACATATCTCCAATTATAGGACCAATAACAGACGCAATGCCAAATATGCCTCCCAAGACTCCGATATTTGCACGCTTTCTCAAGAAAACGCTGGAAAATAAGCCCGTTATCACATGTGTATTGTATTGTAATAATTAGTTTACGCTGTACCTTAATGATCCACGCTAAATTAGTGTTTAGGTGGTGTGGGGCACTAATAAAGAGGGCCCCAACAGCCGTCACTATAGTAATACGTATACCCCGTACGGAGTAGTTTTTGCGAATAATGATACGAGTACTACTACATCCTTCTTCAGGTATATAAGGCCTAAAATATGAAGAGGCAGGGATTTCTACATAGTCTTCAACAAAAAAGGTGCTCTACCGGACTATAATCGAGGTATCAATCGATTTCAATCAAACTACCTTTTTCGGGTCAAGCGACTAGATCGATAATCGCATATTGTTTATTACATACTATTTACATGAAGAAAATATTGATTATAGTCTTCTGAACTTTGAATGATAATACTAGTAAGCCTTCTTATTAATTTCGACATGGTTACTGGATAAAAGATTGGATTAGATAAAGCCAATCAATCTCAATACTATTATTATCTTTAGTTAGTAATTTCAGATTTCCACACTATCTACACTTATAGCATTTTTACCGGCGATGCCAATGGCCAGACAAGTGGCCCCAACACAGTCTATCTCAAGCCTGACGGTTTCAGTGTCTACTTGCTTTACCAGCTACGAAGCAAGGCGTGGACGCCAAAATCGTCGAAGCCGGTCACGGTCTGAGTGGCATCTAGCACTAGAGCAACTATCCCGGGGCGCGAGTCGATATCCAATACCTTTCGTATACGCTCAACATTCCCGAGGTCTACAATTCCTGGTCGTGGACTCAGGAGTATCCTAGTGGACAGAAGCTCAAAGGTTATTTCCAACACATCTACAACGTTCTTAACGTTAGCAAAGATGTTTTATACGGAGCTAGGGCTGTCATCGCCACGATTGACGAGTCTTCTGACGAGTGGACGGTCAAAGCGGACAATGGAAACATCTTCACGTCGCGCTCCTCCGTCTGCTGCCTCAGTTTCTCGGCCAAATGCAATATACTCGACTGGCTCGGTCTTAAAGATGGATTCTAGGGTTAGTTCGTACACTAAAACTTCTGGCCCGCCGAAGGTATCGACATGCGCGGCAAAAAAAATGGCCGTGGTCATCACCGGTCTAACTGGTCTCCAAATTGGACAAGAAATTTCACGCACCGCCGAAAAGGTGACGTGCTTCGTGCGCTCGCCTAATCTCAATTGGCCCATGGCACCACAATGAGTGCTGAAAGATTGAGATAGAATGAGTCAACTGCTTGCGGAAAGCGTCCATCTCTCGAGTAGGACTATTACGAACAGATGGATCGGTCAAACGTCACTCTGGTGGACGTTAACAGCACATCCATGACACATGTAGTCCCTAATGGGATCGTCATGGAGCAGCGGAGCCCATGCGTATCTAGGCTTAGCAGTATCGGGATTTCCCAATTTTTCCTATACCTACGGGCCATGTCGCGCTCTGTGTATGCTAGCGGATTAAGCACGGTCGAGTCGTGGTCAGATTGGATCGTCCAAGCAATGCGAAAGATTCAAAGCAAAGGGCTGACGCGGATCAACGCGACAGAGGAGACAGAAGGTGAATGGAGGTCTGGTGAACAACAATATAGGAGCGAGATCAAGAAGTTCGGTAGTGCTAGATGAATTGTCGTTCTACTAGCATCTCAGTAAATACCAGCCAGGGTAGTATAAACTTGTATTCTTGAGTGTACTGTGTCCAAATTAATAGTATGGCTGCAAGAATGAAGAAAAATAACGAAGAAAAGAACATGATACAGAAACAAAGTGAGGAAAGAGCATTGCAGGAGTTGCAGCCTGAGGCATCGATATATACGCTAGCATCAATATAGACTAGCGCGCATCCTCACCGCGGAGAGAATCGTTTCGGTCTGTTTCGCTTCTTGTACAAAAACTCCAGAGTCTACGCCAATTGACCAACGACCGTGTCTTTATTTAATACGATACACCAGAAGAGAGAAATATACCGTCGGCAGGTGGTGCTCCAGAACCAATAATCACCATTATCACCCGACTAGTCGGCCTTTGACAAAAGTCAGCGAGATCCATCCATCTTGATTGATTCATTTGACCTAGGCTAACCAGCTCGCAGACTTTGACAAATCCTTTGGATTAATTTCACAATGTCGATCCCCGTCCAAACAATAACCTCCTTCCGCACCGCTTTTTCCCCTTTCTCGCCGCTCGCGCGACCATGCCGTGTCGTCCTCAACATGCTGCAAACACCCTCTTCGGCGCCGGTCAGCAGCGCAACACACATCAAGATCCAGGTGTCGCACCTGCCACGCAACTCGACGCAGCAGCCGGAGATGACAATCGGGTTCAAGGGTGGGAAGGAGATTAAGCTTGAGGTCGGCAAGCGGAAGATGAAGATTGGGGATGTGGTGGATGAGATTGCGCGGGTGGGCAGAGTGATTGAGCGCGAGGAGAGTTTGAAGTCATGAGCAGGATTTTATATAATTTTTCTTGAAGGGTTTATATTGCATTGTACAAAAATCATTTACGTTTATTAGCCTGTCTACGGAATGGTGTCTTGCTTGGAAGATAAAAATTAAGAGTAATGTAATGGTAACTGGATTGGTCTTTGGTTTTTGTCTACACAACGTGGATTCGTTTGACCACATGTTTTTGGTGCCAGGAACAAGGGGATCTGCCTTGTTTAATAGCCCGTTTATCAGACTACAGCCTAGCGCATGAGGTGTGAAATTCATCGACATGTCGTGTTTCCCGACAGACCGAGAAAAGGGTGCCCATCGCTTAGACAGCAGCGCCGGAGATGAAGAACCACTTGTCAACGCTGCCGTCGATCGGAGCGGGGGCAAGGTTCTCGCCAGTGGGGATCTTGGAGAGGGAAGCCTTGTCGACAAGCTCTGCCGAGGCTTCGTTGGTGACATTGGCCCTAGGGAATGTTAGCTATCTGACAGATTTGGCTGTTTCGTGCTTTCGATAACTTACACGCTCACCTCGCCACGAGGGGTGGCGCCAGTGATCAACTTCTCCCAAGCGTCAGAGCACTCGCGAATGACATCTTCAGCGTACTTCTTGTTCTTGCACTCGCCGGAAAAGGCAAACTGGTTCTCGGGCTTGCCGTCGGGGATCTTGTAGATACGGAACCACTCGTTGGTGGCACGGAGAAGACCGGGCAGGTGGCGCTCGACGTCTTCAACGTCGTTGAGCTTGGGGGCCAGAGGGTCGTTCACGTCAATGACGATGACCTTCCAGTCGGTCTCCTCCTCGTCGAGCAGGGCCATGACGCCGAGCACCTTGACCTGCTTGATTTGACCGGTGTAGCCGACCAGCTCGCCGATTTCGCAGACATCCAATGGGTCGTTGTCGCCCTTGGCCTTGGTCTCGGGGTGGACGACGTTGGGGTCTTCCCAGGTCTGTGAAAAAAAAAAAAGTCAGCCACCAGTCAAAATAGAGCAGCGGAAAATTTGTACTCACGCGGGGGAAGGCACCGTAGTTCCAGAGGTAGCCCTTGTGGGGGAAGCAGTTGCGGACGTAGCGCAGCTTGCCCTTCTTGATATCTTGCTTGATGGGGTTGAGGAATTCCTCCTTGGAGATCTAGCAGAATCGGCGGTCAGCAGAGCAGCATTGTGGAATAGTCTGGGCAGATTGCGCACCTCCTGCTTGGCGTTGGTCCAGCGAGGGATCTCAACGACCATGTTCAGCACGGTCTGCTGCTCATTGGCGTAGAGGGGGATATCGTGGAAGGGCGAGACGGGGACGCCATCCTTCTCAATGTAGACGCGGTGCTCGAGGGTGTTGGCAGCGCCGATTTTGCGGATGGAGTACGACATGGCGGGCGAGGCAGCGGACGAGGACAGTTGGCGAGACAGCTGGGCAGCGCGCTTGGAGGCTGCAGAGAGGCCGTTGGACTGAATGGCGGGTGGTAGTCGTGGTGATGGAGAAGAGTGTTTCGACTGATCAGATGCAGAAGAAGTGAAAGACGACGAGGGGTTGTGGTGGGGGACATTCACGGACGACAGGAGGGGCGGTGGCCGCCCGGCGGTGGGGGGCGCCATCAAGCGTGCTGCTCGTGGTGCTGTTAATGATCGACGCAGCAGTGACACTGTCGTCAATGTCGCCGAGGCCTTCATGAGAAGAGAGCGTTAGTTGAGAGTCTTTTTATATCTGGCTGGCGTTCTTCGGCTGCTTCTCGGGTTTGTTTGTTTTCTTTGCCGAGGTGTCAACAACCACAACAACACTCCCGGCTTCCCTCGCCCTTCTCTCTGCAATTGAGTCTCGAGACGACTATTTTTCCGACTGCTTTGAGTCTTGGGCTGTTATGGAACATGAACCCTGCTGCATCACCCTATCAGCGAGCTCCCATGTACATGCACTGCTGCAGAGCCGGACAGCTGAAATTTTTTCGGCTGGGCAAGCCACTCGCTAGTCAGCGCCGAAACAGGCGGTGATTGTCACTGCCTATTATTATTCGCAACTCGGAAGCTATTTAGATACGTTGCATCAATTGACGCAGATGTCTTTGTCCTGGTTTTAGTTGTTTTATTTACTACCTATGTAGTCTACTATGGCCATCTTAAATGTTGTTGTTTTGTACATCGTCGCAAACTTCCCGAATAGGGTTAGCGTGTGCAGATGTTTCTTCTACAAGCATTTCAAACTGATTTTTCCATCAATTTTACTTAAAAAATACAAAACTCTAAACCGTCAGGTGATAAATGAGCATGTCGTTTGTTGTAGTCATTTATTGAAGCAATTGCGTATGCTGACATCCCCGTTTCGGGTTTAGGGCTAGGGTTGATAGCGTTAACAAGAACGGTCATCATCAGCATTAGTGATTTGAGATCTATTTCTTTGGAAACGAGAATTTTTTCAGAGACGGAAGGACATCCACGAATATTGGGTCTGATTTGCTCTCGAGGCCAAAATAGATCACCTTATAGGAAGAGTAGACATTCATATCCGACTCATGCTCATCCTCACGGCCCCGACCAGATGATGTGCTTAGGCTTCGACTCCGAGAGAGCATCTACTTGTAGTACTCTAGATACTCACTCAAAGAGCAGAGCTTATTTTGTATGGTTTTTCCGGCATGGATGAGCGCAAGAGGTAGATATCCGGCGATTCAATTGGTCTAGTACCTAGTCATTCCTTCGTCCCCAAGCGACAAGAGTCACATTTGGAGCTCCAGAGATCTTCCACTACAACATTCACACAATGTAGATTTTCAATCTGTTGAGTGAATATAATTATTTCGTCCTTGATATTGTTCGATGCGGATTAAGACATGGTCTCGATAACCCTAATTGAGACATCTCGCCTTACGGTTCCGGCGATAATGTTTATGACATTGAGGGCATGCTAAGTCATGGGAACGTGTCAAATATATGGCGATTAGGTAGCAATTGCGGGGGATTGGTTTATAGAGAAAAGCTTATTTTTATTTTGCTTATTCTCCGATCACCCATGCCTTGCATACTCACCTCGGCATAATTCTATGCGGGTTTCTACTCAGTGCAGCAAACAATCGGCTACTTTTAGGTGACGCATGCGATTTGAAATTGGAGAGCCTCGTACAGAATCCTCGAGCTTTTCAATGTTTGCCAGGGTTTGTGTCGTGTATATTTATGCTGGCGTGAAGGTAACAGCCCTAGATCCGATTGCGCATCGGACCGAAGAAGCGAACAATGAACCATACACTACGATGGAGGACCACTTATTAAGTTACACGCCGAAAGGAAAGGAGGGGATGGAGTCTATATCCAGCCATGGGTCCCAGCCACTGATGCTGTCTTCGTCCTATCTCTACCTCTCCTGTTTTGTTTTGTGAGTCATTTTTCTCTTCTAACAAAACAAACTAATACTTTTTTTTCTCGCTGAGATAAATCTATTTCCGCTGTACTCCGTGTATACTTTGCAATACAAAAATGGTTGACTCCTCGGATTTGCTTTATGCGTTGCGCCTCTGTTGTCTTGCCCTCTTGCTTTCCGGCTGGGCTTACCTCTATATTCAAAAACGGTACCAAATCCAAGTAAGACGACGCCAATTGCAGTTCATTTTTTTATTTTATTTTATTTTCCATTTTTTCATACACTCACAACACGTCTATTGCAGGCCGATAAAGCCTTTAGTCAAGAGCACGGCTGTGAGCCCATCCGGAAGAGATTGCCCTACAAATGGCCGTTAGCAATCGATATTTTGAAGTACCAATACGACGCTCTAATGCAAGGAAATTTGCTTGCTTATCAGGCAGACTACTTCCAAAGGGTCCAGGTAGGGCACACGTTCGAGGTCAAGCTGTTGGGGCGAATTGGCTACTTTACTAGCAACCCTAAAAACTTGGAAGCTATGCTGCAGACCAACTTTGACGGTAAGATTTCCCAGAAGAAGAAAAAAGAACAATAAAAGTACTGATCAATTCATAACACTTTTCAAAAGTTAGACTGGGAACTCGGTAGTAGTCGCAACCCCCTGTTGCCCATGATTGGCAGGGGAATTTTTACTCAGGATGGACACCACGCCTGGAAGCATTCGCGAGAAACCATGCGCCGGCAATTTGCGCGGATGCAATATCAAGACCTCCGGCTATTTGAGGGGCCCATAAATGACATGCTGGCATATCTGCAGTCTTTTACCGGAGTCATTGATCTCCAGCCGGCATTTTTTCGCTTCACCTTGGCCACAACGACCTCGCTCATTTTCGGAGAGCCCTTTGTGGACTCGAAGAAAATCGATGACGAGACTTTTGCTGAAAATTTCGATTACACGTCGCTAGTCTCGGCCATGCGTATGAGACTGGCTGATTGGGGTTGGGTCTATAACCCTTCTAGGTACCGAACGGCCTGCGCTCTCGTCAATGATTATGCCACGATGTATGTCAATCATGCGCTCCAGGACGTGAAAGAAAATGGCGAAGAAGTCGCCACCAAGCGGCATCCATTTATACTAGACCTCTTCAAAGAACTGCAGGATGCCAAGCTTGTTCGAGATCAACTCATGAATGTACTGATTGCAGGAAGAGACACTACTTAACCGCCTGTCTGATGTCATGGGCATGGTAAGCGTCATCCTGTTCCATTTATGAATCAGTAACTTAATAGGTCATAGCTACTAATTAGGCCGTCAATCGGCCTCCCTCGAACGCCTCCGCCAGGAGATACTCTCTTTTACTGAAGACGGGGGGCATGGTGACCAGAGCACAAATCAGTAAGATGACTTACCTAAGATGTGTTCTCAATGAGAGTAAGACATCACGTACCCCTCTTGAACTTTTTCAATTCATTCCAATTGACCTGTTTAGCAAATCGGCTATACACTCAGATCCCGATGAACATTCGTACAGCGAAAAGGACCACTTGTCTACCAAAGGGCGGCGGTCCAGACGGGAAATCCCCTATGCTTGTTGCCAAGGGGGTGGGAGTGGCATTTTCTGCCTACTATATGCATCGTAGTAAGGAGGTTTACGGTGTAGATGTAGACGAATTCTGCCCGGAAAGATGGGAGGGTCCGGAATTGAAGAATATTGGATTTGCGTTTATGCCTTTTCACGGTGGCCCTAGGCGGTGTCTCGGAAGCAAGATTCCAAACCTCCTCCAGTGCAATAGACTGGTCTCAAAAAGACGTATGCTCATGTTTCGTGTCTATATACAGAAGACTTTGCACTTAGCGAGGCCTCTTATGGCCTTGTACGAGTGCTCCAGACATTTCCAAGACTCCGGAAAGCACCAGCGGCCCCAACGGTGATGCCCGGCAGAGAGAAACAGAGTCTCACCATTGTAGTTTCCAGCGCTGAGGGGTGCCAGGTGCTACTACTGCATTAACTCGGGTTGCATGTCAAGGTTAATTGTCGGCTACGGCAGCGATTAGAGTCTTTGCTTATGAGCAACACTTGAAGATGAGAAGTTCAATGTCTATTAGCAACATATAAACTTATTATTTTTTGTCCTTGACATTCCCTACATGTACAGGCTTAGTTCCCCCCCATTTCCCGCCCTCTTCGGCCCTCGGGCGATGTGGTTGATAATAACATCCTCTAAAAGTTCGCAAGCCGTCCTTTAATTTCACGTAAAAGCTTGTTCAAGGCTAGCATTCGGTCTCAAGACTGAGAATATCGAATTTTATCGAACGTTCAAGTCAAGTATAGAAAGCGTTCGTGGTGTTGCTCTCGGCTCTTTTGAGCCGGCTGATCGAGCGGTAGCTTTGGTCTGGTAAGAAAAGTATTCACAAAAATAGAAATACAGAAAGTGGCAGAGAGAATATTGTAGATTTCTACTTACAATATCTTTTTTCGGCAGGCTTTTGAGCTTGGTAAAAGGACATGCAGCAGACCGCGACGGTCAAGACCATGGTGACTGCAGCTCCTATGGCAATTGTAATTGCGCCAGGAGAAGCCAACCCAGTCCAGGTAGGCATGACTAGTTGGAAGAGAGGATGATTTCGCTCTAACAATAAGACCCCATAGTCGGTTGTAGTCGCAACGCTCCCAAAGAGTTAAAAGGGATTGTGGACAGCCTCGACAGCTTTTTCCACGCGCGTTTGATGGAGCGCCAATCTGACGCCAGTGGCGGACATCGGCCAATAATCAATTATTTGCTGTACAATTTTGCATGCTGGTTCTCCGACGACAAAGACGTGTTGTTGTAGAGAGGACAAAGAAGAAGAAGCGCCGCATTCCGCCCTTGCGCCCGCTCGCTCCGGGATGGACTGACCGCCACAACACTCGGGCCTGATAAGAGATCTTCTTTCTGCCGACAAAGTCGGAATCGAACAGTTTTGCCATTTGACAACAGCATTCCGCTGTGACCATGGCCCCAGTTTCGCCAGCTTCACCAGATTCGCCAGTCTTGCAGTTGTCAGAGAGAAAAAGGAAAAGCGCCCGCAGCGCCAGGCGGAACGACGTGGGCCTCTTCAGGGGCTTCTCTCGTTGGCTGCTTCATCACCAGATCAGTATGGCCTCAGTTCTCGAGCCATTTAACATTATTGAGCTGACTCTTGCACCATCTACTAGGCGTCCCCTTTAACCTCATCGCCATTCTCTGCCTGGTCCACCTGTACATACCCACCGCACGACAGCATACGTCCAAGTTCTTTTGGGTATCACATTACAACCCATCCACGGGGCAGTATGGCGTTGGCGATGGCGACTGCTACTTTCTCGCATTCTGCATCGTTCTTTTCACCGGCCTGCGCGCTGGCTTCATGAATTATGCTCTGGATCCGCTCGCGAAGCGGTGGGGGATATCCAAGAAAAGGGACATTACCAGGTTCTCCGAACAGGCGTGGCTCCTGTGCTACTACTCTATCTTTTGGACACTCGGAGTGGTACGTTGCCATCTATGCTGCTTTGGTCCAAGTCTAATGATTCTAGTACATCTACTGCACGTCAAAGTACTTTCTGAACATGAAGGAAATGTTCACCGACTGGCCCACGCGTGAGCTCCCGCAGATCACCAAGGCGTATATCCTGGGACAATGGGCCTTTTGGCTGCAGCAGGTTCTCGTCATCAACATCGAAGACCGCCGCAAGGATCACTGGCAGATGCTGGCCCACCACATGGTGACCATCCTGCTGATCCATACCTCGTATTCTTTGCACTTGACTCGTGTCGCCAATCTGATCTTGGTTCTGATGGATATCGTTGATATCTTCTTCCCGGTGAGTTTATTTCTTCTTCCCGAAACAAAAGTCACTTGCGACAAGTACTAATATCCAGAGAAGCTCGCCAAGTGTTTCAAATACCTCGGGTTCTCCATCCTGCGAGACATCATGTTCGGCGTCTTCATGGTGTCGTGGTTCGTCGCTCGCCATTTGTGCTACATGATCACGCTTTGGGGTATCTATACGTACATGCCCGCAACCATTCCCGTTGGCTGCTACCAAGGATCCCAGAACAATCTGACTGGACCAACCCCGCTACCTGAGCACGGCTGGTCGCACACGTTGGAGCCGTTCCGAAATCCTTCAGGCACCATTTGCCACAGCGACAATGTCATGTGGGGATTCCTTGGAGCCCTTGGCTTTCTCCAGGTGCTCACTATCTTTTGGTTCTTCCTGATTGTGCAAGTCGCCATTCGGGTTGTTCAAGGGATCGGTGCAGATGATATACGCAGTGAAGACGATGGTGAAAACACAGACGAGGAGGAGAATGACAGCGAAGAAGTAGATGTCAGCATCGAGCCAGTTGTCTCCAAGGTGTGGAAGAATAGGACAGACCTTCGGAAAACCCCGGGCTCTTCTGGAGTGAGCCTTCCTGGGCATCGTGATAGAAAGGAGTTGCTAAGCCGCATCGGCTGCGAGAAGCAACTTGAGTGAGGCGAAAGTACTAGGTAGCGTGTAGTCGATCTCGCCAAACGGTATACTTGGGAGACGACGGACTGCAGCTCATTGTACATGTTGTTTAGTTTCGAGAATAACGACACTTTTATGGAAGGTTCGTTTAACATGATAATTTTAAAACAAGGTTGTTGAATACAACATCCGAAGATATCAATTGATACTCAGGATGTTTTTTTAAAGTAAAATTATAGAGATTTCTATGCCTATGCAGCAGCTCAATGAAGCTATCGCAACAAGAACTACATTTACTATATTTATATGTGCCAATTTATGCTTATCGGTGGGATGTATCTTATCTCCACGTGACCTCTTATCAAAATCGACTTTACTTTTGCCGGCGAGCGACAACAATAATGAACCGCCACCACCTCAACGAAAATCTTCTATCTCTGTGACATGCTGAGGCCGCTCCTCCGCAGAACCATGGCTTCGACAACCCCTCGCGTACCGATTCCGGCCAACGGCGTGGACTACCGCGGAAAAGTCGTGCTGGCGCCGATGGTGCGATCTGGAGAACTGCCCTCACGCCTGCTCGCCCTCAAGTACGGCGCCGACCTCGTCTGGGGCCCTGAAACAATCGACAGAGCCATCATGGGCGCTGCTCGCCGCGTAAACCCGCGAAACAACACCATCGAGTTCACCCGCATTTCGTCCAACGGCGGCCGAGAAGATCAGCCAAAGAAAGAAAATGTCATTTACCGTATCGACCCGGAGGGCGAAAAGGGGAAACTCATCTTCCAGATGGGCACCGCTTCGCCCGAGTACGCCGTGCAGGCGGCCAAGGTCGTTGCGCCGGATGTGTTTGGTATCGACGTGAACTCGGGCTGTCCCAAACCTTTCAGCACCAGCGGCGGTATGGGCGCTGCCTTGCTCCGCACGCCGGACAAGCTGGTTTCGATCCTGGAGGCTCTTGTGCGTGAAGTTGGAAACCCGTATCAAATCGGCATTTCGGTCAAGATTCGACTTCTCGAGACTCCGGAAATGACGGAATCTCTCGTCAAGCGGCTGGTTGCTACGGGGATTACTGGGTTAACGATCCATTGCCGCACAACTCCTATGAGACCGCGAGAGCGAGCCATCCGAGAGCAGCTGAGGATGATTGTCGATACATGCCATAATGCCGGTGTGGCGTGTGTCATGAACGGCGACGTTACCTCGCGGGACAATGCGCTCGCTTTGATGGAAGAATACGGCGCTGACGGTGCCATGATTGCGACCTCGGCCGAACAAAACCCATCGTGTTTCCGCACAAATGCGGAAGGGGGACTGCTACCATGGCGCGACGTCGTCCGGGATTACTTGGAGCAGTGCATTAGGGTCGAGAATCGGTTCGGAAACACTAAATATCTCCTTAACATGATGGTGAATGCAAAGGATAAAGCCTTCAAAGAGTTTAATAAGGCAAAGAGCTACGTGGATGCCTGTCGAATTCTACAATACGGTGATTTGGTACCTGCAGCAAAGGAAGTCGACCAGGTCTTGCTCCTGGAAGACAGGTCCGTCACCAACGAGGACGGAATTCGGCCATCTGCAGTGCAAAATGCAAAAGCAAACAACGAATCTGCCAAGGCTGCAGGGCGGTCAACTAAACACAAAAAACAGGCCTCGGTGCAAAAGGGTCCTGGCCCGATTAGGACAAACTCCAGGACTGGCGTCCCGAATCCGCCTTCTGAACCTGAAGCTGATGTTGATCTCTCTGCTTCGACTTCAGTTCCGCAACAAAGCCCGGCAGTTGCTGTCTGAACATATGCATAAGCACAGTCTTTTTCTTTTTTTTTTTTTTTTGAGGAGCTGGAATTTTCCCAGCTTGTCTAGCCTTTCTTGTTTTCCTCCATTTTCCATGCGTATATCCTGGTATTGGCAGCATTTATGGTGTTTTTTTATTGTTTTTATTTATACCGCATAGATACATGATGATCGATACAGTCGAAAAGTACATAAATATTTTTGATTCTTTCTAAAGAAAATTCTTTCTAGTTACCCGATTATGATACAATATATAAGCATCTTGGTTCTAGATCTATAAAAATACAGCCAATCCCATCAGCAGCGCAGTGAAGGCAAGGAAACCGCCTGTTGTGGGCAGAACATTCACTGCACCGTCGGTCAAAGCAGGCGTCGACGTGGCCGGTAGAATTCCACTGCTAGGGGTCGGCGTTCCCGAGGGTAATGTAGTAGTAGTATTAGTAGCATTGGGTGCTGACAGGATGGCGTTGACTTCACTCCACAGTGTACAGCCTGTGTAATCAACCAGACCAGCCTCCGCTGATTTTCCAAAGATCAACCCGGGGGTCGTGAGGTTCTTAGCTGTGGTTTTGAATCGCGGCCAATTGATGTCTTTGGTCGACGGGTCGGCGTTTTCGGCCATTGCTGTCCATAGGCTCCTCATCTGCTTGCTGAGCTCGTACTCGGATGCCGTGGAATTGCAAGTCCCGTTGGGCAGATAGCCGTTGTCCAGGTTACCAAAGACGAATGGGATTTCGGCAGTGTGCGTGGCACCGAAGAGAGAGACGTACTCCTGGGGGATCGTGTCTAGCCATATACAAGTTGAATTGTGGGTGAATTCGTAGGTCCATGCAGGGATATTATTGAGTGAGGCTTGCGCCGCACCGTGGTATGCTGGGCACTTATATGTCGAGTCGGTGATGACGTTAGCTATGGCCACAATCACAGCCACCTCGGTCTTGTTGATGCCCAAGGCAGAGATGTCCTTGAGGGCGGATGAGCCACTGATAGCGGCCTCGAATAAGGATAGATCGTAGTATTTCCCAACAAGCGAAGCAGCATTTCCAAAGTTTTTGCGAAGGAAATCCTTGTATGCCGATGGGGATGGAGTTTTGCCGCTCGACTCGACCCAGTCGATGGCGTAAACGATACCTTCATTTTCATCTTTTGTTTTCCTTGGTTAACACTCCATGTTCAAAAAGGAAGGACCCGAATGGTGATGCACATACTGTATCCAAAGACTGCCGGAACTTTCACTCCACTAGTATAAGGGTCCTCAGGGATGACATTGCCGTCTGCATAGGGGTAGAACGAATGTGTTATAGGGCCAGTGACACCGAGAGGACCATAGTAGCCAACTCCCTCGTATAGGAAGGTATCGGCTGTATACGCCTTGCTCAACTCGGCGGCAGTTTTGGACTGCAGGCAAGCTTTCTGTATAGATGTTAGTGTCTGGGAACGAAGCATGGCGAAATCTGCACACTCACGTCCGTAGAACTGCATTGAAGGGCCTTGGCATATGACGCTCCAACACTTTGTGTAGTTGAGTTAGAGACGAGGCTTCTACCACCGCCTGACTCCGAGATAACGCTGCTTATGAGAGAAGGGGCTTGGGGAATAGAGGCAATGATATATGCGTCCTCGGCACCGGCTGATTGTCCGAATAAAAGCACTTTTTTCTGTATTAGAAGTTGATTGTTAGCTCTAAATTCCCGGGTTTTGTGTTAGAATCAGACACAGCAAAACATAACATACCGGGTCTCCGCCAAATGCGGCAATATTGTTTTGAACCCATTCTAATCCAAGAATAAGATCTTGGATTCCCTGGTTACCATATATGCCGGCACTGTTGAGTGCCATAAAACCTAGAGGGCCAAGTCTGTAGTTGACTGTTACCAGAATCGAACCTTCCTCTGCGGTGTTGCAGCCATCGTATAGAGGATCCGAGACAGAGCCTTCTGTCTCTGAACCACCGTAAATCCAAACTTTTACTGGAAGCTTCGAGTCTTTGGTGGCATGAGATGGGACCCAGACGTCCAGATAAAGACTGAAAAAAAAAGTCAATCCCCGAACATATCGTGGACTAAGAGAATTGAAGAGCAATAAAGGCTGTGATGACTTGGCTTACCAGTCTTCAGATGTAGTTAACTTGGGAGTAAAATCGTCCGAGTACTGAAGGCAGGTGGGAGCCGAAGTGGTTGCATTTAGTCCGCCTTCAGAGAATTTCTTCGTATAGGCCTTTGGAGGCTCGAAACGTAGGTCTCCAACTGGAGGCTCACCATAAGGGATTGCCTTGTAAAAGACTGCATCTTGTCCATCTTTACACTTTCCACCCTGAAGGACGCCAGCATCGATCGTGACGGACGGCGAGGACAATGCTGCAGCCGCAAAAGCCGGCAAAGCAGCAGACAAAAGCAACCTCATAGCTATTGAGATAGGCCGGAGAACTCAAGTTCGAACAAAGCACAGGCGAATGGGTCGGGTATGCAACATTGGGCGTAAAAATGTCGCAGACACTCATCCTTTATACGTATTTTGTCTCCAGGCTAAATCCCTATAACTAGGTGCCTACGCGGCCCTACGCCCTAGAGCATCAAATCCTTTAGAGTTTAGTATATACGCATTTTGGCCCCAACGTTGGCCCTAACCGTTTTCGATGTACCAGCGCGAGCTTAAGAAGCTTAAGAAAACTTCGTTATTCCGTAAATAGTCACATAGTCCCTGGGCTGAATATTCATTGATATTAATTACTCCGTATACTATTAATAATTGGTCCAGCTGGCAGTCCACATTTTCAAGTTTGCTATTATTGCGGTTCATCGCGGAGATATTGTTCCTGAGTCAGTTGCTTCTTCCCATCCGTCCTGAGACTGTATGACGTGTTCATATTGTTCATATTGTTCATATTATCGATTTCTGCATCGAAGCGACCGAGTTCGGGATGTCGACCTTGTTGGCGCAAAGAGTGTGGGATAGACGAGAAGATGGTTTGCGATTGACCTCAATTAAAGCCACGTGACCCCCGGCGCGCCTCGCCTCGTCGCGTCGGCGCGCGCTAAGCTCGGCGATCGGCCCGCCACGCCGGATAAAGGATTTTGCTGGGGAAGCTGCGAATTCCTGTATCACCAACCATCCTTGTTACTCATTATCGTTACTGCGTATCTTTTCTAGCCTGCACCCCGGCAGGGCGCTCAAATGGACGGACACCACATTTAAGTTCCCCCCCTCTCTCCACCGCAGAAAACATGGAGGAGTCCGTGCCGGACACTCCCAACGCCAGGGCGGCGCCCGATGTTGAGGACGCCGAGACCGTTGCCACACTCCTGATTGCGCCCAAGACACAGCAGCAGCAGACGCCGCAATCGCAGCGGTTTACTCAGGTCACACAGCCCACTCAGATCATCGAGCGCACGCCCACCAATGAGCCCAGCTCCGTCGTGCAGGTCGCCGCATCCTCGCCTTTTGGTCCCTCGTCCTCTCCCTCGCGGCCCACGCCTGGCGGTGGCATTCTCTCGACGATGATGGCCCCGAGTGGTACACTGTTTCGCCCGCCTGCTTCAATTGCTCGGCCTCAGAAGCGAGCGCCGGCTCTCAGCGACGAGGATCGGCCCAACTACGCTGGGGGTTCATCGGATGAAGACGAGCTGAGCTTGTTCGCAGATATCAAGCCGCGCACGTTTACGAAACCACCGGCGAAGAGCCCCGACAAGATCATGGAGTCCCCGTTGAAGCAAAACGAAGTTTCTAGTAAATCGTTCAAAGACTTGACGGCTGGGTTTGCGTACCAGCCCGGCTCCAACAATAAACGGTCTTTCGTCCGGCTGGACGGTGCTTACGATTCTGGCTCGTCAAAAAGACAGAAACAAAACACAGTCTCCCGTGCCATGCCTGTCGTAGACGGTGTTGGTGATCTGGGCATGAAGTCTGTGGACGATATTGAGGACTTTAGGATGAAAACCCAGGTGTCACGGCTCATGAAATTATTTCCAAGGCTCTCATTTCAAAAAGTCCTGCGGAGCTATCTAAACCACAAGGGAAACTATGATCAAACTTCAGAATATCTAGCAACACAGGAAGACGAATCACGAAAGAGGTCCTCGTCACCAGATGAGTTGACCACATATCCAGAAAACAAATCGCGGCCTGCGAAACAAAATATCAAATCTCAGCACAAGATTCTTGACAGATACACCAGCAATGTCCATAAAGCAGACGTTCCAGCCACATCCGATCTTGCAAAGGGCAGACGTTTGATGAGAGGGCCCCGGCCTCGAACTGACTCGCGAGAACCTTCTCGTGGCAGTTCTCCCGTCTCAGACGCTGCAGCCACCAAACCAAAGGGCCGTCTGATCCAGGGCAAAAAGTTCAAGAGACCTGACACACCTGAAGAAGCCGAGGAAGAAAGCTTTCCTTCTGAATCCGACTCTGATGTCGGTCCTGAAGAAGACAACAGTACGGTCGAGAAAAGAGTTCTTGATTTTATCAATACTTGCACCGCAGAGGGCCTAGCAGATCTCGCCTGTACCACGGAGGACAATGCTTCGACTATTCTTGATGAACGGCCATTTGGTTCACTTGACGCCGTCCGAGTAGTCATGTCCAAAGATGAGCCTCAGCCGACCAACCAGAAGAAGTCTCGAAGGGCCAAAAAGGCCATTGGCGACAAGGTTGTCGACAAGGCGCTTGAAATGATGAAGGGCTACGAGGCTTGCGATGCTTTGGTGGCTCACTGCGAAAATCTCGGTAAACCGCTCACGGCCGAGATGAAGAAATGGGGAGTCGACATGTTTGGCAACAAAGAAGGCGGCGAATTAGAGCTTGTGTCTATAGACCCTGATTCAGGAATCGGCACTCCCATAACCGATGATGGCGATGATTCTGTAATCGATGGCGGTCGTAAATATCGATTCGTCCCTCAGCCAAAGATTATTGACAGCAACTGGAAGTTGAAGAACTATCAGGTTGTTGGAATTAATTGGCTTGCGCTGTTGTTTCAGAAAAAGCTCAGTGGCATTCTGGCAGATGACATGGGTTTGGGCAAGACCTTCCAGGTGATTGCCTTTCTCGCACACTTGTATATGCAGGGTACCAAGGGGCCTCATCTTGTTGTCGTGCCGTCTTCTACACTGGAGAATTGGCTTCGCGAGTTTAAAAAATTCTGCCCAACTCTCAATCTGATGCCGTACTATGCCAGACAGCAGGAGAGAGCGGATATTCGGGCAGCTATCGAGGACAACGTGGATGGCATCAACGTGGTAATCACCACATACACTGTTGCAAAGGCCAAAGAGGACTCTCGATTTTTGCGAAACATGGGATTTTGTGTCTGTGTTTTCGATGAAGGGCATGTGCTGAAGAATAGCTCCTCGAAGATCTACGATCAACTCAACAGGATACCCGCCGAGTTCCGACTGCTGCTGACTGGCACTCCTCTGCAAAACAATCTCCAAGAACTGGTCTCGCTGCTCGGTTTCATGCTTCCCGATGTGTTCAATCGGTACAGGGAGGATTTGCAGACGATTTTCACCAACAAGGCCAAGGTAACGGATAGCACTGAGCATGCGACGCTCCTATCCGCTCAGCGGATTGCACGCGCCAGATCGATGATTGCGCCGTTTGTGCTCCGCCGAAAGAAGCACCAGGTGATTGACTTGCCGGCAAAGATCTCTCGCGTAGAGTATTGCGAGATGAACGAAATCCAGAAACAGATCTACGACGCAGAGAATGAGGAAGTCCGAAAACTGCTCGCTGATCGTGCGGCGGGTATCAAGACTGGCAATAGATCCGCCAATATTTTAATGAAACTGCGATTTGCGGCCATCCATCCTCTGTTGAAACGAAGGCTATACGACGAGAAAACCCTCAGCAAGATGTCGCAGGCGTGCTTAAAGGAAGAAATGTGGTCACTATCCGATCCAGATATTATCTACGAGGAACTCTTGCCGTACAACGATTTCGAATGCCATGCAATGTGCAAAAAACACCCAAAGTCTCTTGGTCAGTTCGCTTTGCGCAAGCAGGAGTGGATGTATTCCGGCAAAGTGGACAAGCTATGCGAACTGCTCAAGCGGTTCAAAGCCAACGGCGATCGAACACTAATCTTTTCTCAATTCACGCTCGTCATGGATATTCTCGAGTATGTGCTGGAGACACTGGACATGGGATTTTTCCGGCTCGACGGGCGCACCAGCGTCGAAGACCGACAGTCGATCCTTGATGCTTTTTACCAGCAGACCGAAATCCCGGTATTCATGCTATCCACCAAAGCCGGCGGCGCGGGCATCAATCTGGCATGCGCCAACAAGGTGATCATCTTTGACTCGAGCTTCAACCCACAGGAAGACGTGCAGGCTGAAAACCGCGCGCACCGCGTCGGACAAGTCAAGGAAGTCGAGGTGATCCGTTTAGTCACAAAGAACACAATTGAAGAGCAAATGTACGCACTGGGCCAGACCAAATTGGCGCTGGACCAGCGGGTGGTCGGCGATGACGCAGCGGAGTCCAAGCGCACTGAGGAGGTGGGCATGAAGGTGGTCGAGGATATGATTGCGGCCAATTTGGATGAAAAGGGTCGCGATTAATTACAGTATGCCTATCGTTACTAGGGATGTTTAGTGGGTGTATTAAGATTTTTCAGATGCATATAGCGGCGTTGTTCTTGTTTTTTGAGTCATGATACCAAATAGATATAGATCATTTGGTTTATTTTTAATACTATGAACAGATTCATTATTACAAAAGTCCAGTTCAATATACAACTTTTGATATCATTTCTCATGGCCAAATTAAAACAAAAACAAAAACTAAACCCCCAGAGCCTTCAACAACTCCTTACCTACACCACCAGCACTGGCCGGATTCTGCCCAGTAATCAACAACCCGCCAAGCTGGTGCGTCTTATCAACGACAACACGCTCACCCCAGGGCTGCTCGGCGCTGACAAACTTGTTACCGGAGACCTCGTTGAGCTTGTCCTCCAACAAAAAGGGCATCAAGTGGTCCAGCTGAACCTGCTTCTCCTCGACGTTGGAAAAGCCCGTCACTGTGGAGTTTTTGATTAGCGGCTCGCCAGAAGGGGTGGTTGCGTTGACGAAGACAGCGGGACCGTGGCAGACGGCCGAGACGGGTTTTTTGGCGGATGCAAAAGTTTGGATGAGTGAGAGAGAGACGGGGTCGTTGACGAGGTCGAACATTGCTATACAAAAAAGTTTAGCCATTGGGAAGAGGACGAGGAAGAGAAGAGAAGAAAACTCACGGCCGTGTCCACCAACGTAGAAAATGGCATCATACTCGTGCGCTTTTGGCACGATTTCAGCGAGACGCTCAGTGTTCTTCCACAGTGCTTGCTGGTTTTTGTGAAAGTTGACCGAGAGCTCGTCCGACTCGAACATTTTGACGGAACTGGGGTCGAGCGGTGCCTCGCCGCCCTTGGGCGAGGCGATGGTCATTTCGACGCCGGCGTCATGCAGGATTTGCCAGGGGTGTGCGAATTCAGGCTGTTTGTTGTCAGTTTTATTTGTTCTGTTGTCTGCTTGTTCAAAGAACAAAGATGGGACGTACGAGGTACCAGCCGGTGGGGTGGTCGTGGCCGGGGATCTTGTCCACGGAGGTGAGGACAACGAGAACTTTGGGAGCCATGGCTGTGTGTAGGATTTTCAAGTTGTTGCAAAATTGTTTCAATGCGTGTGAATGTCTCAGAAGAAATGAGTGGGAAGGAAGACTGGTATTTATATCCTTTGTCAAAGACGAGTTCGCATGCGGCATATGATATCATACGCCATCACCGCGCAGAGTCGCAGCCCGCACGCACAGTCCCCGCCATGCCCTGAAACTCTGAGGATTTCCAATGTATTGTAGTCAGCAATCATTGTCTCCATAGTCACAGTTCAATCGACCCAATGAAACAAGCCAGAAGAACTGAGTATAAGCACATATGCAGCTACAGCGCTAGCACATCGAGTTCATGCAGGTGGAGGCTAGGCCCGGTCCGGAATAGTCTCCACGAGGCTCTAGCTTTAAGATGAGGAATTGCTTAAGGGCGGGTTATTGGGCGTGTAAATATTTGTAACAAATTCCAATGAGTTCTAATGAATTCTGATCCTGTGTAGAGAATAGAATCATCATATGATATTGTTTTAATAACATGTGATGCTTACTAACAATTTCCATTATT
The DNA here is from genome assembly GCF_013368755.1 of Talaromyces rugulosus. Classification (NCBI taxonomy): domain Eukaryota; kingdom Fungi; phylum Ascomycota; class Eurotiomycetes; order Eurotiales; family Trichocomaceae; genus Talaromyces; species Talaromyces rugulosus. Next base: position 5,981,793 of record NC_049562.1, on the reverse strand, counting down.
TGGTTGCTTATTGTAATGTGTGATGTATAACGTATTTCTTAAACGAGGGTTTCCTAAAACGAGGGTTGGCTTGTATAACATCAAGTATACCTAGGGTGGTGTGATGGTGCATGCTGTTGGTGACACTCTCTCCATAGAGGCCTTTGGCGCACAGCGGAATGTGGTTCGATTCCCTTCTCTGGGAAATGTTTTTGGGGTGCAACGAACTATATAAAAGGAGGCCAATACGTAGTCATTACGTTGGAGTAATAGATCATATCAAGAACTTCATTATTTCGACGTGACTAGTCTTTTTCCACATAGACATTCGTTAATCCATAATTCATGACCAATTCCAACTTTCACCCAAGCTTTCTTCAACTATGGATCAAACACTGGTGTCAACTCGCCCTCGTACACACGTGGTTGGATCATATGGTACCATCTAGCCCATCTGTCACAATTAACATTATATTCAGTATCCGGGAGAGAGAGAAAAAGGGAAATTACCGTTCATGTAGAGGTGACGGAAACTTAAAAGTATCCTCCCCGTTGGCATCAATCTCGTGACAGACAAGACCATTCTCAAAGCACTTCCCTGTAGTAGTGTATTCCGCGTTCCAGCTGATTCTTCCCCCTGGAGCCGAGAGCAATTTTTGAAATACCTTGAGGGCAATATTGCTCTGGCGTGCAAACGTTCCGGGGTAGATCTTCTCACCGAGATATTGAAATAAGCGAGTATCGTCGTGCAGGACTGCCACCACGCCTTCCAGAGACACCGAGCGTTTAAGATGACGACGAGGGGTGACTGGTCCGGTATGATGCTATCATTCACCTGTTAGTTTTAATGTGACAAACATCTTGTAGGCTTGAAAATACCATATCGATATAACGTAGGATCGAACCGACTATCAAGGGATGGCCCGCTGTCAAAGAAAAGACGTGATTTGCAGCTTCTTCGTTGAGTCTGTACCCCAGTTTTTTTGCGGTAGTGCTCGAAACCACTTGTTCAAACTCAGAGTGCGAGTAAAAAATCCCAACATTGTCTGCGCAAGCCCCATGTGTCGCCAAATAGGAGATTTCCGGTAGCATTTCAAAAACAGAATTCCTGTCTGCACAGACGCCTTGGTCACTCAACATGCAAAACTTGGGCCCTTTTCCGGTATTGATGGCAATTTTTATGAGTCGTTTCAGCTTTTGTAGAGACTTGTGCGCTTCGTCGATGATGAAGACAAAGTTACCGTTGAGGACGTCCTCGGAACTCGTGCCGGGGTAACTGGGCTGACAAAATTCTGCTAGTGATTCCTCCAGTTTGCCGTTTTTGGTTGCTAGACAGTCATTTATAAAAACTGCTTTCGTGTCTTGCTTGCTGAGATGTTCAAACACTAGCTGCCCCAGAGTGGATTTTCCAGATCCCGGTAAGCCCCAGATCAGAACAGCTCCGCGTGTCTTTACTATGCCGGCAATAGTAGACACGGTCTCTGTGCGAGGACAAATGTAAGGGGCGATATCATGGGATTCATCTGGTTGTAGACCATGTACCAGGGGCAGTGGGTCTGAAGCTGTCTCGAATGGTGAATAACCCCTAGTCCCAGTTTGAGGGTTAGATCCACGACCCGTGTTTCCAACAAAGGAGTCCCGGTACTGATCAACTCCGGTTCTGTGCAATTTTTGTCTAAGAGAAATATTGCGGGGCAATTGGTGGCTGGTAGAAGCTTCACCAGTAACAGAATGATGCTGCTGCAGCCTGATCATCGGCGAGCTCGCAGGGTCTGTTTTGCATGAAATAGACGGTTCTGGTGGAGTCGAGAAGAGTAACAGGTCGCCTGTCTCTGGCTTTGTCCAGGGAAGAGTAAGTAGTGGTTGGGGCGTACCAGAAGGAGATTCGTCGACTTCTTGATGTAGTGACACAGCGTGACCGCAGTTTCCACAGTGTGAATCAGGGCCAAGGTCTTTTAGGTTTGCTACAACAGAGCCTGTTGTGCATGGGCATTCAAACATGCCGGTAAAGAGACATTGTCCAAAGGTTAATCTGACTCTTGGACCGTCAGGGGCTAGTCGTAGTGGCATAGCTGAGTTGGTATGAGAGTTTGACAGTGATATTTGAGACGCGATAGATGTCACAACAAAGAACTTGATAGACGCGTCAGGGGTGAACACAGTGATATCAAGCTGTTAATCAAGTAGTGAGGAGGTGAAGCGGAGAATGATAAATGAAAGCAGACATTGGCAGACAATATTCAAGGAAATGATTCCATGATGAGGGTAATTCCGTGAAGACGAGATGGGCATCTGAGATGAAGTATGAGGGTTCTCCGCTGTTCACGCAAAGGGGAGTGGAGAGTGGAGCCTGGGCACCCCTACCATCACACCACTACAGCTGTGATTTATAGAAAGGAAATGGAATTTCACAAGTCAACTGTTACTTTGTTATTGATTTGAGCACTTTTCTTCATTCATTTGCCAGTGTGTATAACCCTTAACTGCCTAACCACTGACCAACTATTGGTAGATTGGACAGACCTATCCAAAAACCCTGTGGAACTATTTTGCACTGAAATAGAAAAGCAGGAATGACATTCAAATGGTGGTATATCACATCGCTTGTTAGCACTGTGAAAGTTCGCCCGCAAAGACTCGCTAAAAAGTAAAACCTCCACCAATTTGTGCCATAGACGGGGACATCAACAAAACACAAACCAGAGATAACGGCAGCAAAAATATAAGCAGCCCGATGCGGGGGTCGAACCCGCAGCTTTCAGATAACTTTGTATCTTCAGATTTTATCTTGATGATAAGAGTCTGACACTCTGCCAATTGAGTTAACCAGGCTGGGATGTCGAAGTGATCGGAAGAGTGCGTTTTGAGCAATGTGCAAAGTTAGACTCGTTAGACTCGAGGCTAGTCATAGTCTGCATGTCTAGCGTGGAAAGCAAATCACTTTCTATCTGTGAGAGGTTTATATTGGTATATATTTTACTGTTACGTATAGCTTGTGCTACAGCTTAAAGCAGGATGAGTGAGATGAATCAGAGCGAGTACAGTATACATGTATAACTAGCAATTCCCAAAACAGCAACAATTGACAAGGCACCCTACTCAATTTTAACAAGTATTTTTGTATATTACTAAGTATGGCAGAGTTTTCATATTGTGGTTATGGATCCACCCTAGGGCTTATCTAGGGTTTGGCTAGCCGGATCGTACATAACCTTGACCTCTAACAACCTAACAGTACAGTACTACAGTGATTCTACCCAGTCCCTTACATAATGTAATCACATCAGCTGGCTACAATAAAACTACTAAAGATTTCTCAGCAAAGTCCGAGAGCGAGAGCGAGACCGAATCCGAGAAGTCCGGACATTTCAAAGTGGATCAATTGCAGCCTGTGATTGGTCAGTATGCCGAAGCCTTATTATTATATTTCTTGCAAGCATGTTGCAATTGTGGTAACTTTGCATAGAATATGTCTAATCTAGTACCTGCTTGGATAATGGAATTACAAACATACATGTAAACGAAGGGAATACATATAAACCGGAACATCCGAGACAAACCGCGGCATTCTTCTCCGCATGCATGCATGCATCCGGCGTCTCCACTTAATTTATTACACTTGGGGTATAAATAATAAACAAGCTGTCCCTTTCATCTTCCCCCAGACTCGCCTTTTAGCTCTAACTTGACTATAACCTCCACCATCAACATAAAAACCTTCCTCTATTGACCAAGGGGAAGAAAAGAAAGGGAAACTAAATAAATATGGCCGGCCGCTTTATTCTCGCCCTCGTCGGCCTCGCCACCAGCACCGGCTGCTTCATCGCCGACTGGAACGAAACACACATCTACAACCCCAACTGGGCGCCACACGCCAAATTCCACAATGGACAAACCATGTCCATGGGCGCCTTGCTCGGCATCACCACGCTGTACTTTCTCTACGGCCCACCGGCCTCGTCCTCGCTGCCGGTTTCGCAACAGCGATCTGCGCTGTGGACGGCTGCGTGGATTGCCAGTTTGTACTGGACAACGCAGTTTTCTGCGCTTTTTTATCCGGGCTCGTTGGCCGTGGACCCGGAGTTTGGTGAAGGGCAGCCACAGGTTTATTTGGTGTCTGGGTTTTTGAGTATGACTATTGTTGGGCTGTGGTTGGAGAGGAAGCGGCTTCAAAATGTGGCTAAGGAGAGGGTTGAATGATTAATTAATTGATATTTATGTAGTTTGAGGAAGACCGTGGCATTTCCAGATCACCAAGTTCGCTAATCAAGTCATTATACCTAGCAATCTTACGAACTTCGCAACTTAGAACACGTTTCAGTCCACTAAATCCTCATAGTCTTCTGTGTCTAGCTTATCATGGATCGGTTCTTCAGCAGTAGGAGCTTTGCTCCAATCAGCTTCATAATCCGGTTCATGACAATTGAACTTGGCATCATCCAAGCGCTCTTCTACATAGCCTAACTCTAGAGAGTATGGAGAAAAACGGATGTGCGTTGGGATTCATGGACAAGGAGAGACAATCCTCACGAACCAGGGCAACTGCCTTTCTTGCAAAAGCGATGAGAGGATATTTCTCTTTCATCGCCGAATTCGTACCGTGTATTGCGATGGTCGGGTGAAATAGCCTTTGAAGTCGGAATATATGGCTTGACAAACCGATTAGAAACTTGCACCAATGTCGTACTTGTGCTTTGCTGATATATAGAGGAAAATCACCGATTGTCTAACAAAGAGTGAAAAGTACGACATGTCACTGCATCAGCAAGAAGGTGGGGTGGTTGGGCTATCAGGCGGGTATATCTCGGCCTCCGATTCCTAACCCTTCGTTTTCTCTTGCTATCGCATCTGTTATAAGCACAATACAGTTCCAAAAAGGCCGAGGACACTCCCACGCTATGGACCATGGAGAGGACGTCACCGACATTTATTTCCTTGCTACAGAATGTCATGACATTTTGGCAGGCTGCGTCTCTAATCCCGTTTCGAGGGAGCAGAACTGGGCTCGGTCTGCGCAAGGCGACTCCAATCTTTGGCATGCTGGGATCAAGGCAGATTGTTCAGACAAGTCATCTTTGGACTACCGTCTCAGGAAAAGGCCAGATGTTCGGGCAGCCATTTGCTCGCTTCTTAGCAGCCAAGTGACGACATATGTTGGGGTTTTTGAGTATCAATTGATTATTGTTAGGGCGTGGTTAGAGAGCTGGAAGCCGCTTCAACATGTTGCTAAGATGGTTGCTAAGATGGTTGGTTGAATGGATATAAATGTATACAGTTACCGTTCAGAATACAGAATGACTGGAGGTGGATATCACATAGCATGAATACATATGTCAATGATAATATCGTGTGAGATAGAGATTGCCTGTACCAATCTAGTTTGTCCTGGTAGTTAGAAGAGGTATCTTGCGTTTAGCAGTCTATGTAGTTACATGAAAGCTCTAGCCATATATTATTTTCCTTTAGAATATTTAAATGTTATTTAAACAACATGAATTTATTCCTATTGGCAAAAACAAGGATAAGGCGGCATCGGAAATATTGCCTTGATGCCTGAGGCATCACTAGTTCAGCGCCCCGCCTCCAACTGCTAACCTCGTCGGAACAATCACTTTCCTATTTAAAACTCGTCAAGATCGAGATAAATAACTTTCTTAGTCGAGTCTCACAGCAAATATAGAAGATGGTTGTTTCGCCATCAGAAAAAGTCAGACCTCCGAAAAGGAAGAGAACTGTTATCTCTTGTACTGAATGCCATCGGCGCAAGCAAAAAGTAACGCACCCACGAAAGATCGAAACAACTAATATACTAAAACATTCAATAGTGCGACCGCCAGTATCCATGCTGTAACTGCATCAAGCGAGAAAAACAGGTATTGGCTCTTCCAGACATTATATTGCGCCTGATCTGAGTGAGAACTCCAGAACATCTGTCGTTATGACGTCGACTCGAAGGACAAATATAATAATGAGAGTGGCTCATCGGAAAGCAGTACTATTACTACTAGTAGTAACAGCATCAACACGTTGCATCTGTCTCCACCCCTTAGCCAGCAGGTTGGCGGGTTTCAGGACGAGATCCGAGATTTTGGCTATTCCAGCCAAGGAAACCACAATTCTATGAGCTTATTACGAACCACAGAGCTATATGGAGTTCAGAGCACTTGTTTGGTTAGCCCATCTAACTATTTCCCAAGTGATAAAAATCAAAAGTACAAGGAACTGGTCCGCCAGCTACCCCCGCAAGACTGCATCAACATCCTGATCGAGACGTTTTTCGCCAACATCAATTGGCAGTATGATTTGCTCGATGAAGGACCCTTTCGAGCACAATTAGAAGAGTGGGGGAAAGTGTCGTACTCTGACCTTCAAAAGGGCCCCGAAAGATTGGCGCTGGAAACCCTTGTGTTCCCTGCCTTATTACTTCAAGTCCTCGCTCAGGCGCTTCTTTTTCACCCCCCTCATGATAAAAAGATTAGCTCCCTTATGACTATGGCTGACATGAGCTTCCATGATCTTGGGACCGAATATAGCGATATAGGTGCTAATATACTAGCACTTTTAGGGAAAAGAGACATCACAATAGCTACGGTACAATCGGGATTGTTACGGGCATCATTTTTGAAAAGCAGTGGCAAAGTTGTTGAAGCTTGGCATGTACTTGGAGCTACAATCCGCGATGCACAGGAGATTGGCCTACATACCGGGCGATTTGTCTCCGAGAAATCCCCAATTGGATCGAGCACCGCTGGCCATAGAATTTGGGTGATCTTACATATTTGGGACGTACATATGGCTGTCGTCCTCGGCCGGCCAATTACCACTAATCTCCAAATAGATAGCTTCTCTCATACTATTGAGGATGATGGAAATAGGCAAGGATTGTTCTCGCATTGGCAGACCGAGACTGACCCCCCTCGGCCATTCGATATCATTCTTGCCGGCTATCATGTGGCATATCGATATTTTCAGGACATTCACCAGCTAGAATACGATGGTGCCAAACCTCAGGACTACCCAAAGGTCGAATCCATTCACGCTGCAATCAAAAAGAATTCCGAGCTTTTACCTTCTTGGTGCCGGTTGGAAAACCCGGATACGAAATTTGATCAAAATACTGCATGTCAATGGCTACCTACCGCCCGAGAAGGGCTATTTTCTCTCATCAACCTAGTTCTTCTCACACTTCATCGACCTTACATATTCTCTGTGGGCAATAGTCAAACGGAAGCTCTCAAAGCTGGAATATCTATTCTTCGTGCACAAGAGCGGCTCTTCCGACAGTCAGAGCCATATCAGTGCCAGGTGTTTAATCCGGTCTACGCTTCTTTCGATGCGCTTGTTCTTGTTGCAGCAATCTATCTCACTTTTCCGAATCGGAACCAAGAATGGCGAGCAGAATCTGTCCAAGTTGTTGAAAGAGGGATGGAAAGGCTACGTATCATTGGTCTAGGTAACGCTATGGCAAAATCAGCACATGGTGTTGTCTGGAGCCTGTACCATCACCTAAAGCATCGACTCGACATCCCCGAAACTGCAGAGGACTTTGAAACACCTCACAGCAACCTAGAATGGAGATCTCCCAACAGTCAAATAAATTCTGGAACACTGTTGGAACCATCCTTTTATAACGTGCTACCACCGCGTCCGTCCCATGATCTGTTCTACGACAATATCTCTAGCACGCAAATTCCCTTTATGGATAAACCGGACAATTTATCTTTGGATTCACTTACCGCGAATACGACTACGAATGATTGGAATTTTGAAGGGGACTTTTCAAGTGATAGCTTTTGGAGTTTGATGAATGAGCTTATCGATTAAAGAGTGTACCTATCCTATCGCATTCTATTTGACCTCCGCAAACCAAGCTGCAATCTCCCCCACATTGCTATCAACACAATCCGGCTGCTCGTAGTGCTGAAAGTGAGAGAACTCGTTCTTCCAGATTAACTTTTTTTGAGAGGTAGGAATGGACTCGTAGTGACGCTTAGCAGCCGGTGCATTCATGCAATTATCCCCGTGGATCAGCAGCGCCGGCTTCTCTAACTTCGCCACACCAGGGACGGTGGTATAGTCAAAGTGGTCCAGGTCGCTCATTACTGCGTATCGGTTTTCGAATCCCTTCATTGTCCATGGGCCATACCAAGCCCAAACGACTGGTCCCGGAAGACCGGCCAATGACCCGGTATTAGGGTCTGCGGCTTTTGGATCAACCAGCGGCTGGTATACCACTTGGCCGGTCTTTTCATACAGCTCACGAGCTTGTTTGGCTCGCTCATATCGTGCTTTGTACAGAGCTTCTCCCTGTTCGGCGGTGGGCATCTTCAATGCCGCAATATCCACGCCAGGCTCCCACGCAACACAACCAGCACAAATCATATAAATGTCAGTTTCGTGATCCCGATAGTACCCCGTGACCGAGGCAACGCCCACAACCCGGCTGTCGTAAGATGCAACGTCCAGGGATTGAGGGCCGCCCTGACAGATGCCGACTAAGAAGAGCCGAGATGCATCGACGTCGCCGCGTCCAGAGAGATAGTCAAGCCCGGCGACCATATCCTCGTTTTTCATTTTGGGATTTTCCAGTCGTCGGGGCTGGCCGGTGCTTTCGCCGACTGTGCGAGGGTCGAAGATTAGGGCTGCGTAGCCTTCGTCTGCCAGGCGAGTCGCGTATTGCAGCGGCGCTTGTTCTTTCATAAAAGAATACGGACCGGTGACAACGATACCGGGTGGGTTCGTGGCATTATTATTGATGGGACGAAATAAGACCCCGGCGATAGTCTCTCCGTGTGAAGGATACTGGACCTTTTCAACAGTGTATTGACCGTGGGAAGGCATTTTGGATTTGATCCAATAAAAGATTAGATAGATATGAAGTTGGCTGAGGATCTTGATGTCCTTGAACGTCGAATCTTGCCTGTCGCCATGTTTATATGATTACTATAACCCGAAGGCATCGGTTTTAAGTCGTGTTTGTCCAAACCTGAATGGCAACTATGACGCATTTGATATCCGTTTTGTGAAGTTATCGCCGATAAAAGTGGGTCAGGCTAGTCTCTTAACGCCGATGAGCCACTCAAAGAGTTTTGCTGAGACATTTTTCGCTTTCAAATGATGCATGCAATTGACGGTCAATTGATCTGGACCGGCCTTTTTCCAATCGACTGGACTGTCGGTAGTGAGGCTTTGTTTCGCTCGGCTAAGGAGAGGGTTGGTTGAATGGATGCCAATGTATACATGCAGTTGACGTCCGGAGTACAGAATGACTGGAGCTAAATATCACATATATGTATTAACCTATAAAATAACCAATCTACATGGCTGTTTTAAGCTTGGGCTTGGAATAATAACCTCCATACTTTTTCAAATGTTGTTAAGAGCATTAAGATATCCAATATCAATATTTGAAGTTGCCTGTTCTTACAATATCAATGGCCCAATAATAGCATGACTATAATTAATGGCGTCAAGTCCTCATATATCAAGTGATACCCCGCATTCACCCGTTTTAGCGTCCCTTGTCAAACTGGAATAAGACTACCATTTACATCAATTCCCAGAAGGGTTCCCTTTTTGGGGTAGTGGTAAAAAGTCTGACATCCCTTCTTGGTCACGTGTGACGTTGCTGCTCTCCCTCATCCTGCACCTTCTTGTTCCTCGCGTTGATGCCTACCAATTACCAACAATCATACCCAGCTATCCTCATCCTCCATATCAAACAATGTCTCCTCAAAAGCGTACTAGGGACGGTCGCCCAGTTCTTCGAACAGATTCTGACAAACTGCAGATGGTTATCACTTCATTACAGGCTATGATCATTACAATAAATACATTTGCGTCAGATCACCCTGATATCACCAAGCAGATTGAAATTGTTCAAAATTTCACTAAGGAACTTGAAAATTCCTGCCAGCCTACTACGTCGTCTACAACTACCTGCCACTAAATTCACTACCTTAGAGGAGGCTGCGGATGCTGTACAAGTGACCTACAATCGAAATAGCCCAAAACATTTGTGGGAACCTAAAAGCAGTGAACTGAGTGATGGTCGACTATCAGAATGGGCTGGTCAGTCCTAGATCGGTGTGCTCATTCTATATAGTGCTAATGTTTGGCGTTTAGATACTGGTATCGACAAGATCCTTATGTCGCCGTATTTCAGGCTAGCAAATTCCGAGACAAACTGCCGAACAATCCTTGATATAATATTTTGTGACCGACTTGAACAACTCGAAGACTCAAAGTCTGAACATTGTCTAAATTGGTTTCCTAAAATGACGCTATCTGTGAAGAGCGAGCCGTTAAACAAGCTTATTCAAGGCAGGGCCGGCAATTGCCTTGCATACGGAAAACAAAAAAGCGATTTACACACAGCCTTGATTGTCTTGTATGTATTCTCCTTATATGAAATATTATTCCATACTAATCCCTATTTAGAGAAGCAAAAAATCCAGGTTTAGTATCAATTGCACTTCCACAATTGATTGTTTATCTCGCTGCGGTTCAGGACAGCCGAAAGGAGTCGACAAAAATAAATTCCTGCGTTTTCGGACTTATCACTGACTCGGATAAATACGAATTTGCTTATCTTGATGAAGATCGCAACCTTTTCGTTTCAAACACCTATAAATGGGCATCTCAAAAACTTCATATTATTCAATTGGTCGATAAAGTACTTAAAGATTCCATTGAAGCTACTCCTCATACGACACCTGTGAAGACCGGCAACAAGACAATCCATAACTACCGGACGTATCTGAATGATAGTCATCGAGTTGGAACTTTCGAAGTGGTTGATAATAGCGACATGCGCAGATGGAAGGTGGTTAAAAAGACTCCTTTTGGAGAAGTGCTTATGGAGCTGGAATGAGACGAGGAATCAGGCGAGGAAGTGTAATTGAGGCCATCATTTGAACCAGTTTCATCTCATACTATTAGTTGCTATCATAATTGCTAATTACTTTATCGAATGTATTATCTATTTGCAGGATATACTATTTCAAATCAAGTATAATACGTTATTAAAAGGAGTGAAAGTTACAAGAGTTTGGTGGAGCAGTTGTGCTTAATGGAGAAGAAGTGGATGCACAGCAAGTAAGTTACGATAGCTCGAGACAGTTGCTTCAGATCACTGGTCTGCAGGAAGTTACATCCAAGGGGGCATGGGCAGACAGTTGGGAGATCAAGTGGTGATACATATTTCTACATTTTTTACATTTTTAGTAAAGTTGTTTGCCGGGGGGCGTAGCATCTATATAAGCTCAACACCGTACGTACAACGGTGCTGAATCTAGGGGGTCGATACATGCCAAGGCCAAAGTAGAGCATGTTTACATACCGGCGCCGAAGCAAGGGCTTGTTGTCAGGGTGCAGGGTCAGGCAGTACAGAGAAGATTGGAAATCGATTCAGAATAACTACAGTCAGGCTATCTCACACAGTACAGGTACGGGTCAGATACAGGACGTAGCTCCAAGAGCTACATAAAGCTATTCATAGCAGGCAGACTTCTTATACTAGTATGTTGGAGTAATGATATATCCGGTAGTCGTGGATTACTAGCAAGTCGGAGTAATAGTCGGTCTAGTAGTTGAGGATTAGGATAGCAGTACAAGCATATCGACCGATGACGGGCTGGCACCGTGACACTTGTTCGTGTAGTGGCGCCGGGGCAAGGGGTTGATATACCGACAAGTAGAGCTAATATTATTGAAATGGCTATTAAAGAGATAAATACTCTGAGAAAAGTTAAAGCTTTTATATTTAGCTACTAGAAGAGAGGCTAGAACTCTATCAGCCTCTATAAGGTTCTTAAGTTGCTCTGCGTGTATAAGTAGCTTAAAGTGAGGAATTAGTTTGAAAATAAAAAAGCTAGATATCAGTTTAGGCTACTCCATAAATTTTTATAAATTGTTAATATTATATGGCGTTCAAACATCTGGCACCAGATGCAGATGTGTAGAAGCAAACAAGTGTTTGCTATGAGCGTCCGTTTTGTTTTAATATAAAATTGTTGATATTGTACCTACTTCGAGCGCATAACCTAGAGAACCGACGGGATACTATGCATGACCGCGCCATCAACTAGCATAATCGTGCCATTCGTATAGGCGCCTGCTTTTGAAGCCAGATACAGTATTGTACCGCCCATGTCTTCTTCATTTCCCAATCTTCGCAAAGGAAACGCTCTCCCTAGCTTTCCCAACGTTCCATCAGCGTTTTTGAGCGGCTTCAATGATGGTTCAACCAAATCGCTCGGAAAAACTGTGTCAAAAGGTAAAATAAATCATCAGTCGAGTCAAGAAAATGGCCATATATCTGTTGTACACTCACAGCCCGGAGTAATACAATTAGCGCGCATCCCCCACTGCGGTAGCAACGTCGAAAGCTGCCTGGCCAGGTGTATACTGGCGGCTTTGGACTGTCCGTAGGCGAAGCCAGCGTCGCCGCGCTTGCTCAAGCCGGCCGTGGAGCTAATAACGATGATTTGAGAGCTCTGTGAGACGTTGCCCTTTTTGTTTCCCGCGTCGAGCAGCGGCAAAAAGGCCACGCTTGTGTACCACACGCCGGCAACGTTGACGCCGAAAGGGTGGACGTAGTCCTGGACGCTAAAGGCCCAGTGTTTGGCGAAGAATTCTTCGGGGGACTGAGGTTTGACCCTTTGGAGCAGGGAGTCTCCTACGCCAGAGGTGCCAGAGTTGCAAATGAGAAGGTTCAAATAGCCCACCTGGGACTCTACAGTCTGCACCGCCTGCATCAAATCGTCCTTGTCGGTAACGTCACAGCGGATAGGGACAACCTGGGGCCCAATCTCCTTGGCCGCGGCCTGAAGCGGCTCCAGGCGACGAGCGGCGATGTAGACCTTGGCGGCGCCATTCTCAACGAGCGCCTTCGCCATCATGATGCCAATGCCTTGGTTATCTGTTAATATGCATCCTGTCCCCTGGTTTTATTGTGGTGCAAGCGCGCAGATACTTACCGGTGCCGCCACCGGTTATGAGAGCAACGAGGCCGTTGACATTGTACAGGGACGAGGCGTGGAGCGACGACATTGCGGGGGGTGGCTTGAGCCTTTTGTCACTAACGAGAGGGAATTATTTAAGCAGTAGCAGGAATAGTTACATGTAGGTGACTTGTGTGGGATGGAAGAGCGAGGATGCCGATAGCAAGGCTCAAAGCGGAAGTAACTCTCAGCTCTAGGGAGCTGGCTTGCTGCCACGTGCAAGACATGTCATCACCAGGGAACGGTGGACGAAAGTGAGGTGACAAGTTTCTCAGCTTTTCAGTAAAGTCCTCCAGTTAAATAAAATAATATAAAAATAAACAGAGTAATTACTTTCTATTCGACTTTTTGCATGCCAAAACAAATTAATCGTAAGTGTAAATTCAATTACATCTAGACAAAAGTCCAAGTTACAAAGAACTTGTCTATCTAGACGTACATTCAGGGTAGCGGGCGCCATCCCCGAGTTAGGCTGAGCATAAAGCGGCGGATATTTGTTATATAGGTTGATATATTACATTAGTCTATATACAAAGCGACATGTTCCACGGCAATAATAATCAAGTGCAGGAAATCAGCGTATCAACTTCAATGTTACATGGGTATCACTGCGCCTTAGCCCACCGCATATGTACGTGGAATAACAGAAAAGCAAAGAAAAAAATATCATAAATCGTCATGCCAGCTGGAAAGAAAAAGAAAGAGATGACAAAACTACCGCAGCTTGCGGAACCGTCGAGTCGCCTCGGTAGCAACCAGCGCACTGAGCGCGCCGATAAACAGACAGACCGCAATAGCGTTCGGCGCGTCCGTGTCTAGATTGATCCATCCGTTGTCGCGCGCGCTCGAGTCTAAATTGCTGTTGCCGTTGCTGTTGTCGTCTGGGACGCTGGCATTGACTGGGACGTCCGGTTCTAGCAAACTGAAAACGATCCAGCTGATAAACGTGCCGACAAACTGCGGGAGCGTGGTGTAGACGTTCAACACGCCCAGGTAGATTCCGGCAAGTTCGCCAGTCGAGGGGCCTTCGGTTGTTGCTACTGACTCGTCGTCGCTGTCGTCGTCTAACGCGCGGTGGTTCAGGCGGAGAACATCCATTTCGACGTCTCGGTCGACGCTGTCCACAGGCCGGTAGCCATGGGTTCGGTACGTTGCCGACGTGATCATTGTCGCTGTTGGCCGCGGCGTTGTCGGCGGTTCTAGCGCTAGTCGGTTGATTTCAACACCCATAAAGGCAAACGGCGCCCATCCAGACACAGCCCACGGAATCCCAGATATAGACACCAGGAACGTGGCAAACCTTAAAGACCGGGCCATCGGAGCGAAAACCATGGTTCCAGCAAACAACAGATGCGACAGAAGCCAGGCCGTGGCCAGATTGGGACGGAACTTCTTGAAGCGTCGGAGTAGCGCTGCCATTCCAGGCGAAGGACGCGCAGTGAAGTTGGCTCGTTTGCTGTTGCTATCGGGCGAGCGCACGCCAAACGGCAAAAGCACAGAGCTGAGAAAGGTGACTGAAGAGAAGATCACGAGTGACAGACTGCCCAGACGACCGACGTCGCCCAGAGTATCTGACGATTTGGCCGCGAATTCGGGATTCTCGTAGCGAAAGTACGTTTCGCCAACCCAGGTAGTACTGTAAAACAAAAAGGGAAACCAGCCTGTGGACTCGTCAGTTTGTGTCGTTTATTACAGTGCGTATCACCTACCAATCCACGACCAAAACTGTACCCAGCAGATTGCCTGTATGCGAGGCGGAATGTCCATGGTGGTCTTGTAAAGTTGCGAAAGGACTTGGAAAAAGCCATTTCGACCTTCGGACCCTCTGTCGTTTGTCAGACCATATCAAAGAGCAACGTGTAAAACGAACTAACCTTGCCGAAACCAACACTCGTTCAGTCACCGAGTAGCAAGTGACCAAAACAGACGCGACCAAGAAAAGCGCCGCGACAACGGTCATTTGCTTGAACTGTGTGTCGCCGAACCGCGTGCCAAACGTGGTGACCATGTCGATTGATCCGACGACATAGCCGATCAGGGAACCTATCGCTTGCATCCGGTTCGCTAGAAATTGGGTTAGATTTCATTTCTGAAAAAAAGAATATAGACGAGCTTACCCCATGCGGAACCTAGTTGCTGTTGAGAAATTGGCAGCGTGTCGACAATCAGACTTCGACAGCAAGCTTGGGCTGGTCTTGTCAGCATGAAACAAGGCAAAAGGACAAGAAAAACAAACCTGCATTGATCGCAAAGTCGACGCCATAAATAGACAGCACCGCGACAGCAATTGTCGCTTTTTTCCTCTATTTCCAACGTCAGCCTGAACATAAGGTATCAACGCTGGCGGAAGGGCCAGTGGCTAACCTTTTCAATATCCTGCACAAACGTCGCAACCAACTCAGACGTCCAGCCGAGCAACAACAAACAAAACGCAACAATCACAGCTCCAGAAATCATAAAGGGCCTCCTCCTGCCCCATTTCGAGCGCGAGCGGTCGGCGATGACGCCGATTAGAGGCTGCATGATCAGGCCGGACAGCGGGCCGGCGACCCAGACGAGCGAGGTGCGCGATTTGGTGAGGCCGAGTTGGAGCAGGTATGGCGTGCAATCTTGTAATCGTTGTTAGTAAATAGTCTCTCTCTTCAGAGAAGCATTGTGCCACGTACAAGACATTTCAACACCCCATGTAAACCTGCACAGGTAGCACATGTCAGCAATCAATCAACACTCACTCAATCAATCCCTTGCAGCACAGAAAAAAAAAAAAAAAAAAACCTACGCAACCCCCGTCAGACTAAACGTCAACAGCGCCATCCTCGTCGCTTCCGACCGGCCCTTGATGGAGGGAGAGCCCGTCCATGATGCCGCTCTCATCCCTAAGCATCGATATGTGCAAGTTCACTCCGCTCCGCCGGGTTGTGCCCTTTGTCTAGAGTATTCCCAATGTCGGCCGAGTAGGAGGTTCGAGGCAATGCGAATATATTCGAAAGGAGAAGCACCCTCCGGTAAAATAACTGGTTCGTGTTGTTGACCTGGAACAACGATCGCCGAATGCGGTTTCAGGAACAGAAGGCGACGCAATCGTCGGAAACTGAGGTCGCGTGGTGTCAGAGAGCGAGAGAGGGCAGGTATTTGTTTCACTTGTTTCAACAGGTCCAAGTTCTGTCGTCACACAACGTGAGTCTCCGCGCTGAAGTCGAAGAAGGCGCAAGTCGGGGAAAAAGAAGTTGAGTTGAGTTGAGGCAAAGCTGCGGGTCTTGGTGCGGTGTTAGCGTCGTCCGTCTCCTGGGGCTGTGAGGGCTGACTTGGCCCATGCTCAGGGGCTCGGCCCGCCTCTAACTTATAGTAACACTTGTAGCAAAAATAATCTCATTTGATTCAGGCCTATCTACGTACTTTTTTCCTTTGAAAAATAAAAAAATAAAAATAAAAACATCAAATTACGCCGTACTCAGCATGCTTCCACATACCAAGATCAATCATTTGATATATATTCACGAAACTCTAGGAAGTGGGCTCCGGGCAGTGCTCGGACAAGGTATCGTTAAATAAGGGGGGAATCCTCCACAGACTCTTGATTCATGTCAACATATATTGCATCGTCAGTGCATCCAGTCGCCTACAGCCGGTTGGGCGCGGACGAGTGCAGAGGCCATTGGTATCCGGCAGCATCGCTGAACTTGTATCCAAACGAAGACGTAAAGTCGTCCAAGACGGCGGGTCCTCGGGAGCCTACACACACAAGTCAGTGGAAGAAAACAGAGGGGCGAAAAATGGTGGACTAACCGTATGGGTATTCCATGGGAATGATCTCTTTGTTGTCGTCGAGGTAGTGCAGCAGAGGCGTAAAGATTCTCCAGCTGGCATCGAGCTCGTCGTCACGCACAAAGTTGGAGTGGTCGCCCTTGAGCGCGTCCAGGATCAAGGATTCGTACGCCTCGGGGATCTTCAAGTCCGAGAAGCGGCGGCGGTAGGTGAGGTCGAGCTCGGTCACAACTGTCTGCATCGAGAGACCGGGCAGCTTCGAGTTCATCTTGATGTAGACCGACTCGTTGGGTTGCACACGGATGACCAGCTCGTTGCGAGGAATGTCTTTGAAGATTCCCGAGGTGACATCCTTGAACTGGATGCGAATCTCCGTCTTTTGCTCGTTGAGAGCTATAACAGTCAGCCATGCTCAAAATTTTTTATCCAGTTTTACCTACCTTTACCGGCCTTGAGAATAAAGGGAACGCCATCCCATCGCTCGTTCTTGATGTAGGCCACCATGGCGCAGAAAGTCGCGCAGCGGGACTCCTTGGGAACGGTGTCGTCTTCCTTGTACGAAGGCTTGCTGCCATCGAGCGATCGGCCGTACTGACCAATGATGACATTCTTGGGCTCAATAGCATCGATTCCTCGCAAAACACGCACCTTTTCGTCACGGATGTCTTCGGCGGAGAAGGAAATCGGGCGCTCCATGGCAAGCAACGTCAAGACCTGGAGAAGATCTGTGCGAGTTAGTATTACTATTACCAATAATGCGCAGCACACAAAACATACGGTTTTGCATGACATCGCGAATGATGCCAAACTCGTCAAAGTAACCGCCACGACCTTCGGTGCCGAAAGGCTCTTTGAATGTGATCTACGAATGTCAGCCTCGACGAAAACTCGTAGTTGATGGGGATTAAAAATACCTGGACATTGTCAATGTGTTGGCGGTTCCAGGTAGCGCCAAAGAACTCGTTGCCGAAACGAAGGATGAGAATGTTCTTGACCATTTCCTTGCCCAGGTAGTGGTCGATGCGGAAAATCTCCTCCTCCTTCCAGTTGGGCTCCAGAGCCTTTTGTAGGTCGCGAGAGCTCTGGAGGTCTTTGCCAAAGGGCTTCTCAACCTGTGGTCATCCATGTTAGGGTGTCTTCACTACGTCGCTAGTGATTCCAGATAGCTTACAATAATGCGGGCAACACCGGCCTTGGGGTAGCAGTTTCTCTTTAGTTGATCGGACACGGTGGTGAAGACACTGGGAGGAAGCGCCATGTAAAACACGCGGTTCTGTTCCTTTTGGCCCTTTTCGATCTCTTCGAGGTGCTTGTTGAGGTTGATGAAGGAGTCGTCCTGGTCATACTGTCCAGAGATGTATGTACACAGCTTGCAGAAGCTCTCGAGTTGCTCTTCGATCTCCTTGGTGGGCACTTTGATGTAGGACTTGACTCGCCGCAGGTACTCGGCGTGGTCCATCTTTGTGCGAGCATAGCCCACGATCTGGATGTCCTTGGGGAGGAATTTGTTGCGGTACTAGGAATTGTTAATGGGGCTCAAGTCAGCGATTCGGGGAAACGTCCACGTACCAGACCGAAAAGAGCGGGGAACTGCGATTGTCAGTATTTCTCACGCAGATTAGTTACGTTGTGATAGAGAATCTAGCGTACAGTCTTCTTCTTGGCCAGGTCGCCAGAGGCACCTAGCACAACGATGACGGTGTCATCCTTGAGCTCGATCGAACTAAACGGCGGCCAGTCAGCGTGTGGACGGACATGGGCGTGCAGAGTCGAGCAATGCAAGAAATTGCATCAAATCGACGCCCGTCCTGTTGCGTGGAGGGTGTTCATCGACAACATGAACGAATGTCCGGTTAACGGCGGAGTGCCCCGCGATGGGCCAAGGGTGATGTAAGCGGCAGAAAGAGAGCGAGCAAGACTTACCCGGCGTTCTGGCCTTGTTCGGATTGGATGATAGAGCTGGTCATTGTGTATGGAGACGGACAGGAGGGATGCTTTGGCGAGGATGGAGGAGGAGAAAAAGGATGAGGAGGAAGGGGAGTTGGCACTGGGGGAGAATTGCTGGGCTTATCCAGCACGATCCGGCGGGCGGGAAGGTGGAAAAGCGTGCTTCGGTGTAGTTAATGCTGAGACGCGGTGGGGCCACGCAGCTTGCACGGGGTTAAGACTGGTTTGATGACTGATATTATTTCCTATTTAATTTACATCTATATATTGTAGACTACTGGTGCGTGGGGGAGCTTGATGGTAAGTAGTGCTCGGGGTTATGCCCGCCAGCCAACTCAACTCAACGTCACTGATGGGCCCGGTGGAGCTGGCGATCGATGGATGGACGATGACCTAGGCATGACTTGGGCGTGCATATGCTGGCTGGAAACCGGAAGAATTCTGTATGGCAGTAATAGCATTGAATAATTCTTCCGGAGGGCTGGCATGAAGCAAATCGATGTCCAGTATTAGTGTGTTCGTCTGATGTCGGACTCCGGCATGGCGCCAGGCTAGATTATGGCTCCATAGCCGATTGCAGCGGCAATTGGCAGCCGGGCCTGATTTGTAAGGGCTGGTTCCAGACTACTAGAAGCATGATAAAAAGCGATCAAAAACGATAAAGACTGTTGAGAATCGGAGCAGTGTCTTCCGCACGCAGCACCGCGTCACGTGACGCCCCAATGCGGCATAGCGCCGGCCGCAGTCACGGGGTCGCGGCGAGCCCTCGCTAGGGCTCGGCTCGTTCGGGCCTAGCGCTCGGCCGCACCACAGAAAGGAAAGATTGTGCGCTTGTTCCACTTGTCTCTCCCCGAAGCGAAAGACGACGACCACCACGACAAACTGCAACGACCGCCCATCTCCTGACTCTTGCCCGGTCAGCGTTGCCTTTTCCATTCGACCTGTTTGTTTGTCCCGGTTGCGCAGAGATCATCCGTCAAAAATGCCTTCGGAACAAGGTCACCGACGTGAGTTGTCATCCCAATTGGAGGAATGTCCATCGCAAGTGTACTAACCACCAGACAGTCTATGTCAAGTAAGATCCCTCCATTCCGACTCCGATTCTGCCGTCTGCGAAGCGCAATTCTTGTTATTTACAGCAAAGAACGATATGCCGAGATGCTGGGATATGTGCAGTGTGGTATATATCAGAACAAAAGTTGACTGGATTTCTATAGGGGTCGCCACCTGAGCTACCAGCGTGGAAAGCGCAACACCAACCCCAACACAAGTCTCGTCAAGATCGAGGGTGTTGACGACGTCAGCGCTGCCAAGTGAGTGGAATGATCAGATCCCAACAAAAAGGCACGGTGCTAAGACTTTTATCAGCTTCTACCTTGGCAAGAAGGTCGCTTTCGTTTACCGGGCCAAGCGCGAGGTCCAGGGCTCCAAGATCCGCGTCATCTGGGGCAAGGTGACCCGACCACACGGTATGCCATGATAAAAAAAAAAAATACCCGGGTGCATAGAGGAAGAAGCTGACCAGACCAGGAAACTCCGGCGTTGTCCGTGCCCAGTTCCGACACAACCTCCCTCCCCAGACCTTCGGTGCCACCGTCCGCATCATGCTTTACCCTTCGAACATTTAAGATATTCCCTCGAGCGATCTGGGTTGTTTTTGTTTTAAAATGGGTGATTGGAGGAAAAGTTCGACCAGCAGATGCCTTTTTTTTGATGTGCAACCATTTCATCATATCCACCGCACCGGTTGTTCTCACGAGGTGATTTGATATTATGGGACGGAGTTCTGAAGGGCGGATTTCACATTATGCGACGGGAACTTTGACATCAGTCCACTAGCAACAACAAAAAAAAAAGGAGCAAAAGAAGATCATTCCATTGATGATGGGGGGTTTTTTTTATAACATTTGATGTGCTCGATCGGTTTGATTCCACCTGGGCGAGCATGATGTGTTTTTGTCTAGACATCGCATTTCCCAAAGTGTATCTGAGCGGTTGTGTGTAATAACATGCAATTGATGAAGCAAGAACTCCCAGTAATCGTATGCCAGAATAAACTCCAGACCGTGCCCGATTAGGAAATAGATCTAAGACTAGTTGTACTGTTGTACAACAGCACAGCACAACACACCGGTGTTGACGGTGAGACACTCGGCCGCGCGGACAGGTCGCCACCCGGCCGGCCGCGCATGAACGTGGCTGTGCGGCCCGCCACTGCCTGCTGCTTCCCCCTCGTCGTCGTGTCTCAGCGCTTTCTCTTCTTCTTTTATCCTCTGGATGGCTGCTTTTTCATCTCGCTTCATCGTTTCGTGCCCTTTTCCTTCGCTTTCTCGCTCCTACACTGTGCTTTGTGTATACACATCTTATCGCCGCCCGCGCTACGCTCGTTCCAGCCACGAATATCATTCCAGTCGCTCCACTTTTCGCTCAGCACGGCCGCTTGCTCTCTGCATTTCTGCAACAGCATCAACCCAGCTACTAGCTAGGATTAGCCAGTGCTAGCACGCCTAGGACCTGTTCACGATCCACAATTGTGGCCCTGGCAACTCGTCCAGCCTCCAGCTTATCGCTCCGCAAGAGGCGCTAAAATAATAATAATACGCAAGATTCCAACAGCGATAAATAAAAATCATGGCCGCCCGTCAAGATCGCCCGGCGCCATCTCTCCCTTCCCCCCCTGCTCCGTCTGCCCCAGCTCACCACGGTCGCGGCTTCAGTTTTGGCGGAAAATCAGACAAATCGCATCGTTCCGACGCTTCCGGAAACAAGCACTCTTACCAGGAGTCGCACGAGGAGAAAGTTAGGCGGTCGCTGCAAACCAAGGCCGATCCCACCCTCGCCATGAGCGAGGCCCAGCCAGGTATGTTGTGGTTAAGTCTATCCGTTTGTTTTTGTATACTGACCCACACAGCCGTCGTGGCTTTGGAGAAGTCGAATCTCGCGTCGCTGCGAGAAACCCAATACAAGGACCAGTTTGGAAATGTTATCAGTATGATCGTCTTTTATGGTAATTAGTATGCGCCGCTGACTCGACTAGCTGATCCCGATCGATCGAATCCAACGCGCCCACGGTTCGAAAGACCACTCGACACAATCCGGTCATTTGAGGCTGCCATTGACGGCAGTTATAGCAACCGTCGCATGTCATACGTTACAGGTACGACAGGAATATTTCTTTATAGATGTGTGGCTGCTAATTGACTCTAGATGCGCCCACCAACAGCCGACCAGGCAGTTACTATGGTATGTTTATCGACGTTATCGACGGAAATAGCAAACACAGCTGACGAGAGTAGGCGGCCACGGAGGTTATGGTTCCAACAACTACAGCGACGCATATAACGGACGAGGGCCGAATTCACGACCAGAAAGCTATGTCGATTATGGCGGATCAAATGGATACAATAATGGGCATAACGGATACAACAACGGACACAGCGGACATTATCCGTACAATCAACACGGCCAACGATCCGGTCGCCCACGGTACAGCCAGCACGTGAACCCGGACTATGGCAATGGAACTTTCTATCCAAACTCGACGTATCAGCGGTCCAACGACAATGTCACGGCGGGCTCGGGCTCAGCAAACACAGATCAATGGGGCAATTCGACAGACCCAAGCTCTGTCAACAGCTCGTTTGATCGGCTGCAGCAACAACAAGCACACCAAAAGCAGGAATATCAACGACCGGGGGAGACGTACGGGTTTAATGGATTTGGGGGTAGCCCGCAAATCGAGAGCTCGATCCAGTTAAACCAGGCGCCGCCACCACCGGTGCATAGACAGTCGAACCTGAACGGGTACAGCAACCAGGGGCTTCCGCCGGCGCCACCGTCCAAGGATGTGAATGCGTCGACCAAGCGGCCGTCGCTGCGCAAGCCAGTCAACAGCGCGTCGCCAGCAGCCGCATCGTCCAGCAAGCGGACGAGTTGGTTCAAACGGAGGTTTAGCAAGAATGACTGATGAGGACTTGACGATTATTGACACTTGACACGATGTTACGGATAACAAACAACACGGATTGCAACACGGAAGGGGGGAGTTATTGCACATACTGAACTATTGTCTATTTATTTCTGGGATTTATTTAGTTATCTATGATTTGATACCATTTGTTTATTTATCTTTTACTTGTAATTCTCTCCTGAAATCGTTCAATCTTTGAATAATACTAGTCATTAGCTATTTCTCTATTCCTTCTTGCCGAAAATCTTATTCTTCAACTTATCAGCCAGTCCCTGGGGAACCGACGACGAGGGTGTTTTCTTGTGCGCCGCCGCCGCCTGCTGGCTCTCATCGAGATGGACATTGCCTTGACCGCCGCGCTTCACGTAGTTAGTAACATTACGACAAGAGAGAGAGAGAGAGAGAGGAAAAGAAGTACCCCAACATGATAATCCCCTTCCAAACTACTGCGCACCGCCAAATCTGGCACGACTTCGGTGTCGTGTACTTGTCCTGGCGTCGATGGGCGCACATTCGGCGAGCCGATGTTGCCTGCGCCGCCGCGCTGTCAACCAACTATATCAGTATTTTTTTATTTTCACTCGAGAAAAGACGGAGAGGAGAGAGGTACGCCGGCAGAATAGGCGCCGTCGCCCTGGTCGCCAGTAGGCCCCGCGCGAACGATTTCAGCGTCGACGTATTGGGTCGAGTCAGCGCCGATATTTCCTTGGCCTTGTTTCATGTCAGATCTAGATGGAGAGATTGTGGAGAGAGAGGGGAAACCCACCGCCGCGACCGTGGGAGACAATGGGCTCTTTGGGCTCGGTCATTGTGTTTGTGTGTTTTGGTTGATGGTATGGTATATCGATACGATATCAGTGCTGGTTTCTGGGTTTGTCGCAATCAGATGAATCGCGACGAATCGCGACCTTATAGGCTTTCTAGTACACAAGTGACGCCATGACCTGGGCGATAAGGCGCTGCCGGTTATTGGTCCGTGCCAGGGCGACTGATAGGATCGATTTAGATTAGTATTATATAATTACTTTATTATTTTATTATAAGTTAGCTAACGAACTATAGTTGACTAGTTAGTTGGTCTATTTTTTTTTTTTTTTTTTATAATGCTTCCAACTCCCCTGGGAATTGCCCGTCCCGGCGGTCACCCTCGAATTTGGGAACTACGTACGGAGTAGTAAAGTAACAGAAAATTATTAGGGTTTTCTTTTTTAAGATTGTAAATCAGAGATGCAGAATCAATCAATTTATTCAATTCTTCCATATAATTACATGGTATTAGAAGATCCGGGCACAGTGCCATGACTGCCAATCCAATAGTGCGACATGTCAAAAAAGAAATCGCACATTGAATGCTTTCACTTTTCTAATTGAGCGATTAGGGATAAGAAAAAATCTAGAGGAAAATGCATCAATTGATATTTGTAAAGTTTGAAAATTGATTTCTATATGCACTAATACGCCTGGGTCGTTCTACAGTTTGGTATATATATATAATGACAACATGCCTAGCCAACGCCAGGTCAAAAGAAAAAAAGATAGAACAAAATAAGAAAGCAAAAGAGAGAAAGAAAGAGAGAGAGAAAATAAATCACGCAAAAATATCCACAGCCACCCTGTCCCTGTTCATCTTTGCAAACCAATGCTCATAAATTTCGTCGGTATTCTCCATGCCTCGCGCTTCAACCACCGTGGCAAAGATCTGTCTGGCTGTTGCAACCACCGAGTTTCGAAGCGCATTAGAACCACACAAATAAAATCTAGCGCCGCCGTCGTACATTTCGATAAGATCTTTTCTGTCCTGCCAGAGTCGGTCCTGGACATGTTGTCGCGGAATCCCCTCTTCTGGTGGTTCTTTGGAATATGCATATCGCACATCGACCACGCCAGCCTCTTGCCACTGCTCAAACTCGCGCGCAAAAAGTTTATCGCCATATGCAGATCTGCAGCCAATAAAAAGTATCGCCGGCGCCAGCTTATGACCAGAAGAAGCCATGCGAAAAGCTCGTTCCTGGACAAACGCTCGAAAGGGCGCGATTCCCGAACCAGCACAGATCATCACCATCGAAGTCGTCTGGAGATCATCTGGGAACTTGAATTTGGAGTTTGATGCCGTTGTTCGGATTCCGCACGAAAGATGATGTTGTGGCTCAAGGCCAGACAAATAATTGGTGGCCACTCCTTTAATTCGCTTACCAGCGATTATGTCTTCCTTTCGATCGACAACCGACACGGTCAGTGAGCACGAATGGGGGTTTTCTGAGGGAGAAGATGAGATTGAATATTGGCGAAGGCGAATCGGTTGTAGCATTTGCAGGAATTCGCCTAATGATAGAGGCGCTGAGGGTGCTTGCTCTAGGATATCTAGCACGCTGAGCCGTTCTTCAACGAGGTTGGTTGAAGTGATCAATTTTGTCAATCTTGTTTTCTCAACAGGACTTGTGACACGTTCGATAATAGCTTCGATATTCTGTTTATCGTTAGATTGAAAAAGAAATAACGAAAAAGTTAGGAATTCTCGTACCTCAGCTGTAGCAGGATGGTTCAGCTCGACACATTTACTTAGTGATTCGTAAACAGAAAACTCTTTGCCGATTGAAAAAATGGTGGATATGCCACTGGTGACTTTCATATGGGTGTTGAGAGAGATTCCAAACCGATTCATTGCCCGTGCCACCGTTGTAAGCGGGTTGGTTGGGTAGATGTTTACATAGTCCCCGATAGAATATCTTATTTCTGAGGGCAGTTTGAGACGAATATGGCGTTTTTCCTTGTGTCCAGGTGCAGTGAGAACAGAGTTCTCCAACACTGTACAATCGAAAAGTTGCTGATCATGTTGTTGAGTGTATTGCGGAGGAGGAGTAGCAATAAGTTCTAGACCCAAATAATTCCCCCCGATAGACTCCTTTGTAGACTGCAAGCCAAAAGATTCTCTTAGGCATGGCCAAAGTTTACAATCTTGCCATTCTGCGAATTTGGAAGAAATAGATCCGCTAGAGACATCAGCAAGAGACAACTGTGTCAAGCGCTGTGCTCCTGCATTGCCGAGGGCTCCGTCCACGAGTTTGGGTATTCGGTGAAAGGTTGACACCCAGTCGCGGTTTCCACACCCATAGAGGACAAATTTGACCCCAGATAGGCTCTCCTCACGTAGAGACTGAACCCAAGAGACAAAATTGGCCGCGTTATCTGCAGGCTGGCCTTCATAGCTCGCCGTAATGATGACAACAGGTTGGTCAACGGGCAATTTACCCACTGCGGAATCGAGAGTCATGATGGAGGGTTTGAAACCGTTTCTCACAGCAGCATTAGCACAATAAGAAGCCAAAGTCTCGCAAGTTCCCATGTTCGACCCATAGAGGATCGTTAATGGGTGTAATGTGCTTTCTGCTGCTTTTTCTGTTGTCACTTTCTCGGAGATCACCTCTCCTCCTCCATGGCTGGATTCGCGACCATTCATATTCTGAGCGATACCTAAAGCGTCTAGATGAGGCCGTGGAACTGCATGCATAAAAAAATTCTTGGGTCGCAAAGTGACAATGTTATCAATCTCCAACTCATAGTTTTCATCTTTGAATTTAAGATTGAAGCTCTGAGCGGCGAGCGCTGTGATCAAAATAATCTCATTCCATGCAAAAGCTCTTCCAATACAGGAACGCGATCCGTTGCCAAATGGCTAAATAAAGGAAAGTTAGTTGTTTCTTAACGAATAATTCTTACATAGAGAGAAGCTAGCTTACCTTCCACGCGTTCTTGGGCAAAGATTCAAACTTGCCATCGGACATTCTGTCAGGTCGGAAATCGTCCACATCATCTCCCCAGACTTCAGGGTCTTTATGTATAGCTGGCAGGACTGCCATGACTGACTGGCGTGGCATAATAGTGTATCTGCCCTGACCAATAACAGTGGGATGGACTCGGTCTATTGGTTTAAAGAAAATAACTGGCGCGGTTGGATATAATCGAAGCGTTTCTCGGGCACACGAATTGATATAACGGAGTTTTGACAGATCCTCAACAGTAATTCGGCGGTTTCCGATAACTTGGTCAACCTCCTCTTGCACCTGTCTCCACACTTCTGGGTCTTTGAGGAGATGATAAAATAAAAATCCTATTGCGCCGGCCGTAGTCTCGTGCCCTGTCTCTCTAAGTTAGCTCCGTGGTCAAAATTCTGCGTGAAAGAGTTTCTCTCACCTGCTACTAAAAATGTAATCATATTGTCGATAATGCTTTCCTCATTCATCTTCTCTCCCGTCTTCGGATCTCGACCATTGACCATTGCATTTAATATGTCCGTCCTCTCCGTGGGGTTCTGCCGCCTTTCTCTTAATAGTTGTTTTGAAAATGTCCGAAGATACTTGATATCATCCCAATATTGCCTTTCTCGACTCCACATAAATTTCGTCGCAAAGGCTGGCCTGTTTGCGCGAAGGTTGGACTCTCCAAGGAAGCGAAGCATATGCGTAACGAAGGGATGTGTATCTTCGGAATAAAACGAGTTGAACCGTGCCCCCATAGCCGAAAGAGCAATTGAGTCGAGTGTGAAACGAGTAGCGTCCTCTATAACATTAATTGGCTTCTCGCTGCCTTGTCGAGCCCATTTGAGAATGAGTTGGCTGGCGATATCATACATTTCTATTTTTTGATCCATGAGTATATATGTTTTCACATAGCAGAAAAAATGTCGGAAAAAAAAATCCCTCTTACCATCGAACATGTCCTGAACATGAAGCTCTCCAAATGCTGGTAGCAGAGTCCGATGGGCGACTCCCCAGTTTTCCTCGTTGGGATGAGCTGTGACCAGACCATCATTGGCTCCGTTTCTCATCTGACCAACAGGCCCAGAGACAGACTTGACGAAGCGATGTTCGTCGCAGAGCTCGTCGAATAGCTCATGGTTTGTAACCGAAATGCGAGTGATACCGACAATAACAAGTTTACAGATGGGGCCTAACAACACGTGGTCAGTTAGTATACACTTGTCATACAACAGAATAGCTATGGAGAGAGAAGATACCGTAGTTATCTCTCAGGCGAAATAGACTCTTAATCGCTTGACTGGGGTTGATTTCAAAGAGATTGCCAAGAATTGGCCATCCTGGTGGTTGAGGAATTCCTCCTTCTGCCATCTCGTCTAATTCTGGCAATCAAAGGTCAACTTTTTTCTACATAAAATTCTTCCAGATGTCAAGTGTGAAACCCCAATTTTTTTTCTCTCACAACTAGACGTTATATATTAAAAAGCTTGGCAATTGACATGATTCCGCTCACATGGACAGGTGAGCAGAAGCCCAGAACTGGGTCTTGGCTGATGACAAGGTGCACTGTCAGTTTCACATTCCTGTAGGCTGAGGTTGCCAATAATAGAAAATGACATGTGGTCGTATACTCGTATACCAAGTTGTTTGTTGGTTGGGTCCCACCCCAAGCAGCATACAATAGTTACGCAACGATACAAATCGGAGGGGTGCAGTCACACCGACAGACCCATAGGAAGGATCTTCGAAACATATTAAGTACTAGTTCTACTAGGGCTGTAAAACTTGGATCGACTTGGCATAAGCTAGGCGGATCCTTCGATGTTCTAGAAAAAAGGGTCGCCAAGCTTTACTTCTTAGTCATGATAAACTTTATGGCGCCACTACTCCACCTATCTGGAGCTAGTTCGTTAGCCGCCGTCGGCTAGATCTTAAACCTTAAGCTCCATCCAAACCTTCCCTCGTGGGAATCTCGGTGTAGTACTCAGGCCCTCAACTTCACCCCATTGTCACATGGCCACGTCGCATTTTGCCTCCGCAAAACATCTGGGCTATGTTGGAGTGGTTCATCGGGCATTTATTCTAGCCTGCCTTGGCATAGAAGCCTATGAGGAAGCCTAGCAATGACGGCGTACTGTTTCTTGTTGGTTGGGGCAATGCAAAGTCTCAACTATAAAAATTGCTGCGGGGGTAACATTGAAGGAATAGTGGGTAAGAGTGAATATGCGAGCATCAAAAACTCGTGGCTTTCAGCCGTTCATTTAGCATCATCGGTATTTTTAGTTCACTTCGCCTAATCACCATGGTAAATTATCGAACTGTAGCATGGTGCTTCAACGCTCTACTAATTTTCGTATCTTTGAATATCTTCAGAACATTGAAGTTGGATTATCAGATGCAACCCTTTCATCAAAAACTGATTAGGGCCCATGAAACTCGAGCATTATTGTAAAAATTTATTTTCAAGGAATTAGAAAAAACCATAGATAGAGATTAGAAATACCGTAAGATTGAAAAAAAAAAAATGATGAATCTATTTTATTGAATATAAAATACTGAAATATGATCACTGCGTAATTTCGTACCAACATATCCGACACCAATATCAAAAATAAAGCAAAACAGTCTATTAAAACAGAAACATTTCATTCGAGATAGACAAAGGAAAAAAAGAAAAACCATAAAGAACACGGAATCAAGGCAAATATTGCTTTCCCTTCAGACGGGGGATCAATGCCATATCACGAACATCGTCCTGTCCAAGGAGCCAGCAAAGGTATCGCTCGCTTCCCATACCCCATCCGGTTGTCTTGAGAGGCATCACATCGCGAATATCCAAGTACCAGCGGTAGCTGTCGCGTGGGACATGGTGGTGATCCAAAGCGCCACCAGCTTCCTCGCTAGTAGCATGGCGCTCGCCGAGACCGAGTGTTTCGCCGAGACCCAAGAGCAGATCCGCGGCCAGGGCCTTGTCCTTGCTTGAAGGATCACTGTATGCCTGATAAAATGGCACGCTGAGGTGGTCCATTTCTGTAAGCCAGACAAATCCACCGTAGCGTGAAATGAGAACGCGCTCGCCCTTCCTGGTAAGCTTTCGACCAAGAGAGTGGTCAGACGGCTCAACCCACTCCCAGCAGTCACCAGAAGGCATCTCTGAGATGGCAGCATCAAGTTCGACGCGGGGGAATCCCTTGGTAGAATCGTAGTTAGATAGCAACTGGTCGATGTGGGCAGTGGTACCAGCCATCTTCTGAATCATGGAGCGATGAAGAGAGTTATAAGCACGCGTAAGGTTGACAACGTATTCCTCAGCGGTCTTGATACCGTCGTCGAAAGTACCCCGCAACTCACATTCAACATGGAAGAACTGGTTGAGATGGGTGGAGTCAGGGTCTTCACCACGGAAAGACGGAGCAATGTAGTACGATCCAGGGCAATGTTTGTTGAATCGGAGTAGGTATTCCAGCGTAAACTGCATGCTGTCGGCTAGGTAGGTGTCTTGACCCATCAGGTTAACAGTCACTGGAGAGGAGTCGGATCCCAGGCCCATAGGCGACGAGATACAGTCGGTGGTCACAGGGGTAATGGCATACTCGTAGCCAATTCCGCGGAAGAAGTTGACAGTCTCATGGAACAATGTGTCTTGGATCTTGTAGTAGCTCTGGTACCACGGAGACTTCAGAGCTTGCGTTCCGTGGGTCTTGGGGTTTTCCCATGTCTTGGATGGAATGATGGTCTTTGTTGTAGCAGAAACCTCTTCCAGCTTCTGGTCGAGAGAAGCCAAAGCCTGAGAAGAAACCTGAGGACCAGCCTTGGAAGTAACAAAGCCAGGATAAGTCTCATAGTATTCTGCAACAGAGTTTGTATCCAAGCTGCTAGCGCCATCTTCCGTAATCGGGATGAGTTTGGCGTGGGCATAATCAATTTCGAAGCCCTCGAAGATGATACCAACACGCTTCACACCGAGTGAAGTCTTGAGCAATTCCGACACCTCAAAGATAGCATCGGTAAGATCGTACAGGTCGGGATCCGACAGTTCCAGAATGTCACTGGACAGATGGCTGCGAGGCACAACAACAGTGAATCCAGGAGTGTTTGCAAAGGGTGTGAGGAAGGCAACATGGGTGCTGCTCTCCCAGAGGCGCCACTGTTCCAGCTCTCCTCTGACAATCTTGGCAAAAAGATTGCTGTCGTCTGCCTCTCCATGGAAAGAGTAGTCTATGGCGGGCGGGTTCTTCGTAGAAACCTTGGCGCGAACTGCCTCCAAGGCCTCTGCAGACTGCTTAGGGCCGTTCTTGGAGTGGATGTAGCCCGGGAACTTCTCACTGAACTCTTCCTCAGCATTGGTGACTGGCTTCCATTCAGAAGACAGTCCATGAAGAGGAATCAGTCTCAATTGGTTGTCACCAGTTGCGACCAAAGAAACGCGCTGGACATCTGTCCCCTTTTTCAAAACAGTTGCTGCTCTCTTCGCGGCAAGAATAGTGTCGATGAGGTCATCATGGCTCAAGCTCGACAGATCACCGAGCTTCGTTGTCACAACAGTATCGCCCTTGGTCACAGGGCTTGTTGACAGACGAGCACTGACGTTTTCATCGTCGAAGAATGTTGTCGTCTCGTCTTCAGTTGGGATGCGCACACGCGACCAGGCTTGGGCACCCTTCTCTGCTCCAGCAACGAAGAAGGCCTTGGAGCTTTGTCCAATGCGGATCTTGCCATCCTTTTCGAGCATGATGGCAGCTCCAGTAGCCTGAGTCTGCTGGGTGAGGTCGTCTAGGATTGTCTGCATGTCGGTGAACCCTCGCTGCAAAGCCAACCTACTGGCAATTGATCGCGAAAGGAATGCGTCACCCTGTCCGGAGCAAGCGACTGCGACTTCGTGATCAGCAAACACCCCGGCGCCAACAACTGCAGTGTCTCCAATGCGGCCGGCTTCCTTGCCAACAACGCCTCCAGTTGACGAGGCCACACCAAGATTCCCGGCCGCGTCCAGGACCACAGCCCCGACGGTCTGGGGGTGAAGCTTAGCGATGGTGTCATGGCTCACTGCGGCAAGCTGGGCCTCACGAGAGTGAGAATGGAAGTACTTGTTGGGCACCTGCTCGCAACCGGTGGAAGCTGCGAATTCGTCCGCGCCAGCTCCAGTCAGGAAAGGGTGAGCCGATAGGTCCTTAACAGCTCGTGCTGCGATGATCGGGTTTTTGGTGTACTTCAACACTGCAACAGCACCGCTCTCGCCAGTCTTGCCATCTACAATGCTCGCTTCCAATTCGTGTCGGCCGTCCAATGTAAAGACAGCTCCCTTTCCGGCATTGAAAAACACACAGTTCTCGAGAGCAACAACACAGTTTTGAGCGACATCGACAGAAGAAGCCCCGGCTTCAACTTCTTGCTGGCCGACAAAGGTGACAACCGACATGATGAACTCGACAAGCTTCTTCTCATGAGAGGAGCCGCCGTACTCTTCTCCGGCACCGGCATGGATGGCGATAGCGCCCTTCTCCATGGCCTTGTCCTTGCCGACTCCATACTTGGTGAGAATTTCTAGTCCACGAGAAGGGTACATGGCTTCGACACAGGCCATTGAAGTGGCCACCATGCCCAATCCGACCAAGAATTTCTCAAAGACCGGCTTGAGATGCTCAATTCCTGGCATATACTTGCCCGAACCAGCAACACAGAAAGTCAGGCGGTTACCTGCTCCGCAGTAGCTGAAAGACAACTGATCAGGGGCAAAGATGAAGGCTTCAGCAGCAATAGCTCCCGGAGTGGCAGCCGAGCCGGTGAAGAAAACAGCAGGTTTCTGGTACAGACGGAGCACATTCAACACTGTGTCCTTCTCGTCACCTTCAGGAAGCTGCTCAACGACATTGCGCAAGACAGCAATGCTGGGACCGGTTGTAGCACCATCACGTGTCTGGCGTGTCAACTTCTGGTACTTCATGTTCGCTTGAGCAAACAGACCCATGATCTGCTCGACTGGAGCACCGGAGCACAGTGCTTTCGACAATGCAACCGACTCTTTTGTCAAGATATAGTTCGGGTCGCATCGTCCATTGCGGAAGGCTCTGACTGAAGTGGGCTCGCTCATCATTGTGTCCGTTTCCTTGTAGAGATAGGCAAAAGCTGCTTGGAAAGCGAGCTGAAGGGTTATATTCAACATCTTCGTGGCGCTGAGAAGATCAACGACATCCGCATTTTGGGGGATATCAAAGATAGCACGGGCTTTTGGCAAGCTTGGGGGTGGAGACACAGAGTTCTTTAGTTCAGAGAATTCGACTTCTTTGATGGTCTCAGGCTCAGCCGTGCTGTTGGCCGTGCTAGCAACCTCAGCCCAGTGCTCAGTCAGAATTTGGCCAAAAAAGCCGTAGACACCACCGTCAGCAATTGTGTGGTCAACACGGCCAGACACGCCACCATCGCTAAACACGGTGAATCCAAGTGTCTGATCGGCGTGGAGATTCCGCTCTCCTGCACGGCCAAGGCGAAGTCTCTCGTCTGTGGTTGGCGGGTCAGATTCGTGAAGCGCAATTGTTGAGATAGCAGACTCGATGATATCGAAAGAAGATTCATTGGTGGCGAGCAGCTCCTGACGAGCAGCCGCCCACTGGTCACGTGGCAGATAGGAAGAAAGCGTGGCGACCGAAGTCTGGCGTTGCTCTTTCTTGGAAGAAATATCCAAGATTTTCTGGACCGTGGCAGCAAGAGTGCCGACAGATACTGGTTGACGAGCAGAGTCAATGATGTCAATGGCATATGCGTGTCCTCTTGACCAAAGAGTGACATGGGTTGAGTTTTGAGAATGGCGGAGAGTATCTGTCTTTTCTCCGGGGATTCGACATGTGCTGAGCAAGTCAGTGAGCTGGGTCAGCTCGAATCGCTTGCCTGCACGGTTGCTGCCAACAATTTCAGCCGTTGAAGGGTCAATATAGAGGCGAGCGAGTCCGTGAAGCACAATGGCTGCGGTTGTGGCCTGGTCATTGGCCTTGACCCGTTGGTATCCAGTGATGCTGTTCTCACCAAGAGGTGTTCTCAGAGAAAGGAAAAAGGCTACGAAGCGAGATGTCGCCCAGTTGGGGCCATCTTGACGAAGCACGTTCATTGTTGCTTCAAAGGACGCCCGGAGAGTAGGAGAAAGCTTCTCAACAGCTTGCTTGAAGCGTTGATACTCATCCTTGCCGGTGTGGTTTCCGGCATCATCCAGAATACCAGCCACCACATCGTCAAACGAGCGTACAGGATAGCCAGGCAGCTTTGCATCAAATTCGGCTGCGGTCTCAAAGATAGTTTTTGCTGCCGAAGCGACCGATCCCTTGCGGTTGGCGGCAATAGGCTCGCTAGCAACAGCTGGGACGGTAGAAGGCATGGCGGGGAGAATTGGTTGATATGGTAGAACTTGTGTAATGTATCTCTTTTGTTCTGAGGGATGTGCGAAGCTCACAATATGCAGTGAAGCTTTGCACCGGGTTGGTTGGATTCGAATGATAGAAGGCAACGAGGAAATTGGAAAGAAGGAATTGGCAAGAAGGAAAGGCTTTGAAAAAGGCTCAAAAAAGTTGATTTTCTGGTCGTGGCTTTTGGTCTAGGGGTATATACTAATCAAGAAAGGAAGAATGCGTTACTGATCGAGGGATGAATTCAAGATGGTTGGAGCGAAGGGAAAGCTGGTTATATACTCCACGAAGCCACCAGCCGACAGAATTAATGTGCTGTCTTCAACTGTTCGCTTGCCATAGTAGAGAGGCCTCCAGCATCAACATACAGCAAACTTTGCCAAGATTTTTATTGTTCGTACTTTTAAACGTTGCTGTAGCGTGCGCGCCTACGATTCGGGGGCGGCCCCTAGAGGAGTCTTGCCCTGTATGTAACATAATCGGTGACTAACTTAAACTAAGCCTAGAGCACGCGACAAATTTCCACTAGGGACCCTGAATGTTACGTTTAGTTTACTTTGGCTATACAGCATGTTATGTGAAGTTGGTGGGAACAGGCTCCACTCCATAATTGCTGTGTTCCTCTGTGTTGGTTTTGATCCTCCAGCTGTCTTGGCCGGATTCTCAGCTCAGTGGAGACTCCAAGGCCACGAAATCCACCGAACTCAAAATGTTAGTTATTCTTGGAAACATTCATTTCAATTCCTGCGTTCCATTCCAAAAGGCTCCGAGTCTTGAGTCGTGCTGACGCCGAGAACCACCACAGGTGTTGTGTTGGTTAGGCGTGCAGGCCGTCTTTCTCGGAACGAGAATCTTATTCTCCATTATTCAACATTTTTCTAAACTTGAAACAAAGTACCACATGGCCTAAGAGCAGAAGCCACTTCACTGGAAAGTTCTGGAAGCCGTGAAAGTGTTGGTATCGGTATTCTTCTACTTTGTTGCTTCTGGCACGGTGTTTCAACCACCAGCCCTCCAAGATGCGTTTTCTTCGTAGACGCTCATCAGAGGACAGTGTTGACGCTTTTGGTCTGCAACAAGTTAGAAAACTCGGTACAGATAATAAAAGTGTCGATGGACAACAGCCATCTGAGGGCCGCCCGCGGCCCGAGAAGAAATTCAACTATTTTACATTCCTACAATATGCCTCGACGCAGGACAAAGTACTGCAGTCTGTTGGTGTTTTGTCCAGCATGATCACTGGTGCTGCATTAGTGAGTGCTTGTTTACTTTGTTACTTTGGCTTTGGCCTTGACAGCTAACTTGAATAGCCTATCATGACAATCGTCACTGGCTCATTAACAGAAGTTTTCACCAACGCAAGCCATGAATCAGCCGGAGAGTTTTCGTCACAAGTCGCCCAACGTTCGTTGTATCTCGTCTACATAGGAATAGCGGTGGCCGTTTCCACATTTGTATCAATATTTTGCTGGATGGCCTCAGGGGAACAGATTACGCGCCGAATTCGCTTAAAGTACATGCGGGCCGTTATTTCGCAGGATATGGGTTTCTTCGACGAACTAGGCACTGGTAAAATTATAGAAAAGCTTACCAAAGACATGAATGTCATTCAATCTGGACTGTCAGAAAAAGTTGGGCTGGCCATCGCCGCAGTATCAACTTTTTTCACTGCTATGATCGTTGCACTTGTACGCTACTGGAAACTGGCTCTGATCATGCTTTCCGTCCTTCCGACTATGTTTCTAGCAGCAGGCCTAGTATCGATTCTAGTGGCTAAACACTCTAATATTTCGCTGTCTTTTAATACGTCTGCAAGCGGCTTTGCCAGTGATGTCTTTTCCTCTCCTCAAGTCGCAGTGTCCATGGGAGACACCAAAACTCTTGAAGGTCCATACGCGACCGACCAGCAGGAGGCACGAAAATCTGGCATCAAGAGCTCTTTTTGGGCAGGCGTCATGCTTGGGACCATATTTTTGGCCCTGTATGCTGCCTATGCATTGGCCTTCTGGCAAGGATCGCGTTCACTACTACAAGGAGCCGTCACCACGGGAAGCGTCGTCACCATCCTTTTTGCTATCATTATTGCAGCATTCTCTCTCAGTCAAATAACGCAATACGTCAACATATTCGTGTCTGCTGTGTCAGCCGGCCGAGAAGTTTTTGAAATTATACATCGTATCCCAGAGATCGACAATTTCTCGTGCGAGGGGACTCAGTTAGGCACTATCACGGGACAAATTGACTTTCAGAATGTCACTTTCTCATATCCGACCCGTCCGGAAATGACTGCTCTTGACAATATTAGTTTGAGCTTTCCACCCCATAAAGTAACCGCTTTGGTCGGTCGTTCAGGCTCTGGAAAGTCAACAATTGTTGGCCTACTGGAACGCTTTTACAACCCCACTGGCCGGGTGTTGTTGGACGGTGTCTCAATAGACTCAATCGATCTCTCATTTCTCCGGTCTCAAATTGCACTCGTTTCTCAAGAGCCTGTTCTTTTCCGCGGTACCATCTTTGATAACATATCATATGGGTTTATTGGGACACGATACGAAAATGTGTCGTCTACCCATAAACTCCAATTAGTCGAACATGCCTGTAAAGAAGCCAATATTTACAGCACTATTATACAGCTTCCAGGAGCATTCAAAGCCGTAATTGGTGATGTCGTCTTCAGTGGAGGGCAGAAACAACGGCTCGCAATTGCTAGGGCTATCGTAGCCAAACCGGCAATTCTAATTCTGGACGAAGCTACATCAGCACTAGACTCTAATTCTGAAGTCGCGATACAAAATGCAATGGAAAATGCTTCCAGGGGAAGAACAACCATTATTATTGCTCATCGGCTCAGTACTATCAGGAATGCAGACAATATTATTGTCCTAGACCAGGGCCAGATCCAAGAACAAGGAACTCATATGGAGCT
The DNA here is from genome assembly GCF_013368755.1 of Talaromyces rugulosus. Lineage (NCBI taxonomy): Eukaryota > Fungi > Ascomycota > Eurotiomycetes > Eurotiales > Trichocomaceae > Talaromyces > Talaromyces rugulosus. Next base: position 5,945,053 of record NC_049562.1, on the reverse strand, counting down.
TCTTCAACGTGGAGGCATTTACAAATCTCTAGTAGAAATTCAAGCTTCTACAAAACCTGGCATTACACACTCTGGTTCGACAGCTCGGCCAGGACCTCCTGGGGGTCTTGTCTCAAGGTCGGGCACGAGAATTTCGCAACGAAGCCGCCGCTCCAAGCGAAACAGTGGACGATGGAGTGTTCGATTCAGCGGTATTTGGAACATGGACCAGTTCGTTGAATTGCATGACGAAGATCAGTGGCAAGCCCCGTTCACTCTTAATGAGATGGAAGCAGGATCGGTTATATCCTATCCGCAAGAAGATGAGCCGATGACATCTATGTCATTACTTACGTTATTTGTTCGTTTGTTCAAATTTGCGAAGCCCGAGATTTTGTATCAGATTCTTGGCTTACTTGGAGCTTGCGTTGCTGGAGTAGTATATTCTCTCCAAGCTCTTGTTTTTGCCAAACTTATCGATCTCTTTAGCGCGCCATCAGCACCGAAGTTCACCACTAAAGTTGACACGTACTCTGGGCTCTTTATTGCAATTGGGGCCGTCAATTTTTTCGGTCATCTAGGCTCGACTTTCTTCTTGGGACTTTGCAAAGAAAGAATGGTGGAGAGAGTACGCCTGGAAGCGTTTCGAAACATTCTTCGAAAAGAGATTCCATGGTTTTCACGCAACGAAAATAATGTGACTCGATTGATCGATCTTCTCTCTGGTCAATGCGAGACCCTGGCAAAAGCCTACGGAGGCGTATTAGGCACAATTCTTTCTGTATCGTCGAACCTCCTGACGGCATCTCTTTTATCCATTATCCTTAACTGGCGACTTGGGCTAGTTGTTATTATTGCCGTTCCCGCCCTCGTCGGAGCAGGGTTCTTTCGGTGGCACCTCATCTCTGTGTTCGATGAACAAACACATGCACGAGGCTTGGCCTCTGCTGAAGTTGTTCGAGAACCAGTTGATAAAATCCGAACTGTACTGTCACTAGGCCGCCACCAGGCAGTGCTAGACGAATATGACCAGGAACTATCCGTCATCGCCAAATCAGCATATGTGGTTTGCTGCAAATTCGCTCTTTTCTTCGCTTTTTCCCAGTCTTTGACTTACCTCGTCAACGCTTTCACCATATGGTACGGCGCATTTCTTATTCGTCGAGGCTCCCTCACCGTATTCGATTTCTTTGTGTGCTTCATCGCCATCACTTTTGGAGCCCAAGATGCCGGTGATGCCTTCATCCGCGCACCCAATCTCACAGAGGCAGGAAACGCTGCCAGGTCTATCTTAAGCCTACAAAATAATGATAAACAAGAAGATGCTACCGCAAAAAGAGACCTCATGTTCCGACCCCGTCGCGGGGCTATCTTCTTCCAAAATGTCTCCTTTGCCTACCCGTCTGCCCCGGAATCGGCCATCCTATCCGATATCAACCTCAAAATCCCGCCTAACTCATTTTTTGCTCTAGTAGGACCTTCAGGAAGTGGGAAGAGTACCATTGTTAATCTTCTTGAACAGTTCTACCAACCAACCTCCGGAAGCATCCACATCGATGATTGGGCATTGCAAGATTATAATATTGTCGATTATCGACGTTTCGTGTCTCTTGTACCACAAGAGCCTGTGCTTTACCAAGGCACATCGATTCGGTTTAATGTCATCATGGGGTGCTCCGACTCTTCATCTGCCTCTTCTCATGAGGTTTCGGAGGAGGATCTGCATGCCGCATGTCGCGATGCCAATATCTTGGATTTCATCCTCAGCTTGCCGGAGGGCTTCAATACCATGATATCAAGTGGAAACACTTTTAGCGGTGGCCAACGCCAGCGTCTTGCACTCGCACGCGCTCTTGTCCGAAAACCAAAATTTTTGATATTGGATGAGGCCACAAGTGCACTCGATACCGAAAGCGAGCAAATGATCCAAAAGACCATTTATAAAGCCGTTAGAGAGCAAGGTATCACCGTTATTGCGGTTGCTCACCGTCTCAGCACTATTAAAAGTGCAGACTGCATCTGTGTTTTGGATAAAGGAAAGGTGCAGGAAATGGGGACACATGATACCCTGGTAGCCAAGAAAGGCCTTTATGCCGAGTTGGCTGCCGCCCAAAGAGCATAATGCGACACGATTATTTTTATAGACTTTATTTTTATGTACATATGTCAACTGGTATAAAAGCCGCTCAGATATCCTTCTGTTATTTAAAAGGTCAAATTTGAAAACACGATTAATGCACTAGCCAATTGATCAACCAGATCATCCAATAGCAAAAACATAAAAGAATCTAGTTAACTGTTAGGTGACCTTGCAGCAAAGCTAGACATGACGATAGTTACATTAATGTTGCGGGTGCGAGCGGCTCAAATTCAGGTGGGGTTTTCCTTTCAGAGATAGGATAGCACGAATCCTGTTAGGATTAGCTTTGATATATTGTGATCGGCAAATAGATGTTGGTGTGAAAATATTCTAAGTAGCTTACAACATAAGATGGAAAAGATTGTCGTATGATATGTCTATCTGTGAGGATATTATATAGAGAGCAGGCAAGAGTTGGATTCGATAGTAAAGCTATGGTTCGCTAGGTAGTCAAACTGATTGCTGACCTTCGGCAACCCCTGTGCGAAGGTCAGTATATATATGCCGCTTCATTAGTGGCTTGGCAACCCTCTGTGAGGCTAGTATAGCGAGGTGCGGCATCTAGTGTGTTCCAAAGATCTCACAGCCTCACATTACCCCCCCTTTTCTTAGAAGCTACGCCGGTATTCTTCACGCAGGTTCTTATAGAAAGTATGAATAAGCTCAGGTGCTGTTGTTACGGGGACCAGCGTGTATAGTATATGGACCCACCTACACATGTTATTAATATATCATTTATAGATCAGGCTATCATTTATTTCTTCTTCTTCACCATTAAACAATCTATCACGCTGCTGCTGATCCTGTACTTGTTTCTCTTGCTCTCTCGTTCATTTATGCTATCTAAACATAAGTAATATATCCTCTGCTGATTATCTTATATCGATTGCGATACCTATTTGAACATTTACTCAGTTTATTATTCACTAATAGTTTACAGAATGGCTCTAAAAAAAAAGACTCCTCACCACCTCCTAGCTACTTCGTTGATCACCTCGTCTTTTGATAGGGATATCTCTATATTAGACTGTACCCGGCCAATATATACTGTTGGTAGTATGGCCGCTGGTGTGCTATAGTCTATAGTGTAGAAGAAATTATTGAAGAAGTTACTCTTAAAGAAAGGTAAGTCCACCGCTGCTCTTTTCTTTATGAAGAAGCGTATATGCTTCCCCTTTTTTGTTAATACTGATAAGGACGACGTCAAGGACAAAGATAACGACGATAATAAAGATGATAAAGCTGATACTACGTCGCTCAGTATGCTAATTCCCTCGCCTTATTGCAGGTCTCGTGCGTGTCTCTTAGAGGTGTATTTCCTGCCTTGTCAGTGATGCCTGTGGTTATTAGGCTGTGACCCTAACCTAGAGTGTCCTAGTCCCAGTGATGAACCCTACCCCCGGTGCAAAGGGTTGAAAAAGTCTATAGTTGAATGCTGTCTGGTAAGTTTCTCTTTCATCTATATATTTCTGCAGGTATTAATGTTCACTAGGTTCCTGTAGAGCAGCTTAATCAGGCTACTACAACTATGGAATTAGTGGTGACCTATGCTGCTAGTTAGAAGGATACTGTTAAGGCATTAGATATAGCGATGTGTCGTTAGTCTGATCTTCATTCGGCTAAGCCCCTAATTAGTGTGGGTAGTTCTGCTCCTGCTGCAGCGACGTAAGATAATTCATCTGCCGTTATAACAGCAGATCCCCCAGCTGCTGCTCAGCAGTCTATAAGCTGATACCCTACCCTTTTCAACAGCCCTATGTTGGATGTTACTATTCTATATAGACCAACTATGTTGCTCTATATATAGTGTGGGTTACCTATTCCTAGTTATAGAGAATCTTTTAATAATTATAGTGCTAGGTTTAATCCTAAACTCGCGCGTTTATTGACTGGAGTGTATAAAACAACTCATACCCTTAATAACTATCTCTACTATTGGGGGTATGTCTGAAAAATTCTTTCTTATATAGTAATACTGCAGTCTTCAGGCCTGAATTAAAATATGTTTACTTACCCTTTAGGGCTTTTTATAAATATCCTGGTATTCTGATGTGGTGCCCTGTAGGGCTTATGTTTAGATACCCCTAGGTAGTTCGGGTTTGTTTTGTTCTTTGTCTTTTTTGCACAGTATACATAGCCTTTAGGCTTTTAATAAAAATCTTTTTTGTTCCTCTTCCTTTTAGTTCGCTGGTGTAGTTCTAATATAGTTTACCCTTTAGCTTTCTTTTGTAGATAGATGTTAAAGGCTTCGGTTTCTCTGATAGTTTCTTCTGGTTCCCAGGTGGCTTCCTCAATTGGCCACCCTTTCTATTGGACTATATATTCTGTTCCCCTGCCTCTTTTCCGGTCCCGAACTATTCCTTGAATAGTATACTCAGGTTCGCTATCTACTAGTACCAGTCCTGGAGAAGTATGGTTTCCAGTGTTGATGTAGTGCGGTTCTAGTAGAGAGACATGGAAAACTGGATAGATTCTTCTATATCTTGGAGTAAAGTTAAGTTTGTATATGTTTGACCCCTATATATCTACTATTCGGAATAGGCCTAGATATCTATCAGCTAGTTTTTTATTATATTAAAGCGAAGCTATATTCTTTGTCTAAAATATGACTTATTCTCTAATTTTGAATTCCTGATGAATCTTTCCCTAGTTATAGTACTTCGCTTATGTTTTTTTAGCTTCTTCTAAGTATTCCTAAATGTTTGCCCGTTTGGTACAGAGCTTTTCTATCTGGTTTATGGCACGTGGCTCTTAATCCTTCGGACTTGAAAGAGCGTCTTTGGGAATATCTATTCTCAGGTCTCTCTAGAATCCCATGAGGGTTTCTATTGGAGATTGTCCTGTGACACTATGCCGACTATTGTTGTATATATTCTGCGCTAATGGAATCTACCGTGGTCAGTCCGTCTGTTTATAGTTCACGTAGTATCAAAAGAAGTGTTCCACCATCTAATTCTAGTGCTCTGTCTGTCCATCTATTTATAGATAGGCTATCGTCGACAGTTTCTAGGTTATCCCTAGGTAGAAGCATATAGTTTGCTAGAATTCGCTAGTAAATAGCTTATCCCAATCTGAGACAATATACTACAGAAAGATAATCTACTATACTAAGTTCTCTAAAAGTAGCTTCGCTAGTCCTTCAGCCGATAATGCTTTCTACATCAGCAAGTAGATAATGTATTTTAAGAATAGGTTGATAATAATCAGTATAGTATCAACTATTGCTCTTTGCTATCCCACAGATAGTAATCTTATTATAAAGTCTATAGTTACCGTTTTAAACAGTTCTAATGGAACTAGTAATGGCTTGAGTAGTTTATACTACTGATGCCTATGTACCTTGATCTATTAACAGGTAGAATAGGTTCAGATGTAGTAGTCTATATCGGTTTCTAATACTAGCCAATAGTATTTCTGATAGATAGCCGCTATAATGCAGGCTTTTCTAAAATAACCTTTCTGTGTATCGTTATGGTTATTCTTTATAATTTCCAACTACAAAGCCTTATTGGATAGCACATATACAGCCTCCTTATACTAGAAAAGATCATGCTTCCTAATACTCTATACTAAACCCTTGGCCTGTCCTATATAAAGTTTTTTCAACTTCTTCTATATAAAGGCGTCCTCTTGTTGACATTTTCAAAGAAGACTCTCCATGTCGGGTTTCATTTCTGAATAGGCTATCTTAGTCCTTATAGCTTCAGTCGCTAGAGACCGTAGTACTAGGAGTTCTAGATCTCCTATATCACCAGTGATGGTATTCTTATCTATAGAAACATTTCCTTCTTCAGGTCTACAGGTATTTTCTTTATTAACAGTAAAAAACATTCCTTAAGCTTTCTATACTTGCGCCAGCACATTCACAGATAATTCTTAATTATATAGAGAGATTAGGTTTTATTCTTATTTCTTAAAATAATCTCTTTACAGCTTTTCCTACAGGGTTAAAAGCGTTGTTGTGTCTTCTTTAATACTGTCTATATAGTCTAGACAATAACTTGGCGCATCTACAGGGTTCTTTGAACCCAGACAATATTCTATATTAAAATTAAATACTAATAAATATTCTACTCATCAGGCCTGACGCCTGCTGAATTCCTTAGTAGTAACAAAGTACTATAGATTACTATAATCTATTAGGACCCTAATTGTATATTAGCTATCTTCTAGGTATTGCCACTAGTGCTTAAAAGCTTCTACTACTACTAGAAATTCTAAATTATATACTTTATAGCGCACCTCTGGTCCCTTAAGCTTCCGGGATTAGAAGGCTATTAGATGCCATTAGGAATCTTTAAACAGCTAAGTGATTACTGCTCCTAGGGCTCTGCCCGAAGCATCTGTTTCTATATGAATTAGGAGCGCTAGATTATAATATTTTAGCATAGGTTCGCACTGGAATGCTTGCTTCAAGCTTAAGAAGGATTCTCTAGCTTCTAAGATTATATTAAATCTTTAGATAGTGCTGTTCTTTCAGCTATTATGTTTTGTTCTCTCTACAAGACCCTTAGTTACCTTAGATAGCAGCACTAACATGCACAAGAACTGATATATAAAATTATAGTAGAAATTTATAAATCCTAAGAACAATTAAACCTTCTTAACTATCTATGGTTCAGGCTATTCTATGATGATACAAACCTAGTCCAGGTCTATTGTTATTCCTTGTAGACTTATAATAAATCTAAAATATTCTATGGTATTTATTTTAAAACTATACTTACTTTATTTACAGTATAAGCTATAGCTTCTTAATTAGCTTATAACTTCCCACACCTAGGCTTTATATACCTGCAGATTAGCTGAATATATAACTATATTATCTAGATATACTACCATATAGGTATCTAATAGGTTCAATATTGCCTTATTGACATATACCTGGAATATAGCCAATATATTTACAAGGCCAAATAGCATTACCTGGTATTCAAAATAGTTATAACAGATTTAGAAAGTAGTCTTCCACTTGTCCTCCGTTCAGATTCTGATACAATAATATATATCTTTCAGATCTAGTTTAGTAAAATACTTCACACCAGTAAAGCAGTCCAACGTCTCTTAGACCAAAGGAATTAAATAATAATTCTTTACTATAATTATATTAAGTCCTTAATAGTCTATATATAGTCGAAGCTCACCATCTTTTTTTAGTATAAAAAGAATAAAGGCTTCTACTAGGCTTTTAGATAATTTAATCTAATTTTTTTCCTATGCTTTACTTAGATAGTTTTTTAGGATCTCATATTCAGTTTCTATAAGCCCGTATATAGATTTATAAGGAGAAGCTGTCCTTAGTTCTAAGTCTATAGTATAGTCATATTCTATATATTTAGATAGCATACCGACAGCTCTCTCTAAGAATACATCCGCATAGTTAGATAAATAATCTGGTAATTAAAGTTTATCTATTCCAGATATCTCTATATTTAATAGTACTTTCTAAATATGCGTCCTATTATCTCTTTATAGAATATAAACAGTATATAAGTGTAAACCTAATTCTAGTGTGTCTTAAGGATCTATCTAATATACTACACACCCAGCTATTAGGCTTTCATATGCTTTATAGAAAAACATAGTCTTTATCCCTTCAGCCAACATATGGTCCTAGTATCTAAACCGCCCTGCAACCCAATCTATGTTAAGATTTGTCTTTTTTAACCAGGGCATACCAAGGATTATATTATATCCATCGATATCCACTGTATAAAAAGGATGCCCACTCATTCAGGTCAGCCCCTTGGAGTCCGTGACTCTTATATCTATATAGCATTGTCTGTACATTCAGACAACTTATCTGTTAATAGCTTTTACTAGCCTAGAGGCTTTTCTAGTAGTCCCAGTGAACTTTTTAGCGAGTTTCTAGCTTATAAAATTACCCTGGGCACCACTATCAATAAAAGTCTATATCTTCGCGGTTTCCAGTAGCTTAAAGAGTTCTGTTTCTATTATTAATAGTTACTCTTCCCCTATATCCCCCTTATAGGCTATTCCCAGCGCAGCTGCTACATGCAAGCACTAAGGTCCTAGTTTTTTAATAGTTCAGACATCTTTTATATTTCATCAAACCCCTTTTTGTAGCATTCCTTTTCCTAGTATTCTACCTTGCCATAATAGTTGCAGATAGACCTAGTCTAATCCTCTTTAGACTTCCTACATTCTTTTCTCTTCAGGTTTCTATTACTACTTCTGTCCACAGCGGCCTTATCCTTTTAAGGGAACTGGTCATCCTTTCTATATTTATTTATAGAGGGTCTCGCTCCAGCGCAATAACAGTTCAGGGCTATCCAATATTCATTACTACTACTACCATAACCATCCTACCATCAGGAATTTCTTGTCTTTTAACGTTCGGGCATAGCATCTTCCAGCTTCTGCAGAAATTACATGGTGTCCTCATATGTTCAGGGTTTCTCTGGATACTTCTGTGACTCATCTTAGATAGGCTGCAGAACCTTTATTATAAGAAGCTTCATACGCTGTTCCTCACTATACTACATATCTATCTAGTCTTTAAGGGTTCACAGATAGCAAGTAAATTCCTATACTAATTAACCCTTCAACTGTTTAATATCATTATAATCTTATATAGCAGTAATATAAAGAAGTTTAAGATCATAAAACAGTCGCTGTAGATGCGCTTTAAAGTCTTTCTAAATAATAGGTTCTAATTCCTTCTCCTTTTAGTACATATTAAAGTTAAGAAATTGCTTAGAGCTTAGATTGTCCAAAGTTTCGCCAACTTTATAGTATAGATATTGGCTATACTACTCTAGATATCTACTGAACCATAATTCTATATGTTCTATGAATATCTTGAGTTCAGTTAGAGATTTCCTACTGTAGGGGTCCTTTATTTTGAATCTTGAAAGATACTTCTCTATAGGAATTGTATTGGTTTAGGATCTCTTTTCCCTATAAGCGCTACTGTTAGAGATTCTAGTGTCTTAGTTCTTGTGCGCTGATATACCACATAACTATACTCAGGTTTATAGGATCTACCGTTTCAGGTTCGCGATATAAAGCTCTTAGTCTAGTTAGGTTTTTATAGCTTTAAGTTTTTCTATCAACATATCCTCCAGTTCCTATTCTAAGGGTGGCTATATTATCTCTAGATCCAGATCTTCACTAATAGAATAATTCCCTTCTAGTTCTACCGCCAGTTCTTCTCTATTACTATATCCATCCAGTGTTTCCAACATACTAGGTTAGATTTCTGCCGCTGGTACAGAACGTTCAGTGGTATTAATGGGAATAGGGATGCTCCTGGTAATAACTATAATTCCAAAACTTGCTAACCCTCTTCCCGAAGGTAAAGAGCAATCAGAATATAAGGATATTATATAGAGAGCAGGCAAGAGTTAGATTCGATAGTAAAGCTATGGTTCACTAGATAGTCAAACTGATTACTGACCTTCGGCAACCCCTATGCGAAGGTCAGTATATATATGCCGCTTCATTAGTGGCTTGGCAACCCTCTGTGAGGCTAGTGTAGCGAGGTGCGGCATCTGGTACGTCCCGAAGGTCTCACGGCCTCACACTATCTTAAGATAGAGATTGCCTTGTTGATCTTAATATATTGATCAAGTAAATACAATGGTAACTAATACTCTTGATAGGACTAAGTAACTTATATTAAAGAACTATAAAGAACTAAATAAATGATATCAATATATACATTTCCGAGAGTCGTTTGGTGAAGTTGACGTGTATTTTAGCGTGTCGAATATATAGTTCTTCGCAACCTGATTGGCCATCGTTAAAAGGGCGCCGGCGCTATCTAGGGCCCCACAAAAATATAAAAGTGGGTCTGTCATATTTTTATTTTGGCGTATTTTATCATTAGAGCGTCAGAAGGTTATCTCTATTTCCTAATCGGGTCCTATAGAGCGCTTCTAAATAAGGATTACGTGATATTTACTGTAGGACGCTTTCTAATGGGGATTATATAACACTCGCTGCAGAGTACTCCTAATTGGGGCGTTATGAAACCCCTCCTTGCAGAACACCCCTAATAAGGATTACATAATTCTAAAGTGATTTTAAATATCTAAGTAGTTTACTATATAATTTCTTACTACTCAAGTTATTTCTATTATAATGTAATTTTTAGGGCGACATAATACTGCGCGAAGCGCGGTGCCGGCGCCTTATTATCTGATTCTAAAGTAATTCTAGTAGATAACTTTGAGCATTTTAATCCTAATGTTTAAGCTGTTTCCTATTTCGATCTAATTTTAGTTCTCTAATAATTAATTCTGAATATCTTTGAGCAGTTTGCTATATAATCATATTACCGCGAAAACTCTGCTACGTCAGTGTAGGGTATGAACTTGTTAAATCGCCTAGGGAATAAAGTGTAGTTGGAGAAATTAACGATCTATTGGTAGGCGTATACCAAGGATTTCATTAGATTAAGTAGTGGAATATTCGGCAATGATAAGTGGAAAAAACTTAAAACAGATAAGGCACAATGTCACAGTCCTCGACGAGATCAAAGGACTCAAACTTTCCTTTCAGCCTGCCACATGCATTATTCATTCGTTGCGTTGCATAAGTCTCATCAGAAGTTTTCTTGCACGCCCATTCCAGATCTGTGTTTTCCCGTAGAAACACTCCAATCGGAGGAAAAGACATGCTCTTGGGCACTGCAAAGTCTTGGTTCGGAAGGCTGCAATGCGATCCGAGGATTAGAGTAGAAGCCTTCTTGTCCCTTTTACCCATACCGTTTGCTACCTCAGGAAAGAAGTACATGTTTCGTACATAGGTCGAGCGCGGCAGGAAGATGGGACTTTTGAGGTAACGTATATTAGGCTTTGTTTCTGTACTGCTGCTAGTAGGGGATTGAAAAAGAGGAATTCTGATCATATTGAGTTCTCTACCGCGGATGGTAAAGAAAAGCTCTGTGTCTGTCCATGTCAAGAAATACGGTAGATTGGACACCTGTATACTGGGGGCACCGCCGAGACTAATGGTTGTACGGAAGACTAGTCGAGGTGGGCTCCTTGCCGTCTTCAGTACTGATAGTCGATGAGTCGTGACTTGAAGACTTAGTAGTACTTTATGCGGTTGACCCTCCTCCGACTTGTCTGCCTCGCAGGCCTCCAGCGCGGCAAAGTGGACGTACTGGCCATCGCGTGAGAAGTACGTTTTGACAGAAACGTGGCAGCTGCGAGCGTGTGAGCGACAGAGTTCTCGCGTGAAATATGTTTTTCGCTCATAGTTTGCGAACAAAATTTCCCCGTCGCCCAGCGGCCAAACTAAGAGGGGCTTAGATGGGTGAAATTCCGGAGGGGAGTCAAAAAGAGCACCCTTTATATAGCAGCTGTAATGGAAAATAGGAACCCGATCTAGCCTGGTCGGAGAGTATATCCGAATGCTGATTCTGTGAGCCCCTTCGGTTTTTGTTGTCTTGTTTGCAACCATCATATCCTCAAACATAGCCCCATCTTCTGAGCCTTCCTGACTATCAGAAAAGCTGTAACTTTCAGACGACAAGTGACTTTCAACGTCCGAGTACATTCCTTCCAGCTCTGGTCGCCTGCCCTGGCTTTCATCTGTCTCGGAAAACGAGCTTTTTATGTCGGCATCCAATAGTAATTCATTGGCATTCTCCTCAGCTTCACTAGAATCACCGTACAGCGATCCTTCACGTTTCTCAAGCTCAAGTTCTTCCAACGTCAATGGCTGATCGTTCCATTGATCTTCGTCCTCCATCTCATCAGACATGAGCTCACTGGAGGCTTCACTCCAGGAAGTATAAGCTGTGTTGCTGCTAATAGAGTCGTCAGAGGAGGAATGCAGTAATTCATCCGTATGTCCCGACTCTGATCTGGCATCCAAGACCTTTTCTTGCTCCATTAGAGATTCATCAACAAAATCATCAGCATCATCCACGGTAAAGGACGTGGCAGATGTAACGCTGCTAGCATCGTCTGCCTTACTGCTTTTCGTAACGGTGGTTGTTGGCTGTGTTGACGAGGAAGGGACAGTGGCGGTGAGTTGGTCTAATACCTTTACCATCTCTTCCTCCGCACGCAGCATTATTTCTGCATAGTCGACAGCCGAGCTTCCACTGGCAGCCTGCTCTGGTACCTTGATATCTGTCTTGGAAATCTGTCGTCTTGTTGATACTGCAATGAGATGACCGTTGCTGGCCATTTCCTCAAAGTAATCATTTTCTGAACCAAGAATAGGCAGTGGCTTATATTCCTGATTGTCTCCCTTGGAAAACACCTGAGAACCAATGCGAATAAATTGTAAGTCCTTAGTAAACGCAACAAGACGGGGTCGTCCAGGGGTTTTTTGGGATAACGGATATTCATATAGAGGCCAGCTCGAAGGAGAGCTGTACAGAGTTTGAGACCCCTGAAACTTAGGTCGGTGACCCGCTAGGCACCAGCGCTCGCAACAAAATTTCAGTTGTTCAGAAACCCTGCAAATAAATAATTTGTCAGTCACGTCTGATTTTTAGGAGATGTGTAGAATAGGTCTCTTTTTGACTCACAAGCTCTCAAGCTTCAATACTACTAGCAAATTTCCCGTTTCATCTACACCCTCAAAGGACCGGTTTGGTAATTCAACTTTCTTAGTATCTTCCGTCGAGAAACTCAAGCTTTTATACCGACTGGGCCCGCGGTGGAGAAAGTTGTGGGATCCAAGTGCTTCAAAGAAACACCTGTCAATTTCCCCCTGGTAAGTGCCCTCAAGACTGGTGTCTTCATCTAAGAGAGCACCCCATTCTCCAACAAACATTTTATAGTCTCTTTGGAAGTCCTCAATGCAATTTTCTTCAAACCAATGAGGGAAAACGCGTCTTATATGTTCTCCAGCGAAGGGTCGGGAGCTCTGAAACCAAAATTGAAACTGACCTAAAAGTCCATTAGCTGTGGTTTAGCTATGTATAAAAAATAAAAAAAAATTTGAAGTATACCTTCCACCAGCAAACTTTGGATCTGTAGTAACGTGAAGAATTTAGGACTGGTGATTAATTCCAAGACCTTTTCGTAAATCTGTGGTGAAAATTCTACACTGTCCAAGTGTTTGTCCCAGTACTTAGCTGCATAAGAAAGCAGATGGTGGTCCATAATGTCTTTATCGTTGAGATCAACAAATGTTTCCCCTTTCTTAGTTAGCAAGTATTGGTAGCGGGGCTGCAACAGATATTTTAGGCAAATATTTGCCATGACATCGGTTGTTAGAGCATACGCAGGTGAACCGGGACCGTGAGTTAATATTTGGGGATTCTTCAACAAGAACGTTTTTACAGAACCATGTGTCAAAGTGCAAATTTCGAAGGTTTCCTCTTGTCCTTGAACCTCGTGGACTCGGACAAGCGGCTGGCAGAGCTCCAACACCATATCTTCGTAAAGCTTTTCACGTTCATCAATGTCGCATCCACTGTGTCCCCTAGCCATAGCTATACATTCGCAGAGTTCATCAAGACGCAAGGGTCGTCTTGCGTGAACAATACAGGCAAGAAGAATACTAGGCAATATGTTAGTTGGCCCCGCTTCTTAGGGAATAATTACATACGAGACAAATTCCTTCAGTGACGGTTCAATGCCCTCCACCTTTCGCTGATAATATTTCTCGTAATCTCCAGGAAGACCATCTTCAATGAGATTTTGAACCTGGCTCAGCATTACAGCTTTTGACATGGAATGTAGCATCAGTGAGACCCATAGGAAACATCCATCTGCTTTCTCGCTTAACTCTTGAAGGATTAAGTTTTTATAACCCTCGTGAAGATCGAGACGGTCCAAAGCAGTAAACTTATGAGACAAATATGTCTCTATATCAAGACCATTAAGGCTCTTCGTAACCTCAATAGATGGATGATTCTGAAATCGATCGTCGAGACAGGTGTGCTGCTGGGAACTATACCATAGACGGAGGCGGCTTGATGTTTTACTTGCAAGATCGTCGAAAAAGCTCAATATATCGAAGAGCATCTTCCTCCTCGGCTCTTGTTTACATTCCTCGTCCAGCCCGTCGAGAAAAACATATGTCACAGGAATCTTCTCCACCAGCTTACTGATGACAGTCTTGACATCATCGGCTTTGGTACTTGAAGCGCCACGCTGCGTGAATTCATGTACATCTTCTGGCATTTCGGTGATTGTCCCTAATTGATTTGCAAGCTGCTCTGCGAGACTTCGATAAACCACGATGGTGCGAAACTCCTCATCAAAGGTAAAATACTGGTAAATGACTGCACACGACTCGTTGCAAATCTTTGGTATCGTTTCAACGGCGTAGGCCGTCAAAACTGATTTACCAACGCCGGGAGAAGCCTTTACCCAGATCTGGGAAGCTGTATTGTAGCTTTGAGCCCAACTCTGTACCATCTGATCTTTGAAGAGCCACTCGCATGTTCCTGGACTTCGTTCATCACGTTTTTCATCATGATGGCGGTGGTTACTTTCGTTGAGAGGCGACGGTCCTGCACGAATCCAGTTTTGCACATCTCTCTGTCTCTGCCGTTTTCGTTCTTGTGCGAGTTCTTTTAGTTCCTCTGCATATCTTTCTTCATATCTCTGGATGAAAGCTGTTTGTTCTTCTCGTGCAATACCAGCCAATTCACGCTCCCTAAGTGTATTCTCTTGTTCCTTTCTGTTTAGACGCTCTTGAACGACAGGGATAACCCGGGCCATTCCATCGGCAGTTTCACCAATCTTAGCAATGATCTTGTCGATTTTGGAAGTGCTAAACGGGGCCACTGCCCGTGCCAGTCGATTGGCGACACAACGCTTACATTCCTTCTCTACTCTTACCCAAAAGCGTATAATGTCAATGTATGAGATTCGCAACAGTTCTCGCATCGTTGAAGAGTCTGTGAACAACCAATCATATTCCGTGAGCACATCGAGGTGGATGTTCAACCGATCGATTTGATCGGAGATTTTATCATAAAGATCGAGAAATCTCTGGGAGCTGTCTATTACAGCTTTCAGGCACCCCCAGATCACAGCTGTTGGCATGGGATCTGCCTGGGCTAGAGTGTCAACAACCCCCGAATATGTGGAAAGAATCGTCACCACCGGCATCAGGATTTTGCGAGCTGCACTGGCAGATCTTCTGTCTGTCGCGTCGCGATGCAACCGACCTATATCCTGCAAGACACTTTGTGCATCAATCCGCTCCCCAGCATCTTGCTGTTGCTGTAATTTCTGGATGAACTGTGGTGTCTTGCTATTTCTCGGCCTCGATCGAATGTAGTCGTCGAGCGCAAGATTGAATACCGAAGGAGCTGCTACGGTTTGAGTAGTTTGGCCCAGCATTGTCAAAAAAAAAAATTTGGCTTTTTCTTGCCGTTGAATGATGATGTTTGGTTAATAATGGTAATAATACTGTAGTGGGATGCTTAGAGCTGTGGTTTCAGAAGACCTGATCCACCTGAGAATCACGGCCTTGCCGATGAGACAGGTATTTATTCGAGGCTGAAAATGGCTTCTGGCATTCAGCGTGTAAAATTTCTACCGGTCGAATTCAGTTCCACTGGCCTGTTTATGCCTAATGTCTGCAACGCTAAAAAAAAATGACGATAAACCCGTTGGCTATAAGTTATTCCCGGAACACAACGCTAAACTCCAAGAGTCATTCCTTGCGTGGTCAGCTGAAAAATGAGCTGACGTAGCAAAAGAACAAAAATCGCCGCTATTTGCGGGGTTTAATTGATTAACGCACTATCGTTTACTATAATTGGCCGAAAGCCTAGGACGAGGCTGACTCGGTAAAAACAACAGATTCCCCGATGCTTTCTTCTCCATTGATGTCTTTGCCTTTCACTTCTTACTGCTGCTGAGAGAGTCTTACCACCGAACAGATCATGGCAGAAGAGATAGCATCCGCTCCAGTGGCGGATGCACAAGATGCACCCGCGAAGACTTCGATCCAGAGAGTCATGACAGACCATAGTAACAAATCCCAGCGACTGCTACGCGTTGATCAGATGTATGGAAACCCAAACGCTTGAACATCAAAAGTGCTAGAAACCGGGCAAGCTGACGCGGACTCTTCTGAATCTACAGATATAGCCGGTAAGAACCCACACAAAAGCCCGACTATACGAGGACCAGTTCGTGCTGAACATCGAACCAGGAAAGACCGGCAAATTCATTTCGTCAAAACCGCCAAGTCTTCCGCTAAGCCAGACCGCTTCAGTAAAACTGCAATGGTTGTACGTCGCGTCATCTCGAAACAGGGCATCGTCTCGTATACAGAAATTGATATTCGGTCTCCACACCTCCAACAAGTGTTTCGAAACTTGTTTAAAGGCGTTGATGGATTTGAGTTAAACAAAACTCCCCCAGTGGTCTGTAAAAAAATCTTTCACTATCATGATTTTATTACAATATTGCTCAGATTGGACTCTTTAGACTAACGAGCCTGTTCTAGGCCACGCCTAACCTTTTCTTCTGGGCCAAAGAAGATCTGTTTCAAATAAAGGAAAAAGAAAAGTTGAAGCAAAAACCAAATCAACAGCTCATCGATGACATTGGAACCGCCCTGCGCTTCGTTGAAGAGGATTGGTCGAGTCAAATTGCCAGTTTAGAGTCACTCCTCGGGGAGAATCAAATCACTTATGATCTTCTCTGGGCAATCTTCCCACCAAAGCAAATTGTTATAGCGCCAAAATATGGGGTAATGAAGTTGGAGCAGGTTCTCAGCCTCGATAAATGCGGCTACAGGGAACGACCCAATCGCACAGAGTACTTCTTCGCAGAAGGTCAAATTGTTACGTTTGACGGCCAAGACTTTGGCACGGTGACCGTCACATTGGAAATTGATAGATACGATGGCGCTTCGAATATCAACAGTCTGAAGTTCTATCCCATCTCGTACAGTCCAGATGAGTCTGCCACCCGAGACAGACTCATTGCCAGAGGGCGAAAGTACCTCTCTTTACTAGAGAAACCCACATGCATGGACTATCCTGTCACGTATGCGGTCAAGGAAACTGTTAAAATGGATGGCGCATTTAAACAAGAAATGCACAATGTTTGTTCAGCAGTAATTTGATTATTATAGCAGTTCTTGATGCTTACAACTATTTTAGGTCCGAGGAAGAGTTATGGTTGACCCTGAAGGGTACTACCTGCACAACACTTCGTCTGAGTTGAATCGGCCTTGGGTGTATGATTCAAATTTCCTGAGCCGCGACAACTTGTCTGACGATAAGCTGTTGATCTGTGCGTCATGGATAAATGGTTTCAGCTTTGAGCACAAGATGTGGTGTCAGCTAGACATAACGCCGCTCACTAATATTGTGTGGAATCGAGATGCGTTTGGCGAGCTCGTAATGGAGAAAAAACGTCGGGAACTTATTCACGACCTTGTTAAATCCCATGGTCATAATGAGGCAGGATTCGATGATATCGTGGAAAATAAGGGCAAAGGTCTTATTGCACTGTTGACAGGGAACCCTGGTGTCGGAAAAACACTTACAGCAGAGGCTGTTGCCGAGGTCACCGAACGTCCGCTCTATGTGGTTGCAACCGGTGAACTAGGTGTTGATTCTGATGCCGTAGATCGACGTCTAGGGATGATTTTGGACATAACACGGCGGTGGGGATGTGTTCTTCTCATTGATGAAGCAGATGTTTTTCTGTCGACTCGTGGAAAAGACCTGAATCGCGATGCTCTGGTCAGCATCTTTCTTCGTCGACTCGAATAGTAAGTTGTTGTCTCTTTACTTTCTATTTACTCAGCTCATGCCAGATTAGTTTCCGTGGAGTGGCCATCCTCACCACGAACAGAAAAAGTGATATCGACGAAGCGTTCAAAAGTACTTACAACCCCAGAATACTCTCTTGGTTCATATCTGATTGGGTACCATTGCAGGTCGCATCCATTTCACAATTCACTACCCGGATCTAGATACCAACAGTCGACAGGAGGTGTGGAAGACCTTCCTGACTACTATTATCAAAACACCCCAGCAGTCTGGACTCAATGAAAATGACTTTGCCGCACTAGCAAGGCATCCTCTCAATGGCCGACAGGTTCGTCAAGTCGATTATCAAGCAAGAATAGAACTGACCTCTGTTGTAGATCAAAAATATTGTCTCATGTGCTGTATCTCTTGCTCGTGAGAAACAGAAACCAATATCTGTGAAGGATATTGAGGATTTGATGGAGATTCTGCTGGACTAATTTGAACAGCATGCTAGGTATATACTATCTTGGACCTCAGAATGTAGAATGGACTATCTGATCAAACGGTAGAATCATAATCTGCTTTTTCCCCCGAATGATAAACATCCAACACTTTTCCTGTTACTATTTAAATTATAAGTACTTCGTAATTGGAGAATATTTAATTAGTCGTTGCATGTATGGTTGGTGGGGTTATACAGATAGTATGGACAACTTGGTTTATTATTGATTTCAATATATTGTGTTCAACTGTAATCAAGTAATACAGTAACATCAATATAATAGTAATAATAATACAATAATAATATCCCCTGCAGATACATCAACTAGTGACGATGTATTATAGTTCTGCACGTGCAACGTGACGGAACCAGCCGCGCTAACCGCCTTTGACTTTTGCCTTTTGTCCTCACCTGCGACTCTACTCTCCAGTACCAGTTCTTCTTCACCAGTCAACCCTTCAGGTGGTTACTTGATTCGATATACGATACTGCAAGTTTTTTTGATCTGCTCAATTTCTTTCACGCGATTCTATACAACAGCTCGCCCAAGCTTCGCCATCCCCTCCCTATAGCTCTAGCTCTCTGCCTATCCGACGACACTCGCCATCCCACCAGTTGACACCTAGCAATTCATCTACATTGACCATCACAAATAAAATGGCAACCTACTCCTCCGTCGGCGAAACTCTCGCTCGCGAAAACCTCACAGACCACGCCACCGCCTCCTCAACACAGAATCTCAACTCGTGGTCCGGAAAATACCGCGGGGTACCCCTCCCCTCTACTATCACCATCTGTTCAAAGGCAAAACAAGAAAGCAAACTAATTCGAGAAAATAAAAAGGCAACCGTCGAAGACCTCGACCCTCCTCCCGCGCTCTCCGTCTCGCCTAACGACTCCATCTCATCCGCGCAACTCGCCGCATACGAGCGCGACTATAGCCATCTCACCGTAATCTCATCGAGCACGCGCGCCCTACTCGGATACCTAAGCATTCCACGCCTAAAAACACTCCTACGTGAGGGAAAAGTGTCCGAGTCCGATCCTGTCAAGGTCGCAATGCAGCGGTTTAATCGGAAACGGACGAATGTGTATCGTGTTATTACCATGGATACCCCGCTGGAAGAGCTGGAGCGGTTTCTTTCCGGTGAACCTGCGATTGTGCCAGGTGAGGGAAATGCAGCGAGTTCTTCTGCTGGTATTGGGAAACAGGATTTTGCGATTGTCACGGATCCGTCGCGCAAGTTTGTGTTGGGCGTAGTGACCGAGGGCGATTTACAGGAGTTTGTCAAGCGGCGGCCTTGATTATAAACTTTTTTTTAATAAAATAAATATCATAAAATGTGTGGCATTCATTCTATTATACATCCAGGCAAAATTTTCGTACGTCAAACGTCAACGTAAAGTAATTACTGACCCTTCTTCTCCCGCCGCTTCGCCTGATCCTCCTTGTCCTCTTGCCACGCAACCACAATATACGCGACCAGCACGACATTGGCTGTAAGAGCTGCCAGGGCGCCAGCAAACGAAGGTTTTCCTGTCCCATAACATTAGCACTAGCTCTCGAACCAGTACGAAAAGAAGGGGGAAGGAGCTCACCTTTGAGCACTGTATTTACACTCAAAAAATACATCCCAATCGGCGCGACGATCATGGCTAGTGTGAATGCGAGGAGTTTTATTATCGTTTCCCTTGGCCTTGAATTAGCATATTCATCCACAGAGACACAAAGCAAAAACAAAAGAGCTAACCGTGGAACTGCAGGCGCCGTGTCGGCAGTGGGCTTTTCGTTGACAATGTCATTGCTATCGCTGTCCGCGGTGTTTGGCGGCGGAACGCGCATGTTGGGGTGTGAGCGGCGACCAGGGGCGAGAACCATTTTGTTTGATTATGTCGTTTATGCGTTTGTTGGTCTAATGATTGATGTAGTTGTAGTGTGGTGCATGCAAGAAAGAAAAGGTTGGAGTGATGATATCAGCAGTGGAGCTCCATGCCAAGAATGCGGAGTGACGGAAAGATCCTGTCGAACTTCGGGATCTTGAAAAAGATTATTATACAAATTAATAAAGCTTAGCTAATTAATAAAATAATAAATAATATTTCTCATGTAACTAGCCGGAGGAGGTCTTCCTGTTCTCCTTTCCCTTCTCATGTTTGGTTTTCTCGTTGCAGAGTACTCTTAGTATCAGGAATTGACTCGTCGTCACAACAATAACCAACAAACACCATTCTGGTAAAGAACGGTTGATACGTTTTGACACCTAAGCCCCAGTACACTACTAATGTCCTAACCAGCTTAGTGCTGGAAGCTTACATGCACTTCTATTCTTTTATTATGTAGATAGGCCACTACCCACTGTACGCGCCGCCGGCCAATAGGGTTTACATGCGTGAGTGAACAAATCAATCAATCAATCAACCAGGTGTACCACTTCTGTATTTTGGGTCAGTTTCTACAATAATAACTGTTTGGAAGCCATTTACGAAGCAGTCGCACTAACATTAGCCATTTTCCAAGCAGATAGCAAGTGCTTGTTGACGGTAAAGAAAAGGAGTAAAATAAGTTTAGTGTGGTCGATTATGTAATTCGGGACCCATTTTCGGCTCGCTTGGCTCGTACGACGCTGAAAAACAACCCAACCATCTGTAACCACGAGCCTGGCCGGAGACAGATGGTCTTGATTCGCTGAACTGGAACCTGTGGAATAAATAAATCTTAAAAAGAAACCGCAAAATATTATCATAAGCATCCGCATGTAGCTAATAACGACCCAACTGTGGGCGAAATACTGTACGAGAGTCATGGGGCCATCTCAAATTGATGTCACTAAAGGACGATCTAACTTACAGTCAGCGCTTACAGAATTTCTTTGGTAAACGTTGTGTAAGGACGAAAGTCTAGATGATTCTATTTAATTTACCATAGTAAGGACATGGACTCTGTAAAATCATACCACATCAGTAGGTTCAACCATGGAAGTAATTCAGCATTCTGATGGATCACATCTGACTTTCATAGAGTTGGCAAAAGCTTTTACTGAAAACAGCAGGAGACTACGAGAAAATAATGTCTCTATGATATCAGACAATTACCAGAGACATCATCGAACTGCTTATGTGCCGTAATCTAGCTGTGCCTTTCATTTTGAGCCTTGAACACACGCGTATATGTAGCCCCCCTGGGATGGATATTCTAGCTGTTACTTTATCGTTTCTCTAAATGCATTTGCCTTGATTATCCTCTTCAGCCCAAAATGCTCACTTCAACTGTAGTAATTTTCTGTTTCCTGGTCCCCTCTCTGGGTTGGACAATGCCAGCTGCAGATATTCATCTTGAACGCCGAGGTCAGTGAAATGACATCATAAACGTTCTAAGATTAACATCATACTCAGATGTTCCTCCTGAAACTTTGACCTGGTTGACATTGTTTTCTGAATATTCCGCTGCCGCTACTTGTGCAGCAAACTTTAACTCCCAAGGGTCAAAGGTTGTCTGTGATCCAGGTGTATGCCCAATTCTGGAGCAGATAGACACAACCGTCATTACTGGATTCATGGGGTATTATGTCAACCTGATATGAAGCCATAGGCTAACGTCAAAATAGCCATAATCCAGGTAATACTACTGGCTTTCTGGCAGTCGACAAGACAAATGAATTGATCGTTCTGTCATTCCGTGGTAGCCGCACTCAAGGTAATTGGGTCACCGACTTTGAATATGGACAGGTCCCTATCTATGGCATTTGTCCAGGATGCTATGTGCATCATGGTTATTACTATGCCTGGGGAAACTTCTCACAATATATAATGCCATCTATCAATCAACTTGCTGCTCAATACCCACGCTATCATATCATCTTCACTGGTCATAGCTTTGGAGGTGCACTAGCTACACTAGGAGCAGTACTTGAGGGGACCGCCAACAGACCCATTAGTCTGGTAGGTATTTCCATGACTGCAAAATAACGTCCATGCTAATGTAAGACAGTATACCTTTGGTTGTCCTCAAGTAGGAAATCATACTTTTGCTCAGTTTATAACTGGGAATACAGCAGGCAATGGATACAGAGTAACACATTCAGATGATCCGGTTCCAAGGGCCTTCTCTACTAGCCCTGAGGTTAACAAGACTTGGCAGTATAGCACAACATCTCCAGAATTCTGGATTACTTCAGGAAATGATATGCCAGTCACAACCTCTGATATCCAAGTAATTTGGGGCATTGACAATAAGAACGGGAACCTAGGCACAACTGGACTGGATTTGGCGGCTCATAATTGGTATATTGGCAACATGAGCGGGTGCTCAACTAATTGAGCTCATTTATTGACTTTTGAGCCCGGAGATGAAGATTTTGCGCATCCAAGAGCTTTTGACTTGAACTGTTGAATGCCTTATTATTGGATTAATTGGTCCTGAAGTTTTTACCTCAAAATGTAAAGATGCTTGATCGTTGTACTTACAGTCAATTTAATCTTACATATATCAAGACGCATATCCTCCCGTATAGATTTGCTTATTCTTCTTCCCAATTCAACACATAATTTGGCTCTCTAACACCTTTTATTGACGCGATCTGCGCTCTGCTATGCATCATATATTTTTGGTTGTAGGACTAGTCAGTCCTACAAGTCAGCCAGTCGGGCTCGCTCACGGGCTGGCTCGCAAGTATTCCATGGTATTGAATATTGGCTTCCGGATACTGTACTGTAATAAGCTTATAATTCATAGTACAATTCTAACGTAATAACAATTTCTTCCTATACTATTTACCAGCTTATTGATACTTCCTTAGACCGGGAGCAGGTTTTGGCCTCGCAATCTGTTAGAAATGTTTTGTTTTTTGACGAAATATGATCAAGGACACTTTTTCGTGTCTTACATGACTTATTAGAGCGGTGCGTAGGAAAGAAGCGACCAGAGAACATCATGTCAGAATGACTTCATGAGTTCAGTATATTTGATCCAGGTGTGTACGCAAACGGATACAAGATGTCAGTTGTGAATTAACACCAATAAGTGCATGCCCCTAGATGTTGTAGCGTGATTTAATCGATCTAACCTAATTTGACAGCTCTTATTACGACAGGAATCCATCAAATGGAATTTCCATCATTTATTGACTTGTTGCTGCTAACACACTTGTAGGACAAATACCGACTGTTCGAAGAGATCTACTAGAAAACGGAGTAAACTGTGCGTCTGCTAAATACGGCGAGTTTATTTCTAACGTACATGACCGTCCGGGTCTTCCGGGACTGGAATATTTTTTCGCAACCACGTGGAACAAAGGTCATAGGTATTACAAATACACATATTCAAATACTGTGTATTCCGTTCTAGCTAGTACAGGCGTGTGGGATGGGGGCTCCGGAATAATTCAGTGTCTCTTGGCTACTGTGACGTGCCTTTCTGAAGACATTTGATTTCGATCTAGGGGTGTAGTTCTCTAAGATAACAAGCATAGGAAAGGAATCTATCTGCTAACTAGGACCTTAGGAAGGTTTTATCTTATAGGTTTATATAACCAGCTTGACCCTTTATAGTTCTAGGATAAGGCTATTCCTAGATCTAGTATTATAGGTTAAGGTTAATACTTTTCCTATCTGAGATCTCTATTTACTTAAGGCTTTTTTATTAGGCTCTAAACTAGCTTCCGTCTTTAAAGATAACTTTAACTATTATATTATTATTTTTTTAAAGAAATATTTATTTTTAAGTATTAGCTATTAATTTATTTTTATCTTTATAGTCTTTAACAAATGTGAGGATTTTATATAGAGAGCAGGCAAGAGTTGGATTCGATGGTAAACCGTAAAGCTATGGTTCGGTAGGTAGTCAGGTAAACCCCCCCTTGTGTGAAGGTCAGATTATATGTGTCGCTTGAATCTTGGCTTGGCAACCCTCTGCATCTGGTGCGTCCCGAAGGTCTCACGGCCTCACAATAAATTATTAATTGAGTAATGATAATAATCCACCCCGGTCATTACTGAAGACATACTGCCGCCACCTACAACACCTATGCGTACACTATCGTCTTCGCAGAGACTACATTCCTCCACTACTGCGTTATGGCAACCGCGAGCCATATATTATTACGAGATATACACAGTGGCAGTAGATGCTTGGTATAAGGCTCAGCCTCGTGGAACCATAAAAACCAACCAGCAGTACCGGAAAGCATTGAGTCTACCGCTGCGATACGACAAAGAAAGCTACAAGTGGAGTCTTGGCGACGGGCAAATGACCAAGCGCTACGTTGTTACCTCACGAGGTTCTAGGAATTGGACCAAAGAGGAAATTATTGCCTATTTAGACTGGAGTAGATCACCATAACAATCGGACGCGTATGTGATTAGCTGACAGCGATTGGCGGTCATGATCAGGACACGTGCCACATAGCTGCCTGTGGGCTTATCTTCGCACAAGCGTTGAGAACGGAGAGAGATCGGTAATCAGTTTGATTCTATAGTTACCTATAGCTCTACACCAGAGAATCCAGTTGCTTGCCCTCTAAAATACTTTCTCACAATAGTACTTTACTATTTATAAGAGGCTTATAGTAAAAAAGTACTTTTATCCAATTCTTTCTCACCGTCCGCCTAACCGAATGGGTCCTAATTCGTCACTAGGCAGCCTATCCTGCTTGGGAACGTAATTCGCTGATCCCAGCATGACCCAAATATGTCATCGACATCGTCAACTGCCTGAACGTCTACTAATATAGAGGCGATAGGGCCGGCAGCAGACGCCCCTGGCGCGTCGGACACTTCTTTTGTCGTCTCTGTGCCGGATATCTCTTTTGCTGCTTCCTGCGGCTCTTTGTTCCACTCGGTACCTTTGTTTAGGAAGTTGGTGAGTGAATTGAAAAGGGCTGCTTGGTTGGTGGAATCCTCTAAGTTCTCTTCATCTTCCTTGTTCAGATTTGTCTTCTCTGCAAGTTCTTTGATAGATGAACCGGAAGCCTGCATCGAAAGTGGTTCGGACTGCACCATCTGGGTGGGTTGAAGTTGAGATTGAAGTGAGAGAAGTGGTGATAGTAGAGAGTGACCACACTAGAGCCTGGTTGTAGAATTATGGAGAGAATTCACAAGCTGCTTCTATAGTAGTGGACTGTGCTGGGGAGAGTTCAAGCTGAAGTTTAAATTAAGATAGGAGAACCAAGTAACATTGGGGTACAGAGTAATAGTTTTGCGTATATACGTAATAATCTTGAGCCGCGCTTTAGATTTACACATTAGTGTTTCTGCTTACAGTAGTACTCACTGAGTATAATAATGACATTGTACATGTGCGAAACGGCGCCTCACTACTTCTCCCATCTTGATTTAAACTTCGACTTGAACTCTCCTCAGACCGGTCCCAGGTAATCATGGACGCTGCAGAAGACTCAGATGACTTACTGTCAGAGGAAAATGATGACGGCGAGGGCGATGACAGCTACGACGATTATACAATCCGTCCATTAGACAGCGTTTCGAGAAGCAAAGGCTACTTCAACGCCTTAAGCGACAAAAAGCTGCATAGAAACGTCAAAACATGGGACAACCGCCCGCAGGCCATACCCAATGAAAGAGTGGTGCACCAAAGAGATCTTTCGTCGGCCAATGCGTTGGTTGGTGGCATTTTCCCCATATTTTATGACAAGCGGTAAACGGTTCAGCACCATAACCCACATACTGTTCCCAATGCCCAGTCAAACCTTATTAAGGCAGGCGTCTTTTCTTCCGTGATCATGGTTTCGCTTGGCCATAACCAGGCCAGCAAGAAAAAACGCCAAGGCCCTAGATATCTAGAGGCAGTTTCATCACTTGTTCAAATTAGGCCATGTTGGTATCCATATACCATAGGCTGACTACCCAAGACAGTTTTGGTCTTTTAGTGCAACTCTCAACAGATAAGATAGTGAGTTTGTTTTCTATTTTACATCTCTCTGAATGCTATGCTAAATCCCTCTATAACAGATTTAGTTTTTTACTTTACTTTGCTCAAGCCTCACTCTCTTCGGACGTACTATGTGGATTTTCGATGCTCGCCTCTTCATTTTCAACGCCTTGACGCTGAGCTCCTTACTATCGTAGGCATCCTTTATTGCCTTGCGAATGGAAAATTATTTCTGGTCCCAGCAAGAGGATAAATGAAAGTACCACCCAATGGTCACGTACGTTATTCGAGACCATCCCGGGGGATTTCCTCCCTGCAATGACCAGATCCTCCGGTTCTTGGTGTCGAACCCGTCAACGGAGGACGAGCGGAAAATGTCCCCAAAAAAGCCCATAAGAGGGACCTACCAGGACTTTAAAGAAAGGGCGACAACCATTGGTCACACGCTCAAATCATCGCTTTTACTGCAGGCCACCTTCGAAACCTACAAGGCCTTTCAACCTCTCCGTATTTTATCAATATAGCTAACTTACCAGGGAGAATAGAGCGAGTTGGAACTGGACCGAATTGATCAAGATATAAGAGATGCCAATATGAACTTTATATGTCTCTCCGGTACAGCCAAACACCTTCCCTCAAATCGCCAGTCCTTGCAGTTCTTACTTTATCTGTGGCTCGGGCGGAGCTCCGCTCCGAGAATCGTTTGATCTATTGATTCCATTCTACATGGAAAATCCTGCCGACCTCATTGATCTCACCAAGACCGGGGCGATTATTCAAGGATTTACTTTTCTATATGACTTTGAAACAGACAAAGAGAAGAAAAACTCGCCTAAAGAACACATACATTTAGGCCAACCCCAATCATCATCAATACCTGCTTTTTATCAGCCCAGCTCAGCGGGTCCAAGCAAATAACACTAGCATTACCCAACACAGATGGCAGAATACGGTGTTCCCAATAACTGCAACGTCCTTGCCGGGGAGAATAATCATCGGTATCTATTTTTTTTTTTTTTTTCCTCTCATTTTACTTTCTAGCACTACTGAAGCTAACTCTAAAAATTTTTATTTTAGAACGTACAAGACCCTTGTACAACGTACAAACAAATGCGAAGTCGAAAAAAAACACCTCCTGCTACATGAAAGTTTCCGTCGTACATTACTTCTATTCATCGACGGAGCTCGAAATCCCACATCGAGAGACGAGGTCTGCCACACACACGTATCTCGGAAGCTCTGTTTTGTAGACTATACCAATTCTATCACTTTCAGGTATAGGCGCATATGTGCAGTATACAATGATTGTATTATTGTCTAGATGTCATCTACCAAGTTCATTTACCCGTCTTCTTTTGTGTAGCAATTACCTCGCATTATCTCACGACATTCAAAACGGACAAGTTTTTTGAAGTGTTTTACTGGATGAAAAGATATATCGACTTTGAGAAACCATCTGAATTGATAGAGACAATAGTTACATGTACAATCTATTCCAAGATAACCTAATCTCCTACATATATACCATCTTATAGAAAATATCAATTGATATATTTGACCGTGCTACACGTATCTCAAACTAATATATCAGTTGCTCAATTGCTCAATTGCTATATAGCATCTTTACTAGGAATAGATGAAAAGCATAGAACTATTTAAATATATCTTAAAAAACCTAGCTATTACTGCTTTTCTAATTTGGCCGTGGCAGAACATGCATAGAGTACAGAGCTGGTTGCTTATAAACGGGCTACTACTGCTATCAATTTACCAGTTGACTACTTCAATGTTAGATACTGCTACCATGTTGCTACCATACTGCTATAATTAAGCAAATTATCAAATTATCAAATTATCAATACGAAACTAATACAGTTCACTTGGGCAAACTAATGGGGAATTGTACGCAACAAAAGTCAAGTCAAAAGTAATACAATGGAAACTGAATGTACGAAAAGAAATAGATACCTCCTGGTCACCGCGACTCCATGTTGCCAGTCAGCTCGGCCACACGCGCCTTGATGCGCGCCACGCGTGATTCAATAGCTGCTTATTATTAGCATGTCTTTTGGAAGAAAAAAAAAAGAATAGTACCCACTCTCTTCACCACTGGTGTCGCCATCGTCTGCTTGGCTGTTCCGGCTCGGCGCGTCGTCAAAATTGGCCGACGCATTCTCAATCACATTCTTGCGAATCTGTGCCCAGCGCTCGTGATACGACGGACTGGTAGTCGACGCCACGCCACTGGTGCTTGGCGACTGCGCTGTCGGTGTGCTGACATCCTGAGTAGTTGTTGCTGTTGTCGTCGATGGAGACGAAATCTCCGGCGCTTGCGGCTCAACAGGCGTCACAGGACTGTCTGGAACAAACGCTGGTTGATCCATCAACGGCCCTTGGTCAAACGACGAGAATTCCTGCTCGGCGGCCACTTTCTCGTTGGTATCAATCTTGGACAAAGCATCGTACTCCTCATCACGGCGAGTACGAGGAGGACCACTATACGTTGGCGACGTGGGCTCGACCTTCTCGGCCTTGGGTGCCTCTGCTGTTGGTGTTGGCACCTCTTCCTCAACGGGCGCCGGTGCAGGCTTTATTTCCTCTACAGCAGGAGCGGCAGGAGCAGCGGGGGCATTTGTAACAGAAGGCTCCGGCACCGCCTTCTTCTTCATGATCGACAACCGGTGCGAAACCGAAGGCTTGGCAGCAGCAGGTGGCGGAAGTGTATCCTGGGACTTGACCTTGTTCTCCAAGGCCGCACGAGCTGCAGCAACAGCCGACGGGTCGATGCCAATCTGTTTCTTGGGGCTAACGTCAACCCGTTGCTTGGTCGTACTGAAGATCCCCTTCAGCGCAGCGTTGGGCTTCTTCTTCAGCTTCTTCGGGTTAGATTCGTCTGTCGAATCGATAGACTTCTTCGGCTCCGATACTTCTGACGCCTCTACACCTTTGGAAGGTTTGGCCTCTGGCAATGGAACCGTTGCTGCATCCGCGGCAACATCATTTGCAGGCTTGGGTGCATCCTTGGGCGGTGGCACAGGCAGCGGTGGCGCAGCAACCTTTTTCTCTAGCTTGGATGGAGCTTCAGATACAGGCGTCATGTGTCGCTGGCTATTGGTAAGCGAGTTCAACGACTCCGAAGGTGCACCGGTGCCAGCCCGGTTGTCACTCAGATAGGCCGATCTCATCTTGTCCTTGTCATAATGGTGATCGTAGTGCTTGGTCCACTTCATCGCCTGCGAGGCCTCTGTCAACAGGCCCGTCGTCATCGCCGAGTTCGTTTTGGAGCCATCGGCCAGGTCATTCCGACCCCGGCGTTCGTTGCCCTCACCCTTCTGGTCGTCTTCCTGGTCGCGCTGCTTTCGCTGCAAAGCTGCTGCCGCTGCCTGGATCCGAGCGTGCTGATCAGGCCCAATGCTGGTCTTGCTGGCCGCGGTGGCAGTGCTGTTGTTCCTGTATGGTTCTCGTGGAGCCGGTCGTCTTCCAGACGATTTACGACGTGTCAGCCGGCGGGTTGAGAAGCCGAAGAACCGCTTCTTTTCTGCAATATATGCTCCATCCTCTGGTTCCGGTGCCGCGCCCTTTACCTGCTCCTCCAACACAAGCCACTTGGCACCCGAGATGGTCGTCTCGAGAAGTGCACATCTTCCAAACACAGCCTTCCGGGCGACAGGCTCTTCGACAGAAAGACTGCTGATCCAGACCCACCAAAAGGAATCGTCCAAATCCAAAACAGTAATACTAGCCAATTCACCCGGGTCCAGATTAGGCTCGGTGTCCAATGTGCGTTTGTGGGATTGCGAGCTCTGGCCACGGACACTTGCAAGAGGAGGCAACACCTTGTCCGGCGGTAGTAGAAGAGACGAAGGGCCCGTGTAGCCGGCCTCATCGGCGAACCCCGAAGAAAGAAAGTCGGCCCATGACGGTGTGGTTGGCCGCGCGAGATCGTTAGTGCGAGACTGCGGCGCAGACCGCAATTCCTGTCCGCCGTTCCGCTGGTTGTCAGCTTCGTCATCATGGTCCGAGTCAACCGAGGCAGAAAAGCCAATATCTTCGAAGCGAGACCACGATGCATCACGGAGACTGGTGGATGTCTTGGAGGTCGAGGCCTCGGATTGGTTAGTGTTGGCGATTGCTCTCAGAACCCGTTGACATTCGTCAGTCAAGGCCCGCGTCGGATCATCGTACGCGGTGAATTGTTGGAGATGCTGATCGCTGTCCCGGTACTCGAAATTCTTTGCACGGCGCAGCAGGGCAAACGGCGTAGGCGAGACGGTGTCGACAATCATGACCACCTTGGTGGTGGAAATCTGCAAGAGAGTGGGCGTCTGAGGAGGGTATTCTGTAGCCTGCACAAGGGATTGGAGAGCGATGGGAAGAGACGAGATGCCACTGATGCCGCGCACCGACTCGGGGGACATGGAGCGCAGGTAGGCGAAGAAGAGATGGCTCGTTGCATCGGCAGCTCTAGTCATTGTCAACCACTTATTTCTATCCAACAACTCAGTAGCAGTGTAACTCACGTAGCCCAGTTCTTGTAGGAACCTTCAAATCCATTGCCAGTGTCGGTGTGTTCAAACGCCCACCAGCCGGCATACCGCGAAAGCTTCCTGCCACCCAGACCATTCTTCTTGGCGTGGGCAGCAATGGCAGTCAGGAGATCGAAGAAATCGGCGATGATTTTCGTGCGGGCGTCCGATTCGACACTGATGGGGATGAAGGTGTTGAAGGCATCGCGGGCGAGGTCAGAGTCTGCACGTGGTTGTTGGGTTAGTCGGGCTGAGTGCCAAAAGGGGAAGGAGCGGCCACGCACCTTGCTCGCCGACCTTGAACAGCTCGTACGCTTCCCAGGTGACTACACCACCCGGAAGTCTGCTCCAACACCACTTCACAACACTGCAGAGCACCTGTTTCATCAATTAGCTCCGCTGGTTTCTCAATGCGCTTCGAAGAGTATGCCCACCATCGGCTCCGTTAATCGCAGCTCCTGCGTGAGCGCATCGCCCGTGAGCGGGGTGCCTTTTTGCGCGGCATTGAAGTAGTTTCGAATGAAGCTGCGCGCGGCGCTGGGGTCGGAACTGGGACGAAACGGGAGCAGGAGAAAGGGAATGTCGAGTCCTAATATCGCAATTCAAGTCAACATCTACTTATCTGGATTTGGGGTTCTAGTCATTACCCCTGAGTTTGAGCTCTTGGGTGCAGCCTCGCAACAACTCCTGGATTTCTTCAGGCCCGACTTCGGTCCGTGTATAAGCGTCGGTCCATTGCGGTTTGGCAGGCGCCTGCTGGGCAGCTGGCTGCTTGGTGGTTTTCTTGCTGGCAGCGGAGTCTTTGCCCCGAAACACACGCGAAAAAAACGACATTGTCGACGTTCACGACACAACTCGCACGCCGAAAATGTTGAACAGCGAGAATTAGGAGGACAATGCGGCCACAAGGTGGAGTAGGGGCATATCAAACGTAACAGCGGCAATAATGGGGGCTGGCTGGTTTGAGCGCAGATTAATCGGTGTCGGGTTGACACTCCCGGCTTGACAGTCCGGGATGGAGAATTGGAAAATTAAGGAGCGACTTTGTTTGGGAGAGATGGGGAAATGGAAAATGTGACGGTTGACCGGACAAGACTGGCTGAGAAGCGTTATCTCAGTATGATCCAATACCAGGTCTAGAGGGGCACGAAAGAGGGAGAGAGGTAGGAATCGCAAACGAAGGATATTGCCCAAACTGGGAAAACAATGAAAAAAGCCCACTGAGGGGGAGGGGGAAAAGAAGAAGAAGACAGAAAGGGAAGACACGGGTTACACCACAATTGGAAGGGAAGAGAGACAAGAGAGAGCACCAACACTCACGATTTTCCGTTCCCAAGCATTTTTTTGGCGGCGTCGGACTTCAGGGGTTCTGGCTAACTGGACTAAGGCCCAAGAGAGTTCAGGCCTGCTTCCGTGCTGGACTAGAGCGCCAGCGGTTAGCGGGCGACGATTGAGCCACAGTGTAATTAAAGGTCACATCCGCCACAGCACATCGACTATAGAGTGTGCTGTACGGTGACACACCATTCTGTGATCAACTTGGTAGTACGGAGTACTAACCAGCTAGCGATTATCGAGAGCCTATGCCAGTGTGTGGCTGCCATAATACGTGGTACTATGATTTGACAGGCCCACCGAGAGCAGTTTTTGGCAGTGGATCCAGCCGGCTCTTTGTGACAAGTCTGCCGACCATCCCAGCAAGGAGACTGGCAATTTTCAATCATTAGTACTACTATTTTTACGCCAGTAAACAACCATATATTATTAACAGTGCACACGTACGGAGTAAATCTGGGTGATGGCGAAAAGAACCCCTTCAGCGTCATAGCTTTTTCACAGAGCAGATTAGAAGATTTTACTATTCCTAATTTAGCATAGCCTATATCTATGCTAGTCAGTCGACTCAGTCCTGACTCCCAGACAGTCCAAGTAAGTTTTTTTTATTTTAATTTTTAATTTTAAAAAGTCTTAATATACTTCAATTTAATAATAAAATAGTAGTCATTAACGTTTAAAAAGATAGAAAACAACCTATAACTAATACCTTACCAATTCAAACAGCCAGGTATTATTAGATCTTCTATTGATAATTAGAAGAGCTGATATACTCTCTCCACTATATTAGTATGGAGTCAATAATTCGGGCTCAACTTTGATTGCTGGACTCTGCATTTCTCTCTCTGGGCTCATCAACGTCTTCCACATGCCCGCCCCTTTCACAGCTGCTCTCCTTTTCCGTCCCCAACGCTTAGGGTTATTATGCCTCATTTCCTCATTGTTCGTACAAAGGCTCTCCAGAACCATTGCGTGCGCACGCCAGACGGGCTTGGCCTTGAAGAGCTCACCCATGGACTCAAGTGGGCTTCCTTGGTTTCCGGTATGAGGAAGAAGACGAAGAAAAATGAACACAGCATCAGAGACGCAAACAAGAAATATACCCCATAACCCATTGTAGCGAACATCTGGGGCACGAATCGCGAGACCATGAATGTCCAAAACCAATTGGAACCAGCGGCACAGGCCTGCGCAAGTGATCGCATATTGGTATCAACCATTTCCTACAAACCGACCGAGCATCGCAACCGTTAGCATCAAATCCATAAATCAGACACATGGTGGGGGCTTACTGAGTTTATCACCCATGGGGTCCCCATGCAGGTGTCGGGCCGCGGACCTGAAGGGTTCCAGGCCGACACCGGAAGACTTCAACCCTCTGGGCGAAGATGCAGTAGTTGGTTCCAATTGCCAACCCTCCTTTGGGCTGCCGGAACTTGCATACGATGCTGGAGATGACAGACCCTGGATATTGCCGACGATGGATCCGCCTATCCAGTCCTCCACCGCACCTTTCTTATTCCCAATGAAGTGTTTACGAATGCCGACTACGTGAGCCTGATGGAGGCTGAAACTCTCTGGCGATTACCAAGGATATTTGTCCGGCCCACGATGTTCAATGAGATATAAGAGGAAAGAGATGTCCTGGACGCACTTAAAGACAAAGAGACGACATGCTCTCTGTGGCAAACCGTTGTGAAAGGTACTACGAGTTTAGGTACTGAGAGTCTGTTTAACATTCTACTGGTACTTGCCATTGTACCATAGGGATAACACATATTAGACTCAATCCTCAACCGGCATCCAGATTTCAATTATGAGGAGTCTACTATCCGCAATGGCGGTTTTGCCTTTGAATTCACTGTGTCCGCAGGCATTCTCTACGGCCGGCGTCCTCCTGAATCTCCGACTTTTATCGTACCCTCTTGGCTACCTGCAGAGTCTCATTGTTGGTTGCCTTATGGCTAAAGCTACCAGTAGATGGGTATAGGAAGAAGGTACGATTCAATGACCATTTCTAGAATTGGCAAATGGGAAAAGAAATTGACGTTTCTATTAATACGCAGTAGTGGTGGTATGTGCCTTCGAGAAAACAATTCCATTATCTACAAGTAAGCAGAATAAACAGGAGGATCTATTAAAATCAAGTATATATACAGTTACAACACGTTTGTATCCAATTCCCATTCAGTTTACGCGTTCCCATATCAGACCGACGGAGATTGAGTCCTACCAGCCAGTTGTAGGATTGTGTGACAAATCGCGTTATAAGGTCAGATGCTTTCGTGAAATGGGGTCATCATAGGGTATCAGCCTAATCAGATCTGCCATCCAGGGACTATCCTTTAAAACCCCAGGCCAAGTCTTTTAAATGGAACACTCTACTTGGTACAATTAAAGGAGGTCGCATTCCTCGAATCTCCCCCAACGAACGTTTGCCGAAGAGGATATGGGCAAAGATCTCTCGCGGTATCGTTGCTACCTTTGATGGCATGCAGAACAGCAGGGACTTGGCCATTCAAGTTGTGGGCTTCCTGGGCTTGAATATCGAGAATTGAAGCCCCAAGCAAACTTGGCGTTTTGATAGAAGCTGGCGAGCATTTGGAAGCGGATGCTATTTCAACAAGAATCGCGCTCAGGGTGAGCACAGTGCGGGAGAAGAACATCATCTTCTTGATGTTCAGATTCAGTTGACAATGGAAACTTATGTAGCTAGGGGCCTAGGGCTTCCGAGGTACATATGTAGGTTGACAAGGTCAATATATATAGGACTAGAAATAAACTTCGTTCCCAACATTCCAAACGGTTAGAAACCCATTTGATCGACATTTGCCTGAAGAACTATGTAATTATCTATACGCGTATCCGCAAAAGCCCGCTATGACCAATTAACATCGCCCCTGATTCGGATCTTGATTCGCCAGTGGAAACTCAAAAGTTAAAAATCGTCCTCTTGGCCGGAGTGGGTCTCAATCGTTTATCTATACGCGTATTTGGCCGAGCCCTCTTGTCGTACCGGGTGAATATAGAGATTTCTTCAGAGTCTCATATCCTCTCTTGACTTAAAATTGCATGTACTTTTGAACCGCCGAATGCGTAAAAAAGGGACAATAGAGCTCCCTCTCGGCCAGCCACCGCCACCGTATGAAGCGGTGCCGCTAGCATTTGCATCAACGGATTTCTCTCCCAGGTTATTGTGGCAATATGACCCACACTGACTTGAAATGCAAGGCTGTTTCCGTGTATGCACGGGCCATCATATAAGAAGTTAGAAATTTAGTTACGGAGTATGCTAGGTAACGATTATTAGGGGTTTTTCGTTTCGGAACTCGAGCCCGAGCCGATCCTTACTATTTGTATAGGAAAACTTAATTTCACTACTTTAGTTGACCGAGGTGAGACAGTAAATATAGTGGGGGCATCCATATCAATGATGTACTAGTTGACTCTGAAGATAGATGATTGCCAGGTACGCGTATGTAGAAACAAGCCGACAGGAATCTCCACATGAGGTGCAGGTCAAAGAACCACCTTGCAGTGGAGCCTTATGAATTTTACGTCGACACCTAGATGTGTTATCTACCCAGCTCATAGAGTATATAATATTCAATTTCTAGGGATTTGATCCTAAATACACTCTTACTCGTCCGCTTTGAAGGGAATTATTATTCAGTCTACCAACCTCGCCAGCTCGGATTTCCCACTCATTCAGTGTCAAACGGCGCTCATTACACATAATGCCTGAGTTGCAAACGTACAAAGGTTATTATCTTTGGCATTACGTCCCATCGAAGGCAGCGGCGGTTATTTTTCTCTTGCTCTTCCTAGCGGCGACTGCATATCACTCCTGGAAAATATGGAAACTAAAGACTTATTTATGTATTTGTTTTGCTATTGGGGGTTTCTGTAGGTGCACCTGGACATCTTCCCTTCAGTTCTCATGGATTATTAGGCATACTAACAATACCAGTCGAGTTCGTAGGTTACTGTGCTCGAGCGTCAGCTTACGACAAGACCGGACGAATGATGCCCTTCTGCATCCAAAATGTCTTTATACTACTCGGTCCAGCCCTTTTCGCTGCCTCGATCTACATGGTCTTGGGTCGAATTATTGTCGGAGTCAAGGGTGAAAGATTTTCACTTATACCCGTCCGCTTGTTAACTAAGCTCTTTGTTACCGGCGATATCTTGTCCTTTTTGATCCAGGGTGGTGCCGCTGGCATGATGATCTCCAGTGACCTTGCCAGCATGGGAAATAAGCTTGTTATTTTTGGTCTAATTGTCCAGGTCGTGTTCCTTGGGTTCTTCATTGTCGCCATGGTGATATTTCAGGTCCGAATGCATAGAAACCCAACGCCCGAGGCTTTCTCTGAAGATTTACAATGGAAGTCGCACCTCAAAACCCTATACCTAGTCAGCCTGTTGATCATGATCAGGTTTCTATTCAGGGTTGCAGAGTACATTATGGGCAACGATGGATACCTGCTACAACAGGAGTGGCCAACTTATATATTCGACGCAACTCTCATGTGCATGGTGATGGTGATATTTGGGGTTAGGTTTCCCAGCGATGTACACGCATACTCCAGGCATGAAAGAGTCAAAATGAACGAGATGGGGGGCAGGGTATAGAGGTTTTTGGATATTGTTTCTGCCATTTGGGTATTTCTCTAGATATAATTTTTAATTCGGTACGATACTAGTATTAGCTTGATAGACAATAATTTAAATATTTTGCAATACTACATGTACATGCTATTCCCGAGTGTGGACATTATACTCCACGTTCAATCACTGCAAGAGGGCAATAGTTTGGGGTTTTAATCTATATATATTATATAAATATGTACTATTTTAACCAGGTCAATGGGCTATATGACGTCTGAAACCATGGCGTGTCGTGTTTCAAGATTGATGTGCGATCTTATAGTCAAAAGAAGCCAAGGGGCCCCAATAAATGGCACTGGAGTTGACAGGGGAAACAAGTATTAATAGAAATTATAAATATAAAGGCAACATAAAGTTAGTATAATTTTCAGGTTACATTTACATTTAGAACAGTTACTCCATACAGTATCTGCTACATGATCAATGAAGAAAACAAAGAAGTATGTATACGTAGTCGTAGTACTAAAAGAGATAAAAATAGATAAAAATAGCAACAGCCGTGCCGCTTATGGAGCCTAGCCGCAGCCGCCTTGCCTGTTTGGGCTGCATTAAGGCTTGACAAAGCGTAACAGCGACGTATCAGGCGCCAATCAGGGACTCTGGAGACAAAGCGCATACACGGGATAACGAGGCTGGGGAACCAATTTGCTTGGCATGAGGAAATATGGAAAATAGGAAAAATACGAGTGAATATAA
Organism: Talaromyces rugulosus; assembly: GCF_013368755.1. Taxonomy (NCBI): domain Eukaryota; kingdom Fungi; phylum Ascomycota; class Eurotiomycetes; order Eurotiales; family Trichocomaceae; genus Talaromyces; species Talaromyces rugulosus. The sequence goes on along the minus strand of NC_049562.1, from coordinate 5,907,655 downwards.
TACAAAGTATACATATATAACCTACAGAGCGATATGCTATGGTAGGAAAGAGTGTGAGAGTATTGTAAAATACGTAAATACGAATACAGATGTAAAAAGCGGGCCGCTGAGTCATCCTGCAGTCTTTCCCCCCTTCCTTCGCTCCGAAATTCCTCCACCCTCAACAACCCGTTTCTTTTCTTTCTATCTTTAGAATCATCATCGTTCGCATTAACCCGCGCCTGTGCATCCCCCCTCCACCCCCCGTCACGTTCCTCCGCCTCAAAGCTTCCCTCGCCTGGAAGCTTGGTCGCCCCTGCGGCCACTTATCGCGTCCCTTTGCAGCCGCCCAGGTGCCGTCCCTGACGATTTGCGTCTGTGTCCGTCCTGGCTCGCATTCCGCGTGTTGACACCCATCATCACCGTGCGCTCTTGCCTATCTCCGTGACCTTACTTTATTTCTTCCTCCATCGACTACAATAATATATATATCTTTATATACTTATATATTTATATACAGTACGTGTCTTGGCACTGCGCGCTCCTTCTGGGTCTGCCTGTCGATTCTCGCTTTGTGCGGCTCGACCAGGTTTGGTCTTTGTTTAGTCGCGTCTCGAGTCCACCCGCTCGCTCATCGGCACAAAAAGTCTTAACTTTTCGTCTTATTTCCAGCGCATTCAGCATCCACACTCTTCTCAAAAGTGCGACATATAAACCTGCCCGTCTGGCGCGTGGTGCATCCCCGTTGCGCATCTTGGATTCCTACCTCACTACGATCAATCGCCTTGCGCCTACCTCGTCCTCACGATGGGTCGACGGAAGATCGAGATCAAGGCAATCAACGATGACCGCAATCGCTCAGTGTAAGTGCCACAACATCGCGTCGTCCATCCCCAAAACTCTAACATGCTCCTTGTAGTACATTCTTAAAGCGCAAAAGCGGTCTGTTCAAGAAGGCTCACGAGCTCTCGGTGCTGTGTTCAGTCGATGTCGCCGTTATCATCTTTGGCCATAACAAGAAACTCTACGAATTCTCGTCAGGCGACATTCGCGAGACTCTCACCAAATACCATCACGTACGTCCTTTGTGTTTTCTTCTTCCACGGCTAGTGACTAACCAGAATAATTGACAGTATGGTGCTCCTCATGAACACAAAGGCCCCCATGACTTCGCTGGGAAAGGCGGCGACGACGAAGAAGAAGACGATGAAGTGGCTGCTGAAGAACTTGGCCCGCCTGGTCAATCTATGATCCCGCCGCAGCTTCAGAACCAAGCCGGCTACCAACACATGAACCACGCTCCATCTGCCTCGCCTCCTATTCCTAATGGTGTTGCTTATGACCCTCGTCATGGCACCCCGCAACCACAAGGCTCGTCTCGTCCATCTTCGCGTAATCATATACGGCAAGTAAGCTCGCATTATGGCGCGCATCCTGCCCATGCCACTCCTCCACCTCCGGCTCACAATGGATACACCTACATGTCGAATCCTGCAGTCTACAATTCTAATCCAAACCCTTCGAATATGCATAATCAGCCTCAAAGGCAAGGTCAATACCAGCAATTTGCCCACCCTGCTCACCCTCACCAGCAACCTCCTCAGCACCATGGCTTGCCCACTCACCAAAACCAGTCAATGCATCATCAATACATGCAAGACCAACAAGGAAGGCAATCTCTGCCTCCGGATTCCCAGTCCTACCAACACCGTCCTTCGTTGGCGCTGCCTGATCCTTCCGGCGCGCAGCAGTCGGGCGATGGGAAGGGAGATGGAAGCCAATCCCCTAAAACGAAGGCTCGCAGTATCTTCACACCCATCGATGATAAGACCTCGGTTTTCTCTAGTCATTTCTTTGGCGGGTCAACATTACGTGAATCTCCTCAGCGTGATACGGCCGGCAAGCAAACCCAAGCACCCCCGGTGACGGCCAGTCAGACACTGCCGTTGCCTACTGCAAGCGCGCCGCCACCGCTGCCTCGAGCAACCACTGAACCTAAACGGTCGCAATCCGCCTCATCATTAACTGACCCCCAGCAGCCCTCCCGTCCGAAGCCGCGACTCAAGGTCCAGATCCCGAGCGAGCAGTCAGATGGCAGTGGATCAGCAGACTCGTCCCCTCGTGACTCGACGGGACAAACGTCATCGACTCCTGCGAAAAAGAATTCAGATTCAGGCCCCTCAGGAGTTGTGCAGTTGCCACCGCCGCCGCCTTCTCCTGGAGCCGGGCCTCTTTTGAGCGCTGGTGCGCAAGGACCCCCGAACCCATTTGCACGACCTACGCAGCCGGCGTCTAATTCACAGAATGGCTCTGGTTACAACAATAACCAAAATATGGAAACCCCAATCTCTGCTCTTCCTAGTCGCTTTGTCTCGGACGCGCTTCTACCGTCTCCGTCGAGCTTCTTCCCCGAATGGGGCTTTTCACGCAGTGGTGGTCCAGACACAAATATGCTGCCCAGTCCACTAACATTCCCGACACCGGCTGCTCAAAGCGGGCCGGGATTTTCAAGAGATGATGAGTCGGACAAAAAACGCAAGAATTCCGACGACGAAGTCTCTGTTGGCTCAGGAGGAAAGAAAGTCAAGACGTGATCCTCTTTTTCCCCCCCCTCCTTTTATTGCATGTGCCTTCATTCATCTCATAATGACGACTTGTGGTCCATTCATTATGGGATGAAGTTGAAGTAGCGCCATATGTTTTTGATTCCCAAACCAACGACCAAAACCATGACACCCATGGTTTCAATTCGTGACAACTCCGTATACTTTCTTCTATGGTGGAAATAAATTTGGTATTTTGAAATGTTGTGTTGTGTTTAAAAAGAGTTGGAGCAATCCACAGCAGGTCTGGATGGTTTGGAGTTTGCTTTATTTATACCCTTTTTTAACTTTTTTTTCTTTTTTCCCCTTTTCTTTCGACTTCGTTTGATTCGCTACATGCATGATAAGATGGGTTCTAGGATTTCATATGTTTACTATTTATTATCATTTATTTTTCTTATGTCTATTTCACACTAAATTGGGTTGATTCTCTTCTCTTCTTTTCATCGGGACAGGCATTGTTTCTCGGCTATTTTATATTTGCTAAATTGAATGTATATCATTGGATTACAACCAGGTCCAGTAGAACTTTACATGTAGTATTTCAATGTTGACATTGAAACATTGAAATCATAAAACTATGCACCATTAGTGTCTTTGGCACATGCAGTAAAGTATATCACCCAAGATACGTTTTGTTTCTTTCATTGACACTGCTTCGATAATACCCTCCATATAGAATTGTTACAATCTACTAGATACCTAATAATGGCTTGGAGAGGGTCTTTTTATTGTAAACAATGAGTAAACGAATGAAAAAAATGAAAAAATGAAAAAAAACAGCGATAGAAACCAATAACAGAAAAATACATAGTTGAATGGGCAGACTTGTTCCTCCAGTCTAGTACAAATACAACCCTGACTATTTTTCACCGTAACCGGACCAGCTACAATGGATGGCTTTTGAGATTGGTAAAAGGGTCAAGTTGGTGCTGCCTTTGATGCCGCAAACAAAGTGACTGCAGCTCAGGACTGGAGTTTTGTCTAAGCTTGTTGACACAAGTACTTTACTTTTCTATTTTTTTTTTGACTTCTGCTAAAATCAGTGTCACTCTATACTGTTCTAATTGAGGCCATGTTGGATTGCTTTTGTTAAAACTTCTCGCTGGTAATTATTTTTACCAACTCTCTTTTATACATGTATCTTTCTTCTATTAAATTATATACATTCCTTCAACATAAACATTACATCCTTCCTTTTTTTTTAAAAAAAAAATTAATTAAGCCTCTTCGTCGGCCTTTTCATTACCCCCCTTTTTAGCCGCCTTCTCGGCAGCAATTCTCTCACTGCGCGCCCTCTCCTGCTCGTCCAATCCGGTCTTGGCGATGGCGTGCGACTTGTTCAGCTCGATTTGTTTGATGAAGAAACTCAGTAAGAACCCGACGCCGCCTATGCACGCGTAAAAGATCCACATGCGATTCATTGCAAACGTAAAGGCTTCTTTGATGGCGACCTGTTGGTTCGTGGGCAGCGCCTGAATTAGGGACTTGTCGCCGCCGGAGAATGAGTTGGATAGTTGTTCGAGCGTTTGTGCATCGACGATGCCGACGAGGCCTGGCAATTGCTGCTTGAATACGTTTTGGTAGATGACACCGCCGATCACAATGGCAGTGGCAGCAGCGAGCTGGCGCACAAAGCCAAAGGCGGCCGTTGCGGTGGCCATGTCGGACGGGTGGATGTTGGCCTGGATGGCCACGAGCGGAGATTGGAAGTTGGGGCCAGCACCAACTCCAGCAATGATCTGGTAGATAATGATACGCGGCCAGCTGGCATAGGCCTGCAGGTTGATGAAGAGACCGAAACCAAGGGTCATCAGACCCATACCGGCGCAAATGATGAACTTGTACTTGCCCGTCTTTTTAATGATAATACCAACACTAGCCGATACAAACGACAAGGACAGAACCTGGGGAAGCGTGTAGACACCGGACAGGATGGGCGTGGCCAGCAAAACGGACTGAAAGTAAAGCGGGATGTAGTACGCGCCTGCCATGAACACCGAGGCGTGGCAGAAACACACTAAATACACGACGACGTTGTGTCGGTTGTTGAACAGTCGCATAGGGATGATGGGGAACCTGGCGATTTTCCATTCAATGAAACCAAACAGGACGAACGCGATGATGCCGAAGACAATCAGACAAATAACTGTGGCCGAATTCCAGGGGTAGTTGAGACCGCCAAATTCAAGTCCAAAGAGGAGCATCAATGTCGCTCCGATGACAGTCAAGGCTCCGAGCCAATCAATGGCAGCCAGGCCATCGAGTAGGCGAGTCTTGGGAGTATGCACCTTGAGGAAGATGGTCAAGATGACAAACGAGACGCCTCCGACGGGTACTATATTATAGTTAGTATCATGGAAGACGCGTGTATAAAGCAGGCGTAAGAATATCCGACGTACAGTTGAGATAGAAGCACCACCGCCAGGTAACCTTGGTTGTCAGGGCACCGCCGATAATTGGCCCCAAAGCACCTGCGATAGCCCAGGTCATGCCGAAAAGACCATAATACATTGGTCGATCCCTGACACTGAACAAGTCGGACACTGTGATGTTCGCCAACACGATTAAACCACCACCGGCAGCACCCTGAATAGATCGACCAACCAAGTTCATGGCGAGACTGTTGGAAAGTGCGCAGATCAAACTGCCGACCAAGAAGAGAGCATTCGAGATCAAAATGATTGGCTTTCGGCCGAAGATATCACTCAGTTTTCCCCAGAAAGGGACGCATGCCGAATTGGCCAAGAGATAGGAGGAGGCCATCCAGGAGTAGCCGCTTTGGCTGGCGTGGAAGTGGGCGGCCATGACAGGAAGGGCGGTGGAGACGATAGTCTATTCTCAGTTAGAAAAATCAATTGAACGAAATAAATGCTAAACACATACCATGTCGAGAGCGGCTAAGAAAACGGACAACTATAAACGCAGGTTAGTTTGCTGGTGATTATAAAAGAGGATTCAAATGCATACACATAATGCGCCCATGACGAGGATAACTTTGCTCTTGCCCAGCTGTTCCGCCTGCGAGGGCGTCTTGGTGAGCGCATCATTAGCTGGCGCATCGTCGGCAGTTGGGACTGGCTTTTCGGTGGTGCTCAAGGTATCAGCGCCATTATCGTGGGTTTCTAGCGTTGTATCCGACGCCTGGGCTGGATGCCGGGCGTGGTCCGGCTCAGTCTGAATCTTCTCCATGGCTCTTGTTGTACTGGCGTTTTATTGAAAGCGCTCCCGTCGAAGTCGTCTGACAAAATCGAATAGAGGACAAAACAACAGATAATGTATCAACCGGACATCCAGTTGCTTGCATGTATAGAGCTCCTATGAAAGGCGAGCTGTAGCGGGATGGACCTCACGAGTTGAGCTGACGAGGGAAAAACGTTGGAAATATATATACGGTTATGTGGGGAAGGCGTCAAAAATAAATTCCGTTCGAGGTCAAGGCCGGAGTGGAGCAGGCCCGCCATCTGGGAAAGATGTTGGCTCGCGAGTAATCATTCAATAATATTAATCAATCCAGGGTATGAAACAACAGAGAAAGCCCCACCAGACTGGTGAGCTAGTCTTGCTACAGTGAAGACTTTTTGCGTGACCGAGACGGCGCGCGCCGAGGAGCACCTAGCCCCGGCGTTGCGCCTTTGCGGTGACTGGTCGGAGTTAGCATGGCGCCGGAGATTAGTGGGTTTGATCGCCGGTACAAAAAAAAAAATGCTTTGAAGTGATATTCAACTGCATAAAAGCATAAAGTCTGGACCCTGAACTCTCAGACCGTGTTTGTGGATGCAAAGATAGAGGAGGGTGAATAATGCATGGCGGAGAATTACTATTATTAATCAAGGTGATGTGACACTACGTACTGTGATGCATGGCAGGAGCGATGGTGTGACTGTGACTCAGAGGCAGTTGCGCGCTTATGTCCTTCTAAGCGATTAACTCCGTCCACTCATGTACTTCCTAATCGAGCAAGCGGCTGTCCCCGGTCGGCATCTCGGCGGCAAATGTCCCCGGCCCAGCACGTGCCGGACATAGCCCGTTTTGGGCTAGCCTATCAATTTATCATATTTTTCCCTGCTATCCAGAGTATAATAATCACATATGTCCGTTGTTGGCTGTTGACTGCTGTTAAGTCCGACCACGCGCATTCCGGACATACCACATGCGCTAGCGCTTCTAGAGTCTGTTTCTATACATCACATTTGCTTCTGCTAGTCTGTTAGAATTCTGACTGCTCTCGCTAAATTATGATCAATCCGCTGTACCAGCGAGTCAGCGCCGGATACGAGGTGACCCATAGTCTCGGAGCATGGATCGGCGCTCGAAATTCCAAATGCACGTTGTTGTTGTCGTTTTGCTGCAGTCCAAATTTGACTCTGTACACCGTATGTTGCAAATCGTAGTTGTCGAATGACCGGGTTGCATTGTCTATGTACAAAATACGGTTTACTGGAACGAGACAGCACTACAATAATACCGTCAGACACCTGGTACAACGTCCCAAAGGAAAAGTGAAATGAACAACACAATATATGGTATCTCATTAGCAAACATTCCGGCGCCAACCATGCATTTTCTAGTCTTGTAATTGCAAAATCTCTGCAGAGTGCGTTAGGTTCTGGACACCAATAGCGTGATGGATGGAAGTTTTGATCAAACTCACCAGTCAAAAACTCCTCAAAGCTGACAGTAATATACCCGTCTCGATCATCATCGTAACGCTTAAACACGTCCGTCATCCGTTTCAAGCTGATGCACGCCTGCACAAACAGATCGAAGCTCATGCCTCCCGAATACGAAGTCGATCCGCGTCGCCGGCCCTTGTTCTCGTACGTCGAGAACATCACGCGAATAAATGTGCGGCTGAGCCGATATCCGAACGCGGTGAGCGCTTTCTCAAACTCTTCCAAACTGATCCGTCCACTTCGGTCTTCGTCAAACCGGTCGAAGAGCTCTCTCCATGCTGCCAGGAATTTCCATAGAGAGCAAAACTCTTCGAATCCAATAACCCCGTCGCCGTTTCGATCAAACATCCGTACCATTGTCTTCACCGTGTTTGGGTCGAACGCAGTATAATCCCCATTTACTAGTGCCGACCCGAGTTCTGTCTCGGACAGAGCTCCAGATCTTGATGCATTCGCTGCGCGAAAGAGAGGGAGAAGCTGTTGAGGGTCATCTCCCGTAGGCCCCGATGCGGGGTAAAGATTCGGGGCAGGCGACGAGGAAGGCAGCGGGTGTTGCGGCGGACGTCCCATTGAGCTTCCATTCGGACGGGGGCCATGTCCGTAGTTTTGAGGCGGAGGTGAGTGGAAACGCGACGATGGATTGTCCTGACCACGAGGTGGAGGCACACTGGTACTATGAGCGCGCCCCTGGTATCCATGCGGCGGATGGGGCGATACACCAGAAGGGGTGGTTTTGCGAGGTATAGGGCCGGCGCCAGGACCTGGACTAGGGCCTTTCGGGGGAGGAGCTGGTCTTTGCTGGCTTTGAGCGCCAGACAACATTTGTGCGGCCTATGGTTATTTTGCATATCGAATTAGCGGCGAGCCAAGAATGACAGCAATGCGACAACAATTTTTTTTCGGTCATACCTTCTCAGGCTCTATATGGCTGATATGCAGATGCAAAATTAGTGACCAAACTAAATGTCTCGGAAAAAGAGATACTCACGCTGGGAGCGCATCCGGGTTGAACTTTTGGTTGTAGGCCATTGCGAAAGCACAGCCCGTCGCAAAATGTATGTGTATAACGTGCTGGGAATGCAAGCGGCGCCTCAATTCAGCGACCGACGAAACTCCAAGCCTTTCAGAACCTGTTCAATGCTGGATGATCCACGGCGGCCTCTGCGTCAATTCGAATATCAGCTGGGGTGAAGCTGCAAATCTTGCAGCCTGACGAACAGGGGGGCTTTCTCTCCCCACACAACCCAATCAATGGTCGAGCAGCGGGAGTCGAGACGAACAAAGCAGCAGCACAGATCCAAGTAGACAACTGATACGCACCGAGAAGAGAGTTCAAGAGAGGACGGAATAATGGGCGATGGCGAGAAAAGGAGGGATGATGAAGGAGCCGGAAGTTATAAGGTCGACTGCAGCTTCGCCAGACTTGGGCCGCCCCACCAGAAACCCGCGGGGCTGCTCGTGCCAATGACAGCTTAAAATAGATTGCAGCTGCGCGTTCGCTGCGTGATTGGCTCGCTCGTTGCGGCTGTACTGGGTCAGATCCACTTGGCTCGCACGTTTCCTGATTGGGAATAATGTATTTGATGTCTTTCTGTCGTCATTTTACCTGTTTTCTTCTGTAAATCTATCTTACCAGTAAATACTTCAATGCACATCTTTTCTCTCCAGACCATAGGGCCATCATGAGGCCAAAAGTCCTCTATCAAGTGAGTGCCCCAGCTGAGGATAAGCGCAAATGTTGTCAGAACGAGGCAGTGCTCTGATGAAATATCCAAAGGTTTCAATTACAGAATGCTTTTTGTAGCTGCTAGATCTGATTATAATATCTTGTTCGTTTCCACATGACATGCGGCTGGGTATATGTACTAAAGATCGGTCTAAAGGAAACTTAAACCGGCCAATTCAGGTGATTGTTCCTTAAGAACATTGACAACTTCACTCCAAGTTCTGCTTTGTAGTTGTTTTCCTTTTGTGTCGAGCAGGGTGCCAGATTCACTGAGAAAACAATTGTTAGCGGTGCTAGCTTTATGCTTTAGTTGTGACTGGGTTGATTACCTCATATATCCCTCGCCCTGCCAGGTTTTACCATGAGACTCGGCTCCCTGCACTGTTGCGCCAACAAGAACTCTGCTCCCGGCTTCTGTAGATCGACCAAATATTTTGGTAAACAAGCTGGCCGTCCAGCGCTCGTACCAGCGATTATACTGTCGGCCCAAGGATGAAACACAGAACCCCGGCTTGACTGTGTTGACAATAAGCTGCAAGGTGCCATCTGGATTTCGTGTCTTCTCGGCAATGTTTCTGGCCACATACTCGATGAGAAGTTTGGAGATAGGATATCGTTTCCTAGGTCGAGGTCCAGTGCGTTGCGTCAAGTACTTCAGGAGCTCGCCTGGTGCCGGCAAATCCTTTTCGGCGACACGAGTCGCTGATCCACTCGAGACGATAGTCAGGTGTGCCTGATACTGCGACGAAGAAGTTTCCCGGAGTTTTGGTAGCAGCAAAAGAGCAAGTAGAGCTGTCGACAACGTGTTCACTTGAAGGGTATCTTCCCAGCCATCATAAGACAACACATAATCACGATGCATGACGCCCGCATTGAGAAGCGCAACATGAAGAGCGGGGAGCTCGCGGTTGACCCGAGATGCAAATTCTTGCACGCTTTTGAAAGAGCTCATGTCCAGTGGCCAGAGCTGTACAACCCCAGTCCTGCCGGTACGTTGCTCCAGGGTTTGCTTTGCTTCGCGACCACGTCCCGGGTCCCTGCATGCAATAATCAGGACAGACACATCTTGTCGCAGAATCTTCAACGAAGCCTCAAATCCAAGGCCAGCGGTGCCGCCAGTGACGAGGACTGTTTTCCCCTCGAACGAAACGTCCGCCGGATCCGGTGGTGGATGATATTTGTCATGCCATAGTCTCAAGAGACCGGCCATTTTTGCGCTAGATTGTTTTGATTCTAGCCTAGTTGGATATGAGGAATACTGGCGGTGGTGAACAGTTCACAATCTCTTGACACGATGACGACAGCTGCGGTTTTCCGATGTGGTATTACACAACACTGGCGAGACTCAAAAATAGGATGGATGCAGCAATAACGATGCCTGCATAAAACGGAGGGTCTTTTGCTGCCCATTCTGATGTTTAATCGATATTCAGCAAGACTCAAAGTGTAGAGTGTTGGTCGTGTCCGATATGGCCCAGCCACCAATAAGCGATCGGCGCTCCGGAGTAAACAACCGACGATAATCTTGGCTTATCTTGGCTGTGACATAATAATGCTGCTCTGCATGATAGAAAAAGAGACTAATGCGGAGTATACGAGAGCAAATTGTCACAGCCAAGGAGAGAGACTTTTCGTCACAGAACAACAGAATGGCGAGCTAGATGCAAAGGGTGCAAAGGGTGCAAACAGCGATCCGCTGGACCAACCATCTCGCCGGCCTCGGTGTTACACGCTTGGCCGTGATACATGCATACTCTGTTAACGATTCATTGTTACTAGATTTAGGGGAGACCGGCCTTTGCATTTGGCGACAGTGTTTTTTTTTCCTTTTCCATCTCTTAGACAAAAAAAGAAACACTTGCACGAGCGTCGCATTTCCGTAATCTGCCTGCAACCTTGCGTTTCTCCAACGTGGGACGATAAAACCGCCGGTCGGTGTATTGATTTCTGGTGAGACCTGGCATGAATTTAAATCAAATGCAAACCTCGAATTTGTACGTATTCTGATGTAAACTACGTACAGGTTGATTTTAGTCGGCGAGACCAAGCTGCATTGATTCTGCATACTATTCTTTCTAGAGTTTTGTTTCATGCCCAACTCAAAAAGTACCTGCCCAAAAGAAATAGAGGACTAGACTTCTACTATCGTCACGATGGGCAGCGAGGCCGTCCAGGATGGACGAACATGGAAGCAGTATTTCCCCAAAGGCGACCTTTGGGTGTTTGGATACGGGTGAGTGTCAGGGAACTGCTAGTTGATGTGCAAGCTAATCGCTCGTCTTAGGAGCTTGATATGGAAACCACCGCCTCATTTTGGTACATTTACAAATCCTTGGTAGATTAACCAAGAAATTTCAAACGTTGTTGTTAACGGATTGTTTAAGATAAACGTGTGCCTGGATATATCAATGGATACGTTCGGCGATTCTGGCAGGTATGTCTTATGAACGACAGACCACTACCACAAGAGCATACAATACCTAGAACATAACAGACTGATCAACTACTCTGCAGGCCAGTACCGATCATCGCGGAACCCCGGAACAGCCGGGACGAGTAGTCACAGTGATTGAAAGATCCTTCTGGGACACTCTAGACGATCCTGTAAGATACCCCAAACTGTCCTCACACAAACCTCTATAACACTGACAAAAAAAAAACAACAGCAAAAAGATCTCGAATCCTCAGCAACATCCACCCTCTGGGGTGCCGCGTACCACATCCCCGCTTCCCACGCAGAGGAAGTTCACGATTATCTGGACGTGCGAGAAATCGACGGCTATTCGGTGCATTATACCCCCTTCTACCCTGTCTTGCCCGATAGCCCGTCCACCCACGTCCACCCAGCCAAGGGCCAGAGTCCATTGGTCACGGAATCTCACCCGTCCGGTCGCTCTCTTCCCGATGCTGCTACGCCGATCACATGCATGGTGTATATCGGGCAGCCGACGAACCCGCAATTCCTGAGAGACCCGGCCGAGCGAGACCCTGCTTCTGTCGCCGAGGTTATTAGTGTTGGTCATGGACAGAGTGGGAGGAATCCAGAGTACTTGTATCTATTGGAGAAGGCCCTGGAGACGCTGGGGCTCGGGTGTGCTGATGGCCATGTCACCGAATTGGTGCGTCGGGTTAAAGCTATCGAGCAGCAGCATGACCGCAAGCATGAGGCTGATATCGAGGAATCAAATGCCGAGCGAGAGATCCGTGAGGGTGTTGCTTATGGGGAGGCTTGATCATAAGTGATGACTTAGTCATATTGTACTACGAAGGAATAAATGTCCAGGACTGCGAGTCTTCTGAACATTTCAGATTCATAATGTCCACGAAGCGCTGTCAATGACTAGGGAATTAGACGTGCAGCGAAGCAATCTCAAACACTAGGCTAAAGAAACATGGATAAACTGGAATCGACAAAAAGCCGCGATTGTCCGAGCATTATTGATTAAACACAAGAACAAATAGTGCGAACATGAGCAAAAAGCAACTACATTATGGCACAGTTAACACCAAAGCAAAACACCCAGAGCACGAGCACGAGCATCTAGTATGCGTCACTTCATGATACATCTTTTCCATAACAGCGTAAAATACGATTAGTCATGAATTCAAATTCGTCCAGACGTGCGATGCTGAACCAGCTAGAAAGACAAAAGAGACAAGCGTACGGCAAGGCAGGATAGTTGTAAGCCAGGCTAAACCGGTCCTTGGCCACCTTGGTTGTACGAGTACTGATTGTTGCCGCCCCAGCCTGTAGAGGTCGTGGTTAGAAGACGCAGAACACAAGAGACGAGGGGATTATACGTTAATTCTCACCTCCTTGGCCGCCGCCGTAACCGCCACCACCACCACCGCCTGAAAGCCTTGTTAGCTATTTGATGATAAACTTGTGGTTGTTTGGAAAATTACCATAACCGCCACGGCCACCAGCATTGTCATAGCGATTGTATCCACCGCGACCATGGAAGCCACCGTCATTGCGGGATGAAGCGTTGTTCGACGCCTTGTCAACTCGAATGACACGTCCATCAAACCTGATGGAATTAGCGATTTCTTCGAAATGCATATGCTACATGTTCAGAAGACCTACTCCTGGTTGTTCATGGCTGCAATTGCAGCATCGGCATCTTGATCACTAGCGAACCGCACAAAGCCGAATCCACGACTACGGTTGGTGTCTCGATCCTTGATGACGATCTGCGACAGCGACGATCAGTGCTTAGTAATTGATAAAAGGCTCATGATGGAACGTACAGCTTCTTCGACAGTTCCATAACTTTCAAAGCCTTGGCGCAAAGTTTCATCGGTAGTGTGCCATGCTAGGCCGCTGGACAAGTTAGGGATGGCCCGCGAAATAGAGGGGGGGACAGCCTACCCAACGAAGAGTTTTGCCATTTCGAACTGTAGCGTTGAGAGAAAGAGGAGAAGCTTCGATCGGCTGCAAAAAATATTAATTCCATGAGTCACGAATCGAAAAAGCAATACATAGACATAAGAGACGAAATAGCGACGAAAGGCGCAATGCGCACCGAGATAATGTGCCTGCCTGATTTTTTGATTTTCTCTGACGAGAGACAACGAGCGAGCGCAGAAGCACAGATTTGCTTAAACACTCACTGGTATCACCGGAGAATCTGACACTCGACGAAAATATCTTTCTGCTTTCGTTCTAGATATGGTGGAAAGGACGGCGATGATGGAAATATCATGACTTACTTTGAAACAGAGAGGCCGCAGAAAAGCTGAAGCAATGAGGAGGCAAGGGAGCAGAAGAGTCGGGCCGGGGAGGGGTTGCGGGAAAAGATAGAATGAAGACAAGGTTGGTTGAGTGGCGCATTGGACGATAGCCTTAGTCAAATAACCAGCCTGCTCAATTGACACGCAGCTAATTGACCACAATGGGGAAGACCACCAAGTTCCAACCCTAGTAGCGCCCCATGATCACTGGAGTGAAGCCCCGATACGCTAGCTTGGGTTTGTGTCGCACATCTGGCTCCTCGATCCATTCAGCAATGGGAGAAACCGTTTTTCGGGGTGCCCAGATGGAGCGACAGACGAGTTCCAGTGGAGTCCCCTCCACTAGTCTCGAGGGGGCATGCATCGGCACAACACTGCACGGTCGACATCTAGAACTTGACGGGCCTTAAACAGGCCATCTCCAGCTGCCGCGATTTAGTTCTTGGAAACCCTGCCCTGTGTCACTTTCCGTGCTTGTTGAGCGGTTCGTGAATAAATAAGCTTAAGGCAACTTCTGAAATACTAGGGACTGTGCGTGGGTTTTCCGTTTGGATTTAATTCCTAGTCTCCTGGGGGCAAGCCACCACCAGGGAACAAGGCTGAGAAGCACAAAGAAAGCGGCTAGTGGGATGCTCCCCTCAGACAATCCTCCCAGCCCAACACAGCGCCGCAAAGAACGTGAGACAGAGTCCCTGTTATCCCCGACACCTCCGCAACTGACGAATGGGCTAGCCAACCTGTCTGGGGATGTGTCCGCTCGGATGCCGGGTTTTCCCTGGTGGAAACTCTGTGCCGTTCCTCCCACACAACGTTTGAAACGTAGATTTTGCAGCGGTCTTGTGATTCCAATAATATCGACATTCAGAAAGCCTGAATCTTCCATTTATTTCCGTACCAACAGCCAACTCGCCAACCTGAATAATCAGCTTACCATCCCTAGCTTTTCAACCAAATGAAATTGATGCAGCTCAACACGCTACGGATGCAGTGGGGTCGGAGACTCGGAGTAGGCTTGGCCCAATGAGCCAATAATGGCCGGTCGTTGTGTGATGTGATGAGCTTGCTTCATGAGCGGTGCTAAACTGGGTCGAGCATTGACAACCGACGATAGCGAAACGAGGGCTAGAGCACTCACGTACAGTAGTTCGCGTCGTACTAGCACTGTTAGTACGTCCCAGTCATGTCCGCCACCGAGTCTCGAGAGTAGTACCCCCGCTTCGTGGTGCATGGCACTGAACTTTGAAGATCGAAAGGGGTGGACTGGCGCCGCTTAATAGCCATGATTTAAGCGATAACCAAGCCCGGCTTTGCTGAGCTTTCATCTGCTTGGCTGTCTCCATTGGGGGGGGGGGGGGGGGGGGGGTCCGATTGCAGATCGCTGAGGAGATCGGCCTCAGTTAAATCATCGCTGAGCGGCTGAGGTCCTGACGTAGTATCTCCATGGGGTAACTGTTCTGATCTCTATTATTACGACCGCCGCATGTGCCAACAACAGCCAGAATGGAGGCAAGTGATGACAGTGGCAGCTGCGACCGGTAAAAGAATCCTGGAACAAGGAACCAGTAATCGTGGCGCCTTAGTGGTGTCACAGAGAGACACGAGAAAGCCGTGACTGTGACCAGGAGAAGAAGAAGTAGGAGAAAGAGAAAGCTGCTGCGACTATGCTGAGGATCCCGTGATGCCTGCGTAGTCTGCTCCAAGGGAAGGAGCGCCTTTTCCTATCCCGTGCCTTCCCTCTACTTCCAATTCCCGTGACTTCGCAACAAACAAACACGACAAAGATGTTTCCTACGCGATGCCGCGTCGAACGTCGCATATGTGAAGCCGAGTCGGTGCATTGGAGCGTGAAGATCAGAAACAGGGCTAGTAGCTTCGTTGTCCGAGCCAATGATCTGGAAAAGCAAGCCGTGTGGATATTCATGGAAAATGCAAACGAACTGATTGTGCCCGGGGTGAAGCTTGGACTCGCTGCACGTTGGAACTCGCGCCTGACTTCCACTTTATCGCCCTGAGCAAGCCTTTTTTTGGTTGTGTTTTACCTTGCCATGTAGATGCAGCTCCTCATGGCGGATGCGACGGGAGTTTATGACAATACAGTCGATTTGACATGGAGGAAGAGCAGAACGGATGAGCGCATAGCACCTCGTAAGTCGAGGACTTTGAGAGACACCCTGAACGCGTTGCGGGATGTATCTGACTACTTGATATGCTAGAAACTCGAAGCCTCTACGTTGCATCCGACTCGGAACATGATGCACAATCTCGCCGCGCCAACCCGTACGAACGAAAGCTCCGAAGAAAGACCCGAGAGGACCGTTACGAGCCGAAAGGAATCGCTGAAAACGAGAAGACCCCTATCCCAGCCGAAGCCATTCGAAAGAAAAAGCTCATCGGGAAACGCAAGGGAAATCCTCGTATTGGCGAAAGGTTCTATGCAGAGAATATAAGATCAGGGCGCTTGACAGTGAGTGGGCTACTTTTTCAACTAGAGAGGGAGATGTAGCTGATTTTTGGAGTTCAACTTCAATGAAAATCTGGGTATATTCAAGAAAGGAAAGACATCGGTGCCGGTTCATTGTTCTGATGGTGAGTCCAGAGACACACGCGCTACTTGCATATTAATTGACCTCCAGTCTCAGTTCCGTATCTAAACTTTTCGGAGACAAAGTTTCTCTCGAATGAGCCCCAAACGCTACAGAATGCCAAGGACTCTGCAGAAGAAATACAGGAGCCGAAGAGATTAGGAGAAGACGAATCCATTGCTTCTCGGTTCAAAAAGCCTTTGCGAAGACCCCAAGATCCGAAAGACGCTACATCGTCTCATATTTACGATTCCAAAATTCTGTCTAGATGTCGCCCAGACAAGACCCAGAATGGCCCCGGACAAGGACAACCTCAAGCCATAGAGGGCAGGGATCCCTCCCTTGAAAGACCGAGTGTCGGAGACAGATGCTTCCTTGGATTGGATGCGGACTCTTCTCTGTTGGATACCAGAACTTCGAGGAACACCGAATTTTCCGTCACTTCGATTGACGAGAGGCTTTTTGATTCGTTGGGAAACTGTGACCAGCTGACAATTCCATACGAAGAGTACAAGCCGACTTTTATAAATGGGTTTCTTTACACACTTGAAGACTTGAAATGTCTTTGTACCGTGAGAGAGCACCTACGGTCAGGAGCAGATGTTGATTATACCAGAAATACCACAAAAGCCAATTTAGAGCGGATCCTTGGAGCGGAAGATTCCCTCGGAAACCATGACATGCTGTCACTAGCGCCCGAGTTGATGGATGTCACAGAAGAGACTCTTTTGGAATATCTTTTTGATATCGAAAGCCGATTCACCAAAGATGCGACCTTCAACTTTCTGGAATGTGGTACGAACCCTGGAGAACTTGACCCAAGAATTACTGGCACTTATCCAGGTCTGAATACAGATTCCAACAAGAACGTTCTTGAAAGTGATTTGGAAAAGTTGCTGCCCTTCACCACCTCGGATTTGACACATCCAAACCAGTCCAGGAAAGTTTCCGGGGAGATTTCTCGCTTAAGATCCGCTACTCTAAGCGACACCGAAGCCACTAAGCAGGTGGCGGCTATTGAATCTTCTTTACTGGATGGATCTAGCCTACTGGGCGGAACTTTCCCTAGGAATATAGACCAACACCTTTTGCCTATGTCTTTTAGGGTTCGGGACCAAGCTCACGATGAACCGGCACCTTTTTGGGCTATAGATGTACCGCCGCGGCTAATTTCTCAAAACGCGCACCTCAATCAATCTAGACTTGGAAACGTTCCAGAACGGCGCTTTTGGAGACGCCACAGACTCTATTAATCACTTTGTATTTCTGGTTAAACTCGGCATTGGATGATAGCTTTGTACTGCAATGAGTATTGATTGATGGATGTGCTCTGTGGTACCGTGATCAACTACGACAGTCCATGATGGAAGAATGTTGTTACAGAAAATCATGAGACAATGTCCAAAAGCTGCGCGAGGATGTCTCTTGTTCATGGACCAGGCCGTACATTAGATCATGTTACTATCGAAAAACTCGGAGCCAACAAACAATTATAGACTCTGAGGATTAGTGACCCAGTTTTTTGTCTCGAGAAAACCTATCGAAACAGGACAAACAAATGTATGTATTATTGAGATTAAGCAATCTTTATTTCTCCATAGCTGACTGCATAATTAAACTAATTATTGTGTTAGAAATGCTCATTTGAATGCTCTAACTGACGGGTGGACGGAATGCAGATAGTGAAGCCAATGTTGTACCTTTTGTGTGTGCGACTTACCAGTAGTCCTGCAATTTCTAACAGTGACGCAGAAGCTTCTAGTATCATGTTCTAAACAATTTCCGCGCTTCCGCAGAACCGGCATGCCGGTAAAATGTGCTACGTACTACTAGACAAACTGAGTATAGTGTTTTCGCGGATGGGGCTTCCGCTTCCCCGGCGATAATCGCGGATCTAGGGCCCGAGCCGTCGGGCTCGCCCCGCTGCGTTCGGTGTTTGAGTAGTATATGCAGTCTCCGTACTTACTTCCGTTCTCCTGGGCTATCATGTCTGCGATATTAACGTGTAGCTAGATGTCGAATATGTTGGACAGACAACCCTATTTACGCCCTAGATGTGGATACAAGGCATTTCATTCAGCTGTCCACGCTTGGATGTTGCGCACGCTTGGAAGTTCCCACGTTTGGGATTTTTCCACGCTTTGAATTTTCCCACGCTTGGAAGTTGCCCAAGCGTGCGACCTCAACTGTGGATGCCATTACCCCTCCGCTTTGACCCCTAGCCAAGTCCGATGTGCATGTAATTAGCCTTCCGACCAGGGTCGTTCGCGATCAGCCTTGGTCTCTCAATCTTGGTCTTCCAGCTGACGTGTCTGGCATTCTAGGGAGGACTGTCAAGAAACACATCCACATATGGGGAGAAAACCTAAGCGGGTAATAACAAACCCTTCCCCCTTTTTAGGCTCATAAACAGTTTTGCCGATCAGTTTGGCACAGACGCAGTTCGTTTGTTTCAGATAGTCTTAGAGTCGTTTCCCGGATATGGTGAATAGAGAACCCCTATTCAAGTCACGAATTGCAGTGGAGTAGCCACGAGTCATTCATTCGCGCTTGAGCCTAATACGGAAGTAAGTCAAATATAAACTGCCATCCAGTCCCAAAACTTGGACATTGATGCAAAGCAATGTAGCTGAACAGCCTTCCGAGACAATGACCGCATACGCCCTGCATAAGTTGCGTGGTTTTCGGGAAATGCACTAACTAGTGTACCCAGCAGTGTGGTTATACCTAAGCCCCTCTGCACGATAACTCGCCGTTATCAATAGTTATCATTCAACATTGCATCTGAAACGGCCTTTTATAGGGCAAATCCCCTGTTGGTGGCTCGCAACGGTGACATCGGGGCTTGGTTCGCCATTACCCTTAGTGCTTTGCAATTTTTTTCCAGCCTTGTATCCAGCGAAGAAAAGCAAGAACATTTGATCGGCAAATGCGCTTAGCCCCTTCCCTGAACAGCAAGTCTTTTGTGTGACACGATAAAAAAAATCCCGGAGAATCGGGTGCAATGTCATCTACTGTAATATCCGGAACTTGTGACTGAGCCTGAGATTGGTCGCCTTCCGAGAAGAAACTGCAAATCTCATACTGTATGAGAGTAATCGGCGGTGAAGATGCTTAAGCGTATCTCACAAACCACGTGTCCCTTTTTTTAGGCATTGCTCTACTAGGGTCGGCGTATGGAAACTGGCTAAGCATGCGTGCTACTTTAGCGGAACATCTGACCATACTGCCGGGCCTGTCTGTATATTAATATACTGAGAGCTAATTATGCATGAACAAAGAAATCGATAATTAAACAAATGCACAAGTCTGATTGATCAGGCCGTATCCGGTCTTGCTTGTGAAGTTTTCTATAAGTAGTACGCGAGGCCCGGAGATAGTACCTTCATGAATCTAGACACCGAAATTGACGACTGCCTTTCTCTGGATATTTCATTGTTTCCTGAATTAGTATTTCTTGAAGCCAAAGCAAGCTTCTACTCTTTCTATTCTCCAAGAACCGAAGGAACAAGTAAACCGGTTGCATAGGACTCTTTCAGCAAGATGGCGCCCCTGACTGAGGAAATATTGATCCAACATAATCTCCTGATAAGTGAGGTAGGCTTCTATTTACGTGATATTCTACTTCATCAAGCTGACTGACACCTGGTTCAGCAAAAGATTAGCACCGAAGAGTCTCACGCAGCCAAAGTCGTTAAATGGGAGAAGATCCACCAAGCCCACTATCAGCTCGGAGACACCATGGGTCACAAGATAGTTCTGGATAGCGACCCATTTGACGATGATGCTTCCAAACATACAAGTCTACAGGAAACCGAATTCTCTTGCAACTTAGAGCTCTCCCTTCTAGACCAGTCCGCAAGCGAGGGGCCTCTGGAGCGTTTCTTTACTCCAGACGGCTGTAGTGATCCTTGCTATCTTTCTCGAGATGCCCTCGGAACGCAATTCGCAAACGAGGACAGTGTGGAAGCCCGGAGACTCCATGCAGAGATGTGCGTGGAGATTATCGTTCAGAATGAGAATGCGAACAAAGGGAGTACACATGCTTAAGCCAACAGCGAGGAGGTGTCAGATCCCTATCATCATCTTACATCAACTGATTTGAAATTTTTTTCATTGCTTTATTTGGAATACGTATCATGTTGATTTGGGGAAGCATGAAGGGTACTTGCTACAGTAGGGAAAGTGGAGCTTGTCTGAACCATAACCACGGTTCACCCAATTTAAGCTTATCGGCTTTCCGCTCCGCACTTGGACATTTCTGCATGGATTATTATGATGATAAATGTCAATAACGAACAACTACAATCAGCAATAAGCTGTTAGAGTAAAATATAATTGTTTGCATATCAGCTACTAAAGTAGAAATTGCTAAAATCGAAACTCCACCCCAAGTCAAAAGAAGAAAATAAAGAATCCTTCCGTGACGTCGATGGCGCTGGGAAGGGTAAGTAAAGACCTTTCTTGTCACGAGATATCGTATAAATTACAAGCAAGCCGTTATCGGAATAGTGTAATATTCCCAAAGAGGTTATATTGAAAAATACTGTGAGGGTTCTATACGTTTTGTTTGGGTAAACTGTTTGTTATGGGAAACAAAGGAAGCTAGTCACAGTACTGCAGAATGGGCCTCAACGTTCTTCGAAATAAGACTGTAGCAAACGTGTCTAAGAACACTTAAAGGGGGGGCGATATATTAGTAAATAGTATGATCAAAATCCAATACTGCTTTCTGGATTTAGATAGTCCGTCCAAGAAACAATCTGTTCAGCACGCGCCATCCAGGATCCTTTGGGAACCAGTATTGGTATGGCAAACAATACCCCTGCTAATATTTGACAAACAACCCTTTTTGGCAATGAGGGGTTAAAAACAAAAATGTAATAAAACAATGTAATGGAAACAAGGATTACTAGACTTGTTCTTTACTGATCCTTCCCCGGTCAATGGATGGGCTGGTACATTCAGATTCTGGCACCGCCTTTCCAGAATGGCGTGGCGTCTCCACCCATCCACAGCTCAATAGGCTCCACTACTTGCCAACCCTTTGTTTCCCATTGTGTTCCATTGTACTTGACTTGCAAGGCTATTATTGACTTGACGCGAAGCCCCATTGGCCTTCTTTCTCGATCGAGCTTGTCCTGGTTGCCATGTTCGGAGTAGTTGGATATATAAAATTACCCCTCCAGTTTACCTCTCTTGACCTTGTAATTGCTCCTTTTCGGTGAGATAGCTCATGACTTCTCTTGCACGCGTACTAGTTGAACAGAATAAATCATCCTCTTCTTTTCTACCTTTCTATTTCTTGCATTATTACCTTCTACCCATATTCTTTCAATTCACTTGGAGTATACCGACACTTTTGATACTTTCTGGCTCACGTTTTCTGCTAAAGGGGATTACAGGAGGAAGCGGTTATCTTAACTAACATTTGTTGAGGTGAACAGCTCAATCTTGGAGACTATCTAACGTACAAAGCCACCGAGTATCTCTTCCAAAGATTGACCTTTTTTGTTTTCTTTGTGAGAACCATGCCTATCACTCGGTTTCCAATGACAATCATTAAAAACGAAGAGTGTCTGGAGGATCCGAACGGGCCTTTGAGCCTCCATCAGGCAGCCAGGGCGCACAACAAACAAAATATCAAACGCCAACCCAACAATATCCATTCTTTGTCCGGAGATTTCCATCAAAAACATCACGCGATTCCAAGGCCTGGGACAGAAAAGGATTTCCATCATCACTATTTCCACCTCCAGTCCCCAGAACCATCCCGCATTTCGGTATCGAGCCCTATGTACCAGACCACAGGATCCTTGTTTCTACCACCGAGCAGAAGCAGTCAACCACCACAGTATCCGTACACTTCTCCGCCAGTGGAAAACAAGATATATAAAACCGAGCCACAGGAAAGCACCGAAGGACCTCAGCTTGCACACGGTCTTGACAACTTCGTCAACATGTATGCCCAACAACAACAGCATCACCAGCAGCAGCAAGGGCAGCGCCAGACCCAGCAGCCGAACGCCTCTTATCCTGTCAACAACATGGCCACCCCTCTGACTGTATGGGAACATCAATCAAGCCCATCGGGGACCTTTATGAATAACACACGGCCACCAACCGAGTCATCCGAAAGCATCCCCGCGGGCAATCTTGAGCAGTTTGACAGCCCAAATTACAATGATGGACCCTTTGCTCCTCCGCAAGAAGCCTGGTCGTTCACGTGGGATATGAAGGAAGATCGCACAATCGTTGAACGCAACAAGCCAAAGAGGAGGAAGCTTACTCCTTCGGAGCGGGCCCGTACCAAGGCACTCAAGCTTGCAGGAGGTGCCTGTGGCAACTGTCGGCGGAAAAAGAAGAAGGTATAGTCCTTCCTCTTCTTCACTATGCATCCTATTCTGGGTATTAATATCGGTTCTCATATCTAACTCTATATTAGTGCACACACAAAGACCTTTCTAACATCAGCTCTCTGGGGGAAGGACAACAAACGACAGCAGACGGTGACCTTGCTCGGCGACACAACCAGCCACCAACTGTGATAGATAGAGACATCCAGTCCCGCATCTACACTTACTCGGGCCCAGGCAATTCGGTTCTGGCCTATATGAGACCAGAAGATGATCCTGGTATGCACACACCTTCAGCCACACCTCCCTATGTGGAAGAGAACGACAACGTACCAGAGTATCCTCTTGACACAGCCGGGCTTGGCCAACAGTTCGAGTAAGTAGAACTTGCCGTGCAAAAAAAAAAAAAGTTGAGTAGTTCTGACCACTGGCGGATTGGTTGTACAGCCACCAGGGCCGCCCATCAAACTATGACCAAGGGCATCAGGGGAATGAAGAGGGCGGGGATGAAGAAGGCGGAGACGATCACCACGACAGTGGTATTTGGTACAATGTGATGGGATATAACGCCGATTTTATATCTCATCAATACTACCAAGATTGATGTGAAATTGTTCTGAGTTTTTTTGTCGTGGTCGGATTCTTTTTGTTTTTTTATTATCTTTCTCGCTTTGTTTGTTTCTTCTTGTTTTGTCAAAATGGCTCTGACGTTCCTCGGCATTCTCACTCGAGAGAAAGGAATTATAGCAAGCCACTAACCAGCCTTTAGTACAAATTCTTTTTATTCTTATTCTGGTATCTATTATGTTAGGGTAGGAGACTAAAGGCGGAACAAGGGACTGGTGTCCATGCATCTTCAAATGAAAATTCCTAAACAAGCCAATCTACCATCAAAGAGAAGCAGCGGCACTAAATATCCCTGTTACGCGATATGCTGTTTTGTCTGTCGTTACAAATTCAACAGGATATTTCCATCCCATAAACTTGGTCCAGCCTGTGCAGAATAATTAGTATACAAAAAATTAAAAGAATTATTTCTCAAGAAACGTACCCCAGTATGCGCACTTCCTCCCGGCATATTTTCCAATGAATGGGACCAAGACCATGGTTAGCAGCAGCTCTAGCTGCTGTAGGCTTTCCCGCCATTGTTCCTCCGCGTCTGAATAGTCATAGTCTGATAAAAAGTCCGATTCTGTTGATGTCTCGGAGGGCAACGAGGCAACGTCGTCATCGTCGGATATGGAGTTGTATGAATTGAAGTGAGACGAAAGCATATAAGCTGACGATGAGAGGGAGTTGTCTGACTGAGAGCTGGTCATTGTGGCGAGCGGAGGGTGTGACAGTGAGGAGGAGGGGGTTCGAATAGGCTAGAGAGCGTTTCTCAACATGCGAGTTCGCGAAAAATGTATCGTAGCTATGCAGTAGACGTCGATGCGTATAACCGGTGGTTCGTTTGGAGATGTAGATGGCGGCCGTTGCCTACCGAAGAAGAGTATGCTGGCTCATTAGTCGCAGTGAATGTCGGAATTGTTGTGGTTGGACTGCAGTATCAGGGTGTAGGTTCATATAGAGAGACATCCAGATCCAACGCCCCCAAGCCCGTCAGATAATCCCGGTTGAATCGGAGTTCCCTTGGTTGTTCGGCAACAAGCTGGTGATCGACGACGTAAGATGGTGCACGTGACGACAGGCGGGTATTCGATACGGTCAAGACGGTATTACCATACGAATACGGTTGCGGCCTCAGGCCCCAAACCAGCGGATGAGTCAACGGGCTCACGTGACCTTTTCTTTGAAGTTTCTCGAGGGGCTTGCCACCCCCAGCATTGCACTTCATCCCAAAGATTTTTGTGTATCAACTGCCTACAGAAAGTGACTCACTGCGAAAATCCGCTCACATTGCAGCCTGTTGAGGTGACTCATTATTGCAGGGGGGAAAACAAGACCAGCCATGGCGGATACCACTGTACGTCACACACAAAAACTAAACCCTCCCACATTTTCACCTGTCTCTCTGCCCTGCAACCCCTCACACTATCCAAGTCCCCACTCCATCCTCTTCCCTGCACTTTTTTAAAGTTAAGGGTTGGATATATTATTTTCTGCTCTCGCTACATCGTCGAATTATATAGTCACTGACCGGGCTTTTCCTTTCTGTGTTGCAGGAAGAAGTGGAGCGCAAACCACGCAAGTCGGTAGCTTTCAGCGAAGGGGCCACAATCATGGATGCCAACGGGGAGGTCACAGAGGCGCCTCACGTCGAGAAGAACACGGCCGAAAGCCACACTGCCGGTGCGTTTTGATATTCGGCATCACGCCATCATATGGACTAACACCTTGCAGACAAGGACGTTGACGAAGTCACCGAACTCTTCAAGGGCCTGTCGAAGAAGAAGAAAACAAAAAAGGCAAAGGAGGATGGCGATGCCGAGGGAGGCGATGAAGCCGCTCCCGCCGCTGACGGTGAACTCGACCTGAGTGCGATGAAGAAGAAAAAGAAGAAGACCAAGAAGGTCGATGTTGGAGACTTCGATGCCAAGCTGGCAGAGGCCGGTGTCACAGAGGAAGGTGGCGAGACGAAAGAAGCAGCTGTGGATCAACTCCCAGAGGGCGACCTCGAAAAGGGAACTGGCATCTGGGCACAGGACTGCACACAGGCTATTCCTTACCAACTCCTCGCCTCTCGATTCTTCTCCCTCATCCAAAGCCACCACCCCGACCTTCTATCCAGCGGTTCGAAATCTTACAGAATCCCTCCTCCCCAGTGCCTGCGTGAAGGTAACCGTCGTACGATTTTTGCCAACATTGCCGACATCTGCAAGCGCATGAAGCGATCGGACGACCACGTCATGCAGTTCTTGTTCGCCGAATTGGGTACCAGTGGCAGTGTGGACGGTAGTCGACGACTTGTCATCAAGGGCCGTTTCCAGCAAAAGCAAATTGAGAACGTTTTGCGACGATACATCGGTGAGGAATGATTCCTATTGGATTTTATGATAATCTACTGACAAGTAATCCAGTTGAGTACGTCACCTGCAAGACTTGCCGAAGCCCCGACACCGAGCTCAACAAGGGAGAGAACCGTCTTTACTTCGTTACTTGCAACTCGTGCGGATCCCGACGATCAGTCACAGCCATCAAGACCGGTTTCCGTGGACAGGTCGGACGCCGTAAGAAGGCTGCATAAACACATCTGGTGGTGGATTCTTCTTATTCCCTGTACTTACAATCTATCTTTTCGTCCGGATTTACTATAACTTCGGTGCTATTTCATATGATGTCGACATGAACGAACCATGGCAGAGAAATGATGGCATGACTTGAGGATTTTCACTTTTTATGTCAACGCCATGGGCGGTTTTTTTCTCTATCTTATTTTATTATTATTAAAAAGGGGGGATAGGGTAAGCAGGAATTAGACATATGATTACTTAACGCGCATACTTTTAAACGTTTTTTCCACCCTGCATGGGCCAACGCTTTCTTGGGCTTCTAGCACTGACACCCAGAGCAGATGACCGGTTTCTAATTATAATCTCAATCTACTACTGCAGCTCCAGACTGCGCTGCCGGGTGATTCGGGTGACACCCCCGACAGTCGAGTTGTCTGCCAGTATTAATCCCAGAGGGCCGGGCAGCAATTGGCCTGAGAGAGCGACGCTACACCAACTTGCAGAGTCGCCATTGCTAGCCAAGGACTGATCAGCGTCAATCGACCGGCCAATGGCAACCTTGAAGGCGAGGACGGCGTGCCCACGGCCCCATTCTGCTTGCTTATCGAGCCTCTCCCAGTGCGTATCTTAGCGCCCACTTTCTTCATTTCGCATTAGCTTCTCTTACTTTGAAGAGGGGTATGAAACTATGCTAACAGCTTGTGTCTGGGCAAGCTGTGCCGATGGGGGGGATTCCTTATTATTGTACAAGAGACCGCGATCGTTCTTTTTTTTTCTTTGCCTTCTTCTTCTGTTGCGTCTGTCCTGGTTATTTACTGCAATTCCATTTTTTTTCGGCCTTAACTGCGATTTGGCCCTATCGTTTTATGCCCCGCTATATAGGGATTACTCTATACAATTCGATTACGACGACAATTGGGAAAAGAACGGGCCTGGCGCCCTTTTTCGAATAACTGTTCTATATCATTATACCTATATATATATATATACGCACACTATATACGCAATAATGTCTCAGCCATCTTTTCCACCTCCTCCTCAAGCCCAGCAGCAATTTCCTCGTACGTTTGTCCTCTGATTTATTGCTATTCAAAATAGCACAGTGCTGATTCCAGTCTTTCCAATTTTTTATAGCTCCTCCAAGATCTTCAAGTACGTCGGTCGTCGTCTTTAGTGTTTATTGACCATTCGCCGGATCCGTATTAGTTCCAAAAAGATGAAGAAAAGAGCGTCTAAACTAACATAAACAAAAAAAAAGCAGCATTTCCTCCTCCTCCTCTTGCATCACCAGGCTTCCCTCCTCCTCCGCAGGCTTCGCCTGGTTTTCCTCCCCCGAATTACCACTATCCTCGCCCTCCGAGCTCTTCAACTCCAGCACAATATCCGCCTCCACCGAGTAATGGCCGCCGCCCGTCGACAACAAGTCCTCCACCACGATTTGATGCGCATAATGGTGGGAATATCGCTGCACATCAAGCGGCCATGGCCGCGGCTGCGCAGGAGCACAAGATGCCGATATCTCCGCCGCCAATGTCGCCTCCCCCAACGGCCGGGTTGCGTATGGAGTTGATGCCCGGGGGTGCGCCGACTGCTGGACAGTTTAAGGGTGCTCAGTCGGCGGCGGCGGATGATGTTGGCACGTTCAATGGTGGGAGCTACAGGATCAGTCATCGTAGTACCAACACGATTATCACGTTCCAGCTGGCAATGGGCGCGCCGTTGGAAGCAAGGCCGGGTATGACATTTTTTCCCGGAATGTTGAGAAAGACGGCAAGCTAATATAAGGCAAATAGGTGTCATGATTGCCATGTCACCCAGTATCACCCTCAAAGGAAACTTTTCTTTTTCACTGAAAAAGTTTGTTGTGGGGGGTGAAATGGCCCATTCCACTTATACTGGACCCGGAGAGGTACTCTTTGGCCCGTCGATTCTCGGAGACATTACCACACTTCGTTTGAGCGATGACGGGGAGTGGAGAGTTGGACGTGACGCTTTCCTCGCCTCGACTAGTGGTGTCAAGAAGAAGTATCAAGCGCAGAGTCTCTCTAAATCCATGTTCTCTGGCGAAGGAATGTTTACCTACAAAGTCAGCGGCAATGGTTTGCTGTGGTTGCAAAGTTTTGGTGCTATAGTCAAGAAAGACGTGAGTTTTCCCTAATCTTGGTTCAAAAAAGTTGATTGTCACTGACACTCATGTAGCTTGTGGAAGGTGAGGATTATTTCATCGACAATGGCCACTTGGTGGCTTGGAACTGTGAATATAAAATGGAACGTGTCGCGTCAGGTGGTGTCATATCAAGCTTCAGTTCAGGAGAAGGCCTTGCTTGTAAATTCAGAGGGCCTGGCACTGTCTACATGCAGACAAGGAATGTGAATGCTTTTGCAGTGCATATTGGGGCAAGCACTGCAAGTGGATGAAGAAAAAGACCTTTCAAATGCCCATTTTTGCTATCATTTATTTTTCTGCGTTCTAAAACCTACAAGTCTTCTTCGTATATATATTACTAGTGTGTCTTTCAAGATAATACAAATTGACCACGCCAAAATGTTCCATCTATCTATTCATTTTATGAATTGCTCCCGCCCTTTCTAACAGGGCGCAGCCTTCTAACCAAGGACCGTTCCAACCTGCGTATGTAGCCTCGTCCAGAGCAGTTGACTGGTCATGGTCTTGTATGTGAATATCAGCTTTTCGGGATAAGAGATACTGTAGTGTGGGGAGACTCCGTATCCGAACCGCAGCGATCAATGCTGTTCTACCTCTATTTCCAATGGTATTAATATCAGCTCCGTTTTCAACAAGAAGCTCAACTACCGCCACATGACCCCTCGTTGCAGCAACTATTAGAGCAGTGTTCTGATCGGGATCGCGTTTCTCTAGTGCAGCTCCACCTGCAAGAAGTAGAGTGACACTGTTGATATCGCCTTGGGCCGCGACTTTCAATAAAGCAGTTTCCCCGTCTTCGCCACATGCGTCAACATCAACCCCCCTTTGAAGATTAATTTCAATCACTGATCGCTGCTTTTTCTCAGCTGCGCGAAGTAAGGCTATTTCGCGGACCTTCATCAGAGTGTCGCCATTCCAAGAGTCGAAGAGCATCTCGAGAGTTTGTACGTCTCCCTGTGACGCTAGAATCAAGACTATATCATCTCGAACATGTTCCTTTTCACTATGGCGAGACAGCATTTGGATGACGTCAGTATATTCTTTGCCAGCAGCATAGATCATCATTCCAGCTATTTCCTCCTCGCTGGAACCCGACGATGCTTCGTTGATAACTCGCATAATGAGCCACTCAAGAATGTTCTTGTAATTGTGTCGTATAAGGCAGTCGAGGACCCCGTGATACGAAAAGCCGCTGTTATTCGACGTAACCCAGCCGCCTAAGCCAAACCACAGATCAAGAAAAGCAGTATGACACTCTGCAGCTGCCGCTAAATTGTGATATATTCTATTGTTTGGCGATACTAGGCTGAGTTGTCTTTCCATTTCACCTAGGGATTGCATGGTTCGCTCTTCCGGGTTGTATTTGACTTGGTATTGACTTATGCACGTTGCCATACAATGCATCTCATTCCGAAACTTTTCCCACCATTCGAGCGAAGGAATACTGGCAACACGACTCAAATACGTAGATTCGAATGTGAGGGAATGTCCGTCGTGTGTTGAATTCACAACGTCCACGATTCGTTCAATAGAAAGCCTCCTCATTCCGAAATCTGGATTCATGAGACCGCGTAAACATAGAAATCCGTATTCGATCAGCGAACTCTCGACATTTCCATGATCATCCAAGCAGCACAACCATTCGCTCATAGTGAAAGCCCTGTAATGATCTTGTTCCCTGACAAAATCTTCCAGCTGTTGACGCACTTCGAGAGAATCGGTTGAAATGTCAGGTAGCAGTTTTCGACTATAAAGGACCGGCAGAATGCATAAAAGACCTTCACTAAAATCTCCCAGGCCGGAGTTTTGAAATGCTGTTGCCAATTTATCGACACGATCATTGTGTACTCTGAAGTTGTTTTTATCGCTGCCCGAAACACAGGTCTTGCCACCAATACTTGTCAAGTCGGTTAAAACCGATAATAGAATGTGCGTGTAAATGTCTTGAGCTGCAAGCATATCGAGACTTGAGGGCACTGTGACTGGCACCCCATAAAATCCGGGTTGCGGCCTAGATTGAATATTTGAATGGCCAAATGTCTGACAATCCCTGAGAGCATTAACTGGTTCCTGGTTCCGATCGATTATCTGAGCGTTGTTGGACCATTTCTGTAATAGTAGACGTGTTTGGTGGGGATTCTTATTCTTCATTTGGAAGATCCTAAAAAAGAGGTCATGAGGCACTTCTCCTAGGTCGTGATTAGCTCGCTTAATAGACCATACGTAAAGCCCAAGTATGGCCTCCCACGATTTTGCATGAGAATTTTGTTTGTCGCCAATGGATAGGGTTATCTTCCAATCGTTGCGTATTTTTCCAGAGAGAGTTTCATCTCGAACTTCAATCGGAATGTTGACATTAATAATTGAAACTCTGCCATCTGTCCATAAATGCACGAGGTTCATCAAATCATGAGTGGCTTGTGCTAGTTTAATTGCCATTTTTCGTATTGGCGTCTCGTCCCAGTTTGCACTGGTGAGGCGTCGCAATGTTCTGCGTTTTTCTACACACTCTTGTGCAAGCTGTGACGGCTCTTCAGGGCCCTGTCTATTCTCTCTCATTAACTGCCATCTCTATCACTCCTTAGGGCGTACACATACATTTCAGTGCTGGCCATTGGGCAAACTCGAAATGACTGGATCTTCATGAGAGAAAATGTGAGCCAGTCTAATTCGTGACCCCCACTTAAAACCAATGTCTCATCATTCTCCAACATATTATCACCTTCATGCATTCTCTGGGCACGAAGACTGGTCCTTACCAGAGTCATTATCATGGTGGAGCCTAATTGAGCCAGAGTTATGGAAGAATGCAAGCCGCGCAGACCAATGAATTGCATCACAAATCCGACCATTGCAAGCATTACTATGGAGAGAAGGGATAATTCTTTTCCATAGTTCAAAATTTCGGTTGGCGAATGATGTTTTACTGAGCGGATGAGACGAGCCCCCTTTTTGGTGCAACCAACAAAAGGAGGAAATACTTGATCGCCCACCATCTGGTTCCCTGGCTGAACCCAGTAGACTCTGCTGTCGTCTGGCAAGGGAATAACATGTTTTTTGGAAGAAGTTTCGACGGCGAGGGCACAAAAAAACATGCCTAGGGTAAGGATAAAAGTACCGACGACAAACATAGGAAATGCATAGCCATCTACAGCATGGCCATCTTTCTGAAAGACATATGGCCAGCGAAAGACTGTGAGACCAGCAAAAACAATGACCCCTGTATTTTCTTAGTTCAGGCTACTTTGGTTGAAAAGGGAGGGGAAATACGCACCACCCTGCAGACCGACGCCAAAAGCAGCAGACAAATGAAACCAAAAAGGAGCTCGCCTCCTTATCCCCTTGTTTAAGGACAGATTTGGCAATCGGATGTCATCATCCAAGTCAGGTGGCCAGTCTTTGCCAACACCCTCACTAACTTTTTGAATACTGACATTCTCATCGGTATCGGGATTTTCATCCACGAGTACTTCTAAGATTTTTGGGTTTCCTGTGATCCTCGCAACACCGGAGTTGCTGAAAATCTCGGCTGTTGAATCTGACACACACGAGAGAAGCTCCCTCTCAGCAGCTCCAGGGTCTTCTTGGGCTCTGCCTATGAAAGCCCGAACGGTCGAATTACCACGGACGCGGATCACGGACACCACAGCTGTCAGGACGCCTAGCGGGGCTAGAGCAAAGATGAAGTCGTCGAGAGCCGAAATCGACTCGGAAAGGCACTGCCTGGTAATTTGCTCTCCGAAAAGTGTAATTAACGGTGCCTAATGAGTAATGTGAGTCTGGGTGTTCTTTTTCTGCTGGCACATTCGTGGGCGTACCAAGTCGGTGGCAAGATTATTTGCAAAATCATCCCAGCCCTCTGCTGAGACGCAGGTGACGAAAATGAAGAGCACGTATAGCGGTGTATAGTGCGTCGTCATTATCTTGTGACATCGCCAACAGATTTGGATTGAAGCCTAAATGGCGCGCTGTCCGGGTTTGAGAGGGGGACGACTCCTTTAACAAAATCAGCCTGGCCATGGCTGCGATTATAAACAAGGCTGTGCTAGCAAAAGAACAAATGCACGTATCTTTGACCGGATGCAAGTCCTTGACGATGGTTGGTGAGTATGAAGCGCTAGGCCAGGATGCAGGGGTCTGGCGCGTATTTAGGGTCGATCATAGGCTGCGCGAGCGGTTCTGGGTCGAAGTGGCTTTCAAGCCGAGTTAGCCTTGCATCGGCGTTTCACCATCTGCAAGAAGAGCTTTTTTTTTAATGATCAGTAAATGCAGAATAATTCTCGGCATTGTGGTGAAGATGAGATGAAGATAAAAGTTCACGCAGGTTAAGTGTTGGGAGACGGGGCCGTTCCTTCCTGTTTCCATCCACCACCACCGGAGGCGACACAGTATCAACTTCATCCCATCTAAAGAATCTCTTGACATAAATGTTGAACTTTCTTGACTTTTCTTTTCTCCGGCGAGCGTTTAGCTCAATCCACCATACATATCGATATGGGATTATTCAAACCTTTACTGGCTTCGAGATAAATGTGTTTTCACAACTCGTCAAGGTCGACTTCCTTCGACAAGGTTTCTTGTGACTAGGTTCATCCGATCTTGAAGTCGGTGTTGACGCGCATGGAGGATAGCATAGTGATGACAAGAGTCGTGACACATTGTCGCCAAAATCGAGGAGTCATGGAAGAAGCATCTGTTCCAAATCGCTGGACCAGTCATGGACATCCCATCCCAATGACTGTTTAACCACACGGTGGAATTGGGAGGGATGAGTCAATCTTCATTGATAAAACTTGGGGCTCTCCCTCTGACTTCTCTTTCAAATTACAACTCTAGGAAAGCCGGATTCTACTTCAGAAACTCGAAACTAGCTGTATTGATACATCGACCATGAGCCAACAACATCGACGAAGGTCTAGCGGAAGCATTAGCGAAAGTTCTGTCGAAAATGCCTATTCCAGCGCGCCCGAGACATCGACGGCGAGACGGGGAGCTGGCGATACGGGGACAACGACACGGGGAACGACACGGGGCTTTGCCAACCCCCGATCATTCTATATGCTAAAGTTTCTTTTCCCATTTTTTGCTTCGTTTAATATCAAGTAAGGCCGGCT
This sequence comes from Talaromyces rugulosus, assembly GCF_013368755.1. NCBI lineage: Eukaryota > Fungi > Ascomycota > Eurotiomycetes > Eurotiales > Trichocomaceae > Talaromyces > Talaromyces rugulosus. Next base: position 5,874,545 of record NC_049562.1, on the reverse strand, counting down.
GAACTATGGTTGTCGATATGAGTTGCTAACAAAACACTGGATTTCAGGGGCTTGAATTTGGTTTGTTTGCCAACTACTGCCCAGCAATTCGAATTAGATACTAATGTGAAATAGGCCTACGGTGCTGTCATGTACGGATACAGGGATATTCAGATATCCTCTCCCACAACCTACTTCAAACTTTCCTGGATTGGCTCGCTGTATACTGCTGCTCTCTTGGCCTCGTTCCCGGCGGCAAAACTGATATTGGATATGTTGAAATCCAGAAAGCTCAGTGGAGCGAAGACGGCGGTGGCCGTCACATTTGGGGTCTGCTTTCGCAGTGCCCTCCTCCTGGGGATCGCTAGTTTGACTTCTAGCACGACCCTTGTATTTCTCCACGGTATTTTACTCGGGATCACCGATGGTATACTTTACAGTCTAAGCATTATCACCCTTGATGAAGACTTTTACGACAATCCAGTGATATGGGCAGCAGTCATTCGTATTGGAGCTGGTCTTGGTGAGTGCCCACCAATCCTCATACATATTTACGTTCATCTTTACCGAACCGATTTAGGTGGACTTATTTACACGGCTATTTTAAGAACCTGCCTTTCCACTGTGCATTTCCAATGGGGTTTACGAAGTCAGTATATATATATGGATGAAAGGAAATTGTTTCTTTCTAGTTCTAGGCTAACTGTTGACCTAGTTATCGCCTTCTGTGGTGCTGGGACGTTGATCCCGTCCCTATTCCTTTCCCCTGCCACTAAGAGAAGCAATTCAGAAGACGTAGAACAGCAGAGAACAGGCCGAGAAGAACCATCACGCCGAGAGAAATCGTCATTGTCGAAAATACTGATATTCGAGGATATTATAAGTGGGCAGTCTACGGAAGGACAGGAATCAACCGAGAATAAGGGCCCTTCCTATACTTTTGCTATCTTTGGTAGGCTTTGCTATGATTTTCCATGAACAGCGCGGGGAGCAACTAAACTAATCCACCTTGCAGGCCTGTTTTTTGCTTTCAGCAGTCTGTACTACGGGTATCATTTTGTGAGTTTCGCCGAATCTCTCCCTTTCATAGATCGTCCTTGCTTACAATTTCCCGGTAGATTGTCGTCTATGGCGTACATGCGGCACATCAGCACCCCGCGGACTCGATGCTTTTGGTGGTAGAAATGTGCGCATGCCATGTATTTGGTATCGTGATATCCACGATCTTGAAACGCGTCGTAAGTGACCAACTCGGCGTCCTTACTTTTGCGATCCTGTGCACGTCTCAAACGGTCTTCACTTGGATCGGAGCCGATCAGAACGCAGGGTTGAAGATGTTTGTTTGTTTCTACGGGTTCTACTCTGCAGCGGTCGATAGCATTCATATGACTTGCCAGCTCACGTACGCTGGTTATAACAAGAGGCATGATGCAAGCAAGGCCAAGGTAATGCGATACAAGGTGCTTTTCTTCTTCTTAGCAATGGGCCTCGGAGCCGTGATCGGAAGCGTAGCTGCCGGGTGTCTTCTTGATTACTACGGCGGGCGATTCTGGTCTGCTGATCTCCTGTCTGCAGGAGGGCTCTTTGTAGGGTCGATCTGTTTCCTCACTGCTGTGGCGATGCTGAAACGCAGGCCTGGACGCAAGCCTGGACGCAGCGGTTGACCCGATCACCGACATTCTGCAGCCAACAAGAGCAGGTAGGAGATGGACAGCCACCGAAACCCACTATCGACGGGCATCTTTTTCCTATCTCATTTCTGGTTCTGTTTCCGGTTCTATTTCTGGCCCTATTTCATCGTGTCATGTTGGTGGCGGTTGTTTTTTTCTCCTACTCCTTCTTTTTGCATGTGTTGATTGTGTTTATGGCTATTTCATAGGTTTCATAGAGTTCATGTATTTCATAGATACTGCGTGATAATAATAATAATAGAACCGGGCTATTATCGACGAGTCTTCAGTGTCACTAGCACGCCGTATTCGTAAAGAACAATAATGTGGACAGGGCGGGAGGCCCACCAGCGTGGCTTTGCTCCAGCCTAAACTACCCGCCGAGCCCGCCCTACTCCGCTCTGCGACTCACTAACGCGGCCCTGCTGCCACTGAGAACGATCCGTGATCCTCCATGCAACAACCCCCCCCCCCAACGGACGTGCCCTTCGCTTCTGCGTCCTCATCATCATCGCCTCCTTCCATCGATCGTCCTGTTTCCATCCATCAAGCAACCCGTCCATCTTCACGTCTTTGCATCCGGAAAATTCGCTGCCTATCTGCCTAGGGGTGACCTCGCTCGCTCTCGGTCCTGTTCCCCGAATCTCACATGGCGTCGCAGGGTGATTTTTCTACAGCCATGGCCAACCGGTCGCTACGTAACATCCGCAGTGTCCGTCATCACATTCGTCTCTGTCTCTTATCCCTTCAGTGCTGACCCTGATGCCCTTTGTAGGAGCTGGAGTTCCTTGCAGACTCGGCTGTCATCACGCAGCAGCAACTTTCTTCCATCCTATCTCAATTACCCGAACCAACAGAAGGGCGTGCACCTATTCCTCTCGCCGCGGCCCCCGTGGTGCAATCGCCGGTTTCGACGCCGTCCTACGACCCTCCCACAAACCAGCTGGCCAATACTGCCATCAGCGAGAAGGCTCCAATCCAGCCGCAGTACACGTCTCCAGTGCCGCCCCCGGCGTATGCTCACACACCCCCGGTTCTGTCGACTGCATCGGCCTTGTATGCATACGCTCCCACTGATGCCGGGGACCTCGCCTTGCAGCCCCAGGATAATATTCAGGTTCTCGAGCACATGAATAACGACTGTATGACCTTTTTTTTTTCTTTATTCCGTCGCCCTTTGTTTCTATTTTGTCGACTATATTGTTGGTTAGTCTTGATGCTAATGATGAATCTAGGGTGGCGTGGCCGCAACGAACGAACAGGCTTGGAGGGTATTTTCCCCAGAAGCTATGTCAAGGTCCTTGACGAGAAGGCTGCCTTGTCTCAGCCTACAAACTACGGAAATATGCCACTTGATGTCAGCCAAAGCGGTGGCCCCGTTGCTGCGAATGACCCGCGTCGAAGTAAATTCGAGGAACACGGCAAGAAGTTTGGAAAGAAGATGGGTAATGCGGGTGAGTACTATTTTATCTCCATCGGTGCCTTACATATTCGTTAACAATTCTTCGCAGCAATCTTCGGTGCTGGTGCCACGATAGGATCCAACATCGTCAACGGTATTTTCTAAGTTGACGTGTTCGGTCCTTCTTGTTGCTTTACCCTGTTTTCCAAATCCATCGTTTGGGTTGAGTTTTCTTGAATGGGATTGATTTCTGGTTTGCGCATTCTGGAAATGGCGTTGATGGCGAATGTCATGTTTATCACGTTTGTGATAGGTATTGCGGTTATATAGGACAAACAACATCGTGTCCATCATCATTGGTTGCGAACTTTTGGTACTCATTTACACACACGAACTTGCGGTCGGTATACAATATCAAAGAACCGACAGAACGTCGCCAACGGTCGGTCTACTGGATACACGGCCGACCTCTTGGTCTCTGCAAACTTTCTCCGGGCATACATGTCACCTATTCTCGAATGGTTCGCCTTTCTTTTATCATTGCATGCTTTTGGCCGTTTTAATAGAGGGGTCTACGGTTTGATGGAACTTGAGACGATTACCAACGTCCGAAGCGCGCTGGGTGCGCGTGAACAATGACCCGATTTAAACCCAAGTTTTTTTTTTTTTTTGTTTTCTTGTTTATAATTCGGAGCCCTGTTGTTTACCCTTTTGGTGGATGACTTGCTCAACATTCTTTAGTCTCAGTTTGCTCTTTTACTTGAAAACCAGTCACCCTTTTTCTCGCTTGGACTCTTTTCTTTTGTTAACCGCGTCTATCTAGTTGAACTTGTTGATTTATGTATATTGAAATGAGTTTGAACATCGTTTGCTTCTGAGTAGTATATCCTGGATGTCACAATTCCTGTAGTACTTGTTTCTCTTCTATGCAGGCTAATAGTAAACACCGGATCTCGGTTGTCAGGCGTAACAAACCAAACCATGCCGTGACGGTAAAATACATAACCGGCTTATCCGTATTAGTCGCTTTTCCGGCCTACCCCACGCGACTTGCCGGGTTGACCGCCTGCCTAAACAGGTAAGATTCAACTCCAAAAAATTCCCCTCTATCGCCGATTTTTCCGGGAACGAAGGAGAAAACTTTTTTTTCTAGAACTTCTTCGAGGCATTCAGTTGCTAATCGAAGCTCGGTTTCCCCTTTTTTTTTTTCACCTCACATTCCTTTTTTCATTCTGAAAAAGTTTACAAAGATGTGTGGTATTCTTGGTCTGATTTTGGGCCATATTGGCGACGATCCACAGTTTCCATGCAAGGCTGCTGCGACGTTACATGAGTCGTTGTATTATCTTCAGCATCGCGGCCAGGATGCGTGTGGCATAGCTACTTGTGCTGCCGGTGGTCGCATCTATCAGTGCAAGGGAAATGGCATGGCTGGAAAGGTGAGCAAGTTGTCATGGATGCTTTGCACTTGCTGATTTCCCCCCACCCCGCGACGTTGATGGAAATACTTTTGTTTGTATGCAATTGCTGACTTTTATTCTTTCAATAGGTCTTCGATGAGGGCAGACGGGTTCAAGATTTGTAAGTTGAAGAATTGTGTTGTCTCATGTATTGCCTTGACTAACATGCGAATTTGTTTGCAGACCCGGTTCCATGGGCGTTGGTCACCTTCGCTATCCCACCGCCGGCTCAGACTCCAGCGCCGAAGCTCAGCCCTTTTACGTGAACAGTCCGTACGGCATCTGCCTGGCACACAATGGAAACCTTGTCAACGCCAAAGAACTGCGCGAGTTTCTCGACAAGAACGCTCACCGACACATCAACACCGACAGCGACAGCGAGTTGATGCTGAATATCTTTGCCAATGAGCTGAACGAGACCGGAAAGGCTCGTGTGAACCAGGAGGATATCTTTGATTCTCTGTCGCGCATGTACCAGCGGTGTCAGGGAGGTTGGGCCTGTACCGCCATGGTGGCCGGCTACGGTTAGTGACCTTGATATATATACCATGCCCTGGTTTCAAGTACTGATTTTTACTCATAGGTATCTTGGCTTTCCGCGATTCTCATGGTATTCGTCCACTGGTTCTCGGAGAACGCCCGTCGGACACCCTTCCCGGTGCTACGGACTACATGTTCGCATCGGAAAGCATTGCTCTACGACAGCTCGGGTTTCGCAACATTCGTGATGTGATGCCGGGCCAGGCCGTGTTCATCCGAAAGGGCCAGGCTCCCGCGTTCCGCCAGGTTGCTGAGCAGCAGGCCTACTCTCCTGACATCTTCGAATATGTCTACTTTGCGCGCCCAGATACTGTCATTGATGGCATCGGTGTTCACTCCAGCCGTCAGAGGATGGGAGATAAGCTGGCAGACAAGATCAAAAGCATTTTAGGGGACAAAGGAATCAAGGAGATTGACGCCGTTATTCCAATCCCTGAGACTTCCAACCCGTCTGCATTCAGCGTTGCCCAGCGATTGGGTCTTCCGTATCGTGAAGGGTTCGTCAAGAACCGATACGTTTTCCGCACGTTCATCATGCCCGGTCAAAATGCGCGACAAAAGGGAGTCCGTAGAAAGCTGAGCACTATCGACGAGGACTTTTCTGGCAAATGCGTGCTGCTGGTTGACGACAGTATTGTCCGAGGCACAACAAGCCGAGAAATTGTCGCCATGGCCCGGGAGGCCGGCGCTCGAAAAGTCATCTTCGCCAGCTGCGCGCCCCCCATCACACACCCCCATCTTTACGGAATCGCGTTGGCGTCGCCGGCAGAGCTGATTGCGTCCGACAAGGACCGGTTCGCCATTGCCCGGAACATTGGTGCCGAAGAGGTCATTTTCCAGGACCTGGACGATCTCAAGTCCGCATGCGTCGAGCTTTCTCCTCCCAACGGGCCCAAATCGTTCGAAGTGGGTGTGTTCTGTGGAAGTTATATCACTCACGTGCCAGATGGCTATATCGAGCATCTTGCGGAGCTGCACAACCAGAAATCAAAACAGAAACAGGCTGCGTCGCACAGCACCGGCCAGCAGGTGGCGAGCAGTGGGCCGACCATGGTAGACAAGGCCAGGCGTGAAGATATCAGTCTGCATAACGTGGCCTCGGACAGTGGACGACATTAAACCATTATTTTTCTAATGGGTTTCCGCAGCAGGGTCGTGATTTTTCGTTTCGTTTTTCTTCATAGATTTTTCTCAGTTTATTTGCTCAAACATGGCGCTTGGATAAGAGTATATGGCATGACCATGTTTGAAAGAGCGGTAGATAGAATGTGCCAGGACTTAGAAGACATTAACGTTAATGACGAGTCATACATGAAGATAACAATCATGATTATGGTTATTGAAGCAATAGTGTTGTTGTATACTGTAAGAGAGCGGGCTCCCAAAACGGCAAGGCGCAGCGGAGACACACCGCCTTCGCCCCTCCACGGGCCCCGCCAATGACACGCCTGCGTCGCCGGGCATCGAGAAGCTTCTTCATAGCGAGAGTGAGCGCCTCCCCGAACCTGACTGACTCACCTCGACTCACCTTCTTTCTCCAACCTACATATACCTCAGCACCTTTTCTCTGTCAACGACCCATCAACGCTCCATCCCAACACAACCAACCCATCAACCTCTACACAAACCGAATAAGAGGCCAGATACTTCTATATCGGTTCATTGCCACTCAACAAAACCCCCCGCCTTCGCCCATCTGACCACCGCCACACGTGCCCTTTCGCCTTTCTCAGCGAACGTCCTCCAACAACGACAAATAAAAATACCGAATAAATTATATTTTCATCTCAAAAAATCATCAAAAAATGTCTGACGACTGGAGCAACGTCACCCGTATCGGTACCAAGCACCGTGGCGGCACTGCGCAGCGCGAGACCGTTGTCAAGGGCCGCAGTGCTCTCAATGCAGCCCAGCGATCTGGTCTTGTCATCGGCACTGAGAAGAAGTACGCCACCGGCAATGCCGTAAGTTTATTCTCTCTCACTCTTTTTTTTCTTTTTTTCATCAATATTAACACACTCTAAAAGGCTGGCCGCACTGGCGCCCCCGAAGGCCAACACTTGACCAAAGTCGACCGCAGCGACGACATCATTAAGCCCAAATCCGTTGGCGGCGAAGTCGGCGACGCGATCAAGCGCCGCCGAACCGAGGAAGGTTACAAGATGACCCAAAAGGAACTCGCCACCAAGTGCAACACAACCGTTACTATTGTGCAGGATATGGAGCGGGGTACTGCCAACCCAGATCAAAAGGTTCTGAGTTCGATGGAGCGTGTGCTCAACATCAAGTTACGAGGATCGGACATTGGAACGGAGAAGTTTCCTAAGAAGAAGTAAAAAAATTTTTTTTTATCTCTCTCTTTCTGCTAAGTGAAAATGTGTATTCATTTATCAACAGGGGAAACAATTTCTTCCTTTTCATGTGATCCTTTCTTCTTTTTTTTTGTCGTTTAGCTTCATGACCATCAAGTACGGTATGACATGGATGGAATGAGTCGACCGGGAGGAGCGCCGGTTTTTTTATACGCACATTCGGGGGTTTTTTTATACTTTTGTTTTTGCCTCTACATGTATGGTCTCGATCAGATAGAATAGAAAGAATTTTACGATCGATTTTTGAACAGTTTTTTTTTTTTGTAAAACATTTTTCTTTTTGTGAACATTTGAATGATAAGATATAAATTCACATTAAAAAGTAAGAAACAAAATGACATTATTACCAACTCCGTTGCTGCATAATATATGAAAAGGGAGACACTTTTCAAGAAGAGTTTATCTCATCTAATAAGTCTCCCATGAGGATACCTGGAGATTTCCCCTTCCTCTAGTTTCTTTTTTTTTTTCTTAAAAAAAAAAGTCCAACCTCATGACACACGTAATACGTTCGTTCATTTTGCTTACCGTCTCAACTGCTCCCGCTCAACCTCGTACATGAAATCAAAATACGACTTGTCAAAGTGATGCACACGCACGTATCCGTCCTCTCCACCAGAGGCATAGGCGGTGCCAGCCGGGTGAGCGGCAATAGTGTTGAGGGGACCAAAGTGGCCGCGCACACGGCCAATCTCGTCCTCGAAGATCTTGTGGTAGAAGCGGGCTTCGAATTTACCCTGGCGCGCCGATGTCGTTGTGACATCCATGGCGGCTTGGCCACCGCCGAGGATAACGTAGTCCTTTTTCGAGGTCAGGGCGGCCGTGTTGAGAGGGGTGTCGGCGGGGAAGGTCTTGAGAATGGCGAGGTTGCGGCTTGAGAGGATCTGGAAAAGAAGAAAAATGTGAATAATATGTCTAGAGTATAGAAAGAGAGAGAGAAATAATACCTTGGCGGATTTGTCCTTGGAGGCTGTGATGAAATATGTGCGGTCGGCAGAGAATTGAATGTCGTTGATCTGCATATCGGCCTCGTGGGCCTCGACGTTTTCCAGTTGCTCACCAGTCTGGCCACTGTTAGAAGGGGGGAAAACGAAAGCAACAACGAAAAAGACTCAAACATACCTTGGCGTCATATTGGCTGACGGTGCCGTCTTCGTGTCCGGCAATGATAAACTTGCTGAGATAGCTCCATCCGGCAACAGTAGCCTTGCTGTCTTCACAAGTAATCTTCAAGCTCGGCTCATCCGTCTGGTCGTCCAGGTCGTTTCCATCGCCATCACCGTAGCGGATATCAAACACAACGATCGTTCCCAAGTAACCCATGCGCTTCTCCGTCACAGCCAGAATGCGGCTTCCATCGGGGCTGAACTCGACTCGCTTCACGGCAGTCGGGAACTCCCACACTTTGACGCACTCGCCGGTCTTGATATTCCACAGGCGAACCGAGTTGTCTGCCGAGCCCGTGGCGGCGAGCACTGTGTTGGGACTGACATCGACTGTCCAAATGGCACCCTGGTGCCCTTGGTATGTTCCGAGACGCTCGCCGTTGGCCGAGTACCACACGCAAAGAATCTTGTCCTTGGCCACTGAGAAGAGAAGATCGCCGTCGCGGTTGAATTTGATCTGGTTCAAAGACCGTTCCTACGGTGTGTTAGTTACCGCCATCAAGGATCAGAAAAGACCTTTTTTTTTTTTTTTTGCGGGGGGATCAACGAACATGGCCTTGAAGAAGGATAGGCCTCATCGTGGGCCGACAGATACAGATGCAGTCCTTAAAAAAGAGTGAAAAACGTCCTTTTTCTTTTCGGGCCTTGTTGTTGAAAGACCTGCACGTCTTGGTGGGGAATCGTAGCGGGGAGTGTGATTCAAGGCAATCTCATCCACCTCGTCGATAGCAAGGCGTAACGATAATTTCATCGCACACTATGGCGGGACCCGTGCCAAGACCTGTTGCGCCTCGCCTCCGGGACGCGTACGGAACCGTATTACGGTGACCGGAGCACGAGTATTTCCGGGTAGGGCTCAGCCCTTTCTTGAGTCGGGATCAGGGCGGCTGGTCGCATGTGGACTAGCCCAAGGTACCGGAGAACGAATGCTGGATACCAAAATTACGATAAATTACAGCGACAGGCATGAGGTCTTGACTGCAAGCGGGAGATTTTTTAGATTTTTTAGATTGTTTTATCGATACTGCCAGGGCCGGTGGAGTTTGATTACTAGATTCTTCCTTGCAATAAGTAGAACAGGTACCTGTCGCACCAGTTTAATTTTTTACCATTTTTGTTATGTAAGTCCTGCTTATGATCTTGGTCTTTAATTGTTGACTGGGTTTCCCGTGAGACAAGAAGGATCCCGTCCTTGATCCTTTATCACACCTCAATTAATGCTCACTGCTCACTGCATGACAATTACCTATCAATTGCCCGGCTAACCCTACCATTAGCCCGAACGCAGGTCGACTTGCAGTGCCCCCCCTCATCGGAAACCGAAAGTTGTGCTGCGTACGGGCCGCCTGGTCCTCAAAAGCTCATGGGTTGCTCGGCGCTGCAGCTACCCCGCCACGCTGCGTCCTTATCTCACCAGGTTTCCCTCGCCAGTCGTCAGTCCAATTCCATCCTGGCGACGACTTCAGGCTTGTCGACTGCCTACCGAGGGCTCTCATCATCATTATCGCGCACTTTCTGCACGTTCCCTGCTACTACTAGATTGGCTGCTCGCCCGTCGAGACGACAAGAGCTGCTGCTGCTTGCCCGGAGCCCGTATTCCACCATCAAAAACAACATGACGGGCACCAAGATTGATGGCAATGCCATCGCAAAGGATATTCGGGAGAAGCTGAAGGACGAGATCACAACCTTGCAGGCTTCGAATCCCAGGTTCCGGCCGAATCTGGTCATTTACCAAGGTTAGTCAAAACCTCTTTTCGCTATCTATATCTATCTACTCGGGCAATCGCTAACGAATGCATCCTAGTTGGTGACCGCTCGGACTCCAGTAAGAAATTTTACAGCGCACTTTTGTTCTAACGACAAACTAACCCTGCGTTAGGCACATATGTTCGCATGAAATTGAAAGCCGCCGAAGAGGCAAGTTTCCCGATCTTTCCCGCGGAAAAAGTAACAAAAACTAACTCGTGCTTTAGGCCAATATTGTATGCACCATTACCAAGTTCCCAGACACCATTACAGAGGCAGAGCTCCTCTTCGAGATTGAAAAGTCCAACAACGACTCCGCCGTGCATGGCATCCTCGTCCAGCTCCCGCTTCCCAGTCACATTTCCGAGCACACTGTCACCTCGGCCGTTTCGGACGCCAAAGATGTCGACGGCTTTGGAGCTATCAACATCGGCGAGCTCGCCAAGCGAGGCGGCCGTCCCCTGTTTGTTCCCTGCACGCCCCAGGGTGTTATGGAGCTTCTCCGAGTGAGCGGCGTTGACCCTTCTGGCAAGGACGCCGTGGTGTTGGGACGCAGCGACATCGTTGGCAGCCCCGTCAGCTACCTGCTCAAGAGTGCCGATGCCACTGTGACTGTCTGCCACTCCAAGACCAAGAACCTGACCGACATTTTGAAGCGAGCGGATATTGTCGTCGCGGCCATTGGACAGCCCGAGTTTATCAAGGGCGACCAGCTCAAGCCCGGCGCTGTGGTCATTGACGTTGGTACCAATTACATTCCCGATGAATCGAAAAAGTCCGGTCAACGACTTGTTGGAGACGTTCATTTCGAGTCTGCTGTGGAAGTTGCATCTCAGATCACCCCTGTTCCTGGTGGCGTCGGTCCTATGACTGTCGCTATGCTCCTACGGAACGTGGTCAGCTCTGCCAAAGAGTACTTTGAGAAGCAAAAGGACCGCCACATTATTCCTCTGCCCATCAAATTGCAAACACCCGTTCCGTCAGACATTGCCATTTCTCGTGCACAGCACCCAAAGTCCATCACTAAGCTCGCTTCTGAGATTGGCATCGCCGCTAATGAACTAGAGCCATACGGCCACACCAAGGCCAAGGTCAGTCTGTCTGTCTTGGACCGTCTTGCGCACCGTCGCAATGGCCGCTATATCCTTGTCACGGGTATCACGCCTACACCTTTGGGCGAAGGCAAGTCAACCACTACAATGGGGTTGACTCAGGCTCTGGGAGCGCACTTGAACAGAATCGTGTTCGCCAACGTGCGACAACCCAGTCAGGGCCCGACTTTCGGTATCAAGGGAGGTGCCGCTGGTGGTGGTTACAGTCAGGTTATTCCCATGGACGAGTTCAACCTTCACTTGACAGGTGACATCCACGCAATCACTGCGGCCAACAACCTTTTGGCTGCCGCTATCGACACTCGCATGTTCCACGAAGCCACTCAAAAGGATGGAGCGCTATACAAGCGCCTCGTCCCCGCTAAGAAGGGCAAGCGTGAATTCCAGCCCATCATGTTCCGTCGCCTGAAGAAACTTGGCATTACCAAGACCGACCCGAATGAACTCACCGAAGACGAGATTCACCGTTTTGCTCGTCTGGATATCGACCCTGAAACCATCACTTGGCGCCGTGTCCTCGACGTCAATGACCGCCACCTCCGTGGAGTTACCATCGGCCAGGCGCCTACAGAGAGAGGTCTCACTCGCCAGACTGGATTTGATATCTCAGTGGCCAGCGAGTGTATGGCTATCCTAGCCCTCAGCAGCGACTTGGAAGATATGCGAGAGCGACTTGGAAAGATGGTCGTTGCAACATCGAAGAATGGAGATCCAGTCACTTGCGATGACATTGGCGCCGGCGGTGCTCTTGCAGCGTTGATGAAAGATGCCGTTAAGCCTAACCTGATGCAGAGTTTGGAGGGTACGCCGGTGTTTGTCCACGCCGGTCCTTTTGCCAACATTAGTATCGGTGCCAACTCTGTTGTTGCTGACAGACTGGCGTTGAAGCTGGCTGGTACTGAACCTGATGAAGACCACAACGACAAGACAGGTTTCGTGGTCACGGAAGCCGGATTTGACTTCACCATGGGAGGAGAGCGCTTCTTCAACATCAAGTGCCGATCCTCCGGACTGGTGCCAGACGTTGTCGTCGTTGTTGCGACTGTCCGTGCCCTCAAGGTTCACGGTGGTGGTCCAGAGATCTCACCTGGTGCGGCTCTGCCTGAAGTGTACAGAACTGAGAATGTGGAAATCCTCCGCAAAGGCTGCATCAACTTGCGCAAGCACATCCAAAACGCCAAACAATACGGTATCCCCGTTGTTGTTGCCGTTAACAAGTTCGAGACCGACACCGATGCCGAAATTGCAGTTATTCGCGAAGAGGCTATTGCCGCGGGCGCCGAAGATGCTGTCCCAGCGAACCACTGGGCCGAGGGTGGTGCCGGTGCTGTCGACCTCGCCAAGAGCGTCATCACTGCCAGCTCGCAGCCCAAGGACTTCAAGCTGCTCTACGAGCTCGACGGTACAGTGCAGGAGCGCATCGACAAGATCGCACGGATCATGTACGGAGCCGACAAGGTCGAGTTCAGCGAGCTGGCGCAGAAGAAGGTGGACACGTACACCAAGCAAGGATACGGAAACCTGCCTATCTGTGTGGCCAAGACTCAGTACTCGCTCAGTCATGACCCTGCTCTTAAAGGTGCTCCAACTGGCTTTACGGTGCCGGTTCGCGACGTGAGACTCTCTGCTGGAGCAGGATACTTGTGAGTTACTACTTTCTATAATAGCCAAATCTTCAATTGCTAATAGTTGTTTAGGTATGCCCTTGCTGCCGATATCCAGACCATCCCTGGTCTGCCTACGGCTCCTGGTTACTTGAATGTCGATGTCGACCCTGTGACCGGCGAAATCGACGGACTTTTCTAGATTATACCTCGATTGTTTCTTAGACTTGAGATACCCAGTCCATAAAAATGAAAATTAGGGTGTTAGGGGAGGGGGGGCCTCATCATTTTGCATATACTTGATTCAACACGTTTGCCATGATTGGGAAAGAGACTCGGCATGATGGTGGTGCGGTGCATAGCGAGGGCAGGGATTTGGTTCAACACTTTTGTTCTTCTGTTGCATATTTGTTAGTATTATTATAATGAAGATTATTTCCTGTATTTCGTTTGGATGACGATCTTGCATGCCGGTCTGTGAGGGGTACAGCTCTAGTATGATCCGAAATGCGGATGTTGAGTGCGAAAGTCGGCCTAAAGCCGATCTCGTGTTTGATGGAACAATTGTCCGCGGGAAAAGTGCTGGAATAAGAGTTCCCGCGGGGTAGTATTATTATTGTTGATTGATATTTGTAATTTGGTTTGTGAGTTTACAGAGTTGGCTGTAGAAAGGTGCTGGCAGGTTATATCAATTGATCATTAATGTACGGGCTCAAAATGCAGGTCGGAGCAACGCCGATGCAGCCAGACTATACATACCTTTCTTCCGTCCCTCGTCACCTACCTTCTTATACATGTAGTCTTGCAACACTTTGTTCTATACAGCCTCTAATTTGGAAACTAGCAGCTGCTACCCCGGATTCCTGGCTCGCAGGGTGACATCCAACATGACGTTACGGCGCCGGCTTCGGACAGCGCGCCCCACCGGAGCTCAAAGGCTTCACGGAGCAGCGCCCTGACTCCGGTCTAACAACTTTTTATGCCACTGTTGAGCTTGGTAGTATTCTGCCAGCCTGCTATAACCGCCCTAGTGCTTCCTACTCTGCTAAGTCGAGAGGGGAAACAAGACCCACGAGTCATCTGTTCGAGCTCACCGCGCGTGTCTGTCTGTCTGTCTGTCCGTTGACTGACGGCCTTTGTTTTTCACTTTGTCTGCTTCTGACTCACAGAAATAAAATCTCAATCTCCGGACATCTCTGGGATCTCTGGGATTTTGTTCCGCTTTATATCTGATCGCTCGCCCTGTTTCGTTCTTTTCCAGAACCAACAGTGCTATCGTCGGATCGCGTCGGTCCCGCCTTTCCGTCAAGTCGGCTATTCAGCGTTCACCTCGGTTGCGCGCAGTCTCATCCGAACGAAGAAAAAGAATAGGAAAGAAACCCTCGCGCCAATCGCTGCGACGTGAGTGCGTGCTTTTTGCTCACTATTTGCTGCTGTGTTGTTGGCTGGTCGAGCGTGTCCCATAATGGCCGCCTCTCTTCGGAACATCTCCGCTCGTGGAGTGCGATCCCACTTGAGTGTTTCTCGTCGCTTTGCTGCGCCCTTGTCTTCTGCTTCATTTTCGACTGCTACTACTGCGACTTCGAATTTGAGCTCGTCGACTTCTTCTCGTGCAAACAATTCACGACCGCTGTCCTCCTCCGTCCTCTCGTCGCAACGCCTCGGTCCTCTCTCCGCTCCGGCTCAGACGCGCACCATGGCTTCGCAAGCCTCCAAGATCAAAGTCAAGAATCCCGTGGTGGAACTTGATGGGGATGAGGTATGCCATATTTTTTTTTTTTTGTCTTTTGTTTTGTTTCTTCTCGAAACGCAGAGTTTATATATATATATATATATATATGCGTGTGTATTTGTATATGTGTTTGGTGCGGGGAAAACCGGTGCCCCTGGTGCCCCTCACCAATCGATTAATATTGCCTCGGACTCCAATTTTGCTGGGAACACGCTGACCGGGCTCCGTTTTGGGTGTTTTATAGATGACCAGAATTATTTGGCAAGATATCAAAGACAAGGTACGTACCCGCATCCAGCTTGACGTGAGAGATGTCGTTGACTGACATCTTGACAGTTCATTTTCCCGTAAGTCGGCTTTCAACAGAACAGCAAATGCGATTGAAATGTTAATTCACGCAGATATCTCGATATCGACCTCAAGTACTATGACTTGGTATGCGCCCGGATGTTAGCCAGATGCTGTTTCCAGAAAACCCCACTAACAAACCCAGGGCTTGGAATACCGCGATGAAACCAACGACCAGGTCACCATCGATTCCGCCGAGGCTATCAAGAAATACGGAGTCGGCGTCAAGTGCGCCACCATCACTCCCGACGAGGCCCGTGTGAAGGAATTCAATTTGAAGAAGAGTAAAAGCTGCCCCTTTTAATCAAAAACTCCCCCCAAGGTACTAACCTTGTGCAAATAGTGTGGCTGTCTCCGAACGGCACTATTCGAAACATCCTGTGAGTCCCGAAAATTGTGTGTTACTTTGCACCATCTAATAAAAAAACCAGTGGTGGTACAGTGTTCCGTGAACCCATTGTCATCCCGAAGATCCCCCGTCTTGTCCCTGGATGGACAAAGCCTATCATTATCGGTCGTCACGCCCATGGTGATCAATACCGAGCCGTTGATCGCCTCATTGAGGGCGAGGGTACCCTTGAGCTGGTCTTTACCCCCAAGAACGGCGAGCCAGAGCGTATCAAGGTGTACGACTTTAAGGGATCTGGTATTGCCCAGGCACAGTATAACACCGACGACTCAATCCGCGGCTTCGCCCATGCCAGCTTTAAGATGGCCCTGCTCAAGGGCCTTCCGCTGTACATGAGCACCAAGAACACGATTCTGAAAAAGTACGACGGCCGGTTCAAGGACGTCTTCCAGGAGATCTTTGAAAAGGACTATAAGAAGGAGTTTGATGCCAAGAACATCTGGTACGAGCACCGTCTCATTGACGACATGGTGGCTCAGATGGTCAAGAGCGAGGGTGGATTCGTCATGGCCTTGAAGAGTTAGTCCCCGTCTTTTTTATTTCTTCTTCTTCTTCTTCTTACTAACCTGTAACAGACTACGACGGCGACGTGCAGTCCGACATTGTCGCGCAAGGATTCGGCTCTCTCGGCCTAATGACCTCGACGCTCACCACCCCTGACGGCTCAGCCTTCGAAGCCGAAGCCGCCCACGGCACCGTGACGCGCCACTACCGCGAGCACCAAAAGGGCCGCGAGACATCGACGAACCCAATCGCCTCCATCTTCGCCTGGACCCGTGGCCTGATTCAGCGCGGCCAGCTGGACAACACCCCGGATGTGGTCGCCTTTGGCGAAGCCCTAGAAAAGGCGTGTGTGGATGTTGTGAATGACGACGAGATTATGACCAAGGATCTGGCTCTGGCGCGCGGCCGCAAGGACCGCGAGGCATGGGTTACGACCCGTGAGTACCTGGAGGCTGTAGAGAAGAAGCTCAAGGGGAATCTGAGCAAGGCTAGGCTGTAAATATTAGTTTTTGTCTTTTTGGGAATTTGTGTTTTTTTTTAGTATTTGGGTATTGAGTAGGGCCTAGTATTGGCTGCACTGTATTGATAGTGCTCTCATCAATAAATCAATAAATCAGAATGAGTCCAACTGGAAGTATTATTTATAATAATGTTTAATGGTCGTGCATGTGACCGACATGTGAAGAACTAACTGTTCATGATATTGCATGTACCCACATCGGATGGATTAGGGTCTGGCTGCATTGAGTGAACCTCGGATATTTGACACAGGATGGACCAGTGTCGAACGGTGTGCGCATTCGGAAATTGTTTGGAATTATGGGATTGTGCCAAGTACATGGTTCCTTTGAAGAGTGTCCTCCTCTGGTTAGATACATATATTACACGTGGAATTATCGATGCTATCATGGGCATTGTGTATGCGATGATTACTAGATTAGGAAATTTTACTTGCGTGTTACTTCCGTTGATCATCTCGTCCAGAACATAATCCTAGGCCTTTTATAATATTAGTTTCTCCATGCTTTTAAATGCTTTCAAATGCTTCTAACTATACTCCATGCATGTGTATACTTTTTTTTGGTCATTTACATCAAGTAAGTACCTATATGTACATTCCCTGCGCAAGCCCAACCAAATACTTGTTCTATTCAGCAACCACAACCTTCACCCCCCTTGGCGCATTCCCTCTGAAATCGGCAATCGCATCCAAAACCCCCTCCAGCCCTCCCTCACGCACATCAACCGGATGAGGCTTGATCTTTCCTGCCGCAATCAGCGCTTCCGAAAGAACAGCCCATTCCTTTGCAAATTCGCCCTGTTGCGGGTCGGCAGGGTGGACGTTGCCAGGCGGTAGTTCGAAACTTTCCCCGCTCATGGCGTAGCCTAGTGCTGTAGTGGCGATGGCCGTATCCTCAGGTCGAAGGGTTTTGAAGACTGCTGGGACGGGTGGTTTTATGGAATGGTAGTGTCCGCCAGAAGGGGATAGGATAGCGGCGCAGAGCCTGGCTGAGGACTCGTTGCCGATGCAGTCTAGTATATAGCCAATAGAGGAAGAAGCGGCGGTCACAGTGGCCAGAATGTCGTCGGCGCATGTGGGAAGATTGTAGTCGAACCAGGCCTCGGCGCCGCGAGACTTGACGAGGTCAAAGTTGTCGGGCGAGCAGGCCGTGTACACTTTGTATCCAGACCTAATACCGGGTTTTTGTTTTAGTCTATCCCATGATACAGACACAGGAGGAGACATACTGTTTAGCAGCCTGAATGGCCAGCGACCCCGTCGCCGAACTTCCACCGTAGACAAAAAGAGCAGGGCCAGCGCTGGGCTCGGTGCTGATAGTAAGAGATGGCAGACGTAGCTTCATAACCCAATAGAACGCCTGCCCGATAGTCGCCATACCAACTCCCAACGACGCGGCTTCGGTGAAGCTCAGGCTGTCTGGTTTGTGCAGAGTGGCGAGTTCCTTGCTAATAACTATGTTTGTGAATGCCCCGTCTTCGGGCTCTACCGTGTTGCCTGGTTCGTATGCATTAGTTGGTGTCAATCCCTAGATATAACCACAAAAAAAAAACATACCCCCATGGCATACGCCAGATACTGCATCCCCGGGCTTGAAGCGAGTAACATTCTCTCCAACTGCCGTGACAACACCGGACCAGTCACAGCCAATGATAGTTCCTGGTCCGCCTAAATTGTCGATATGCCCAATATCAGTGGGGTTTAATGCCCATGCTTTTGCTTCGGCGATTACATAGTCTGGACGACTTCGTGGTGCAGGAACGTTTGATTGGATTTCGACATTGCCTAGCGTGATCACTCGAATTGCACGTCGTGTTGCGGCGGCCATTTTGGGAATTGTTCAATATTCAACACTTCAATATTTTAATTTTACATACTACGTAGCCTTTATTCATGGCGAATATTGTCCTTATATACCCCGCGCAATTGATGTCGGCTTTCGGGTTTTATTTTTCGCCGCAAGAAAAACGACATCTAGACAGGAAATTATGTGAAGACTACCCACTTACAGTAATCTAGCCTCATAATAAATAAAAATAAATGAGCTCAGGATGTCTAAATAATAACAAAAAAAGACCGCATCGGCAGTCGCGGGCCGATACGGTGCAAAAGTCGACCCGAAGCCCATTAAACTAGTTAAAAAAGTTGGTCCGCGTTCCATCCGTGTTGGATTTCGACGGTGTGGTCTACAAACTGGGCAAGTTTGGAATACATATATAGATGGACGTCCACATATGTAAATAGGAGAAGACATGGGCTATGAGTTGGGCTTGTGATTGCATATATAATAATATCGTGCGAGGTAGAGATTTCCTACCCTAATATATGTAGTTTGTGCGACTTGCCGGCCTGAGGAGCGGCAGGATTCAGCTTGGAAGGGGCATGTAGCGTTCAGCTGTCTGCGTAGCTCTTTAGATGTTATAAAATTAGGATTTAGTGAGATCTGCCTATATATACTACATTATTCAATGTTGTTACATATTATTTTATTAAGAAAAAGGTATTTTACTATTCTTAGTATTTATATAAGGATCTTGTCTAAGTCTTAGATCGATATTATAACAATAGGGAGCTATTATAGCTTTATATCTGCTATGGCAGTATCAGAGCTGCGTAATTACTGTATTCACCTCAAAAACCCACATGATCTAATGAAGCTCTACATGTAGGTAAAATATATTATTAATTAGGGTGGTTATTAAGGTAGTTGTTGAGATGGTTATTAGTGTGCTTCTTAGGGGGCCTTCTTTGGGGGCGTATTAAGGTTAGTTTTTATTTCTAAAAACTAAAAATAAACAGTTGGGGTTAGTGGGTCTTATTACTATATATTGTTAAAGCATGGTTAATTGGTGCGTGTTTCTAGGATCTTAATTCAAATTACAAAGGGGCTCGCTGACAGTAAATCCTTTTTCTCCACAGACTCAAAAGGCACAACAATTAATCCCATGCATAACATTTAAAAGTTTGCTCATATTTTGTTGTCCTCAAAATACATGGAAATAAACTAAAATAAAAGAACATAATCTGTTGGTTTCCAGTATGATTGTCAAAAGTTACGTATTTTCGGCCCAATGCTGACCTGCTCGGACCACCTCCCTTGAACCTTGTCTAATGGCAGTGCAACACTGCAGCTACGTAGACCATGAGAGTATAAATAGCAGGCCTGATATCTCAAGGTCACGAGAAATAAGTGATAATAATAATTGTGAGAATATTGATCAATATGGCACCTTTGAGAAAATTGTTCCCATTGCTAGCCTGTCTATCCAGCAGCCTCAGCGGCCTTGCAAATGCCGAGTTCAACGAATCTAACACCGTATACCCCCTACCAAACGTCGGAAACCTTCCAATTCACGACCCTGCCGTATTAAGGCATCCAAATGGCACTTATTTTGCTTTCAAAGGTGGTGTCCATATCCCATACTATCGTTCGGAACACTTGAACGGAACCTGGGAACAAGTTGGCACAATACTGCAAAGTGACAGCATTATACCAAACAAACAAAATGCGACAAGACCTTGGGCTCCCCATGTCGTTTACAAGAACGGTACATTTTATTGCTACTATACCTTGAGTCAAGCGGGCTGTCGCGATAGTGCAATCGGTGTGGCTACGTCAAACAGCCTCGAGCCTGGGACCTGGACAGACCACGGTGCATTAGTTGCTACATGGTCGGGAAAGAACTCTCAAATCTCTCCGTACAATATTAGCAACGCGATAGATCCGAGCGTGCTAATAGACGACGACGGGAAAGGTTACATGACATACGGGAGCTACTGGTCCAACATCTGGGAGTTGCCTTTGAGCGATACGCTTCTGGCTATAGAGACTCCCCACCACCCAGATGCTAGACATCTGTCCTATTATCCCATTCCTGGCAAGCCTAATCACTACATAGAGCCAGTACCGGAATGCAAAGATCCACAAGGATCTCGCCATGAAGAAGGATCTTTCCTCAGCAAGCATAATGGCACATATTACCTTTGGTTTGCGCATGGAAAATGCTGCGATTACAGCACACTTCCAGAACCTGGAACCGAGTAAGAGAAAAAAATTCTTTGCTGAGCCTACTTCAGATTGTTGAACAGAGGAGTTGACAAAATGTAGATACTCGATTCGCGTTGGAAAATCTTCCAACGTCGGCGGCCCATTTGTCGACAAGTCTGGTAAAAAGTTACTTCAAGGGGGCGGCACAGTTGTGTACGCATCTAACCATGGAAATATCTTTGCCCCAGGAGGCCCGGGAGTTGTTCCTGCCTCTGGTGGAGAGTCCCAGGATATTCTCGTCTACCACTATCGTAAGTTACGCGGACTGACCGTCTAAGATTTATTATACCTAATAAAGTTTGCTACTCTAGTGGATCGAAATGTAGGATTGAATTTCGCGGTAAGTCTGCCAATACTTGCTAAGCTGCAAATCACACCTCTTGCCTTGGATTTACTAATAGATAAGTAGGACACGAAGCTGGGTTATAGCTATCTTACCTATGACGAAGAAGGCTGGCCAACGGCACAGCATGATCCCATCGAGTGAATAATACCACTAGCCAAGTTGCAACCAGATCCACAATTTATGTACTATAAGGATGGAATTGGCATGTATTTTACATGTACATTAACAATACTAGTAATACGAAGATCAGAGGAGTGTACGGTTTTCAATTGAACTGGAATCAAGGTTGCACGAATTTTAATGACAATAGAAGATATCACAATGACCAATTCAATGTTGACATTATTCTACATATATCTTCAAATAAATAAAAGCTAAATTATTCCATTGCTATAATTTGATCTAATTCAGGTTCTCCGGTATTTGAAATGTTCATGTTGTTAATAATGAATGAGTGACGGCTAGGGCAATTGCCAAATTAGGAAATTTTAACCCCTGCATGTTGACGTAATACAACATACACCACATCAGTTGATACAATTTACGTTTAGACATCGACCAGTACATATAAAACCACCGGAGCTGCGATAAAAATGAGTCTATTCCATCATGATATACTAGCATCTCACTTGTCTAAAATGCCACGAAGAATAACCAATGCTCGTAGTGTACACAGCCAAAGAATAATAATAACAGAAAAGGAAACAGCATTCAATGAAATATCAAGCTTCCGTCTAGATGCTGGTGGCTGAAGGGGTATAAAAATAAAGGCTCAAAATATAGTAAAGACAGAATGATGAAAATTAAAGTCGTAAAGCTCAAAATCATGCGGAACTCAAAATATCAAGCCACCTGGAAGTTTTGACCCGCTCACTAGGGGTTTTGACAACAGCTGGTGCGATGGTTCTTTCAACCAGGCCTCTGCGCGGAACCCGTGTGCCGTGGTGCCCAGAACGCACAAAGTCGAGGACGCGATAGCCTTCGCGAGACATGGCTAGCCGCTGCATACTGCTGGTTCCTGGATAGAGGAGAAGATCGCCTGTTGCTGCGGCAAGAAGAGTGAGGGCTAGGGAAAACACATCGGACGCTGGAGTGGACAGCCCCGGTGCTTTCATGGCAGCAACTGTCATTAGCTCCGGAGCCGCGAAAGGGGGAGTCAGCGCCGACAGGGCGACTTCTCCGAGATGACTGGACTCTTCTAACGAGATCCCGTGTGCCGATGAAAAATCGGCATATAATGCCTCGAATTGGAATTCAGCAGAATTGCCGTCGCCATCTATCCGGCGGCGACGCAGGAGAATATTGTGAGGTTTGATATCGCCATGTACGACCCCTGCTTCGGCGTGAAGCCAATCTAAACCCTTTATTAACTGCCCGGCTAGAGTGATCCAACATGGCATGGACATAACAGGGTCTAGCATTGTCCTTGTCGAGAAATTCTCCTTGGCTCGCAGCGCGCATTCCTCAATATGGGTAGACAGCGCAAGAGGGATCGCGGACATCACTATCGAAGAAGACGCAGTGATGAAACCATAGAAAGGCACGATATACTCATCGGCGCTGGCAGTCGCTGCCACTCGACTGAGAACTTGAGCTTCGGCGGCGAGTACCGGCCCTGCATCGTGCCGTAAAGGCACTTTGACAGCAAGAATGCGACCAGAAGCCACTGGTGACGGGGGTGGCGTCAAAACCGACACATCGGACATCCACCTCGTCGTAGCTTTGTATACCACGCTCCATACGCCGCGCCCGAATTCCAGCAGACGGCCACTGTTGCCATCTTTCGCGACTTCGAGATCGTATGAGAACTCGAGTGTGCGACTCGACCGCGAATTGCTTCGTGGGGCATCTTTGGTTTGGCATGGGGTGCTCGGCTGGTCAGCGTCTAATGGTCCGTCCAAGACACTCGTCGGTGTATCTGGAGGGGTTAAACGGGACGTCTGAGCATCTTGGAATTGGTTCTCATTTTTGTGCAATATTTTCACCACCTTCTGCGCGGGCGTATGGCTAGCTGCCATCTGACTTGGATATTGCTGTATCGGGAAATTTTAGGTCGACTTTGATGATAGAGATAGGGTCCGCGTGTGGTTATATAGAGTATGTATATATATATATCGATATATATTCTGCGAGGAAACAGATTAAGAAGCGAAGGAATTAATGCGAACGAGGAGCGAAGATGTAGATGGCGCTCTTTTTGCCGACGGACATGATCGAGGACGAAAACGGCTTGACGAGTGGCAACGGGATGAAAGCAGCGTCAGTGGCAAAATGAATATGTAAGAATGATAGACAGAGAGATAGATATATAGACGCGACAAACAGAACAGTGAGGATGAAAAAAAAAAGAGAGAGAGAAGTGAGGCGGGGCGAGGATGCTCAACGTTAAATTAGCTAATCTCCCCAAGTCGTCGTATCGTATCGGGAAGCCGCGAAAATGTCACCCAACCACGACCGTTGCACCGGCTAGGCCAATCCAGCAACCCGGCTTTAGCGATTTCTCCATCGCCAAGGTTTTTCTGCGCTGTAGACTTTATTGTTGTTATTATTTTGGTGGCAGATATCTGCATCATGTTGATTTTATCGGGTGTTGGCTCGATGAGGCGAAATGTAGAGACGAGTGACGTCAGTCGCCTGATTAAGAATTAACCACCTTGCCTAAACGGGCTTCTTAGGGCTACTATGTATCATCTGCAACTAGAACTCAATTAAATTGTCTAACGATCTTCTAGTCTATAGTGGCAAATTCGCATCTGCATCTTGCTCAATAAGGTAGTTGACTATCTCGATATTTCCGCTTGAAGGTGCTACGGTCGTTAGGGGGCTGCCAACACCAGTGCCATCCCGAAGGTTTATATCCATCCCCCGCTTTAGAAGCACTTCACAGATAGGCCTGTGGGGTGGCCTCTTCTGGCAGCGAAATTTAGCAAGTTCTCTCGGTTCTCATTTGTTTTGGACAGCGGAATATCTGAACTTTCCCACCAGTCAAACAAAAATGTATAAAACGAGAAATAACACAAAAGCCAAACACTACTCCTTTCAGGCCGAATTTGGAGCAAATCATCCTACGGGAAATGAGTGTAAATACGGTTGCCTTAGATTCTATCTTCGGTAGTGCAAGATACCTTCCTTCGGATACCCGAGAACAGTTTTTAAAAGCTCATGCAACACAGGATCAGGCTCTTCCTCCTTTTGAGCTTCGACATGTGAGATCCAGAAGTGTTGGGAATAGTGCCCAAGCCAATCATCTCTGCTATCATGGTTATTCTCAGCTTTTGGATCTTTATAAGCCTCGATAAGATAAGCAAGGCAGACTTTGGCAATATAACAGTGAGCCTGCTGCCGTGTCCAATAGTTATTTTCAAAATATTCCGCTACAGAAAGATGGGAGAACCTCCACACTTTTCGTTGCGAATCGAGAACAAGTAAGTTGTTACAAAGATGCAGCAACTGAGATTCGGTGATTACACTGCCCATACATAAAGTGCCTTCGAAACTGCAACGAATGGCGAGTAGAAGCTCCATGCTGGTCAAAGGTCGCCATGCAGACATTACCCACACAAAAGCGCGGTCTGCGAGTGCTTTGTCATACTCGTTTCGACTTTTTATTTTACCGTATATCTCGTCATAGGTCGCTTTGAGGCCACTTGGAAGTTTTCCAAGCCGATCTCTAATGGCTTCTTCAGATTCAAGATCAAGTATCTGCTTGATCTGTAGGTATGCCCATTGAAACCTACAGTATATTAGCGGTGAACACGGTTGATCTTTTTTGTACTCTCTTACATTTCTCCACTGTGATTTAGAAGGACATCGACAATGTCTTGCTTTAATGGCAAGGGCATTTCTTTCCAGTTTTGATGCTTAGAAATTTCACTGTCGACAAAACTCTGGATATCTTTCTCATTATCACTTGCTTGGATTTCGATATTTGGAGTTTTCGAAAATATGTTTCGTATATCTCGGTCCCTTCGGCTAGAGACAAAAACATTGACTCTTTTGGAGTGAGAGAGCAGGGAGTTAATCATGTCAATTATTTGGAAGCGCGAGTCCGGTTCACACTCGTCTAGGGCATCTAGTACGATAGTTGTCTTATCATAGAGGCTGACCGCTTCGTGTAACTGTTGTTTGCATGTGTCGAAGCCAATATCCGAGCTCTTCATTCTCATATCTTGATAGAGATCTTTCAGTCCTTTACGTATACCATTGGAAATGCTAGTGGCTGTCGAGAGTTGACGAACGTAGCTTCTAAGGATAGAGAGTGGCTCGCGACGCCCCGTTTCGTTCCGGTTGCAGTAGAAGAATGCAAATCCGTGATTTGGGGCCGTTTCCAACTGCCTCTGAACGTGGTCGATGACCTTGGATGCAAGAAATGTTTTCCCAGATCCAGCTATATTCATCAGATGCGAATTCCCCTAAACATAAAATCTAGAGGGTAAAAACTTACGAGAGCCCTGAAGCCACAGGACTGCCGATGAATTGCTGTTCTCCCATTCTTGGAACTTCTCATGTTGTAGCAGCCATTCACATGTGCCATCAGTCCGTGCCTCATTGACAGTGTTGTGGTGTTTCCCGTATGGTTCTGACGATATCCAATCTAGGATTTTGAATTGTTCCTCAGAGTTGATGAGCGTAAAGTTCTGAAGTAGAAGCATTCTAGAGAAACATGATTAACATTAAAGAGACTGATAGCAGAGATCTTTAACGTACGTCTGATCAATATTGAGGCTTGTGGAAAGTGTTTCTCTAAATTTGAAGATGTCGCGGACGATATTATCGATATCCTTGCTCTCAAAGGGCCACTTCAAACTGCGAAATCGCCAAGAATGAATTATTCTATCCCTTTTCCTAGTATCTGGCTTATCTTCCAGTTTCGCTTTGAGATTATGGAGCTGTAGTGAACATTTTCCCAGCTCATTGCTAAATTTCTGTGACACCGTAAGTTTATCGGAGTTTGGGCCTTTGAGCAAGCTGTGCGCGCCGTCAAGGACAGTTTCCAACCCAACAAGCTCACCTTGGAGCCGCTGAATATCTTTCTTCGCATTTTTTGCTTGTTTGAGGTAATCAGAGCAAAGTGACCAGATAGTTCCAGTTAGCTGGATCACTGCGACAACATTGGCGGCTGCCGAAAGTCCATCCATGCTTCAAGCTGTGCGTAGTATACCTATATAGACCGTAGGTTGACTGCCCAAGAGTCTTTGGCCTTTTTATATAGTAGTCCACAGGAAAAATAAGCCCTTTGTGTGGGGTAGAAACTCGTGGCATTTTAGATTTGCTGATGACGAGTTGTCTATGGAGAGCATATGATCGCAGCTGGACGAGGCTGACATCTGGAGCTAAACAAGTGTGCATATTCAAGGTGGCGCAGCGGGGTATCGTGGTCCGACAATTTTCCTAGTATGATCGAAGGCATTCGCAGGAAGTCCTGTCTTTCTTTAGAAAAAAGTATAGATATCTATAATCTCCATTTTAACTGCTGAGATTGCCAGTCTATTCAGGTGGCGATTCATCCCAAAATGATATTGGAAGTCTCCCGGTGACTGTGGTGAGGTGTGGCGGGAGTTGGATATTGAATATACATTGATAGACTCGCGGGGCACCTAGAAACTCAATTAGAACGAATCTGATCTCATGATGACCGGAGGGGTGTGGATCATTCATCATTGAGCCTTGTTTACCCCACGTTCCAACCGTGGCGATACTCACGGCTTCCGACCTCACTTGAACTGACTGAATCAACGTCGATTTGCGCTGCTATGGTACTCTCAGCGACGAATTTCGCTGTGCGCCAGATTGGCTAGGTTTCTGATTGATTACCCCCAAAAGTGTAGATTCCCACAGTATGAAAGACCAATTCGATTCCGGCTCTGAGCAGGATCTCAATTCTACCTCAAACATGCCTCATTCATCAAGCTCGTCCAAAGGTTTCTTCACTTTCAGCAACACCGTCAACGGAGCTGCGAGGGGAGGTGCTCGAGTAGCCCAAACGTTGAACCCTTCCACCAAGCAGCCTCTGTGGAATATCCCTGTGGCGATAGAGGACGATGTGAATGATGCAGTTGCGGCTGCGGGCGAAGCATTCGCTTCTTGGTCGCGCCTGGCCTGGGCTGAAAGAGGCGCATATCTCATCCGGGCAAAGGAAGCTCTAGTCGAAATACATGATGATATGGCCAATTTAATCATGCAAGAAACTGGCAAACCTGTAAGTATCATCGATACAAAGGGTTAGTTAGAAATGCAGCATCTGAACATGAATGGAGATTCGAGTTGCAAAACTAGAGGTCGACCTTTCAGTTCGGCTGCTTCTGTATTATGGTAAGACAAATGAATATCCAGCTTGCTGTCAATGGAGACTGACTAGCGGCAGCTTCCCACCCAAAACTGGAAACCAAGGTTGTGTCAGATAACGACGAACTTCAGGTGACAGTACGCTATGTTCCGATGGGTGTTGTTGCCGCCATTTGCCCCTTCAGTGATCCATTGATGCTAGCTATTGGAAAGCTTGCGTCAGCCTTGATCACTGGCAACACGGTAATCGTGAAACCCTCGCCCTTCGCACCGTACAGCATCTTGAAATTTGTGGATCATATCCAATCGCTCTTCCCGCCAGGGGTGATTCAGGCTCTGAACGGCGACGAGAAACTGGGCCCTCTGCTTGTGGATCATCCGAAAATCCAGAAAATAAGCTTTACTGGATCTGTGGAAATAGGCAAGAAAGTCATGGCTGCAGCTAGCAAAACTCTCAAGCGAGTGACTTTGAGCCTGAGCGGAAATGGGGCATGTATTGTTTGTCCAGATGTAGACGTGTCTCTGGTAGCACCTCAGGTTGCTGCAGGGGCATTCCTGAATTCCGGACAGCTATGCCTTGCGAATCGGCGAATCTATGTGCACGAAGACATATACAATGACTTTATGCAACATTTGGTCGATAGCGTTAAACTTTGGAAAGCCGGCCCAGCACCGAGCGACACTGCCATTTTAGGCCCGATTCAGAACGAGATACGTTACAAAAACGTCAAGGATATATTTGAAGACTCGCAGAAGAATGGATATAAATTTTCTCTAGGCAGTGGATCTATTACCGATGAAAAAGGCTTTATCATACAGCCTGCTATCATCGACAACCCGCCGGACGACTCGAGAGTCGTGAGAGAGGAAGCTTTTGGTAGGTATTAAACGATAGCCAGCGGTGAACAGGTGGCTAACACCATTGAAAAGGTCCCATTGTTTCTTTATTGTTGTGGAAAGATGAAAAAGAGCTAATCTCTCGAGTGAACGACACCAAAGCCGGGCTGGGAGCCAGCATCTGGTCGGGTGATATCGACCGCGCCACCGCGATTGGCGAGCAGATAGAGTGTGGCATGATCACAATAAATCGACACCCAACTCCAATACCGAGCGGGCATCTTGCTGGGTGGAAAGAGAGCGGCATAGGGGGTGAATGGGGATCCGAAGGCCTGTTGTCGTACTGCAATATGCAAACCGTGCACTGCTACAAGATGCCTGTTGCGCCGGGGTCGGCTGAAGCTGATTGACTTGTCAAACTATTGTGCAAAAGTGCTGTTTGTGAAAAGCGTCAATTGGTTTATTTCTTGAAGCATCTCTGATTGAATCAGCTCCTGGATGATGGTGAAAGTTGAAGCTGAAGGTCGAAGCGGGCTGGTTGCACCTTCCGCGTCGTCATGTGCCTTGTTGCAGCGCATCGACGCCAACGCGTTCTTCGCCCGTGCTTGACTTGTCTCTCTCACTCATGCTCTGTTTTATGTACTGCAGATCTATCATCATCCCAGACTCGCTCGTTATCACATTCTGTGTGCAATCTGTCTCCTTTACCGTTTAACCGTTACAACTACAGCCTTTAGGCTCTGCTCTTGATCGTAAGTTGTTGGTATTTCCTCCACTGCATCTTCAATAAACCAGGACTAAAATCCCAGGCCTCAAATGGCACCGTTCAATGCATCGTCGTGGCAGTCTACCCCGCTCCACCGTCCACTCTTTTATATCCTGCGTCCAGGAAACCAAGTCGTTCCCCTGCTTCCGGCCGATGAATTGCCACACTGGCTCCAGGTCGTTCAGAATTTTCCTCTAGAACCCCATAACATGCACCCAGCAAGCATGGGGTACTTTCCCCGTCTTGGGGAGTACGATATCATTTGTCTATACTGCACCTCTGCCATCGAGAGCCTGTCCAACCGCTCGACAAAACACAATGAACCGCCTTCCTCTGGCTTGTCTGAGAATTCTCTGTACTATCGCGGCTATCCTGGATCCGCCATTTTCTTTTTTCATCATCATGGTTTCCCATTGCAAAACGTGTCCTGGCGGCCATCATGGCAGGAACATGACATAGGGCATTCTCACACTCAACTGTCGCGTCTGAACCCTAGGGCCACCAAATTTAATCCGGTCTTTGGTGGATCGAACGTGCGTTATAGCTCATCTGGTTCTAATGAGCTCGCAAGCTCTCTTTTTTCTCGAAAGTCTCAACTCGTTTCTTGACCAATGTGCAAGCTGCTCGTGGCTCTGATGGCCGTCCTTCGGCCGTCACAGAAAGTTATTATTGATCCAATCCGACAAATCTGAGGGCTATATTATGTCCATGTCGCTACTGTGCATGAAGACCGCGAGTCCCAAGTTCTGGGCCAGCGTGAAAAGACAGGACCAACACCTGCCCCGATATATACGGAGAAACAAAACCCAGCAGCTTGTGGAACTTACGGCCAATTCTATCATTATAAAACCCCTTGCGAGAGACGTTATCCGCCATATTCAGGGGCACTACTGCTTCTAAGAGACGGATTTACATGTTTTGACGATACATTCCGAAGCTCTGATTACCTTGTATGTAGTAAATGCTCAATATTTGAGTCAGATTATTGAACATTCGTTTGACTTGGAATTTGCTCGACGTATTTAACGAGCAGGCGTTCGCCGGAATACTGATACAAAAGGGTACCACTGTTCTGCTGATAACATTGAAATTGGCTTCTTCGACCACTATTATAAGGACATAAAAATACAATTGATTATAACTGTTCTTATTATCGTACATCATGTTCAAAGTAAATTGATTAATCAATGTGAGAGCGCCATAGATGCGGGTGTGGTATAAAGCTTTCTAGAAAAGTCATCCCCAACTACCAAATACAAACAAAACAAAATAACCCAAAAGTAGACGACATTGCCCATTACTCATCCTCGGGGGGCCATTGACGGATAAGCGTCTGGGAAGCTGTGCCGCCCAAGCTCCTATGAACCATGAGGCATGATCTTGCAAACGGTGGCATCAAAATCATATATCTCCGTAGCAGCTTGAACAGCACCGATGGTGAGACACAATTCAGATGCTTCTGCTGGGGAAGATACTCGAACGCATCATATACCGACATTGGTAAGGGCCGATCTGAAGAGGGAGGAGGTTGGTTAGTCCCACTTGGTCCGGCATCGGAGGGATAGGCATGGATGGCAGATTCGCGGAGTTGCTTGGGAATATAGCGGAAAAGCTCAGGAATGGCTTTAATAGTATCGGTACACGTCTCCGCGGGAAACAACTTCTGGAGCATAAAGCTGATGGGCTCCGAGGCGCGAGTAGTGAACGAGTGTATGACGCTATGAGCCATCTCGATGCCCTCTACGAGCCTTTCATGGGCGACTTTGATAGACAGTGTGTCTAAAATTTCGTCAGGGCTTTTGGGCTCCATGTAAAAGATCGAACATGCCCTGGAGTTTCTGAACGTATCACCTGGTCGGATCAACAAAGGCTCAAATGGTCGATAATCCCATGCCAAGTTGGAGCCCTTTACGAGCTGTAGTGAGGTACCCGACGACACTCGGTAGTTGTCAATATATGGTCTCAACAAATTTTGCGCCTGGACTGTAGAATTGTCGAGCAGCACGTCGAACGCTTTCCTCAACTTTCTAAGCATAGAGTTCATTTCTCTGAGCATCTCTGGGGGTGTGGTCGGATCCATCCATGCCGCCTCGAGGTTTAGCTCAAGACGGTCTATCTTGTTCTGGTGTTCGTTCAGTGTCGTGGCATTGTCCCAATTTCTCAAGTGAAAGCAGTACTGCGCATAAGCGTCATTGTATTTCGTGCGTAGTTTCTTTAGTTTCATTTCTGAGACTTTCCCGTTTGTAGTGCTGTTTCCTGTAGTCTTCTCTGCGGTCTTTTTCTTGCCGGTCTGTTTCATGACGGACTGACCGCTCTTTTCAAGTAATTCAACATACTCATCCTGTATAGCATTGAAATCTTTGCGGTGGTTGAATAAAGGTACTGACGGATAGAGGTCATTTTCGGTGTAACTTCGAGGTTTATCCGGGCTATTTACAGAGACGGGGAATTCGGTTATCGGCTCGTGGTGAACAGGCTCGCGACCTGCAGGAGTTGTGATGTTTGCTTCAGCAGCTCTTTTAAGAGCAGCAGCGCTACTTTTAGTAACTGTTTCATATCCTCGTACTGAAATCGCTTCACGGTTGTCATGTTCGGCGAGGTAGAAAGCATGCCGCACAGCAGCCACGTTTTGGATAGCCACTTTTTTCCTAGGACCGACACTATGGGGATATATCGATTCCGCATCATCCCTGTCAAAGACTCCTACAAAGCGCATCCTCCAGTCACGAAGTACAGTATGTTCCAGTAGAGTTCTTGTGTGAAGTTGCGCCCAGGAGCTAGGTACCAACTTAACCGATTCATCGGAAAAGTTAGTAAGAAACAAGATGTTCTTCTTCTTTTTGGCTGCTTCCGTGTGGAACACATGCTTTTCTAGAATCGTTATCCAGTCGATGGAAGCTGAATCGTATTTAATGTCTTCTCCATACAACTCAACACCCTTCCGTGTCGCCAACTTTTCCAGGTATCGGTTGTACAATTTGATACGAGGCTCGACGAGCACATGGAGGTCCGGCTGTAGCTTCTCATTCAATTTAGCTGAGAGGACCCCCCATCCGGGATTTATATCAAGTATAATAGACGGCCTGTCGTCGTCGAGGTATGGTCTGACTCTTTCGAAAACATCATCTGTGATCCGGTGATGTTAGCGACACGCCCCCAGTCAAGGATTGTCAATTAATGGTGCAAGATCCCTACCACAAAGCTCTTCGCTTGCAATATCAATGCGCCTGTTGGAAGACCAAACTTTGCCCAAGGGAGAGATGGTTTTCTCGTTGGAGGGTTTTCTAGCCGCCGATACGAGGCCCCGACAATGCCGTATGCCGCAACTGCTGCGTAAATCATATGCAGGATGGCATTGTCTGAATGGCAGACGGGTACGCCCTCGAAGTAGTAAGCGGGTCCTCATCAGTGTTCGTGACGCTGATCGAACAGCGCGTTGAAGATTGGAGATGAACGTAGAATCGCTGAAGCGGCGGGAGGCGGCAAAATAATGTAAGGAAGCCGCGCCAAAGTTGACCCAGTCCTCTAGGCATCCACGCTGCTCAGCGTCGCCAGCAGAAATAACATGTTGCCAAAGTAGGAAGATGTCTGCTTTGCTCATCCATGACAGAAAACACCGCCATTATCGGTCCACCGCTCCTTCGTTGCACCTGGTCTCGTCCAGAGAACCTTGAAGACGCCGCACCCCACCTGATGATACCCGGATGTGCCAAGGGTTGTTTCATGCTTTGACATCCATACACGCCCTCCCCCGAAGACAGCCTGGCCCTCCCATGCGAGACGCGACTGGGGCTCGTCCGTATTTGAGAGATTCTAGTACTGGCCGGGTTCGACGCATCCCGTGAGAACACGGTCGATCTCGCCATGGCCTCCCACGGAGCTGCTGCGGTGCGGCACAACGTCGAGCAGATCACACGTCTGGCCCAGGACTACCAATATAACCCAATGGTACAATTGAAATACTGGTTGAGAACTGCTAGTACTCTAGTAAAAGAGGTATGTCTGTGCTGAATCGCTTCCTTGGTCCTACATTCTAATATATGGGGCATATCACAGGCTGCCATCTACGAACGAGAAGGTTATGATGAACAGGCTTATTTATTACTTTTTCGCCATGCCCAACTGGTTCTCGTGAATTTGGTTAACCACCCAGGCGCGAACGACCCGAACAATCGCCTGGGACTCGTCGCCGCAGAGAAACAGGTCAAGGTCAACCTGGAAAAGCTGGAGGCACTGAAACCTCGAATCAACAAACGATATGAACAATACAAGCAGTCAGTTCAAGAGAGTCAACATAGAAAGGCAAAGACTTCTTACTTGCCGAATGACCCGCTGACGGCTCGCAACCCGTCCTTCGCTGATCCGGTTTTGTCTGATGCAGCACAACCACTGGAAGCAGGAGAAAACAAAGATCTAGCAGTGAAAATCGCACAAAGGGAAATCAGTCGTAGAGCTACGGTGAGACGAGAGAACAGAAAAGCTGCTATTTCACCAGAAGAAGAGCGTGCAAGACGCACCGCAGGCGTCTGGGGAAACTGGGAGCAAGCTTTGGAGCAACAGCCTGATGATCTCAGTCGAGACCTCCGAGAAGTTAGGTCATATATCGACGGAGAGAGGAACAAGAAAGAAGATGGTTTACCCAACCAGCATTCGACATACTCATATCCAACAGTCCCTCAGCAAAGCCGCTTCGACGCTCCTGTTCCTACCATCTCTACGCTGCCATCCCATCGGGAAGAAACCGAATCGCTACCTGTGCGCCCAGCTAAGCAGTCTCTGACACCGCACACTCCTTATGAACAACCTCCTCCCCTTCCGAATAAAGTATATTCAGCTGCGCCGCCAGTGCCTCGCAAGGATAACCTTGCTCTCACCGACTCGCAACCGAGTCAATCGGACCTCAATCCGTCTACTTTTACCTTCAAGCCATCAGCTTATCTCGAAAACGGAACCCCCCTGCGGACTGTCTTTCTACCTCCAACTCTGCGCCATCAATTTCTTGCACTTTCCAACTCCAATACAAGGCGAAATCTAGAGACGTGTGGAATTTTGTGTGGGACTTTGATCTCAAACGCCTTGTTCATCTCTAAGCTACTCATTCCGGAGCAGGAGTCAACGTCTGACACTTGTGAAACTGTAAATGAAACGGCTATCTTCGAATACTGTGACGCCGAGGATGTGATGGTTCTTGGCTGGATCCATACGCACCCTTCCCAAACTTGCTTCATGAGCTCGCGCGACTTACATACTCACTGCGGTTACCAAGCCATGCTGCCGGAAAGCATCGCCATCGTGTGCGCTCCGTCCAAGGAACCGAGCTGGGGAGTTTTCCGACTTACAGACCCCCCTGGACTGAAATCGGTCCTCGGCTGTACCCAAACAGGACTTTTCCATCCTCACGCCCAATCGAATCTATACACTGATGCCCTTCGACCGGGCCATGTATTTGAGGCACAGGGTCTGGAATTTGACACTGTCGATCTGCGCCCGCGTACTTGATAAGCAACTTACCAGTTCGCAACTGTACTAATGGGTTTGATTTAGCTTATTCAAAACATAATCGTATCCAGAGCGTGATAGATAGAACATGAAGTCATGCGTAATGAAATAATATACCCCGTTTTTTTACTTCAAATATCCCCGTTATACTGTACATATATAATCGGTTTCTATCGTGAGTAACCCGTAATCTGCGACCCTGTTAGCAAATACATGCACAAACTAGACCCCTGCAGAAGCATCAACACCAATGGCCAGCGTGCTGTTCTGCTGCAGCCTGCAGGGTTGCAATCGGTGAATGGTGTGTGGGGTCGTGGAGCTGTCTCCGTCCGGTTATCAAGCTTAACTTATTTAACTATGTGGCCACCGCAACAATCAAGGGCGTTTTGTTTTCACCCCAGGTACCAGCACGCAACACCATAGTTCTTTCGCCTCATCTACCAGATCTAACTCGCTTGGAATCGGCGAACCGAATTATTACCCTCACATGTCCGCTGCTAGCACTCGTTCTGGATCTCGGTCTGGGACACCTCTGGGCACACGATCGCAGTCGTCCACCACCACAACTACCGCGTTAGCATCCTCGTCGTCGTCCTCCTCCTCGTCACGGAAAAAGTCAGACCAGTCTGATGGTGGCCGCCCTACACAGGGCAATTACTTCTCCTACCCCGTGAGCCGTGTGGTTTCCGGGCTCTATCGACGCCTCACCGACCCCCCGCAGCAGCAGCAGAGCCGCAATGGGAATAGTCGCAACGATATGACTTCCTCGTACTCTGCATCGCTCTATACTCCCATGCGCACCGTGTCCCCATTTCAACCGCCTCCGCTCAGTGCCCTGACCCTCAGTTCCTCGGCTGTTGCGGCAGGCCATCAGCATATCCTCACTCGCGCGCTCGCGGAGGAAATCCGGCTTCTGGTACCGCCGCGTCTGCAGCTGGTTGATACTTGGAACCTGGCGTATTCGCTAGAGCGCGATGGCTCGTCTCTGGGGACCCTGTATGATGCCTGCAGGCAGGTATCCGAACGCAGTCCTCGCGCTGGCTACGTGCTAGTCGTGCGTGATAGCTCCGATGGCGCGGTGTTTGGCGCCTACTTGACCGATCCGCCGCACCCCAGTCCACACTTTTATGGAACAGGAGAATGCTTTTTATGGAGAGCTAGCGTGTTGCCGTCAACACCGCTACTTCTGGACCACTACCACCACCACCAACACGAGCACAACAGCAACGACGGCGGCGCTGAAACCGAGGGAGACGAAGAGTTTCACACAATGACAGACGACGAGCTACGAAGGGCAGGATTCCCTCCACCGCCAAGTGCAGATACGACAAATGCTGTTCGAAGCACGACATTAAGAGCGAGTACCCCGACTCCTTCAAACAAACAGGACAAGCCGCTCAACAAGAACAATTCGAACTCTAATCTCCTTGCTTTGCCCGGGGATTCAGTAGGTTCTAATGGTGGGAGTAGAAGTGGAACAAGTACACCGGAACGAATCCGCTTCAAAGCGTTTCCTTACAGCGGTGTGAATGACTATATGATGTTTTGCGAGACTGGATTTCTGAGCGTGGGAGGAGGGTGAGTAAATGATATCAGACGAGACCATTGGATCAAAGCAATGATACTAATTGTTGGCAGTGACGGTCACTATGGTCTCTGGATTGACGACTCCGTTGAAAAAGGTATAAGCGCGTCCTGTCCTACCTTTGGCAACGAACCTCTGTCAGATGAAGGCACGAAATTCGATATTTTGGGTGTCGAGGTTTGGTACGTTGGGTCTTAATGAGGTAATGATTTATGTAGAACTGGTAAATAATGATATAACTACACTCATACTATCTTCGGCCCTCGTAATAGTATTAAAATGTAATCATTATTACTACCGAGAAATAAAGGACGATGGACTAAACACGGACAATGTGTCTCCTGCCTTGGAAATAGAAAAAAGAAGTAAAGGAAATGAATCGATATCGTAAGAAACACTGGGGTATGGGTAAACAGGCATAAAAGTGAAAAACCGACCAATCTGGACGCCAATAAAAAAAAGGAATGCTAGAAAAGTGGGAAACGAAAGCAAACCGCCACCCTCTCCTCGAGTACGTGAGAAAAACAAACTACCACCCCTGGCAGTTTAGTAGGGAGAATTCACGATCTCGTTACGACCCAGCCGGTTGGCTGCACTTCTTCGAGCAGGAGTCATTGGAGCAGCGATACTCTCCCGAGTGGGTTTCTTGAAGCTCTTTTTCTGCACCATGTTGACCTCGTTAGGGAGAGCAACAATGACGTTCTTGTCTGAACCGAATCTGAAATTGTCGGCCATGACATTCTCTCCATAGCGCTTGATAGTGTAGGGGTCTTTTCTTCCGGCAAGGACCTTCTTCATGTTCCATGTGATAATAAACGGACCAGTTGCTGTAATGATAGATGTTTCATCACTGTCAACACCGGTATTGAAACGTGCAGGAGTAAATGCCAAAGGTTGCTTAGTCTCGTGCTGGAATTGCGCAACGTGCGATGGTTGGAGACCAAGTCGACGAGGCTGCGGTTTCGAGTCCTTGGCGAATGATTTTTCAAACCCAAGCTTTCCTTCGTTCTTGCCATCCTTCTGAAGTGTGTCGATAAGTAGTAGATAGGTACGGCAAGTGGATAAGACCCAGCGGCCATCTGCAGAAACATCCAAACCAATGATCTGCTCTCCGAGAGCTGGAATGTGTGTCTTGGCGTTAATTCCCAGACGATCGAAAAGACGGACATCTCCCTTATTAGAGGCAACGGCAATGTATCCCTTCTCTGTTGTAGCAGTAGCGGAGAAGTCATTCTTGCTAGCATACTGCTTCAAATTTGAATCTACTAGCTTGTGGCCAGACTGGCGAGGATCAATTCGGAAGAGGGCGTTGTTGGAGACACCCAAGAATGGTTGGGCCGAGGTCATCTGAGAGAACTTCTGCTCGGGGGCAAAGGTCGTGACTCCAATGGCATCATGAACCTTCCATTCGTCGACAACCTTTCCATATTCAAGGTCCATACGGTACAACGAGTTGGGGTCATCTCCATTCTGCAAAATCAAGTTTGAATCTTCGGCGTGAAGCATAACTTTCTTAGGACTGAAAAGTTTGCCCTTAGGAGTCTCCACTTTGGAGATATTGGTAGAGAATTCAAGATTGTTGTTTGGAGTGTGTTTGAAAACACCAATCTTGGAGCCGCGAACAACAAATGACCGGTCATGCTTGTAACCAACAGCAAGCTGTGAGTTGACGTTTCCGTCCTCGAGCTTAGTGATAACATCATCCTCTTCTTCGTCCGAGTCGTAATGCTCGCTACGCTGTCCCTCGTCTTCCTCTTCCTCTTCCTCGTCCTCGTCCTCCTCCTCTTCTTCTTCTTCCTGTGCCTCTGCAGCCTCGGGTTCCGCATCCTCCATAGTAAGGTCCTGGAAGGCGTCTAGAACGTACTCCCGCTCGTCTTCTTTCTGTTTGATCCACTTGGTTTCATTCTGTTGCTCCCAGAATGCCTGCATAAGACCCTCCTGGAATCTCTCCACTGTTGGTTGATCTCGGAATCGCAGAAGCCAAGAGTACGCCGAGCCATCTCCCGTGTAGTGGTTGAAGATGAAAGAAAGATATTCAAAGTTGAAAACTGGGTTAATGTCTGCAATCACGGCCTGGCCAAGCCACTCCCTGTCTTTCCCGGTAATTTGAAGCCAGTATTGCCAGTTGCCAATTTCAGTGACCGTGGCGTCGATCTCGCTATCCTGTAAAACGAACGTGCCGCTTTGGAAATCAAACAAATGAAGCTCGGCATGTTCTTTAGTCAGAACTTCTCCAGAAGTAGGGGCAGCGGCTGAAGGCGGAGCAGCAGTTACGTCTTCAGCCGGCTTGATGTTGCCTTTCGCCTTGGCATATTCCACGTCCTTTGCCATGGCTGTAGCAGATTCGGCAGATGTTGGACCCCTAGGAGAGTCGACGGGACTAGCTGATGGAACAGGGCTATCGTCAGAAAATAAAAATTCCTTGAGCTCTTCCTCAGTGGCCCTCTGGCTGCTCCTCCTGTATTTTCTCTCGTATTGACACTGGACGGCGGCGGATTTGAACGTCAAGACTTTATCCAGAGATACGGAGGAGTCGCAGACAAATTCGTAGAGGTCGCCCGGGTCGCCACTTAAATCTCTCCAAGCAAGTACTTTTTCGCCACCGTCACGAACAACAGAGCGGAAATGCAGAGCCTCGTCGAGTAGGAAAACCTTCTCGTCCTTATCAAGAGCGTCGGCGGCCTGTTCGTCCTCTTCTTCGCCAAGATCCTCCTCTCCTTCCTCGTATGCTCGCTGCACAACAAGCTGATATTGGAATTCTTGGCCTGTGCGACGAATGGTGGCAGCCGCGTCCTTGAAAATCAACTCGGAGTAGCCTTTTGGGGATAGAGGGCGGACGAGATAAAGTTGACCCTGTGAAATATCGATGATCGCCTCCTTGGAAGCGTCTCCAAAGAGATATTTGCCCACTGTCGAGTGCTGTCAGTTTCGTCGCGTCTTTTGCGTCAGAGAGGTGGGATGTAGGTTGAGCGTACCGTTTCGGAGCATAAACATCTTGGTGGCAACTTCCCTGGCTACTATTCTGATTTTCAGAGTAGCTCTGTTACGGAAGAGCTTAGTAGCACGACTATTAAATCGGCCAGGACAATAAAAGAGGGTCAATGAGGGGTAGGTGACAATAACACAAGAGAGTTGTGACTGATAAAAAATCTGAGGCGGGATGTTGTTTTTGTTGTTGTCCAGCAACGGCTTCCCTGCCCCGCTCGCTATCGGTGACGCAAACTTGTCCTTTTCGGGCCTAGCGCGATCACACAAGGTCTGGCTAATCAGGTCGCTTTCCCGGATTATATCGAAGAACCAGAGAACTATAAGAAGGCTCGTGATCAGCATGGGCATGGTTATGACCTCATGTTAAAGTTTATATTAGCTACGATTTTATGCGTTTTCTTCAGTGTTCAAATGTCGCGGTCAGCGACATGTAATCCGTTTCCCAGCCTTTGTGACTTTGAAATATATAGTTTCCAACATTGAAGCTCGTATCATCTAAATAGACTAGTAAATCAAATATGTATTTATGGATATTGAAGAATTTTCACCCGAAAATTTTGAGATATCGTGCAAACAATACTACATGTATACCTTGAAAGATGTACACCGAAGGTTGCAAAATGTTTGGCTCAGCTTTCACGCATTCAACGTCAATTTCGTTCTGCATATGCATATTTAGGTTTTAAGTGAACTCTATTTACACATCACTGCTAGTTCATGTCATGATATCAGCACTTGATTGTGCTTCAGTCTCTGCGCTGTCCTCAATGCCAGACAATTCTGCCTCTTCATCCGTATCCGTATCAACTTGTTCTGGGCTAGCCTTGCTTTCATGTTCTGACTCGGCTGTCTTCAAAGATACCCCTTTACGCTGTGGAATAACCTGCATAAAAGCTTGGCCCCAGTCTCCAAGTTCCAGCCACTTGAGCATAATTTCAACGACATGGTTCGTGGCTAACACATGCCGAGATGCCATCCGTAGATGCTCACCAATGGGAAGTTTTGCAGTCCTGATACCTAGCTCCGTGGCCCTCTTGTGACAGATTCCTTTGTGTCGGTTCTTGTCGACAAGTCCCCCAATAATGTAGGTGCTGTACGGTTTAAGCTCAGTCAGGGTTTCGGAGCTGTCGCTGCTCAAGTAAACAATCTCGCCGTCCTCTGGCGACGGTTCTTTTTCTTCCTGTCCACGAATTGCACCTGCGAGCTTTCCACCCTCCGGTGCCTTCATCCAGTCTTTGGCCTGGACGGCAACGTGATCAAAGTTTTCTGTCATGAAGCGTACACCCCTCCAGTTCTCGTAAGTTTTTCTGAGAACAGTGTCGAATCGCTCCTTGAGTAGCTTATCAAACGAAGACACAACAAAATGACTCCTATAAAGGGATTTTGTATTGTCCGAATATGCCCGTGTGACTTGCGAACCCAGTGATACGCGCTCTCGATCGTTCATCAACTCATCCCATCCGCAGTCAATCACAAATGTTACTGGAACAAGAATTGGTTTTCCTTTGCGCCGAGGAGCATCGACAAGTTCCCCATTTTTCTTTTGCTCTCTCTTTCGCACGTTGCGCTCTTGTCTCTTTTTCTTACGCAGTTCCTTACGTTGGTCTTTCATCTCATCCCACTTTTGCATTTTCAGCAATCGCTTTTGCTGGTTTTTTGATAAAGGGGCAGGCTCTGGAGCCGTAGGCGCTGTTTCTGCATTGGGTGCATTTTCCTTGGTATATGCTGGTTGCTGAGAGCCGGTGGCATCGTCGGCAGCTTGGTGATCATCGCTTGTCGACTTCTCAGCTTCTTTCTGTCCTGACACTTCGGAGTGCTCGGGACCGTCGTGGTCTAGCTTCTGTAGCTTTCTAGGACGATCTTCTTCGCCCATTATTATTGGGTGGATGTTTTAAACACTGAATGTTTTTTTATTGAGCTGTCTTCTGTTCCGATGGTCAAAATAATTTTCATGTATTTAAATTGTCTAGCCAATCATGGGCACCGCATATCCGCTCACCGGGTCACGTGCCGTGCCTCGCACCCTCCGATCTCCTTCCCGGAAACGACGTGAACCTTCAAGCGTTGAGGTTTCAAGCCAAACGTCACCCCATTGAAACCGTCACAATGCCGCAGGACATGCCCCCGGCTGGGGGCTACCAGCCTGTACAATACAAGGTTCGCTTTTTCCCCCATTCCAATCAGGCTCCCCAGAACATCCGCAGTCAGACAAGCAAGCTAACACATTACTTCGCTCATTCAGCGTAACCTGCCCGCCCGCGGTTTCAGGCCATGGACTTACCTCGTCGGAATGCACTTGATCATGGCCTATGGCTTTTATAAATACGCCATTGGTGTTCGGGAGCAGACGTACGTTCTCAATTGTTTTCCCTTGTGTGTCCGGCGGTCATCAGTGCCCCCATTCGGACTACCACTCGCCAATCAACAACTCCAATTGACAATGAGCTGACTATATTGTTTTGATAATTAGCGAGCTCGCACGCGAAAAGATGTGGTCGCGTATCCACTTGATCCCCCTCCTTCAAGCCGAAGAAGACCGCGACCAAGTCCGCCGACACTACG
Organism: Talaromyces rugulosus; assembly: GCF_013368755.1. Lineage (NCBI taxonomy): Eukaryota > Fungi > Ascomycota > Eurotiomycetes > Eurotiales > Trichocomaceae > Talaromyces > Talaromyces rugulosus. The sequence continues at coordinate 5,833,062 of NC_049562.1, read as the reverse complement.
CCGACAAGGCCCGCGAGAAGGAACTCCTCGGCACCGAGACCAAGATCTACAACTCTGACCGGTGCGTCCTCATCCTTACCCTCACATTTTTCTTGGGGTTGCCCGATACTAATGTGTTTGTTCAGATTCGTCCGTCCCACTTTCACATATACCCCCGGCAAGGTCAGTCAATAGAATATTCGCCAAAGCTTTTGACATTCTACTCGACAATTGCGCCAGCAGAATGTTTGCTTGTATTTGTCTGAGCTATCTAGGCCTTCTGGAATAAGAAAGAAAAGAAAAGAAAAGCCACAATCGGTCGACATGGGAGTATGTATTGGATGCATCTTTGTATCAATTATAGTGGAAATTGTTTTGCCAAGTTATGATTAGAAAGGAAAAGAATGGGGACGGGAGATTTTTGGCTTGTGTGTGCTGTACATATACGCAACTGTTTGACAGATAAGGAAATTACTTTCCAAAAGACTATGCTACATCTTTTTCCTACCAGTTTGACAAAATGATCTATTCAAATATAAAATGGTGAGTGAATCTCTACTACTAGTGTGCAAAGTACGGCAGCATGCCGTGGTGAAATAAATCTATACACCTACGTGCGTAGAATAATACATGGGTTCGATAGGAAGTCCCCCTCCCCCTGCTGAGAACGCAGCAGTTTCATCCAAACATATCAGCAACCCCACCGAGATCAGGCCCATCGTCAATGTCTACCTTGTTTTTCTGCTGTCCCTCCATATCTGCAGGCGCAGTTGACATGTACCGCTGTTGCATAGCACTGCGTGCTTTTCGACGCTCTTCGTGAGTACCGAGAATCTTGCCCTGTTCGGAGATGCTGACACCGCGTAAACCTTCGAGCAAATCGAGAATGAGAGCACGTTGTTGGCGACCAGAACTTGACCGCATGAGCACCATTTCCGTTTGAGACACACGTTCCTCCGTCATTCCTGGCAGACTAAGCATCACGGAGTGAGGAGTGGATGTGCTGGAACCGTAGAGGATCCAAATTGAAGCGATAAGTGTTGCAAGATCTCGCTGCATGTCAACAAAGTATGGCTCGTGGACAGACGTGATGCATGCACGAAGTACATCGGTTGAGATAAACTCCCGGATTGTTACCGCCGTAGAAGTGTTGATGGGTGGTGCAAACTCGTTGAGAATAGACCGTATAACCCTGGTGATTATGCTGCCACACCTTGTATCTCGCATGCGGAGAGCGTGGGTGCAGAACATGAACACGGGCTCCAAAATTGTTGGATGTGAGAGTACAAAATGTCTCATCGAATTGGACTGCGCCACTGGCGCCTGTGATGCACTGGGATCACCATTTGTCACTGCATCTGGGTCTTTATTTTGCATGTTAGTAAAGCTCTTGTTTCATATCAATTGCAAAACACATGACGTACCACCTCTTTGGGGGTCAAGAAGACTGGCAACCATGACTACAGCAGAGTAAGTCAGTTGACGAAGTATACTCTCATCTTTCATCTCTTCGGTCAAGTCGCCACTCTCCAATCCTTCTTTGCGCCGCTCTATATTGTCCCACTCTTCTGTAATTTTCTTGTCAATCTGCTTAAATAAGCTGCTAATCATCGGCGGTAAGAAATGACTGCGAAATTGAACTGGACAGTCATCGATCAAACAGCGCGCAATATTTAGAAGTATCGAAAATTGGTGTGATGAAAGATGCGTTGAGTCTTGGAAGAGTGCCTCTGACAATGGCCCTGGCAATTCCTCGAATCCGTAAAAATATTGACGTAACCGGCTCATGCTGAAGAGCATTGAATAGCATGACTCTCGTACCGCTCTAATTTTCCCCCGAACAGAGGAGGCAAACCCTTCCAGGGTAGCTTTGGATGTTGTAATTTTTGCATAGAAATCGTCTCTGCTCCCTGAAGAAATACCAGCTTGCCAAAATCTGTCCATGAGTATGCGCCCAACGACATCTCTCATTTCAGGTAGGGAGCTTCCCCAGTTTGCCGGATTATGAAAGGCATGGGCGTGGCTATTTATGTGTTAAATGATAGAGTAAACAATAATACTGGGTTGAGCTCCTTACCTAACTAGCTGCAAAAGAGTAGGAAGAACGATCGGAATTGTATCGCGCCAAAGAGCACACGCCAATTCATATGCTGGATCTGTTCGCTTAAGTTTCTCTGTTGACACAGCAAACAGCGTCTTTGTTCCTCGCAAAGGTAGTTGCTATTATGGGAGTCAGTATAATAACTCAAGGAATGGAAAACAGCATACCTGAAATCGTTTTGTCATTTGCTCTTGAATCCCTTTCCCAGTTTCATCTAGGGGAACAACTCCCCAATCTGGCATTTTCTGGGCTTCTCTTGTTTGCATATAAGGTCCGACTTCTTCAATACCTAGCAATTGGCAAAAACCGTTGAAGGAGGACGACAAGTTTTTGAAATCTTCATTCTGCCAAGCTTGTCGAACTGGCTCGATGAAAGAGGCTAACCTCGCCTCGCGGACATGTGGATCAACGTTAGTCGTTCGTTGTCTGAGTAGGTTAGCCTGTAGAACGCGTAGCTAATATGAAGCTTACTCACGTTATTATTAACAAGACAGAATTGAGTTCTGTCTGGAGTTTATCATCCAGCCGATGAGACGATGCAATCTCCCGTATCTTCGGCTCTAGGACATCATAAAATGTCTTTTTTAAGAAAAATAGATTAGTCGAGTAGCTTTGCCAATGAGTGCAATGGTCTAATAATGACTTACAAAAAAATAATCAGCACAGCGCATCGAAAGCTTTCGCAATTCATGACTAGCTAGGCTGTGAAGTTCTTTGACAGCTTCCGAGTAAGCCGGATACTGGGGATGATCCTCAAGGCGTGTCATCAATATGTGCTCAAGGACTTTGAGAGCAAAGCTTGGAGTTTTGTCGAGAGCTTTGGCAGAAATATCTACGATGAGTCGAATGACTCTTTGTTTAAGGACAGGATCCTGTTTATTTGTAAGTCGTCGACCTCACAAACACCCGCAAGTCATACCTCAAAATCCTTTTGCATCAAAGTCATAGCCCAGTTTTCAATCATAACCTCGAGTTGTGTTCGCTGATGTTCCTATCTCGAAGTCAATGAAGTTTTTCGTGGATAGTAAGGTAATAGTTGCTCACATCCTGCTGAGGACTGCGGCCATGCGCTGCAATCCATTTCTGATATCCTTTTAGTGACGCTTCAACAACAGAGAATTGCGTATCGGCGCGCATTAGGGGAAACGACAGCTTCTGGAACGACTCAACTGGTACTTCGTTAGTGACAAGACTCGAGTTCATCAGTGGTGAGTGGCCATACTGCTAAATGGCTGAACCCCGCTGTACAAGCTGTTCAGGTTTTGATCTACAGTGGTGAGGATATGAGGAATGGCATCGTGTGGTCGCTTCTGAACTATGACCTCTATTACAGTGGAGCAATAGCGGCGATAGTTGCCTACGAAAGCATGTCGTTCGGGTATCGTGTCAATGTCTTCGTTCAAAAAGAGAATTGTGGGATCTTCTGAATCCTCTGGAAGGTTTTCCCAACGGACCAATCGCTGAGTGCATATTTCGAGCAGGGGTGCGATCAAAGGTGTGACAATCTCCATGTCTCCAATCCGCTCGGCTGTAAGCAATCGTGACCAAGAATGCAGAACTGGTATCGAGACTGTCAGGCTGGGGTGGCGAAGAATGTCAATTAAGAACTGGAAGAGAAGCGAGAGGTCAATTTCGCGGGCGTCCCGTAAATCTAGATCTTTTTCTTCCAGGAATCCAGCAGCATAGGACATTAACTATGACAGTTGTTGTTAGTAGTCAAACTCTAGCCCGAGCACTCAAATAGCAAATACCTCGGAAAGTTTCTTGGATATCTGATATCTTGTCTCATCGATATCGGTAGCGTCAACCGCGGTCCATTCATAAAGTTTCCTTAATAAGACCAAGTGATCCACTTGGTAGAGAAGTGCTACTAAAGGTTCGAATTCTTCCATCTCAAAATTGGATCTGCTATACAGAGAGTGCATTGCTTCAATAGCCGCCTGTGTCCAAATTAGCATCTGTCCACTGATAACTGGAACAAGAGGGGCATTACCAAGAGGACTTGGTCGTTCTGTGCAGTCAGAGCGCGACAGATGATTGAGACAGCGTTACAATTGATGATCGCCTTGGGAATCGCCCAGACCAGGACAGTCCTCAGAACAGCGAGAGCCTTCAGGCTGCAGTCTTTTGCTTCGCGCGAAGTTTGAATACTTCCGATACAAGTATCCAAAAGGCCGCATATTCTTGCAAGCCACCCATCTTCTCCATGGCGAAGTTCGACTCGGCTCTGATCCCGCTCTGGGAAAGCTTCTGAAAAGACGGAAAGGGGAGTGAAGGTCTCTACCAGTGCCCTGTTCAAGTCGGTTCCGCGTAGCGAAGAGGTGGTATCTTCTCGATAGAAAATGTCTTCGGATAGGGTCTCCAACACGGTCAGAACAAACTCCTTGTGCAAGGCGGTTGCGCTCCACATATTGTATAGATCTCGATCCATGTCATTCCACTCGATGCCCCAGCTCCTTTTGGCCACCTCGGCCCACAACTGGGCGATCTTGTTGCGGTAGTAGCTTGGGTCATCTTGGCTGATACCCTGAGAAAGCTGCATCACCATTTCCTTGAGCTCTTGTACCTGGGTGGTAGACAATGCAAATCCCGTGTGGCGCAGGACGTGATCAAGTAGCGATAGACCGAAATGCCTGACCAGGGGCGAACTGCCAGCTTGCGAAGCAAGCATGAACCCATTTCGCGTGGCGAAGTCATCCTGCTTCTTGGATTCTAGAAACTCGAGGGCCTTCCTTCGTAGTTCGTTGGAAGAAGTGGGGTTGTGGGAAAGCTCCAGGGCCTGGATAATATCGGCCATGCCAGAATCAGATAGTTCAGTGCTATTAGCAGCCATGACGGGGTCAATTTGTGGACTGGTAGAGCTGATATCTCAATCAATATGTGATTTGCGATTTTCCGTAGGCGTTCCGATCACGGCCGTTCAAGCTCAATACCGCCCCTGTTTTGGGGTACTCCAGAGGGCGTGTGTGTACTGTACGTAAATGAGCTGGTTTTCAGCGCTGCATAGCTGAGTTCATCGCGCAGGGCAAAGGAAGCAGACTTGGAGAAGCAACGGGCGAGGTTCGTTCTATACAAGGGAAGAAGGGGCTGGTGGTGGGCTGGCTCCTTCCTTTTTCGCGCTGCCCGTGATGCTTTTGTTGCTGGAAGACGTTTGCCTCTTTTGTCTTCTCTGCTCTGCTCTTTTCCTCTCCTTTGATATGTTTTAATGGCCGCTCTAGTATATACTAAACGGACCTGTTATATGTCCTCGCAAACTGGCCGTGAGTATGGAATTTGTTACTGGAAATTGTTGGGTGTGACTTTTTTTCCCCTTCCTCTTCCCTCTTTTGGTCTTTGCCCAGACAGAACGTGAAAAGTTGACGCTGGACGAAGCAAAGAAAGATGAGCTGACGATAAATTCCAGCGCAGAAGACAAGGGAGAAGAAAACGTCGCAGAAATAGAAAAGCGATTCAAGTATTGCCAGTCCTGTCGGGTACCAAAGCGATGATTTGCGATATTAGAAGGAAAAACAAAAAAAACCGCAGCGGAATCCCGTTGCTGCGATGTGATTCGACGATCGCCACCCGACCCTTACAAGCATGCTATGTCCAACGAAGAGCAGTCCGCGGCGTGGGAAGATATAATCAGAGGGTAAGGAAGAATACTTGCAAGAAGAAAAAAAAAAGAAAAATAAATCACATGGTGACGGGGTTTTTGCTCCGGCTTTTCGCGCAAATTGACCGCCTCGCTGTGTATGGGGTCATGTGACATGGGAATACTAGCGGTAAACAAACGGTACCGCGCTAACGTAACGCTCTACATGCAGGGGACATGATTGATTGTCGTTCATTTCAGTTTCCTACTGGCGGTGAATGCGAAAATACTGTGCGAGGATGGTCGCGATATACGGTCACTATCTTGTTGCTCATTTCATTCATCGGGAGATATATACATATGATACACATCGCGCATACACGCAATAGAAAAGTTGAGTGGAGGTGGATAGATCTTCTTGGATCTACCAGAGGAGTTGAGGTTATGCAGCTACATAATAGGGATGGTCAGAGAACAGTGCTTTCAAGCTGCCTGGTTCTGTGGGACAGTTGCCGCATTTGCAATGCTTCAGCATCCGAACACTGAATCGGAAGCTCGCGTGCTCGATATCGGCAGACGACACAGTGGCAGTCTCCGGGATGGTGATGCGCGCGATGGTGGTATCAAGGTTCATATGCGAGAGAAACTGACAGTAAGTGCGGCAAATCCGCCTGGCCCAGATCTCTCGACAGCAAAACAACGTCTGGAGAATGGTCTCCCTTTGGGGAATCTCGATTTTCTGGTCTAAAGGCGCCAAATCCCGGTTGATAGCATTTGTGCGTGCGAGCAGTACGCATATGACCAATATGGCAATATAAAAATCGTGCTTGAAGTATTCCGCCAGCCATAACCGGCCCAGTGGCGAATTCAAGTCTTCACTCATCTGCCGCTGTATGACGAGGAGCGCAAGCGAAGACTCCAGAGTAGACCAATATGACACTGGATACTCAACGTCCGCATTAGGCCGTAGGCCGTAGTCTGAGTGCAGCACGAGGAGAACGCGTCGTAGGAATATTTCCACCATGAACCATTGCAGCTGCCTCCATTCCTCCGGTGGCGTCGAAATGGTCCATTGTGACGCCTCCTGGAGTAAATTTTTAACTTGTGAGTGATAGTGTAAAACTTCCTCGTACTCGAATCGCCTAGATGGTGAGTTCACCCGAGTCAATATCTCAAAAGAGGCCGGAAAGCACCGCGCTAAGATAATTTGAAAGGTCGAGTCTGTGTACTCGGACATAGGACGGACAGGTAAACTGCTAAAATTGGACGGTTTCAACTCATCATTATTCACGTTCAATGGGGGCAGAGTATCGAAGTCTGACGGACGAAGCAAGAAAGGCGTGCCACTGGACATGTGCATTTGGGCCTCCATTAATGCAATAGTCGTCCAGAGACGTCTTCGGATTTCCATATCAAAAACGCTCATGCTGTCTTCATGCTGGGGATCTATGTGTAGGCTAATTGACATGGCAAGCCGTACCACAGTGCTCATAAGAGGACCACAGGAATCTGACTCGATGCAACTTGATGATAAAATGTGTCTGGCTAGGGCCATCATGCTGAGTGCTCGTAAAGAAGTGAGTACTGGAACGATGAAAAATGGTGTATTTTTCAAGCAGACTTCAGCCCCTTGTAGGTACTTGAGCAATAAGTCTTTATCAAAAGACACCATGCTTTGGTCACGTAGTGATTGATAGCCCAGAGCTAGCATCACAAGGAACTGAGAAAGCCATGCATCATCTATAGCTTTGGGATTGTCCCAGAAGTGGTCTAATTCCTCATAGAACGTGGGGACATGTAGAAGAGGATGCAGTCGCTCAATAGTTTCCATGTAGTTATTGATAATTATTGTAGTGGCGGGGCGATCTGGAATGTAGGAAAGAATTTTCGCTTTGCTCATATTGGTGCCCTCGTACCCCGATCCAAGGGGCCAGTTTGGAGAAAGCACCGAACTGAAGCGATTGCTGATTCTCTCATGAATGCCGCCGATAAGGCTGCTGCCTTCGTGTGATTTCGGACACATATCATTTACCTGGAGCTGGTCTCGAGTCAGTACACTGATCACAATAGCTGTCGTCCAAGGCGGTCATCTGAATACCTGGCGTCTAACAGTGAGCCAATGTGTTGGTCCTCGGAATTTTGAATTCCAAATATCATGCGGATCGTAGTTTTGCAGGAAAGATATCGGTGAATCTGCGTTGCTAGATGTAGCAGAAGAACTAGATTGGGTCTTTGGTAACAAAAGCACATTCGTCTTTGAAGGGTCAGCTGACTGTGCTGGAGAGACATGGCCGCCATCCTTGACCGCATTTGCCGGCACAGTCTTGGGAAATGTCGCATAGTGGCAACTTGAAGCCCTCTCACTCCAAACACAATGCCCACATGGCTGATTTCTGTCGCATTTTACCTTGAGCCGGCGACATGGCAAACATGACAAAGTCTGCCGCTGTCTTCGGCGCACTTCTTTCCGCTGGTAGTCGTCGTTCATGAAGTCACTTGATTTTTTATTTTATTTGTCTTCTGCTTTTTTGGTGGAGTCGTCGTGGTGACCCATGTGCAAGGTGTCAGTTAGCTGGATATTTTCAGCAAATCAAAACGGCCCCCGCAAGATCAGCTACATGTAAAATATCCCGCTCGGTAATGGTAGCTTCTATATTAGAGTCATAACAAATTAGTAACTCCTCGGCTGCCTCGATGTTGGTTCAAATGAGCGTGGGTGAGTAGAAGAGAACGAAATAAAGTTGTTCGCGTCAAATTGTCAATCCCGCTATCAATCCCGTCGGGGCTGATTACATCATCGTACATCGATCGATCCATGACAAGGCCAAGAAGAAGAAACACTTCCAGGCGCTCTTTATTATTTTTGTTGCTATTTAGAATTCCTATTACATAATATGACCAGGTGAAATAAAAAATAAATTGGAAACTGTCATAACTCGTCACAGCAATGTTTCAACCAAAAAGCACACCGCAAGATACTGGCTTGAAACGCTACATAAGACATTGAGATGAGGCGTCTAATTCGCGACATTATCAGAATATTACATGACATTGCATGTACTTCGTTGGCACTGGTCCAGGTACGTCTCGTCTTCATAACCAGCGACAATGTCACTCGCCTTGCGACGCACGCCTTGAACCTTGATATCCTGATCACCTTCGGCGTGCCACCACTTGAGGGTCTGGTAAGAACTCGACTCATCCAGAACCTCAATAGACCATTTCCCACCACTTACAGACACAACAACATCGGATTTGGGAAAATGAAATTCGGGCAAGTAAATCTCCGTAGGAGCATCTTGTGCTGTGGGTTTGTTGGCGTTTAGCGAAAGTGTAAAAGTGCAGTTTTTGAGATCAAAGTCGTATTTGAGAACATCACCGCCCGTGTAGATTGGACTGGGCCGGACATAAGCCTCTGCAGCTCTAAACCCAGGTTTCTCTTCTGGCTCTGATTGTACGAGAGATGACTGGGATGATATGACCGGAGATTCGACGACGGTTCTGATATTATGGGGTGCTACTTTGGCATTATCAGTGGCACTCCGGCTTTCCGAAAATGACGGAGAATTTCGGTCCAGCGACACTCCTGTACTGTTTCCTAGAGCCTCTGGGCTAGGAAGTTCGAGGTCATCTTTCGAGAAAATTGACAAGTCTTCTCCATTCCATTGATCACCCCATTGATGATTGTTCTAGTGATTCACCGTGTTAGTAGATGTGTTCTCTTAAAAAATAACCACAAATTACCTGTGTCATGTATAGCCATAAAGTAAACCCATTCGATCCACTTCCTTCTAACGCAAAATGGTTGGCATCCATGGCGCTAATCTGGCTACTGTAATCGCCGGTTTTGTATGCATATTTGTCGTCCATGTCGTAGGGAATGCCAATTTCCGTGAACAAGAGAGGGTGGTCTCCCATATGCTCAAAACTTTCCTCACGAAGAAACTTGAGCTGGTTTCGAAGACAGTTGCGGATTGCGGATTCCCCAATCTTGACAGCGAATGCCGGCGTCAAGTACTTACCGCGAAGAACCCCAATGACATCAACGTTGTACATGCGGTTCCTGGTATAATTAGGCATGCAATCCACGGTCTCAATTCCAAACCTGCGTGCTTACCAATGCTTTGTGAGAAGGGTGAGTCCATCATAAAAGTGGACGGCATGCACCATGTTTGGATCATCATCTTCAGTCCCTTTCAGCGCCGGGGGGATCTCCATAACAGGTGGCTGGCAAAACATTATCGTCTCTGGGTGCACGCTTCGAATAGCGTCTCGATAAGCGCGATAATGTTGGACAAAATAGGTATTGGTGAATCTATCGTAGTCAAGAGGCTCCCCGGTCTTGGGATTCTTTGAAAAATAGTCTTTCTGCAGCAGCTCGTCTGACGAGGGATCCCACACCCCATGCTGCGCCCATATGCACTCTCCTAGCTTCCATCCTGGGTCACGTTTCCAGCCATATTTAGTGTCATCAAAATCTGCTGGTAGCCAGGCAGAGACCCCTGCTGGGTCAATCAGTTCGCGGCCGGTCTGGTGAGGACCGAAACCTCCAAAATTCCACGTAGCCACCTCACAAGCTCGCCCAGAGCCCGTTAAGATGGCTTGGAATGCTGTAGGTGATGTACCCAATTGAAGCTGTTGCTCGGGAGGTATGATGGAGATGTCTTGATAGCCAACTAGTCCTCGGTTGGGTTCGTTCATGCTCTCCCACCCGATAACAACATCGTTCTCTAAATCTCTTGCTTCGTGGATTTTCTGGGCAAGATATCTGCAAGCTGCAATGAAATGCCGTTGCAAATAATCTTGTATATTTTGCCCGTCGATGATCGCCTTGGGCGCAAAGTCCCGTCCCGCCCAGAACAAAGTGAATATGGTTTGGCATACGAGCCGAGTATAGTTGGTACTCCAAATCATCTTCGGGAACGATTCCGGGTCAGGCCATGTATTATGAACAAGAGCTGCTTGTGTTTTGTTAAATTCTGTCGGATTAAAACCTGCTGCGTATAACGTCCATAAAGGAGCTCCTGATCCTCCAGAGAATCGCGACCACTTGGAAATTGTTAGCTACACTCGATTCATAGTGTACAGTAGAACACGATATAACGTACGACATCTTGGTGAGGATCCATGAAGACATAGAAATCATGTTGCTTTGCGATGCGTAGAACTTCAATCGTATAGGCAACCCATTCGTCGTCATACTTCCCAGGTCCAGAGTGTTCGATCGCTTCCCAGGTGAAGACATATCTTATTGTGTTATAACCCCATTTGCGTAGCCTTCGGAAGTGAAACGGGGCATCAGCTATGCTGAACGGCCGGTTGACGAAAGAAACATTGTCGCCATCGTAAAAGTCTTCTGCAACATGAGATGGAAGGTCCGGCCGTGTAGGATACTTTGCATCGCCTGCGACATTGATACCCCGCAAAGTAATCTCCCGGTTATTGGAGTCATAAAACTTGTGGCCTTCGATGTGCAGGCTTAAAGGAGCCATCGTAGTGATATGTTAGAATCAACGAAGGAGCGTTCATAAATCGTAAATAGAGGAGGGACTTCGGTATCGCGGTTCGACGGCGGGAAACTGGGGAAATGCTAGTTCTTATCGTGTATTTCGGCGATAAGATAAGCCCTTATCACGTGTAGAGCTTGGACCAGGTGCGAGCTCGGATTCTTTCCTCCAATGTTGTGGTTTGTGGACAAGCGATATCACTCCCTACTTCTGACAGTTTACTAGCAATTGCAATTTATACCGTCATATATTGGCGTTGATTCTCTGCAATACCCGTTGCCCGTATACCAAGCGTGACGTATTTCGTATTGCTGTCACACAGGAACAACCCCGCAGATCGCTTCATTGTTCGTGTTTACAGTTTACTCGGAAATGAGCGCATGACTCATTGCTGTCTAGAATGTCCAGCAAGGCAGCTCTGAAGGCTGTCAGAACAGCATTGGATTCCAAAGATTTTGAAGGAGCAGCTACGAAAGCAAACGAACTGGTCGAGCGCGACCCCACCAACTACCATGCGTACGGACTGCTCAACATCTCCATGGCAAACACGCAAGACAATGCTAACGCTGATATTCACATTCTAGGCACGTTTTCCTAGGGCTTGCACAAGACAAGCTCGAAAAAAGTGACGAAGCGGAGAAGGCGTACCTCGCAGCAACTCGCATCAAAGACAATGACAAGACGGCTTGGCAAGGCCTGGTAAACTTGTATGAAAAGCAGGGGAATAAAAAGCTCGACGAGTATCAAGCGGCAACTTTGAAGCTAGGAGAAATATTCGCAGATGGGTACGGGTTGTTTTCGAGTCTCTCTTTCGCGCTCATATGCTAACATTACCGGGTTGAAAGCGACGAACGTGAGCGGTGTGTCGACGTTGTGGATAAATTCGTCAAGTTTGCTCGGAAAAGCGGTACTCGTACACAGCAGCGAAAGGCTTTACATCTTCTGCTTCCGACATGTCCCCTCTATTCTTCTCTAGAAGGAAGAGTCCCGCATCCCGCTGATACCTTTTCGAGACTGATTGAGATCACCGAAGCGGAGGAGAAAGAGTTTATAAACCGAGAAATCGGCGAGAGGAGAACACGTCTTGGTGCAAAGATTGACCAAGTTACTGCGGAAGTGAAGCGCGAGGCACTTTCCAACCAAGATCTTGATGCATACTACACGGGACTTATCAACTGGACTAGTGATGACGAAGTCAGGCATCGGTTTGAGGAGAAGCTTCTCCAAAGGGCATACGATTTGCTTCTGGTCCTACCGCAAGACCAGAAGTCAGAGAAGCGTGAAGCAGTGTTTCAGGGAGCACGTGACATGGTCATTATCAAGTATCCTTTTGATCTAGCTTGGAAAATTGTTCTCGAGTGGAACGATGTTGAAGACCCTGCAGAGTGGGACGTTGGTGTTCTACGTGAATTCACAGAATTCTTTCCCGAAGATGGAGTTAGCAAAGTGCTACAGGGCTTCTTGAGTAGTGATCTTTCTCCATTACCTTCGGATACAGAGGTACAGCAGTCAGCTCAGGCCGACACCGACGATGTGCAAATGGCTGTAGAGGATCGATTGATCCTCATGTCAGATGGTCTTGAGCACGCATCCTCTTCGATCATAGCCCATCGAATTATGGCTCAGCTTTATGTGAATCTCGACGAGCATATAAGTGCGGTAGATGTCGCTCGAAAGGGCCTCTTGCTCGTAAAGGATACGACCAGGAAAACAGGAGTGTCTCTTCGTCAAACCACGGATGCTTTGAATATTACTCTAGGCACGGCACTAATCTCATACCAGTCGCCGCGGCATCATCCGGAAGCCAAGAGTATATTCGACAGCATACTAAAGAGGAAGCCCACGAACACTCATTGCTTGCTAGGCATAGGCCTGGTACTGGAAGAAGACCAGGAATATGAAGAAGCTGTCGACTTTTTTAGTCGGGCTCTGCAACGGGATCCGTCCAACACCAAAATCCAATCGGAGCTTGCTTGGTGCACGGCGCTCAATGGCAATCTTGAATTCGGTCTGGAAAACCTACAGGCCGTTCTTGCGAGCATAGAAGAGGCGGAAACACAGAATCGTGAATTCAAGTCAGAGGTTTTGTACCGCATTGGTCGGTGCCAATGGGACCTGGACCCTTCAAGTGCCGCTCGAAAGAATCGAAATGGTGCATATGCCAGCTTCATTGGCTCTATCCGGTCAAACATGAACTTTGCTCCAGCTTATACCAGTCTGGGGATATTCTATGCAGACTATAAGAAAGACAAAGCCAGGGCAAGGCGGTGTTTTCATAAGGCCTTTGAGCTTTCCCCATCTGAAATAGAAGCAGCCGAACGGCTCGCAAAAGCTTTCGCTGATAAGCAAGAGTGGGATCTGGTTGAAGCCGTTGCCCAGCGAGTCGTTGATTCTGGAAAAGCGAAGCCTGCCCCAGGGTCTAAACGCAAGGGTTACAGTTGGCCATACGCAGCACTGGGAGTTGTACAGATCAACAGACAGCAATATACCAAAAGCATTGTGTCATACCAGGCTACCCTACGGATATCTCCCGATGATTACCATTCCTGGGTGGGACTCGGCGAAAGCTATCACAATTCTGGGAGGTATATTGCTGCTACCAAAGCATTCGAACATGCAGAGGAACTGGAAGCCAATCTTCCCAAATCAGAGAGTTCGAATATCTGGTTTTCTCGATATATGCTTGCTAATGTCAAGCGAGAGCTGGGCGATTACGAAGATGCGGTGGGTCGGTATGAAGACGTGCTGGCAATTCGACCCAACGAATTTGGGGTTATGGTTGCACTCCTGCAAACATTAACGGAAAGCTCTTGGAAAAGCCTCGATACTGGTCTATTCAATGATGCAGCCAAATCAGCTCGCAAGGCCTTGGACGTTGTTGCTGCCATGGTGAAAGAGAGATTCAAAGTGTTCAATCTGTGGAAAGCAGTAGGTGACGCATGCGCTATTTTCTCTTACTTGAAGAACAAATCAAGTTATGTGTCTGTTCCCGACTTACTCTCCCTGCTAAGTACGGAGATTGAAGGAGGCGCACTCGATATCATCGTTGATACGGACAACGTTGGAAGCAACTATGCCACCTTACTCGACCCCGAAAACGAGGATATTTCGCCATCAGAACGTTGTCTCTATGCCTCCATCTTGGCTTACAAGCGCGCAGTCTACGTAGCTGCCGAAGATGTTCATGGACAAGCAATATCTTGGTACAATCTAGGATGGGCTGAATACAGGGCCTACAGGAGCATTGAAATTGGCAAAACAAAGAAAGACGCACGGCAAACCAAACGATTCCTAAAAGCGGCCATAATATGCTTTAAGCGAGCTATTGAGCTAGAGGCAGGAAATTCCGGATTCTGGAACTCTTTGGGGGTCGTCACATCATCCCTCAGTCCCAAGGTGGCTCAGCATGCTTTTGTTCGCAGTCTACACCTGAACGACCGGAGTGCTCAAAATTGGACAAATCTGGGCGCTTTCTACTTGATCAATGGTGACCTGCAACTAGCTAATGAAGCTTTCACGCGAGGCCAATCGGCTGACCCTGACTACGCCCAAGCTTGGCTCGGACAAGGGTTCCTTGCTCTTCTGTTTGGAGATCCTTCTGAAGCGACAGCTCTATTTGCGCACGCCTTTGATATTTCTACCTCGACATCCACAATTACCAAACAGCAGTATACTCTTAGTCTGTTCGATCATCTCCTTGCGGATGCATCCATGTCAAACGAAATATCGCAACTGATTCGCCCATTCTTTGCCCTCCAGCAGCTCCGTGTTCAGGAACCTTCTAACCTGGCTTTTGAGCATCTTTTGGCTTTACTAGCAGAACGGATAGGGGAATACCAACAAGCGGATGATGCTTTGGGAGTTGTCTGCACAGGAGTGGAAGCGGAGTACGAAGTGACCGAGTCTGTGTCGTCTCTGACACACTTTGCTCTTGCCAACGCCGATGCGGCTCGGATACATCTCGCGAAACAGGAGTATGAGCAGTCTGCTGAAAAGGCAGAGACTGCTCTCACACTCTCCGAAGGGGATGAAACGGAAAATGCCGATCTCGAGACTATTGGCCGGCTCCGTCTGTCAGCGCATCTCACGGCGGGCCTAGCATATTATTACATGAAATCAATGGACCAGGCTATTGATAGATTCCGGGATGCCCTTCAGGAATCAAACAACGACCCGGACGTGACTTGTCTGCTCGCACAGGTACTGTGGGCCAAGGGCGGAAAAGAGGAGAGCAGTGTGGCTCGTGAGCAACTGTTCGATAGCGTCGAGAAGCATCCCGATCATGTCGGGTCTGTAACCCTGCTTGGTGTGATTGCATTGCTCGATGCAGACGAAGATGCGATTGAGGCAGTGCATGCTGATCTTCAAATGATGAGGACTAAAGATAACATCGAAATCCACGACCGTGCCAAAGTAGTCAAACTACTAACCGCTATTTCTACCATGGGTTTTTGCGCAAACTAGAGCACCGCAAAGGAAGAAAGACGCCTGGTCGCGGCCTCTACATCAGTCATGTCACGTCTGGGCTACGGGCAGCTCCCTATCAAATGGCTCAAACAAGCTTAACTGGTTTTTATCCTGAGACTAATATACACGATGTTTAAAATTTTCTGGGTCTCTAATGAAATTCAGATTTATGCAAGTTTCCGGCTCATAAGAATGTTCGGCGCGGAATCGGACCTAGACATCCTGGTATACATTGCAAACAATACGGGTAGCAATACCCAGAGTACCTTTGCATCAGACTTGTCCCGGCTACAATAATACACCTACCTATACTGGTGATCTTGGGTCTGCAACAATAAACACCCAGTCAGTGGGCACATGTCTCGCGGAGAAATTTTCATCGAAACATAGATTCTCTCCCCGGAGGGAGAAACGATCACCCCCTGGTTTATCGAGAGTGTGATGGTTATTCCTAATCCCCCGAGGCGGTCCGGCTGTCTGGAACAATCACGAGGAATCACCTGTACTTCGCCACCGTCCTGGAGAATACGACTCTTTCCATGCCGAAGAAGAATGGGATAGTTTCTAAACTTCCAGTGGTTTAAAGAGGCGTCGGGCCAGCCAGAAATCCTGTCCTTTGTTTGAAGATAGTTTAATTATTGAATAATATTGTCGGTATTGAGCAGCTCGCTGCAATGCCACTCAGTTATGAATCTTTCCACCACTCATGCGTTGAGCAGCCAAGCTAAAGACGGCGACGGAGGAGATGAAAAGCACCAGGTTGTAGAACTATTCGTCGAGTCAGATTATCGTCTGAAAAGAAATGAATAAACGGATCTCACAGCAGCTCGGGAGTACTCGTTCTCCTCGGCTTCGGTACGGGCTTCGACAAAGAGCCGTCGTAAATTAGGGAGGTTCGCCTAATTTGCGTTAGATATGCGATTCGGAAATTTTGTATGCTCAGAAATGTACCATTGCTTGGGTTATAGATCGTCAGTAGAGCCCATGCGTTTGTCTGGCGTGATAGGGGCGATATCGCGAGAGAGAGACGGAAGTCCGTGGCGGGCGGTGAAAGCGAGCTAATTAAGCTGTGATCGGCCGACTCTTTTGGACACATCCCCAGGCAACTAACTAATCAACCACCTCGAATTATTCTCCCCCCAGCAAAAGACTCCCATTTCCCCCGATACTCGATTCTGTTTCCCGCGCCTGGCACGCGGAAGGCCAGACCGGCTCGCTCTTTGCAACAATACGACTCTTCGTGCACTTCTGTGGCAGCCACTTCCGGAATTGTGCTGCCACCCCGCGCTCTCCTTTTACTGCCCGACCACACCTCTTCTTCGATACATCGCTCTCATTGCGGAGGCGCGACCTCGTCGCTGCTGAAGCGCTCGTCTTGCAGATATGGCAATCAACCGATTAAGGGGCGCCTTTGCGGTGCCTAGAAAGGGCGAGACGTTTGAATTGAGGGCTGGATTAGTGTGAGCCATTATCTTGACATTGCGGCGGTGTTGCAGACCACAGTACTGACCTAAAGTGTTTCAAAGATCCCAATATGCATACGAACGGTACTTCCCAATCCCATCTTCATTCTTGTGATGTCGACAAGGACAGCGCTGATAGCAGACTGCAGGAAGGAAGCCATTCAAAAGACCATCATGGCGATGACGCTGGGCAAAGATGTCTCGGCATTGTTTCCAGATGTGCTGAAGAACATTGCGACTACCGACCTTGACCAGAAAAAGCTCGTATATTTATATCTCATGTGAGATTTCTTCCTTCTACGCCATGCTCTCAATACCTTGTTGTTAATCGCTATTTCAGGAATTACGCCAAGTCGCACCCGGACCTCTGTATATTGGCTGTCAATACGTTTGTCCAAGATTCGGAAGACCCTAATCCTCTTATTCGAGCTTTGGCAATCAGAACAATGGGATGCATCCGAGTCGAGAAAATGGTGGACTATATGGAAGAACCTTTGAGGAAGACATTAAGGGACGAGTCGCCATATGTCCGCAAAACGGCCGCCATCTGCGTGGCAAAACTCTTTGACTTGAACCCGTCCATGTGCCTTGAAAATGGGTTCCTTGAAACTCTACAGGAGCTGATCGGGGACCCGAATCCAATGGTCGTTGCCAATTCGGTCACTGCACTCGCTGAAATTTCGGAATCGGCCCCAGAGACCAACGCTCTTAACATCAATTCGACCACCCTTCGCAAGCTGCTCATGGCCTTGAACGAATGTACGGAATGGGGTCGGGTCACAATCCTTTCCTCTCTGGCTGAATACAAGACTTCTAACGTGAAGGATGCCGAACACATTTGTGAGAGAGTGGCCCCGCAATTCCAGCATGTCAACGCCAGTGTTGTGTTGGCTGCTGTGAAGGCTGTGTTTTTGCACATGCGGTATGTCAATGCCGAACTGGCAGCGTCGTACCTCAAGAAGATGGCTCCTCCATTGGTGACTCTGGTTTCTTCCGCTCCAGAGGTGCAGTACGTGGCGCTAAGGAACATCGATCTACTTCTACAAAAGGAACCAAACATTCTCAATAAGGAACTTCGAGTGTTTTTCTGCAAATACAACGACCCGCCTTACGTCAAGTTCCAAAAGCTCGAAATCATGGTGCGGATAGCGAATGAGAAGAACGTCGATCAACTCTTGGCTGAGCTGAAGGAATATGCCCTTGAAGTCGATATGGATTTCGTACGGCGAGCAGTCAAGGCTATTGGCCAGACTGCCATCAAAATTGAGAGTTCCAGCGAGAAATGCGTCAACACTTTGCTAGATTTGATCAATACCAAGGTCAACTATGTCGTTCAAGAGGCTATCGTTGTTATCCGCGACATTTTCCGGAAATACCCCGGCTATGAGGGGATAATTCCTACGTTGTGTCAATGCATTGACGAACTTGATGAGCCTAACGCGAGAGCTGCACTTATCTGGATTGTTGGTGAATATGCCGAAAAGATCAGCAACGCTGGTGATATCCTCGCGGGCTTTGTGGAAGGATTTAATGAAGAGTTTACTCAGGTCAGTTACACTAATGGCTCAGTTTAGTACATCATCTAACGGCTTCATCAGACACAACTACAAATTCTGACGGCAGTTGTCAAACTTTTCTTGAAACGTCCAGACAAGGCCCAGGGCCTGGTACAGAAAGTCCTCCAGGCAGCAACCGCAGAAAATGATAACCCTGATATCCGTGATCGAGCGTACGTATATTGGCGACTGCTCTCCAGTACATCGGAACAAAATGCCGCGAAGAATGTCGTTCTATCTCAAAAGCCACCTATCACTACCACGATCCAATCACTACCTCCCGCTCTTCTCGACCAATTGCTCGAAGAACTCTCAACTCTGGCCTCGGTATACCACACACTTCCCGAGCAATTCGTCGGTCATGGACGATTCGGCGCAGACGCTGTGCAGAAAGCCGCTATTGAGTACGCTGCCCCAGGTTTCAGATTTTATGTTTTTTACCACTAACATATTCCCTAGGGAACAAATGCAAAATGCGCGAGAAAACCCTCTGGCTGCGGCAGCTGCGGCGGCAGGCGGTGCGCCTACAGCTCAACAACAGGCCAACGCCGAGAATTTACTGGATATCGATTTCGACGGGGCAGCGCCTGCATCAGCAGAAAAGGAGCCTCCCAGCGGTATGTCTGGTCTCGAAGGTCTCGCCGGCACACCAGTGCGAACCGGTTCCCCGGCAGTCTCTGCGCCTCAGCAGAGCAATAACCTAGACGACCTCCTCGGCGTGTTTGGAAACGACAATGCTGCCGCGGGCAGCAGTAGCAGTAATAATAACGCAGCTGCCGACTTGGGAGGATTGAGCGGCGGTTTCGGTGAGACTAATGACGACTTGATGAACGGATTCTCCAGCTTGAACTTGACTGCAAACAACAACCCAACCTCGCCCGGTTCAAGTAGTAATGGAAAGAAGACGAATGAGGATATACTCTCTCTGTTTTAGATGTCAAATATTTTTCTTTTTCTTTTGTCTCTCTTTTTCTTTATTCGTTTACTTTTTTTCTCGCCCATAAATCATATTCTTCGTTGCCCTTTTCTCTCTGTCTAGCTTCAGAATGTATCTGAAGTGTCTTGCAATCAATGTCTATATGAGAACTGCTGTGACGATATCGGTCGATGGAGGTATGGTAGATTTGTGATAAAAAAAAGTACAATTTCTAGACATTTTTAGCCATGGTTTCTATATCAATAGGACGTGTGAACCACTTTTCTCTATACATTCTGTGGTGGGAAGGAAATGCTATTTACAGATGCCACGTTCAAAAAAGCTTTTGGTTATGCAATCATTTTTTTTTAAAACTTCATTATAAAGTGAATGCCTTAGCGCAAGTTCTTACCATACAATAGCCATTCATTACTCTGCATCATTATCAATTTTAATTAGTCCTTCAGCACTTTCGTAGCTCGCAAAATATCCTCCAATGACCAACAGGGCCCACCAGGCACCATTTCACCCCAAACTTCTTCCGGCACGCTGTCGTTGTCGCTAAGAAGGCTCCAGTTTGGGCTGGGTTCTGGTTTTATCCATTTAAAGTCTTCCACCTGGTCCCATTTATCGGCCCCTTCGGCTCCTTCGTGATGATTATGCTCGAGGACCTGAAAGTTGAAACGGGTTAGAAACAAACATTGTATAAGCGATACCAAACACGCACACACACAGAGAGAGAGACTTACATAATGTTTAGGAACCCGGGTAAAGCGAATTCCGGTACAGTCTTCGATGATGGGGTTGCTACTACAGCTCAGGTAAACGTCGACATCGACACAGTTGTGCATGCGGAACTGTCTGCAAGAGACAACGAGAACGCTGTGCTCTACGCCTGTTATATGAGCCGGTCCTTCGACTTGCCCACAGATAAGAAGGCTCTCTTTGATGCCCTTGACTGTCAAACTTGCAAACGGTTTATCATTCGAAGTCGGAATCGACATGTCCACTACACAGTGACGCAGAGACGTGATGGAGGCCGGCACTGTAGTTTTTGAAGCAGACGATGGAAGCATAATGTGCAGTCCATAGTGCTGATCTACAGATACCGAGGAGGCGTTTGAAAAAGTAGGCCGTCGAATATCTGACTTCTTTTCCAGAAGCGAGCCGACCTTGCCTTCATCGAGGACAGCCGGGGAAGAGGTCGGGGCAATTTCAGGTCTCAGCTGCAGCTGCTCGACTTCATTGATTGGGGTTGAGGGATAGGTTGGAGTGGGGTTCATGGACGATTCGCGCGAGGAGACATCGGGCGAGAGATAGCCAGGGATGGGATGCCGGCCTTGGGCAGTGAAATCGGCAGCGTCTGACAGTGATACGGCAGAAGGGTTCTTTTTTGTCTTGAATGAGAATTTGGCTCGGGGCTGGACGGCTGCTCGTGTCTCGGCTAGCTTCTCTTGCAATGCCTTGATTGCCTATGGAGGGTCATAAAGATGATCAGTATGGTCCGCAAATAGAAGACCTTGGTTCAACGACGCACTTCGGCATAGATCCGTTGATCATATGTAGGCAGATAGCTAGATGCGTCTTTGATTTCATGGGACAACCTCGCAATGCCCGCGAGGCAGTGATCGCTGGCATCTGAGCGCTCACCGGCTATCAGAGAGGTATCGGCGAGGCGATCCATTTGTCCTTGCAGGGCTATACCAGGGCAATCAGTGAATTTGCTAATAAATAAACAAGACTTTATAGGGGGAAATGGGTGTACCGGTGATCTCATGCTGAAAGTATCGGAAAAACCGTTCCTTGAGCGAGATATCGGACTTGGCAATATCCTCCTTTGCTTCCGGAGGAAGACGGTTCTCTAGGGCTGCAATATCGGTCATATTGGATAAGCAAGTAAGCAGGGTGAGTGAAACTGTCAAGTTGATTGAACAGAACAAGCCGGGAGTCCCGCTGGTTGGGTGTGATGATGCCGGATCTACTATCTGATCTCCTGATGTGTAGTGATGACGTCTGAACCACAAAACAACGCAATCAGACACCGACAGTGAGTATACGGCGAAAGAGAAAGCCGGTTGATGGAAAGGGAGATAAACAGGTATTATAGCACTAGCATCCTACATTTGAAGTCGCAAGACCTCGAACGACCAACACTACAAGCGATCCGCGGTCGTGGTACGGCGGACTGAATCAACAAAAGTCGTATTACGCTAGTAAAGCTTATTGACACTGAATCTTTTTTTATTTCCACGATGCCCCCTAATGCTATGTATGGCTCACTAATGATGCTATAATAAATGGTACTTGATGCCTTCATTAATATTGATTGCCAATTTAATTCTTCACGCTGCCTTTGCGTATGAAACTCCAGCCATGTATAGTTATGATTATAGAAGAAAAGCTATTTAGCGTATAAGTGGTCATGGCCTCAATAGATCTGCGCACGTGACAGGTGGCGCCAAGCCTGGAGACTAGTCTAAATATGGGGCTGTGGCTTGTTGGAGTGTGGCAAATGACCCCGCTGTTTGTGGCGGTGCGCCCGTGCGCGCGGCTCTGATATCATCGCGCTCGGACTGTTTATATAGCCCGACGTCAGCTTGTTTTTTTTTCGCTTCACACCAAACACATCAATTATGGCTCTTCAGTATATCAGCAACGTCGCATCCAAGGCTAAGTCTTGGAACTCGAAGCCCATTTTGACAGACGAAGATGAGGCCTTTTTGGAACGAGTCATGTCGAGAGAGGAGCACGCAGAAGGTGTGAAACCGGCGGGTAATGATGCGCAGGTCGCATTAATGGACGGGGCACAGGAGATTCCCTTGCCGGTTTCGCCTACTGAGGAATTAATAGTTGAATCCTCACTGGCTGAAAAGGTGGCAGAAAAGCCAGCAGCAGCAGCAGAGCCGGTCGAGACCAAGAAGAAATCCCGGCCCTGGAGCATGTTGCTTAAGAGGAGCGGCACGCAAGTAAAAAAGGTATACCTGTCACTGCTTTTATTTTGGCTGATATGCTAATTGCATTTCTTATAGGGCAAGAAAGCACAGCAGGAACCCGTCGCAACGGATCCCAACGAGATAGCGACTGCTCCCAAGACCGTCGAGTCCGCAGACGTCGGCGACACCGAGCAGCAGCAAGAACAAGAAGACTTGGCCATTATTCTCGAGCGCCTGAATCTGGCAGCTGAAAACAACCGGGTGTTCTCCGTCGGTGACGAGACACAGGAGCTTCTCCAAAAGTTCAAGTTGATTTTCAAGGATCTAGTAACGGGCGTGCCGACCGCCTACCATGACCTCGAACAGCTCCTGACCAACGGCGACAAACAGCTCAAGGATACCTTTGGGCATCTTCCCAGCTTTCTCCAAAAGCTAGTTGAACAACTTCCAGAGAAGTTTGGGCCCGAACTCATGGCTGCAAGTAGCGAGAAGCCTTCACAAAGCGGAGTCAACATGGAAAATGCAGGCAAGGCTGCAGCAGCAGCGAAGAAGATGGGCCTCAAAGTGCCGAATCTGAAGGAGCTTGTTGGCAAGCCGACAGCGCTAGTGGGAATGCTGCGGTCGATTATTACGTTTCTTCGCGCGCGATTCCCGGCGGTGCTTGGTATGAATGTTCTGTGGTCGTTGGCATTGTTCAGTAAGATTGCATTAAAATTTCCCATTTTAGATTAGCCGGTCTAACAGACATGTACAGTTGTCCTCCTCGTCCTGTGGTACTGCCATAAACGCGGCAAAGAAGTCCGGCTCGAAAACGAGCGACTAGTTACCGAAGCCGAAGTGGCCAAGCTGAACGAGGAGAACGAGGAGCAGATTCGTCCCACCGAGACGCTAAGCACAACAGCACCTAGGGACGCACCGATTTCAGATGTGCGCCAGGGTGTTGAGCAGGTGCAGAAAGCACGGGACGAAGCAGAGGTGCCTGATCTGGCCGCCAACAGTGCAGCGCAGCCGTCTGTGCAGGCTCCGCAGACGCCGGCAGTAACGCCTTCGACTACGCCGGTTGTCTCTGGTAGCAGCAGCAGCAAGTCAGACAATCGCCGGTTCTCCTTGTTCCGTTCGTTTTCAAAGCGCACGAATCATAACGACACCAGCATCCAGCCATATCCAGGGACGTAGGTATTTTCAATTTTGTTGGCACATTTACGAACACGAATATACGATGGAATTTGGTGAATATAATAGGTTATTAATTTCGGTACATACATGTAGATAATAAATTTTGGATCTGATTGATTGTGCATTACGATATATTTAGAATGCATACCACGTTGTATAGTCTGCAAGGGCTGGGCTGGTCACCTGACCGTGCTCGAGATCAACATCAGACATACATAACTGATAGATGTACTACTACCAACGCAATCAGAAACCGATCACGCGGCGATCTTCGGACACGTTTCCTTGACTCATCTGTAACAAAACAATAATATTAAACAAAGTCGCCTCGCCACCGTTGATGACACGATGCTCTTGTACTAGTCGATCTGCAGCCAATCCGGCGGCGGTGGAACCGGGCTTCCAGCGTGTATTATTGGCCGGTAGCCGCTAGCAGCTGCACCCCACAGTGGGGCGCGATCACGCACTTTTCTCTACAATTGCAGACCAGGCGGAGGCTGTGAGTGGCTGGGAGCTCCGAGCTAAGGCCAGGCTAAGACCCGAAATAGAAACAGCGAAGATTTCAATTTCTCTGCCTCATTTTTTCCATCGGAACGCAGATGCAGGGTCGCATTGTTGTTTTGGAGGCCCGACAGTGGGCCCTTGACCGCCACATTGGAGATGTTTCCTTTTCGCTTTCGCTTGCAGAATGCTCTGGACTGGGGCCGGCGGTCTGATTGGCTGGGAACATGCTGTTATGATTCATCGGTTTTGTACGAAAAGGGCAGCGAGTAGAGAAATGACATAACCACCTTGCAAGCCATAAATTATAATGACTGGACCACAGGCAGCGACGTTCAACTCTGTTGAGCTGTGGAGATTAGCGCTCAGCACGGGCTCAGCATGCAAGTGAGCGTTTAGCCAGCGCCTAGTGCGAACTGATACGGCATATCGTGCTGAGCCTGAAACTGATGCGTACGTCCAGAGGACTTGATAGCCCGATAGTCACGCCTAATACTCCGTAGTCTCTCGTCTAGAGGAAGTGTCTTGCAGCAGTAATTATAATTATTCACTGTTTCAGACAGCGGGGAGGCATTCCCCGGGCTGCTGGGCCGGGACGGAACCAGGCCGCTGAGGTTATCGTGATGCGTATGGCCTATGTATCATCCAACTCCACGAGACGAACGAGACGAACGTGCACATAGAAATACATAGACAGTAGACAGAAGATAGCGAAGCAAGGGAGTTAGTTGTCCTCGACAGCAAAGAACGAGGGAAAAATGCGGTGAGCGAGGCGGCTCGGCCAATGACGGGGCGGTGCCTGCAGGTGGGGGGAAGAAGGAAAAAAATTGGATCCTCTCAGCGCCCGCCCGTCTTTTCTCTCTCTCTTTCCCTCCATCATCATCTCTCTCCCAGTCCAACGTTCACCACCACCATCTGTCCACCCCCCCAGTCCAATTTCAATTCTTCATCCCAGATATCGTCGAAAGAGAAACCACGGCCACAATGGCATTCGCTGAGCTGTAAATCCCTCTGCTGGGGAGCGCGGCCGTTTCCAGTCCCGCCTCCCCAGTCCAGCCGGCTCTTCGAAGAATTTCAATCGACCTCTGACGATATCTGTTTCCTCTTTCGGCGCTTGCATTGGCACGTCGAAATTGCCCCCCTGCGAGACTTGACGGAAAAGACACTTTGAACGTCCATTGAGACGGAGGTGTTTTCCCCATTAACAACCTACCTGTTACGCCCGCTGCCCCCCTCTCGCCCTCGACCACCTTATTGTCCAAACTAGCCAAAAGAGCAATCCGACTTTCAATCCACATCAATAGACCATCAATACCTTTTACCATCTTACTCTATACTCTATCGCACAACGCGGAACTAGCACCCGAAAATAAACACAAGGCCATTATCAAACAACAAACACCAAACAACAATGCCAAAAAGCAGCCCCCAGTCGCCCAAGGTGGCTGGCAAAGCCCGCCGAGCCGACATGTCACAATTCACTGCCGCCGCGAGGAACAAAGGCTTCAAACGCCCCGCCAGTAAGAAGCCCGCCTCATTGAGCACGCTCAGCACAACCAGAAAACGCAAGCCGTCGCTCTCGTCCGTCTCCACCATTTCATCTCTGTCCGGCTTTGCAGAGAGTGACCAGGACGAAGCCGACTCAGAAGCAAGCTCCGATGAAGACGACAAGTCTGCTCATCGCACCCCGTCTTATGGAGGCAAGAGCCACCATAGGGGCCGTAAGGCGGGGTCAAAAAAGCTTGCTTCATCTCCCCTCTCCCTCAAGAAAAGAAAGCTCTCCTACGATGATGGCTATGAGGGCCAGCAGAGCAGTGCTGGTGAATCGGACAGCGACTATGGCGCCGTTGACGAAATTTCCGATGACGACGAAGATGCGGACGTCGAGAAGCTCGAAGAGCAGATGATTCTCGACTCCGAGGACGAGAGACGTATTGTCAGCAGTGTCTTCTCCCACTCCGATGCTCCCGAGCCAGAACAATGGGCCGGTCTCGGAAGCTTCGATGACCACATCCTCTTCTCCACCGAACCATTCCTGGATGATCAGCTGTATAGCGCCATGGAAACCTTTGGCGAGACTGACCTGACCAGTGAAGCTATTGAAACCCCCGTCCAGAGACATGTACATTTTATCACTGAAGAAAACCCCGAGTCTTCCAGTGACAGCCCAGATGGCAGCACCGACGATGAGATCCCCGGTGATTTCCTGCAGCAAGACAGCCTTGACCCAACTCTCCGTCGTATGATTGACAACGACAACGACAATGGAAGTCACCAGCGATATGAGGACATATTCGGAGAGTCGGATTTTAAACACCCAGCCAACATCTACCATGTCGAGTCAGACGCCGTTTCTGATGGCTCAAGTGGATATGAGAGTATGCTTTCCTACTACTCTGGACATCGCGTCGTTCTACTCACTAACAACTTGCAGCTGATGATGGCGAGACAACCGACGAGGATCTCCCTCCACCAGCTACCATCACACACCCTCGATCTATCCTTCGACGCGACTCGACCGGCTCTATTACTGCCACTGGCGACTCGGCAAGCCAACCATCAAACCCACCGCGTCGCCGAGGTCCGATAATGGGCTCTTTTGTTCCAGACCCTAAAAAACCTGTAGCACTTGTTGATTGCACTGGCAAGCATCTCGTCATCATCCCAGCATACTCTTCATCTCGCCATGACTGGCTTGAATCGGCAACTAATAGTATCTGCGGCACTGCTAGCAACAGCCCACGGGCTACCACCATGCATCTGATTGAAGAGAGTGACACAGAAGCCCTTACTTCCCCTAATGGCCTTGAATTAAACCCCATGTTGAACTCTGGAAACCTGATGATGACAGCGCTGGGTAACGATGCCACACCCGGCGGCCAAGTTATGGGACCACCCGAAGCATTCTACGCCGCGCAAACTTTTGGCGGTGAAAGCTCGTATGAAGACGACGAGGACGAGGACGATGAGGCAATGCTGAACGTAGACGACTTTATTGACTTTGGCAATGGCTCGTCCGACGAGGAAGAAATCGAAAAGAACTCGGACGATGAAGTCGTGATGACCTCGCCTGTGGTGCCATCATCAGCTCAGACTCTGCGTACCCCAACACAAAACCGCAACGACTCGAACAGCGCAGAGCAGTTCCTCAACCATCTGGACAAGGGCATTGTGACAGCCTTTCGTCGCAATAACACTCGCTATCAAACATTGATCCGGCTTCCTCAGCATCGAGAGTTTATGCCCGCCAACTCTCCCTCTCGTGTTGCCAGCGTGTTCCGACACTCTCGGTATTCTGACCCGCGCACTCCGCCTCGGAAGCGCAAGGCGAGCAACCTTTCTGGCGGTGAAGCCGTCCGTCGCAAACTGATCGACGGCCACCGCCGCAACCAGCTTTCTTTCTAAGCATTTCTTTCAATATGGCACAGTAGCCTTGCTACTGTGCGAATCTACTATGTGACGTCTTAACATTCATCCATGTCTTAGTAAATGATGAGATCTTTGTGATATGAGATAGATATCAACGGAAATGGGACGCGTGGATCGCAGCCAAGGCGACAGCCTGTGATTGTTGGTCTACTGTCCATACCGACGGCCGTTATGAGCATGAATTAATTGGTTGTCGATCACGGCTCTTGATGACCGGAGACGACCGAAAAGTTTCTTATGTTGATGTGGGTTATGATCTGGGTTTGTTGATACGATACCTTGGAGTATTATGAGTTTAGTTGGAATGAACATACTTTTATTATTTGATAACACCAAACGTATTAGTTGATTTCTCGATGTTACCCTTTGTAGTGTCTGCCCTGTTCTCAAAAGACAACTTTCAAGGGGCCAGTTGACAAAACCAGGGATATTGCATGGCTAGTCGAGAATCAGCGTCAGATGGTCATGATTGATTGGTGTGTAAATTTTTTTTTATCAACCATCCCATATACCCCAGACTCCAGTCGCATCGACGAAACGTTTTGTTCTTAGGAACTGGCGGGTGCACAGCCTCCACCATCAAGCAGCGCCGGTGGCCACCGTGT
The DNA here is from genome assembly GCF_013368755.1 of Talaromyces rugulosus. Lineage (NCBI taxonomy): Eukaryota > Fungi > Ascomycota > Eurotiomycetes > Eurotiales > Trichocomaceae > Talaromyces > Talaromyces rugulosus. Next base: position 5,804,855 of record NC_049562.1, on the reverse strand, counting down.
GGTTTGGGTTGTTTCTTCGACTGGCGCTAGACTGGAGCTATTGGAATCTGTGACAAACACCAGTTGATTGACCCTGCAGGGTGACACCAGTCTTTTTCTCTTCTTCTTGCTTTCTCTTGACGATACTTCTGCTAAAAAAAAAAAGCTCGAGAAAGTCCGAGTCAAACCGGCCGTCAGATAGGTATTCTGTGCTACAGCATTGTCGCACAGCAGGATAGGATAGGACAGGGCAGACAGCATCACCCCTTTACGGATATCATGCGTACTAAACACTAAAAAAACAAGACTAAAATAAGAGGCCGGACCAGCGATATCCGCCCCGGCTTGGCCGAGCTACTGTATAGCAATTACTAAGTTAGTGCATGCCCTGACACATTCCACGTTTCACTTGGCGCTGTGCTTATTCCCCAAGGCCTCCAAGGGCTCTAGACTCTAGAGGCGCGAACTAATGGGATAGTTCAGTCATGTTTGTCAGGCAAATTGACTAAAGTTAGCGGCGGGCCTCACTAAGCGTACAATACGACCATGTTAGTTAGACTTTGCATTTGAGATCTTACCACTGGGGGAAACGGCCCTGAAGAAATACTGAGTTATCCACAAAATGACTTGGACTAGATCAACAGTCCTCAAGGCCAGTTGACCCATTGACACTATTTTTTACGACATGGATGGGATCAATTGTATAAATGTAAATGTGTATTGTTCAAATGTTTATTACCCGCAACACTCCGGGAAAAAAAACTTTACGTACATCCACATTACACGACCAATATCAATCGGTTTATAATACGACTAGAGCCTGATTGGTATTAAATAATTGTATCTAGAGCAAGCTCGGTCCATCCCAAGTCACCCGGTCTGGTCTAGACTCTTCACGGCTCGTTTCTATTCTTCGAATGTTACTACCACATGTACTCAACAGTTGACCGACAGTCTCTTACAAGAGCCATAACTGGCAACCATGACTGGGAATTGAAAATCAAAACACCCTGTCAAGGCACAAAAGTGCCGCAAAAGGGGCTCTTATGGTGTCGCCGCAACCCCTGTGGCGTCGGTAGTCGGTCGCCTCCAACCCGGAACGAACAGTTCATAAACGAAGTGCTATAGGGCACCCCTCTATAGCTGACCCGTGGCGTTTTACTTGCTGCCAATTCGAGACGTGACCCTTAGTAGCCACTGTTTATAACTGCCAAAAGCAGAAGGTTCCCGGGTAACGGTGAATGGCCCTAATGCAGGAGAAGACTGGGTTAGGGTTGGCTGGCCGGACAAAGTCTATCTCTAGATCACTGTATCGGCTGTTTCGCTTACACTGGAAGCCTCAAAATGTCTTACCTGCTAGCGAGCTTGTCACTGATAGGCCCAAAACATAACTTTTGATCGTGTGGCTGCACCGAGTATACTATGGGGCCAGGTGACACTGGTGCTGGATGCATGCATGCCGAGTCTTGATGACAGTTTTTTCTGACCACGCGAAAAGGCCGGGTTGGTCCGGCTTTAAAATGCTGGATGTCCTCCGCTGTTGGATTCCTCTCCTCAAGCATTGCCTCTTCGTTCGTGTTCATTGTTACTGTCATTCTCTAGCTATCGGCTCTCTGAGCTGAGACATTCGTTTACTCAAGACGTTCACTTCACCAAGTCTATTACATTCACTTACCATATCTATATTGTCCTTCTGGTAGTCGATAATATTTCCATCGTTTTCTCATACTTTCACCATGAAGATCTCTTCCGTTGGAACCCTTGCTGCCTTGCTGGCCGTCCAGGAGGTTTCAGCCAGCGTAAGTAACCTCAACCGGATCAACATGACAAGACTAACGATTGGCAGTGGCTCACTGAAGACTGCTTCCCCAAGCCCAGCAGCTGTGACAACAAGTGTACCGACAAGCAGAGCAGTGGCTGGCACTGGTCTGGCCTCGCCCCCGGACTTCCCTTTTCCTCTTTTGATGGCTACGACTTTTCCGGCTTCACCTGCTCTGATAAGTCTAGCAGCTTGACCAGACGCTCTTCGGTATGTTGATCTTCTATATATGCACGCCTGAAATGCTTTTATACTAACTTACGAAGGATAAATGCATCTCCGGAAGCATCTCCAAGTCTGGCCATGGCTCCGCTCCCCAAATCAGCTGCGGTGCTGACAAGGAATCCTTCTCCATCACTTCGTTCAGCGTCTATGTCGACGAGGAGACCGACGTGATGTTCAACTACGGCATGCCCGACGGCTCTCAGTGCCAACACACTTCATCCTGCAGTCCCGAGGGAACCGATGTTTCCAACGACCAGTGCGGCGGCGCTATCTCGGTCAGCTGGACTATCCCAGACCACAGCGGAGTCGAGTCGTGTGGATTCGGAATCTACTCGGTTGGCTTTGACTGCACCCCCGGCGAGGGCAACCACAAACATACTACTCTCCCGGGTTACTCTTATACAATCCCCCCGGTTTCTGTCACTGTGCCTGCCGTCTCTGTACCTTCTGCGTCCCTTTCTGTCTCCATCCCAGATGTCTCGGTGACTATCCCTGTAGTCTCTATCCCAGATGTCTCAGTGACTATCCCTGCGGTTTCTATTCCTTACATCACCCCCTCTGTTCCCCCTTTCTCTGTTCCTGTGCCTTCTGGCTCGTTTTCTGTTTCTATCCCAGTCGTTACCAGCCCTGCTCCAGCCGTGAGCTCGACTGCAGTTGTTCCTCCACCTCCTTCAGTCACTTCACAGAGCTACACCACCTCGACAGTGTGGACCACCACGCTCGTCACCGTCACCAGCTGTGCCCCGACCATCACCAACTGCCCAGCCAACTCGCAGAGTGTCATCACCAAGACCATTGCTCTTTCCACTACCATCTGTCCCGTTACTGCAACCGAAACCGGTGTGGCTGTTCCCACTGGCGGCTCTTCGCCTTCTGGAACTTCTGTTGCGCCTGTGGTAACCTCTACCCCTGGATCTACCCCTGGATCTACTCCCGGATCTACTCCCGGATCTACCCCTGGTGAAACCTGCCCAAGCGTTGTACCCAAGTGTATCAACACCTGGATGCCCGACACCTGCACCGACAACACTGACGTTTCATGCTACTGCCCATCCTCCAACGTCACCTCAAGCATCATCTCGTGCATCCAATCCTGGGGCTCTGACGCCTCTGAGATTTCTTCGGCTTTGTCTTACTTCACCGGTATCTGCAGTGGCTACATTCCTGGTAACCCAGGCATTATCACCGCTGTCCCGACGACTATCCCGCTTACCCCTGTGGCTGGTGTCACTGGCACGCAGGTTGCTCCCTCGGTGCCTTGCACGACCATCGTCTATTCGTCCACTACTTACACTGTCCCACAAGTAGCCTTTACCACATCCACATCTATCGGCCCTGTCGGAGGAGAAACGTCGGTTGTTGGGCTCGTTCCGGCTCCTACGGCGCCTGCAGTTTCCATTCCTCCTCCGGCTGGAGTCCCGGCTCCGGCTGGTGTTGTGTCTACGCTGGCGACAACGGTTGTCGGTGCTGCTAGCCCCACGGGTTTGCTTCCTACCAAGGCTTCGTCTTCATCTACCTTGCCGCCATTCACTAACGCTGCGGCTCTGGGGGCGGCTGTATCCAAGGAAGGCATCATGCTGGGTGGTATTATGGGACTGCTCGCGATGTTGATTTAAACTGTGTCACCAATAACCCCAAAAAAAAGGAAGGAAGGGAGAAAGAGAGAAAGGGAGGTTGGTAATTATGTATTTGGAAAGGGGGGTGTATAATAATATTTGACTGACCTGGCTCTCTGAAAAAGGTTGCTATATTGTCTGGATAATTGTGTTGTATATCTAATTCTTACACTCCTTTGCATAACCTTAGAGATATCATTACGTTCGCTTGTTTATATTGATGATATCCAAACAATATTATATTTCAAAACAGAAACGAGCATTTTCCTTCTAAGAACACAGGAAAATAATGCGGTCGTGATATCGTATGCTCTATCTAAAATACAGTCTAGAACCCGACACTATCTTCCCACGGAGCCTGCGCCTTCCTGTAGCTCACTCCATGCACATACTTGCTCAGCAGCGGCTCTTCGTCTACTCCACAGTGCGGCTTGCCATCTCTCCCCCGGTACCAGCCGAGGCCGTAACGTTTGTTTCGACTCATGAGCATGGTGCGCATCTCGTCGTCGCTGAAGCGTTCCGTATTGACAAAGTCATCAAGCATGCGCGACTGATGAATGAATGCCAGAACCGAAGCAATCGTTGACGGCTGTCTTGGCAGAAATGCATGGCGACGACGGAACCAGATGAGGGCTGCAGAACATAGGAGGAAAAACAAGATTGCTGTTGAAAGAGTCGACGATGCTGTGAATGATGTTGCCGTTTCATCTTGCATGGAAAGGGAGGATGAAGTTACAGTTAATACATCGCTGAGGACAGACCCCAGCCCAGTAAGGGCAACCAGATAGTGCCGGTTCAAGATGGCCCGAAAAGCCAACACTCCATATGGAGTACCTTGGTAATCCATCGTTAACGTTTTCTCGGGCCGCGCGTGACCTCGAGAAAGAATGAAGTACGGCTCCAGCATTCTTACCGCGAACTCCAGGGTCGACCAAAGCTGCTTGACAATTGCAGCTAGGAGAACTGGGAGCCACGGTACCCTTCGCGCCGCATCGTTTACGGCGGTCCAAGTGACGATCGGAATAGCGGCAACAAGAAGTGCGAGGTATGCGAGAAACGCAATACCAGGGACGAGGCGCAGTATAATGGGATGCGGAGAGTGTACTTGTTGCTTTTCATCATCATATCCAAGGTCATCTGTATGTCTCATGTACTCTCCTTGCCAGATGCTTGATTTGTACAGTACATAACGCCGGTGTCGTAATTTCTTGTGGATATCGTCTCCCGTGGCTTCGTCCATACCTTGAAAGTCATTGAGAATGTGTGATTTTGTCGCCATTGATGCAATTCCTCCAATTCCTTTCGGGTCACTCAACAATCCTGACTTTCGCCGCAGTTGAAACAAAAGTACTACTGCCATTGCCGCGACTATGACAAGTGTTGCTGTTACAAGACGAGACCAAACCGAGTTGACTTGCAAAATATGAAAAGCGCCGTTGGCCTCAGAACACTTGAGGTCTTTGCAACTTGGGTTTTTCGTAGATGTGATAGAAGGATTCTGCAGTGAGGGAGCTGCTGTTGTTGCAAATATGGCTCCTATTGATGCAACTGCCACCGTCCAATGACCATTTCTAATGGCTTTGAAAGGTACAAGATAAGGAAACATCGAAACATAGTCCAGGTTGAGTGACCTTGCAGCAGTATTCCCCGTTGGCTGAGATAATTGGTAATACGGCTCCAGTCTCTTGGCATTATACTCCATCAATTGCCATAAGACACCATATGCAACTGTGACCATTGTGGGAAGATATTTCCACGCAAAGAATTCAGCCATAGGTATATCAGCCACCTTGTTATACTGAATCAGGCCGTTTCCCTGGGCTTCCAAAGCCTTTGATTGTTGGTAGAGATATTCCTGGACAGCGGCCAATACAAGCGACACGACGATGAGCATCAATATGTAGGGAGTCTTCATTGAGAATGGCTTCCAATTGGGCTTTTCCGGGTCGGTTGGGTAGAAGAAACTAGCCTCATTGCCACTAGAAGCAGCCTGGTTTACAAAGGAAAAGCTGTTTTTTGACATGCGACGATCGGTACCTTCTAGGGTACTTAAATCAACGGCCGGTGCAGACTCTTTCACAGAGACAATCATCTTCCTCTCATTTGCTAGCTGTTGCCCGTACTGTCGCATTGTGTCATCAATCCCGATTCTGGAAATACGAGATGTGGTGCTCTTTCTATTTAGAGGTGTCTCAGTCCTTAATATTGGATCTGGACCAATTTGCTGCTCCGGTGACGACACGGGATCGGTGCCCGTGAGAGGTCTATTTTGAGACCATGATGCTGCAGCTTCCGGGCCTTCGAGTAGTGAAATGTCTATATCGACATGGTATTCTTCATTTAATTCATCGAGCTCATGAACAGCCGAGTAGCGTTCACTTGGCGATAAGATATTCTGTCGAATAGCTGATGGACTCAGCACTTGTAGCAAAGACCTGGAGCGTCCCATGTAGGTAGACTTGGGTTTCTGGCCCGTGTCTAGCGATCTGAGTCTGGTCGGCTTTCCTTTGATGTTAAGCCTGTAAGATTCTCGAGATGACAGACGCCTGTCTTCAAATCGAGGTATCTCCAGCCGAGTTGCAAGCGCAGGGAAGCAGGGTTTCGATTCTTGTGCTGGCGCGCTGGATTCGGCCTGATCAGACTGCTGCTGCGCATGGGGAGGCGCCCGGAAGATCGCATGATCGAGCGTCGAGGCTGGTTCTACAGCGCTATACCCGACAAAGTCATCGCTGTGGTCTCGTTCGTGCCGATAGCTTGAGTAAGCCATACTAGGGAAAGAAGTGTGGTCATTTCCTGTTTGGTGTAATAAAGGCGAACTATCTATATCATTTTCGCCTTTGATGCTTGCCATTGCTCGGGATATCAACCATATCAAGATTGACGAACAGGCGGGGATGCGTGAAACTGGGGTTTTAAAACGATCAAGGAAGAAAAAAGAAGCTTTTGATCACGACGGCACATCATAGATCACACATCACACATCAGGCGTCGGAAGTTGTCGTTTATCACTGTCTGAAAAAAGGAGATGCCATAAACAACATCTTAAGCTTCATGGGGGGAAAGTTCTCTGTGAGGCCGCGCAAACGGATATTATAAATGAGACCGCTGGATCACGTATGTGGCTGGTTACACAACATCATGAGGGGTTAACTCAAGGCTGGCAAAGCATAAATCTAGCATAGGCAGCTGTGCGGCTGAGATTGCAATCCAGAGTCATGCTGGCAGGGAGTGGTCGAGACCTTGACGCGCAAGTCCTGGCGCTAAGAAAAGGCCTAGTTGCGATGCGTGAGTCAGCAGCGATCCACTCGATTAGGCTGAGGATCGAGGTAAACGCTGTCATTTGATGATGATTCTCTGTCCCGCCATCACCGTTGAGATGCTTGTCCCAAAGACATGAGCCTTCTCTTGCCCTGTGTCGGATACTCGATGACCCGTGTGGCGTAGTGTTTGCTGTCTATGGAGTATATGGAGTGTATTGACTGCTGATTCGACATTATTGCGAGGATCTGGTGTGTTAGCGCTGGGATCTGTTTGATCAAGCGGCAACTTGCAGGGGCCCGGACCTCGCCGTGGAAGCGTTGGGCGCGTAGACGGGTTTGATTCGGTGCAGGGCCAGCTGGCGAGAAGCGACTAATGCGCAGCGGCGATGCCCAGAGATGCAGGGGGAGAGAAAATCGCGGTGTAGCCGTGTTTGAAGTTGTTTGAAGTTGTTTGTCCCTGGGAAGTGTGAACAGACAAAAAGTAGGAGCGTAAATACTAAATACGGCAGGAGCGGCTGAGAACCACGACCGTCGACTAGAAGCTCCACCCAACAACTTCAAACTTCACAGTGATCTAGTACTACTTCGTACCAGCACCAGCACTTTCATTATTATTTTTTTGCTGAAATTTGGCTATCTAAGTAGATCTAGGCCGGCCTAGGTGGGACCGCCCTGCGCCGATGGATTTGGTGTCCTCGTCTCCGTGGGAAACTTGCGAAAGATATCTCCCAAGTGATCAATCGGCGCAGTCAGGAGCCCAGTGATCGTTTCAAACGGCGGTTTGTTCGGCGCCGCCGGATGTGATCGCGATGGAACAAACATCTTGGCTCGTTCAAACTCCTTGGCCAGCGTTCGGCTCTCCGATCCCGCCAGTGCGTTCTCCAGCTTGGGCAGGTCGTTCGTTTCCTCATCTTTGATGTGATTATCAAAGTCTTTCATCAGAGCCCTGAGATGGTCATCGAACCTAGGATCGGATTGCTTCATGGTTTGGAACGTTTTCAGCTGGTTTTTGATCTGCAAGGTCTCAGTTCACCAGTACAATCCATAGAGCCCGCTATAATCTCCAAAACTCACGCTCTGATGCTGCTCGCGAATCTTTTTAGCAACTACTGACCCTTCGCCTAGGTACCTCTCGAGAGCAGGGCATAGGACCAGCTCTTCTGCGACAGAATGCCGAGCTAGTTCCCACGTCAATTCGTTTTGAAAACGGGTGCGCTCATCCCTATCACCGGATTTGATGATAGTGTGGCAGTGTGCTTCCAGATCTCGGTGGTCTGTCTTGATAGCCTTGGTGATGCTTTGCATTCTTCCAAGGCTTCAATGCAACGGGTTGGTGGTTGAGATAGACTAGCGGGAGGTAGTAGGTGGCCGCATTGAGTTTGGGTATCACATCAGATAACGCGTTTATGTCGTCGCTGCAGGGACATTATTTGTCTTGTTTTACAGAAATGCGTACATTTCTTGAAATAGGAACTGCTTCCGCGGAACGGTAAGCCATGAGGCCGATTTACACGAAAATACGTCACTGCTGATATGGATGAAGGGGCATTCCGAACCTATAAACGCGTTTGCTTGGCATATTTATTCGTTATCGTTATACTAGTTACACAGCACTCATATATGAAGAGAGCTAGCTTGGGCTTGCACCTTGAGATCTAACCAAAAACCAAGGCTCTCACCTCGATGCTCTCTCTCGGCTTTGCGTTCTGAGGCGTCCTTGAGTCGACAAACGCGGTATGTGGACACCGCTTTCCCACGTCGGGCTGGCTGTCTGAGCATTTCAACAAGAGTCTCTCGTCATTATCCATACCCGACCAGTATTTCCATTTCAGGTCTGGGTTGTAGATGACCCCCACCGTCTCGCCGGTACGTGTGGGATAGCGATGCTGGACCGCGACTAGATCAGTGTCCTTGACCGAGGCAGCCGATGCAACTGCCAACGGAGATGATTGCACACTGCCGTTCAGTGGACGCCAGACATTAATGATGCGATAGCGACCCTTGAGCAACCGTTCAGCCTCGTCGGGGTCTTCCACATGCAACCGCACTCGCCACTCGGTCGCTCGGTCGGTCTGATCCGAATGCGCTCTGTTCACGGGCCCGCGGCTGGCGGCTACATTTTTTTCGCGACGTATCGTGTGGTCGAAGAGAATGACTTTGTGCACGCCTGGCACGTTGTCGATCAGAAACTGTTCGACTTCCGGGTAATACGTGCGTTTGACATCGTCGTCATTGTCGAAAGTTTCGTAGCTGGTAGCCGAGGACACGCCACTGAACACTTGGAACGCATCGCGGTCCAGGGTGTACTCGCTCTCATGGCCGCGAATGTCGTCCACAGTGACTCGGTGCTTGGACTCGTTGTAGTTGCGCTGCGGTTGGCCGGCGGGGGGAGACTCAACATAGTTGAAGGGCACAGAGCCGTCAGAGGGTGGAACGTAGAAGGTCAGCTCTGTCTCGATGGGACCGCGAGGGACGGTCGGGTCATATTGAACCTGTGTCTCCTCTCTGGTTATCGTCGTGGTCGTCGACATTTTCAATCCTTGTTGAATGCTCGATATTAGTATGAACCGATGATGATCTACAAACCAACAGCCCGGGGTAGCATCAATTTATACTCGTACTTCTGGGAACCTGATTATCAATCACTCTTGTATGTCCCCGCAGCTAAAGAAACAACGAAGGTGGCTATGGTAAGCAGATCTAATTTGTAAGCAGTCACATCATCATTGCAATTGCCATTTCGGGCCAATGACGCGGATGCGGGGTTGCAGGAAGATGCCCGAGTACAACCTTAGGGTTAGGGTTAGGGTTATCTATCTAGATCCCCCGAAACTTTATCTTATATCTTCAATTCGGAATCAAGCTTTGAAATCATCCCGGCTTCCCCAAAATAGGACGTTATCTTGGCATCCGAACCCTTCTGGAGACCGATGATTGGGAACAGTCTTCCCGATATCATGTAGAACGACGTCCCTAATTCTTCTTAATAACCAATGTAATCTGACAACAGTCAATAAAAAGATCAAACTCACCTAAATGTACCCAGTTCTTCGTAAAATAAGCGGTACGAGAAGCAAAGTCAATGCCACACCCGACTATGTCGCTTCTGCCAAAACTAGGATTCGGCGGAACCTTCAAAATGCACGCTGGAGGATTTGTTCGTCGCCCTAGATAATGACAGTTAATATCCAAATCTGAAAATTGGCATGGCATGATGACTCACCCTTTCGGTCCAGAGGTACCCCTCGGGCCTAGCATATTTTTCGAATAGTTCTACGGTGTTTCCGTCTTGCATCGGACCAGCAACTTTGGCGCCCCTAGCCCAATGCGTAACTAGTCCAGGCACAATTTTCAGGTCTCCAGAGCGATAGGCGTCCATGATCGCCTTGATGTTCGGAATATGAAGGTCGCCTGGCCCCTCTTTCTCCAGTTGATCCAACATTCCTTGCAGTGTTCTCAAACGTAAACAAACTTCCAGGGATAACCCAGGGTTGGCCTTCTGTAGTTCCCTAAAATAAAAAAGTTGTTAGAATATATTATTTGATTTACTTTGAAAAGACCTCACTCGTGTTCTTTCTTTTTAGCAAGGTAGCGCTTTAGTCGATGCTCGTAGAGTTCTGGAATAACATTTTCATCAACTTTGGCCTGAAGGGCCACGATCATTGCGTCGACATCGCTAAAATAGTTTCAGCATCAGCAATCATCCTCCTCCAAAACAAACGGTTAAGAACCAACTTCTCGTCGATATTAGGGTCCAGTTCCAGGGGGTATCCTTCGGGTATTTCTCTTTTTGGTCTCGGTCTCTGCATCATCGCTTGGAGGCTCAACGACGACATTGGGGGCGAATGAATGCTAGTGCACATGTGGTATCTCCCGATATGTTAGCTGCTAACCAAAAAGCCTTTGGCTGGCTTATCCAAGCGTGGTATGCAGCTCGGCGGAGCAAGGTGGGTTGTTGTGGGAAACTAACGTGGCGGGGCGGGGCAACGATAATAAAACGATAATAAATGTTTTCACACTAATCCAAATCAGGCAGTTGAAGACTAGCACGAATGAAAAAACACAAGTATATATCGCTTCCCTTATTAATCTTAGATTCTGAATTCCTACGAACTGCATATATCTTGACCTTTCATTTAAGTTGTTGATAAGATTGAAATACCAGTTGACACCCACGTTCCATAGCTAAACCTGTTCAACATGACTCACTACCGTCTCCCCCTTCGCCCCCTTTTGCATCACATTTTGTTCCTCTGCGATACGTCGCTGTTCAGCCTGAACAAGTTCCACTGGGCGAGCGCGCTGCGTCAACGTCCGGTTCCCACATACTATCACTGACCGATGCTCCATGAAGATCTCGTCCATGTCTTCGAGCGTCCGTTGCGATGTCTCAGGATACAAACAGAAGACGACGGGGAAATACGCCCAGACGATGATTGCAAACACTGCATTATTAGTACACATGAAGAAAAAGAGGAAAGAGGAAACGCACTCAGATAAAATCGCCAGTGCAAATTATCAACCCCGACTTTGGTGAACTGCGTAACAATGAATCCGCCCATCCAGTTCGTGGCTGTGGCAGCAGCTGCGCCACGTGTGCGCCAGCCCAATGAGTTGACCTCTGAGTTGTATACCCAGGGAACTTTGGCGAAGCTGGTGCCGTAGAAGAAGTAGTATAGGAAGAACATGGCTGTTGTAACGCGACCAAGCTGTGACAAGTTAGTTCCTCTCCTGTCTGACCTTTTTCCCTTGGAATTATCGGCGTTGAGAACGTACTAATTGCTTCCGAGATGGGTCACTCTCGGCTTCTTTTAGGCACATCGATGCAATCAGGTAACATGCGCCCATAGTGACAGAGCCATAAAGCATCAACCTAACAAGTCAGCTATGCCATATACAACTCGAGTAGCAAATGATAGCAAATGACATACTTTCTTCGACCACACCAGTCAATTATAATCAGACAACAACACGCGGCAAAGAGATATATCGTTCCATTGACAGCCGTCAAAAGCCGACTTGTTTCCTCATCCAGACCAACACTCTGCTGCAAGAGAGTCGGGAGGTAGTAGCCTAAAGCATTCACGCCACTAAATTGTTGCATAAACTGTGTACCGCACGAGAGAAGTAGCCGGCGGAGCGTCTGGTTTTTATCGCGACAACGGAGAACATCCTTCGCAAGAAGACGGTCTTTGCGCTCCTCTTGAAGGGCTGCCTGGATGGATAGAAATTGTGCCATGACATCTGGGTTCGTGATCTCAACATTTGGGCCTTCGAGTCGTGCGATCACCTGGATTGCTTCTTCTGGACGATCCTTGAGGAGGAGCCAGCGAGGCGATTCTGGGATGAGCACCAGTGCAATTCCCACGATGACGGGGAATATCAGTTGAAAGCCAAGCGGGAAACGCCATTGTAGTGCACTACCTTGAAAATACAAGCCATAATTCATCCAACTGGCAAGACAGAAAGCAGCTGTATTACATAGCGATCCCACCACGACAAGCTTCCCACGTGATCGTGGACTTGAGCATTCTGCCTGGTAGACAGGGCAAGTGGACGACGTTAGCCCCATCCCAAAGCCATTAATGATACGACCAACAATCATCTGCGGTAGATGCCACGAAACTGTTTGCAGAATGGCGCCAATGACGTTGAAACAGAGTCCCAGGGCGACGGTTTTCTTCCGACCAAGCTTGTCGCCGATGGTGAAAGCGCAGATGGCGCCGAAGAATGCCCCTAGAGAGAAACAGCTGGTCGTTATTCCGGAAGTGTTTGCATTGGATGTCTCGGGGAAGTGCTTTTTAAAATCGGCTGAGATGATGACTCCGGAGAAAACACCTTGGTCGTAGCCAAACCAAGCCATTGAACTAGCATTCGTGTTAGTGGAATTTGCATCAGTTGATAGATACAGTTTCATGGGTGTGGGTGGTACCAGGCATTAGCGATGGTGACGAAAGCGAGAAGCCATCGTCCGGAGAGACGGTTTGACAGATCAAGGAACGCCATCGCTGCTCTTTCTACCCTTGACTGGGGAAGATAGTAGTATCGGAGAGAGAATACCACTGGAGGTCCCTTGTGGTGTTCATCCCTGTCATGACAGCAGATGAGAGGGCATTAAATAGTGCAACAGTGATTTGAAGCTAACGGCAACGAAGCCGGAAACCCCATGGGGAGAAGCAGAGCCCGGGGAAATGAGCGGTGGGGCACGTTATGGGGCTTAGGGGCTTCTGGTTGGCTCGGGGGTAGGCGGCAGTGGTTGCCATCCAATAGAAATGTGCCAATGTTTGGCGCACTGTTGTGATTGGCTGATTTAGTTTGTACATAATCCGTAGTATACGCTATGACGATTGATCTATAGTAGGAGACCCTGCTGGATTTTATTGTATAGGTGGTGGCGCTCTAGATATATATTTTCAATCAAAGAATAAGACTAGGTCTACTCCGATCTATTCATTTGAAGAGCCTGCGCCACCAAATCACGGACGGTATCCTTGAATGAATGGTATGTGTAGCCGAGATCCTTGCTTGCCGCCTCTCCGTCCAAGCCGTAGCTGTCATCAATATTCTGTTCATCTTGAGAGACGTGGTCTTTCAAATCCGTAAACTCTTGAGCAATTATTCCCGCCGCCTTCGCGTACGAGAATCGCTCTGGTGCTGTTGGTGTATACCTTCTCCCGCCAGCCTCCTTCGTGAGCAGCGCTCCAATATGGGCAGCAGCCAGATCACGCACATCGATCCAGAAAGGTACCCGAGCAACAGGCAAAGCTGAGCCACTTGCAACCTGCCACAGCATCGCATTCGACTCATTGAGCTTCTCAACACTGGAAACAGGGTGTACCACCGGTCCAAACGTCATGGGAGGACAAAGTGCTACGAGATCAAATGCTGGCTTTTTCTCGCGAACATAGTCCCAGGCTTCTAGTTCGGCGAACTTCTTCGACCCTCTGTATGCCACGACAGCAGTGGTGGCTTTATCTGCCGCCTCTTCATATGTTAACGGGTTCCAGTCAGCCCCTGTGTAGGTAAAGTACGGCGGCGCTTTGCGGTTGGCATCAAGCACCGAGGCAAACGAGGACGTCAATACAATACGTCGTATTTTTGGGTTCGTAGAGGCGGCTTCAAGCACAGCCCTCACTCCGTTGATTGCAGGGCGAATGAGTTCTTTCTCGTTGTCTTGTGTGTCGTATGTAAAGGGCTAGGTAGAATTAAGCTGTCAGTATGTTGCATAATATCATAATCTTGGGTCGAATTACTTACACTGGCTGTATGAACAATCCCATCAACGTCTTTCACGGCCTCAACAAGGCCACCGGGATTTTCAAAGTCTTCAATCTGGACAAACTCAAGTAAGTCTGCATGATGTTTTCGCGTCTGTAACATAGCATCTCCCTTGGCTAGAGATCGAGTAGCACCCCGCACGCGAATTCCACGAGCTAGCAGGGCATCCACGATATGAGCGCCGATGAAACCAGTGGCCCCAGTAACGAGAACAAATTTGATATCCATTGCTAGCAGGTCGAGAGACTATCGTGGGACGAGCTACAGAAAGAAGATGTTGCCATGTTTCTAAAAACAAATGACTCCAAGTTTCATAGTGTTTATTTCCACCTGTTACTCGATGCATCTAGATGCGGGGACTCCGACGTGGTTGGCCGGGGGGAGGCGGCAGCTCCATAACCAAAGTCCGGGGGGAAAGCCGACTGCGGTGCGGGCCTCTTCTTCGCGTGGGACATGGAGCTCCTTGGAGGTGATAATGAGGAACAGGGGACAAATATAAGGTAAGATCATGGTGCGCTGTATATTTTTCCTTGCGATAATCTTGTTGCAACACCTTGGTTTCCAATACACAAAATGGGTTCTCTCTCTGTAACCACCGAGCACGATGTCACCATCGCCTCTTTCGAAATCATAGATTTGCGTTTCCCCACGAGTCTTGACGGTGTCGGGTCTGATGCAATGCATGTGGGCACTAATGGTTCGCATCCTTACATTCAACTGAAGACAAACCATAACGATTTGGTCGGAGAGGGGATTGTAAGTGCCGCACCCCCAGTTTCTTAAGCCGTGACTTCTAACAAATACCTAGGCTTTCAGCAATGGACGGGGAAGCGAACTGATATGCTTGGCCCTCGACATTTTCGCACGCCGTGTCGTTGGAAAAACGATGCACGAACTCACTCGGAACATGGGCAAGACATGGCGTTATATGGTCTCGGATTCGCAGTACCGGTGGATTGGCCCAGAGAAGAGTGTCACACATCTGGCGGTCGCCGGAGTATTGAACGCAGTTTGGGATCTATGGGGGAAGATTCTGCGTAAGCCTGTGTGGCAGATCGTTTGCGATATGACCCCGCAGCAGATTGTACAGTGTATCGATTTCCGATATATCACGGATGTCATCACCCCTGAAGAGAGTATAGAAATGCTCAAGAAAACACAGAGGAATAAGGACGATCGACTGAAGGAAGTATTCGAGAACCATGCGGTCCCTGCCTACACAACTTCCGCGGGGTGGCTGGCCTTCTCCGGTGACCGCATGCGAGAAGTGCTACAAGAAACCATCGCGGCTGGGTTTACCGTCTTCAAATTCAAGGTTGGTACTAGCGTGGAAGCAGACCGAGAGAGGCTTTCTGCTGTCAGGCAAGTGTTGGGATACGACAAAGGATATCAGATTATGATTGATGCAAATCAGGTAAATTAGCGGACGTGCGTTATACTATCAACAAAGAACTGACGACTTTCAGGTGTGGAGTGTCCCAGAAGCTATCGACTACATGAAGCAATTAGTAGAGTTCAAGCCGGTTTTTATTGAAGAACCTACTAACCCTGATGATATCCTTGGCCACGCAGCGATTCGGAAGGCCCTTAAACCATATGGTGTTGGCGTTGCCACTGGAGAGGCAGCACAGAATCGTGT
The DNA here is from genome assembly GCF_013368755.1 of Talaromyces rugulosus. Classification (NCBI taxonomy): domain Eukaryota; kingdom Fungi; phylum Ascomycota; class Eurotiomycetes; order Eurotiales; family Trichocomaceae; genus Talaromyces; species Talaromyces rugulosus. The sequence continues at coordinate 5,789,039 of NC_049562.1, read as the reverse complement.
CACTTTCAAACAGCTCTTGCAAGCCGAGGCAACGGATGTTTGCCAGATTGATGCTGTCAGGCTCGGTAGCGTGAATGAATGTCTAGTAAGTCTTTCTCTGCCTTCTTTAGCCTTGGGAGTACATTTTAGGCTTTCCAGCTGACTTTTTAGGCTGTCATGCTCATGGCACTCAAATTCGATATACCCTGTGTGCCGCATAATGGGGCCATGGGGTTAACCGAGTTGACTTCTCACCTCAGCATAATTGACTACGTTGCCATCACTGGGCGTAAGTCAATGCTCGAAAATGCCGATAGCCACCGCGAGAATCTGCGCCATCCTTCCAGGATTGAAAATGCCCATTATGTCACGCCTCTGGCCCCTGGGTACTCCACTGGGTATACCGATGAGGCACTGGAGAAATACACCTACCCTTCAGGTAGCTTTTGGAGCAGTGATATCGGACAACAAATTATCGCCCAGCCTACCGGTGGTGAGTTGTAAACAAAATGCAAAATCCGGCTTTGCTTTCAGATTATATAGTACCTGAATCATACTTGCACAAGAAGCCTGCACTTCTTCCGAATATCCTCTAAAATTGACACAACCACTTCAAGACTAGAAAATGCCCACGGTCGAAAGTTGTCAATTGCCATAGTCTGGAGCTCTTCGATATCGGGTACAAGATCTTGTAGATCTCGATTCAAAGAAGCCAAAGTAAGAATTATAATCGCACCAAGGGAGCTTAGGGAAGCCGGTTAGCATAATAACACTACTAGTGAGAATAAAAGAATTCATACGACAAGGCGAATGTCCACGTGTATTGACTAGGCATAGTCACAACTTGCGTAGTATGGTGTAGGTACCATCGACAACTCTCAATGCAAAGACCGGCCTTCTCAACCATCGATTGTGGTGCGCGGTTAGAGCCGTGTGTAACAATACAAAGTAAAAATGGCCGGTAAATAATATGTCGGGCTGCAAAGTAACGAATTTTTAATATCGTCTGTCGACTTGCAGGGCTTTCTGTAGCGGTGTCTTCAAGGTTCGGCCGGAAATCCTCCGGTATAGAGGAATACCATGTTTCCAGCTGTGAGCGCAATTCGTTACAGACAGCATCAAGTGAAGCCACCTCCTCCATTGAAAAGTCATCCGATATCAACGACGTAATTGCTGGTTGTGAAAGCGGGTGTTTCTTGCCTGGATATAAGGAATTGTGAATGCGGTTGAGCAAGCGTCGAATTGATATTTCCGCGAGATAATGGGTTGACTCTGTAACTCCGAGATTAGTGCAGCTTGGAAGATAGATGTTGTCTGTTAGTTCTTCCAGTCCACTCCGTGGGAGCTCAAGCTCAGCGAGCCGATCACACTCAACGAGGAAGCAGGACCAAAAGAGACGTGCAAGATGCTCTGCATCGTTGATATCGCTTGGTAACGTTTGGGGTAAATCGATCCTATATTTGTTAGACTTGCATAAACTATCGGCTAAAGCACATACCCTACTCGGTTTATCTGCAGTACTGTTGATGCGGAATGGATTAGACGCCAGCTTTGAAGGGGTCGGACGATGTAAGCAAAATAGACACTGGCTAGGACTAGGGCGTGAGTCACTACCATGCTCGAAGGAAGGGACCATGCAGAAAAGGATATAAGAGTAGACATAGAGTACTGTATATACTCCATGCCTGGAGGCGATGTTTTAAATGCTTCGAGGTCTGGCGTGGCTGTCGCAACGGCTCCCAGCGCTAAAACGACCATGCATAGCGTAGACTCGGGGCTATGATCAGGCCCCATCTCCAAAAATCTTTCGTAGCAATTCTCGAAGTCCTTGGGATCTAGAATAGGGTGATTAGGGTGGACAACGGAGAAAAAAGCTGACACTAAGTGGTCCGCAATTTCACGTTGGATATTAACGGAAGTTGTAGGTAAAAGACACGTTTCAAGAGAAAATAGAGGTGAATGACAGCTCCGCAGTTCAAATCTGAAAAATAGATCCGTGGGATAGTCGCCAATTAACGCTCTGACGGATGGTAAGGTCAATAGGTAAGTTGATGATGTCTTGTGCTTCACGGGAATGGTGAGAGGCGGTAGGTTTGACAAGTCAGGCGAGACACCCGGACGAGAGGATGACCAAATTTGAGGCTGCGTGTCTACAGCCGGCGGTAAATGCTGACTCTGTGGCGTTGGTTCATCGCTCAGACTGTGTATCTGAGCGCTGGAGAGAGCAGTTATGCACTCCGACTGTTTCTGGACGAGAGTCTCAATGTTGCGCAACCTATCGAGAATCTCGCGGCTGCCTCCCGACGCATCAATTCTAGGCGCTGTCAGTTGCATGACTTTATTTCTCGACCGTGGAAAGTCTGCTTACCTTTGTGATGGCGTGTCATCGTAGTGACACTCAACATCCAGTTCGATGCAATGCGAACACGACGGCTTCTGTGCGTCGCAACGCCGCTTTCTGACGGAATTAATTAGCATTCTTGGCTTAGCCACCAGTTCTGATGAGGACCACAGTCACCTGCTGCGGCAAAAATCACAGGCCAAGGCTGCGCGTTTTCGTGTGTAACTCATGTCGCTTCTGTGGACACTACACGCGTGAAGTGAGAGGAACAAGGAGAGCTTCGAGTTGCTTCATTCTTCGCTTCCCACGGCAGGAGGTCAGCTGACCACCCCACCAACGAGACCCAAATAGCTTCATGTTATCGAAAAATAAAGACGGATTCCCAATCTGATGGCAAAAGCAATATTAGTTGACATAATAATGCCTACATAAAAACGTATGGTCGGTCAGCTCAAGGCCACTAACCCACGGTCAGTGTAAGGCTTATTCTACTAAACCCTTAAGAGTTTAGATGCTGTACTTCAAATTACAAGATCTAACTGATTATTTTTACTTTATAAAATTTTCTATTAATTGATTGATCCAGTCTCTGGAGTCAATTTGGTCGCTTCCTTGACTGCGTCCTCATTTTCAGACTCATCGAGGGCGTTCGTGTGGTTTAGAATGTCGCTCCATTCCAAGTCGGAATCTTTTCTAGATGTCTGCTATCTTGCATAGCTCGGCGATGATATTGTGGATAGGGCCCTCAACTGCTGTCAGGGAATCTCTTGCTTAAATCTTGCAGCAGGTAAACAAACCATGATGGAAAATAGGCGAAGAGGGCCTTGTACTGACGGTTCCAGGCAATTGTTCTGTTCTACGTAGTGAAACAGTGCTTTGTAGTTTGGAGAATTCTCAGCCGCCATGATTCCAGCACATGACTGACTCTCTGAAAGGATAATCTCGTGGACAATGACTTGTACAGAGACGAACTCATTCAACAAGCGAGAACCAGGTTAAGTTTACAGCTAGAAATATGATATATCACAGGCACCACCATTGATGCACAAACCAGGTTGGATTGGGGTTCATCTAGACGAGGGCAGGCTTCTCTGAAAATTTAGTATCAAGTTACGAACAACAAGCAGGTTAAGAACAAAATGGCGACAATAAATTATGGTGAGTATCTCTCTCCTACGATGGTAGCGGTAGAGGAAATGAATCTCTAATGGACACTAGCTAGATGAAAACATTCCTGGGAGAACTTCCTCGCACAAGCGAGATGGTGGCTTCCCCAGACTCGTATTCCGTGTAACGATCCTGCTGGAAAGTTCATGTATGACGGGCTAGATTTGGCCAAAATAGACAAAAAAAACATGGAAGCGCTCGCAAAGAAAGACAATTATCGTGCTTGGCTGGACGGCGAGAAAAGCCGCATACTCGTGTTACGTGCCAGTATCCGTCGGCAAAATATACCCGGCTACTCGCGACCCTGGCAGAGTCTGTGTACAAGGAAAGCCAAACTGGAGCAAAGGTAATCTTTCATTATACACTGAAAGAAAATTATGATGCGCTTTTTGGATCAATCATCGTCCAGGCTCTGGGTTGGGATTACGATTTTTATCTCAGTCAGAAGGGCACCGTGACAGAGTTCATTAAACAAATCTTTAAAAAGAGGGCAGACTTGTATCAATTGCAGTGTCTTGCCAAGCAAATTCTCTGTTCGTGGACCAACTCCCACTATATTGTGCCCAGACAAATAGAAACAGCGGGTCGTGGCGACCGATATAATCTTCAGAGAGCAACGGTCAATCTGGGGAAGGTGATTCAGGACACTTCAAATATCAACGGGTGTCTTTTCATTTGGGAGTACGCTCTACCGGACAAGGCATTACCAAGCCTCTCTTCGATGATTAAAGATCCTGGGGAGCAGTTTAAACAGGTGGTATGTGAACAGAGATGGTTGTGGTAGGATCTTGCAGCTACTGGTACATCAAGTCTGCAACAGAACTAGACAGAGCAGTACTCAAAGTTACCAATGTAGCCTCAAAGATGCATGCGATTATACCAGTCACAATGCATCAGGCATCACCTAATAGTTCTATACTACTTCCTTTACTCTTCCTTTACTCTAATATTAATTATGATCTATGCCAATTGACCCATGTGCACTTAATGCATAACTTAAATTCCTCAGCCTATTAAACATCTTCCAAACTCTAATGTTTACAGTTTGAGTCATATAGGTATATAAGAGACACCCAATATATATGCGTGTAATTGTATGACATACATGATGTCTCTATGCACATTGAATGATCTTCCAGATATCATAAAGTAGAGACGGCTGGGCGCTCCAGTACTCGTTGGACATAATTTTGCCAAACAAGCTCAATATCATTCCTATAGATCCAATTCATCTCATCACCGATTGAAAACGACCCGAGTCGCGTTTCAAGCGCACTCTCAAAAACGTACATCGGATCGCTGCTTTGGGCTTTGGCTTTGGTCTGTGTTTGGAGGACTTTGGCCTTTTCATTGTCGAGGTGGTTGTGCATCCTGTGGTAATACGGTGAACGAACTTCGTTGAAGATTTCCAGCGCATCGGCGATATTCTGCATCTTTGTAATCTGTGCGTCGCCGGGGATGGTTGGTTGAGGTCTCGTAGTAGTATACTCTATTGCTCGAGCGAGAATCCAGCCATCTTCCAAAGCAAAAGCGGCACCGGAGCCAAATGCCCCTGTGAGAGTATTTGTCAGTAAAGTCATCTATTTTAATACCTGCATTGCGGAAGCGTGAAGATTTACCAGATAGCGGGTGACTGGCATCGCCTAGAAGCACTACTTTGCCCAATCCAGTAAGCTTCTCGAGCCTCGGGCCTGAAAAGGCAGAAAATTCTTTCCAATTTCCTTCTGGAACGCGAGACAGAGCATTGCGTGGTCGGGGGTCGTATTGCTGTCAGACAGAATGTTAGCCATCCGGTTTAAACTACATAAAAAAGCATGATGCATGAATTACCGTAAAGTGAGCGGTGACTCGCTCATTTGTCGCAGGGATCCCCCAGCTAAATCTCCTTTCCGTATCTAGAGCCGGGTCTATAATATACCGACACGAAACCTCAAGCATTTGCTCGGATTTTGGCGCGCTCGAGTCTGAAAATTCCGATGGATCATCAACCAGGGAGAAATAGCAATGACCGGCAGGGCCGTGCCACCAGGATGTCTCTGGGACCAAGTCGGGGATATCAGATAGAGACTTTGCTGGAACTAGAGTCCGCCAAATGGTTGTACCTATTGCTGTTAGCGAGGTACAGTTAAAAAAACATCCACTTCCATACCCGTGAAGCTTGTAACGTGGTCTGGGAAGATCGACAATCTCACCACCTTTTAAAAATTAGCAATAGATAATTTTCACTATTTACATGTGCAAAAGCGGACAAACCTACAGATCGAATTCCGTCTCCGCCTATGAGTAGGTCAGCTACAGTCTCAGTCCCATCCTCAAAAGTAAGACGAACGCCTTGCGCTGCAGCATCTTCAATTGAAACCAATTTTTTATTAAGCTGTATAATTCCCTGGGGAACCTTTGATATCAAAGCAGACTGTAATCTTGTTCTCCTCGCCCGTATCGTCCGGTACTTGAGAGGCAAAGAGGGAGCAGGCCTGACACGCCTAATTTCGCTGGATATTCCATTTCTGCGAGTAGGTATAAGCAGAGGAAATAAAGTGACGGCGCTAGTACATATGTAATATGTAATTTAAAAAATCCCCTACCGATGAATCACATTCTGCTGTAAATGGCCACGCACCTCCTCGGCAGCTCCGAGAAGTTCAAGAACCTTCCAGCAATTGTATCCAATGTTGATTCCTGCGCCGACTTCTCGTAGCTCGCGAGCCTTTTCGTACAGGTCTATTTTGATGTTTGGGAGTGCTGATAAGGCAATTGCAGCGCCGAGTCCAGCCGGGCCGCCGCCGATAATAGCAACACGGAGAATGTCTGCTGAAGACGACATTATGGGTTGAATTTACGTGTGGCGGTTTTTGTTTCTAGGACGTTATAGGGATCCGTTCCAAATGTGCTAATTATTTGGAAAAAGGGAATTAGAATGCTCTTTATATATGAGTTGTCAGATTTGTCATTTTGTCGAGCTATTATGCAATATTCTTGATTACTGTCGCGCATTCGTCGGTCTTCTATGACGCGATCTACTAGGGCTGCGCTAAGCAGATGGTTTTTGTCGCAGTAAGAATTTCCAGCTTATCAATAAAAGGCGTCAAGAGTATCAATGATATGTGAAAAGTAAACATTTGAAAGTATTAGTAAGCTATATTGAAGGAAATTATGGTCAACAACATCTGTTGACGTACAACATTGAACGGCGACGTCGAAATTTGTCAAAGCAAAATTCGTGCCAATACAACGCGCATATTTATTTACCTAAGTCACTGTGTTTATATTCCATTCCAAACACAACAAACACACTAATTACCATGTTTAACAAGTCAGCGTCGTTACCACCCGTTACGTATCCGCGTTATACTCCTTTCTGTCTACTCAGTATGGAGTCAAGGCAGCGTAAACCTAACTACATTATTATTGTTGTTTGTAAAATTAAGCATTATGTTCTATTCTTATTATCGACTAATAAAATCAAATTCAAAAACCCACAAAAAGTCCGATGTCACTAAATTAGGTACTCGCAACGAGAACAAAAAATATCCGCATTAGGCAACACCTTTCCCAAAACGGATATTTGGTGTTCCAAGCCCCAACGCGCCGCCCTGCACCTTTTCAAGTAGGCTGTGCTACACTGCTAATTTAGGTTTTTTGTTAAGCTTTTCGGCGGTGTTTCCAAAGTTCTAATCCTAAAGCTCTTTAGAGGCAAACCCTATTCACTAGACTGCGTAGATCCCCTGAACCGGACCGATCCCCAAGCTTAGTTGCGCGCGCAAACACTTTTGCTTGCGCGCTGGTCTCGCGCTGCGTTCTGGAAACAAAATTATGGAGACGAAATTGTAAAAGGACCAAAAAGTTATTAATATATAAGAATGCCCTTCCTTCCCGTGAAATAGCAATTACAATAGCATCATTGAAATTAAATATTAAAAACACATCCAGCAATAATGCTTTGGTCAACTTCAGCTGTTCTGCTCCTTGCCGGAACGCAAACAGCTTTTGCCAAGTGCAAATGTGTATGTTTGATGAGTCTGATCTATATTGAAAGAAAGAGAGAGAAAAAAAGGAACAAAACTAATTATACTTTACAGACACCAACAGACGACTGCTGGCCATCCCTCTCGTCATGGAACTCGCTCAACAGCTCCATCGACGGCCGACTCATCCACAACAAACCGCGCGCTGAAGCGTGCTACCCAGGACAAAATTATAATGCGCAGGCGTGCCAGGAAGTTGCCAAAGAATGGGGGGACCAGTCGGTCATTGCGCTGGATCCCATCGGGTATTCGTATCCGGCCACGCCCAGCTGTGCGCCTATCAACACCACGTTGCCTTCGTATCCGCTGTGCGAGCTCGGCGCGGCACCGGCGTACTCGATCAATGCGACCAGTGCGACGGATGTGTCTGCGGGGGTCAGGTTTGCAAAGGATAATAATGTGCGGCTGGTGATTAAGAATACTGGGCATGATATGGTTGGAAGGTGAATTCCTCTTCCCTTTTAAAGACGGCAATCAATGCTAACATTGACTCTGCAGATCGCAGGGATACGGCAGTCTGAGTATCTGGATCAAATACATCCAGACCGGCCTCGAATTCCACCAAAACTTCGCCTCTGCTGACGGGTGCCAACCGAACTGGACTGGAAGCGCCATCACCGTTGGCGGCGGATATGTGTGGGAGGACGTGTACAACTTTGCCGCGGAGCATGGCCACGTCGTTGTTGGCGGTGACGAAAAGGTGTTTTTTCTCCTTGAAAGCCAGCCATATTCATATACTAACGGATATATAGACTGTCGGCGCCATTGGCGGTTACATCCAAGGAGGCGGGCACTCGCCCTCTAGCCGCTACTTCGGCCTGGGAACCGACCAAGTCCTCGAGATGACCGTGGTGCTCGCGTCTGGCGAAGTTGCCACAGCCAACGCATGCGAAAACCCAGATCTCTTCAAGGCTCTGCGCGGCGGCGGTGGCGGCACCTTTGGCGTGGTCATCTCGGCCATCATCAAGGCATACCCGACAAAACCGATGCTAATGCACAGCATGGCGGTGATCCCGATAAAGGCGACCATCGCCAACACGATCAACGCGACGGCAAACATCATGTCCAAGTTTGCCGTTCTCTCCGACACCGGATTCTCGGGCTATGCTCTGATGGGCGATGCGTCCATGGCTTCGGCCTCGTACCCAACCTCGCTGTATGCCCATGGCTTCGGCATGATGATCCAGGATGAGAACAACCAGGACGCCATCATCGCCCAAGCCAAGGCGCTCGTCGAAAAGGAGATTGTAAATGACCTACTGCCGTACAATGGAACCGAGTTCCTCGTCACGTCCACGTTTGAGACCTTGCCCACGTTTGCCGAGTACTACAACGCCATCGGCGGGCAGTCGACGACAGGCAACACGAACATCATGCTGAGCTCGCGCATGTTTGGCAAGGAATCGCTCGAGAACAACGCGCCCAAGCTGAACGATATGCTGCACACTGTGTTTTCCGAGACTGACAACGGCACGCTCACCACGGACAAGACCATGTTCCTGATGAACCTGGTGGGCGGCGGCGCCGTGCTCGAGTCGCAGCCGCACGTCTCGGTGAACCCGGCGTGGCGCAAGACCTATGTGCTAAACGAGATCATCGCTGAGTGGCCTTTTGACCTGACCTCGCCGGAGATCAAGGCGTTCAAGGATAACGTCGTGTACCGCAAGACGGATGCCATGAAGGCGCTGACTCCGGGTATGGGAGCGTATATCAACGAGCATGTTGGCGAGGATCCCAACTGGAAGGCGGACTTTTACGGGCCCAGCTCCAACTACGACTGGCTCTTGTCGGTCAAGCAAAAGTATGATCCGGAGGAGGTCTTTTGGTGCTGGCGCTGTGTCGGCAGCGAGGGCTGGACGCAGGAGACCGACGGCCAGCAGTATGGGCCGTTGTGTCAAATCAACTAATTGCAATACCCATTGCTGTACATAGTGTAATCTTTGTTTGTACTATATAGATCGTCGCATACATAATGTATTTCTCATGTCATTGGTCAATTTCTTTAAAAAAAGAATGCAGTAGGTTTAAATGACGTCATTTGATTAATATAATCGATACGAACACGAAAACGAACACAAATCAGTATGTACAAACAAGGAGATTATAACTGAATGATATAGTGCAAAACGCCTTCCTAACTACCAGCCAATAACCATACCAGTATTTATCCACACTCTGACTCCATACATGCCCAACATGCCCAATGAGTGGTGTTTTCTAGGTACAAGAGCAGAGCGCTACACACGCCGTCTGCTCACACGCTCGTTCATCTGCGGAAACATCTCGTAGCTAGTTGCGTTCTTGCCACCCGTAGAATACCACTTAATGCCCAAATCAACAGGGAAGTCAGGATGCAAAAGACCGAAGCGGTCGGAATTCGTCGGGATCCCGTCCACCTCGCCGGCCACGGGCTCCGTCATTGTGTCGATCAGATTGCGGTCAATCCAGCCCTGAGGTTTCGCGTGAAGCCGGTCCATGCGGGAAATGTCGTCGTCGATCTCTTCGTTCATGAGCGATGTCAGAGGCGGCGCGCTCTGGTTGCTGCGAGAGCTGTGGTTGGCTAGGATGTGGTAGGGCAGATTCTGACGTGTCGCCGGCTTGTCCGACAGCTCGGCCAGGATGTTCAATCCCACGTTGCCCTGGTTGCGAGTCGACCGAGTGGCATGGTAGCTCTGACTCGCCGTGCGTGCCATGTCTGCTGCCGCCGGGGTTCCAGCCTCGTCCATGATGGCAGCGCTATCGGCATCATCTGCATCACTGTTGTTCCCGTTGGTGGCAGTGCCGACGCCTTCCTGGTTTCTCGACGTAGAGAAAAAGTGCGCTGTCGCAATATGGGCTTGGTTGGCATGCAATGCAAGCTCCTTGTCGGTAAACAACGAGTTTATGCTGTAAATCTTGTCGGTCTGCTGTTTTTCGGCAGTCGCTTTGGCGCGCTCGGCGGGAGTCGACAGCCCATCGCGAGCAGGGGACCCGACATCTTCTTCGGGGGCTTTTCGTTTTCTTTTGTTATTGCCATCGATACCGTTGCCAAGCTCGTCGATGCCAACTCGGTGTCTGGTATGGCGAGTCTTGCGGTTACTGTGAATGCCGCCGGGGCTGGCCGGGTTTGTGATGGTAAATTGGTTCGGGTGGAGGAGAAGTGCGTTGGTATCGGAGATGTCCATCTGTTCCCTCTCACGCAAGAGGCGCGACTTGTTCGCGGTGACTTTTTGCACAAGTCGCTCGCGTAAAGTGCCCGACAGCTGTTTATACTCTTCTCTCGCGAAATGTTGACGCCATGCGTATTCGTGTTTGTAGCGTTCGAGGGCTTCGTTGTGGCGGTTCTAACAGAGTTAGCGAGTCCCTAAAAATAAATAATAAAGATAACACATACCATCACTGCAACCAACTCTGCATCCCGATCCTCTTTAGTCTCATTAATCTCCTGCACAAACCTCGAAAACCAACCGCCCGACCGCGAGGCCATTTCTTTGCCAAACACGCCACCGCCAACAGTAGTCTCAATCAACTGAGCAATCTCCTCGGCCGAGTCGGGCAGCGGGCCAGGCTCATAAGGGTCGGCGTTGTTGATCAGCGTCATATCGCACTGCAGAGCGTGCAGCTGCTGGCGGAACTGCGTGTCGCGGTTTTGGCTAAAGGCGATGGTCAGATCGTGCAGGCGCTCCTGCAGCTGCGTGCGTCTCTTGTCGCGTTTCGACTGCGGTGCATTATTGTTGTTGCTGTTCGTACCAACACCGCCAGGGCCAGGGCTGATTGAGCGGCCTCGTGTATGCAGGCTGCTGCCAGCTGCAGTGGGAGACATGGGGCCTGGTGAGTACGCCATGGTTCCAAGACCAAGGTCGTAGAACCAGAGGGTCGGAAACGAGTATGAATAATTGTCTGCAGATGGAAATCTAGAGCATATAGAGCTTGGCAGACATGGTAGTAAAACAAGAGAAGAGTTATCATGCGGAACGCAACAGGTAAAGCCTGTTCAGCTGGTGTTGACCGGCCGGAGCAGGACCGCACATGGCTCGGGCGGAGATACATTTCTCCGAGGTCGCATTCGCACTAGGGCAGAAACGAGTGCATTGCTTTGAATTTTATACAGTGTCAATAATTTATTGCACTCTTTTCAAATAATTTATTTGTTATATAAAGCAAATGGGTATTATACTATGACGCTCATATATAGCATTCACAGGCCAAAACGTCCCAACGCCCAACACTCGAAAATGCCTTTTTTGCAAATGCCCTTCACACCCAAGAAGATAAGAAAAAAAATATAAACCTAAAAAATAAAGTCATTTCCCTCATATATCATATCAAGTCCGACACAAAATATCTAGCGAAATCGGCGAATTACAAAGACGCCCAGTTCAATATCCTCATTGGGCGACACGTCGTAATTTCGCATTTTGAGTCCGTCCATGATTTTGGCAAGCATCATGGACGCAGTTAAGTGGCAGCCACTAGAGTCTGGGCTATTTGTATATCTGCTCAGGGTTTGCCAGTTCCGGCTGAGCAAGTCTTTGATCCGCGGTCGCTCTTGTTGGATATACCATTCCTTCCAAAGCTTTGGGTCGAGAGGAGCGAGGCCCTTTTCTGAAGTGACAAGGCTAAAACGGGAGGTCTGGTTGCTCCATTGCTGACACAGCAGCTCAATGTTGGCTTTCATGGTTTGAAAGTCCTCCATGCTGTTGACTGCTTCCAGACGGCCAATGTCGCGACTGACATCGGCGGAGAAACCGTCGACCACGACTGAATGGCGGAGCAGTGGGTCGAGGATGGGGCCAAGGTATTGGCTCTTGAATGTGGTGGCACCTCTCTTGGTAGGGTAGATGAACAAAAGACATCCGCCGAGCGGGGACAGTTCGAGCATACGGTCGGTCAAAACCGATGGACGGCCGTAGCTAAACAGGTCACGGTATTCCCGCGATGTCGAGGGAGGGATATACCGTTCCAAAACAGAGATATGGGTGCTGAACGGGGGAACGATAGGATGGGGCCAGTTGACCTGGCGGGCAAATCCCAGGGTATCGTGGTACGCGGGCACGGTGCTGGCGCTGGCAAATACAGTCGAGTTGGCGTTGGAAAACACAGATAATGAATCAAAGTAATTGTCCATTTGCCTCGAGTTGTTGCCCGGAGTGCTGGGCGGCGAGGTGGGCAGGTTTGCCAGGCTAAAATCTTCGGGCACCGCATGGATGACGTGAATATAAGGGACGATTTCCGGTTGGAAGCGTTCGCGTAGGGTTTCAATGATGGAGGCAAAAACCGTATCTTGTGTTGGCAGCTGCATCGTGTGTCCTGGGGACTGAGGGAAGGGGAGAGTCTGCGAGACCAGACGCATGGAATCGATGCGAGTATTTGAGTCTAAAAGAAGAGCAGAGACTGTTTGTGGATTAGCCTTCTTTGTATTATATATATATATATATATATAGTTTTATTAATAGGGTTGAGGGTCATCTTACGGATGGTGTCTATGGCAGTGTCCAACCACTGCTTCGAAGTGGCCCCGTCGTGAAGATCCGACATGTGCTCATCTCCATCTAGCGAGGGCCGGTGAGAGGGCTGGTCGAACGAGGAACGCAGGGTCTGGTTGGAGTCGGGCGGTGAAGGGTCCTGCCGGGAGCGACCTTGGTCCATGAGCGTTTGGAACTTGGGCGAGAGGACGCCGGGGGCGGGTCTCCAACGAGCACGCTCATCCTCTTCGTCGGCGGGCGGGGTCAGCGGTGCAGAAGGCGGATGGTCCGGCTGCTGGGAGCGGTCGCGCGACGGGGGATCAAGTGACATGGAGTCTGTGATGGACAAGGGCGGGAGCTGCATGCGCGTCCTGTCCTTGGAGACGAGTCGGGACAGGGGCGAGTACAGACGCTGTCGACGAAAGGGCCTCAACGGCGCTGGAGAGGAATGGGCTCGCGTGGAACAGCAGGCAGCGGGGGGAGACGACGACGACAGCGACAGCGACATGGAATGCTGGTAGGAGGCAGTCCGCGGACAGCTGTTGTTCCTGTTGATGGCCCTGTTGGTGGTCCTGTTGGTAGTCCTGTTGGTGTTCCGGTAGGGCTCAGCTCCCATCAAGAAACGGCGTCAACGACGGCATGCGTTCTTTGTTGGACAGTTTATTTCAAGATTGTCGACAGGAAGGGCGGATGCAGGACGAAGGGTGAGCGGGATGAATACTGGTCGATAAACTCGATAAACACGGACAGCAGAGCAGCACGAGAAGAGAGAGAGAGAGAGAGACGCAGGACAGACGAGAAGAAGAAGAGACGAAGAGAAGAGAAGAAAAGAAGAAGCGAAGGAAGGAGGCCAGACCAGCCCAGGCGGTGCCGAACAAAGTTAGATTGCAGGTGGGCCCCGGCGCGGCTCCACTCGCGGTGCCGCAACGGGTCTAGCGGCCTGATCACTCTCCAGTGTATACCTACTACAGTATACCGGGACACTGATATTGCATACTAGTATACTGCCAGCATATTATATACCGTAGTACTGCTTGCTTTAGTATGCTGCTAGCATGCTGCTTTCCTGCAGGCAACCAGCGGTCAGCCCGTTCCCCCCCCCCCAGCTGCAAGGCCGTACAGAACGCTGTACACCATACACCAGGGCTTAGCCCTCGGCAGCCCCCGGCCCAACCGCCCCGGTCTAGACCGCGATGCCAATCTCCATGAAACTCGCATCCGGCGGCTGTTGGAGACTCGGGAGAGATGGGAGGGGGAGCGGGGAGGAAAAAACTGGATTTGCGCAGTTTCGAGTTAATGTCCGACCGTCGACAACTTGACATTCCGTACAGACGGGCGAGTGCTCGATGGCCAGAGCCTAGACTGCGTACTAGTACCAGGTAGTAATACTACCAAGTACTCCGCCCGGCTAGCACAAGGCTGAGATTAGCTGGATCGGCACAGAGAAGCTCGATTCGATTGCTATACTTGTAATTATTGTCGTCGAGCATGAATAATTTACTGCGTACATATTTTATTAAGACTGAGGTGTGTAAGTATCTTGACTCACCTTTTATCGTGAAATGCATCTCCGGCAGTAACCACGACTTCATAGCTATACAAATCCGACCCGCCCAAACCCACATTCGGCATTATCGCATGTCGCCACACTTCGTTTCCGGATACGAGTCGACAAAATTATTAAGGATTGTTCGATTATTCGATTATTAAGGACGCCTGGGACCACATGACTCTCCCGGCAAAGCCACCGAGCCACAGTAATGATTAATGACCCGGCCAGACACGGCGATTCTCTTTTGGCGTGGCCGGGTCATTAATCATTACTGTGGCTCGGTGGCAATGGTAATTAATATACATGGTGCTGTAGTGCAACGTGCGGCGTCGTCGCGTCGAGGCTTTCTGCCAGCCTTGTTCTTGATACTCGTCATACAAACACTAGTGTTTCAATGGGAATATGCTGTGCCACCGGAATGCTGTACAGTTGTAGGCAGTGACTAGGCATCAGCGAAAAGAAAAAGAAAAAGAAAAACAAAATTTTGATTGAGACTGAGACGGTACATATGTTGTTACTCGCAGCATTTACATATGCAAAGGGATCCACTGGCAAGAACAGCGGTGTATATCCAACATACATGCGCATCCACCATACAGTTACAGGCAAAAAAAAAAAAAATAAAAATAAAAATTCTGCCTGAGAGACCCCGCCTGAGAATCATGCATACTAAGAACGGCTCACAGCAAATGCACACTCGCATTCCTCTTTTCAGCGACCTGCTTTTCGCAACACGCGGTCATCATGCACAGATACCGCCCGGTCCAAACTTACCTTGTTAGTTGGAGGATTTGCGTACATAATTACTTGTAAAAAGAGAGGGTTCGTGCGTTGTTATCGATTCTGGGCAGCCAATCATCTAGTCAATTTTGCTGTATTTTCTTTTCTTTTTCTTTTACTTATAGTTTTTTTAGCATGTTTCTTTTTTGGGGGGCTTGCAGTTAGCGTAGTACGCATGCAGATGGCTGCAGTTAATATCGAGGGGGTTAATGGAGACGAGCTGGAGCAGGGTGTTATACATGGGTTCATCATCAATTGACATGGCTTATTGCCCCAAAGTGTCCAGGTGTCTTTTGATATCACATCGATACTGGGTTTTCCTGTTCCACCACACTACAGCTAGACATCAATTGATAAGTCAATAAATTCAGAGACAACTATCTCTGCCATGGCTATACATTGGTGCATCCTCGACGCACAATAAGAATGTAACCGGGGTAACCTGCAAGTCCCGTCTGCATAACCAAGTATGTAACTCCAAACTCCCACGCTCAAAAGACCAGTCTAACTCAAAGATTCACCAACAAAGGAGGGTATAATGATAAATATGTCAAAAGGTACCAGAAGGATGCAAAAAAAGAAGAAGAAAAGGTTAACGGTATCAGGTGGTTGGCGTCTCGTATGCGCGATCGATAGACGAAATCATCTTGCGACGCCGGTCGGCCCTGCACATCGAGCCCCAGTAGCTCACCAGAACTGTGGACGCTAGCTCCTGCTCCTCCAACACCATGTGCAGCTGTCGCCGTGCCAGGGCCGATGGCTGAACCGGGATGTTTTGCACATGCATGCAGTATGCTCGTTTGTCAGGCCGCATCGTAACTGCGCACGAGGGCTTGATTGAAGGCTTTTGCAGGTCGGCGCCGGTGCGGAATTCGACGCATTGTATGATTAGGTGCTTGATCTGGAGACTCAGACACTTGGCGCGATGCTCAATGGCGGGCCAGAACAGGTCTCCCCATAGAGGGTCGTCGCATACTGCCTTTTCCATTGTCTCCAACCAAAAGACAAAGTTGGGCAGGTTCATCGTCTGGACCTCGCATAGTTCTGCTTCGGGCAAGAGATCGCACAGCAAACATGCGACAGTCACGAGGCGAATGGTAGGCTCTGACGAGAGCACATGCGAGACGATACAGGCCGGGCAGCCTTCAGCCAGGCAAAAGTCTTGCTCCTCGGTCAGAATACAGTGCAGCCAGGTAAAGGCGTCACGGGCTTCGCCGCGAAAGGCACGCTCTGGCTCGACGCCCTTGCGTCGACCCAGCACCCGCGTTGCCGTCTGGGTGGCTCGGTCGTGGACTTCGAATAGGGGCAGAAGAAGCGCATATATGATGTCGCGGTGGAAGCGAAAGGTGGCAAGTGCCTGCTCGCTGCACTCGTCGGTGTGAAAGGGGCAGAAGCTGCAATCCAGTCAGAAACCATCTCGCCTAGTACACATAGTGAAGCAATCCTACCTGCACAGGTCGGTCGCGTTGTCCTTTCGCTTCATGCGTTTCCGCACGTTCTGAAACGTCTCGTTGTGTTTGAGCTGGGCCGCCGCTTCGGCGGTGACTTCAAAAGGGGAGGCCGTATCCGTAGACATGGAGAGGATCAATAGCGGTGAGAGTAGTAGTAGAAGAAGAATAGATTTCAGAGGTCAATAATATCGGGTAAGATGGTCGCAGAGTGAGAGCATGTAGGAATTGTCGTTGAGTGTGAGGTTGTGGTTGTCGTCGTGTGGAAGGTCCGGGGAGGCAAGCGATGACGTCGAAACGCAGTAACGCGGCGGTCAATTGTTCCGCTGCCCACGATCGAGCAATGTCGCTAACGATACGAAGGAAAGTGACGGCGACTATGGTGATGTTGGTGGTCAAGATGAGAAGACAATGGCGATAATCGGCGCAGAGGCATATCGCGACTCACAGCTAGGCGACAACATACGGATTGCCCTGTGTTCTATAGAACTTCCGAGTGACGCGGCCAGGCCGAGCCAGGACAGCGACAGCGACGGTTTATATCGATAACCCCTAGTTCTACGACGCCGATCATGGCACCAGAAGCGGTGGAAATAGCGCACAAGAGGAACGGGGCGAGATCAGCAGTGATCAACCGCAAACGGCCCCCTCCGACGTGGAGATGAAGACAATTCCTGGCGAGCTCGACCAATGCGTATTCGGTGCCTCACTGCTCATGAAACGCAGCTGTTACTCTGACTGCGAGCAGATAGCAATCATGACGGGGTACTCAGTGCACATATTTACAGCAAAATAAGCGCGCGCGCTGCTGGTGTAAATTGGAACCAGGGGGGGTTGCAAATTAGCGACAAAAAATAGTCGGCCACTAGGCCTGGTCTAGAACTGCTGGGCTTGGGCTATCAGCAAGACAAGAAGGCTCGATCTATGCTACTGTAATCTCCTAGTCATACTACATGGAGCAGCGCAATTACCGAACCCAGGAGAGCGTTTAGTGCCGATCCACACCGCGGGTTATTTTTGATTCGATGCAACGGTGACAACTGACAATTGATTCAGGAATTGACTAATTGAACCTGATGACATCGATGGCGATAACGTTAATCAGATTCGCCTTGCTACGTATTATTCGTTGCGACCTAACAAGTCACGTCATTGCTTGACATCGTGACTGGCACAGATCGACAAAGCATAATTACATACATACTACACATAATAATACCACATAATACTACGCATACAATCTATCGTGCTTCGTCCAGCACCTGGAAAGCCTTGACCAGCTGCGCCGAAAACTCCTCCGGCTCAACCTCATATCCCCCATGGTGGCCAGCAACCAGGAACCTGGGGCACGCAAGGATTTCCGACTGCCGGATCGTCGTGCGCGCATAGAATGCGTCGGCGCTCTTGACCCCGGCCGCGACGCCAATGGACACCTTGTTGTCCGTGATCTTCTTCAGGTCCGGGCAGTAGATGGTAAACTGGAGGAACTCGTTTTCCCAGAAATTCTGCATGTCTTCCTCGGAAGGACGCTGCAGCTGCATGTCCGAGGGGTCCCCGAAGCCCTTCAGTTCGGTGCTAAAGGCTAGAAAAGCAGCAGTGGTGCCGGACGCCCTGTAGACGTCTAGAAGTTCAAACGCTCTGTTGAGATGGTACGTCGCATCGTCCAGGAGGGCAGTCGTAGGCGCTTCATGCACAACCACGCGGTCGAGAAACTCGGGGTAGCTGGCAGCAAACTGGAACGCGATGATTCCGCCTCCGCTGTTGCCAAACACGCACGTTTTCTCGCGGCCCAGGGCTTTGCATATGGCGATGATGTCGCGCGCCTGCTGCGCCGGGTTGAGCAGCTTCTTCTGCCCGGTCACCCGGCTGTCGTTGGTCTGCCGCCGGTCATACGTGCACACGGTGAACTTCTGGTCGAGGTGCTCAAACAACGGGTTATACTGACGCCCGATGCCGCCGCCGCCAGCGACGAAGACGAGCAACGGCCCGGAGCCCTGGTACCAGTAGTGCAAGTCACAGCCCTCAGTGAGAACGGACGCATACGTCGGGTTAAAGGGCATTTTCAAAGAGGGTATTCAGATGTGTTGGTGATTCTGTAGACAACTCGCATCATTGCTGTAGTGTTTCGTTATCCGGCAGCTTTATAGACGCGCTGCGCTCACTCTCGTCCCACGTCCCGCCGCGATACGTCCCGCATGGACGCCAGCGGGTCAGCGTCATTCGTGCTAAAAAAGAATGATGGATTGCGACATAGACCCGTGTAGCCGGACGCCGTATAGTACTGACTCTACTGAGATGCAGAGAATGGTCGATCATGTCGTACCTGTCAGGTCAGGTCAGGTCAGGCAGGCACGTTTGCGGCTAAGACCGCGACGCGTCACGTGACTGCTCCACACGACTCCAGATCGATATCACATATGCACGAATATTGTTGTTATTATTCTTCTTCTGATACTTGAACTACCTTTTCCTCGCTCCCCTGCAGCCAACAACCAGGCCCCCAGCCAGTTGGCAAGGTGAAACAAGAATGCGCCGGCGGCCCCCCCCCCCCCCCAGCCAATCGGCGCCCGCGGGCAAATTGCAGAGCGCGAGTGCGCCTGTCTCAGGTCTCACGTTGTTCTTCTACATGTCTTCACTTCTCACTCTTCACTCTCTAACTCTCGCTTCTCTCGCGCCGTCGTCCTGTCGCTCGCTCGATTCGCTCTCGTTTGACTCCCGGTCGCCTGTTTACTGGTTTTACAGCCGTCCACCACTGACACCGACTGTCTATTTCACTGTTTCATTCTGACTCGGCATGTTCGCTCGCTTTCCCTCCCTCGCCTGGGCAGGCTTGCTCGCTCTGGGCTTGCAGGCCACCCAGGTCGCCGCTATTTCCAAGATCTCTGCTGTGGGTTCCAAATTCTTCACTGCCGACGGCGACCAATTCTTCGTCAAGGGTATGACTGAACGTGCTTCCTTTCTCCGTCTACACTGACTGATCAATCTTCCAGGCGTCGCCTACCAGCTGACTGACAACGACCCTCTGGTCGACACTGCCCAATGCAAACTCGACGCGGCCCTGATGAAGGAACTGGGCGCCAACACCATCCGAGTATACCATGTCGATCCCACTGAAGACCATGACGGCTGCATGTCCGCCTTTGAATCCGCTGGAATCTACTTGTTTGTTGATCTGGAGACTTTCGACTCGTCGATTAGCCAGGTACGTTACAATAAATTCCAAGCCCCTCGTGCAAACACTGTTGCTTATCTTTCTCGCAGAGTAACCCTTACTGGAACTCGACCCAGCTCAAGGCCTACGAAGCCGTCTTGGACACTTTCCACGACTACGATAATTTGGCTGGTGTCTTGATTGGCAACGAAGTCCTGACCATGACCAACGGATCCTGGGCTGCTCCCTACGTCAAGGCCGCCGCGCGCGACGTCAAGGCCTACCGCGACTCCAAGGGCTATCGCAAGATCCCAGTTGGTTATGCGGCTGCCGACATCGCCAGTCTGCGTCCGATGTTGCAAGACTACCTCGCGTGCTCGGCCAACTCCTCCGAAAACATCGACTTTTACTCGCTCAATGCCTATGAATGGTGCGGCGACAACACGTACTCCGGCTCTGGCTATTCGATGCTGCAAAAGAACGCCACCGGATACTCTGTGCCCATCTTCTTCTCCGAGACAGGCTGCAATTCTGCCCCACCGCGCACCTTCCAGGACCAGAACGCCATCTTCGGCCCTGAGATGTCTGACACATGGTCCGGAGCCATCATCTACGAATGGATCGAGGAAGCCAACAAATACGGCCTGATCAGCTATGGGCCCAGCCTGGCCGCGACCGCAGCTGCCACTGCCACCGACATTGTCGGCGGATTCACACGCAGAGGCACCCCGACCCCCATCTCGCCGGACTTTTCCAACTTGAAGTCTGTCTGGAAGACCCTCACCCCGTCCGGAGTCAAGCTGTCCGAGTACACCGCTTCAGTCTCATCGATCACGCCTCTGGCCTGCCCTGCCTCGACGTCGGGCGGCTGGGAGGTTGACCCCAGCTCTCCGCTGCCCACTCTCGACCAGACCGCCACTGCTGCCGGCTCGGGCTCTACAGGCACCTCTGGCTCTGGTTCTGGTAACGGCAGTGGCAGCGGCACCGCCGGCTCCACGGGTGCTGCATCCACCTCCAGCGGCGCCGCTGCTCCAGGTGCCCGCGCCCCGATGGCCACCATCTTTGCGCAGGGAACCGCCAGCGCTGCGTTTGTTGCGTATAGCGCTCTCGTTGGATTTACCGGGTTCATGGCGTGGTGGTTGTAGTAGTAGTCGTAAATGGATCATTTTATTCAAATTTGTTATGTAAAATACTTTGTGCAGATAGAACGAACTAGCTTTACGAATACGAAGTTTGACCAGATATCTTTTTTTTTTTTTTTCATTCCTTTAATATGGGGTTGAATTACATTTTGAACCGTAGTTCTCCCGCAAGTTCCATCGATATTAGAATGTAGAAGAGAAGAAGATAACAAGATATATTAGAAGAGAAATACGGAGAACACGTAGCCCAGAAGAAAAAGAAAAAACCTCCCACCCAATTGCATCGTCACGTACGTACGGTTCCATAAATTAATACATAGTTATTACTTATAATACCAAGAATAAAAGCGGAAATAAAGAGATGGTGAAGGCGAGGTGAGGTCATCTACGCCTCATATCGCGGCAGACTCGGCAGACTCGCGTTGACGTCGTCGAAGAAATTAGGCTGTCTGGCAAGTTTCTTGTCAAGCAAATTGTGCAAGACCATCATGTCGGGATCGTAGGACTCTTCGGACGAAGGGGAGTTGTTTTCACTGCTGCTTGTGGTGTTGTAGTCAAGGGACGGGTATTTTATTTTGGTGTTTGGTGTTGGAAAGTCAAAGTCTAATAGTTTCAGGGCTGATTTTTCGTTTGTCCTTCGGGGGATGCTGATGGGTTGCTTTTGTTTTTCTTCGTGGTCATTAGTCTCGCTCTCAGTCAGTGTGTCGAGCGGTCGACCAGATGAGGTCGAGGGCGGAGTTTTCTTGGGCTTTAGAAGTGGGATCGCTATACAGTGCGTAGCCAGGATGCCCTCCAGCTGCTGGATCGTCCGCGCGAATTCGCCTTCTAGATATCCCGCCAGCGGCCGTCTCTCGGGACTCCGGGCCATCATCTCACGCACGACTTCGATTATCGGCTCCACTGCGCGGAAGGCAAGTCCCTTGCGCTTCTTGGCCTCGCGCTCTAGCAGGCTCAACCATGATGATACCTGACCCAGATTGGGTGCGAGGTGGAAAGAAGCATCAGCCACGCCGCCGCCGCGTCCGGGCGTCCGGTTTTTAGCTGCGCGGTGGCTGGCAAAAGACGACAGCTTACGCTCGCAAAGAAAAGTGAGGATGTCAACGATTATGGCGCCGAGAGAGAAGATGTCAGAGAACTGGATGTTGGATTGCTGCGACTGCCATGTCCGCACAATAGTCGAGTTGTGAGGTACAAAAGGGATGGTCGAGGCATCCTGCGGGGAAGAGAGTGGGCGGGTAGTCGAGTCAGACGAGTTGGACGAGGTGATGGACGGGGTGTAGAGGATAGGTTTGGTGCGGAAATATGAGCCTCGCCTGGCACCACCCCCAACGCTACGGCCAGACCCGAGCGATGAGGATGATGAGGACCCGTTTGAGGTCGACGAGTCGCCAGAGCCAACCCTGATTACCGTTCCTTTAGACTCGGTCGACACCGAGGGAAGGGAGGTTTCGGTCATCCAGCTAGACCGGATCTTGGACGACTGCCGCAGCTTCGAGGTCGAGGCTGACTTTCGGAGCGTACGGCCTCCAGAGTGGTGACTGGTCTTGGATGTGGTGACCTCCTGGATAGCGGTAGTGCGGATCCATCGCTCAGGAGCTGCGTATTGGTAGGCTTCGATGTCGTTCATCTTGGGCGGGTCTAGCAGCGTGTCCATGGCCTCGAAATGGCCGAGGAAAATTCGATAGTCGTGGTCGACGAGGACATTGGATGGCCGAATCGCCCCGTGGCCGTGTCCATGGCCATGAAGCCAAGCCAGACCACTGACGAGGCAATGCGGCCAATTCACCAAGATCTCGCGGCGCTCAGGCTTGGCAAGACGCTTGAATGGCTGAGGCGTATCCACCAGAAAATTGGACAATGTGCGGTCGTAGTCGCCCTTGAAGAGGACGTTGATGCTGTCATCGACAAAGTACGAACCGTAGATGGAAAAGAGATGCTCGTGGGCTAGTTTTCGCAGCGATCTAATCTCTTCCAGCACTTCGTCCTCTTCATAAAAGTGCGGCGCTGCATTGATCTCAACCTGCGTCCGTAGATAGACCCGGCACACAGCACCTGACAGCACGACCTTTTCCACCCCGTCTTTGTTATTGTTCGAGCTCACAAGATTGCCCTTGACGATTTCGACCGGGACGCCTTCATTCGCAGTATACTTGACATGGTCACCGTCGTTGATACCCCGAACGAGGAAGCGCCACTGGGCGAGGAAGAACTTGTTTCTGAGGGTCGACGAGTTGGAGCCCTCTCGGGCGAGATTCAGGTCCCCGACGCGGGCCTCGGCAAAGGGAAGATCCGAGTCGTCGACACAGTCATCAGCCAGGTCGAAAATACGGTGCGGAATGCCGATGTCATTCAGGATGAGAAAGAGTTTACCGGCCCTGGTCAGAATCCAGTCGAGGTAAGACTCGCTGGTGAGGCCCTCGCCCCAGGGCAAGAGGGCAAAGAGCCGGGTCTGGAATTCGGGCTGCAGGTGAGAGAGAACATATTGGCGACAAAGCGTGGCCTCTATCCTGTCGTCGGTCCACCACAAGGAGGAGACTTCCGACATGATGCTAGCATGGCGTGAGGGTCAGAACCGCGGAGAGATGGAGACTGCTGGTGCCGACGTGGTGGTACAGGGCGTAGTTATACAGGATGACGGGATGAGCAGGGCGGCTCCGCAGGATCCCTACACTGCGGTCACCAAATAGCTTCTTTTTTCTGTGGTGCCAATCGGATCAGACGCCCCTCCACTGGATCAAAGGGTAAGGCACACGACAGGGAAGATCGTTGGCTGAGCGAGTTGGTAGGTGGCTGTATAGGCTCAAGGTCTTATCAGAGCAGAGCAAGGGCGACAGGAACCTATCGAGAGGGTCCCAATAGCGGCAACGGCATGCATCCATCTGAAATTCATGTGTCTTGTCTAGTCTGTCACTTGGATAGCGTCAGGTGTCAACCCACGCCGCAGTGCCAATCACCGGGCGCGATAAGCCAAGCGCGACGATGACCTATTTTAGTCAGAGACCGACTGACGTCCGCGGTGGATGCTCGTTTCGCTGTCCGTCTGGTCGGAACGCGCCTCGGCCATCCGGTTGGGACGAAGATCACCGAAACATGCGGAAACACTGGTAGTACTACGTAGTAGTATTACATCGAGGCGACTAGCAGGTCGACTCGGACGTTGCGCTTGACTCATGGCTGCATCTCCTGAGTCCTTGCGCCGTGGCCGCCGATATCTATAGACAATAGTTCATTGAGCCCGGAAGATCGATTGGATGATTGTATCCAGAAAACAAGCGCCGGGGCCTTGCATGGGCTGAGCAATTATTGACGATAGTCTGGCGCGGCGATATGAACAAGAGCAGAGCGATCGTGTTGTTGACGTTTAGCTCTGATAAGAAGGAGCCCCACCCCCACTCCGCACAGCCAACCACGGCCGCCGGAGCAGCCCGACGCCAATCAGCGGGCCAGCTGTTATCTCCAGCGGCCCTGATTGGCTGATAAGCATCGTGAACAACGCGCTTTAGTCACAGATACTTGGCAGCCCTAACTAGGGCTGCCGCAGTCACCTGATAGCTCTTTTCCTTGTCAACTCTCTTGGGTTTTCCTGATGGTGAGAACATTGAAGAACATCGTCCAGCCGGCTTATGCGCCGCCAAACTCTGTCTGCAAAGAAGCTTTGGCCAACGCAATTTAAAGACGGAGCATTTGCCATCAATCCCCCAGACTCACCATCAGCACCTCCACGTGGTTTCCTTTTGATCGATCAGAGCTACGGAGTATCCAAAAGGTAGAAGGACCGCTTATCAGTCAGTGCGAGGATAGCGTTGTTCTAGCTCAACGCCACCTTATGTCTATTTTGCTCTCCTCCATGGTTCATGAGCCGGTATTTGCGCTCATGATGTCTAGATTCTATAAAAAGAAACAATCGAGTTTAACTCCTGCATCTACTCAGTTTCAATCAGTTCAGCGAAATTCAAAATAATGCAAAAGTTGACTTATCCTGAACGCCACCCAACCCTAAAAATTAGTATAATTTCCTTTCTGGGGTTAGCTTCGATTTACGTTTATGGGCCTAAAGTTTAAACGTTTCAAACACTAAAAGCTTAAGAATTTATTTTTTTGGCTCGCTCCCTTGGCGTTTACGCGCCACCACCATATGCTTGTGGATAATGGCACGTGATTTAGGGTACCCTAAATTCCAGATGTCAACCATCAACATAATTCATTGACAATTCAAGCAATTTCCTTCGGCTTCTCGCATCTAATTCTTGGAGGTGGTTGTTATGTCTCCATTCCCTTTGATTGATTACTTCCCTGAATACTTCAATGCGATAAACTCGGACAGGTAATACTGACCCACCCTGTCACTGCGTTGTTTGTCGGCTTCGCAATGGCAAACGGGGTCCCCATCAGTCATTCAATCGGTCAGTATTCAAAACAAAAATGTTAATCCAGTTTCAAACAAGTAATATCACATTGACGTGTGGTTACTTAGAGTTTATGGGCCTCTACAATATCCACCGCTCTCATCTTTCAAGATGAAACCGGACTCTGCCTCTATTCCCCGGCTGAAAATTACCGTGTACCTGCTTCACGAGGCTAGTCCGATGGTTTTGGGACCTTCTCCCCACGGCCATAATTTCGGCCGTTTGTTATTCAGCTGTTGGTCCAACGAAGCTTGGGTATTGCGATGAATACGGATCGGCCCTCGTTGCGCTTGGTGGCGGACAAACCGGCGTCATCCGAAACCAGAATAGAAGGCTCGGAGGAAATATTCGCACTTCAAATTACTCGTCATGTTTGACACCAGGGTGGCAAGCTTTGACTCATCTTCAATGGCTCAGTCCAGCCTTGCAAGGAACGGATTTGATCGGTCAATAGCCCAGCAAACAGACAACGTTTGAACACCAACATGATCTATCCACGGCAATGAACCTCTCACGGCTCTTTAACAGAGAAGGGAACAGTCGTAATAGATCTTCTGACAGGTTCTAGGCGATCTTCCATGCTCGGGGTGAGCAACATTGGTCGAAATCGTGATTTGGTAGGAGGGACATTCCTTGCAAACACTGAGCCTCTTCTACATGCCATGCCGGGAAGTCGCTTCTGAAACGTTCCAGGAGCTGAAACTAACTGTTCCAAATCTATTTCAGTAAGCCGTGCAAAATTGCGTCTAGCAGAGATCACAGGGAGCAGCTTCATGCTATGTATCCTGCTATTTATAAACTGCCAGCTGCAACATCCAGTGAGTCCTTTTCTTCTCCTCATCCAGATCATAGTCATCTGCTTCTTTACCTCCCTACCATACAACAGTCACCATGGTTGTACCTACTACTCTCATCTACCTCTTCATGTTGCTACTGAACATGACATACGCCGCCACAACCCATACGGCTATGCAAACACCATCCCCGTCAGAAGCCCCATTGCCTCGTCAGGTTGAGACGGTTGGCGCAACGGTAACCTCATGGATACCAATGTTATCCACATTTACCCCGGATTCAAATTGTCTGACGAAGGGATTCCATCAGAGTCAGGTTAGCACCAGTGTGATCCTGGTTGCCTATGGCCCTGTGGACACTTTTCTATATGACTCTACATCCATTGCGTGCGTTCCAACAGAAGTTAAGGCGTGGTACGGAAAACCCCCTCTGGTAATTAATCCAGCACATGATGGGCCACTTCCGACGGTCACCAGTCTGTCACCAATCGTGTGCCCAGTCAACTGGGACACGGTTGTGTCAACTATTACCCGGTCAACGAGTACGGTGGTAACCTGCTGCCCAAGGTCAATCATTTATACTCAAAAGCACTCGTTAATATGGGATTTTGCTGACTGTTCACCTGGCTAGGGGTTACACCGTCAACCCTCAACAAATCAGCCAAATTGGAGTTCTTTGCAGTTCCATGATACCGGCAGGGAACACCTTTGGGTTTTCCCCAGTATCTGGCCCTCAAGTCACTGCTACAACGCTTTCGACACCAATATCCGTCGCCGCGGTCGCGATCGTGGGTTGGGACACTAGCCCGGCGGCGTCGTCGACCACCCCGCCATTAGCGACGTTAGAAGCTAGGTCAATGGAAGTGATAATTGCACTAGTCGTGGGTATCATTGTGGCAGTTGGAATGTTGGGGTTTGGAGGTTTCTATCTTTGGCGGGCTTTTCAACGGCGGCGAAGGGCATCGCGCCTTGAACGTGAAATTGCTCGTGGCCATGCGGGAAACGGCGGAAACGGGGGACGGGATATTGGCCGGGAGTATGCCCCTCCTAATCAAGTCTACGAGCTGGAGGGGGTAACTAGACTCCCGGTTCATACATCCTTCCTCGCAGTTTAGGGGTAATTTATCTTTCATCTGCCTTGGTATACTCTAATCAAATATTTTCCTTGGTTGATCAGACAAAAAAACTTTCATCCTGCATGGAACCGTAGATGTGCCTACACTCCTAACAAAGGAGCTCATTAATCCCAACTTGGGATATCTTTCTTTGCCACGAATTTTTCTTTGTTTTCCAACTTTGGTAGTATTAAAGAAGCTTGCAAAACCGACGGCCCGTCTTTATTGCTATGATACCTATTCCAACTCCGCAACAAAGAGTTTTGATCAACGCATGTATGAGGACACATTTAGTATGCACCATCATACCTCGGTTTAACAGTCTATTCTGGTCGTATTTTCTCTATAAAAGGCTTGTGAATTTCTATCAATCAGAAAATACACAGCAACACCAGAGTCATATCATCACCAACTCAACGTTTACAATATCATACATTTTTCTTTCTTAGCCATCTTCAACATGAAATTTTCCAATGCGGTGTCGATTTCAATTCTCTTCGGACTTTCATCACCTCTGCCGTCTGACCCCTTCCATCCTCCTCCCATCACTAATTTTGACTACATAGGTAGCCTTCCAGCTGCCAATGTATCGGTGGAGGAAAATCTCTGGGCCGGGGCCATTATTGATAAAGAACCGTTTTACTGGGTGGGTGCCAAACTCAGAGTTCCTGCTGCAAAGGTCCCGTTAGGTGGCAATGCTAGCCTTGCAAACTGCTTTACTATGTGGACTGGGGTTGGCGGCGACTGTAACACGATGCTACAAGTAGGACTTACTGCATGTATTAAAGATGGGAAACCTATCTATCGTACATGGACTTCCGTAAACCCCGGTCCGGTATATAAACTTGTTGATATCAAGGAGGGTGACGAAATTACAATGGGGGCAATAACAGTAGGTGACTTCGTGTCTGTCGAAATCGACAATCTGACTACTGGCAAAAACGGAAGCTACCACCATTATGAAGGCGTGTTGTGTCGACATAAGGCGTTGTGGATGGTACAGCCTTACTCGGCTGTTGGGTGCGCCCTTGCAGACTTTAGCACAGTTGCATTCACGGATACGTTTGCAGAAGCTGCTGGGGACAACAAGATATACACTATATCAAATGCTACTTTGTTTGAAATTAAGGAGGATAATGAGCAAGTTACCAAAACCAGTAATACCGACACCGTCGTCGTTGTTGAATACACCGGATGAGTTGGGCTTTTAGGGGGAGTTGAGAGAATTGTTCGTATATGAATATTTTTGATGATGAATAGGCTTTATCCACGTAGTTAAAACAACATAGAGCAATGTCGAGAATATTTGTCCAAGCCCGGCCCTCAGTATCAGTTGTACTTCGACTTTCGACAGCACCATCAAATACCAGTAGCCGTCAATTGGCACCGCGTGCGCAGCCGAGAGCTGATCTCTACTACAACACACTGTAATTCCGACAAGCAGCAACTTGCCGGATGGTTCCATCGGTATACGTAGAATCCGGGGCAGAACCGGGCAGTACTTTTCGGGAGCCTTCATCCATGTACCATCTGAGAACCAGCATCATCTTTTCGTCATCGATAGCATACACTGCGTCTTCTAAGTCGCTAGAGTAATCGTCATAAATATCATCATCTATCTCAGGGGCTCCAGCGATAGCAGATAGCCTATGCAAGAACCAATGCATTTCCAGGATATTGAAATCGGGCAGCGGGCGGTTTTCTGGATCGTTGGTTTCTATCATCATTTCATTACCAGAGCAAATGAATGGGCGTGTCTGGAGATGAGATAGGTGAACGCTGTTTGATTCTGTGTCTGTATCAATATACAGTGAGGGACGTTGCTAGATGGGGAGTTGGTTCTGCTTAGTGTGTCTTAATTAGAAGAACTGGAAGACCAACTTCTTCTTATCTATTGAAAGGAAGTATGGTTTCAAAGTAAAAAGTGCTTTGCGATAATAAATATACGCACTTCTAGATAAATATAGTATATTTGAACAGACGTCTCGATAGGCACCACTACCAGGAAATACCGCCTGCTCCCATTTTACTATGCGCTCTTTAGAGCAGAAGATGCGTAGTAGATTCCAAAAACTACTCTTGGACTCGCATGGGCCCATGCCAGTCATGTCATGGCGATTGGATAGATATTGGCAATGTCGCTGTATCTATCCTTTGATAGAATGCATCTCTCTTTATCTCTCAACTAGCACTAATAGTTTTCAGTAAGTAAATACAATCTAAAAGACCGGCTAAGGGACTATATTATCTTTCTCTGAGAGACACTGGGTGTGACAGGGTTATCGCGAGCTGTTAGCGTAGTCCCTGGGTGATTTGGATGTGATGCGGGTGTGGTCGTTCCTGAACTCAGAGCTGATCTTGAAGTATGAGTTTTGGATAGCCCTATATATACGTATAGAGAATAAATAGAAAAAAGGATAAGGGAAACGTACATGTTCAAATGATTAGTATGATTGAAGGATTAGATAATATGTTGTATACTAAAGAGCATTAATTGTCGTTTTGATAGCACCATTGAACCAGTTTCTCCAAATGATCCATATCAACGAACCACAAAAATACATGGAGTTGACCAGTGCTGCTAGATCTTATTAATCCGGCAATTTCATCTATGAGCTCCTGTCTGCTTAGATTATTGAATTTATATTCAGGATCATAGACGGGTCTTGTGGACTGTTGGGAGAGGTAAAGGCCTATAGGCTCGCTATCTGCAGGCATGATAAGACTGGTAACGTTAGGGTAGATCGTATAGTGATAGTCGTCTTGCGAGTGAGATGGTGTATTAAAGAAAAATGAGAGTTGTGCAGGGTAGAAATGATAGAAGAGTACATGTAAGTGGCACCGCGTTACTTGGCAGGCTAGTAGGTAGAAAAGGTAGAGATAAAGGGTAGCGAGGTTGATGCAGATGTGGGAGGCTCCAATTTAGGTGGATGCCTGAGGCTGAAATTTATTGTCGCACATGCATGATGAGTCGATGTCTATTTTTATGGATTATTCAATGCTAAGTGGCATCTCTTGAAATTGTAATTTGAATTCTCGTAGAAAAGAGTCAAAGAAATAAAATAACTTTGGGGAATCATTATATACAACGCTAGTAATTCAGAACTGACAACCCCCTGGTCATGCACAACAGATAGCCAGAACGCCAAATGAGCAATCAAATATAAGATGATATCAATATATGAGAAGCCCTATTTTCGGAAAACATTTAGAAGTAGTCGGTTTATTACCGACGCAGATGAGTTTGCTGCTCTTTCTGCTCTCTCCGGATTTGCTCACCAACAATTATACTGAATAGCCGTTTGTGGAGGTCATCTTCTGTCCATCCAATCTCACCACTACCCCCACTTTGGAGATTAGCTTCTGAAAGGTCGGAGACAAATCGATCCAGAATACCGAATTGAATTTCAGCAATGGGGAGACCATGTTCTCCGTCAGAAGTCCAAAGTGAGTCTCCAATCATCTCGTCACGGTATGCGTTTGAGTGATAAGGAAATTGTTCGGGAAATCGCTTGGCATTGGAATAAAGACGCCTTAGTGCAACGTAATGAGCATCTGTGAAATATCCCGATGTCGCCAATGGTACTGAACGAGCCTTTTTGTGTGGTTGATGACGGAAGCCCACGGATGAAGGGTGTTCCCGCTCAGGCTCCCGTCCACGTTTGAGATTGGGAGTTGATTCCATAACTGGTGAATACAGCTCGTCAATTTTTCCATTAAATGGCGGGCTCAAGGACTCATCCAAAGGCCTTTCGGCCTCGATGAACTGTCCTTTTTCCGGTTTGGCCCACCACCCTGGGGTAACATTGTTAGTGAGACGGCGAAACCATGAAGGTTTTGAGTCTGAGATTCCAGGATCTGGCGTGACCACAGAGTTGTGCACATCAGAATCGTGCTCTGGGGTTTCCCTCTGGGGGGAAGTTTGAATGGCATCCACGTCGTTATCGTGTTCCTCTTCTTCCTGCTCTTCGTCGTATGCTTCTTCCTGCTCTTCTTCATATGCAAGTTCTTGTTCCTCTTGTTCTCCATGTTCTTCTTCCTCATATTCATCTTGATAGTGTACATCATCATGCGTATTTTCATAGTTACCAACTCCATCAAATGTCATGTTACGGTCGGTTCGATTTAGTTCCTGGGATACCCGTGTGTCACCATGTGATCTTAGTTCATTGTTGACGACTTCAATGATAGCATTTGGGTTGGACTGGGATTTCTGGCTAGCCACTGTATGAGGGCTGCTATTTGCGTAGTATTTCCTTGATTTCGGAGTGTCACGGGGTCGCAGTAGAAGTGATAAGTCGATTTCCTCATCTTGTAATTGGGCCATTCGCGATCTTCCAAGGGGCGGGATCTCTCCTTTGTCTGGATTCCACTCGTAGTATTTTTTGTAGTCTGTATGCCGTTCTGTACGCTTAGGGGAGGCTGACTGAATCAATGACTTTTCTTCTGTTTGGGATGCTCGGCCCGAACGTTTATCAAAACTGCGATCCCTGGCCTCTTCTTGCCATATATCGTCAAAGTCACCGTCTTCATCTTGTTCCTCGTCGTCGTTGAGAAGTGACTCGGGTTCCTCGTTCTCAGGTTGTGACTGGACATCCTCATCACTTCCGAGTACGATGATATCGCTTGAGGCAGCCATGTTGATTTGTTGGCTGACTACTTCTCGCTCATGTTGCCACTCGGCTTCCTGTTGTGAAAGGCTAGGGAACGCCTTTTGAGGAAAGTTGTGCCGAAGGACTGACTCGTCCTGGGTCAGGGTTTCTGGATCTTGTGCAGAAATACCACTCCCAGTCTCCATTGGTTTGCTTAGTTCGGTCACTTCTTCTTCTTCTTCTTCTTCTTCCCGTTCCCCCTCTTCTCCCTCCTTCTCCTCTTCTTCCTGCTCTTCTTCTTCTTCCTCTTCTTCTTCCTCCTCTTCTTCTTCTTCCTCTTCTTCTTCTTCCTCTAATCCTTCTTCCTCTAATCCTTCTTCCTCTAATCCTTCTTCCTCTAATCCTTCTTCCTCTAATCCTTCTTCGTCTTCTTCGTCTTTCTCCAGGTTGCGCTTATTTTCCTCGGGCATATGCTGCTCTGGTCCTCTAGCCGTGACATGGCCTCTAGTGGTTGTAGAATTCTGATTCGACTCCAAGAGCGACGATGTTGCAAATGCATCATTATTATTGTTGCCAAGTGTGGTTATTTTAGGTTTCTCGTTGAAAGGGACCGGCTTCTGCTTCTCAAAAAAGGGTTTCAGAGCACCTCTGGCAGAGTTCAAAATAGAACTAAATCCCGCTTGTTTTGCGGAAGGTAACGATTCCAAAGACACCATACTGAAGCCTTCGCTTTCCATGATTGTATCGAATTCGTTGTGCTCATCCGTTGGGTCCGCGATGATAGGAACAACCTCGTCTTCGTGTAATTGTTGCATCTTTTGACTTCCCTGATGTTCGTCAACAAGCGAGGAGGACGCCGGGGTCGGGTAACTTCTTCGAAGGCGAGGTGTATGGCCCGCGTGTAAAGTGTTCTCGGGGGAAACGGCTTGATTTCGTCGTACAGCAGCGAGAGATTTTATTGGTGTCAATTCCGAGGCACCCTCTATGACGCGGACGCCCTTTGTCCTTTGGGAATGCGATTTTTCGGATTCGCTTGGCGAGAAGCGACGCGGGATATTGGTTGCCGGTTGCTCAGTGTTCAGTGACCCAGATTCTACCATATCAAGAAAGGGGTCGGAATCTGGTTGCGAGTCGGCAACTGATGCTTCATCTGCTTCCAGGAAGGGCACAGGTGAATTTCTGTTGGCGATATCATCCAGTGTCTCTAAAGTGGCGATCGTTGCAGGATGATGGTCGGTCTCGATACTCTGTGCGACCATTTCTGACTGCAAGCTCTTCCTCGGTCTACCTCGCGGCCGTTTCCCGGGAGTTGGTGGTTTCAGTTTTGGGGTGCGTCCAGGGCTTCCTTTCGTCGGGGAGGAGCTCGTAGCGTTCAGGTCTGACTTCCGCGGCCTTCCCCTTCGTCTTTTTTCCGAGGGCGGGATCCCTTCTTCATCTTTGAGAGGTACCTTGGTAGTGGTTGTAGAAGGTTTGAGCTTCTTCCGGGGGCTCCCTTGGGAATTCTCATTCTCCTCATCCTGCTCGGCCTCCACGGTGACGCGGATCCTCCACGGGCTGAGGCTGCTGTCAGACTGTATCTTGGTAGGCGAGATAGATCGAGGGCGACTTGGGGACTTTGGCGGGAGCAGGATGTCATCGAAACGCAGAGTTTGGGCGCTTTTGCTTGGACTGCGGCTAGGGAGCCGCTCTTTCCTGCGCGGCGTGCGGACGGTATACGGCGGGAGCCAGCTCTGACGGCCGCGAAAGTCTGGCATGGGCGACGAGATGAGATACAGCGCGTCTCCTTCTGGGCCGAGGACGTCGGGCGACGAGGTCGTGCTACGCGATGACGAGGCGGACATGACGCTGGGATGCACCCGAGGTTCGGTTCGATGGGGAGCAAGAGGGGAGAGATGTTTGGAACAGCAATCAACACTGGTCGCGACAGAGCGCGGACAGTTTGTCTTCAGGCGGGCTGGCAATGGCGCCTACTGTGGGCGAGTCGGTCGCATGGCATTTCCAAGGGTCGTGGGGTTCTGGGGTTCTAGTGAGACGTCGCGGGGTTCAGCACGTCGTCGCAGTGTGTTGAAGCACAATAAACAAGTCTCCCGAAATAGCAGTCGACCGCAACGCTTGGAAGTAGACTAGCGCCATCATGTGACCGCTTCCTATCCAAATTGTTTCAACATTCAAGTAGAATAATAAGAATGCACTCGAATTCTATATTTTATTCTACTTTTTGGTCCCTGTATTAATCTGAACGATTCAAGGCTCACCCAGGCTACAGACAAGGTTACTCCACCCCATGTTCGACTCGTAAAAACTATAGTGGGCGATATCACGTGAGGTTTTCCGGCTATAGATGACGTCCTGCTTGCGGCCATTATTATTTCGGCGCATAATTAATTGTTGAATGGCAATTGACATATCAACTCGCGTGCTGGCTAGCGCTCTGCAGCCTGCACGAACAAAGCGCCATGATGCTGTCACGAGATGTCTAGTACGTACATGGAATGGAATGCAAGGATCACGGCTAAATACCAACTCTAGTTCGAAGTGCTAGTTAACTTCTCCCAAAAGACTCGCTCCTCGGTGAATTTGCCCGCAGCTACTCCGCTCTACGTACTCCGTACACCGGAGAACTTCCCGCATAATAATACTAACAATAATAACAACAATAATAACAACAACAATATCCATTATTGTCGTCGATCTTTACCCCGGAGAGAAAGCAGTGCGCCGGCGGCCCAATCGCCGCAAGACAGCTCCACCGGACTTGCCGGTTGTGGACTAGCGCGGCCAACACACACCTTTCCTCTTCCGGACTGGCTCAGGCCGTCTCGCTCTCTCCATGTGCGCGTCCCAACTTCGTTCTCTCCTCTCCCAACAACCAAGCACTTCTCCACGTTACATTAGCGACCAAGCGCGCCCCTCTCTGCCCAGTCCAGGCCAATCGCCATGGCCTCAAGCGCCCCGGAAACAAAGCTGTACCCCAGATGTGACTTCATCTCCGAATTCAAGCATCACCTTCATTCCGCTCGTCCAATCCTTTGTTTGTTTGCGACGTAGTCCGGCCACTAGCTTGCTGTCCCAGCTTCCCCGCTTCCAAGGGAGGAGACGACGAAGAAGGGTTAGGAATTTTTGGAAGGACCACGAGGAAGAAGAAAAAAGTAAATGCGCGCGCCAACGTCGGCGGCTCCTCACACTTAAAAGAGCTGGAATGCCCCTTGCCGCACACCAAGCAGCGCTTCTCCGACTCCGTCAACGCTTGTCATCGCTGCTTCATACACCACGGCTGTGGAATACCCTTGTCGCAATCTACGTGCTGGTCTTTCTAGTCGTTGCCATCTCCCTGGTCTCCAGAATGCATTTCAAGAACTATCTTTCCGCCTCGCTGTTGGCGCTGCCCGCCCTGAGCGCCGCCGCGGATGCTTCGGACCCCTTCAAGGTCTACAACATCACCGCCGAAAATATCACTGCCTCGTTCATTGGCTATGGCGCTCGCATCGTGGCTCTGTACGTGCCAGACAGCAATGGCACCGCCCAGGACGTCATCGTCGGCTATGACGATCCCAAGACCTACTTGCACGACACCTTGACCAACCACACCTTCTTCGGTGCCTCTGTTGGTCGCTATGCCAATCGCATCAAGAACGGCACCTTCTCCATTGACGACCACACATACCACGTTCCCACCAACGACAATGGCGGCGCTGACACCTTGCACGGTGGCACCGTTGGCTACGACGCGCGAAACTGGACCGTTACCGCCTCGTCCAAGAGCAGCATCACCTTTTCTCTGTTCGATGCTGCTTTCGAAAAGTTCCCCGGCGATGTCATCAACTATGTCACTTTCACCGTAGACGCCGACGTGACCCCCTTAAACCCCAAGGGTCTCCCCCAGTTGACCTCCCGCATTGTCTCGCTGTCCCTGACCGAGAAGACCCCAATCATGCTCGCCAACCACATCTACTGGAACTTGGATGCCTTCCAGCAGCCCACCATCTTGAACAACACTCTGCACATGCCATTAGCCACGCGCTACGTCGCTGGTGACAACATCCTCGTGCCCAACGGCACCATCATCGAGGTCAGCGACACCCCCCACGGCACCATCGACTACACTTCAGCCAAGCAGGTCGGCCAGGACTTCAACTACGCTAACGGAATCTGCGGCTACAACTGCACCGGTGTTGATACCTGCTTCATCAACGACCGCCAGCCTTACTATGCCGACAGCGGCCTCGTCCCCGCCATCCACATCTCTTCCCCGTCCACCGGCATCACTCTCGACATTGC
Organism: Talaromyces rugulosus; assembly: GCF_013368755.1. Classification (NCBI taxonomy): domain Eukaryota; kingdom Fungi; phylum Ascomycota; class Eurotiomycetes; order Eurotiales; family Trichocomaceae; genus Talaromyces; species Talaromyces rugulosus. The sequence goes on along the minus strand of NC_049562.1, from coordinate 5,752,825 downwards.
CAGCAACCAGCCCGCCCAACAGGTTTACACCTGCAACGGCCAGAACGGCACCATCCCTATCAAAGCCTCGCAAAAGGCCCGCAACGAAGCTGCCGGCAAGGGCGGTGTTGACTATGTTAACAAATGGGGCTGCATCGTCTTCGAGACTGAGGGATGGATTGATGCCATCAACCAGCCCGAGTGGGCTCAGCAGGCTATCTACGATACTTCTGACGCCCCCACGGTCAACCTGGCTACTTACCAGTTTGGTACTTTGTAAACAAAGTCACTGTACCATTTGGACGTGAGACTTTCCAGCTGTCCACGTTTATTAAGAGTCAGGCTCAGGTTTCCCTCGATGACTCTTTTAATATATGTATATAATACTTTATATAATTACTTGGATAATGAAAGTAGAATGAATAATTCTATTTTGAATTGGACCAAAATAACTGCTGCGCGAAGAGAAAAATGGGTATCGTGATGTAGATTTAAATATTGAAGAGAAAGGAAAAACAAACAGTTACTCCAATGCTTATTCTCACCAAGCCCAAACGCTTAAAAAAAGGGTTATTGAGAAGCATCTTCATCCCCACCCAGCCAACGTCCAACTCGATCGATCGCTCACCATGGACGACCTGATGCCTGATTGCCGATTAGCAGCTATATGGTGAGCGTCCGGGTCTCGCGTCGCCCCGGCCAAGCCCTGCTGCAGAAACTTTTCGCGCTCAATCTCGACGAAGCCTCTGATTTTGAGACTGGTCACCAAACTCGCGCCAGCCCAGGCTCCGAGGGAGTTGATCTGGCGGAACTGGCCGTGGATGGCCGGTTTGCTGTCGCGAGGCTGGTTGCGGCGCAGTTTCTGCTCGACAAAGTCGAGGTCTGGTTCTTGTGTCTCTGCTTCGTCGCTCTCGGCTTGGTTGTCATCATCTTGGCGTAGTTTGCTGATGTGGAGTTCCTCGAGTCTCTTTCTCTGTTGTGTGACTGCGTTTCCTCGCATCGCGTCCCATCCATGCTCTGCGACGACGCTCGATACCTCATTCATGATGCGCTGTCGAACACCAGGGATTTTTGACCCGCCTCCAACAAACATAATGCGTGACATGCATGCGCCACGTATATCAGGAGGCAATGCGAGGAGTGTATTGTAAACCAGCCCATGAATCGGCTTTTCGTGGTCATCTATCTCGTGATCTTCAGTGCCAGCGGCAAAAAGCGCATCCTCTACCGGTTCGGCAAACCGTGCAAGCGGGACCTGTGCATATGCCGAATCGGGCTTCGAGGGTAACGGGATAGCGACCTCTCTATCAGAAGCCTCGTCGTCTTCGGCACAATGGCACCAGGCATACCTGTTGACGACCTCTTCACAGTATTCGAATTTGACAGATATAGTGTCGTCTTTTTCTGCCGATTCCTCATGATCAAGGTTTGACAGCATGCTACCCATTTTTTGCAATAGCAACTTCATCGCCCTCGTACTTCTCTTGGTGTCGACCTCTCTGTATTCATAAATAGCCGTAACCGTGGTCTCTGCCCACCCCAGATCCACGACCAGAGCCGTACGAAGCCCTGCCGCGACTGCTGTCATGGCGGCAGATGGCAATAGTGTTATAGACGGAAATTTCCACCTGTTGAAGAGCGTTGTGAGGATTGCTGATAGTATAGGATGTGGCATCACAGACGGCAATACCAAGACGAGTCGCGCGTTTCCAGCATCAGTTAATAGATAGGTGTTGTAAATATCTCGAAAAGCTCGCTCGATTTTGTCGTCAACAAGCCCGAGGTCAACGTCCCTCAGATCCATACGCCATAGTTCATGGCCTCTAGCCCATTCTTCGGCGTCCAGGCGTTCTTTGCGATCATCGGTGTCCCCGGCTGGTCTCTGTCTCATCCATCCACGGTAGTCTCCAGCTTTCCGCGACTCCTCTGGTCCAAACCCTACTGCACACACTGGAGTATTTTCGCCTTCAAAACCGGCACGAAGCCACCGGGACCCAAATTCAAAAATTATCGCATCTTCCTCGTTTCGGAATGACGACAACGGCGAAGACGAAGACCCAAAGGATGAGACAATGGATCGATTGCGGTGGGGAGGGGTGCGAGGCTCGAATGACTGGTCATCCTTTCGAATTCGGGCTCGTGCAGCTTCTAACGCTGAGATGGAGGATTTGCTGCTGTGTCGCAGGTGTGAAGCATCTGCGGTCGCCATGTTATCGTCGGCCGCTGAGACGTGCTGGCATTGGAGACTGAATATTCTCTGGAACGATTGAACACGATTAGGAGCTAGCCATTTCAGAATACCCAAAATTCGTAATCAAGCTTGTGAGGCGTAAGTGTAATGAATAGAATGAACAGTGGAGTGAGAAGCAAGAACAAACAATTGGGAAGTCCAAGCTGGCTCTGATTGGCCATCCCTCGGTTGCCAGTGCAGCTCCGCAACCACCGACAATCAAAACAACCGACATCACATCACCACAACTCGCTACTTGTTCACGCTTTGCACGCTGCTCGGACCATTGGATTGCTTTTGGATAGATGGTATAAAATGCGTCGGCCTTGATTATGGGTATTCCTGGGTAAGTTTCTTCTAAATCTTAAGTGACTGCGTTGCTGTCACTACATATATATTGGTTGATAGGTGTTAAACCTTCAATATTACGCATGAAATCAACCACCAACCGCCATTTATCAACTAACACAATGCCAAAAAAAAAAAAAAAAAAAAAAAAAAAACCCCTATCGATTGATAGTTGCTGATATAAATTGATAAATATAGCCTCAACAAAGCGGTCGGAGCTTCTGATCGAATCGCCTTATCTCGACTCGCAGTCAAGCATCTAGAAGCCACGAGGCGCCCCATCCGAATTGCCGTGGACATATCAATATGGCTTTTCCAGCTCCAGGCCGGACGAGGAGGTCAGAACCCAGAATTGCGAACTCTATTCTTTAGACTTGTTCGGCTGCTTGCCCTTCCAGTCCATCCTCTTTTTGTCTACGATGGAAAACAGAAGCCGCCATTCAAGCGCGGCAAGGCGACCACAGGGCGAAGCTATGGTTCTGCCCCCATTATCGGTCTTTCAAAAATTCTCATAGACCTCTTCAAATTTCCGCGACACGATGCGCCGGGAGAAGCCGAGGCTGAGTGTGCGCGGCTCCAGCAAGCTGGCGTCGTTGATGCCGTAATGAGTAATGATATCGACACCCTGATGTTCGGATCAACTCTTACGGTGATGAACTTTTCGAAAGAGGGCTCAACTGGAACTACAGCTGCAACTCATGTCGACTGCTACACAACAGAGAATAGACTTGGCGTTGAGGGAAACGTGAATTTGAACCGTGCTGGTATGGTTCTCTTTGCAATGCTAAGTGGAGGTGATTATCTGCCATCAGGAGTTACGAAATGCGGACCTAGCTTGGCAGGAGAGATTGCCAAAGCCGGCTTTGGCGAGGACCTTTTCGAAATAGTCTATTCTCTTGAATCCGAAATCAAAGAGAAACTTGATGAATGGAGGGATAGACTGCAATACGAATTGGATGAGAACGAAAGCGGCTACTTTCAATGCAAGCACAAAGCAGTCCGAATTCCCGATTTTTTCCCCGACTCTCAGATTCTTGCGTTCTACGCGAAACCACTTGTCTCCAACGATACCGAGATCGAGAATTTGCGCCGGCGACTTACAGATGCCTGGGATCATGAAATTGATGCTCTGGAGCTTAGAAAATTTGTTGCTGAATTTTTCGACTGGAAATACAGATCGGGAGCCAGGAAGCTGGTCCGAAACATAGCCGAGCCACTGCTATTGACCAGGCTGCGTCTGGGTCGTTCTCCTATAGCGCTGCATGGCTATGGCTCCTACATCCCCAACCAGGATGTTCCTGTCCTGCAAAAAGCATATCGGAGCCGAATGCATTTCATTACCGGGGGGACCCCTCAACTACAGGTAGAAATGATTCCACTTGACGTCGTAGGACTGGATTTAGGCGCAGAAGAGCCGAACCCACCGCCCGAAAGCTCACAAATTACGCAGCCGGGATCTCAGGCCGCAGAAGCAAGTGACGAGGAAGAAGTCGGGGTTACGGAACCATCGGTTAAGACAACAATTGGCTTTCAACTACCAAAGAAGATATACAATCCCAGCGAGCCCGAAAAAATCTGGGTTTTTGAGGCGGTAGCAAGGCTCGGCATCCCCAAGGTGGTGGAGCAATGGAAGAAGCAAGAAGCAGAAAAGAATGCTCCCAAGAAACCTAAACCCAAGAAGACAACAAGCACGGTCAGAAAGAAGAAAGTTATTGACCCTAGCATGAAGCCTGGGGGGATCCTTCGATTCACAACCGTTACGAAACCGGGCAGTGGCATGAATGCAGATAAACAAACTTATCTGCTTGAAGCGTCGACCTCTCAATCTTCACAATCTTCACAAAAGCAAAAATCTAGTCAGTACTCTTCTCAAGCCGATCCCCAAACTCCTTCTAAAATGGGAATGGCGAGTCAAACATCGCAGCGATTGCATAATGTGATGAAAACACCTTGGCTCTCTGTTGAGGATCCCATCCTCCAATCTCCAGTGGCATGTAGCCTGACAGATGGCAGCCCCTCGAATCGACGGAGACCACGTTTCACCACGGGAAGACCAGTGCTAGGTTCCGCGGAGTCTCCAATACGACTTGATTTGGACGATAATGTTGAGACCTGTGATACATCACCACTCTCGCGAATTAAAGTCAGCTACACTAATGTTGGAAGCTCACTACCTCTCGCCATGACTCCTCCCAGTCACCTTGAATCGCCACAGCCTCGTCGTTCGCGCCGATCTAAAGCACAGCCAGAGTGCAAATCTCTCGAATATGAGGAGTTGGAGCCTCTTCCTAGACCTCTTTCTTTGCCAGCCCCCAAACCATGTCGAAAACCGAAAAGCCTTGATCGACAGCCTGAAAGTCAAAAAGATGTCCCGGAACCTGTTTGTACACCACCACCGTCGTCGTCATCATCCTCACAACCAACTCAGAGCACCAACGATGACAACTTTCCTGAAGCTACTGCCAAAGCTCGTCGTACCAAAACAGTCGAGAAAATTCGTACTGAGAATGGGTTCTGGACGGTAGAGACCTATGAAGAGGAAATAACATGCCCCTCAAAGGGCGAGGCGGCAGACAAGGATGGTAAAGAGGATGATGATCAGAAGCCCAAAAAGAAACGAATTGGACGAGTTAGTATCTTGGATTTGAGCTAGGGCGTGCCACCAGCCGAGTTTGGCAATTCGACTTTTCGGTATCAACCATGGAGTATTATAATACATAATAATCAAAGATGAGGAGCAGACATGATTGGTGATTCGTTTTATACATATACTAAATATCGTCATGGCATGTACGTAAATATTCCGGATTACATAAAGTAATGACATGAAATCGGACCCAGGGATATAGATTCAATAGATCTCCAAGAGAGGGGAAATAATTATAATAATCATAATAAATCGCCAAAACAAAAGAAATCCATATACAAAACCCCGAATCGCGACTTGCTGGGGGCACGTGTATGCAAGAAGAGAAAAAAGAGAATCTAAGTCTATTTAGCCAAATACCTTGAGGAAACCCCATAACCCAACACCGCTCAGAACAGGAATTGTGATATTGTCATCCCAACCAAAAAGATCGATCATCTCGCTGCCAGCGGCAATGATACCGGAGACAACGCTCATGACACCTAGAGCCAGTGGCCCCGTGATGATGCTTCCAGAGCTTGCGTCGGATGGGTTCCATCCGATTAAATTGCGGACTGAATCCGGGACAAGGTTGAGATGTCCCGTGAACATAAACGCGTTTTCCGGGTCGTCTGGAAAGGCGCCGATAGTAGGGACGAACCATCCCCAAAAGGCAGCAGCGGTCATGACGCCCATGAGCCATGCAGCCAACGTACCAGCAAGGCTTTTCCCGCGGCGTAAAGAAATCGTGTATCGGCCGTACAGTCTGCCGAATGTGGAAGCAGCAGTATCGCACCAACTCAGTAGGAGGACGCCCATGACACCGACATCCTTGGGGAAAAATCGAAGCACAATGAAGGCGCCCAAAAGATACCAGATCACGCCGTTGTACCCGCTAACTTCAGATTCTCTCATCAGCGCCCCCAAGGAGCGGACATATAATCGGTTAACCCGGCTTGAACGGTGTCGAAGCAGATCAGTTGCGGCAATAGGGATGAAGGCAGACAACAGCCAGGGGGTTATCGCAGATGCTTGTATCCCACGCCTATACAAGTCCAAAGTCAAGAACCCGATGGACACGTGGAGCGCCTTGCGGGGGATTTCATGCTTGTGGATAAAGGTGCGGTAGTTTTGATGCAACGGAATCAGCCCTAATGGAGATGGAGACCGTGAGAGATTTCGCCAGCGATCCGAAAAGCTGGGGGACGGAGGAGAAAGATGGCCATTCGGAGATAGGGAGCCATTACTGAGAGGCTTTGATATGACAACCGGCGATTCTGAGGAGGACGTTTTCGCCTTCGACGTGCGATGCCGAGAAGCACCCTCAGACCGACTACTAGTTCTCCGTGACACCGAGGGTGATGAATCATCTCCTTCATGATCATCCTCTTCTTCTCGAATTGGCCGGGGGCCGTTCAAGCGCCGTCGCGCGGCCGATCGTGTCGTAGGAGCTGTATACTCCGCATCGTTCTCCAGAGCCTCTGACGGCGTTGGCGAAGGGGAGATGACCCGTGGAGTCGCTGGGACGACACGCTGAGACGACATCTCGACCGCGCCGGCTTCGAAAAGAAGCGGGAGGGGAGGGAGGGAGACGGTGCCGTTCGGTGCGCGACAAAGCAGCGGACAGTGATTATCTGAGCGCGTCGATAGAGCTAGAAACACAGAAACAAGGGTCGGTCGAGGGATGGGAGCCGTAATGCTGGCGACAAGTGGGTGCCCTGGTGGACAAAGATTGAATATCCAACCGATAAGAGTGCGCGTAAATAATTTTCAACACTGGCGCATGATAGCCCACCGTATGTAGTATATATCGCTTCACGGTGAGACTATATCAAATATGCGTGTTATTGGTCGTAAAATCATCATAGGTGTAAACAGCAAACCTGGTTTTCTGCAGTCGTGCCTGACTTTTTTGCTGTCACATGCGCCGCGCTTCCGCGAGCTTCCAGGTCACGTGACCGCATCACCAAGCGGTTGTCTCGTCTGCGTGCCAGAAATGAGATCGCACAGGCGATCTCTACATAAAGCAAAATATATTGCTCAAGTAAACACAGATCCTAAACCTACAGTACCATAATAGAATTGCTTGGTGCTTCTCACAGCGAAACCCAGAAATTTTTTTTATCTTATCGAGCAGCCGAGGATAGTCTGACCAATTACCATGACGGATTTTGACGGCAGAAACTCACCGCCCCGAAAATAATTTACGCCGCGGACGAGGAGCAGCAGAAATTAGGCCCATCCATTGAAATATACTGCTTGTTCCCCGAGGGCGTCTTGCTTACTAGAAACGGTCGTCGGAGGTATAATACGACCACATACCCGCGCAATATGCCTCCGAAATCCTCAGTGTCCTCCTCCAGAGCCTGGGATGGCGTCAAGCCCCCGCTGTCGGATTGGATCCTCGAAGCCGTTGCGACATTAGGCTTCACGCGCATGACGCCGGTCCAAGCATCGACAATCCCGCTTTTCATGGCCCATAAAGATGTGGTCGTCGAAGCCGTAACCGGAAGTGGGAAGACATTGTCGTTTCTCATACCAATTGTGGAGAGGCTGCTACGATTAGACGAGCCGATTAAAAAGCATCATGTCGGAGCCATTGTGGTATCTCCCACGAGGTAAGCGCAATTCTAAATGGGAGAGACAGGGATATCATTCTTACAGTTTTGTATAGAGAGCTAGCTTCGCAAATCCATCAAGTTTTGTTGTCGCTATTGGCTTTCCATGGCCCTTCTGCCGCCGCCATGACGCCGCCGGACGAGGACGCAAACCAGACCAAAGCATACCCTTCAAGTTCCTTGAAGGTCATTCCACAACTTCTCCTGGGAGGATCAACTACACCCGCAGAAGATCTGAGTTCGTTTCTGAAGAAATCCCCAAATGTTCTTATTGCGACGCCCGGTAGGCTGCTAGAACTACTTTCGTCGCCGCACGTGCACTGTCCCCAATCATCGTTTGAAATGCTGGTTTTTGATGAAGCCGACAGACTGTTGGACCTTGGCTTCAAAACCGATATCCAGAAGATTCTCGGGCGACTGCCAAAACAGAGGAGGACAGGCTTGTTTAGTGCCAGTGTGAGCGAAGCGTTGGATCAAATCATCCGAGTCGGGTTGCGCAACCCCGTCAAGGTTGCAGTCAAAGTCCGTGGTGCATCTGGCGTTGAAGAGAAGCGGACACCCGCAAGGTAACAGCCTCAGCATGCATAAGTGGAGGATATACTAACAAAATACAGCTTGCAAATGACATATCTCGTCACTCCTCCCACGCACAAACTCCCTGCCGTGAATAATATCTTAAAAGTGTTGGATCCGAGGCCACAGAAGACTATACTTTATTTTGCTACATGCGCAAGCGTCGACTACTTCCAGCACATTATTCCCCTTCTGCTTGGAGACGAATTCACCGTTATACCACTTCATGGGAAGCATCCATCTAACGTGCGACAAAAGAACTTTACCCGATTTATCAACTCTATAACTCCTTCCGTACTACTGACAACAGATGTGGCGGCGCGTGGGCTGGATATTCCATCGGTCGATCTAGTCATTCAGATTGATCCCCCATCTGATCCCAAGGTATTCATACACCGCTGCGGACGCGCGGGCAGAGCAGGCCGCCGAGGTCTGAGCATAGTTCTTCTTCACCCAGGCCGTGAAGAAGACTTTGTTCCTTTCTTGGATGTTCGCAAGACGCCAGTGACTTTGTACGAGAATTCGTCATTATCTATAACCGATGAAGACGCCTCGAAGGCAACCACGACGGCACGCAGAGCAGTCATGTCTGACAGAGCCCATCACGATAAGTCCCAGAGAGCATTTGTTAGCTGGCTACGAAGCTATAGCAAACACCAAGCAAGCAGTATATTTCGTGTTGCTGACTTGGACTGGGAGGCATTAGGGCATGCTTGGGGCCTGCTCAAGCTGCCAAAGATGCCAGAATTGAGACATTTCAAGGGTGATAAAAGCTTGGGAATGTCGATTGACTGGGCCAATTACGCTTATCAGGACAAGCAGAGAGAAAAGAACCGGCAAGAAGCTCTACAAGAAGCAGAATCAGGACAGCAGAACCCTAAGAAACGGCCCGCGAGTGAAAGTGTGGCCTGGAGCGAGAATTTGGAAAAGAGAAAGGAAAGGGAAGAGCGGCGCGAGAGGAAGAAGGCTCGTCGTGACAGGGATAAATGGGACAAGATGACCGAGGACGAGAGACAGCAAGTCCGCGAGACAGAGGCCATGGTTGAAAAGGTTCGCAAGGAAGCAGAACTGCAACGAGAGAAAGATGCAGCGAGCAAGAATGCGGAAACTGAAGGCGAAGATGAGTTCAAAGGCTTTGACTGAGTGTGGTTATCTACGCTGGTTGACATTCTTGGCTGGCTATTCGTCTTCGAGTGAATCCTGCACTACCAACCTCTTTGTCTTTTTCTGTGATACCCAAGATCGTCATGACTGTTTTACTAAATAGATATCTTCGTCAAAACAATGCATTCTAATTGGCCCAGCCAGCGCAATTGTGTAGGCATGGGGCGTTGAAGACCGCTTCCACAATAGTATTCACCGTTGAAAGGATCAATTGTCATGCAGTCAGCTGCATTTGGAAACAAAGCAAACCATTGATCAGCTGCCCCGTCCAGGGCGTATTCACCATTGAGGTGTATAATGCATTCCAGTCTTGATTCCAAGGGCTTCTTCCACGCGGTGAACAAGGTCCTGATTCCCTCGCTAGACGTAGATGATCCCCACAACCACACGAGACCGAATTCACAGCGTGGCGAGGCGGTAAGAGTAACAAAGCACTCGTAGTGGCATGTTTGAAGCAAATGGTTGATGATTGGCACCAGCGCACCGGGTGGAACGTGGCGGGAGAGAGGTCGAAGGCGGTCAGCAGGCGGCCGGCGGCCATTGTTTCATTCTGCCGACGTCACCCGGGTTTAACCTGTGGATAACCTCGCCCTCGCAACTCGTCTGGATACCTTCGTCCACCCCGTCCCAGCTTTCGCTACCGCCTCGCTCAAACGGGAAGTGCGAAGTCGCCGGGCAACAGGGAGACAAAGAAACGCGCGCGCGTTGCGCCCCGCAAAACCATCACAACAACCACATCCAGGACCCAGGTATGTTTTGATTCTTTTGATTCTTTTGATTCTTTTGATTCTTTTTTTCACACCCTCAACAACCCTCTCATTCACACACACACACACACACACTCTCTCTCTCTCTCTCTCTACCTCTATCGTGTCTGCTTTTGCTTGCATCGTCAATCGACCTCGAGTCAGACCTCAGTCTCGATCCCTTACTTTCTCTGTCTCTGATTGGCCTTGATCACCCTCTTTTCCACGATCCTGTTACTGCTACTCGAAGCTCTCGACAAGACCTATCAAACCAATCTTCTTTCCCCCCACAAACTGCTTCTTGAATTGGGATATCCTCAAGCCACATTCACTTCCTCCAACATTCATCCCTTCACTCCCACATTCACTCTTGTATCTTGCATTTGTATCTTCAAAAGCAACGTGATCTGACGTCTGGAAGAAAAGTCACGATGCCGCGTACTCGCTCGCAAGCAGGCGTGTCGCCGCTCGTTTCCCTAGACGCGCCACGTCGTACACGAAAAGTCGCGTCCTCGTCAACAACTGCCTCCAGCACACAGGAAGGAATGGCGACCAAGCTGAAGCGCGCCCGCAAACCCAAGGCTGCAACCGCAGCATCGCCGGATGAGCCCGTCGACGAGAGACGCTCTATTATGCAAAAAAGTGAGAACCCAAACCCTACCCCATGCCCAAAGGAACCCAAAGGCAAGGCAAGCCTATCCAAGGACTTTACTCTTGCAACAAACATGGATGAAGATGCCGACGATGAGACTTTTTCGACATCCAACTACAGCGCTTCGCCTTTGAACAGACATACCTTCAAGCGCACCTTAGCAACTTTCAAGAACGCTCTAAAGAAGCCTAGTGGGTCTCTACGCCACAGATTCAGTAACCTCCGGAGATCGTCTCTATTAAACAATGACTCCAACGAAAAAATGGTCACCTTTGGATCCACACCCAATACTCAGTATTCCCTCTCCGAAAACCAGATCCTCGACGCTGCCGCAGAGATCCTTCTCGATCGCATGGAGAGCGATACTTTCGATCAAACTAGCCCGGCATCTTCATCGCTGCGCTGTCCTTGTTGTCAGGAGTCTTTGGCTTGTCCTCAAGGGCATGACCTTAAATCCTGGATTCCAAAGGAATTGAATCAATCTCTGAACGCTTTGCTAACTACTATTTTTGCGGAAGGCGTTTGCGCTTCATCTGAAGTCAAGGAAGAATCACTCCGCAACGAACAAAGACGTCGGGCCCACGAAAGACAGCGGAGCCAGGAAAAGCCTGATAGCTCCGAAACGGCCAAGGTGAACGGCCAAAATCCGCCAGAGGCAACCCCGAAGCCCAAAAGTAAGAAACGCGCACGGAGCCACGATGAGGACAAAGTGGGACCTGACGGCGAACCTGCTTCTCAACGTCCTCGCCTAGCACCTAAACCTACGCCATACAAGCGTCGCACGACCACCCCACGACAAAAACTTACCAACGCCCAGATCCGTCAGCGCGCCAACGACTGGGAAAAAGGCAATCGACCGCCCTCGATATTTCGTTTAGACGAGGCAATTGCTCAGCACGAAGCCGAAGAGAAGGAGGAGGCGGCGGCTCGCAAGGCTGCTCAAGAGGCAGCCGAAACCGAACGCCTTGAGATGTTCTCACGTGCTGCGATGGAACGGCATGCAGTACTTGGTCAAGTCCCAGGCAATATGGGAAATTCTCTAGAGATACCCATCTACAGTGACCTAGACCAGAATGTCGATACTGTCGATACGCCACGCATGCCTGAGGCCCCCGAAGCTCACACAACACCCGGTTCTAGCGCCTGGGGATTTCAAGTCCGCAACTTGTTCAGTTCAGTCGGTCATTCAATGGGCCGTTTTGTTCCACGTTTCCGAACCGTGACAGATCAGGCAGTCCCTTTTGGTAAGTGATTGATATGGCGTGCTCGGTTAATAAAACAACACACTGCTAACATTAGAAAGCTGCTGGAGGAGGAGCAACCCCGGCTGCGATCAACCGTGCAGTGGCAGGTGATGAGAGCTCAACTTCTGTAAACCCCGATGTGATTAGCACCGCCGAAGGCGAAAGCGCTGGGGATGACCATGATGATATGGATCTGACCTACAGTTTGTTCCCACCAAAACTCAAGCTACCCTCCACCCCCGCTCCGCTTGGACAATACGAGGCAAGCACTGTCGCGGCTGAGCCCGTTGACACAGCAACTTCCCTGCAGAGCTCAGCGCAAAGCAGCACAAACAGCACAAAAACACCCACCAAGAGTGCTACTGCTTCTACTCCCCATGAACCCCCTGCAACCCAATCTAACCATCTTGCCGAAGTCTCCGGTAATGAACAACATGGTAAAGCTCACGATGAACCAGACATTTCACCGAAAAAACGCAAGCGCGTCCGCCCCCCTTCTCCAGATGTGATCCCCAATCCTGTTGGCTCGAGCTACGGTTTGGACTTGGATTACTTCATGTATTCCTCTGAAGACGAGGACGAAACCGAGCAACCCGAGCCTTCTCTAGCTGCGAGTAAGCCACCGGAGAAAAGAGTCCGCATTGAATCTCCTCCACGACCAACAACGACTCCTAAGGCACCCGCCCCGACTGCAGTTCGCACCGAGACCGAGGTGGCTTCGCCGTACATTGCACCAGGCTGGAACCGCCCGACCACCACGGTTTACAATGGATCATTATTTCAGGGTAGGACCCCCACCAATGCTTATACCCAGGAAATGCCTCAACCCCGTGAAGGCTGGCCACACCTCATGAATTCTCCCCGCGTGTTTCACCCCCAACCTTCGACTGGCTCTCTCCTAGAAATTCGAGAGGACCATCGAAGGAAGCAACTATTTCGAGCAATGGAGAACCCATGGATTAACGGAACTCTAGGCAAACCCAAGACGCCTCAGTTTGCGCCCACCCCTTCCCGTACCGCGCCGTTTACTTCTCTGCGCCCTTCAATACCGCAACAAGCTGCCTCGAGCAATGCTCATCCTTCTACCAACATGTTCGCACAACCGTCTAGAATTGCTCCCCAACCGCCGTCTATTACACCTTTTCAGCCGTCTGCTGCTCCACTACCACTTCAACCGTCTGCTGCAATATCGTTTCAGCCGTCCGCTATCACTCTAGAAGCATCTACCGTTCCCAGAGAAGACCCGATGCAATCTAAAAACGAACCCGAGGCCAATGGCGTGTCCCCTCTTGAAAATGCGGAACCTTTACCCCAGAATATTGATGCAACAAAAAAGCACAAGCCAAAATCACCTAGCAAACTGCGTAATCCTACTCGGTTCTCATCCAGCCCCGCGGAGTCCCCGGCCCGGGAGTCCGAGCAACACAATGAAGGTGGCCTACGGCAAGTTTTCGGGGAAGATGAAGCTGGCCAACAGGCTTATGACTTGTTTCAAAGCTGCCCGAGCGGTGACCTTAGCAAGTTTAGCTGGCCCAAATTCGCCACAGTTCCCAATGATGAAATTCAACAGATGGTCAATGCCACCAATTACACCAATGGGCATGAAGAAGAAATTCGAGAAACATTTCACCAGTCATTTAAAAACTTCCAGAAAGAGCTCGACGAGGGACTGGTTGACACGGACGAGCTCTTGGAAGACCTACCTATCTAAGAAAGAAAAAAATTGCACATTCGACCTTGCCAATGTATGACGGCATTTCCTTCTCATGCAAGGCCCTTTCAAAACCAAAAAAAAAAAAAAAGATTATGAACATTCCACGAGTTTGCATGTGTGAGTAACTTCACGAGGCGTTTCTACTTTATGGCATACGTTTTCCGCTTTCCTGTTTCTTTGGCTATTTTTCAAAGCGTTTTTGGTTCGTGTTATCTTCTAGTATTCGTGTTAGAGTCGAATTTCCCTTTTTTTTTTTAAAAAAACACACTGTCATGTTCTTTTCAGTTATTTTCAAAGCGCTGTGGTTCATGTTAAATATTCTACTATTCGTGGAGTCGCATTGTCACTTTTTTATTCGCCCTATTGTTTATCATAGGGCCATCCAAATGTTTATGTGTATCGAGTATCTATTTGTTCCTTTTTGAGGCATCAATTCAAGCCGATTTCAAACAATTCTACAATACGTCAAGTCTAAACATTGGTTAAGGGCGACGTGGACACGTAGCTAGATTCTAAGTCAAAGCGAGGCATTAGAAAGAGAAAAAGTCGTTAATAAACTGGCTATTTGTACATTGTTATTGATGAGAAGAAGAAAGAAACGTAAGGAAAGATAGCGAATATGAAGTATACACGGCGACTGACGACAATACAGTCCAAGTTTCGAATCCTTTATTGGATATATTACATGCTGATTTCGCCCTTCCAAGCTGCATCTGAGAGGCCAAGCGACTCCATCAGATTCTGCCAACGTGGTCCTCCGCGTTCCTTTTCCCTCAGGTAGCGAAGGAGCTTCTGCCGTTTATGAACTAGGATTCGTAGGTTCCTCTTGTTATGTCTATCCTTGGTCGTGCTCTCCAGGTGCCGAGACAGATTCAATATTTTGGTCGTCAAGATCGCAACTTGGACCTCGGCGGATCCGGTGTCAGGCCCGGCCCGGGGAGTCTTTTCTGGGTGGTCCATTTTGATTCCAGGAGCTGGTTTGGGAGGCAGGACCTGGTCTGTGTTGTGTCGACCGAATGTTTCGATGCAGTTTTGGATGTTCACTCTGGTACGATCTTTGGTGTTTCCGTTGCTTAGGTTCACGATTCGTCGGATTGCCTCCTGGGCATTGTGGTTATATTCGGCATGTGCTTTCAGCTCTTTCTCAAGCTTCAACGGGTCTACTAGGTCCGCATTCTCGACTGGGAGTGGCTCTGTGATTTGGCTGGAGTATGCGAAAGCATTGTCGAGCTCCGTCGGTTTGACGAAATAATTCAAAGCAGGGGTAGATGGTTTGGTCGCATCTGATTCGATACGCTTGTCTGTGTGCACGCCTCCCAACTGCTGGATGAATGGCGTTGGCTGGCTTTTTACAGGGTCGCCAAGAGCGGCCTGTCTTTTTTCAACAAGATCTTGCTGGCGGGAGATGTTGGCGGCTTTGCGCTGGCGAGACTGTGCCATCAAAAACGGATCATGTCGCCGTCTCTGCCTAGCTTCAATGGAGCCAGCTCGAATGGTGGTTTTGCATGGTTGGCACGATACGACCGTGAAGGGGTTGTGGACTTTAAGAGTTAGTTGGTCTCTCTAAGGCGCATTGCATACGCTGAAACATACCCGGAAGTGACCTGAGAAGAGGCGGAGCCGACACTCGGGGTGGCATGGTTCATACACTACCGGTTGAGTCTTGCAGAATATCGATTGTAGTGATTCTTTTGCCAATCGACGTCGCTTTGCTGTCCAGCCCATCGGCGGGAAATCTCAACAGGCGCGCCGGAGCTATACCCGCTAATCCGTTTCTGTATTAGCTCCATAACGTGACTTTCTCGGAATCTTGGCGCGCTACTGCCCTAACCCACAACGCAAGCGAAATTTCTCTATACTTGGTTTTTTATGGCCGATCTCTAAAGGTGTCTCTCCTTCGCAAATTCCTCGACAAGTGCCAGACGATTGAGATTCTCTCCCCTCGAGTTTTCTTACACTTCAGTCGTTCATCATGGCTCCTTCCAACCTCCCCCCCATTTTCAATGCTACTTCGCAGGACATTGAGATGCTGCTCGCAGCTCAATGCCACTTGGGATCCAAGAACTTGCAAGTGCACATGGAGCCTTACCTCTGGAAGACTCGTCCTGATGGAATCAACGTGATCAACATCGGCAAGACCTGGTATGAATTTCTGCCTAGTTCTTTTCTTTCTCCTTTTTTCGAGGATTACGATGCTAACTGTACTATAGGGAAAAGATTGTCCTTGCTGCCCGTATCATCGCGGCCATTGACAACCCCGCTGATGTCGCTGTTATCTCTGCTCGTCCCTACGGCCAGCGCGCCGTCTTGAAGTTTGCCGCCCACACCGGTGCCACTGCTATTGCCGGTCGGTTCACCCCCGGTAACTTCACCAACTACATCACTCGCTCCTTCAAGGAGCCTCGCTTGATCATCGTCACCGACCCCCGCACCGATGCCCAGGCTATCAAGGAGGCCAGCTACGTCAACATCCCCGTCATTGCTCTCTGCGACACCGACTCCCCTACCGACTTCATCGACGTTGCCATCCCTACCAACAACAAGGGTCGTCACGCCATCGGTCTCATCTGGTGGTTGCTCGCCCGTGAGGTCCTCCGTCTCCGCGGCACTCTCGCTACCCGCGAGACCGAGTGGGACGTCGTTGTCGATCTTTACTTCTACCGCGACCCTGAGGCCGAGGAGACCAAGGAGATCACCGAGGAAACTAAGGTTGCCAGCGCTGACGAGGTCGGCCCCGCTGCTATTGAGTCTGGCTTCGCTGGTGACAGCTGGGACGCCGCTGGTGCTGCTGCTGCTGGTCCTGGTGCTATCCCCGCCCCTGCTTTCGCTGCTGCCTCTGGTGCTGCTGGTGCCAGCTGGGAAGCCGATGGTGGTGACTGGGCTACTGAGACCCAGGCAACTGCCACCGCCGCCGCTGCCGCTACTGCCAACCCCGAAACCAAGTGGTAAGCCATTGCAAATGAAAAACAAAAATGAGCCGGGAATATGCGGGTGGAGAGATTCGCCTCTAAGCCAGCTACAGATATTTGTCTAGTACACTGCATGAAAAAGCTAAAAACTACTTGATATAACAAAAAAACAAACGTGATTTGGCCTATGACGATATGAAGCGAACAGTCCTACGATAATGGAGGTTTCTTATCTATCTGTTACGGATTCTTTTCTTATTTGACTGGTACTTACGAGGGAAAGATATCCAGATTTGTCGATTTGACGATCTGGAGGAAAGCCCTGTACTGTCAGCTTCAACGAGGCGGACTTAATCGTTGTCTCAGGAAATCTCTTATGTAATTGTTTTGAAGTTAAATCGAAGAAAAGATAAATCCATTTCATAACATAGTCCCTTTTTTCCTGTAAGATAATCCAGAGGACATTGGCTTTTGATTCGACTGTGTTAAATGAAAACTTTGTATCCCAGTCATTGACATCCACGTCTTCCTCCACACTTGTCATGTACAGGCGACTGACCCCGGGTGGTTTCCAGTGTTAGTTAATCTCCTTCGTAAGAGCGGCCTCTTGAAAGGCCGAAATATGCGAGACAATATATACGGATCTTGACTGGTCATGAAAGCGAGTGAAACTCGAAGATTTGCATTGCTATCAAATAACAGTGCAACCACCTTCGCCCTGTGCCCCCGTTTCTGTCGTCGTCATCGCCGCCATTTTTGCGATATCTTCAAAGGCTTCCGCGATGAGTTCTCCAGAAATGGCAGAGCATTCTGCATAACGGTCACAATGTAGTTCTTGGGCTATGCGATATGCCTAGGCCAGGTTACGTTCCGTTAAAATAAAATAAAAAGAATACTTGGGATCAGCCTCGACATACCTCTTGAGGATATATGATCTGGTCGTTTTCTTCTCTGAGATCTCGCTTTAGACCGAGCATCATGATAGGAATGCGCTCGCCCGAGCCTCGTTGGAAGTATCTGGTGATATCGCTCCGCCACTAAGCCGTCATCTTAGCAGTCAGGTTTATTGGTATCTTTAGAGAAGGGAAAACACACCCCTTTTAGGCTGTCAAGTGTGGCTCTATTGGATACATCATACGCGAGTATGACAAGATCCGGCCGTAGAGATGACCAGTGTTGGTTTGGAGAAGCAGTATCGTAAACCTCCACTCTAAAGGACTTTTTGGAGAACCTGATGTCGTATAGAAACGGCTGATCATGGTCTTTAAGCAGAGATATCTCTATCTCCTGCAGTGTCTCGGTGGGTGGCTTTGGTGTTTTCAGCCGTCTGTATGATATATATTTAGTTTGAGTTGATCTAGAAAAGGCATACCCCGTGGATAAAAGATGTGTACT
The DNA here is from genome assembly GCF_013368755.1 of Talaromyces rugulosus. NCBI lineage: Eukaryota > Fungi > Ascomycota > Eurotiomycetes > Eurotiales > Trichocomaceae > Talaromyces > Talaromyces rugulosus. Next base: position 5,734,627 of record NC_049562.1, on the reverse strand, counting down.
GACGATAAAAATGTTGTCTTCCCACATCCACAGTCTCCGAGAAGTAAGACCTGAACGGTCGCATTATCTGCCATGTCCAGACCGCGCTACGATGAGAACGATGTGAGGTTGAATGAGGTCCGTGGTAGCCACCCCCCAAGTTACCGGATAATACCGTCGTGACAGATTAGATACGGGAAATACTGGAAAATTACAGTCCCCGCCGCCACTAAAAATTGTCAACACCAGAAATCTTTCTAACACTATTCCTCTCTTCTCTTTTGTTATTGCCTTTCTCTTCTTCCTATTTTCCTGTTTAGCATTGGGGGATGTTGCGGTCATCTCGTGGCGTTTTTATTAGTTTTCGCTGCCAAAATACCCTATCCTATTGCATAAATCGCAACTTCAGCTCATCAACATCGTATCAGAAGCGACGACGAAAAGACATGGCCGAGCCTTCTCCTGACTATACGACATGGAGTAACACGAGTCTCATCGGGCGAATCGCAGAGCTCGAACGCCAGTTACACTCTCAGAATAACCAGCTACCTGCCAGCTCTAGTTCTGTTTCCACGCCAGCAGTCCTCGAGACGAGTGACACGCCTATAGTGCCACAACTTCCTCCCCAGACGCTCCAGCCTGGCGATTCCACAACTTTCCAAAAGTCGAATCAATCGTCGAAAAAACAGAGAGATATCGATCCTTCCAAATACCACACCCGTCATATCGCGCTCAAATTTGCATATTTGGGTCAACGGTACAACGGTTACGAGCATACGAATAATAATAAAACCCCTTTACCTACGATCGAGGAGGAGTTATGGAAAGCGCTTCGGTTAGCACGTTTGATTTTCCCTGCGTCGTCATCGGGGCTTGGAGAGGATTACGCTGTCGACAAATTGTCTCGAGCGCATACTCTTGACTGGGAAGGTTGCCAATACTCCAAGTGTGGACGAACCGATAGAGGTGTCAGTGCCTTTGGACAGGTCATTGGTATCAGGGTTCGAAGCGCGCGGCCAAAGAAGCAAGCAAAAACTACAAGCAACGTGGAGGACATTGCTACCGATATAGAGAACTTGACGATTGGTGAAGTCGAACCATCTCAGAGCGCCACAGATCAGGAACCCAACGTGTTTGAGGATGTGGACGACGACTGGGACGATATTCGCGATGAATTGCCCTACATTCAGATTCTAAATAACATGCTACCAAGCGATATTCGCATACTGGCGTGGTGCCCTCACCCGCCTCCAGATTTTGACGCTCGCTTTTCATGCCGCGAGCGACAGTACAAATACTTTTTCACGCAGCCGGCTTATTCCCCTACGCCAGGAAAACTCGGTTTCCTCCGTAGCGCCGCCCATCACCGAGGAATATCTGAAAAGAAGATCAGAGAGGGCTGGCTGGATATTGAAGCTATGCGCGAAGGCTGCAAACACTTCATGGGAAAGCACGATTTCAGGAATTTCTGCAAAGTGGACACCAGCAAACAAATCAACAATTTCGAGCGTATGATATATCAGGCGAGCATCGAGTTGGCTGATCCAAAAACGGACTCTGTCGGCTATCTCGGTACACCTGAGTTTCGACCTTCGGACAATACGCCAGATGTTGAGCATAAAAGGGCTGTAAATGAAGACTGGCCATCAAAACCTTTGGTATATACATTCACCCTCAGTGGGTCGGCGTTTTTATGGCATCAAGTTCGTCACATGGTCGAAATTTTGTTCCTCATCGGCCAAGGCGTCGAGTCTCCATCGATTATCCCGGAATTGCTTGATGTGTCAAAGAACCCATGCAAACCAACATACGAGATGGCATCGGACGCACCACTTGTCTTATGGGACTGTTCCTTCCCAGACATAAAAAGCGGTAGCAGGGCCGATGCACTAGAATGGGTCTATTGTGGCGACCCTAGACAGACAGATCCGGCGTCTGGTAAAGGCGACGGTAAATTCGGTCCCCTTGGGCTGATTGACAGCCTCTGGACAACATGGAGAAAGCACAAGATGGACGAAATCCTCGCGTTGGCACTGCTCGACCTGACAGTGAACCAGGGTGACCCTAGTTTCATCCAGAACGAAGCCCCGAAAAAGCCCTTTAGGAGCCAGAAACTTTTCCACGGAGGCAACGAAGGGAAACTTGGTGGTGTCTATGTGCCTGTCATGCAAAAGAAAACGACGGCTACCGTGGAAGTGCAAAACGCTAGGTACCTTGCGACCCTGGAGCGTAAGGCTTTGAGGTTACAAGAAGAAGGCCTCGCCGATGTATGATGGTAGTATTCGCATCATAACACTCAAATCAATTGCCGCTGACGTTTCCTCTATTTATTTTCTCTGTAAACGCGTGGGTATTATCATCAATTGTAGGCTACCCTGAAGATGCTACCGGTTTGGATTCGTAGAGACAATGACGGGCGCCACGCCAGACTTCTTCAAGAATCATGCGCTTTGGTAACATATTCTAGTAAGTCTTATTAGTATGCCCTTTAGATGTATAATACGATACGGTGTTCTGGACCCACCGGAAAGACAACAACCACGTCGCGTTCTCCTTCAACGATTATAGCTAGGTAGAAACGAACTTCGAATCCCTTAAATGCCTCGTGAATGACAATGTCTTGAATCTGTGTGGTCGGGATAAATCTTGTTGCGGCGCTGGACCAGTACATCGAGGAGGAGGTTGACGTCTGAACGCCCAGGCCCCGAATCACGAGAAGAGACTCCTCTGCAAAGGCAATTAGTCTCTAAACTTGTTCTTTAGCTGTTACATATTGATACATACCAGTATATCCCTTTCTCCAGACCAGATACATCAAAACAGTGCTAACACTAGCTACGATTGAGTAAGGGTAGTGGTCCGCAATCTGAGAAGCCAGGGCGCCGACATTGGTCAACCACAAGTCAGCTGGAATGCCTAGGCCCTGGTATTCAAAGAATATAGAGCGTCGAAGTGTGGCAACATTGACTAGGAGAATTGATATGAATCCCAGGACGCGTATGATGATCTCGACTCCAAACGCGAGCTTCGCTGGCCATGTCCGACGTGAGGGCGCATTTGAGGCGGTGAACGAGGCCGTGGTAGGGGACGGGCGCCGTACGGCAAGTCGAGCTGGCATTGAAGCGGGCGAGTATTAAGAAATGTTCCGTTTGCGTAGCATCAGGCCATTGTTATGGAATCGACCAAACACCTGTTCGTTGATTGAGCCTAGAATCTCAGGTCGCACTAAAGCGGGGAGCCGCGCGTGTCACGTGTGGCGTGCGGAGCTTTGGGCTTGTCCCATTGTGCCCAAGCTCGACGATAGCATCTTGCTCTTGACACACTCAGCGCACCATGGCAAGCTCACGTTCGCGGTCTCCCCGCCCGGAAAATCGGAGACGAAGCAGATCCCCTGATCGCCCTCGAGATTCGCGCCCAAAGAATTCAGGCGGATTTCGCTGGAAGGACAAGAAACCGCGGGATGATGGATACCGAGACGACAGGCAACGCGATGGAGATCGCAAGCTGGAAAGAGGATATCGAGATCAAGGTCGCCCGCGATCTCCTGATCGTAATCGAGGCAGATACGACGATCGAAACAGAGAAGATGACCGAGACAGAAAGCGTGCGCACGATGAGATAGCTACCAAGGGCGACAGCAAGGCGGATCGCAAGCCCAAGACCAAGGAAAAGAGAGAAAAGAAACCCCCGGTGCCCCAGTCGAATGAAGAAATGATCATTGTGCATGTCAATGATCGCTTGGGGACCAAGGCCGCCATTCCTTGTCTCGCTTCAGACCCGATAAGTCCGCATCCCCGCGCAACCCCTGTCTGGACGATATCCCAGGCTAATCAGTCTACAACAGAGCTATTCAAGGCCCAGGTGGCGGCTAGAATTGGTCGTGAGCCACACGAGATCCTGCTTAAACGCCAGGGCGAACGGCCTTTCAAGGACCAGTTGACGCTCCAGGTAAGGAGACCCCGGAAAGGCGAGAAATTATAGCTTCTGGCGATACTGACATTTTGAAGGACTACGGTGTCTCCAACGGTGTACAAATCGACTTGTAAGCGCGATTCATCTCCCCTTTCCCTAAATCCCTCGTTTCTAGTGTATTACACATGACAGGTACTCGGACACAAACTAATTGCATGCGTATAGGGAAGTCGACACGGGCGACTGAGCCGATCATCGGTGTCATATAGCGGGCATTTATTCTATTCTTTCATACACACAGCCGGATTATTGTTGCCAAACAGCCAATGCAGCTGACTGAAAAGGTCGATGAGATGCTGCATGGGAGCTGAATTTCCGAGTGACACAGCCGGCCCCCCTTCCCAAGCCTGTATTAGGACCCTCCACGAACTGGGCGTTATTTCATGTACCACTATCTGTTATGACATGCCTCTGGAATTCATATTCTCATCTTCTTGCTTGTACGTAGCAGCGCAAACTGTGCCGTAACGCCGGGTGTTTTCCTGCTCCGTCCCTGCAACCACCCAGATCTGCGGACTCAGCCCGGCGCCTTTGTTTGTTGGATGCTGACATTTACCTGGATGCTCTTTGGATTCCTGGTTTCGCCATTTTTTTTTCTCATGTCGGATGCAGAAAAACGCGGGGTACTTCCGGTTCCTCGCTGCGCTTTACCCGATTGGGGCTCTTTTTATGAGCCAAGACTGACCGACCGTTCCACTCCAGACCGAAGTCGCAATCCTCCCAATAATCTCGATGTCTCGGAATTATCATCTCACTCTCTCCTTTCGTCTGCCTGTTCCCTTTCGCAATACTCAGCCATGAGGATCTGTTGACCCGACGTGCTTCGGAATTCTCTCTGGTCGCTTTGCCGTACCCGGTTCCGGCAAAACTCGAAATTTCGTCACCGACCGTTGAACTTTTTTTTCCCTCCCTCACGTGCACCAAGAACACCAAGTGAGTTGGTAGAAAAATGGTCAGAAACATCGTCATCATCGGGGGAACCTCCCACCCACAGCTAACTCGCACTATCTGCAACCACCTGGGTGTGCCCGAAGCTAATGTCCTTCTTTCGAAATTTGCTGTCGGCGAGACTCGCGTCGAAATCCAAGAGTCTGTCCGAGAAAAAGATGTCTACATCATCCAATCTGGCGGGGGAAAGGTTAATGACCATCTCATTGAGCTTCTGATCACAATTTCCGCTTGCAAAACTGCATCAGCCAAGAGGGTAACGGCTGTTCTCCCGTTGTTCCCGTACTCTCGTCAAAGTGATATACCATACAACAAAACCGGAGCTCCGCTGGTCAAGTCATCCACTCAAAACAACTTCACCTTCGATAGCACGCCTACGACACCACACCCGAACAAGCCGGAAAGCCCAAGCGTTGGAAACGCTGTCGACAACCTACAGAAGAGCCTCGCAAAGGCTCAGATAGAATCTGATGTCAACGGGTCGCCTGTCAAGCGCCGTCCCATTGCCAATGGAAAGCGGAGTGATACCCTCGATTCAATTCGGTCAGATGTTAGCCTACCGAATGGCGCATCTAACGATGACAACGCGAGCACCTCGGGCTCTTCGAACAAGGCCCTAACCTTTGAACCCCGTCCTGGATATCGACAGTGGGTTGCTCAGGCTGGGACTCTCGTTGCAGACCTCCTCACCAGTGCTGGGGCCGATCATATCATCACCATGGATTTACATGATCCTCAGTACCAAGGCTTCTTCGACATCCCGGTAGACAACCTCTACGGACGACCATTGCTCAAGAGATATATCCAGCGCCACATCCCCGATTTCAAGAATTCTATCATCGTTAGCCCTGATGCTGGCGGTGCTAAGAGAGCCACAGCTATTGCGGACTCGATGGGTGTTGAATTCGCATTGATCCACAAGGTGAGTGGTTGACATGTAGCAAGATTTTTTGGATTCGAAATTGACTGTCCAAGGAACGACGCCCGACGAAAATCGCTGATAGACAAAACGCCACAATGATGCTTGTCGGAGATGTGCGCAATCGTACCGCCATTCTCATTGACGACTTGGCCGATACTTCAAACACCATCACTCGAGCTGCGAAATTGCTCAAAAAGGAAGGTGCCGCAAAAGTATATGCGCTAGTTACTCACGGTATTCTAAGTGGCGATGCTATTGACCGCATCAACGCAAGCGCTTTGGATAAAGTCGTTGTCACCAACACGGTGGAGCAAGATGACCACTGTCGGCGTTGCCCTAAGCTTGAAGTTCTCGAAGTCGGCAACGTGTTCGCAGAGGTATGACTGCCGATATAATATATTGGAACAAAATCTAACGGGTAGACCACAGGCCATACGACGTGTCCACCACGGTGAAAGCATTAGCGTACTGTTTCAATATGACTAATCCTGTCTTTGCCTCTTCGACAAGGTAGAATCCCCTTTTGGTAGAATATGAAACGCCATATTCTGATCAGAAGTATGACAAGAAAAAATTCAGGTGCTAGCTTTCTTTTTTGTCCTTGTCTAACCTGAGACATGATTTTTCATCTATGCGAATTTCGACTTTTTTTTTTTTTTTTTTTTTGGACGCCTCACTTATAACGAAATTTCCCAAATGAGCATGCTATCCATGTACAAGTATTTGAATGTTATTAAACAACGCCTGTTTTTTGAGATGGCGTGGCATAAAATGGACTGGTATAATTTTAGAGTTCTAGTGATTAATAGCTACTGGAACATTTGTCTTTTCTTCTTATCTTTTTGCATCAATGTATGTTGAAGATTTTTTTGGTGGGACTTGCCTGTTTGACCCTTTGGTGTGTGTAATTTATTGATGATGTATTAACATCTAGTTGAAATAATAGATGAGACTTTTTATATGTAGAAAATTTCATGAGCATAGATCGTGTACTAAAAATAGCAGTTTTATAAAGTCTTTATAGTTTTGTAGAGTCTTTTAAGCTAATTAAATATTTAGAGATTAGGATTCGTTTAAAATAATAAACCAAATAGATTCTAATACTTTATTAAGTAAATGTACCTCCTATTCAACGAGCCTTTTCAAATCCTTCCGCTCACTGATCTCTTTCAACATGTCCCTTATATCATTGTCATTGTGTACATCGACCTGCTCCTGGAAATAGGCCATGTTATCCTTCAGCCATGTACCTTCATCTCCAGGCTGATGATCAGATTGGGTGTTAGCCTCAGAAACTTTGGACGAAAGATAAATCCGACATACCCCAGGGACAATAACTCCGCCTTCAAGCGCGGCCACCATAGGACAAAAGACGATGCCATGCAGTTTCTTGAAGCGACTCTCCTCTTTCGGGGTAAGATTACCAAACGATTGGGCGCCCAGCGTTGCATCATTCACCACCTCATCCCAGCGGCTCTGGATTTTAGTAGCCACTTCGTCGTAACTTTCCTTGGACCGCGTCGGACCGACACGGACTGTAGCACGGATGTGATTCGGGACGGTTTGCCCACGAGACTTTCCTCCCGAGTAGATATCACCGATTGGCCCTGGTCGGTCAAAGACAACGTTGACAAACAGTCTCGGGGTCACGAACGTAGTCGCATGCAAGTTTGTGATGAACTCGGCGAGAGCATCCTTCTGCTCTCGAGAGAGCGGGATACAATGGGAAATCTGGAAAGAATGTAAGCCACTGTATATGTAGTTGCGCGTAAAAAAGTTATACACACTTCGTAAAGCGGCATCGTTTGTCAAGTACGATGTGAAAGACTTTGAACAATCATGTGAACTGAGAGATGATCTGAAGCGAAGAGCTGGAAACAGGAATGGAGGAGAGTGCAACGAGATATATATACTGGAGCAGCCCATGCTATATTGGTGCCTTGCAACCATTGGACCACCGCAAGAATACTCATATGCCATGCATGCCAGATTATGACCTGAAGTAGGTACAGCAGGTGGTGGATGTTTACCGCATGTGCGGCCGCAAACGCGGTATTGCGGGAAATTTGCGGGCGTGCCTCGAATTGTGAAATAATCCGCATTTTGCGGACTCCATCGACCCAAGACAAGACACGAGATGACAACGGAACAGCGCAATGCGAATCTTCCGCCGGTCGGTAGCAGGCTGGCGACGCGGTCTTGTGAGTCATGCAAGCTTCGAAAGAGGAAATGTACACGAGAGCTGCCAGAGTGCCGCCTTTGTATTCGGTAGTATGCGTCCATGGTAACCGCCCAGAGCCAGCGCTAACCATCGGCGCGCAGTGGACGTCGTTCATGTTCTTACCAACTTACACATCACGTTATTGAGAACCAACATTCGGAGCCCGATCCCAGCGCCGCCGTTAGCAAGCAAGCCCTGAGAAACGACTTTCCCGTGGCCTTTTTCCTTGATCCAGCTCTCTTCAACTGCTGCGCGCCGCTGGTTACACCCCGTTGTCAACTACCCATTCCTCCCCAAGTAGAGGGTTGTTTGGGTGATAATGACTCCAAAAAAGCGTTGGCGGCACAGTATTTCAAAACCGCTCACCGTTGGATGCCAATCATCTCTCGAATCCGGTTCTATGGATCGTTGATAAACTCTCTACAGGACGCTGATCATGGCGTCACATCTATCCTACTGGCCATGAAGCTGGTCCTCTCGTGCCCCCAAGAGGCAAATGTGTGCTCGGAGATATATGCCGTCCTCAAGGAATTCCATCTTCGTATGGAAATGGCGGGACACCTAAGCATCTACACTGTTCAGTCGGCAATCTTGGTCGCCATGTACGAGATGGGCCATGCCATTTTCCCTGGCGCCTTCACTACCATCTCTACCTGTGCGCGCTATGCGACTGCTCTGGGCATCAATGAGCCACTACCAATTCAAGGCAAAGCATGGATTGAGCAGGAGGAGCGAAACCGCATATGGTGGGCGATTCTCATCTTGGACCGGTAAGTATGGTGCGATTCTGTGCCCCCAAGAAAAATTACTGAGCAGCCTAGTTCAATAAACATTGGCTTCCGGGGACGCCACCTCTGCAGACCTGATCCTAATGCGAACTCCATACTACCGGTAGATGATGATGCCTGGGACCAAGGGGTAGGTGGCGTTTTTTCTCAACATTTATGTGCGAGCTGAAAGCCGTTACTCTCCAGATACTGCCCGAAAACCAATCGCAGAATGTCTTGTCAATACCAAGCCTGAAAAATGGTCGATACGCCCGCTTAGCCCAAGCTGTCAACCTTCTCAGCCAGGTATTCCGACACATCTCAAGTTGTGAAGAGGTATTGCGCCTAGACCTGGACAATATCGCACAGTTGGAGAGAACAATATTCGCATTGGAGCATCTTGCCTCATTCGAAGAACGAGAGCGGAACATCTGCTGCCTCTCTTCAATTGCTATTTGTTACAGGTTGAGTCACGTAGCCAGCAACCACAAGGCAGAGTACCTGGCTGACTTTGAAGAAGTTCGGTTTTACTCCTCCATACAGCGTATTTATCCGAGCCACATGAGTCCTTGACCGAGGATGGCAGGAAACAGTCGCAACATTCAATTCAAGAGGTTTTAGTGAAGACACTGGGCCATTTTGAGAGATTCCGAAACGGATGGGGGAGCCTAGACAAATTCCCCCCTCTTGCACTAGATTGGCTTTATCGAACCGCCGTGGTGCACGTCTTCCTTGCTTATAATGCTGAACCATCCAAATGGGATAAAGAAATCGATGAGCTAAAAGAAGCCCTAGAATTTGTCAGTCAGAGATGGCGAGCAGCCAGTGAGTAGCGCCCCCTTATTTGCCGGTGTTACGGAGCAAGTTCTAGGTCTCAATCGCTGATTTCTATGTTAATAGCTCATTATCTGCGGCTTTTGGAGACCAGACAAGCGGTCAGGATTCCGTTATGACAGTTGTGATGGACCCTTACCTGGGAGCAGAGTTGTCGTCACCAAATATGTCATGATGCGGTGCAACGCCTATTAGAAGTGGCAAGCAGCAAAGAAAATATTTCAGAATATAGAACACTCATAAATTGGAATCGTCTAAAATGCCAATTAGCAGTATATATAGGCATCACCCTCTGTTCAGGGATGGAGTCTGGTTGAGCGAGTCCGTTGATAAGTTTCAAGACACAGTTGATGCTTCACGTTGGACCTAGCCAGAATCGCCCTTCCAACAACCTCAAATAGGCTAAGACTTGACATGAGCAACTATTCGAATGACACTAAGCACTACTCCTGCAATCCTAATTCCTCAAACAAGTGCAGAGCGGCGTGCAGACTTCTACGGTATGCTCAAGGTTCGAAGCATTGACAGCGGCTCAAGCGAAGGCCAAGCTGATCAGTGAGGACCGGCGAGGATCGACCAGAGTACGGAGCATAAAATTAGCGAGGCTGCTTTTAATGAAGCCCACGTGGGGATAATCTCGCTATCAATATGACCGCTAGCACGGTGAACTAGTTGAGTCTCATACCTGATGTCTTCTATTCCCCAGTCCTTCCGAACTCGTGCTGTTGGGAAGTGACATTTTATATGAAGAACTACGCTGTAGCATGGTAACTTTTACTGCAGACTCGGCCAATTTTAGGATAAGGGTGATTGCTGTTACGCTACTACTAATTATAATAATATTCTGAAGTTTTATGCAACCTCTGGCTTGTCATATTCGACAGAATCAACGTGTTTAACATGAAAGGGGAAAAAAAAGGGTAACAAGCAGATAAATGTGCCTATCGAGACTAGAAAACAGAAATGTAGTTTCCTATCCTTTCCTTTTGGTGCTGCGCAATACACTCGGCAATCCAGGTGATGTTGCGGATTTCCTATGGGAAAGTGTTAGCAAGTCCTAGCAGATCCATATATATATATATATATAATATAAAAGAAAATGGCTTGTTAGCCGAGAATCGGCTCACCTGTTCCCGTAGTTTTACCCAACAGTATACAATAGAAACTGTGAATTGCCGTGTGAAGACAACTTTGCACAGCTCCATCTCCTTCTGATAGAACAAGTCTTCCAGGCTCTTTCCATCAGAGCCTGCTCCTCCAGACATGCCAGCACCGCCCTGGGCCAGCCCGACGGCATCGAAAAATGTCTTGTAGTCTCCTACCCCGCTAACAGCGAGGGCAACGTTCTCTACATCATCCGCCCTTGAAAGCATCAACGAACCCTCGGGGTACAGTTTTCCAAACTCCGGGTAGAGTTTCTTTCGCTCTTGTTTAGATAGCTCGGTTCCAAACGAGTTCAGAGTAATGTTGATTGCTCGGCGGTCGGCCTCGAATTCAAGAATCTCCGACATGGCTTCTTGCGTCGGGGTGCCTTTGAAATCAGGATGCGTGGTGACAAAATTATAAAAGTCCTCTAGGTAGTTTTTGTATAATGTGTTTCGGACAATTTCAATGTTCAGTTCGTCCAGATCCTGGTGGCTCAGGCTGCCCTTGAAGTATGGCGCCAATGGTGTTTCCACGAGCACCGAGTTGTATAGTTCTTCAATATTGGTGGCAACACACAGGACAGGCATGGTTTCGAACCAGCCTAGAGGATGGCAGCGCTCGAGCAGCTCGCGGGTATCTCTTTCGTGTAACGTGCCCGTGATTAACAACGCGACGTTGTCAATCATGTACCCGTAGGTCAAATATTCCATAAACTTGGCAAACGAGCCTGTTGCTTGCGCTTGGAGATAGCGAAACTCGGCGACCAACTTCTCAGTCATCTTGCCCGCGAGCGCGGAGGTAGAAGGGTTCGGAGGCAGCGAGGCCAGGAAGTCTCCGTATGCGGGGCCAAGCTGAAGCTTCACATCTGCAAATGGCACTGTCAGGCCTGCTATGAGACTGTTACCATGCAACCATAGGGGAACCTACCGTCCACCGTCTCGCACTGGGTCAAGTTCCCATAATGCTGGCCAGTAAGTAGACTGTTGCGGTAGCCACGAACGATCCCTTCGAGGTACCTGGCGAGGTCAGGATCCAAGACCACGGTATTTTCCCAGCTGAGCCGGAGTGTGCTTACCCGCCATTGACGTTAAAAAACAGGCCCTCCATCTCGGCAGGCTGGATTTCCAGAGATAATGCGTGTAGTTGGGCTGCGTATGAAGTCTAGAGCTCCACGGCTCCAAGCAGCACGTCCAAACGTGGAGCTCCGAGACGGCTGACATAAGCCGCACACTACCGCCAGCGCCAGCCACTCACAGGCCACACTGCTTTTTACCGCCTCGACTTGAAATTTTTGAGCGCCAAAAAAAAAAAAAGTCAAGCTCCTTCAATTTTTTACAACCCCCCCCGTTGTTGCGCTCCCACCCCGACAATACGGTTCCTGGCTGTGGTGTATTTTTAATTCAGCCAAAAGATTGAATGCCCGGGGGTCGCAATTGTATAAAATGACGCTCTTTATTCTTACCGAAACCAGCGCAGGCTACGCCCTGTTGAAAGCCAAGGACAAGAAACTCCTCAAGCGTGATGATATCGCTACCGAGGCTGCTACTCCCGAAGGGATTTCGAACTTGTGAGTTTTTTCGCCGGACGGGATATCTCGAGGTGTGTCGTTTGCGTAGTAGCAGAATCCTAATAATTTCGCAGATTGAAGTTGAAAAACTTCCAGAAATTCGACAGTGCTGCCACTGCCCTTGAGGAAGTGACTGCTATTATTGAAGGAAAGGTCACCCCCCGTCTCGCGAGCCTTCTGGACGAGATCAAGGATGAGAAAAAGGTGTCTCTTGCTGTCGCCGACCCTAAGCTTGGTGAGTTTGATTTTGACAAACGCTGCGCTAAAGTGCGGTTTTCTAACATATCTCAGGCAATGCTATCGGAAAGCTTCCCGGCCTTGACATTCAGCCCATTGCGGACTCTTCTACTGCCGATATTTACCGCGCTATCCGTGAACACATTCCTACTCTGATCCCTGGTCTGGTCCCTGAGGATTTGTCGGCCATGGCCCTCGGTCTTTCGCACTCTCTGGCTCGTCACAAGCTCAAGTTCTCCCCTGATAAGATCGATACCATGATTGTTCAGGCCATTGCCCTTCTGGATGATCTGGACAAGGAGTTAAACACATACGCCATGCGCGTCAAGGAATGGTATGGCTGGCACTTCCCTGAGATGGCTAAGATCATCAACGACAACATCGCATACGCCCGCGTGGTCTTGAAGATGGGAATGCGAACGGATTTCGAAGCCACCGACCTTAGCGAGATTCTCCCCGAGGAAATCGAGGGCGCAGTGAAGAATGCTGCCGATCGGTCAATGGGTACAGAGATTAGCCCCGAGGATTTGGACAACATCCAAGCTTTGGCTGAGCAGGTTGTTGGCTTCGCCGAATACCGCCAACAGCTGTCGAGCTACTTGACGGCTCGTATGACTGCCATCGCCCCCAACCTCACGGTGCTTGTTGGCGAGCTTGTTGGCGCTAGGTTGATTGCCCACGCTGGAAGCTTGATGAACCTTTCCAAGAGCCCGGCTTCCACGATTCAAATTTTGGGTGCTGAGAAGGCTCTCTTCCGAGCTCTCAAGACCAAGCACGACACACCCAAGTACGGTCTCATCTACCACGCTTCCTTGATTGGACAGGCGACTGGTAAGAACAAGGGTAAGATGGCTCGAATTCTGGCCGCCAAGGCTTCTCTTGGTCTTCGTGTGGATGCCCTCGCCGAGTGGGAAGACGATGTCACCGAAGAAGACAAGGCCGCTCTGGGCACTGAAGCCAGATTCAACCTTGAACGCAAGCTAGCTGCCATGGAAGGAAAGCCGTTGAAACCCCGCGGGGTTAACATTGCCCCCAACGGCCAGCCCCAGAAGTTTGAAATCAACGAGGCTCGGAAATACAACGCCGACGCTGACGGTTTGACGGGCAACGAAGAACCAGCTGCGCAAAAGAAGTCCAAGAAAGACAAGAAGTCGATCCAAGAGCCCGAGTCTGACGATGGCTCTGACTCTGACGAAGAAATGGACGATGCCGAAGAGGAGTCCAGCGAAGAAGAAACCAAGAAATCGTCCAAGAAAGACAAGAAGGGCGGCAAGACTGATTTGGAAAAACTGGCTGCGAAGGCTGGCCTCAGTGTCAAGAGATACCAACGCAAGCTCGAACGGGGCGAGATCTCGTTTGACGCCGATGGAAACCCAACTGCTATCAGCAAGAAAGACCTGAAAAAGGCCAAGAAAGAAGCCAAGAAAGCCGCCAAGGACGAGAGCAAGAAGCGAAAGAGGGACCGAGATGAGGGTGACGACAAGTCCGAGAAAAAGAAGAAGAAGAAGAGCAAGGAGTAGATTCGATGTGTGATTTTATTATTGTATGATATCTGCACCTCGCTTTTCTTTTGCCTTTTTATTTTTGTTTCCTTGTGATCTTTTTTTTTTTTTTTTTTGCTATGTTTAGGTGGCATTTGCGGCGAGATTTCGAGGTCCATATTTGGCGTAAAAAGGTTTTCTTTTTCTTTTCTTATGGCATAGGTGAAAAAGTACTTAGCCGGAATAAAATTTGGAATTCAGTTCAAACTATTCTTCAGACTACTCATAATTAAATTGATATTTCCGAAGCCCCAACGCCATGCAAGAAGATAAACAGAGAGAGAGAAAAAACTCGTCAAGACGATTCCTCTTTCCCCAGGTGTTTCCTCATAATAGTCACAATGCTTACGAACTGCTCGTCATTCAGTCTCTCACTAAAATCTTCAATGACGGTATCCATGATCGGTTGATCCTTAAAAAGATCATCCTCCTCCTCCTCTTCTTCCCCTTCCTTTTCGCCACCGTTCTCTTCCCCTTTGTCCGTCTCCATCTCGTCCTCGCGCAGTTTCTCTTTGCGTTTCAGTCCGAGGCCAAGGTTGATCATCATCATGACTTCTGCCTTGGTTAGGCTGAATGGCAAAAGCTCTTTGATCAGGGCTGGGATTGCCTTGTCTAGCGGCGTGGGTTCTGTCGATTGGATGTATGGTTCTTGTTGGTCTGTAGACGGCTGTTGGAATGTATTCGTCAATGGCCGCTGGCCCTCCTGCGTGTAGCGAGGGTAGTCGAATAGATGCGGGGAGATTCGGTCGACATAATTGTGTATCTATGGGCCGGTGAGGGGGTTTTTTTGGTAAGTATCATCATTCGGGGGAAAAAGGAGCAAGAGGCGAGCAAACCTCAGTGACAACGGTGCAGTGATCTCGAAGGTCTGGTTTCGGCACGAAATTCCTGGCTCCAGGAGGTGCTGCAGCAGATTTGCGAGGTGGATTTGCTGTGAAATAGGATAGGACTTCGATGTTGGTCAAAGTTGCGGTTTGGGGGTCGACGATCTGATGTTGTGGTTTAGTTGTGGGGGTTCCCTCTTGGAAGAGCCTGAGAAGCAAACCTTCATTGTGTAAAGCCCTCTTTTAATTCGGGGTTAAAAAAGAATAAATATTAGAAAAGTCAAGAGAATTATTTTCCTGTCGTTACTCGCGGGGATCGTGATGTTAGGTTTTTTTTTTTTGCCGGCAATATTCGTTATGCGGGGAGAATGGGCGGTGTGCACTTGGGATATCTTTGATTTTCACCACATGAGAGCATAGAAAAAAATAATAAAAAAAATATTTGCATGCGTATTTACGTTTTTTCTAGGCCATAAGACTATGTACATTTAAGCCTCAAATGTAGACCGTGTTTTTGTTTCAAAGGGTATCTGGCGCCTGAACAGCTAGAGAGCCGTTCCAAAGACAATAGCAATGTATAGTATACACAGAAATGAGATGGATAACAAACCGAAAAGTGAGTGTGTAGGGGAAAAAAAGAAAGAGAAAGAAAAAGCCTGCGAAAACTTGGAACAGCGCTTATTCATCGTCATCGTCATCATCATCTATTCCAAGTTCGAGCCTTTCTATATCTTCAGCTTCCGATCTTAACTCGCCTAGTTTCTTGAACTTGGGACCTTTGCCTGCCATCAATTTGCCCCATAAGTTGTAAATAGGACGGGTATTCGGCTTCTCGTCGCCCCAAGGTCCTAAGCCATCGCCAAATACAACCTCTTCGTGACCAGAGCAGAGTTCTGCAAAACTCATCCACTGGTCGTTATCGGTCCACATGCCTCCTCTTCTGCCGGGATCTTTCAACACGTCGGAAGCGCCCAGCGCAGAAATCTGCGTGGCTCCAGTTTGGGCAGACCGCACATGTCTACGAAGCAAAGCTCGCGCCCATGGATGGAACCACGCGGTGAGCCAGTAGTCCTGGCGCAGTGATTGGTCGCCATTCGTATGCACAATTGCCGGGACCGCAGCGGTTTGGATGTATGTTGCCAGTGGAATATCATTCCATGTAAAGTTCCAGGAGGGAGGGAGCACATCGATACTTGTGTTGAGCGCAGGCTTGATAACTTGCGGACTGGATGGCTTGTATTGTTTAAACGGATTCAACTCGCTTTGTTCAACGTCAAGTGGCAGGTTCAGTCGTACTTCTCTGGGAACTCCGTGTTGTGCCTGCACTATAGACACCTTTCGAACGTCGCGGTATTTTAGCCATTCTATATCACCCGAAGCCTTTCTCGCGTTGATGAATAGTTGTCCCTCATAGTCGAGTCCCATGCCGTATTCATGCCAGGCTCCCGGTTGTATGCGAGCGCGCACATTGGTGATGTTGGAATAATCTGCTATGCCGATCGAATCCCAGAGCCACTCTTTGAGCACACTACTGGACCTTCGTCTTTCAACTTCCCTGGAATACTCTTGATTTCCGAACAGCTGAGTGAGCACCATTTGCTCGCTGGAATGCAACGGCTGTTTATTCATATCCTGCAAGACTTTCTCGTAGAGGGGCACTAGGTCGTTGACCTGGCCCATGACGACACCTGAATCGAGCCATCGCGGGCGATTCTGGGTGCCATCGCGTTTTTTATCCGTTCTTGCCCCGTAAATGTCTGGAGGTAGTGGTGATTGGGGCACACTGGCGCATGCTGCGCTATCGGTTATGTTGGACGAGCAGTCTTTTCTGGCGGCAAAGAGCACTCTTTGAGTATACTTTGGGACTTCTTTAAGGTTTTTCCCTTCGCCGATGAACTTGGTGCCGTATTTTCTTCTCAGGCGATTATTGTTTCGTTTATGTATTTCTTTGTAGCGCTCGATGAGAATATCCGGAGGTAACTGGAACAGAGTATCGTCGCTATCGACAATCAAGACAAGATCGTGGTCGTAGACGCGGCCGTTGTTGGTGAGAAAGGTGAGAATTGATTTGACCTTCTCAACGCGGGTCTCGCCCGAGGCGGCGGTTTTCGAGGCAGGTTTCGCGGCAATCTCGGGGCGCTGTTTGAGGAGAGTCAAGGAAGGATAGTCGAGGATCATTGCCGAGGTGATTGTACGGCACAAAGCAGGGTTCTTTGGCTGCGCGGCCACAAGGATGTGTAAGTTGAAGTCCTTCGGTAGCTCGCCATCCTGATAAGAGGGAGTTGAAGATTGGGAAGAGGACCCGGTGGTAGTGACGATAGAGCCCCTCTGTAGAGTTTGAGCGTGTTAGTTGAGCAGATGCCACGGGGCGTATTGATGCAACAAACATACCTTGATGAATGCGAAGATGATCAAACCCAGAAACAGAATGAACACGCCGATCGCATAGGAGATGATTCTCGAGGGACGGTAACGCGGAGGGATGGAGATGTTTATGTTTTGCGTTGCCCTTTTCCACCAGGACCTTGCATGGCCGACGACGACTCGCTGGGCCTCCCAGTTGATCTTGGCCATGGTGAAACGTTTTTGCAGGAACGAAGAGAGAGTGACAGGCCAATGCCGTGGTTTATTGGACACAATGAATGAACATTTTCCTGGGCGAAGACGACGAGGAAAAAAGAGATGGCGACGCGAGAACGCGAGGGCGAGAGAGCGAGATGGGTGTTGATTGCAGAGAGAGAGAGAGAGAGAGTCAGGAACAGGTCAGGAGTTGCTGCTTGCGGAGAAACGGCGTGGCTTTGCAGGGCGGCGGTGGGTCTGGCCCTGGAGACTGGAGTTTACCACGCAAGACGGTGGAGCGCTGCTGAAACTCCGGCCCGTGGTTCTCCTGTTACGCTGTATTTTATTATGTATTCTGTGTAGTTATGTGTATGTGGCTCATTATTATTATAATACGTAGTATATATATACATGTACATCTACTCCATGTAGATTTCGTCGCGGATACGCTGCAGATTGCGAAACAGCCCTCCACCAGACCCCCCCGTGTCGCTGGCCGACGCCTCGTCTACTGCCTGCGTCGTCGGTACTCGGCTCTTCTTGGCCCGTTGGCTGTCTAGGGCCCTGCGCCGGTCCTCGACGCTTTTCGCAAGGCTGTCGAGGAAGCGATTGCGCGCCTTTTCTTCCGACGTCCCTTTCCACACTTGTCCCAGGGTGCGCAGGAGTTGCAGTCGCTCGGTGGCGGCCGCCAGCCCGTCCTCGCCGCCCCCCCTGCTGTCGAGCAGCTCGGTGATCTCGGTGCGTAGCTTTTTGGCGACCTCTTGCCCTCGCTCCTCGCGGCTGTAGCTCTCCGACCCTGCCTCTGGTGCCGAAACAGAAATAAAGGACGAGGTTAGCGACAGCTCGGATGGAGGCAGCGGCCACTCCATGGCATCGCCAAAGGTCTGGACGACCTCTTCCAGCCGTGCGCGCACCTTGCTCAGAGTCCGTAGCTGTGTAATGAATAGTGGTTCTCTCGTAGCAGTATCCTCCTCTCCAGCAGCAGCGTCTTCGTCTCCGTCTTCTTCTTCTTCTTCTTCTTCAACAGCATCCTCCTCAGCGACGACCTTTTCTGCGGTTCCCTCTGCGCTCTCATCTGTAGCCTCCTCCGTAGTCTTTGAAACCTCTTTTGTGGCCTCTTTTACGGGCTCCGTTAGATTTGCTAGCCCCGGGGCAAAGCTGGCAATGTCGGCCGATAAATTCTCAGCCAAAGCATCTGAGAGCGCGATCGATTCGCCGCGCAGGACTTCGACTTCATAGGCAAGTCGGCCCCCGCTCCGCAAGATTTCATCGGTGATTTGGGTTAGGATACTCGACAGGCGAACATTCTGCGAGCCGATCTGAGAGAGGAGGGGTTGGATGCGCGAGGAGAGGGCGGTCAAGGGCACGGCGGCCGGCGCTCGCGAGGCATGCGGCTGCGAGTTGGACAAGGTCAACGGAGGAAGCGAATCGTTGAGGAAATCGGCCGGGTCGAACGACGGGTCTGTAAAGAGCTGCAGCGACGGGTCCAGCTGGGAGTGGGCGGGCGCTGCAATTGCAGGAGACATGGCTGAATTGGAGGTGAAGAGTGGAAGAAGTGAAAGACTAGATAGAACCAGCAGCAATTCGTGCCTGCCGCCGGGTGGAGCTCTCCCCCGCCCTGCCGTCACTTCCCGCCCGCTTAGTTCTTAAGCTGGCAGATCGTCGTCGACGCTGCAGCCTCCGCCTAGGCAGAGACGTCGTGCAGCAGACAAAGAAACGCAGATAGTTGTCGCTGTTTGCGCCATGGCCCGCTTGCTGTTCGTGGCTGGGGACGGAAACTCCCGCGCATCGTGATGTAAGAGCCATATATACTGTCGACTGCCCTCAAATGCTCGTGTCATGTCCAGATCATCGCTGACGTCTCTGGTGCCTAGCTATTCCCATTGCTCTGGGCCCTTTTGTCTTCCTGTCTGGCCACCTCAGAAGCAACTCAGATCCAGGTCGTGACTTGTTTTCTACACAGATGCCGCGGAAAGACTTCCTCAGAGACCTGGAGAGGGCCAGGGCCAGCCCGCCTGCCTCCTTTCCTGGTCTCCGCGATATCAAGCTTGGAGATGACGATGAATCAATATGCTTCTCCTTTTCTAGCCCCTCGCATTCGGACCCAACTCTGGAATTCCAAGCTGTCATATCAGGTGAGCTGCAGCCCGTTATCATTTATGTTCTAGCCCAGTCCGCTAACCCAGCGTAACTAGATCTTTCAGAGTACCCGAAATCTCACGAATATCTCATTTTCTCCATGTCATCCACTGTGCCGCCCGCTGTCGTGGATGTTCTCGACACCATCCGACTGGCTGTCGCTGGAGCACCTGTCCACGACCTCTTCACTACCGTGAGCGATGCATTCGGTAGCGTTCTTTCCGCCGCCCAGGAATTACTCCGAGGCGAAGAAGATCAACACTCTGATTATGAAAGTCTCCCAGACGCGGGATCCGACAGTGAAGCTGCCTGGGAGGACGATGCCTTTGACGAGGACCAACAGTTCTTTGGACCTACACACCAGGAAATGAAGCAAATGAAGCAGTCGAAATGTCTCAAGTCTGATCTGCGCGCTGTCAAGGCGGCAGGGTTCAAAGTCGGCTACCTGGGAAGCTTGACTGGCCTGATTTTTCTGTCGATATCTTGCCGGATTGCCAAATTGGGGTTGTCAGATGAGGCTATGCAGGCATGGGGCGTGGACCCTTCTCAATACTTGGTCTTGTTGATGCGCTTTCCACATGGATATGTCAGCATTAGCTATGTGCTGGAAATAGAGGCCGCTAAACGGACACATCTAGTCCAAATGCACGTAGGACTCTGCGCTTCGTACAAACCAAGCATGGAAGCGGCCGTGCAAGCATTTAGCCACACTACCGATAATGCCCTTCGACAGGAGCCTCCTGTCTGTGAATCTGACGACCGCCACCAGAAGTTACTCCCTCTTTTCATTGAAACACCACTCGACGCGTTGCTTAATGAACGATTTCTCAAGATCGTGGAAATCAGGCATAAACTAGCCCTTTCATGGTCCGGAGCGGAACTCTTTTTCAACAACGTCCAGGGAATGATACAAACCGCCGTACCAACGGAGAGTGATATCTATATGGTACAGGACGGCTGGGGTGCTTCCGTGCCGGAAATAGTCCAAGCAGATCAATTACGTGCCGCCTCCAGCGCCGACCAGGTGTCTCTCCCATTAATCACCATGCAATTCCTCCTGCGACACTTTGTGAAATGCACAGAATTCTGCCTTGTCTGCCACTGCAAAATGGACATGAATTTCGAAGCTCTCAAGCCCTACGTTTGCTCAAAGCCCCTGTGTCTGTATCAGTACATGGCGCTTGGGATTGGGCATAGTGTCGAATGGGAGATTCTCCAGCAGCCCTTCGTGGTTGACTTGCTCATAAGCTTCACTTACGCTAGTGCTGCTGCCAACACACTCGAGGACTTTCCTGAGGGACTTGGCGTCATGGTTCCTAAAATTGGGGAGGGCTCATACAAAGGGAACTTGCACCCTTCCAATTTACAATTGCTCATTTCCACCGATAGCCAGCATGAACAATTCCTGCGACCTGGTAGCTGGATACAAATCATGGACCCCGAAAACGACTGTACCGGCGACTGGCATTGCCGAGTTCAGAACACTAGTAATTGGCCTCTGGTCGACCTTTGCACCCCTATCGTGGCCCAGGATTCTCAGTCAGAGCCGGCAGCGAAACATAACGCCGAGGGCCGTGTCGTCCAATTTGTGGTATATGACGATAACTTTGACCACCTAAAAGAGGACCAGGACAAGCGTCGGGCCATAAAAAACATTCTGGATACATTACCCGATGTCATGGCAATGAAGAGCTTCCTAGAGTCCATTCCAGCCAGCTCTAGAAGGCTTCTGGCGTCGTGGGATAGGATTACTCCCTCCGCGTTCGACGTACTCAGATGGATTGTCGCGTCCAATCGGTCTTGTATCATGCAGGACAGTGAAATATCAGACAAGAAAGTTGCTCGGTCAAAAAATTCCAACCTGATCAGTGGGATGGATGGGTACTTGCAGTTCAGATTTGCCCAAGGCGCCCCCGACAAGGAGGAAAAGTTTTTTCGCGCCATCATGACCAATGTCCCGACATCTCAATACCCAACACTTTACGCGTGGCATGGGAGCCCTATTTTCAACTGGCACGGGATCATTAGAGAGGGCCTCATGTATAAGAAAGTTTCAAACGGTCGAGCTCACGGAGATGGCGTTTATATGGCGCAAAATTTCACCACGTCGTTGACCTACTCATCACAAGGGCACGGGAGCCAGTGGCCGAACAGCTTGTTGCATATGACCACGGCGCTTTCACTGAATGAAGTCCTCAACATGCCAAAGAAATTCCAATACCATGGCAGCGGCGTCTATGTTGTCCAGAACCTTGAGTGGATTCAGACGCGATATCTTTTTGTTAATTGTCGGCCCCAAAACACGACAGGCGACTTCCCGTCTTCTGGGCCATTGGAATCAAAAGCACAAAAGGCTCCAAAGTCATTGGGCTTTTGGCCACAACAGCAAGCGTCCATGGCTCATGGGCCCGCTGGTTTACCAATAGATATCCCCATGACGGCCCTGAACCAACGTCGTCGACAAGCTCTAGGTCTAGCTATACCGGGGCAGGAATCAATTGAACAGCCGCAACCCGCGGTTGACACGAAAAAGAGGGGCAGAAAACGAAAATCAGTAACGAAAGTAGCACCAAAGCCAGCCGATTCTCGTGTTTACGATGTCGATGAGGGCCGCTACGTCGAAGATGACTGGGATAATGCGAGTGTGGCGACGATGGCTGAAGACCTGGCGGCGCTCTTTTCGGATACAGAAGATGGCGTAGCTGACACTGGAAAGAAGAAGAAGACAATGCCAACGACGCCGGTGACAGACTTTGAGCCGGGGAAGTTGACTGAATCGTCGCTGAAACTGCTTGACCCTCCGTCGTATGCTACTACAACAGCGACCAAATCCCTCCAGCAACACCTCCTCCAGACGCTAAAGGTGCAAGAGCGGAACGCGTCAGACGAACTTGGGTGGTATATTGACCCGCAGCTCATCAACAATCCTTACCAATGGATTGTCGAGCTGCACTCGTTTGACCTCACGCTTCCACTCGGTCAGGACTTACAAAAGGCCAGAATACAAAGCATTGTTCTCGAGATGCGCTTCCCAAAGGACTTTCCAATGTCCCCGCCCTTTGTCCGGGTTGTGCGGCCGCGACTGCTCGAGTTCAACCACGGTGGTGGTGGGCACGTTACTCAGGGAGGCGCGCTGTGCATGGAGCTGCTGACGAATTCGGGCTGGTTGCCGAGTTGCTCGATCGAGGGCGTTCTTGTTTCCATTCGCATTGCCTTGTGCTCGACGGAGCCCAAGCCAGCGCGTCTACTAAGTGGCCAGACCGGCCAGAATGTGATGGAGTACAGTGTGCACGATGCGGTGAACGCATATGTGCGGGCTTGTCACGCGCATGGGTGGCAAGTGCCAAAGGAGTTTCATAGTATGGCTTGGTAATTGGGGAAATAAATCAGGGTTGAGTTTAGAAATTTTAGAGTTATTTGACCAATCAGAAATTCAGGTATTCAAATTAAGGGATAAAAGATTTCCTAATACAATATGGCAAACTCGATTGGCAAATGGACGTGGAATAAACGTTAGATATCAAGAGTAAAGCAAAAAAC
Source organism: Talaromyces rugulosus (assembly GCF_013368755.1). Lineage (NCBI taxonomy): Eukaryota > Fungi > Ascomycota > Eurotiomycetes > Eurotiales > Trichocomaceae > Talaromyces > Talaromyces rugulosus. The sequence goes on along the minus strand of NC_049562.1, from coordinate 5,711,431 downwards.
CAAGATATCCATCAAGAAACAAAGGGTATCGATAATTAAAGACATGAGAATCGTAAACTAATTTGGGGGAAGTTCGGTTCGGTTTTGCTTGTGTTTCGTGTAAAACGAATCCTTAAATATTCTCGACGACGCGCGCGTTGATGGCACGCTGGAAGCCTTCATCTTGCTCATTGCCAGTATCGAAGCCGCTCGGACCCTGCTGGTACTTGCTGGGGCCCTCGCCGACAGTATCAGCGAGGTTGAGCTGGTTCATGGCGGTCTGGTTCGGGGCAGGCAGGAAGATGACCTTGCTGTTGGCGGACTTTGCCATGGCCTGCATTGCCTCGAGATAGCGGATCTGCATGGCAGGCGCAGACGACAAGATATCGGCAGCCTGGCGCATCAACTTGGCCGACTCGACCTCTGCGCGGGCGGCGATGACCTTGCTCTCACCAATTCGCTTGGACTGGGCGGCCATGGACAGCGAGTCCTGCAGGTCGTTGCTGAAGATGATATCCTTGATGAGCATCGACTCAACCTGCACACCCCAGCCCGCGGCAACGTCTTCGATGATCTCGCCAATCGACTGCGCAATCTCCTCGCGGCGCTCAATCACGTCCTGTAGCACGCGCGCGCCGACTACGTGGCGCAGCGTGGTCTGCGTGCGCTCCATCAGCGCCTGGCGCACGTCGGCAATGCCAAAGGCGGCCTTGTGCGGCGATGTGATGTGGTAGTAAATCACCGAGGTCAGGTTCAGGGTGACGTTGTCCTTGGTCATGCACACCTGGCGCGGCACTTCGACGATTTGGATCTTGACGTCGACGGTGGTCAGTTTCTCGCTGAATGGGTTCACTCTGATCAGGCCGGGGTCGACGGAGCGTTCGAATCTAGATGAAATTAGCGACAGTCCTTTTTTTTTTTTTTTTTTTTCTCCCCTTTCTCTTGTATGTACATACCGGCCGAATTTCGTGATCAATCCAACTTCTCCCTGCTTGACATTCTTGAATGGGTTCGGACAGATGCAGCATCCAGCAGCGCCCAGGAAACCGGCACAGCTACCGAGAGAGCTGACTGCGCAAAGACACCAAGTTAGCGGGAGAGACCATCAACAGTGACACAGACTCAATACTCACTGAAACCAGCGTACCAGCCATGCGCATCGGGGTTGTCGTCGCTATGCTGGATCTGCTGAGCATACCGCGGCTGCAGATCCTCCACGCGAGCTGGCTGCACCTGAACCAGATGCTCAAGGCTCCCAGGGCGTCTGGTGGCAGTCTTGCCGTTGGTGGTCGCGCTGGTGGATATTTCCGAGGGGCCAGACATTGTTGATATATATATATATATTTCTTCTTGATGTTTTCTGCAATAAATGGCAAGTTGGACGTTGGGATGTTGATGGACAGAGTGAAGCGAACGGAGGAAAGAGCGCAGGAGTACGTATTTATTATTATTATATGCTTCGCTAGACACGGGGAAATCCAGCGCTCTCCGCCCCAATCGGGCCTAGCGCTGCGGGGGCATTTCCTGGGGCGGAAGGCTGAGAACTTGAGAAGGCCCAGTTTGGCAGCTATGCTGAGCTTGGCAGCCAATTGCAGCCATACACAGCCCCAGTCGGGCAACCAGCGCTAGCCCGTTTAGGTAGCTCGTACCCGTTCCGGTTGTATCGGCATGCCGTGTGATTGGCCCGCGGTCGCTCGCAGATGGCTGACACAGTGGTGCCGCTCTATACGCTCTGGCTGTGACGTCGTTTGTCGCAGAGGCTTAGCACTTGAGACGCGATCATGTGCGGATCGCCTGCGCGAATTTCCTGGCTTTGGGGCCTGAGGCTCAGCTGGGAGTTCTTATTCCCTCAGTGAGGACGGCGTATAGCGCGGCTGTGTAGGGGCGTCTAGGGGCGTATAGTATTAGACTAGTAGGGCCAGGCGAAAAGTATACATGGAATATTTATGTGTCATAGCTTTCCGGTCGGGCTAGTCCATACACGGTTAGCATCGATAAAGTCTTGGCGCGCCTCCTATGACGCTTCTTCTTCCATGAGATTTCCTAATCGGGAGGATCCCGCTGATATCATGTTTACGAATCGTGACAGGTGAAAAAGAAAAGAGTTGAATAATAATAAGTCTATCCCGTAACAATAATATCAAACACATCCCCGCGCTCGTGTTCTTCGCGAGATCAAATGAATCCATTGCGGCCTGCTGTAAACCCAAGCAAAAACAGAAAAGGAAAAAGAAAAAGCAAAAAGAAAAACAAGCCTCGCGCGCCACTTGTGGCATAATTCAATGGCTTTTGAAAAGAATAAGAAAAATCATTACTGGTATCTTCCGCTCCACACACACAAGACAATTTCCACATTAAAGATGTATGTATTAATGGTTCACCTTCTCGTTGACGACTTCTTTGGCTTGCTCCTTCTGGGCCGCGATAGCGGTGCTCAGCCAGCCCAGCGACTCCTGGGAGAGGACGAGGCTGGTGGTCACCACGGCCTTGCCGCTGGCGACGTAGCCAGCGCCGCCGCACTTCTTGTACTCGGCGCCATAGGTGTCCAAGAGGTGCTGGCGCGCGTCTTCGGCGACTCGCACGGGGAAGTATGCCGTGTCGACGAGGGTGCCTCGGATCTTGTCGGTGTCTTCCTTGACGATGGGGAATCTCTCGTCCACATGGGTCAACCCTTGGTCGCCCAGGGAGTCGGCCTTGGCCACGTAGGGAGCGACGTAGGAGTAAGGGGCGGAGAGATAGGGCAGGTAGGGCTTTGCAAAGGCGTAGCCCTGGTCGGCGTAGGTGAGCGACTTGGCGCCGTACTTGTTGTTCTTGAAGGTGGTGATGGAGTCTGAGACAACAGGGTACGAGGTGAGATGCTGCAACATCCGAGTTAGTTTTGTAATTAAGAGATCAAGACCAGTGCTGGTCACATACTGAGAGGAATTGCGAAGCGGGCTTCTCGCCGTTGACTGTAGGTTCACCCATAGTGTCTCGTTCTGCGTGAGGCATCAAGCTAGTTGTGGCTGATAGATAAGACGAGTGAGCAGGCGGTATGTGAATAAAACACCCTTTTTGTTGTGTTGAGAGAATAATGAGGAGGGAGAGAAAAAGCGATGATGTGCTGCAACGTCAATGATAAGAACTCTTAAAAAGGCGAGCCACGCCCCGCCCCGGCCAATCGCAGCCGGATTCGCCTTTTTGGCATGTGAAGACTTGTTCTGCGACTCTGCGACACTACGACTTGGTACTAGCTCTGCGAGGGAAAAATCTAATCATAGCCAATGTCACAGGCATTTTCCGGTTTTTTCTTCTTATTGGCCGCTTGGTGCACCATCAGGCAATGCCTTGCTTGCGTCTGCAGGCGCCGCGACTGCAGACCTACAAGCGCTGAGGTATTGTTGACTGTAGATTAAAATGTACATGTACATATATACATATACTCAATTTATGTCTTTATCCAAGAGTGGTATACTAGCAAACACATGATTCTGGTCTATTATTTACTATTCGATAATCCTGGGTTGAAGCAATTCGCGCATTTGCATGTGACAGTGGGGCCACGTCAGGGCTAGACTGCATAGACTCACCACGCAATCGACAATCATTTTTTCATTATTATTATTTCATTGTTATTATTGTTGCATGCTCGTGATTGAGCTCAGTGCCGAAAACGGATAGTGCGCTCATATCTTGCCCGATCATGTCCGGTACATGTTATTATTATACTCGTATACTTTGGCATCCTATTCGCAGGTATTCAGATAGCATATGAATCTGCTCTCAGTCTATCTACCCTAGTGGCAACATCGACATCAAAACACCTACTGCTACTGTTCCCCCCCTTTGCAGCACGACATTTCTGTCAATAACTAATATGTGCTGATAAGGATGCGCCTCAACGGCTGCGCATGCATTAATTGTCTGCATGCAGCCATAAGCAATTCCCCGCTTTTGGAGACAATGAAATACCCTATGTCGTTACATTTAAATATCAATCGCGATATATGTTCAACATTTGACAACATAGTAAAACTGCGCAAACGGCTTTGTATGTCGTATTTTTTTTGTCATTATTAGAATCATGGCATATATGCATGTATATTATTTTGTAATAAGACCCACACCGGCACCCCGAGCACAACATAGAAAAACATCTGATCGGCTTTTCGGCTTGCCACCTACATGTAAAATAACGACACTTGGAGAAGAAATCCGAGGTTATCGGAGAGAAATATTGAAATACAGAATGGGCTGATTTATGACTAGTCGGCTTATTCATGTGATGGTGGCGGGGTTGTATCACTTTATACATGTAGAGTGGCGTGGCGATCACTGTCTATCACCGAGAGCATCAATTGATACATTATTAGTATAGATTAAATATAATGTTCTTACATCAATTGACTATTCGCTTGTCTGAGATTTCCTTGAGATATAATACTGCTCAATATATACCCACCTCAAGAACCTTTTGGAGTCAGGGTTGGCGAATTCCGTGGCGAATTCCGTGGCGTTGGACTTGACATAGGGTTTGACGTAGGGCTTGACGTAGGGCTTGACATTGGACTTGACGTAGGGTTTGACGTTGGGCTTGACATTGGACTTGACGTTGGGTTTGATGTAGGGCTTGGTGTAGGCTTTGGAGTCGGGGTTGGCGAATTCTGTGGCGTAGGGCTTGGTTTAGGAAGACGCGGAATGACAACGGTGCCCCCGCCTGGCATAGGCTCTCCAAACCCACTATGCCAATCGGCATTATCCAGATACAAAGCTACTGGAGGTTAGCACATTATACTTGGAAAACATTCTGTCTAGTAACACACCAATTGCAAGATAGGCGAAACTGTCTAAACAACATTATAAGCCGACGAATCCATACCAAATATAAGCAAAACTCACCAGCATTCCGTACAGAGTCATCTGGACTCTTTTCACCAAGCTCAGTAATACAATTCCACCCATAAGAACCACTCTCCGGGTCGGATGGACATGGCAAATCCACTTTTCGTACAGTTAGCAAGAAATCATTCACAACATAAACCATGTATCTTTTAATAGCGTACTTGTCCACAAACCCGGCCCTAATAGATGCTGTCCATGCGTTAACTCATGAATAAATGTACCTTCGCTCCAGAGAAGCGTCGTCACGCTGAGAGTCCAAATATAGCCCCCCCAACTCTTGATGTCCTCTTGAAGGAAACCGTTAATCCCGGAATTCTGTTGGCTAGCCCAAAATTTCAATGACCCTGGGCAAAGTACGACATTGTCAATGTAGTGTGTTGCGCTCGACCATGAGTAGGCCAAGGTTTGGCCAACGCATGACGAGCCGGTCAGTTTCATCAATCTGCCACCACCATAGCCTGCTGGCCGAGTATCCAGGTAATAATCTACCACCACTTTAGTAAGTCCCTAAAAAAGTATACCAAAAATGTGCTTGTAAGATATTGGAACCTCATACCAGCGCTCTCTGCAGCAATACTGAACTTGTATTCCCAAAACCCCTCGTCGCACAATACCGAAAGTTGGCGCTCGAGCGTAGCATCAATAGGAATACTGGCCAGTTTTGTTGCCATATCTGAGATTCGGTTTAAATTTTACATGCCTTCAAATACCCTTTATCAGGGGAACACTGACCCAGTACACGTGTGAGTCTTCTATACCCTGCATTGTTGTTGACCGTATGATTCGTCTCAGTAGGATCCCACAACACCTTGCCATAGATGGCCTCAAATGTCTGGAGAATGACGCGCTCGTAGGGAGTTGCATCTTGTCTTTCGGGCCGAAAGTCCAGAAATGTTTGTACATCACCTAACTTTGTGGCCGTTTTCGATATCTGTCATTTGCTCATTTACCCATTTAGCTATGTAGCTTCAGATAAGCACGGCAGAATACTTGGACTAACAATTCTGATCGAATTCGAAAAGGTACGCTCGACTAAGTCGTAATATATGGGTGGGCAGTAGTTGTACCATTTATATGCCCTTTTCGAAAGGTCCGTGTCCCTCGCGGCCAAGATTCTCGGTGGAAGTCCATGTGTGATCGTGGCTAAGAATATTAAAACGAAGAATGCCTGGTGTATAGCCACCATATCGGATCAAAATACACTATAACATATAGAAAACCAGGACAGTCATATATAGATCAATCCACTCAATTGAAGGAATATCAGGACCAATTGATATGATAAACCTAGCCGGCCATTTTAAACCACCTACGTATGCAAGGTCTAGTATAAGCCGCCGATAGATCACTAGCAAACCGACTGTCACAAAGAAATTCCATCTATCGGGGAATAAATGTTAAAAATTAGGCTCTCCTGCAATTCGAGGGATTAAGTTTGTAGCATTTGAAACATCTTATTCCGAGCTATCTGTTTCATCTTCCCCAAGAATACAAAGAGATCCCAAGCAGTAAACATTACCGTAGTCAATATTGGGGTCCAGGCCTTGGGATTTACATCAATTGATATATAGGTGGCTAATTATTTTCTTTGTTGTTGTTGTTAACCGAGTTGCACAGTGGAATATGTTTATATTCCGACTACATAATGGTTGATACATGGCTGGCACGGTGGTAATACGAACGAGTCATTTGGTGACCATCACAAGATATTGACAACGCGGACCATGAAAAAGTTGACATCTACTAGTTGACGTCTTCTTTAGACTGCTGCTTCTACCACTGTCAGTTCAAATACAGGAAAGCATTCAGAATTTCCCACCATGAAGCCTGTTTTACTCCAGTCAATCCTCTCATGCTGTTTGCTCTTTCTCGGATATTGCTATGCTCAGTCTATACCTCCTATAACCTCAGAGTATCTACCACCTGTACCAACAACAAGAAACAAGCAAGACTATATCGAGTTCCTCGAAAGCTTCACCTACAACATACTGGAGAGTACCTATTCCGACGAACTCAGCGCCATTGCCACTGTTCCTCCACCTGAATCTCTACATTATTGCATGCATTTCTCCGGCTGCCCGGAGATCTCAGGCGATCCCAATGTAGCGCCAAGTAATATTGGCACAGTCATTGGACCACATTATCCCCCTGGCTATGACCTGCAGCAGCTGATAAGCCTCGCTAAGGAGATTTCCAAACAGGTGGCTATCACCACGCATACTACTGCCAAGTCAAAACACCCAAAACACTCAAAACCAGCGACGGTCACGGTGACGGCAGCTGCTTCATCACACCCATACACACAGACTCGCTCAGACTGGAACGTGATAGCGTGCGATAAATATACTGTTATATCAGGACGCAATTTCGACTACAAGACGACGTCGTGTATAGGGCCAAGCAAAACTATCTCTTCTGTGAAACCACAGGTGACTGTACGAATGGACGCAACTCCGTGCAATTGGGGAACAATGTCGTCAACAGATATCTACACTTCTATTTCTTCGGCACTGATGGATGCGTGTCGCGAATCCCCGGTACCGACAAGTATCAGAATGGTGCCGAAAAATAGTGAGGGAATCTTCGGGCTTCAGCCCTTCAACACAACTATGAGTGCCTGTAACCCGAAGACGATGACTATCAAGGATGTCGACGGGCCTGCTGAGGAAGCGCACGGACACTGGCAGAAAAAGTCGGGCGAGATTCTTTTCACCGCAGACAAAAATTTCTTTGACATGGGCCATCTCGAAGACCTTGTTAATACTTCTGCCCATTTTGTTGCAAAATCGGCGACTTCGAATCCACTAAACCTGTCTTTTATAGACGAAGCCCCGGATTGGTCTGGGGTAGAGATATCGTATTATCATGAGGTGGTGTACTCGGCCAATTCTACAGAGTTGAACTGGTACGATCCTGGCTACACTGAGTACACCCAAGCCTTTATCGTTGATTATACCTGGGAAGAAACTTTTGATTTTCCATGGGGTACTGTAGTTTGTGACCTGGCCCAGGATGTAGGTGATTCACTTGCAATGGAGATACCCGAACTTGCGCCGATCATAGAACTTACGGTACTGCTTTGCGATATTGGAGAGGTTGTTTAATCTACCCACAGTGATTTATATACACAATTAAATGGTAATAATCAGTGATTGGGGCAGTGTACAGGATAACAAGCACCGGATCACACTCGATATTTCATGTTTGCTTAACTGTTGCAAGTGGTATATACAAATCCATATTTTCCCAACCAGCTTCAGTGTTGGTGTTCCAGATGTCAATGCTGATATCGATATTGACAAAAAGGCTTGACCAACCCCCTATCGATCTGGTGACACGGAGTACAAATGTTTACATGGGCTTACACTGCATGTGCTATGATCTACAGTCACTTGTATGGACATTTGGAAATGCACGGTGACTTTTCATTCATAAGAATACTGACGCCAAAATGGTAACGGCTTCCCTCGTAATAAATAATTTAAGGAAAAAAGTAGTTTTTGTCTTTTCAACATGAGTCCATTAATCGTGGACTATATATTCAGACACATCCCATTTCTCTTCCAGACAAACCGCCGATGCTCTTCTGCCGGCAAATTTTGACTGAGGGATGAAGATTCCATGCCACCCTCCACTTTTGGCTATGTCGATCCATGCACCAGACACCTCATAACAACCGTAAATTGACGAATTTAGAAACCTGTAAATATTCTGTTAGACAAAAAAAAACCCCCAGAGAACTGAAACATGTGCCACTTACGCAGAGGAGTGAAGAACCATCTGTTCTTGCCGCTGGTGTATCGCTCCTCCAGGGCCTTCTTGACGGTCTTCTTGGCGTCCTCGCGCTGGGAAACCTCCTTGAAAGTGTCGTTTGAGATGACAGCCTTGAGGCCCTCGAGCTCGAGTGTGTAACGGGTGGGCATGAGGTGGTTGTAGTTGACGACCTTGATGAAAGGCTTGATACGGCTGCGCTTCTCAACCTTCTTGGTACCCATGCGGCGGGTGACCTTCTGGGGGTAGCGCTCGATACCGGCGACGAGCGCGTAGGAGAAAGGGTGAGCCTTGGAGCCGGAGTCCTGAGGCTGGATGATGACAACCTAAACAATTGGATTCCCATGTCAGCGGCTGTGAACCATTGACCATTCATTCCATTCCAGTCTCAAATTCCGCATAGAAATAGCAATCTCTTGTGTCTTTCCATGTTGATTCTCTCCACACAATCCATCCGATAAAGCAAACAAATGTAGTCATACCTTCTTTCCGGCGTAACGGCCTCGGGTGATGATGGCCACACGGCCCACTTTCATGACTGTTTCCTCATTGTCAGTTTCGCAAAAACGAGAGTGTAGAGGATGCTGAATAGACACTCACACTTCATGGCGAAAGTCCTGTGAGCGGTAGCTAGGGTCGATGGGTGGGTGTTGTCGAAGCTGGGCGATCGGGACGAGGTGAAAGTCGACACCGCGTTAGACTTCTTTTTTTCGCTTAGGAAGACGGTGCACGGGAGGGCTCTAGGGCAAGGCCAGCGCCGCCCATTGTGTGCCTGCCCTGATTGGCTCGTTTAACGACCGGGTCCCCCTCTGCACCCTAAGCCGAAAACAGCTAGCCTAGACCACGTGACCTGTGATCCAGACCGTCACCTAAATCCGGCTTAGCGCCCGCGTGACGCCGTTGTTTGTTTACGGTTGCCAGGCGGAAGACCCCGTTGCTACAGAGGACCTCGACAACACGCAATGCAGGCTCAGATGATGTGGCATCGCACTACTTGCTCCACTAGCTACCACTGTTCGCTCGAGTTGGGCTCCATTGTTTTGATCCACCAGAGCTAGATAAACTGCTTGTCAGCTTCGTTACCCTCGAGGCCTTTGGCGACAAAGAGAAATCAATCCTCTTTTGCTTCGTCTGAGACGAACATCGAATCTGCGCATTGTTGTTGTTGTTGATTTGAATTTAGCATTGCTGTTACCTTTTGATTGATACTCTACTGGCCATCCTCGTTGGTCTCCGTTGGGAGCCTGCGCATTCTTCACTCCTCCCACATTCCTCAATCTGTGTACAGTTCACCTTCCGCGAAACCTTATCATCATGGCCTCCAGCGATTCCGAGGGCCCCCATCAGAACATTGACCATACTCTCAAGAGTCAACAACATCAATCGAATCCCGAGCTCGGGAAATTATTAACCATTCCAATGTATGTGACCTCCGCTCTCGGACAACTGCTTAGGTGGATTTTCATCGCCAGAATGAAAGGATGTTAACTCCAAGGTTTGGGAATTCTAGGTGGGATAGCTCGGATCCTGAACGCGCTCCTCCCCCGCTGCCCTTGAACCCCGGCACAGGGAGCCCCAAAACAAGATCCACCGCTTCTCCAGGCATTCAGGCTGCTACAGCGAGCCTTGCCGAGAAGATGCGCGAAAATGCACCTAGTGCATACACGATAAACCCAATGCCTACCAAGTCTTCGCCAGACAAATCTCTGGTAAAAGGAGTGCATAGACGCATGCAGTCGTTGCAGCCAACCAGTGATACACGCTCAGAATTCCGCAATTACCTCGAGAATAAGTCACCCGAGCGGCGTACACAAACACCAACTTTTGAGCCTGGTGAAAGGTCTCCCGAGAAAAGCCCAACCAGGATGAGCACATCATCGAGTCATGACTCTGGTCGCGATTCACCGTCATCTCTTTATGTCTCAAGTCGTTATCTTATGAAACCACTACTTGGCGAAAGCACTCCACCGTCCGCCACCATGCGAGCAATCCAGAATATGCAGTTACCAGGTGACGATCTCAAGGCTTTGGAAGCGCCAACCCCTACACCCCATACAAACCCGAGTTTCGACGGTATATCTGAACAAATCCATAGCCTCACCACTATCGCCACTAGCCTGCAAAAAGAAATGTCTCAACTGAGTAGGCGCAGTAAGGACAACGCGACCGACTTGCTTAGCCTCAAAGCAGCAACAAACACTCGTGACGAAGACATCCGGAAGAGTATCAAAGATCTGGCTACTAACCTGAGCTCAAAACTCTTCGACACCGATAGCGCAAGCACCAGATCAGCAACTTTTGCCTCGACCAAAAGTGGATACAGCATTGATAGTAAACCGTACGATAGTTCACCCAGTTCACGAAAATCTTACACCCTTCCACGAATACCCAGCCCCGGAAGTTTTGCAGCTACTTTTGAAAAAGACCTATCGGGATCTCCTGCTCCCCTCAGTGATGGCTCTGCAAGCATTGCTCTTTTGGAGAAAGTGCTGCGGGAAATGGCTACTAAAGAGGCACAAGAAAAACTTTTGGAGCTTGTCGATGAAGTGAAGAAGCGACCAGCTAGGGATGGATCCAACAAAGACGCCGATCAAACTGTCACCAAGATGTTGGAAGAAATTCTAAACCTCGTCAAAGAGAATCCAACAGCTCGAGCCTTGGTGAGGTCGAGTCCTCAGCCTTCGGAGGAGAGACCTATTCTGGAACGCACACGATCTGGTCCGGTTGTTTTGGGCTATGATTCTTCGACTGACCTCCAACCTACGAGCCTGAAAAGTCTCACTAATGAAGATATCATGGATCTCCTCCGGCGAATTAAGAATAGTGTTACCGAAGGAGGCGGGCTGACAAACGAGGTAAAAGCTCTCGTTCGGGAGCTACGAGGTGAAGTACTAGGAATGGGACGAGAAATTGGTAGGAAATTAGATGAGGCTGCAGCAGCCAAGTCTGACGAAAACAACGAACGCCCCTTAGCAGCTGACGAGGTTGCGGAAATTGTCCAGTCTGGACTTGCGGAATTGAAAGACCAAATGGAGTCTATGATTCAAGACCATGGACGCTCTATTTCCACAGCTGTCACACCCGCCAACGCCGATCCATCCGAAGTGTATACAGCTGTTAGATCTGCCTTTGAAGAGTTTCCTCAAGCCCAACAACCGGTTGCCGACGCTTCTACCGATGGAATGAAAAAGGAAGACATCCTAGATGCAGTCCGAGAGGCATGGGAAACGTACAAGCCGGAGATCGAGCTGCAGAACTTCGGACTTGAGCGAGAGGAAATCCTCGAATGCTTGAGCCAAGGCCTGAAGGATTATCAGCCCCAGAACGAGGAAGCTGTCACCTACGATCAAGTTCTAGCTGCTGTCCAGGCTGGAATGCAAAGCTTTATTCCACCTTCAGTTGAAGCCCCTCCTGGAATTACTCGCGAAGAAATAACTGCCGCGGTCAGAGAATGTCTCGAATCGTTTGAACTGACGATCCCGGAACCGAATGTTACCAAGGACGATATTTACGCGGCTGTATCAGACGCAATCTCTGGTCAGAAACAATTGACTGAGAACGATTCTCAAACCAATATTAACCGTGAAGACGTTTTTGAGGCTGTATTAGACGCAATGAGCCACCGAGAATCGTCGGATCCTACCACCGGGATTACCCGCGAAGATGTGATGGGTGCTGTGATTGAAGCGATGGACGGCCAACGAAGTCGATCAGAAGTCGAGCCAAACATCAGTCGTGAAGATGTCTTCGAAGCGGTTATGGAGGCAATTGGCCAGCAAAACATACCACGAGAAGAGACAAGCTCTAACATCACGCGCGATGACATTCACAGTGCCGTGATGGAAGCGATGGACGGTCAGCGAAGTCGGTCAGAAGTCGAACCAAGCATTAGCCGTGAAGATGTCTTTGAGGCGGTTATGGAGGCAATTGGCCAGCAAAACATATCACGAGAACAGACAAGTTCTAACCTCACGCGCGATGACATCTATAGTGTCGTAATGGAAGCAATGGGCGGCCAGCGAGCACTGCCACCGGATGAATCGACTGCTGGAATGAATGCTGAAATTAACCGCCAAGATATTTTTGAAGCTGTGACGGATAGCCTGGCAGCTTATCATACTGCGGCCAAAGAGGCGGGCGAATCGAACATTTCCCGGGAGGACATATTCGTTGCTGTCACTGAAGCTCTTGCTTCTCAACCAAATTCTACTAACGGTCTAGAGCCAGGAATTACAAGAGAAGACGTCTTGAGCGCGATCGCAGAAGGCTTGACGAGTCAAAATTCCATCAGTCGAGAGATCGAATTGAACAAAGACGATTTGTTCGACGCTGTCACGTCTGGTTTGCAAGAAGCAGCCGCCTCCTCTAATTTCAACGTCGGCGAACAAGTTCTTGAGCGCCTTGGAGAACTGGTTCAAGGCATGAAGGACGAATTCAAGCAATACTCCGCTGCAAACGGCAAAGACACCGAGCAGGTACTCGATGCTATGAAGGACGGACTTCAGGATCTACGCGGTGAGATCGAGTCGTACGTTGACAGAGCATCGGATGTTACTGGAAAAGAAGAAATTATTGTAACTGTGAAGGAGGGATTCAGACTGCTACAGGCAGACCTGGAGAACACTATCAACGAAGCAGCAGCTGGCTCCTCTTCAAACCGTGGTAACCCAGATACTCCGGAGCTTCTCGATGCTATGGAAAAAGAATTCGAACACCTTCGGTCTACACTTGGCAGTCTTCTCGTCCGCAATGATGCCTCTGCCGATAAGGATCAAATCATTGACGCGATTCATGAAATGAGCTCGACCAAGACTCAAGACCTGGACACTTCTAACATAGTCCAGGCCGTAAGGGACGAGTTTGAGAATATTCGCGAAAGCATCAGTATGAGCGTTGTCAAGTCTGGCCCTACTGATAAAGACGAAATCATAGATGCCCTTCGAGAAAGCTTTGAAACTCTTCAAGCGGAGACAGGACAGAAGCGAGATGGAAACGAAAGTGTTCTGTCAAGCACCAGCGAATTACTTGAAGCATTCAACGACGGCATTGATACGATTCGAGCCGACCTGGACAGACTGTTGAGCAAGTCAGACGAGCAAAGCAATACCCAAGTGCTCGATGTTTTGCAAGATGGATTGGGGTCAATTAGACAAGAAATGGAGGCACTCCGAGAGTCACAAAAGGAATTCGAAGAGACCTCCACCGTCCGAGGCCGAGAGTTGATGCTTTCTAATGAAAACTCCGCAGGCGGCGACATTGAGGGCTTGAAAGCTCTGATCACGCAGCTTCAGATTAAAGTGGAGGCAATAGAATCCAACCCGCCTCCTGCCTCAAATCCAGAAGATGCTCTGAAAAGAGAGCACCTTGACGAAGTGTTGGCCGCTGTCCGAGAAGTCCATGGCTCTGTTGCCGAAGTGAACACTCGTGACATTCCATTCGATCCCGACACCGTTCGCAAAACAGACACTGATGCTATCGAAGCCCTCGTTCGAGAGACAGCTGCCAGAATTGAGAATATTGATATTCCTTCGTCTCAAGATCTCGCCAAGTCAGAACAGATGGTAGCAATGGAAGCTCTTGTATCGGAGTTGAAAGATGCAGTTGCAGAGGTTTCCATGCGTCTAGAGACTGAGGGCCCTACAAAATCTGAGATCGGGACGCTCGAATCTCTTTTGAAGGACCTGTGGGTAGCTGTCGATGAAATTAAAAACCCGGCAAAGGATTCTGAAGAAGGGTCTGACGAAAGCTCGCAGCAGGTAATGAAGAGTGATCTACAGACAGTTGAGGCCATGATATACGACGTCAAAACCAGCATCGAAGAACTCAAACTTCCAGATATCGAAACGTTACCCACAAAATCAGAAATAGAAGAGCTTTCTGCACTTGTTACTTCTTTCAAGGAGAAAGTGGACTCTGAGGCCGATCTTACCGCCCAAGCCTTCGAGGCACGCAAAGTTGAACACGGAGGTCTCGCGGAGAAGATCGAAGAAGCGAAGCTTGTCGTTGCCGACCTTCGTGAGGAATTAAACACAAAACTAGACGGAAGCGATGAAGGCCTCTCAGAACTGAAGACTCTCCTCGAGGGCCTAGCCCTTGCCTCAGAAGCGTTCAGTACCGTCGATAGCATCAAGGAAATCAACGAACTCATCAACAGGGAGTTTGAGCGTGCACGTGGCGAACAGGAAACCGCCAAATTTGAGACGGAAGAGCGTGATGCAACAGCCCTGATCAAGCAAGATGAAAACCGTGCAGCCGTCGTTGCAGATATCGGCTCCAAGATGGATGAGAAGATTGGCGAGATCCTTAGCAAGTACGACGAGCTACAGGTATCTATCGACACGAAGTTCTCTGAAAGCGAATCCCGAGACGTGGCTCATACGGAACATATGACCAACACTAAGAGTATCGCTGAGGATATCCAGCTGGTCATTGGCGCGATGGGAAATAGTGTTACCGAGGCCTGCGAGCGAATGAGCGACGACGCAAAAACCTTCTTCACCCAAGTCCATGAGTCATGCTCCAAGATGGAGGGAATGCATACCGAGATCAAAGAGCAAGGTGACTTCTCCAAGGCTGAGCTGGAAAAGACATCTGCAACGACAGACCGTGTTGAAACCCAGCTCCTCGAATTCCATCCTCAAATCCTCTCTTCAATTAAGGACATTTTTGAAATCGTTAGCCAGCATTATATGCACTCCCAGCAAACCAGTGAAGAGCTCAAGACAAACCTTTCCGCAATTCCTTCTGCTATCCCTAACCTCCTCCCTGCTTTGCTGCCTCCTCCTGCTGAGCCCAGAGAAATCATTGTGCCTGAAAAATACGATGATAAAGAACTCCATAGCAAGCTGGACTTGATTATGGGCCACACCGAGAATGCCAGCAAGACAATGTCAAGTATGGACAAGCTTGATGAGATTCATGCGCAGGTCATGGGCACGTCACGAGAAATCACCGAAATGGTCGCTTCACAATCACGCCTTGTGATCGAAGATTACGAACGCAAAAAGCGAGAGACTGAAGAGGCGAGCTATGCCCTAGAGAAACGACTTGCCCAGAAAGAGAAGGTTGAGACGGAAATCCTGACTTTGACTGACGAGAAAGAGTCTCTTCTCAACATGATCCAGTCACTGAAGCGTGAAAAGGAAGAGCTGACGCAACAAAACACGAGAACGAGCAATGAGCTTTCTGGACTGGCCACTGCGCTGGAGATACGGCAGCGGGAGATGGAGTTGTTTGAACAACGCGCACAAGGCTTGGAAAAGCGAATCCTAGCGGGTGTTTTCGATCATGCTCGTACCATGATTTTGAAAGAAACCGGCCGCAACAAAAACGGCATGAGCCTCAAGCGAGTATCCAGTTATGCGAGCACGGCTACAAAGATGAGTCGCAACAGCACTACTAGTACTGCTAGAGACTCTCGCGGATTGGTTAGCAATGGCGTCGAGATGGCATTGAAGCGACGAACCCCTGCCAAAGCCCCAAGCCGTGATGGATCGATTGCTCCATCTAGCGTGGGAAAGGAACGAAGGATTCTGAGTCTCAGTCATGTAACTGGCAACAGAGGATCTGTCGATCGCCAAGTCGCCGCACCAGTTGGTGCTGGGGGACTGACTAACCTCAAACGGAGCCATTCAGTTCGTTCCAACTTCCCCTCGCGCAAGACTTCTTGGACTACGCGGGACTATAGCGCAAACAAGGAGAACGAGACGTTTGCAGAAGAGGAGGAGCAAAATAGTGATGCCGCCAGCGACACTGGGACTGAAAGACGGACAAGCTACAGTGGAACATACACGGACAGTATGTCTTACGGAACCGGAAGTACAGTATCAGCACATCGCCAGGCCAGTTTTGCCAGCTCTATCAACGGCCTAGTTTCTGAGCACGCAGGGTCGATTCTTGAGGAAGATGACGAATCCGAACATTGTGAAAGTGAATCCGAGCGATCCGAAGACCATGAAGAAAACGACCCAGACGACGTCGAAGATTATCAAACGACGGTGGATGAACAAGAAGACCACGTTGGCGATCTATCAGACCTTGAGCCACCTCCTGGGTTCAAGCATTCGGGTCATACCGACAGCGGAATAGGAAGCGATATACATCATCCTCTTAGTGTTTAGAGGTCGCTCGGTTGGTATACAAATGGTTTTTTGCTGCAGTGACTGCCGCTGGCTTTATTGCTTCTCGTAAATATTCAAAGTGGCGTTTCTTTTTCCTTTTTTTTCGGTTACTTTTATTTCTTATTTTTTCCCTTGTGTTTTCCATGTGTCTAGTCTTTCAGATGCTGTAACGAATGATAATGAAACCGCATGACATTTTCAAACTCAACTGCTTATCTATAGAAAAGTACAGAGTACATGTAGAGTGTGTATCTTGTACCTACCAGGGACGAAGTGCAACTTAGAAGGATATTAAGCCAGAGCTGAGCACCTGACAACAGTAACCTCTCCATTTCTAGGGTATAAAACCGATTTTTCAATATCCCAAACATAGCATAAATTTCGGCACTCTCTGCTTATCCAATATCCTGGCAACGAGAACAGATTGACGGTATCCTTAAAAGAGTTTCTTTTATTTATTAGAATCTAATAAAATCCCTGACGTTAGTGAAGACATTCGCTTTATTGATTGTTCTAGATATTTCCAATTAGTCGATCTTAGGCGTATCTAGCATTACCTATAAGCATATAAATTTATTTCTTATAAAACTTTGATTTTATTTAGATAAGATGAATAAGGTTCTCATTATTGGTGATATTCCTAGCAATGCCAATCGCACAGTGTCTGCGCTTGAAATTGATGGTCTCAGCAGTCTTTAGAGGATTTTCTGATCTCTACGTAAATATTGCGGTTATAGTATTGAATTCTTGTCAACCTACATAAGCATCAGCATCTAAATCCGTACACCCCCCCCCCCCCCCCCCGGGAGATATAATCACGGCGCCTATGCCTTGGGCTGCGCCAGTAATTATAGCAGTCTGGCCTGGCTTTTTCTGTCAGAGGACCATAATAGCGAATATAGGTAATAAAGCATTGTAAGTCTCAATCCGCCACAAGTTTACAATCGATCCACACTGCGACGCTGTCTACCTAGAATATAGCACGTTCAATTAAGGCTGATGTCCCTTCAACTATAGGGATTGTCGTTAACTGCAACGATTTGAACATCCTTTTGAACATCGTTAAATCAAGAACACAAAACTCGGTTGAGAAGTAGTAAGAAGGGTCGTCGTTATCTATGTGTTCCTAAGGAGTATTCGTATGTAGTTATAAAATTTTGTATATTCTGGAACAAAATATTTATCCATATTTAAATGTTTTTATAACCTAATACATATAGCCTGGGCATATTTCAATGAATATCAACACCTAATTGTACAACTTGAACAATATAAGCACCACAAGGGCCCAGAAAAATACTTAACAGGGTTGTTAAGATATTCAACTCTTTTATTTGAGGAGATCTCCAGTATAATACCAAATGTGGCCTGTCAGAAAGGAAGGATAGTATCAGCACTGCGGTCACTCTCCAAGTCAGGGAAGGAGGGCGGTTATCTCTAACTTTGAGTTGATCTCAGAGTTTCAGACTGAAGCTGTTTGAATGGCTCCACTGGGGTCTGTGTCCTTTTCCAATTGCTCGTTTCTTCCTTCCTCCCGAGCAGCTAGCCCCAGATATACCGCGTCCATACAAACTTGCACAAGAAACGTGAAGCCAACCATATAGAACGTGATGACTCCATTCCATGCGAAGGGACCACTATATACAGTATGTGCCCCGGTTGCAAGAGAGAAAATGACTGGCATGAGAATATTAACAATTGCAAGTTCCTTGGGGAATAGGGGTTTTTTGCGTGTGTCGATGATAATGGCATACGCAAAAGCAAAGTTCTGCACCATGAACGTAGGCCAAGGCATAAATGCAACGAGCCACTGGGAGTTGATTGGATGTTAGTAATTAACAGCATGGACGCCAGTGCATATTGACAATCAAGGTTTTACTGACAAAAAAGTCGTTCAACGCGTGAGTTATCTCCACTGGCCGATCAGGACGATATGATGCAATGGCAAGAACTATTCCAGGTAGCATAAACGTCCAGATACCAGCCGCTGCTGAGGCCAGCTGAACTTGATGAATTATATATGGCATCTTGGGAACGCGGCGGATTTGGTAGGATATGGCAGCAGAGAAGGGCAAGTAAAAGCCTCCGGCTATCATATTAATTGCGGCACCGGCATGAATGCGTTCAATGTGGTCTTGGTAAAACTGCGCCACCTTCTCAGCGCCCCAGGAGGGTTTAGGTGGGGGTATAAAATCGGCAATAGCAAACGAGATGACAAAAAATATCACGGATGCTGCACCACAACAGGCGCTATAGTATTGAATGGCGGTATTACTCAGAAACCAGGAACGAGACAGAGCCTCCGTCTTGTCCTCCAACCAACGAGTGAGTCGCATATTGAGTTGACGTTGTGCAGGGTTTTCGAAAATTACTTGAAGATTGTAGCAAAGATATAATCAAAGGGAATATCGAAGAGTGACAGGAAAATTCCGACAATCTTATATATCAAATAATCGTTAGATAGATCACGACTATAGTATTTGAGACCTTGATGATGACGAAGCGTTATTTAAGCCCTTTCCCTTGTGTGTACATGCACCATGATCTACGTCAGGAACAATATACCGGAGAATGCCGTTCCCCGGATTTTCGAGGCCGACATTTTACTGCTCCGGACCCGAAAGTCAACCAAATAACCTATTAACCAGTGAGGAAGCTCGGGACTCGGGATTCGGCAGTCGAGACTTGCATTTCCCTAACAACAATTGGCTTGACACAGATCCGTATAGAACTAGTATGAAGAAAATCATAATAATTCGGTAACCGCCGAAGTGATGTTGCTTGTCCCGTTTCTCGATTTCTGCTACTCTTTGCCTGGAAATCGCGGGCCAAAGGGAGAAATAAGACCCATCAGTATCGATACGTTATTGGAATTGGTAAGATATACCTACTTGAGTAGGATCAATTCATATCACTTAGCACTACTTCTATGTCACAAGCGCCTCCTGAGTGGACGTGGGGATTTAGGGATAACGACCCTTAGTGGAAGACGACACCGAAAATGCCCTGCGCCACGCAAAAGAGTCAGTCCGGGTCATAAATTCTGAAGAGCGGCCAATAGTTGCTTTCTCACTTCTGTTGAGAGTCCGGGTTGCAGACTATGCAATACATGGCTCACTGACCCGTCATTTTTGCGGAAACAGGTAAACACACCTTGGTCTTCCAAGAGAGTTGAGAGCCACGTATGTAATACACCTTGCAAAACCAGTGTATGCTTTTACTCAATTTATCTGTTTAATTTGTCTCACCCTAAAAGGACGCATAACCGGAGTGCACTCCGCGATTCTCCAGCGAAGTACTGTAGTATTTGTACGGTATCAAATTAATCAGCTGAATCGAAATCATGAACCTCGATTTTGTGTAATGTGGAATGAGCATTTGTAGATAGGCATTCCTGAACAACAAGGCCAGGCACAATGTTATGAGGTCGTCACGAGACATTTCCTCTCAGGATACATTCATTTTTCACTGTTTTCAATTATCATCTGAGCATCTTTACTTGATCAACGAGATATTCCTGGAGGAATCATCGAAAGTGACTTCGATAATTTACAGGAGCGGGATTTCGTCAAGAAAATCCATTGAAATTTATCTTACAGACGATAAAAGGGAACGCTTCAAGGTTATCAGAAGTCCAGAAGATTCTCACCTCGTCTATTTAGGAGCCTTGATGCGTATCCTCAAGGAACTGGGTGGCAATATCCCGTCATTGCACCTAAATATAGATCGAAATCCTTATTCCAACTATGCCACTACCGCCGCTAGCCCAACATCTCGTGGTGATCATACCAGCTCCCTTCAACCCTCACCTCTGGGACGATTCGGGCTAGTGCTCCGCCCAGCACAATCAAATATAAAGGCTAAGGCAGAAGGCCAAAAAGGTTCAATGGAAGGGGTAAAAATTATGCAGGAACCTATGGTCGTACCTGAAGCTCAGACTGAAAGGAACGAAAATGACAACAACGGAGCTTTGAACATTGTTATTGGGTGTTGTCTTTTCCTTGTACTCATTCTTGGATTATTGGTATATAGTGCTATTGTCATTGGAAAGTTGGTGGTACACTACCTAATAGTCTGGGTGAAATAGGTTCAGACTGTTATCACTCATAGTCAAGCCTTGTAGCCATTTGGATTTAGGAATAGCTGTCAAATGCGGACTCTATCGTTATAGGTCACAACAAACCCCCGTAAAGTTGCCAGGGCCTCTCGACACTCACGCACATACTGCTCGATACCATTCAAGTAGTTCAGCTGCTCCCTCTTTTTACCAGGGATATTCGCGCCCATGTACCAAGAATCAGTCAGCGGCATCAAGGTCTTGTCATTAGCCCTTTGAATGGCATCCTTCCACTGTTCTTCGGCACTGTGCTGCGCCTCGATAGACTTGATGCCCTCACTCTGAAATTTTTGGATGAGATCGATGAGTATATTGACCTGGCTTTCGATAAAAACTGGCCCATTTGTAAATGCCGTAGGTGCTATTCTGTCATTTTAGCAGTCATCATTCAAGGGGGGGCTCAAAAAAAAAAAAACAAATAGACAAACAACAAAATAAGAGCTTACCTTGAGGTCCATATACTAAGAAGAGGTTTGGGCACCCGCTACTACACAGACCCAAATGGGTGTACACCCCGTCTTTCCATCGTTCCTGGAAGGTTAAGCCGTCTCTTCCGTGAATATTCATATTGGTCAAGCTGCCGGTCATAGCGTCAAAGCCGGTAGCCATGACGACGGTGTCATACTTGCGTTCGATCCCGTCTTTGCAAATGATCCCTTTCGTGGTGAATTCATGGATGGGGTTCGCTTTCAGATCCACAATATCCACGTTGGGCTGATCGAGGCGTTCATAATAGTCTTGCTCCAGACTGCTTCGTTTTGTTCCAAAGGCAAACGGCGGGATTTCTGGCACGAGATAGGCCGCCTTCTCGGGATTCTTGATCCGCGGACGTGTCTTTTTCGCCCAGAAGTCATACATCAATTTGTTCGCCTTCGGGTCGACCATGAAGTCTCGATAATTGGCCTGGTTAAAGTTGAAGCCTCCTCGATTCCAGAGTTCCTCCCATAGTTCTTCACGCTCGGCATCACTGAGGTCAAAGACCGAGCCCGGCTGCGAGTCGTATCCCAAGCCCGACTTGGACTGCTGACAGTATTCGAACATGCGGCGATACGTGGATTTATTCACGCGCTGTTCCAGATCGCTAAGGGTCCGTTGGAACATGGGTAATGAGATGCTGGGGGTCCGGATGAAGACAGTCAAATGGCTGGCCACCTTTGCGATCTCCTGTGTGCACTGCACCGCAGTCGCGCCTGAGCCGATAATGGCGACCCGCTTGTTCTTCGCGTTTGCAGCCTCCGGCCACCGCGTAGAGTGAATCAACTGACCTTGGAATTGGTTCAAGTTCTTGAAATTGGGATAATGGGGTTTGAACGAGCTGCCCGTGGCGCAAATCAGGTATTTGCAAACTGCTTTCTGGCCATTTTCGGTGGTCACCGTCCATTTGGCACTGGCTTCATCGTATCGCGCGTCTACCACATTGGCGGAATAGGAGATATCCTTGGACAGATTCAATGTGTGGTCGACGTGCTTGAAATACTCCCGCAGCTCGTCCCCGCTGGGAAATCTCTCGGACCAGTTCCAATTGCGCCAGACTTTTGGTATCGAGAATTGATAATACGGGATCTCCGAGTCAACCCGGGCCCCAGGATACGTGTTCCAGTGCCAGACACCTCCTAAATAGGAGCCTGCTTCGAAAACGTGGACGGCGAGCCCGAGCTCACGAAGCTTATACAGAGCGTAGCACCCTCCGAAGCCAGAGCCAATGATCAGCACATCAAGGTCTTTTGCCCCTGGATCTCCGTTGGTTTGTGGCTTTGCGGAGTCCATGTCGCCACGTTTTATTTAAAAATCAATAGCCTTGGTAATTTTGATGGTCCAGGGTCCTGTGTCTGTATAATACACCGTGTAGATGATGAGACTGAACTGACAATGGCCGATACTTGAAGGTTTCGCGTGAAGTCGGATATACTATGAACACATCATACAACTCACCAGCAGACTCGCACTCGGCAACAGGAACGAAGATTCGCCGACTGGAGCACGCTCCGCGATGCCAGTCCGGCTGAGGAAACGTGTAACCCTAAGTGTATGCGTCCCCCACTGGATATAATACCCGAGACAAATACGATCGGTATTTCCCGAAACGGCTGTTTCGACTCGGCTAGCAATGATCGAGCAAGGAAAGTGCTGATGGTCAATATGCAACTGTTTTGCTATTCAGAATTTGTCAATTATCAGACACTAAAATCTTGTATTATCTTCTACCAGTTAGTAAAACAATCGCGAAAATTGACACAATGAGTTCCACGGCGTCCCTTAATTTCCCCCAGGGAATGCTGGCTGGTCGGTTGAGGTAATATCCGTCTTTGTAGAGGATGGCTGACACATATAATTAGGCCAGACGGCGATAATAACAGGCGCAGCTCAAGGTATTGGGGCCGAGACAGCCGCGATTCTAGCACGCGAGGGCTGCAAGATTGTGATCGCGGATTTAGATGCTGGTAACGCCCTGTTGAAACCCCATCGTTGTATGGTAACCTATGAGAATTAATATACAAAGAAATAGCAAGGGCCAAAACAACTCTCGAGGCAATCAATTTGAATGGTGGCTCTGCCATTGTCGTGGCAGGGGATATCACGAATAACGACTACATCAATGAACTGGTCCGCCAAACTGTGCAGTTTAGCGGTGGAAAGATCCATATTATTATCAACAATGCGGGATATGCATGGGACGACCCAATTGAAAAGATTCAGGACAAGCAGTGGGGTGAGACCATTTAGTATATTCCTAGGGAGAGGAGATTTAACAAGCGACTAGAGACGGTCATTAATATTCACAGTACCGCACCATTCAAGCTCATCCGGGCAGCAGCACCGTACTTTATGGTCAAGGATGGCGAACCTAGATCAATTGTGAATGTCTCCTCTACCTCTGGCATTTATGGCAATCCCGGGCAAGCTAGCTATGCTCTGGGCAAAGCAGGGTTAGTCGGCCTAACGAAAACGATCGCCCAGGAATGGGGCCCGGAGTATGGTGTGAGAGTCAATAGTAGGATCCCATTATATTGACCGCTAGTCCGCAAGGGCTGGTACCGACTGTCTAACCGTTGCCTTTGTTGTAGCTGTGGCCTTTGGCGCGATCAAAACCAGACTAACACAAGCCCCGAAAGGAGAATTCGTGGTGAGACCGGACGGTACAAAACATGCGGTAGGCTTCAAAGGTGGTTATGATGAGGAGGAAAAATGGTTTGTACTCTCCCACATTCTTAACTGGAAGAAGCCTCACACACAGTTGCTACAGGGTCGGGGATATCCCTCTTCGACGCATTGGGAGCCCAACTGACGCTGGACGGGCCATCTTGGCCGTAGTATCACCCCTTTTTTCATACGTGACTGGACAGGTAGGTCGATCTAACACGTATTCCCGTATTCTGCGATTAAAGTGGGATTAATTCTAATGTGAAATTTACAGACAATCATGGTGCGTCCCTTTTGTATTTTGATTGACATATTGATGACAATTAGAAGGTCTCCGGTGGCAGGGGCGGTATGTAGTAGTGCAGAAAAATATCAGATTGGTGTACATGCAATAAGTTCGCCGATTCCATCAACGAATTGCTACCAAAAACAGATCGACTATATCCATACATTCGATTATGTATGCACAGCTTGAAAATCCATCATGCCCTTTGCATTATATAGATTATTCAACGAAAGAGAAAAAAAGTAATAGTAAAATGGAATTAAATCGAGTCAGTATGCAGACTGCAAGGAACATGGTGTTGAGTCCGTCTAGATCCGTCGAATACTATCTTGCCCAAGTGAAAGGGCCCAGTTCCTTGGTTACAAGTAATTAGGGTTAAGGTGCGATAACCCGCTACGTTGCGGTCTCGGGCTTCTCGGCCAAGGTATCCGGTAAGCTCTCTATTAGTACGAAATAGCACCGCTCTAAACCGTCGCGTTCAACATATTCTCTACTTTTGTTATATCGAATTTGACCTGGTACGTTCCGCGTGTTCGTGGACTGAACCCTGCGGTCTCGATACTGCAATTTTGGTTAGGAAATCATGAAAAAGCAACCTCCTCCGTGCATGAGTAAAAGATCATGGAGCCAGAACGACCCAAGAGGAAGCGCCGCGTGATAGCCTGCCAGCTATGTTCACACAGAAAGGTCCGGTGCTGTCGTGAAAGCCTCTTGACACCCTGCGCAAATTGCCAGCTTGCCTGCGTTGAGTGCTGTCCGAAACTTCCCCAGAGGTAAGGATAGTGTACACTTGGACTGCACATACTATTTTCAATATACTTTGACATCCCCATTCTTCTCCGTCTCCGGACTCGTCTCAACTTTTATTTCTAACCCAACTAGGCAGGCCCAGAAGACTGAGGCGTTCACCCCAGCTAACATAAAAAGACCATCGGACACCAGCCAGCTGAGTGCAACGCCAATGCACGGTGTATATCTACCGTACAAGAAGGAAGAGTTCTTGCCGAACTTCATCCGACCCCTCAGCAATGATTTGGATTATTATGACCGGAACTATTTATCGGTCAAAGGCGTCTTTACCCTGCCCAACTCGGGTTTCCAAACCGCCCTGTTACGAGCATACATCGAGCATGTCCACCCGCTTCTCCCGATCATAGAACTGGAGCCTTTTTTGAAAGCTGTTTTTGCTATACACGATGAGAGCCCTTCTTCACAACAAGAAGATGGGGTGAGTTTGCTGCTCTACTGGGCCGTTGTATATGCCGCGGTTTCTACCGTTTCCTCGGATGAGGTAAATATCGGCTTTCCTTCTCGCCATGAAGCCAAGTCTTCTTTTTATGGTCGTATAAAGGTATAATATTCCGAATGTATATCTTCATCTATATATCACCTAGAGCTCACAACAAAATTTTCACCAGGCCCTTTATGATGTAGAAGCAGAACCGAACCGGCTGATCCTAGTTCAAGCACTCCTACTAGTCGTCCATGGGCAGGATATTACTAGAACGACGAAGGATGCAAGGTATTGGATGGCTATTATTTGGTCGCAAATGCAAACCGTCGGAATTGATGTAGAGGTGATGGACGGTCACCAGTGCAGCGCAGTTGATCAACGAACACGGATGATGTATAGACGCATATGGTGGTCCTGTTTCGTGTGCGACAGGCTGATTGCTCTTGCGGCTTGTGTGGACCCTGTCTTGCCACAGAATACCGTGCCCTTATTGCACCTTGATGATCTGGAGATCTTCACGTCCTGGCATTCTGCCCTCGATGAGCTCGGGAGCGACATACTGTCCAACCCTGGCTTGTCCCTCGATCTCGGCCGCCTATGTGTGATCCAAGTACAAATATGCTTATTGTTCGACGAAATTATCTCGGGGTCACACGGACGATCTCCGAGGCAACTACGAAGTGTGTCCCTAGATGAAGCATTCATCGAAGTTGCGCGTCTCAGACACTGCACGGATAAATTGTTAATGTACTACAATCAATTAACACGGCATGAATTTCAAAGAGACCAAGGTATTCTTGGATCGTCCTACGAGGTACCACATAGAAATCTGGTTCATTGTCACAAAACGGTCCTGTTCATTACCATCGACGCAATCTTGGCCTTTCTCTTGCAACGGCGTATCATTTTAGAAGAGAAGTTCTGTGGCATCTATGAGAGTCCTCACTCACAGGAGGGAAACGCGCTCAGCACCATATCCGACGAATATCAGCTAAGCTACTTCCCTCAGCAATCACGCGTCTCCGTGACATCCAGACTGTGCCTGCGATTCATCTATCTGAAGAAAAATCATGGACTGCACAAACTGCGGCCTGTAATTGTGGCGCTTCTGCTGCCGGCTGCTATAGATCACTTGTTTCGGGTTCAATCGGCTGATCAGGGGATGCGAGACTGCAAAAGTACAGTGTACTTCAATGGATGTCTATCCGTTCTGAAGTCGCTGGAAAAGGACAACCCCTCGGTCAAAAAATGGACCATGTACTTGCAGAGCGCATGTATCGGGTATGCTGATTCTTGTTCTCTCGGTCGGGTGGCATTACTGAAGCCTATGTCATCGGATCTAGGAACACAACAGTATCCTACCCCGGAAATGTACACAGAGCCTATACAAGCTACTATGCAGTGGTGGTTTGGTGATGGAATACCAATATAGTGACTTTTTTCTCCTGGTAAGGTTTGAGGGGGATACATATCTTAGATAGCGGATATTAATGACGTAGGAGTATAGATAGATTCATAAATTATGACTTAGAATATGGATACATGATAGAAATCCAGTGTTTCGCCTTGACCATTCACTGTGACTAATATTCACTAGGAAATATTCTATCCTGATACATTATAATTATAGAACCTGTGAACCCTAGCCCAACAAAGCTGTGCCTAGTAAGCTCGGTAGTTATGGTCTGATAGATACCTAGGATAGGTATTATTTCTAGGCTAGCATTGAGGCGTATCTCCTTACCTGGAGGACGACCATCCCGACCCTATCGAGGAAAATAAATAAAAGAAAGGCGTTTAGACAATAGTAGGTGCAACGAGAATCTTACGCTTCCATCTTGTTCGGCACGGCCTCTCCCGTTCTAGTATCCGGACATTCAGGACCGAATACGCCTCATCGGCCAACGCCGAGTGGAGTCAAAACGAACATCCTCAGAGTCACCATCTTCATAACCGAGGTTAGCCGTTAGCCTGTTTACATTACCGTCATTGCTGATTCTGGGAATACTAAAAAACTCTTGGAGAGGTAATGATCGCAGGACCCTGGGTTGATAGTGGCAGTTTAAAACCTCTCGTGTTCGCTGGCCACATCAAGTCATCAAGGTCAAAATAGCAGCCGTGTGCCATTTATCTTTGCCTAATATGCCGAAACATCCTGCAGACTACGATGCAGTTGTAGTTGGTGCCGGCTTTAGTGGGATTCGGTCGTTATGGGAACTTCGCCAGCGTGGGCTGAGCTTCAAATGTTTCGAGGCCGGGGCAGATGTCGGCGGCGCCTGGTACTGGAATTGCTATCCTGGCGCTCGCACCGATAGTGAAGCATGGGTTTATACCTTGAATTTTGCCCCCGAAATCAGGGAAGAATGGAATTATACGGAACGGTACCCATCGCAAAGAGAAGTGCAGCATTTCTTGGGCCGAATTGTCGGTCAGTCAACCCTAAACCCTGCAGCCTTCAGATACTAGGAGGCGCGTGTGTCCAAGTTATTTGTGCCAACAGTCAAACTACAGATAAGTTTCATTTGCGAGAGTACATCGAATTCAATTGCCGCATTAAATCTGCCCATTACAATAAAGAGACCAAACTCTGGACGATCACAGCAGGAAACGGGACTGCTGTTACGTGCCAGTACTTTTTACCTGCAACCGGACCCTTGTCGATTGCAAAGGCTCCCCCGTTCCCCGGACTGAAAACTTACACCGGAGAGTGGTACCAGGCCTCTAACTGGCCAAAAAGTGATGTCGATCTACGCGGCAAGCGTGTTGCTATCATTGGAACTGGTGCCACTGGAGTACAGATTATCCCAAAGATTGCCCCGGCAGTGAAACAGTTGACCGTTTTTCAACGGTCCCCATCGTATGTTTTGCCGGGAAGAAACTATATTATCGATCAGAACCAAACCCAGGAAATCAAATGCAACTTTGATGCGACTTTATACGCGGCCAAGAATCACCCGAATGGGCTGGCAATGAAACCGTCTGGGAAAACCGTCCAGGACGCGAGAGACGCGGACAAAGTCCGACAGACTTTGGATGCTGGTTGGGAAGAGGGTGGCTTTCATTACCAGTTCGAAACATTTGATGATATCTTCACCAATGCCGAGTCCAATGAGACGGCCTCAGAATATATTCGTCAAAAAATTCGCGCCATCGTTCATGATCCAGAAGTGGCCGAAACACTGTGTCCTAAATATCCGTTCCTATCGAAACGGCCCCCGTGTGGACACTTCTACTACGAAGCCTATAATCGCCCCAACGTGAAGTTGGTCAATATAAGTAAGCAGGAGATTGACTTGTACGAAAAGGGTATCAGGACCACCTCCGGAACTGAGTATGAGTTCGACGTGATAATTTTCGCCATTGGATATGAAGCCGCGACAGGTGCATTGAGTGAACTAGACGTTCGCGGCCTAGAGGGAAAGTCCTTGGGAGGGAATTGGAGCAAGCGCATTGATACTTTTGCTGGGTGCCTGGTGCCTGGCTTCCCCAATTTATTTTTGATTTGCGGCCCACACGTGCCTTTTGGCAATATGCCGGTTGTGGTAGATATCCAGGTCAATTGGATCGGCCAGACGATTGCGTATATGGAGCAAAAAAAACTTGCTTGTATAGACGTGACTGAGAACGCAGTGGCTGACTGGTCTGCCGAACTCGACGAGACATTCAAGGTAACTGTGTTTGCCGAATCGGCCAAGGCATCTCGCTCCTGGTTTGTCGGCGCCAACATACCTGGCAAAGTGCAAACCGTCCTGTTCTACTTCGGGGGCGTCCCGGCTTACACGGCGAAACTGGAAAGGGAGATCTCAGCAGGATGGCCCAGTATGCGGTTTATTCCATCCACAGTGACAAATGGAGTAGGGCACGACGTCAACGGCATCTAGGAATGATTAAAAAGCAGGCTTAATGCGTATTCCGGTCATGGTGAGCTTTCTCATGCGTGATTTTTTATTCTGTGCATATATCATTATCACTTGCTAGTCACCCCATTATATACTGTATTTCTCTTGGAATTGCTAGATTAAGTCCTATGTGCTGTGATTATCGAGTCGTGTTCCACCTTCGGTATTCACTACGTAGCATACGATACCAGGCACGAGTAGATAATGTAAATAACATCATTGTGTTTACACATTGAGTTTTTCCTCCTCTGTATTCACTTCCTTTTTTTCTTCGCTTTTGTGTTTTTCTTTTCAAAACATGATTAAATCTGCAGTAAATTTTTATTTAATAAATTTAAAGACATTAATACTCCTTTTAGCGGTAACATATATCCATTTATTTAGCTATAATTGCGGACCTATAAACCTATGCAGATATGTCACCTCTTAGTGCTTAATAGTACATGAGTAGGTGATGTCTGAATTAATCGTCTAGTTTCCCTCTCCTATGGACTTTCCCTGGAAGTTTGTTGCTATCCAGTCCACCATTGTCTGTAAATACACTGCTGTGGAAGGCAACTGTGGATATATGTAAAATGCATGTGGCAGCCCCGGATACACCTTCAAAACGGTAGAGACACTATAGATTACAGTGTAAGTAATAATGACTATAACGTTACTTAATATGTTGATTATCGATGAAGACAAAGCTTACCCTGCCGCTTGTAAAGCTCGAGCATATGCGATCCCTTCGTCTCTCAAGGGGTCCATACCGGCGACTTGTACCACTGTTAAAATCCTCTGTTTAGTTTCTCTCTGTCTGAATTACCTGAAACATTTGAGCAAAATACGGTTGATGATAAATGGGGCTTACATGCGGGTGGTAACTCGTGGTGTGACTCGGCCAGAAGAGGATTGATATACGGATCAACCGTGATCTCTGGCAGATAGTGGTTCCAGAACCAGTGCATCCGCTCTGTGTTTACTATCTGCGAGTCCTTATTCACCTCATAGCTTTTGTACTCGTATTTGTCACTTGGAAAACACGCAGGATGGCAGGTTACGGGGATGTTGAGTATTTGGCCGACGATCCCTGGAATTGCTAGGTCTCGAAATTGGAGAGCTAACACAGCCGACTATATGTAAAAATTTCCATTTAATGTTCTGATGTATGAGTGAGTGGAGAGGAATTCTTACTAGGTTTGCGCCTGCGCTTCCTCCTCCGACAATAATGTTATGCGGGTTGATATTTAGCACATCGGCGTGCTCTTGACACTTGCTAGGTTGTCAGTTGAGTTGGCATATTTCCTAGGTATTGACCAAACTTTACCCATCTCAAGACGTCAAAGCAGTCATCCACAGCGTATGGATACTTGAATTCCGGAGCGCTTCGTAGGATTAGCCTCGGAGGTAATAGTAGCGACAATAGGGCATGTTGTTGGCCTACCAGCGATATTCAACACTCACCACCACGGCCCGATTTTTTACTGCAATTATGCGATTCTGAGATTCCTCCGTTTCTGTATTCCCAGTAACGAAGCCTTTTTTCCGTGGATTAGCAAAACATAGAATGCATACATGGGGGACAGAATGAACGCACCTCCGCCATGGGCATTAAAAAACAGTAACGAGCCCGGGGTGCAGTGGTCGGGAGTATATATGCGAATATCTATCTCAGAACCATCTCGGACATACACTTTTCTGTGCGAGATATTAAGATCTTTTCCGGGTACAGGGCTGTCAGCTGGGACTGGAGGTGCGCGATATCCAATTGCTCGATACTGCTCGATCGGAATAAAGAGCATTTTCATTGCTAGCTCGTCCTTCTCTTTCTGGATTGCAGCCACCGAGTTCCACTCCGTGGATGGTTCAGACAGGTTAACCGACGCAGTGGGAAAGCCGTCTATTACGTCCTCCATGGCGATACTGCCCTCAGCCTGTGAGAGTGCGAGTTGGAAAACTAATTAGTATGTATGCTAATCCGCGACATCAGCACCATGAGAATGACTGAACCCGCGGAAGAAGCATTCGGATTTGTGACATACGGGCAGTAAGTAACATAAACAATTAGCAATTTTCGTCTATACCGAAGTGCCGGACCAATGTTACCCCAAGTCCCCATTTTTCGGCGATTGCCGATGTGCCTGTTCGTCGATTCATGGACAACAATTATTCGGATACATTTTCCAAACAGAGCATTTACGCAAAAAAAAAAAGGCTATGATACCCACAGGGAGGTCTGTAGCTACCACTATTTGCTATCGTCGCACCACCTGCAAAAGATAATCCAGACAATACAGCGCAAATAATTTATCTATAATGTCCATTTCGGAATACCACGATAGCGGCCCAGTGCCGATCCCATTGCAGCTGAATCTCGACAATCTGGAGGGAAAATCGGTTATCATCACGGGGGGTAAATCTGTCTGATAATACGGCTGCATTCTTTCTATCACTTTCTAAACAAATATCATAGGCGCAAATGGACTAGGAAAAGCCTATGCCGAAGCATTTGTGAAAGCAAAGTAAACCTGTCGTGTGCAATGTAATTTTTCCTCTCAAATCAGAATCTAAAAACCTATGTTTCAGGGCCTACGTGACGATCGCAGATTTCAATGAAGTTGCGGGGAAAGAAACAGTGTCTGAGCTTTCAGTGTGAGTTTCCTTAAATTCAGAGGGGAAAGAAACCCGAAAAGGACTGATCTAGCCATGGAATTCGATAGTCAGGGATCTCAATTTGTCAAATGTGACGTCCGGAACTGGGATGATCAAGTCCGAGTCTTCGAAACTGCTATCGAAAACTCGCCATTCCATAGTTGCGACATCGTCATTGCCAACGCTGGCATTGTCGGGGCGGATAGTTTGTACCAACTTGATGGCAAGTAAATCTACTATTATCGAACAATCATGTACAAAATACAAGGCTTATGATTATCTACCAGATCCAAGGCTCCAACCTATCAAGCCGGATCTACGCATCATAGACATCAACCTCATTGGTATTATATACACGACCAAGCTCGCTCTGCACTACTTTAGACGACAACCGTTAAGCCCTGCTCGAGATCGCTGCTTGATTATCAAGGGCAGCATTGCATCGTATGCAGACCAGCCCGGGTCGCCACAATACAATGTCTCCAAATGGGGCGTGCGAGGACTCATGCGGAATTTGCGTCGCACCACGTGGAAAGAGGGTATAAGAGTGAATATTGTCGCCCCGTGGTAAGAATTTTCTGATTTCCGGCTATGAGTCCGGTGCATGTTCTTTTAACTCACAACATTTCTCCCCCTTGAAGGTATGTGCGCACGCCGATTCTGTCCAAGGACATCCAAGATTACCTTGATGGTAAAGGAGTAGGTTTTGCCTTGGTGGAGGATTCGGTCAAAGCAATGCTCAAGATTGCATCCGACGCATCTATCAATGGTATTTTTATTTTATTTTATTTTTTGCTCTTTCCCGGAAATAAACCAATCAAGATGAGAACACGCTGACTGCATGCTAGGGAGGGCATTTGGCGTTGTGTCTCGCCAAGATGCTCCGGAAGGATACATGGATTTGGATCATGATGACTACAAGGAGGGCGATATTTTGAAAACGTGGCAAGAAATTGTTCTGGACACAGCACATCGAATAATAGTAAGTACACGTCTCTCTATTTCATTTGAATCATGAGCGACTAGTCGTGACGCTAATGAATGTTTGTGTCGAAGGAGTAACGTGAGATGTGCTGCGCGGGTTTCATACTCCTTCTATTGCTGGGGAGCGTTGCCTGTCTGCTGTGGGACATTAAAGCAAATTGAAAATGGTCAAATATTTTACAATATTTTCTGTTCATGTTGGGGTGATGGATGATGGGTACTTATATTCGATTGTCAATGCCTAACTAAAGTGATAACTTTACCATGTGCCCGTACAATAGTAGTGTAAAAAAATAAACCGGCCGGCAGGTATAAAACTGAAGAAGAATTGACGAGAATTTATCATAGAGCACTGGTATAAATACAGAAGAAAAGGATTAGGGACCATTTCTTAAACATGATCCGGTATTGCTGTAGATTGTGGCATCCAGAGGGAAGCCAGCTGTAAACTTGGCCAAGATAGTAAGGATGATGTTAATTCCTCCGGATCTCGATGCAACCACTGCCGATCGAGTGACGGCAATTCCCAAGTCATCGGATCATACCCGTAATTCGTATCTGTTTCTACTTGCATAAAATCAGATAATGTATGTCCGCCGGCGAGGTGTCGACCCGTGGGTGCATTTGGTATATCCTTGCATTTCTCGGTTATTGGCATAAAGGTGAAGTCAGTTGGGGACGGTGCAGACGGTCGAGACAGCTGCGAGGATGACTTGGGAGGGAAAATATCTGCTAATGGTGTTCCATCTACCAAGGGCCGAAGTGTAGATAGCATGCGCGTGACGACCGGGAAATGGGATTGCAAAGTATCCATTGTGTTTATAGCTAGACGGAGCCACTGCAAATCGCGTAAGTTATCGGTGACTTGACTGGGATGCGCCAGAAATTGCGTAATAAGAACTGTTAATGCGAGGTTAATATTATCCAACATAACTGATGGGATTTTCTCGGTTCCCGAAAGTTGTTTATATGTCAGAAGGAGACGGATTATTTGAATAGCATTCTTGTAGATGATCTGCTCAGGCTCGTCGTGGTCATCGGCGCCTCTCGTCATCGGTATCTGACAGTCTTCCCATGACTGCGAAATGGGGCTTCTCATCAATGCTTTGTGGATCAGGATCTTGACTTTGCAAAACTGCATGTGGATTCCATAAGCAGTAGGATTGAGGTCCGGCACACAAGACTCATCATATGCCATTCCTGGAGGGAGGTTTTTGCACCAGGTGTGTATATCCGCTTCAAGCCTGGATAAAGCAGCCCTAGCTTCTGGCCCTAAGCAAGGCGCACTATTTAACAAATCACAGATATCTGCCATTGGCACGCAAAGCCCCATCCACGCATTTAGGATGGCCGCGTCAGGCCCGTCATAATTACGGCAACTGATCGCTGCAGCTTTGACTAAGGCACGAGGTATAGCACTGGGTCGGCCCAGATACATGCACCAGATCCCCTCGTAGGATATGGTTGCGCAGAAAAGTTGAAGCGGGCCACGAGAAGTAGCAGGGCTGGCGTTCTGGTACGCACGGTCATGGAAGCCAATGTCAACCAACATGCGAGATGCCATGCCTATGGTTTTTTTTTGTTAGTGGTAAATCTAGGGTTTCAAGCAGTGGTAGATGGGAATGCAGGCACTTACCACAAAGCATCCATCCTACACGATCACGACAGTTGGTGACTTCATATTCGCTTAACAGTAATAGTCCCTGCAGCGAGGCAGCAGATGGTTTTTCGATGGCTTCCAGAATACCAGCATTGCTTTGAGATGCGTACTTGTGCCCAAGAGACCGAACCGCACTAGATGTGCTGAGTCGAGTAGCACAAGCCAGCATCACATTCTCAAGGAACGGAGAGTACCAAAACGATGACACGCCATTCTCCCGGTGCATATTGAATACATCTTCATCGATCAGACTCACCCAAAGGATCTGGTAGCGGAAAAAGGACTGTAAAAGACGATTTCGCAATTGAGCCGAGTTGATATCCATATCAATCCCCAGCCCAGAGAGCTCATCTGAAGTGGACATCGGTTGGCATATTACAGGTGACAGAATGTGAGACTGGGAGGTCGGCCCAAGAGCACAGGAACCTTCGTCATGGTTTCTGCTACTTTCCGGAGTAGTATTGTATTCTGGCTCCTCACCCCCCTCAGGGGAGCCTCGTCCCACCTCTTCTCGTACTCCCCCTCCCAAGATGTGGATTGCACCGTCAGATAAGGTTTCAGGACGATCATTATCCATATTTATGAGAGGCAACATGTCGATATCGTTTTCAACCCATGTTGTGTCTTGTCTGATTCCACATTAGCCCCTAGATTTAGACCTAATCACCTTTCAACGAGAATATAGGGAGATATTGAAAACTTAGTGATGACTTACGCCGATCCCAAATCATTAAAAGCCCGCTCTGTATGTGTCGATACGAGTGGGTCTTTATCCGGTGTAGAAGGAGTGATATGGTTGATGGATATCTGGCGTGTTTCACAGCTTTCTTGAGGTGGAGACACGTTTCGGATTGAGCACAAAGCGTCCTCTTCGTGTTCTGTGGGCTGATTTGCGGTCTTAGTTAGAAGAGCTTCAAGGCTGTGGATTCGCTGCTCTAGAGTTTCAATGTGTTTTCGTGATCCTGACCTGTTACTCATAGTATTAGCATACCAATCCACTGCAGAAGGAAAATAAACAATTTTTTTAAACCAAAAAACGCACTTTCGCCGGTCTCCATTGCGATTGAAGGCACAGTGACTACTCGTCCGTTGACACGGCGTGCAACGTTGGCCAGGCTGAATATGCTGAGCATCGCACTGCCTGGGTTAGAAAAACGACGCGACTGCATATAGTGGACGCACCTTAACTTTGCGTTGTCGACAATTCTGGCAGGCCAGCGAGGCACGTCTCAGCGGCTCGCTCCCTGTTGTCGCCATTGTGGAAGTATTCGCAGGCATACTCGTGGGTGTGAGCACAACAGCAAGGCTGGTAGTTATTGATGTTGGTGGTGATAGCAGTGGTAAGAATTCGTGCGGGGTGGCCAGCTTAAACCGTTTGTAATTCCCCATGGGGGAAGAATAAGCAGGGGGTTAGCGCCCGCCGCTACCGTAAGTTACAGTTCGTTCCGGACCCGATACCAACCAGGTAATTATATATCGCTGATACCTCTCGATATGTACACAAACAGAACGACGTCTACTACGGGCCTTCAATATGGTGAAAGTAACATGAGTCAAATATCGTAGAGTAAAATTGTTTATGAATTGATTGTGATGTACATGGTATGTTTGCTTTTACATTTGAACATTTAGACCTCGCTGCTCAATCATACAGAAGTCGGCCTTCGGGTATCACCGATAACGCGTCCATTACCGCTGTGGATCCTCAAGCCGTGCGGGGTAACCCCCCACAAAAAGTACCGAGCTGTTGATCTCCAACCCATTCATTCGGGGCGAAATATCACAAGCTTAGAACCATAGCATCGCTATCAATCATGCCCTCTCTTCTACTGCCTAACTCACTGCTGCGGTTCCACATCGACACGTGTGTGACTGGTGTCCTGCCTCCGATGCTCTGTGTGGTCGGGAACGCTCAACTCAACGCCTCAAGCCGCCGCACAAGCCATAGCGATGCAGACGCAGGCCTGCGATCGATGTCACAGACGAAAGACAAAGTGCGACCGACGTGTTCCACGCTGTGGCTCCTGTGAAAGTATGTCGTCAGGTGCCAGGAATTGCACAGACGGAAGCTGATAATAACCTCGTCCAGAAGCAAACGCGCCATGTGTGCATACGGACAAGCTCAATCTTCTGCCGTATCCACGGGCATATATAGATTCCCTCGAGTCCACAATCAAGCGGTTGGAGACAGAAAATAAAAGGCTGAAAAGAGAGCTCAAAACCACGCCATCTGCCTCCTCACCGGCATGTACGCTGCTGTCAGTCACTGCTGATGAAAATGCGTCTCATGGCGAAGGCACCAGCACCAGCGATGAGCACTTCAACGCTGCAAGTGATGATAATGTAACAGCAGCAGTCAGCCAACTGGCACCAAAGCCCCCAGTGGAAGAACATCGCCATCCGGCCTGGGGTAGCCATGTCCCCTTAGCTAGTCTCGTCTACAGCCTCGTTGGCGGTGGCACTTTATCATATCTACCAAAGAACCATCACCAAAATACTCAGAATTCACAATTCCCTATCCAATCGCCACATGCGCTGCCTAGCCGAGAAGAGGCCTTCCACGCTATTGAAGCATATTTCAACCACTGGCACTTGACATTCCCCATTCTGTCCCGGCCGCAATTTCTTCGCACTGTGGATCAAATATATTCGGAGGCTAACTTCTATACCGAAAATCCCTTTCAAGCATTTCTATTTGACATCGTACTAGGCATGGGAAGCACAAATTTTAACCGACAAGATAGGTTTCCCACTTCCCCAGAAACGCATTACGTACGGGCTATATCAAAACTCGACAAAGTGTTTTCCGTGCAAGGACTAGCATCCCTTCAATCTATTCTGTTTCTGTGTCAGTATTCTATATTCTGCACTTTACGAGATACCAGTGCCAATATGTGGCAGTTGGTAGGGATTGCCACCAGACTCTGTACGGAAATGGGACTTCATCGTCGGTCAAAACAAGAGGAATCAGTCGCTCAGGGGCTTCAAGGCGGGAAGGTTATTCTAGAATTAGAAATTAGAAAAAGAACGTTCTGGTGTCTATATAATTTGGATAGGTAAGAAAAGAATGCACAACAGAGGGAGTTAGGAGCCCTTACTGAATCTTAGCTGACGAGTTTTATCTAGGATCATTAGCGTCACTCTGGGTCGTCCTGTTGCCTTGCATGATGAGGATATTGATATCACGTTACCAACAGCCCTCGACATCGATGAGTTCTCACTAGATGAATTGACACAGGGAGTAACCACGGAGAGGTTACGAAAGACTTCGCCCTTTTTACATTTAATTTTCATTCGGCGACTAGCAGGAAAAATTCTACAAAACGTCCACTGCCGAACGGATAGAAGTCTTTCGCGAGAAGAAAAATATCAAATTCAACAAAGCTTTCACGATGCTCTCCAGAGTTGGAAATCTGAAATTGCCGACATAGATGTATTTTCAAATAAGGACAAGCATTCAACTTCGAGCTTCCGGTCAGCTACCTGGTATGAAGTACCCTATCATAATGTGTTGCTTCTTCTTTTCCGACCATCTCCAACATTTGCACATACTGGGTCCATGTCCGACAATGTTGCCGATGATATTCTTTCGACTCTGAATAACATTCTATCTTCCGCTATCTCGGTCATTCGCCTATATGCAGAATTGCATCAGACTCGCCGTCTCAACTACTCGTGGATAACACTTCATGCTGTATTCATGGCTGGCTTATCCTATGTTTATAGCATCAGCCGAATAATTAAGGAAACCAAGCGCCGTGGCACCAGTTTTCCACCCAGCGTGGAATACACTCAAATAATTGATGTTACTCGGATTTGTTCCAAGGTGTTGGTTGCAATCAATGAACAGTGGGCTACAGCGCGCGGGTCCTGCGAGATATTTGGCCATTTAAGCAACGCCATTATCCAGGACGCCGTAAAGGCACAACTGAACAGCCATAAACCAGCAGAACTACCATTAAACTATAATGATAATACAACTAGAGGTGCTTTTGCAGCCCCACCCAGAGGTGCAGATGTTCGCTCTCCCCACCCAGGACACCCTCACCATCATCAACAGCAGCCGAACAATACAGACACTAACCTTACAACCCATTATCCTGGAATGGAATCTCGCATGTCCAAAAATCCTGCCATGTACTCGGCAACATCAGATCCTTTCCAAACTTCAATAGCCGAAAACGGCTTCCGCCAGTGCTATAACAGTCTTCAAGGAGGGGCTCCTGCATCACTACGAGATCCGAGCTTAGTCCCAAGTGAAGTCATGATGGGCTTTTCACAAGACTGGTTTGCTGGAGACAGTATGCTGTCTGTCCAGGATCCTGGTTCTGCAGAAATGATTGACATATGGGGAATGATGGACATATTTCCATCGGCAGATCAATTCCAATAAATTCTGTAATTTATCGCGTTTCAATAGCTGTTGAGGAAAGCCTATTTCAGGAAAATCCTTACTGTGTATCTACCGCTTAAGAGCCGGAAAAAATACACACTTCACATTAATTCCCTTTGACGAAATAATATGGCTGTGCAAATATTGGATAAATCATATATTTCCGAGAGAGATCTGGATGCTATTGAATAGCATGACATGGTACGTAGGCACTGAGACAACTCTTAGCGATCTAGCCTAGCTACAGTCACACTTTAGGGTTCTTCAAAAATTTCTCCGGGATATCCACAATCCTGCTCCGTAAGTACTCAGCGACACCTTTTCCGAGGCTATCGATTCTCGTGGAGCTTGCACCGCCGCCACCGAGGAAATCCAGGACACGGAAATGGACTGCAAGAATGTGCGGGAACTCGCATCGTTCAATTCGTGATAAGTCTTTCCAGTCGTCTGCAAATAGACCCTTGATCCGATCTTCAGTGAGGAATGATTGCAACCATGTATATTCCTCCAGTGACCGCGCAAATAATCCAACGTTTACATTGTCTCCCTTGTCCCCTGATCGCGCATGGGCAACAGCCCCTAATGGTGCTTTCTTTGTTGGTCCAAATGACTCCAGTGGCCGAGGATTCGCAGTTTCATACGAGGGACGTTGCCCCGGTGCGGGCGCTGTAACTTTATGAGGTTCTATGTCGATAATCCGGTCTCCTACTACAACACGGTGGGGCAAGTTCTTCACCTCGATCAATCCCGGGAAAATTTCCATGAACATCCGAGGATCCATGGTGCGGAAGTCAAGGCCCATGTGATACCCGGGATAGAGCTGCATGCGAAGAGCATATATTGGTTCCCGAAACTTTTTGAAGGAGATATCTTCCAGCGTGGTGGCTTTTGCAAGCACCCTAACGGTCACGGTACCAGATGCTTGGCTTTGGGGGTTTGGGGGAACAGATCCATAGCGTACAATGCTCAAATCGGAAAAGTTGGAGTTCCGGAAAGCGTAGGTCAACTGTCGACGAAGTAGTTGCTCTTTCGCGTCGATGTCTAATCCGTTGATATAAAACACTGCTTCAGCCTGGTATCCACCGATAGCACACACGATAGCCTTTGTAGTGGGCGGCGGGGGATTTCCTTTCGCCCCTGAAATTCGGACACGGTTTGTGCTGTTAGGTACGTTCTCAATACGTACATTTTCAATATCAGCTGATACATCCGGGTTTAGATAGACATGTCCCTGAATCTCGTACAGAAATTGGGCTCTCAGATTCATCTGGTCCACGTAACCTCGAGCTTCTTCATGTTTTGTGATTACTGACGAACCGTCGACGTCGATCTCGGCAATGGGGAATCCAAGATCATAAAAATCATCAAGATAGGCCTTGAATCCAGAGAAATTTGCCCCGGTTGCATAAGGACCACACTCGATCAAATGGCCTGCTACAAGAGCATTTGCGAACGCATCCCAGTTGTCGATATCCCAATTATGCCACCATGCTGCCAACGCTAGGACCGGACTTGCATCCGTCACACGTCCACATATCACAATGTCGGCGCCTTGTCTCAACGCCTCCACGATGCCACGACATCCAAAATATGCTACACCACAGTACGGGGTTTTCCATTCCTCAAGCTTGCAGTCCGGATGGTCCAAGTGTCGAATCCCCCCTATAGCGTCCAACATCTTTGGGTCGGTAACAATGTCCGAGATATTGTCTCCTTCCACATACGCCACGACCAGCTTA
Organism: Talaromyces rugulosus; assembly: GCF_013368755.1. Lineage (NCBI taxonomy): Eukaryota > Fungi > Ascomycota > Eurotiomycetes > Eurotiales > Trichocomaceae > Talaromyces > Talaromyces rugulosus. Next base: position 5,670,593 of record NC_049562.1, on the reverse strand, counting down.
TCGTAGCCATGCTTCTGGCAAATTTCTATTGTACGTTTTGCACATTCGACCACATTCAGAACCCCAGCATTTGAAACAATTTTTATACCTCTCGAAACAATGGTGTCAATAGAGTCGTCCAGCTGATCGAGAAATCCGGGTTCGTATCCCTTCGAGGGATCTTGGTATTTACGGATTGCGTTCCAGGCAATATTGAGTTCTGCTGCCCAGTCCCCAGTGATTGCATCTATGTGTTTTTTGCCAGTGACCATACGGTACCTGGGCACGTTCCCTCTGTTAGCATGCCTTCTTTTCTTGGTTTCATTTTGGTTTCAATTTTTAGCAAACAGTTATTATAAACGCAGGCTTACATTGCATCTGGTGCTTCCTCCATTGCCCCTGCGACATTCCCAATCACGATGGGCCGTGAATGGCCATTGCCATTGGTATTCGCTTTTTCACTCATTTCATAGATCGATCAACAAAGGTCGGTCGAAACTAGTCTGATTTGAAAAAGGGTTTGACTAGACGCAGCCAAGAGCTATTTCGAAAGCCCTCCCCTCCAAGTTAAATATGTACTTGGAAAGAAAAAAAATCCCTTCTGAAAACACCAAAGGCCAATGTACTGGGCGGTATTCTCCGAAATAATACGACCTATATGTGAATGCGTAATTATAGCTTATGGGAATACGAAACAATCGGTAACTGAATCCCGATATCTTTGTTGTGGTCAGCCCTCGCCCCTGTACGTACGGAATGGCCAGCTCGGCGATCTCCGACGGGGGATATTAGTGCTGCCTGCAACATGACGAAATGAGATCAAGCTGTTTGATTCAGCCGAAAGCCGCAGTTGAACAGCCTGTGGGTGACAGTCATGGATAAAATTCAAGATTGTTGTATACAGTTTATTAAAGACGGTGGGGTCCTACTGCACCCTTTGACCTCGAACAAACAATTGGCAAGCGGATATTTGGTCTTAGTCTCTATCCGAACATGGAGGGGTTCCAACGAAAGGAGCTCGTCACGTCGCGCTCGCTCAAATATACGTATTTTGTCTCCTCTGACGGTGAATCAACCGAGACGATTCCTGCACTATTTTTTATTCATGGATTTCCCGACTCGGCGTATCTCTGGAATGATGTGATCGCCAATTTTGGAAGCCTGCCAAACAAGATAATAGTCCCCGACTGCCTAGGGTATGCTGGCACTGACAAGCCTGAGGATACCAGACTATACTCCTATGACGGTCAGGCGGATGATCTAGAGGACATTCTCAAGAACGAGAATGTGAAACATACAGTTATCATCGGACATGACTGGGGGAGTGTTATCACCCAACGAACCTATCTCCACAAGAGACACCTCTTCAGGGGTGTGATCCTCGTCAATACGGGCTATATGGTTCCATCCGATAAGCCATTTAATCTCGCGGCCGCCAACAAAATCTCCCAAGAAGGGCTAGGATACCCTCAATTTGCATACTGGGAATTCTTTTTGGCCGCTGACGCTGCCGAGATTCTGGACGGGAATCTAGAGAGAATCTGGCAAGTCATGCATGGAGATGTTGAGCACTGGATGCAAAAGTTATTCTGTGTGACCGGTGCGATGCGTAACTTTATAATAGGCAACAAGCAAGTCCCATTGAAAGAATATGCGAACAAACTCCATTGGAAAGGTCATTTTCTCCACCAGTTCAAGACTGATGGGTTCGCGTCCGCCTTGCAGATGTACAAAGCTACTGCGTTCAACATACAGCTCAAGTCAGACTCCGCCATCGCCAGTGGAAGTTTGAAAGTCGACGTGCCAATTCTATTCGTCGCCTGCACCGACGATGCTGTCTGTGTGCCAGATATGATGACTCCAGCCAAGGAGCAAGGTCTTGTGCCCAAGCTAAAGCAAGTTACAATTGATGCCGGGCACTGGTTGCCAATGGAGAAACCAGCCGAACTTGCATTCCACATTAAAGAATTTTTGGCTGGGATAGGCTCCTCTAATTGAAATGTAGTTGTATTTATATAGATCAATTCCTTCCTACAGCGAGCCTTGCGGTATCTCGGGGTTAGCATTTTAGGCTACTACGAATTGCACGAAATCGATACCATAGACTATCCTATTTTATATTGTATCGTAAAGAATTTATTATAAATAACTTTACCGTTCTACCTAGCTTCAAATATTCACACATTATTGTATGTAAAAACAACGACGACGACGACGACAACAATAACACTGTTAATAAAGCTATTAAATATATCAATTGATTGGGAAAAGTTCACTAAACTGTTAGATGTACCTTATAGGAAGCCTGAATCGGTTATCAAATTGTTTATGTAGATCCGTTAGCTCTATTTCCTAAGACTATGCTGCCATATTGATGAGGACCGTTTTCGGCTCAGTGAATATCCTCAAAGCATACTCTCCAAACTCTCGCCCTACGCCGCTCTGCTTTTTCCCTCCAAACGGAGTCTGCATGCTTTGTAGACTGACGCAATTGATCCCAACAACACCGACATCCAACTCCGACGACATTCGAATGGCGCGTGTCACGTCCTTGGTGAAAATTCCGGCCACCAAACCATACTCAGTGTCATTAGCGAGCTCCAAGACCTCTTCTTCCGTCTCAAACGTTTTAATGACACTGACGGGTCCAAATACCTCGTTCCGGTATATGTCTGCGTCGTCTTTGGGGTTACAGAAGACTGTCGGTTCCATATAGCATCCGGTTTCTCCATGTTGGGAGCCACCAACAACTAGCTCAGCCTCGGATTTGCCACGGTTCACTTTCTGCTTCACTATCTCAAGCTGGGCGGCATCGACTACGGGGCCCAGTTTGACATTTGGATCTTGAGGATCGCCAAAATCGTTGACAGCCGCTCTCATCCGTTTTTTATACGCCTCGATAAATTGGGTTGCGATGCTTTTATGGACATACACCCGAGAGGCAGCAACACAAAGCTGCCCACTCCGTGTTATGATGCCATTGACTGTCCATGTCAAGGCATTTTCCAGATTTGCGTCGTCGAATATGATTGCCGGGCTCTTTCCTCCCAACTCTAGTGTAACTCGTTTCAAATTACTCTGAGCGGCAGCCTGTTGAATCTTCTTGCCCGTCGCTATTGAACCAGTAAATGAAATCTTGCGAATTTTCATATGTTCTGCCAGGAGAGCTCCAGTCGACCCCGGGCCAGTGACGACCTGGACAACTCCGGGAGGAAAACCGGCCTTTTCAAAGAGAGTTGCAATGGCCAGGGACCCTAGGGGCGTTTTCTCACTGGGCTTGATGATTATCACATTGCCAGTTGCCAATGCCGGCGCTGCCTTCAGAAAGAAACAGGCCAATGGCGAATTAAATGGGTTGATTGCCGCACACACTCCAAGGGGTTCATGGCGCACGAACTTGACAAATCCTACCAGAAGTTCGCCATTAGTCAACTTATCGGAATTCAAAATGATTAATTAAAGTGCTTTTCAAAATTCTCACCATCATCTTCGGGAAAGTAGTCTCCCTTGTGCTTGTCGGTCCATCCGGCGTAATAGAGGACGCAATTCCTGATATAAGTTTTCTCGCGAACTGGACCGAGGGACACAGGAATTCCGGAAGTGAGAGAGTCCATCCTCATAATTGGCATCAGGTCTTCTTCAAGGAGCGACGCTAATTTGAGAAAGCATTCAGTTCGCTGCACGGCTGTAAAACGACTCCACGGCCCACGAAATGCCTCTTCGGCGAATCGCACCGCAGCGTCAACATCTTCAGGCCCAGCTATTGGAAAATTTTCTATCACGATGGTATTATCTTTCGGATTTTTCAGGCCGTATGTTTCTTTGTTTGTTGCTTCCACATACTGGCCATTTAAAAATAACTTGGTGTACGATCGCGGGTCCAATGTCTCGTCGGTCATTTTGGGTAGCATATACACTGGTCAGTGTCAATTCAGACGCAAGACAGTTGACTCGCCAGGTTCCTGGAAATGGCCTTTGGGGATATTAGCAGACGAGCATTTTGAGGGGTTTAAATTACGCCACTTGTATCTTGGTCGGCCAACGCCCTCGGGTATCCAAATCCGAAGTCAAAATGGGTAACGCCGAGATGTAATTGATTTGCCGTAGTCCGGCATTAAATCGACTACAAATCAATGGGGAATCGGGGTGGTAAGAAGGAAATCGGCTTGAGTGACAGAGCCTCTGTTCAATGAGATAAAGCGAATGCTGATACAGTCTGCAGTATTTTGATACTTTGGACTACACCCTCTTTCATTCAACAACGTACTTTTTTGCCAACAATACTGACTACATGGATGTCTGGGCGCTGACCAAATGGGGTGAGGCCCTTCAGAAGATTCGTCAGCCCATCCCCAAACCCAAGGGCACAGACATCATCATCAGGGTGACTCACGCTGGGGTGTGCCACTCGGATCTTCACACCGCGGAAGGTTTCTATGACACGGGGAAAGGACAGAAGTTCTATGTCAAGGATCGGGGCATCAAACTGCCTGTTGCGTTGGGACACGAGATCTTGGGAGAGGTCGCAGCGACTGGCCCCGATGCAAGCTCTGTCGCGATAGGATCTCGACAAATAGTGTACCCATGGCTTGGGTGTGGAACGTGTACTCGCTGTCACCAAGAAGAAGACAACTTGTGCTCGGCACAGAATGGCCTTGGGACAAAACAAAATGGCGGGTTTGCCGAGTATGTCGTTGTGCCTCATCCCAAGTATCTGGTCGACCTCGGCAATCTCAATCCCTCAGTGGCTTGTACATTTGGTTGCTCAGGCATCACCACTCTCAGCGCAGTTAGCAAGATTATGCCACTACCGCCTGACGAGCCAGTCGTCTTGATTGGGGCTGGCGGTCTAGGGCTCGCCGCCATTTCGGTCCTGAAGGCATTTGGCCACCAATCTATTGTGACAGCAGATATCAGCGATGAGAAGCTGGCCACTGCCCGCGCAGCTGGATCAACTAAGACAGTTAATACCTCTGGTTCCACCGCCCTTGACGACGTCCTTGCCGCAACCAAAGGACCAGTTCTCGCCGTCATTGATTTTGTGAACAGTTCCAGCACTGCCATCCTGGTTAACGGGCTCGTTTCCAAGGGAGCAAAATGGGTGCAAGTGGGTGTGATGGGAGGTTCGATCGAGTTATCTCTTGTTGCCAACATTTTCAAGGGTTTGACTATCTATTCGAACATCACCGGCAACTTAGAGGAATTCCAACACGTTGTGAAACTGGCAAAGGAGGGCAATCTCCCCCCGCTTCCCGTTCAAGAAATGCCCTGGGACTCGGTCAATGAGGCCATGGCTTTGCTGAGAGCAGGAAAGGTTTCCGGTCGACTTATCCTTGTGAAGTAATATACTATTGCAAGATGAAAATGTACCAACCGTCTCATAAATAGCATACCATCCTCTGTCTGTCGTGTATCGTATATTCTACTCCTCTGTTTTTACAGAAAACCCTTAGCTCTTATCACAAACATGACTATCACAGGATAGTTTTTGAAAGATACAAACAAATATATTTTCCACAGGAAGCAAAGCCTCCTATATTCCCTAGTGTATAATGATTTAACAGATATTATCATGTCATAGTTTTTCCCTTTCTTACTTTTCATTGTATCAGTTAGTTATGCGACTGATAAACCGAGGGACATTCTGGTAACAAGGATGGAGTAGTTCTCCCTATTTGGCGGTAGAGCTGACTCTTTAGGGCAGCTATTGAAGATTATCAGTTGAGTCGAAGTTTGGGATATTTAAAAAAAAAATATTGGACCCATATACATGTGATTTCCGCGAAAGCGGAGCCATAAAATCTGACAGGATGTAACTATTTAATTTGTGGCTATGTAGAGCATAACTTTCAATACATATTTAGACAATATTTCAAGTGCTTTCTCAGTGCCACAACACGAACTTAAATACTCTACAGTATGAATCTATAGTAGTGGTTTACAAGAATCTTAGAAATTAAATAGATAAACATAAGAGAAATGAATTCTATATTTCAACAAATCGATCTATCGATTAGTTACAATGGATCACTTGTGCGAGTACGTTTATGAATACATCAAACCTAATTGGTTTGTCCAAGACGGCCCACCATGTACGTGTATTGTCAAGGGTCAACTTCTATGTATGCTTCACTTTGTTCCGCGAAGGGTTGAATGTACTTATATAGAGGTACTGATTTAAACCTGAACTCATCCGTATGATTCATTATGTTTTTTTCTTCCCCTAGTCTGTTCTGTTCTCACCTAAAAGTGTTGTCTTGTCTGGGTGGTGTCGCTTTTTCTCACCATGATCCATTGGGGTATGTAGAATTAAATTACCACTACCGTACACGCTCTCGGCGATACCCGTCGGTTATATTACCCGGCTACGTGTTACGCCACAGGTCGGGTTCTATACAAACTTAAACGGAACAAGCAGTTTGATACTGCCTGAACAAAACGCTGCCGGGGTAGGTGTTAAGCGCGATTGGGGTTATTTATTTCTTCCTACAATTTTCAACGTACACGTTAGATTTTTGTTTTTGTTTCCTTATATTATTATTTTTTGAACCATTGACATTTGTTAACCATCTGGGAAGTATAGCCATGGGATCTTTACAGCCTCGGAAGCCGTTATGGACCCCAGCTCACACAAAGCAGACGACGATTGTGAAGTTCATACACTATGTTAACAAAAATCATAAGTTGCAATTACAGACATACGATGATCTGTGGAACTGGTCGGTCCACCCACGGACCCTAAGAACCTTTTGGAGAGACGCGTACATATTTTTGGGGATTGCGCCGCCCTCCCGAAGTGAGAAACAGATAGGACCTGCCCTTCACAGTTTGGTAGGATAGTGATTGTTCTTCTGTTAAAGATATCATGACCATATTCTTGGAGTAGTACTGTTAACACCAATTGATATTTGCAGGACGGACAGTCACAACTCATGTTCCCCCCTCCGACCTTTTTTCCAGACGAAAAGTTCAACCTTGCCGAATTCATACTTAGAGGTCACGAAGATGGTAAAGTCGCTATTCACTTTGTCCGCGAGGGCAAGCCAGGAGTGGAACATGTCACCTGGTCTTCTTTGAGACAGCGTACAGCGGAGGCATACGATGCAATGGTCAGCAGTGACGTCAAACCAGGAGACATAGTCGCTGTTGTCATGGCAAATTCAGTTGACACAATCGTCTTAGCACTTGCCACCCTTTCGATAGGAGCTGTGTGGGCTTCCGCATCGCCTGAACTTGGTGTTCAGGCAATCATCGATCGATACGACCAACTTAAGCCCGCAATTATCTTCGCAGACGATGCTTACATTTATGCTGGAAAGACCATCGTTTTACAGGACCGAATCGAGTCGTGGTCCAAATCATTAGCTGCACACAATGAAAAACTTGTGAATGTCGTCGTTCTTGCATATTGTGGAGGTCCTGTCGAGATATCGAGAATCGGTCGTGGTATATCATGGGATGACTTCAGACAACGCAAAACTGGCCGTGAACTATCCTTTTTGCAATCGCCGTTTATTCATCCTGCATTTATTTTGTTCTCATCTGGCACAGTACGTGGATCTTAACTATAAAACATTTATCCCTCGGCTGTCAGAAGCAGCGGGTTAAGTTCTCGGCATTAACAAAGCGTTACCATAGACTGGAGCTCCAAAGTGCATAGTTCATTCCGCAGGCGTAGGTATTCTACCTAATAGGTCTGTGTGCTGGTGCTAATACAATTCACAGGGAGTAGCCCTAAAGGTCAACTGTGACTCCCGGCTTCAGAATGATCTACGACCTGAAGATGTGTTTTTTCAATATACCACAGTAAGTGGAACTTGATACAGACATGGATTAGAAAATAGCTAATAAGAATAAAAAGACTGCCTGGGTCATGTGGGTCCTCAATTTTGTGAATCTCTCCATTGGAGCAACCATGCTTCTTTATGATGGATCTCCATTTCATCCAGAGCCGGGTATTTTGCTGAAACTGGCACAAAATTTAGGGTCAGTGACAAATTATAATTGTCTTTTGTGTATGTGAATATGCAAGTCCTAATAAAAACTTTTAGTGTCACCGTCTTTGGAACGTCACCGAGATATTTATCTGAGTTATCATCGAGAAATATTATGCCACGTATGTTCATATGTTCATTGCGACCGTTTAATACCCAATATAGAGTCTGAATAAAATACAGGAAAACAATATAATATGTCCAACTTACGAACTGTGACATCGACTGGTTCAGTGCTCACTAAAGAACAATACGAATGGTTCTATCAGGATGGATTTCCTAAACACACTCAACTTATATCGATGAGTGGAGGGACCGATATCGCTGGATGTTGTACGTGGATTTATTTCCCTATACCTGATCAAGTTAACGTGATATTGAAAACTAACACTTTTATTCTCACTTATGAAAAGTCGTAGGAGGATGTGCCATCCTCCCCGTCTATGCCGGAGAAATCCAAGCAAAATGCCTAGGCATGAGCATTGATATTCTTGACGCTTCTAGGATAGATCCGGTGTCAATCGAAGATCTGCATCAACCAGGAGAACTGGTTTGCCGACAGCCCTTTCCTAGCCAGCCACTCCAGTTCTACGGTATGAGCGGGCAAGAGAAATACCAGAAATCCTATTTTTCAACTTTTGGGAATGGTATCTGGTGCCAGGGGGACTTTATACAGAAGATTCGTCACAGCAATGGTCTTATATTGCTGGGAAGATCGTATGTTCATATCAGTTGATGATAAAACTAGCTATGAGGTAAATTTGCTAACAAATTTATGGTTATGTAGGGATGGTGTCCTAAATCCATCCGGGGTCCGGTTCGGATCAGCAGAGATCTATTCGGTCACTGAAACTATGAAAGACATTTCTGATGCAATTTGCGTCGGACAAAGACGATCATTCGACGACGAGGAGATTGTCTTACTGTTTGTGAAGATGAAACCATCTCATAGACTAACTCCACAGTTGACGACTTCACTCAAAACCGCAATCAAGGAAAGATACTCGATCAGACATGTCCCCGCATACATATTTGAAGTGCCGGATATCCCATACACGATCAACGGAAAGAAGTGTGAGATTAACGTGAAACAGATCGTGAGTGGAATGAACACGAAAGTCAGTGGTACGGTGGCGAATCCGCAAAGTTTGGAAGCGTATAAGAATTATTTTAACTTGCCGCAGAGGGAAAAAGGAAAATCTAAATTGTAAATATATGTGTGCTAGACTGTCTCATAGAACTTCAACGGGTGTTTAGAGCGGGTCGTGTACCAGAATAGAAGTTGTTAATGTTGCCTCTTCGTCTTCTCTATATTTGTACAGCAATGTGTTGTAGAGTAATCAAACACTTGAGCTCTCAAAACGATTGTTGATATTAATTTTATCACAATATCCCGCTTCTTTCAGCCTTTATCTCTTGATCAAAGATTCTTTATAAAATCCAGCTATTTTTTGGAAAAAATCTGAAAGTATTCAAACTAGATAGGAGCAGTGATTAGGGGCTGATAACTCAAATTTGGAATGTGGTTGCCAAATACCGAAACTCCTGCAACGAGTAGCAAATCTGTGACTAGGGTGGACTGATAATTGATCCCATACAGTCAACACGAGATCTCCAATTCGTTTCCCCAGACGCCCACCCCTAATAGCCACGCATTAACACCGGACTTTTCTTAGAATCTACATCGGTTAAGGGACCCGAGAGCAAAATACGATCCTTCGGCCTGGATCTGCAGGAGACGGCTCCGCTACTCGTCCTTTAACCGACAGCATTTTGAAGGTCCCGCTTTACCCGATGGTTTCGCTGTTCGCCGACGCAACGCCTCAAGCATCGATCTAGCAACAGCTACGTGATGTGCCTAGTGCTGGTAAGCTGTTCAATCTGAGGTTAGCCTGGAATTCTCCACAACTTCACTGGTGTACTTTGGAGTTCGACATTTTTAGCGTCCTTACTCCGGGATTAGAGATATAATAATGTCGTTCTTACTTTGTCTTCTGTTGTACGTTCCTCTGTTCCTTTTCTTTTGATTTTGCTTTTAGCCTCATTCCTGAAGAAAAGACGGCCGTTTATTGAGAATAAAACGCTACTACACAATGGATGAGAAAGGTGGTTTCAAAGTCGTCATTGGCGGCGGTAGTATTACGGGCCTCGTGCTGGCCAACATGCTACAGCTGTACGACATCGACTTTGTTGTCCTGGAGGCGTATCCCGATATTGCACCACAGGTTGGTGCAAGTATTGGCATATTGCCCCATGGAAACCGGATATTGGATCAGCTCGGCCTGTTTCAGAAAGTGCTAGATCGGTGTCCTCCACTAGACTCGTTTCATTTTCGGGATGAGTCCGGACATGTCATACGAGAGTTCCGCGGAATGAACCACTCTATGTACCAAAGGTGAGTCCTTTTAGTGTGAGATGGTCTCTAGTCCTTGTATTTGATTAACGTCTCGTCAGGCATGGCTATCCGATCACATTTTTAGACAGGCAGATGGTGCTTCAAGTGCTATATGATAACATCAAGGATAAGAAGAAAGTCCTCACTAAGAAACGCATTCAAAGCGTAGAAATCACCGACGATGGCGTAGTCGCGGGGACTTCTGACGGGTCATTCTATGAAGGTGATATCTTGGTGGGTGCAGATGGAATCCACAGCACTGTCAGAAGGGAAATGTGGAAGATCGCCAACAAGCAGTCACCTGGCTGGATTCCACCACGCGAGGCTTCTGGTAAGCCCTGATGGTCGTATTTGAGGTCTATAATTAATCCAGACTAACTCGCTCATTCTTATCATACTTCAGCCGTCCCGGTCGATTATGGGTGCGTTTTCGGGATTTCCAACCCCTGCGGGATTGAACCTGGCTCATCAAACTCGGTATTCATGAAGCATCAATCTTATATCGTGAACGGCGGTCCGGAGGGGCGTGTCTACTGGTTCTATTTCTTCAAACTGAAACAAAGAGCCTTTGGTAGTGATATCCCAAAGTACACCAAGGAAGACGAGAGAAAATTGCTCGTTCAACGACAAGATGATAATATCACCCCGACTATCAAGTTCAAGGACCTTCTGGATAACAAAATATCCACATCCTTAGTTCCACTGCAAGAATATGTCTTCAGGCAGTGGTATTACAAGAGGATCCTCACTATTGGTGATGCCGCTCACAAGGTAAGAATATAAACATACACACATATAAAACATATTCCCATGACCCCCTGAAACTTTTCTTTGGTATTGACAGTTGGAAGTTTCACCCAATCGCTGGTCATGGTGGTAACGCATGTATGGAATCCGCAGCTACTCTGGTCAACGCTCTCCGAAGAGCGCTAGCGAGTTCAAAAGGAGCCAATTCGAAAGGCGGCAAACCTACCCTAGAAAAAATCGAAGACGTGTTTGCTGAGACTCAAAGGATTCGTCAAGCAAGAACAATTTCATTAAAAGAGCATTCGCACGAGCAACAGCGAACCGAGCTGCTAGACACCACTTTACACCAGATAGCAGCCTTTTATTTACTTCCGCAGATGGACAGCGAAGATATCACCTTCAATTTCTCACGTAACATGCCGCTCGCAGAAAAGCTGGACACACCAGAACTAAGCACTGTTTCACGACTTGTGCCTTATAAAGACGAGCTTCTGAGCAGCCCAGTACCCCGAGGTATCAAAAAGTGGTATTTTATCACCTTTTATCTTTCAATTGCTGCCCTTGTGCATTATGGAATGTGGGTTCATTCCGCTTATTATGGACTTGACACTCACTTAGGGAGTGTCTTGGCCACTGGAGAGTTCTTCTATGATCCGGAATTCCCCCTGAAACGGACCTATGTCGGAATCAAGCCTATCGACGACTACCTGGTATTCTTGGCTGCTGTGTTCATCCCAGGCTTGAAAAACTGGGACCCAAGTTTCTCATTTCTGCAATTTTACTTTCTAGGCATGCTTGTCCAGCCGATTGCAGTGTGGTCAGCAGAGGCATTCCGGAAACGTAACATGCTTACACCGATATCACTGTGCGTTTAATTTTCTCAGCTCTACTTTTTCTCTTTTTGTGCTGAGTAATGATAATAATTCTTTGAACAGGTTCACCGTTTGGCTCACCCTCGTGCAGTGGGCTGGGGTGGGAATCTATATGCCAATTTACTATGCCGTTTATACCTTCATTTCGGAGCCTGAGTCCTACTGGTGGCCCCTGAATCGCGACATCCGAGTGGACTTCAGTGCCTCTCTAACATGGGCCGTGAATATCGGCTATACCCTACCCACAATTCTAATGTTTATCCCGTGGACCAGCCCAGATGCAATTCAAAACTTTGAGGCCATCTGGCAGGTCTCCCCAATGTTGGTGCCACTCTTCTGCGGCATCTTTGGGTATTATTTCCGGAAAGCAAATGGGCTGCCGCAAGGACTACGTACAGCGAAACAGGTACCACGAGATCTTCCACACCTCAAGAACCTTTACTTTGTCACCGGTGTGCTGGGGTTGGTGTTCCATGTCTTCTGCATTTCCAGGATTGTGTTATCACATCAGGTAACCCTCGCATCTGTCTTTTGGCCTGACTTCTCTGCGGAGGCAAAACCATTTGGAGAAGGGCTCCGGGCGATCTTCATGACCGACTTCTGGGGTTTCTATGCCGCCACCTACGGTTGGCTCTGTATGGCCGTGTGGGATGTGAAGCGAGTCGGCCGCAGCACTGTCGACGTTGGGAAAGCAGCAGTCCTTGTTGCTCTAGGCCATTTGCTCGTTGGCCCCGGTGCTGTCATGTCGGCTGTCTGGTACTGGAGAGAGTTGGCTTTGGCTAAGACTCGCTTCAGTTGAGAATCATATTGCTCTAAGCATTAACTGTAGACATGCTAATAGTTGAAATTGCTATCTCTATTTGTAGGCTCATGAGAGGACATATTCGGTTGTTTATAGAACCATGTACCGCCCATGCTAGTTCAGTGCTTTGTACTACTCGCCCAATATCATGAAACATTCAAATATAAAATAGTTCATTTCGAACCATTGATTTTATCTACGTCGAAATAAATAAGCTCACATCTAACAAAACAAACATGAATGACAAATTATTTTTATACTTGGTCATACCAGATTCGTATTCTTCAATCGATTGATATGACAGTTAGTTGACGTAGTGCGACAGGATGAAAAAATACCTTTAGCTCTGGAGCGAAACGAAAACAGACGAGACAAGTCGACTATCCAGCGTGCCTGGATCGCAACATAGGCACTGTAAATAAATGGAAACAACATTTCGGACTGAAACTGCCGATATCATCCCCCGTGGATGAGCGTAGATCATGTAGGCTAGTATCTATATACAGTTTCTATCTATCTGTCGAGAAAAACCATAATATCTATAATAAATTGTAGCAACATAAGCATAAAAGTGAATCGCCTGTCATCCCCGCAGGTTTCTTATGCTTCGCCCAGGATAATGATATTACCATTCGCAAAGTAGTCTTTTCCTGATTTCTGCCTTTTTTGTTTTTTTTTTTTTTTTGTAAAACCTGAGTGCTCTGTTTCCAGGGACTTGATGAATTAAGTGTTGGTGCAATGACTATGTTAGTTAACTGATCGAGCCGGTGGGCTAAACTCTATATTCCAGTTACAGATCAAAAATAGTACATTCAATGGTATATCGGCCTTTTTTTTTCTTCTATATCCTCTTCTTTCGACAGCTTGAACATGAAGATTAGGCTTTGATCTTTCAGAACGAGAGAATTAGTGGGGACAATAATGTCACTAGGGCAGGGTGATGATTGATCAACTGATCCGCGCAAGTAAAGTTGGCAGGAGGTCACATGCACAGCGGAACAGGACCGCGCGCCCCAACAGATTCGGTCCGAAGCCAGTTGACCTCATCAACGTCACCCGTCAGTACAGGCACCTCAATGACCTCGTCACTCAGACAGCAGCCAGCCTGCTGAGCATGAACTCTGCAGCTCCGCGTGTTGTTTTAAGCCTGTAATACCCCTCTCTTTCCACGATCGATCCTTGAAGTTTAATACGCTACGAATCGTTGTTATCCCGCGGACATGTCTTCGGCCTCGTCATAGACAGTGAGATCGTTCCTTTTCAGGTCTATCATCGGCCTGAAACGACTTTACGCAAACATCCGCTTCCGATAGAGCAACAAGGAAGGAGCAGCTTTGAGCGGACAATATGTTGGACCCGTTTCCTCCGCCTCGCTGGCTGCAGGACTTGGTGACGCCCTGGGCGGATTCACTGCAGCTATACTCTCTACCATACCATATGCACGAGGTTATATTCGCCTTTGTGTTTTACCAAACCATTCACTCTTATATCTCGCCACGTCTATCACGAGCACTATTCCCTCGATACTACACGCAATTACCGCGCCGCACACAGCTGAACTGGGATATCCATGTCGTCTCGCTCGTGCAAAGTATTCTGGTCAACGGGGTTGCTTTCTATGTTATATTCGCAGATGGCGAGAGGAAAGATATGACCCTTCATGAGCGTATTCATGGATACACGGGCGCCCTCGGTCTGATGCAGGCTCTAGCGACAGGGTACTTCCTCTATGACGTGATCGTCTGTACAGTACATGTCAATCTGTTTGGGCCAGGCATGTTGCTTCATGGAGTTAGCGCTTTCTGCGTCTATATTCTTGGATTTGTTAGTATTATATTTTTAACGTTTCGCCTGCCTGGAGCTTTTTCTGATCTTTATATGTCAACAGAGACCGTTCCTCAACTTTTATGGGCCGACGTTTATCCTCTACGAACTTTCAAGCCCGTTCCTCAATATCCACTGGTTTTTGGACAAAATCAACATGACCGGTAGCACGCTGCAGTGGTACAACGGCATGCTGTTGATTGGGGTTTTCTTTTCCTGCCGTCTGGTATGGGGAACCTGGCAATCCGTTATCGTTTACAAAGATATGTGGCTCGGCTGGAACCATTCTCGCTCCATGTCGAGTTCGCCATTCTTGGAAGGAGTCCCTACCAACGCCCCCGTTTTCGAAGTCAGAGACGGAGCACTCTGCACAAATGAGGACTGTCTTCAAGCAAACGCAGAGATAGCCAAATTTGCGAATCATTTCATCGACAAGGGGCTCCCGTATTGGCTGCCCCTCACATATATCGCAGCAAACCTGGCTCTTAATTTCTTGAACTGGTACTGGCTGTCACAGATGATCGATGCTGTGTTGAAACGATTCCGAGAACCGGCAGCCAAGGTCAAAGTCTCGCCCAAGACAACCGAACCTTCAGAGCGGGATCTCGTCCTGGATGCCGCTGAGAAATTAAAACAAGAGCTGGGCTATATTGAAACAGGAGATAGAGCCGAGCAGGTTGTGTCATCAGGCGCACAAGCCGCTCCAGGCGGTGATTCATTGACTAGACGGAAGTCATGATATGCACTGCATGCAGCATCTTAAAGGGTATTGCAGCTTCGTGATGAGCAATACGAAAGTCTGTCTACATGGAACAAGCGTTGCATAACGCCTTTTTTTATCTTTTCTTTTATTTTTGTTCCAAGGACACATAGATCGAGAGTAAGTGGCTTCTGTTAATTTATTGCAAACAACGACCGCAGTCACCTAGATTTGAATTTGACTTCTTGTAACAATTTTTCGCAAGTATGAAATACAACATGTGTTTTTAATTTACACTCATACAACTGTTTGGAAATTAATTTTGAAAAATTCAAAAACAGAAAGAAGACAGAAAAAGAATTTCAAAGTAACCTGCATGGACGCGCCCAAACCTCCCAGCCAACACAAGAGAAAAAAAAGCATTGCAGTAAAAGGGAAAATAGCAAAATTCCGTCTTCCCCTCTAGTAAAGTTGAAAAATCCGATAGAAAAGTAATTATCGATGAGCGCGGTCAGGCTTCGCAAGCATGTACCGAACAGCTTCTCTCGCCACAGGAGCATCCCAGGCGCTATCAGTACCACCACGTCTAAACTCGGGTCCGCTGCCGTCCTCGCCGCCGCCGCGTGTAGCTTCTCCGAGGATCGTCTCGAGATCTCGGCGCTGAGAATTGAGCCAGCGGCGGATGAAAGTGGCGGGGTCTTTGCTCAAAGCAGTGTAGAAGGCGTGGCGGGCCTTGGAGTGCATGGTAGCCTGAATGATGAGGGCGAGCTGGTCGTCGAGCACGCCGATTTGGCGTAGAGAAGCCGCGTACTGTTGATTCGAGGTCAAAGCGAGCATTTTTTGGCGGAGGGGGTCGTCAACCGCCACGCGGATGTCGTAAATGGTTGGAGTTGACTCGTCCTGGAAGCTCTGGTCTACTCGGATGGTGTATGGAAGCTTGATAGGCTCGAGGGGCGTCGTGTGAGTATTCACGATTTCTGGTATTTGAGGGAAGAATATGATATCACGGCCGAAGATCTAGACAAAGTCAGTTAATGTATGCCTTAAAGCCTTAATGCAGTGTGCGAAATACCTTTCTCAAGCGGTGGTCACAGCGCACCTGGCGCTTCTCGTGGTCCTCTTGGAGACCCATGGCTCGGATATAATCCCAGACCCCCAAGATGACCCCGCTCCTGGATTCTTCCTGGACGTCGAGGATTTCGGCGAGGTCTTTGTTTAGCCTGAATCGCTCCGGCGCCTCATCTCTGATCAAGCTAACGGTAATGTTGACGTTCTCCTGGGCTCCACGAGAAAATTGGATCGAGTCAAATTCAGCATTCTCAGGCACCGCAGTAGCATTTGGCGGGACCTGAGGCTTTTCCCAGACAATAGGAGAGACATCTTCGACTTTTTTCAAGTTGGGTGTCTTGTCGAAATCAACCGTAATCGATTTGAAGAAATGCGACAATCTCTGCCGAGAGCGCTGTTGCTTCGATTGCTTTGATCCTCCCGCATTCTGGTCGTCCTCCTGCATGGCGTCTGCGTCCTTTTCCTCTTCGTCGTCACTGTCATCTGCTGGAACCGTTGGGTCGGTGTAATCGTCGAGCAGCTTGCCCTCAATACGGACCTTGTACCGTCCAGATCCCGGATTGGCAGGGTCGGCCTGCGGTTCCTCGTTCTGCTCGCCCTTCTGCCAGGGCTGGTCTTCAACGGTATTCGAGATCCAGATACGGAGGGTCCGGTATCGCTTCACTGTCCGGCTGAGGGAGTCTTGAATATCTAGCCTCTTCCTAACCATGGATGAGTCTAGGCGTTTCTCGAGTTCCCGCAGCTTCTTGTATTCTTGTACCCCATCGCCGATGACGAGATCCTCAATGTCATCTGGGATGTTCTTGTCCGTGGGCTTTCGACTGCGTCTAATAGCAGCTTCATTCACTGGTGGCATACGCGGTTGACCGGCAGCCATGTACTGGGGATGAGGGACTTGTTGGGGATGACCCATTGCCATGACGGGCCCTGTCACGCACAACCGACATGTTAGTTACTGCCCTACACAAAACAATTCAAGGTCTTTATCAGGTTAAAGAGATGTACGTACCTCCAGGACCACCGCGACGAGGCGTAGCGGGCGAGCGCTGCGCGGCCTGGGGGTAGCCGCGAGCAAAATTTGGTTGCATTGGGGCATTCATAGCCATGGTGGCGACAGCGTCGATAGATCGCTAAAATAGGATGCCAGGTCAGGCAGCTTGCAGGGCACTTGTCGCTAGCGATGGCGCGGATTCGTGGTCTGGGCAGCGGTTGCTTCAGTCTGTTGGTTCATGGACGATGCTTGTCCAAGTCGCGATCGGTCGCTCGTCCGCGACGGCATTGCGCTAACCCGATTCGGCCACTAGGCTAAGATCTGAGGACAATAATTACAGTCAACTAATAATATTACTGAAGATGTAGGGCTAGTCTCGAATGTTTTCTATAAACAAATGCAAATAAAAGTGCTGCGTAGTATTTGATAGAGCTACATTACATGTTCCAAGACGGGTTCGAATGGAGGGAATAAATAGCATGTCAACCTTGGGTTGATATGTACGAATTCTACTCCAACATCGACGCCTGATTAGCATACAGCACTTCCACTACATTGTTGAGCTTCTCAATCGTCTGCAACGCTGCGTCGTAGCCCTTGTCCCTCTCCGTCTCTTCAAAGATGATCAGACAGCCCGCACCCTGGTCTAGAACGCCGGTTATGACCTTATCCAGAATCATCTGCGACAACTTCCTTTCCACCTGCTGCGTGTCCAAGCCGACCATCTTTGCAATATGGTCGATTTCTACGCGGCTGAATGGCTCGATCACCTTGATCAGGTTCTGCTCCAACATCGCATCATAAAGCCGGCGAAGATGGTTACGGATGAAGACATCGCCGCCGAGTTCGTATCGGTAGTCGGAAAGTGCCTTTTCATATTCCTCCAGTGATCGGTTTGCATGAGCACGAGCCACAGCCTTCATGGCTTCAAGGCGCGTGCTGGCGTATTTCAGTGCCTGCTTTGAGCTGAGCAGGTTTGTCACATCGTCAACCAGGTTGAGCATGATTTTGCACAGCAGCATGTACTGTAGGGCTGCCGTGGCTTTCTCGGAATCATCGAGAGAACTGTATCCTTCCAATGCTTCGATAAAGTATGAATACGCTGTGTTGAAGTCCTTGTCTTCGGCATGCAACATCCCACTTTGCATGTCGAGGCCAGCTTGAAGGATGGGCGGTGTGTAGACAGCGGAAGCGGATGTTCGAGCCGACGTAAGAGCAGCGCGGGCCTTGGGTTGGTTACCAAGAGCATGGTAAACGCGGGATTCGAGGAGCTGGATTTCCACCAAGACGACCTTGTCATCCAACCGCTTCAACTCTTTGAGTAAGGAGTTGATCAAAGTCAGGGCATCGTAATAGGATTGTTTTTGCATGTAAATAATCACTAAACGGGTCTCAAGGCTCTGTCGGAGGAAAGAACGTCGTTCCGAAACCGCCCACTCTATGGAAGACTTGATAACAGCGACCTGGATCTCAATGGTGTTGGGGATCTCACTGAGCTGATCCAACAGTTGCCGGACTACAAGCGCACACAAATCATCAGTAAAAGAAGTGGGACAAAACTCTGCAACTCTGCTTACCCAGCTTAGCAGTCTTCGCTTTCGCGAAAGAGGAGAATGCATCGCGGCTCGTCTTGATCAGGTCGGCCAGCTCGTTGGCCTTTTTGTTGTCCCGGTAGAGCTCTCCCAGTCCCACTAAAGCTCCCTCATAGTCTCTCGAGGCAGACTCGGTCTTGCCAATACCCGAAGACAAGACGTCCTTGTATATCTGCTCTGCTTTGGCAGGATCTTTGGGCGCGATGGCCTTGGCTTCTTCAATCCGCTGAGCGGCGGGCGTGGAAGCCATGGTGAGCAGCGTATCCTGGGCGTGCACAATCAAGTCAAAGTCGGGGCGGCGACAGAAGGAGATAGGTTGAAACTGATGATGGGGGATATGGGGTTCTGGCTTGCGTTTGATGCTGTTGGAGTGTGGGAATCGGAAGCTCGAGGTCAACGACAGCTGTAGGCAGACCGAGCGTCACGTCGCCGGGGCTAACGAGCTCTCTTGCCCTGCGGCGGGCCGGCGAATCACCGTTGCCGGCCGGTTCTTGCCAAAACTTTTAGTCTCCGCCTGGAAAAAGTTCCGCCGAATACTTTTTCTCTTCCACGATCAAATATTTTTTTGTAAAACAGCCAAAATGGTGGGTTTTATTCCATGCATATTAAGATATTATACTAATGGCGAATAGAAAATTAAGGCTTTGTCGCGCTCTGCTGCCTCGCAGCAAGCGCCTGGCTCTACTGTGGCCAAGCAGCAGCGAAATCTCGATCCCTCACAGCATCCATTCGAACGAGCACGAGAATACACACGGGCGCTGAATGCGATCAAGATGGACCGCATGTTTGCTGCACCATTTGTTGGCCAACTGGGCAGTGGACACGTCGACGGGGTGTACACTATGGCCAAGGACCCCGGTTCTCTGGAACGCATTGCAAGCGGTTCCGGCGATGGAATCGTGAAAGTGTGGGACATGCAAACTCGAGAGGAGGTGTGGAATACCCAGGCGCACGAAAATATCGTCAAGGGCATATGCTGGACCCCGGATCGCAAACTGCTGTCCTGTGCCAGCGACAAGACCGTCAAACTTTTCGACCCTTACAACTCCACGCCAGAGGCTCCTCCTCTTGCAACTTTCCTTGGGCAGACCCCCTTCACTGGGGTCTCGCATCACCGTGACCAATCTGCATTCGCGGCTTCGTCGTCTGTCATCTCCATATACGATTTGTCGCGGCCGTCTTCGAATGCATCTCAAACTCTTCACTGGCCAACTAGCACGGACACCATCACATCTCTTGCCTTTAACCAAACAGAGACTTCCATTCTCGGCTCTACTGCAACCGACCGATCAATTGTCATGTACGATCTTCGGACTTCATCAGCAGTATCCAAGGTGGTTTTGAATTTGGCCTCTAATTCCATCTCCTGGAACCCAATGGAAGCTTTCAACTTCGCCGTCGCAAATGAAGATCACAATGCATACATGTTCGATATGAGGAAGATGGATCGAGCCTTGAATATCTACAAGGACCACGTTGCTGCCGTCATGGACGTCGAGTTCAGTCCTACCGGTGAGGAATTGGTTACAGCATCTTACGATCGTACGATACGTTTGTTTAACCGAGCCTCGGGACGCTCTAGGGATGTCTATCACATGCAGAGAATGCAAAGGTATGAATACTGCAATTTGGTACTACTTTATCGGCTCATTGTTTACTCACCTACGTTCTTCACGCAGGGTCTTCTCCGCCATGTTCACCCCTGATAATAACTATGTCCTTTCTGGGTCCGACGACGGAAACATTCGTATATGGCGCACCAACGCCTCCTCTCGCGCAGGGGTGAAGAGTGCTAAGCAGCGCCACAAGCTTGAATACGATCAGGCCCTTGTCCGTAGATACTCTCACATGCCCGAGATTCGACGGATCAAGAACCATCGCCATGTGCCAAAGGCTATCAAAAAGGCTGGTGAAATCAAGAAAGAGGAGCTTTCAGCAATCAAGCGGCGGGAAGATAATGTTCGCAAACATAGCAAGAAAGGCACCATGCCTCATCGTGCCGAACGCGACAAGGTTGTTCTGGCAACTGAAAAATAAAGACTCGACATTATCTCAGCCAAAACAAAGTATTCGGGACAGCTCCCCAGGTTCATAAGCTTATTTCGTGCGAAGTACCTCGGCTTCGCTCTCTGATTCACTTGAACTCGAATAATCCGGTACTGGGATCTGGCCGCTGTATGCCTTGGCGACCGCCGAGTCTATTCCACTCACATAGCGAGCTAGCCTCTGAATGGAAGCAGGCAGCACGGCATACCAATTCACCAACTTCGCAAAGGCAGGCATTCTGATAAGGCCATTGTCGCCGTTGTCAATGGCCGAGACAATATCATACGCAACTTGGATAGGCTCGACAACAGGCGCAAAGAATTGACTTGGGGTTTGGATGCCGTCAAATAAAGGTGTAGACAGCTGTCCTGTTTCCACCAGCAGTGTTTTTATTTTGTCGTCATGGCCCGAGGCCCGAAGTTCGGCTTCTAAAGACCTATGCATTGCGCTGAGACCGGCTTTGCTGGCAGAGTAATCCGACAAACCAGCGGCCGTTAGCTGTCCAAGAACTGAACTGACGTTGACCACGACACCGCCATTGTCTGTTTCCATCATGCCGGGCAAGAACACCTGCAGCACATGAAAGGGGGCGAATAGATTGGTCTGGATGGTTTTCTTCATCGCTTCCGGGGTTAGTGAGAGGAGCGGCACTCCATGTATTCCCGCAGCGGCGCAGTTGATGAGCACCGTGGGCTTTCCCAACTATATAAGACATGATTAGCATAGCCACGCAGTACTCGGGAAACATTCAGATATATCCAAAACGAAGATTAGCACTCACATCATTTTCAATCCTCTTAGCCGTCATCTCTAGAGCCTTCCGATCGCTCACATCACACTGATAGTAGTCTACACCAGAAAGCTCATCCCACCCTTCCACTTCACTCACCTCCTTGACATCCAAAACCGCAACACCCGCGCCCCTCATCCCGTAGATCTGGGCAATAAGCTGGCCAAGCCCGCTACCTCCACCCGTAATCACGATAATCTCATGACTCGGCTCAACTTCGCGCGGCAAGCCATACGCAATGCGGCGGTTGAGCATGCCAGCTGCAGTCCAGAGGGTCAGGAAGATCGCATATCCGAGCGCGATTATCCACGCCGGATGGTCGATGGGGGTCACTTGGGCGCGCAGACAGAGGACGATGATCCATGCTATGAACGGGTGCAGAAAGGTTTGGTTGAGGACTTTGATGAGGAGGTCGATGGTTAGATGTTGGTACCACTTTTTGGCCGCTTGAGGCTTGAGGATGCGTGGTGTTGTCGTGATTTTGCGCATGGTGGCTAGTTGATATTGAAAGATGTGTTTTGGTATATAGAAATGTACCGAGCAACACTTGTTCGACGTGACACAAAATCGGAAAGTAAAGGAATATTCCTGAATTTGGAATGTAGTCCTCTGACTGTATAATTCAAAGATGCAAGTTAATTTCTGTTCGACGAGTAATCCGAGTCGATAGGCAAGAAGGCGGAACCCGGTGGCACAGATGTTTCAATGTTATGGCCACGTCAACGTGTAAAAATATCAGGCCCAACAGGTGCTACCAGTCACAGCTCCGAGAAAATCCTACAGCACAGCCATATTCGCAGGCCACGGAGAAGGCCGAGTGACTGAGGAGCTAGCTGGTGTTCGTTGATGATACAAACGTGAAGTTCCGATTAGGTTAGGCACGCGCCGTCGAAGGCCCAAAAATAGAACAAAGACTTATATAAGCATGCATGACCAATAGAAAGAGATCAACAGCATAGATTACATTTTACACGTCTTTCTGTGTTTGCTTCTCTGTTGTTAATTTTGTTACGGGATATCAAAAACCAGTCGCTTTATACATCGGACAGCGAACAAGCGGATCGCTGCGAGTGTGTTACTAAACCCTTCTATAAGGCAAATGTCAATTGAATTATGCGCCTAACAACTAATAAGGTAGTCTCACTATGATAATATCTAAAGATCTACGCTAGTATTTTATCTAATATCTTTAAAAATGTGGATTCACCGTTACATGTAACATTTACACCCTCTCCAACGCGGAATCATCAAAGCCTTTTTTTTTGCCTTATCTCCGAGCGGGGTTCTAGGTGGAGAATGGAGGCTCGAGCATTTGAAAGGCGCCGCCCAGTCTGATTGAGTTGATTTTCTCATTAATCTTTGAATATTTAATTCTGTATCTTGGATTCAGATGAGTGGACAATGGCTGCAAACATTCGCACCTCGTCGATCAAGACGTTAAGATCCGTGCGTATCCACGATGAAGACCCCTCTTCGCTGTGGGATATCTCCTTTGCACGAAATAATAGCGAAACGACGATAAGCCCCTCAAAGTCCGCCACAATAGATAAAAAAGAAGAAGAAGACAGTAGTGCTCCACTAGTACTTCCGGCGCTGGTCCATCCACACATTCACCTCGACAAAGCATTTATACACGGGTCTAAAGAATATTCCGATCTTCTACCTGTGAACGGTTCATTTGAGGAAGCACTGCATTTTACTACGTTGGCCAAGAAGCGGTTTCACCACGACGATTTAATAAAGCGTGGCAACCAGTTGGTAACTGAATCTGTTGCTGCCGGGGTAACCGCGATTAGAGGGTTTGTAGAAGTGGACTCGACTGTTAAAATGACATGCTTGGAGGTGGGGAAACGGCTCAAGAAGGAATGGAAAGACATTTGCCAGATACAGCTTGTGTCGTTTGCACAAGATCCAATATTTTCGGGGCAGCATGCAGAGGAAAATTGGAGGCGTATGGAAGACGCCGTCAGAGACCCGGAAGTCGACGTTATCGGCACAACGCCATATGTCGAGTCAACTGTCGAAGCGTCACGGAAAAATATAGAATGGGCTATATCTCGTGCATGGGAATTGCAAAAGCATGTTGACTTTCATATCGACTATAACCTCAATGAGAACAGCGAGGCCATGGTTTGGCACGTCCTTGAGACACTGAGGAAGACCGGGTGGACAGCATCAGCAACAAAGGCCCGAGTCATGCTGGGACATTGCACTCGACTAACGCTATTTTCGGACGACGAATGGGGTAGACTGGCTTCGACAATCCACGACCACGATCTGCCTGTCAGCTTTGTCGCTTTGCCAACAAGCGATTTGTACATGGCCCCATTGCCAGTTGGCGAAAATTTTAAAAGGCCTCACGTTCGCCCAAGAGGCACATTGCAAGTTTTGCATATGATTCAAGCTCTTAGCCTAGATACCGTGATTGGGGTTAACAATGTTGGAAACGCGTTCACGCCATGGGGTAGCGTAGACCCAATATCCTTGGCCTGTCTGGGCGTTGGTATATACCACGGAGGAAAACCGTCAGACGTGGCTATGCTTTATGAATGCATCTCAACTCGAGCGCGCGCAGCTATTGGCCTAACAGAGTCTTCTGTCGATATCGGTTTGAAAACTGGCTATCAGGGCGATCTCCTGATCCTACCAAATGTGGACCAAACAGGGTTTGGGCAAACTCGACCCAAGCAGACCGTAGCAGATATTGTATGGGATCCACCAGAAGTTTCCACCAGAGAAGTCGTATCAAATGGCAGACTCCTTCTAAAAAATACAGCGATGAACAGGCTTGCCAGTATAGCCGTCGAGTCAATCCAGGACAGCTGAATGAATCTCCATGGGTGATACCATTCTTGTATGATAAGAGAATACTACTTGTAAAGTAGTAGCCTGTTAAGCTGTGACCGAGATAGTGAAAGAGCCTTTGGCGAGCGTATGTCCTTCAGCATAATTGTGAATAGTGTGACTAAATGTAGGGCAAGTAGGGTCGTCCAATAAGATATCAAGGTCATCTTCTTCTGGCGGTAAACAGAATCCGTTCCCTGGATGCGGATACAGACGGTGTTCTTCAATTTCGTATTCAGAGCCAGAGTCGTCAGAGTCTTCGGTGCGACTTTTCTTTCCATGACGCTTTTTTGGTTTATTTGAATCAACTGCTACTGGCTCGGCCACTTGCTCTTTCACGGTATCCTTTGCAGGGGCATTGGCTTGTGGCAACTCCTGGGACTCATACTGCGTCATTGTTTTATTTGACAGCGACATGGCAAACTTTGATGCCGTTAAATCACCAAGATTCTCCGGAAAGAGTGGTAAAGCAGGATTCGACTCTGAGAGATTCACCAACATGTCAACGAGAGCGGTGTGAGAAAGACTAGACAAATAGCCACGTTGCTGCTCCGTTGTAAAAAGCTCTCCTCCAGCAAGAGGCCTCGACAGGTGTGGTGGGGTTGAGATATCATTCCGGGGCAGTTTGAGCTTTATCAGCGCGACTGGTTTCGCTGGGCGACATTCGGCACAGAACCATTGTGCTTCTTCGACTTCGATGAGCTCTTTACCGATTGGAGGGTTATGGCAGAACTGGTGCCAGGCAACGTTGCATTCATCACAAAAGACAATCATGTTGGTAGATGGGCTATGACCCCTCTGGCAGTGCTTGCAAGTGATATTAATATCTTTTCCGTTCTTTCGATATACCTTTCTCCGTCGTTTGACAACGGGAGTACCGCCAGTAGCAGCATTCGGACTGCCTGATGGCGATGATATTTTCTCCTCGGGTAAAGGTGCAAAGAATGTAGGCCGATTTACCTGTCGTCCAGATTTTGTTTGTCTTGCCATGGGAACCATGTCGTCCGAAGAATCATCCGAACTCGAGTCCCCGGCTTTAATCTCATCTTCGCTGCCCCGGACACGCTTCCGCTTCCTTGAGCGCGCACTCGACTTGACTGGGGTTTTGCGTACAGCCGGTTTCAACGGGGTCAATTGGTCTGCTAGTAATGTTGAAATCGGCGGGGGTGCCGGGACAACAGCGGACGACGATGGAAGTTGCTCTTCTACAACAGGTGGCTCAGCAACAGGCAAGTTATCGGGTTTCGGCGCAAGGTTGATGAAAGCTGGAGCAGGCACCGGTCTCGGTTGGAGCGGTGTTTTAAATTCTTGTGCAGGTGCAGGCGCAGGCACCAAAGGGCGAGGCGCAATAGTTCTACTGCGCAAGACTGGCATTGGAGGGCCCGGTAATGAGGATGCCCTGTCAGGACCAGGATTCCAGGACGAATTTCCAGTGACTGTCGCAGGAGAATCACTCAATGCTCTGCCGGGTTCTTCTGCCTTTGTCTGCGGGGAAGAACTTGAAGCGCCAATGGAAGCAAGCAACTGGAGGGTAGACTCGGACAATTTTGGGATCAGCGTGGCTTGAGAGCGATATTGTTTAACGGCGTCGGGGCCATGAAGGCCAGGTCTTTGAAGCTGACTCGAAGAAGGAGTGCTGCTGCTTTGGGTGGGCTGCAGCAGCACCGTGGCTGGTGGATGCTGATTTGATGTATCACCTGGAGTCTCTGACGTGGAAGACTCCGCCGCCTGCGAAACCCTATTATTCTGCTGCGATTCCATCATGTGCGCTGGGGGGATATTCTGGTTCGACAGCCCATGAGCTGCTTCGACGTGCAGGAGATACTTTTCAAGAAATGGAAATCTCGTCTTCATCCCAACTTGCCGCTTAATAAGCATTCCCTATGCGACTAGTACCGACGACATTGAAGCAACGCAGGTCTATCATTAGACTGCTATTTTTTTTGAAAAAAAAAAATCCAGGTTAAATCAGATTCCTTAAACTAATTTGTATTTGCATAATTTTTTGCTTTTAATTTAATTTGGAGTCATATTATTAGCAATCACTCAATAGCCAGAAAGCCATGCTGATTGGTCAGTCCTTGTATCCAACATCTTTTCACACTGACAAGACTTACATACGTTGACAGCTGCACCAACATTTGAAGAGATCAAAAGTCTAAGAATTTATATTTGGTATAGTATTTACACTATTTTCTACAGAACGAAATCCTCATGTTCTATACCGAGTTGACCGGTCAGTCTATGATACGACACCGTCTTGCTTCAATGAGGCGATATCTTCCTCTCGATAATGCAAAAGATCCCGAAGAATCTCATCAGTGTGCTGACCCAGGGTTGGTGGTGGCGTCCTAACACCGGGTTTGGCATGAGAGTACTTGATCGGAGTGTTGACGACCTTGATAGGACCGCATGCTGGATGGTCGACCTCGGTGACCATATTTCGAGCTTGGACTATAGAAATAAAACCGAGATTAGTTTTTGTTATCCGAATTTATCATTCTTCATCTCACCATGTTTATGATTCAGTGTGCCCTGGATATCGTTCACGGCAGAATAGGGCATGCCACTGCCTTCGAAGATCTCGAGCCATTCTTGTGTGGTCTTTTTTTTCGTGATCTCTTCAATCATGCCGTCTATTTCGAGTCTATTTTTCACTCTGGCGCTGTTTGTTACGAATCGATCGTCCGTCTTCCATTCAGGACGTTGTAACCGATCGCTAAGAACGCCAAAAAGTCGGTCATTTCCACCGCCAAAGAGAATATCGCCGTCCAGAGTCTTGTAGCTTCGATACGGGACAATAGAAGCTGCACCAGGGTCAGCATATTCTCTTTTTTAAGGGTCAATTTCAACATACGATGTGCAGTCCCCCAGCGCCCCGAGTCCTTTTCACCGCTGATCAGGGCCGAGCTCGCCAGATTCGCGAGCGTAGCGACTTGGACATCACTTAGGCAAGCGTCAATGTGCTGACCCTTACCCGTGCGCCCGCGTGCGATTATCGCAGCCATGATAGCATTTGATGTATAAAGGCCGGTGGTAAGATCAGTCACTGCAACACCCACTTTCACCGGAGGCCCGTCTCGAGAGCCCGTGATATGCATCAACCCAAATTCCGCCTCTACCATGACGTCGTATCCAGCGCGATTGCTATAGGGTCCTGTTTGCCCGTATCCGGTTATGCTTGCGTATATCAGCTTTGGGTTGATCTTGCTGAGCGTTTCATAGTCCATGGCGTATTTCTTTAGGCTTCCGGGGAGGTAGTTTTCTACGAGGATGTCGCATTGCTTTGCAAGATTATGCAGGATATCCACACCCGAGGGATGTGCGAATGATAAGCCGATGGACTTTTTGTTCCTGTTGACCTGGTGGAGAATAATGTTAGGAAATATAACCATATAAAAATGATTCTCCAGTAATCGTACCGCAAGGTAATAGGCACTTTCACCGGGTCCTTCTTTGGACTCATCCTGGTACTTGGCGAATGGAGGACCCCAAGCCCTCGTATCATCGCCTCGCAACGGGTGCTCAATTTTTATGACATCTGCTCTGCGCCCAAGTCAGAAATACATATGAAAGATACATGTACAGGCTGCATACCCAAGGTCTGCTAGAATCTGCGTGCAATAAGGCTGTCTAAGTGATTAGGGCATGCATACGACAGCAATTGACTTGATGATACTCACTCCTGCGAGGACTCTGGTCATATCAAGAACCCGAACGCCTTCCAAGGGCAGGATTCCTGCTGCTGGGAGGGCTGTTGACATGTGCCGCCATTGAACTGGATGTCTTGTGGAATGCGGAGAAAGAGAGACACCAGAAGTCCTTAACCGGAACAGGCCCTTAGATAGGAATGTGCGCGTAGCCATTTTATATACAGCTGGCAGACGAATTCCGCTTTTGTGAGGAAACTTGAGCGGTGCGGAGAAGCGATGGTGCGGAGGTCGGCTTAACAGTTTACGAACAGTCGGGATCGGCAATTCGGCATCAGATCGATCGAAAAACACAATATTTATCCACAACACAACGCGGCCGCAATCATGTTCACTGGCCTCGTCGAAACCATCGGGAGTGAGTCGCTCGTGTCGATCATGCTAAGCAGCTGAAAAAACTGAACAATCCTGTAGCGGTGACGTCCCTCGAGCCTCTCGACACCAGCACAAGCGGGGGCGGGGGAACGTCGCTCACCATCGGCGACTGCGCGGAGATTCTTGGAGATGCGCACTTGGGAGACAGTATCAGCGTCAATGGTGTGGTCTTTTCTCTCCGCTATATATTCAGAACCGAGCTCATTTCATGTCTTGTTTGTAGGGACATGCCTGACCGTTACCGCATTCGACAAGGATTGGTTCAAAGTGGGCGTTGCCCCCGAAACTCTTCGTCGCACCAATCTCGGATCTCTACAGAAAGACTCCAAGGTCAACCTTGAACGCGCCGTGTCGTCTGAGACGCGCATGGGCGGTCATTTCGTCCAGGGCCATGTGGACACAGTCGCCACGGTGCTCTCCGTCACCCCGGATGGGAACGCGCTCACGTTCCGGCTGCAGCCGAGGGATAGGAGTATCCTGAGATATGTCGTTGAGAAGGGCTTTATAACGCTGGATGGGGCCAGTCTGACAATCACCAAAGTCGTCGATGGCGAGGATGGATATTGGGAAGTCATGCTCATTGCTTACACGCAGGAAAAGGTTGTCACGGCCGCGAAGAAGCCCGGCGACGACGTCAACGTCGAAATTGACATGGTTGGAAAGTACGTGGAAAAGAGCGTGCAAGCATATTTCAACCAAGGCATCGGAGGCGACTTTGCTATACTGGAGAAGATTGTGGGCAGAATTGTGGATGAAAAACTCCAGCAGTCCAAGTGTTGAAGAAGTCCAAAAGGATATGGTATTTAAAAACCAAGAATAATTCTAGCTTACAGCATGAAATGAAGAGACGATTAATTTCAATTTTATTCAGAGTGTAACCCTTTCTAGGCTGTTAAGAATGTATGTTTCTATTCCTCCATGGACTCATCTCCATCGTCCCCCTCAACTTCGGCGTCTTCGTCGTAGTCATCGCTTTCCCATTGATCATCATAATCATCGTCATCCATGCTGACGTCCTCGTCGTCCTCGTTATCAGCAGCTTGTCCATTAGCCTTGGCTTTCGCTTTTTCCTCCTTTTTCTTCTCAATATTTGCCTTTTGTTGCTTCTTCCGTGCTTCCTTCTGTCGCTTCCGACGGTTCCACTCGTCGTCCATCTTCTTAACGTCCCTTTCAGACTTGGAAATGAAATTGTGCCACATGATTCTGCCATTGCACATTCCATCTTCGACCTTCATCAGCTTCAGCTTCATACGGGGTCCTAGCTCGACCAGTTTCACCGCTCGCTTCTCCACGTTTGGCTTGCTTGCCGCCTGCTTTTCTGCGGGTTTGTCGCCGTCCTTTTTCATACGCTGCACTTCGCGTCGGTTGAGGACCCTTTTTGTGGTATTTTCGGTTATTTCGACTTCAGCATCCGTATCAAGCTCGGTTTCACTGGCAGATGTATAGCCGCCACTCGCAGGGTCCAGCAGATAATCAGCAACATCTTCCAGTTTTCCGAGATTCGGGAGACCCTTTTTCCTGTCCGTGTTGCGCTGTTCTGTGGGATCTAAACGGCGGATTCTCTTGGAGACGCCTGTTTTCCTAGTGGCTATCGCGTAGTGCCGGAGACTAACAACATATCCGTCCTCTTCAGAACCATCTGCTGATGATTTCTCTCTGTTCAACATCATCACACGGCGGATCGAAGTAAGAGGGGTGGCCTGAGGGTTGATCGGCGGGAACAGCGATTGGAAAACAGTGGTGGAGAGAGACTCGAGCCGCTTGGGGACTCTCGAGTTCTCGTTTGCGTCCGGGGTATTGAAGTTGTTCATCACCAAAAGGGGCGGTGTTCGATGGGTCTGGCCGCTACCGCGTGGGTGCTTCAGGGATTTCGCTACATCTTTGCATAGAGAATAGTTCTCGACCTTGAAGTGCAGAGTCGGGCCCCGCGGGGTGAGGGCCAGACGCATGTTTGTATTTCCGGTGCTTGATCGAGTGAACAGGATTAAATGCGTGACGCCCAATGGGCCGGCCATGGAGGTATAATCTTTGAGTTTGTTCGCTCTCCGTTCCTGTTTTCTCAATTAGAACTCTCGCGCTCTCTCTTTTCTCCCAGAGAAGGCAATCTCACCCTTAAACGACTGGCTGTATCAGGCTCCATCATCAATCGGAAATCCTTGACCAGCTGGCTCACGCTCGATCCGACTTCGCCAGCTCCAATGCGAATTACCATCGACTTGGGGGTCTGGCTCGTCGCCGAGGCGCCATTTTTGGTGTTGACCGAGTCATCCTTGCCCTGCACCTGGGTACGCTTCTTCGTACGGCGTTTTGCCATTGTCTGAATTTGTGCAAAAGGGGATTAAGTTTATGCAATAGAAATCTCAAACGACCTTTTTTTTTTTTTTTTTTTTCCTGCCGGTGATGTTTGCGATAAGATAAAAACGGGGAAGAGGCTGCCGGGCCGTTTATTTTGCGGCGCTAAGGTTGTTTTTGTGGGTCTGACTCAAAACTATACAACTCCCAACATGCTTTACTCATATCTAGAATGTTTTATTCAAGTATTTTCTTGTCTTTAAAAACGACAATGATTCGTCACGGCGTTACAGCTTGCTTCCGCTACTATTTCATGCGTATCAATCCTCGCAATTTTCCAGAATTGAGAAAAAACACCAACTTTTCCCTCCACGACAGCAGCACCTTATTGCCTCGAGCTTAACGTCCGGCACATGTATGCTGTATGTCTACAAATCCAGACAGATGATTCACAATTAAACCGAAAAATGTGCGCCTATCGAAGGAGTCGGCGTCAGCGTCAGCAGTCTGTGGAAGCTCAGGCTTCACCCCCAGAACCCGCTTCTTTGACAGCGTTGGCAACACGGGTCGCCAGGTCGTCTGTCTCGGATCTGCTCGCAGCTTCTGCATAAACCCGCACGGCGTCCTCTGTCCCGCTTGCCCGCGCAAAGCTACGGCCCTTGTTGTAGCGAGACTGCAAGGCGTCAATCTTATCCTGCAGCCCGGCCGGCGATTCAAGCTTGCGTTCGGCGTCCACGGCTTTGAAAATCGAGCGGTCGGCCACCTCAACTCGCACAAGGCGAGAAGGCAAGTCGGTGTAAGTACCGAGCCACTCCTTGGTCGTCCATCCTTTGTGCGCCAGAATAGCCTCGACCAGGAGCATGTCTGAAAGAGCATCCCCAACTGCTTGGTTGATTAAATCTGTCAGCCCGTTGAGCGATTCTAGAGCTTGCTGCTGTGCCGGTGACTGAGGCTCTGCGCTCTTGATAGTCTTGAGCGCCTCCTCAGAGAAGGTCACCGTTCCGTGGCCGTTCGCCTCGAAGTAAACACCGACATCGTACCGCATAGCGGCGTGGTGAAGATGCTTCACTCCGGTCTTTGTGCAGACGGCTGGAAGCTTCAACACTTTCTCAATATAGTCAGTGCTTGCTCCGTTGGCATAAGCAGTCTGGATGACACCGATCTTGAGCTTTTGCGAAATTCCTGCATTTCGTGCCAGGTCACCGATGAAAGATGCGGCAAGTGTCGCGATGCGGTCGCCATCGAGAAGCCTGAATACGTTGTTCTCGTCGACGAAATAGTAGACTAGGCGGTCGGCATCACCATCAAGGGACGCGCATCGTTCAAGAGGCGCCGCTTTGGAGGAAGGAGGAGCACGTTGTTTCGTCTTCACATAGTCGGCGCCGCACTAGGTGTGGTTATTCTGTCAATTCATGTTGCGATCACCAAGCAATACTGATTACTCACATCAAAGTTTAGACTGTCTGGGTTAATCACATTGTCGTTGACAACCTTGATGTCGATGCCCCCTTGGCTTGGCGGCGTAAGAAATTTGATGAGCTCTTGTAGTTTGGGTCCACCGACGCCATTCGCGCAGTCGACAGTGAGAGGCCCCTGGATTTTGACATTCTTCATGACCTTCTTAAAGGCCTCGCTCAGTTTCTCATAGTAACCCTTTTCCGTGGGTTCACCGTATTCGTACTGTGTTCCAAGGGTGTTCTTGCAGCGAACGACGTAATGCAGCTGAGGGGTAGTCATAAACTTGAAGTCGGTGAATTCGACTTCGGTAGCAGTCAGTGCCGAACCCAGGATTCCAGCGAGTCGCGAACCCGATGCGCGCGTGTCGCGGGCAAAAACGACCCGAGCGGGGTTGGCCATGTTGATATCAATCTCCTTGATCAACTGATCGTAGACGTCTGCGATTTTGTCAAGGGGCGCATTCGCAAGCTTTGTGGCATATGTTTCCCAGTCGGCCTAGTAACATGGTCAGTGACAAGAAAGTATAAGAGGGAGTCTCCTGGTTCCTGACCTCGAGCATTTCGCCCTGTAATAAACTCACGTTAGCTTGACAGTAAAAGCGCTCCAGGAAACAAGGTGTCTTACCATAGGATCGACCAGCTTCACGCCATTGTCCTCGGCGGGGTTGTGACTGGCCGTGATCATGACACCAATCCATTGGCCGTTGAGTTTCTTGGAGCGAAGACCTGCGAGGAGGCCGACAGCAAAAACAACCGTGTTGAGCAGATCCCTGTTAAGAAGCGTGGGGTAAGGTTAGCTACCGCCAGAAGGAATCGCGGGGAAGATGTCGACTTGTTGACAGGGAAGACAACAGAGGGGATGCTCACGCTTTCATGCGAAACTAGACAATCACAGTCAGCATAGGCGCTTGATAAAACGACATTTGGATGCATTGGACACATACTCCTGCAGTTCCATATTCAAAAACACGGCCTTCTGGGATCTGGTACTTCGAAGCGGCCTCTTCGATAGCTTGGTGGACAGCTGGAGACGCCATTGCGGCGCGAGTTCGAGTGCTTTGCGAGCACAACTAATTCCGAGCACAGGAGCGAATAGCAAAAGAACGAGAGAACGAGAAGAGAGGTCTGAAGAGGGAGAGAGAAAAAGAGAAGTCTGTGGCTGAAGTGAGACAGTGAGACAGGGCAGGGCGCAGAGGGGCAGCAACAACCTTGCGCCAAACAAGGAAAGGCGCACCCATGCGGTTGCCCGTCTTGGCACCGCGGGGTCTCTTCATGGGCATTATCGGCGATTTCGCAGTAGAGTGTCATTTAAATCTTTATTACGGCGATATAAATGCAAAATAAGGGCTATTACCAGTATTCCGTATTTGGGACAGCTCCCTGCCTTTGGTCCTCTCGCTAAAAGCTGTCGGAGTTTGCCGCCTTTGTATAGAACAGCACAGTTCAAAAGACTTGACCTATGAATGTGTGTATGAGACTGGTATTATTCTCAAGATTCCTGTGTTTTATTTGAACTGGAAGCAAGGATAAAAGAGGCAAAATCATGCAGTTCTGTAGAGGACTATCCAATGACCGTTTGCGTAGGAGGATATATATGCGGCTAACTGTATTTGGTTAGAGGCGTTTCCATGAAAATACCGAGCTAGTCCTGAAATAAAGAGATACCCCGAATGTCACACCCTGCCAGGCTGTTCTACAAAAAAAAAAGTCTTTCTCTCATGGTGCATGAGAGAATTCCGTACTCCAAACAGCGTGAAAAAGATCTATGGGTTTGTGGCAAGCATCTTTTGAAGCCTCTTTTCCACCGCTTCCATATATTCCCGTGTAAATACCCATGACGCACGATCTGTCTTGCCACAAGTTATAGCCAAATCTCTGGTCATGATGCCGTCAATATCAACGGTATCAATACAGGCCTTCTCCACCGCCTTGGCAAACTCAACCACCTCAGGGGTTTGGTCAAGCTCGCCACGTCTGATCAAGGCACGAGTCCAAGCAAAGATGGATGCAATCGGGTTCGAAGAAGTCTCCTTGCCCTGTTGATGCTCACGGTAATGCCGTGTTATAGTGCCGTGTGCTGCTTCTGTTTGGAACGTGCGGCCATCAGGTGAGACCAGGATTGAGGTCATCAGCCCCAGAGACCCGAAGCCTTGAGCTACGATGTCAGATTGAATGTCACCGTCGTAGTCTAGATTTTTGTTAGTTGGCCTTGCAAACTTCTAACTGTTGGTTGCTTATAACCTACTCTTCAGAGCAATGACCATGCCGCCTTCACTCTTGATCATCTGTGCAACCATGTCATCAATCAGTCGGTGTTCGTATGAAATTCCCGCCTCTTCATAAGCCTGACGGTACTGCGTAGCAAAAATTTCGGCAAATGTATCCTTGAAATGGCCATCATATTGTTTGAGAACAGTGTTCTTCGTGCTCAGAAACAGCGGCATCTTTTTGGACAGGGCAAATTGAAAGCAAGAATGCGCAAAATCCTGGATAGAATCAGTGGTGTTGTACATTGTAAGACCAACACCACCGTTTTTCGGGTATTCATAGACCTCTATGGTCTCTGGGGTACCACCATTATGAGGCGTGAACACCATCTCCAGCTTCCCAGCTGACTCAAACCTGCGCTCCTTTGCTCGATATTGGTCACCAAAGGCGTGTCGGCCAATAATGATTGGCTTCTTCCAGCCCTGCACCAGACGAGGAATACGAGGAATAATCACAGGCTCTCGAAATATGGTGCCGCCAACAGCGGTTCGCACAGCAACATTGGGCGAGGGCCACATTTGTTTCAAGTTGAATTCCTTCACTCGAGCCTGGTCTGGTGTAATGGTGGCACACTTGATGCCGACAGAGTATTTCTTGATTGCTTCTGCTGCATCAGCTGTGACTTGGTTGTTTGTGGCGTCGCGGTATTCGAGGCCCAAGTCGTAATACTTGATATCAATGTCGAGGTATGGAAAAATGAATCGATCCTTGATATCTTTCCAGATGATTCGTGTTAGTTCATCACCATCAAGCTCGACAACGGGGTTTTTGACTTTGATTTTCGTCATGTTGGGATTTGAAAGTAGCACTTGAGAATGAGTGTAGGATTTACTAAAACACAGTACGTATGCAGCGAGAGGCTCTTTAAATAAATGATAGGAACATTAATATAAAAGACTCATTCAGTGCATAACTTATCCTAATTACGTCAATTTCGAGAATGGGTCAAATGATGGCCATGATGCTGCGGTGCTTTAGCTGCGGAGGTTCATACTCCGTCTCTCGGCGGGGTACAAGGTCCGCGGGGAATAAGAGATATTAATGCCTCGGTATATTGGAGGTATCATAATTACAGGTATAGCTTTTTTGTTTTATTTTTTTGGCTATGTATTCTCTTGAAGGTCGATATGATATGGAGTTGAATAGTATACCATAATAGTTTAACTATACACAAAACACAAGTTTATTCTTAAAACACCTATCTAAACTTATATAACTCATAATCTAGTAGAACAGCCCCATTCTTCCGCGGTCTTATTCAAGACTTCTACCTCTGACGCAGTGAATGAGACGCCCTTGGATCGGAGGTCTTTTTCTCTAAGAATCTCTATCTCTCCCGAGGTGTATATCCGGTCGACGCCTGCAGCTTTGGCGCTATCTCGCACCGTCTTCAACTCAATCTCCATTCTATCGTAGTATTCGTCCATGCTGTCTAAAAATGCATCTGGCTTGAACACAAAGATCCAATGTCCCACGCCTTGCGGGCGGTCCAGTACCTTGTACGCGTCGTTCACATTTCCGGCAAACGATGCCCCAGTGAGAAGACCGCCGAAAACGTCCATCATCATAGCAAGACCGGATCCCTTGGGACCTCCAATGGGGAGTACCACGCCGCCCATGGCGGCTTCAGGGTCGGTGGTTGAATTCCCTTCAGCATCCAAAGCCCAGCCCTCGGGGATCTTTTCCCCACGGCGCAGAGCTTTGCGAATTTTGCCCTGGAAAAAAGTGAAACGGAATTAGTGTTTTGTGGTGGTCAAAGGAAGAAATAGATTACTCACTCTGGCTACCACAGACGGGCTCATGTCCAACGTCCAGTGATCTCCGTTTCTACCTGGCAAGCCGACGGCAAAGGGACTAGTACCCAGAAGAGGCTCTTTACTTCCCCACGCCGGCATGCTTCGTGATGCATTGGT
The DNA here is from genome assembly GCF_013368755.1 of Talaromyces rugulosus. Taxonomy (NCBI): domain Eukaryota; kingdom Fungi; phylum Ascomycota; class Eurotiomycetes; order Eurotiales; family Trichocomaceae; genus Talaromyces; species Talaromyces rugulosus. The sequence goes on along the minus strand of NC_049562.1, from coordinate 5,633,934 downwards.
GAAAACCATTGCTCCCAGACCCTTGTCAATGGCCTTGAGAAGATATGTCGCCGCCATTCCAAAATGACCGCTTGATTTGACTCCCACAATGCCGACGCCGAAGACACTGGCCATCTCCGCGGCTTTTTCCACGGCAAGGTTGGCAGCCAAGAACCCAAAGGTGTTTTGAGCATCCAGTTGTGCCATTACAGGCGTTTTGGACACAAATTCAAGGTTTGGTGCTGGGTTAAGCACGCCGGCTTTCACCCGCGTCAAGTATGCTGGGATCCGGTTGATGCCATGGGTGTCTACTCCTCGGAGGTCTGCGAGCACAAGAGCATCGGCAATCACTTTTGAGTGCTCGGAAGAAACACCAGCGGCTTTCAGTATTGATGTAGCAAATTCGTGTATCGACGATACCGAGAGCTGCACTGAGCCGTCGGAAGTAGCCATTGTATCTGAATCTTGCTCGATACTATACGCTTTGGCAAGTTGGATGGTCTGAGACAACTGTATTAAGTAAGAGCAAACCCAGGACTTTTCAATGATTTTATGTTCAAGGGTATTTACAACTTTTGGTGGCTATAAGATGCATATGCTAAGTGGAGATAATTCTGTCGGAGGATGTATCTCCGCGAGGGGTCAGCGGGGGATATCAAACGGAGGCTAAGTAAGTCGCTAATTACACCCCATGAGGTTATTTAAGGTTCTTTTTAAAGATATGAAATTGATATATGATCTTCTTGGCATGTTCTTACAGCCAAGGTGATGCATGCAACAATACCAATGCCAAGAACTTATGTATTTGCCGCGGCGGTCCATTTTCCGCGATTTTATTGAAGCAAGCAGTTGATTTCGATCACCTGCCGTTGTCGGACAATAATGCTACGAGTATTTCTTTGTGCTTGGCTAAGTAGAAGCAAAATTCATGTCGATCATGACTGGATCAGGGATATCATTGATATTGCTCATAGATTGAGGCGCGGGTTGTTACGGACTACTAGGCCTATGGAAGGTTGCTCTCCGCCATTAGCAGCAAAGGCAGACAAGTGCAATACCCTATGCATCCTTGATGGTCTGGCAAAGGCGGCTCCAGATGTCGTGTTTCACTGTTCGATGCTCTCGCACATTTGAGAGAACAGGGTTAACCAATTGGAATAAGAGTATGCGTCGATTTGCTGATTAACTCGAATTATCTTCAGTAAATGGTGTGGAGATAGATGGTATCCAGATACAATAGTACATTATTATTACACTCAAGCTTTTAACCTCTGCATATCCATGTCATCCTGCGAATCCTTGATGATAAACCTAAAAGCCGTTCTCAGTAAACCCATTTCCAGTTAGGACAGATCAGAAAGAATACTTACGCATACCACCAAGCCGCTGGAACTACCGTGCCCAGGTGCCAAAGACTATGAGCATCGATTAATCCCCACAACGGTGGGAAATCGAATAGCTCAAGACTCATCGCCGCCATGATCCAAGTCACAATCAGGCCGGGCCATGCAGTCCATGACTTGTTGGGCTCTTTCCTGAACCGATTTATACTGAACATTATCCACATCACGTTTTGAATGGTGCCAACAACGACGTTGGCAATCAAATTGTAGGTATAGTCCCATGACCAGAAGCCGAGGTAAGATACGTGAGCAATGTACAAGATGATGCAGGTAGCAGTCCACAGCCGGCGGACGGCTGATTTGGAACGATCCCTCCGGTCGTCCAAGCGAAAGATCCGGATGACTGCAAAATAGAGCCCGTACAGTACACTTGCGCCGGCAGCCCAATAGTCGAGCTTCTCGGTGATCGGAAAGTCTCGTGCGTGGAATATCATGCTGAAAATCCAGCTAGCCATTCCGAAATATCCGAAAGCGACAGAGTATTTGCGAAGCGGGTATGAAGCCGGGATGCGCTCGACGACTTTCTTCGAGCCGTAGTAGTGGCCGTAAAAGTTGAGAAACGAGAAAAAAACGGAGAAAATCTCTTGCATGCCCAACACTCTGTAAAACGGCCATTTTCCATGGAATTGGACAATCGGTTGCAGCATGGGGAACTCTCGGTTGAGTCTAGCGTCTGTAATGACATGTTGACAGGTATAGTCGCATTCTGACGGGCACGTCCACAGCATCAGACGAAGGTGGAGGGCTTTGCACAAGGGCGTCAGTACATAAGAACCAGGAACCAAAGGGGAATTAAATTTTCGACTCACGCAAGACCGAACCCTCATTTTGGCAATTCGTCTCTATGCAAATCTACTGCCGTCAAGATCCAGAGCACACCAGCAGGTTAAGAGTGTTTACCTTGACGCATTCTTTGAAATCTGGTAATCGGTCTCCCAGCGAGGCCAATGCCTGGCCAGCCAGAAGGGCCACAATCAACACCAGAATGGGAGACCGCAGGATTGCCATGTTCTTGGTGATATTGGCGTCTCGACAGGGGCAGCGTGAAAGCGACGTGACCGGAAGAAGTCAAGTGGTGCTTTAATTAGTCGCGCGCGGGTGGTCGCGGCTAGGCTGGGCGCGCCTATCCTAGTTAATCGACTGACGATCAGGTCCAGCGCATTGAAAAAAGCAATTCTACTGAATGCATTGTACAATCATTATACGTAGTATATTTACCCCCTGTTTAAAACAAAAGACCGATCCCTGGGTCGGCGTTTCTCGAGAACAGCGAAAACCGAGGCCTGTGATTGGACCGGCGGTATAGAACGAGCCCCGTAGTTCACGTGACGGGAGCACTCCGTTTACGGCTTAGCGGGGGCGTGGCCCGAAGTGGGCTGGTTCCAGCTAGTCTCGACAAAGCAAAAAAAATCAATATATATTTTATTATTTCATTCATTCTGGATGCACCGCTGCTTTTTCTTGGGAAAATAACCGATTTATCTCGTTTTTGCAGACTCCAGATCCCCTCGGCGTGACATCACCATGGCTACCAATCAAGCTGCTGGAAACATTACAAGCAGCGCCGATCGTATGGCCGGCGCTGACCATGCTGAAGTTAGATATTTCACCAGGTTCGTTGATTTCGTTGCATCTAAAGGTTGATATTCAGAGAAGAGACTGACTGTGTTTATTTCTAGCTATGATCATCACGGTATTTTTCACTTTGTTAATTTTCCAAGGCAATTCACTGATTGAGCTCTCCTGTGTTGTAAAGGCATCCATGAAGAAATGCTGGTATGGACCGTTCGTTGCCAAACTAAAACCTCACCATCTAATATTGTGCTGTGCAGAAAGACGACGTGCGTACTCGATCGTATCGCGATGCTATTTACCAGAACAAGCATCTCTTCAAAGACAAAGTCGTTCTGGACGTTGGATGCGGAACCGGTATCCTGAGCATGTTAGTTATTCCACCGTCATTTTGGCTACGGCCGCTTGCTGATATCTGTTATCATGAGCTAGGTTCGCCATCCGCGCCGGCGCAAAGCACGTTATCGGCGTTGACATGTCGTCCATAATTGAAAAGGCTCGCGAGATTGTTGCTGTGAACGGCATGGCCGATAAGATCACCTTGTTGCAGGGCAAGATGGAAGAGGTCGTTCTTCCTTTCCCCAACGTTGATATCATCATATCGGAGTGGATGGGATACTTCCTTCTCTACGAGAGCATGCTGGACACTGTCCTTTATGCTCGTGATAGATATCTTGCCCCCGGTGGCAAGATCTTCCCAGACCAGGCCACCATTTACGTGGCCGCTATTGAAGATGGCGAGTACAAAGATGATAAGATTGGATGTGAGTATATGCGGCACACACGAGTGATTATAGTCGGTGCTAACAATACCAGTCTGGGATAACGTCTACGGCTTCAACTACAGCCCAATGAAGGAGATTGCTCTCAGCGAGCCCCTCGTTGACACTGTTGAGTTGAAGGCTGTTGTCACCGACCCTTGTGCAGTTCGTACCCTGGACCTGAACACCGTCACAACAGCAGACCTCGCCTTTAGAGTTCCATACTCGCTGCCCGTAAAGCGCAACGATTTCATCCACGCCATTATTGCCTGGTTTGACATTTCATTTGCCGCTTGCCATAAGCCGATTACATTCTCCACTGGCCCGCACGCCAAATACACCCACTGGAAACAGACAGTGTTCTACTTGCGCGACGTTCTCACCGTCGAAGAAGAGGAAGTTGTCAATGGATTCATTGAAAACAAGCCCAACTCCAAGAACAAGCGTGACTTGGATATCCGACTCTCGTACAACCTCGAGACACAAGACCAGACTCGGTTTGCTCAAGGCCAGTGCGAGTACAAGATGTAGGTCCATCCGACCCTTTATATTGACTAAGATCAGTGCTGACAACTGCTGCAGGTGCTAATCGCCAAACTCATGGACACCTCTTCAATCTGGCGTTTCCAGAGCGACGATGCATACCATTGCCTTTTCTTGTCTTGAATTTTCTTTTCTCTATTTGCTCTTTGGCTTTATTTTGTGTCGTTTTCGTCATTATATCATTACTGGCGTTACGGGAGAGGTGTGTGTGGAAAGGCATATGAGGCGCTACATTCGGTCGATGAAAAGATAACACGAAGATATGATGATAATGAGCTCCTCGAAGAAGATACCCACGAGTCGACGCTGGACATAAAAATCTACTTCACCGTTGCACCATATAGTTTTGAAACAGAAGTACTTTACTTTAACTAGAAATGTAGTTCTGAAGGAATCTACTAAACAATTATTATACGATCATAATATATGTATAGTAATCAGAATTACTACTCACAGTCTATGCGTGTAAATGACCGCGGATTTAACTTGGAGCTTAACGGCGGGGTCCACTGTGCCTCGGCTTTCGGCTGGCGCTGAAGCTATTTTAACCCCATCCAGGAAATGCGGAGAAACGCCCTTCCAAGTTCAATCTGGCGGGTTGCTTTTTTCTTGCTCTCATCCACTCTTCTACAAATATTGCTCAAGTATAACAACTTTTTAACCCCCTTTCTTCACGTTCAACATGTCCGGACCCGGAGTCGGCTTCGAGTATCCTCGCCAGCAAGTTAGCTGGTTGAAGCGCGATGCGCTCCTCTTCGCAAACAGCATTGGCTGCAAGGCCGATGAATTGCATTTTCTCTACGTAAGCCAGGCACAATTTCTTTGGTTAGAATTCGAATTAATAGTATCCTAGGAACTCCATCCGGATTTCGCCGTCTTCCCTTCATATGTCACCATTCTGCGTAAGTCGAGACTTTCTTCCCCCCATCAGACAATACCAAAATAGCTAATTTATTCCCAATCAGCATTCAAACTGACAAATAACGATGTCATCGACTTCTACGCGGCTCAAAAGAACACACCGATCCCCGGCGTCCCCAAGTTCGATCCTACGCGTGTGATTGACGGCGAACGCAAGATCACGTTCTTCAAACAATTGCCTACATCAACTCAGGGCAAGAATATTGAGATCCGGACAAAGGTCGTCGGTGTCTACGACAAGGGGAAAGCGTCGGTTGTGGAGACGGAAACTACTGTTGTTGATAAAGACACGGAGGAGGTTTATTCGAAAGCACTTGGCAGTGCCTTTTATGTTGGACAGGGAGGCTGGGGTGGGCCAAAGGGTAAGTTTTATCTTTCTCTACATCAAGGAGCGTGTACAGATGCTAAAATACCTGCGTTTAGGCCCCAGCACGGTGAATTATCCTCCCCCTCAGGGCAAGAAGCCAGATGCTGTGTCTGTTGACCAGACCAGTTTCGAAACTGCACTCCTCTACCGGTAATTATCAACCATTTATAAGTTTTTTTTTTATGGCTTAACTGACTCATGGACCAGTCTCAATGGCGACTACAACCCTCTTCACGCAACTCCTGAACCCGGCAAGAAGATGGGCTTTGGCGGCACCATCATCCACGGCTTGTACAGTTGGAACGCGACAGCCCATGCAGTCCTTCGAGAACTTGGTGGCAGCAACCCCAAGAACCTGCAAGAGTTCCAGGCTCGTTTTGCTTCTCCCGTCCGCCCCGGCGACAAGCTGACCACGGAAATGTGGAAGACCGGAGAAACTAACAAGGATGGGTTTGAAGAGGTTCGCTTTGTGACGAAGAACCAGGATGGAAAGACTGTGCTGAGCAATGGACGCGCATTGGTGAAGGTTGCAAACAGGGACAGTAAACTATAAACAAGATACAGCCGCTGAGGTCTCATGAAAATAGACCTTAGTATTTACATCAGTCGAGAAAAGACCATCTTGAACATATCACCAAATAGCATTCATGCGTAGACTTCATGCGTAGACTAATCGTGCCAGCCTGCTGGAAATTTTTATTTAGTGTTGTATAGATGAAGTATATAGGACTAGATAGATTGAGCTTAGAAATGTGCTTATAAGAAGGATATAAGAGTATAAGCAGAAAATCTTGAGGTTTTAGAGTAATAAAAAGTGATATATCCAGTAATACTAGTGAATTGTTATTGCTACAGTAGTATATGGTGTAGTCATTAGATGGGTAAAGCTGAGCGCTACCGACTCTTATATCATGATTAAAATTAAGAATAACTATTTTGGTCTATAATAGTCCGAGCTAGAATATTAATTATTTCAAAAGATTTCGATAGGATGAGTAGGAGTCCACTATGTAGAGCAGGGAACTTTTAAGGTTTTTCTTTATATGGACACAGAGTGCGAGTGATTCTCGCTTTCCGCTATGTTTAGATTAGGTATCTGCGGAACTGGCTAAATTTAGCCCTCTTCTTAGTTTCAGTCGGTGCTTTTAAGGAAGGGCTTTTTCCATCCTATGAGTAGCCATAGCCTTTCTTTCTTTCAACGCCATCCGAAGTAACCACCCCTGGAGTACCGCAAAGATAGCATTATCCACCAATGCCCAAATAAAGAGTTGATAGCATGCCACTAATCCCATCAACGAAAAAGACAAAAACGTCTTGTACGGAATCCTAAGGAGCCCAAGCCAGGAGATCGGCAGGATGATGTGGATCAAAATCTGGCTAGCGAGCCCTACGATGCTCAACAGCGACGTAGAATCTGGCCTTGACTCGTAGACTGAGTCTGAAAACACGTATACTGTCACACATATCACCGCAGGGTTGACGTGCATCAGGAAATTAAAAAAGCCGAATAAGCTTCTTTCAACCGAACGGCCGTCGCTGCCGCTGGCGAGAGGGAGCAGAAAGACAAACTCGCCGATCAAAACAAGGGATATGAATGTTATCTTTCTGATGAGGGAGAGGGAGGAATAGCAGATGTCTATCAAAAGTCTTGTTGCGTGAATTATTAGCATGTTTCTTGGATCCTACTGGACTTTCGATAGTGAGGGTGGTTGGTCAAGTACAGAATATAAGAGAATAACAACCATGCTGCAGTTGCGTAGAACAGATGCATCCATTCAGCAGGCATTTGAGCCGTTAAGCTATATTTTGCTGTACTCAAGGAAAAATTGTAACAGAGGATTAACTGCTGTGTTGCGCTGATGGCATTGAAAAATAGTAAGATGATAGGCGTTTTTGCTTCGCTTTTCAATCTGCATATTTGGCGAATCTGTGGAATGAATGACAAAACATTCAAAGCCACCAACAAGCTAAATGATTGAGTAGATCTTTAGAGGAGGTTCAAAAATAAATTGGTACGAAAGATTATCAGACCTGCATAGCCAGAGCGACATCCTGCTATCTTCACGAACGTCGGTTAACGAAAAAATAGAAATGAGAAAGAAACAAACCGAAGGGAAACAGGGATTGTGTCGCCATTAAATACAAGCAATATGACCAAAATACCAGAATCCCCACTACGGGGTCCCTTTTTGGCAGGGTGGTAATTTTCAGGTCGATAGATTGTCTACTAACTGTGCCACCTACGCACCCCCCTGTCGCTCCCGATACGCTCAACGCCAATTTTTACTTTATACAAGTATATGGACTATTAAAAATTTGAGCATATGAGAAAATCGATTTTCATGGACCATGATTTACATAGGAACCCCATACCAAATAAAATTTTGGATTGAGACGATGCGGACCCCCAATCGAGGCAGTTCGGATTTTAAAGGTTAGTACTATCAGCATGTAAGCCGAGCGTCCAATGTCCCTATATTGTTCAACGTCTTTTCTCTGCCGTCATTCAGCAGGCGATACTGAGAGATGAAATCGTCATTATTGACTATACTCAAAACATTAGCACACGCAAATTTGAAGAAACCAAACAAACATACTGTATCCGCCACACATCCGACGCTTCCCTCTAAAAGCCGTACGACCGTGAAGTATTCTCCAATTGTCAAAAACTTTCCACCAGAATCAGCATCGTCAAAAAAATAAGCATAACTAAAACAAAAGCACAATCACATACTGAGCGCAGTTCCCGGTTCAAGCTGCATTTTGATTTGTATATCCTCTCGACCGAGAATCTCATTCCAATGCCGTGCGGCGCTATACCACTGTTCTGCGACATGCGGTTCCCAATCGACTTTTACGGCACGGTCGTAGTTGTTCCAGCGTATTCTTTGTAGTACACCGCTAAGTTCGTCCCGTTCAAAGACGGGGAATGGCTGGTAAGGCTGGATACAGACGTCGTCGTTGCCGCTCGAATGCCAGGGTTGCGGGATATCGATGAGGGTCTTTACGTTGGCCTCGTTTTCGGTGCGCATGACTGCTGCTGCACGAAACCCATCGGCTAGGAGACTCTCGCCGCCTTCGCCACCGGTGTGGGATAAGAGGTGGAATAGTTGTAGTCTGGCCGGGTCAGAGAAGTATGTGTTGTCTGTATGGACACCGAGCGATTCTGATGTATACGCAGTATCTTTGTATGTCAAATCCGAGGTAAAGTCCCAGAAGCCGCCTGATGGTTGTCAATACTTGAACACGTATAAAAAAAAGCTTCATACCGTAATGCGTATTCCTTATAAATGCGATCCTTTCGAGAAGACCTTGAGTCGCTTCGGGTTCCAATGGAACACCACGCACCATGCAATAGCCGTAGCTAACCTACTAGAGGTGAGAATCGAGAATGTAAATTATAATCACAGAGTCATACAATCTCTTTCAACCAATTGGCGAGGCCTTTGGTACTTTCCATGACATCTTGATATTCTACGGTTGGGTGACCTTGGTTGCCTGACACGAAACGGAAATCCCTATTGCAGATGACATTATCAGAACCTGATTCAGAAGTAAATAAATCCGTGGGTTTACCTAAAGTTCAGAACCTCTTGGCTCGGTTCAAGAGCAGGTGGCAATTTGTGATCACTCAGCCAAGACCGAGGATAAACAGCGTCGTGTCCATCCGACCCTAATTTGATGCATGAGCCTTGTTATTTAAATATGGAACGGGATATGTATACGCACACTTTACTGAAACGTTTTCAGTCCTGATATCTACTGATTCCGTTTGAATGTCTTCGGGTAGCTGCAACACACACTTAGCTATATCTCCAATAGAATTCCTCGGTTTCATCTTACCGAGAAGGTGTCAAGCATTCGCTGTCGAGTAATCGGGTGTATGCAGTCAGGGCACTGGCAATTTTCCCTATGCCATATCAGTTTAGCATCTACCGTTCGATAGATCACTTCGACACACCTTAACCAGAAGCGGGGACTGAAATCATTATTAGTCAGGGGCCTTGAGGTGTGTTTTAGTGTTGACTTACAATTTTCCATGTGGTTCAAGATTCACACCACCGTTTTTTACCGAAGGTGTATGTAAACCCAGTCTCTGTGTAAAAGTTGACTGGAAATACGGCTTATATGATTGCCTCGGAGTGTTCAATTGAGGTATATGACCAGCTCCTTTATATTTCCGTGAACCTGCTAGTGAATATATTCCAGGCTATCAAAAATTAGAGCATGCAGTCTGCGGGGGGGTAGATGATACACACAGTATGAAACTGTCTTTTTGGTATTGAACATAAAGGAATTCGCGCAACCCTTGAAAACAGTTAGTCAAGTCTTTCTTCGCCGAATAAATACTCACGTAGATGGTCTTTGCAGATACAATGAATGTTTCCCGGCTATTCCTCCTGGACCGAGGCGCTGCCATGCCATTGTGAGTTGAAAGGGAAGCGGACGATGCAATTGCACAGCTAAATTAGTGTCTAGAAGTCAAAAATTGGCCACGGATTTTGTTTTTGGAGATTCCGCCTCTGTCCCATGCTTTGTCAATATCTTCACACTGACTTATGGCCAAATACGAGAATCAAACTTCATGGTTCTTGAGGGGCACTGGTAACCGATAAGATAAGGTCGTGTATCCGCGTATCGAAAATACGGCGGTAATAGGTATTGCAAAGTCACGTGGTTTGAATGCCTCAGGCAGAAAGGCTAGGCGGCTGCAGCTTGCGTCTGCTTAACAAGCTAGAGCTCGCCCGACACTGGACCTCCGACGTAATACCAACCACCATCACATCCAGCGATAATTCGACTTTATTTTCTTGCCCTCTCCATACCACATCGTGAACTTATATAGTCACGCCCCTAATTCGAGTTATTTTCCATCATGTCCACCCTCGAAGATCTCGATGACCTCGAGCGCGAGGACCAGGACAAGAAGCAGCAGCAGCAGGGCGATGGCGGTGACGAGAAGAAGCCCAGCGGCGATGGCGATGCCGAAATGAAGGATGCCAAGAAAGAAGAGGGCGATGAGCTTCTTGATGAAGAACTCCTTGGGGCTAGCACAGAAGACATCAAGAAGAGGCGACGACTGCTAGAGAACGAACTACGAATCATGAAGAGCGAGTTTCAACGGTTGACGCACGAGCAGAATACGATGAAGGAAAAGGTTAAAGACAACTTGGAAAAGATTGAAAATAACAGGTAATGCTGTCTTTGATAAATCAGAAGGCGGCTGGATTAGGCACTAACTAGAAAATAACCCTAGACAACTACCATACCTTGTCGGAAACGTGGTTGAACTTCTAGATCTCGACGTCGAGGCCGAGGCTGCCGAAGAGGGCGCCAATATCGACCTGGATGCAACTCGCGTTGGAAAGTCGGCAGTCATCAAAACATCAACTCGCCAAACCATCTTCCTCCCACTCATCGGTTTAGTCGACCACGAAAAGCTCAAGCCTGGCGATCTTATTGGTGTTAACAAGGATTCGTATTTGGTCCTTGACACTCTGCCGGCAGAGTACGACAGCCGTGTCAAGGCTATGGAAGTCGACGAGAAGCCTACGGAGAAGTACACTGATGTTGGTGGGTTGAGTAAACAGATCGAGGAGCTTGTAGAGGCTGTTGTCATGCCCATGCAAGAAGCCGAGAAATTCACAAAGCTTGGAATCAAGGCTCCCAAGGGTACGTCTTTTTTTTTTTACAAAACAAAACAATAACCGTTGTCTAATTTCATTTAGGTGCTCTAATGTACGGCCCCCCAGGTACAGGTAAAACGCTGCTTGCGCGTGCCTGCGCTGCCTCGTCGAACGCGACTTTCCTCAAACTTGCCGGCCCACAACTTGTACAAATGTTCATCGGTGACGGTGCCAAGCTGGTTCGCGACTGCTTCGCTCTGGCCAAGGAGAAAGCGCCGTCGATTATCTTCATTGACGAGCTCGACGCCGTTGGCACGAAACGATTTGACTCGGAGAAATCTGGCGACCGTGAAGTGCAACGAACCATGCTTGAGCTCCTCAACCAACTGGACGGATTCGCATCGGACGATCGCGTCAAGGTCCTCGCGGCCACCAACCGTGTCGACGTCCTCGACCCTGCCTTGCTGCGATCTGGCCGTCTCGACCGAAAGATCGAATTCCCTCTCCCCAACGAGGAAGCACGTGCCGAAATCCTGCAGATTCACTCGCGCAAAATGACCACCGACGACGCAGTCAACTGGGCTGAGTTGGCCCGCAGTACGGACGAGTTTGGCGGTGCGATGATGAAAGCCGTGTGTGTCGAAGCTGGTATGATTGCATTGAGGAAAGGAATGAACAAGGTCCACCACGAGCATTACGTAGATGCCATTGCCGAGGTGCAAGCCAAGAAGAAGGATACAAACATGGGAATCTATGTTTAGTTTTTTTTTTTTTTTTCAATTCTCTTTCTACTTGTTTGTTCCCTTTTTTTTTTTTACAAACCACATTTTAGAAACCCTAGTTTGTGTTGTTTCTCGCACACACATGCCCACTCATGTTTCCGTGTTGGGTTCATGGTTGATTGATAGTTCTTTTGTACTGTTAATAATCTGGGCTCAGCCGGGCATGGATGGGAGGGTGAGGGTTCATAGGAATGAATATAAAGATCTGGGTGCATTATTCATATATAAATCCAAACGTGCTTGTCAATACTCTCTCTTTAATAAATCAATATTAATAAACTGCACTGGTGTCACATTTAATTTATGGCTCTGGGTAGATCTTATTTGGACCATAGCCTACGCTTGATAGTTGGAGGTTAAATCAAAATTTTATACAGTTAACATATAGTTCCAGTACCAGACTATCAATTATATATATATACACGTATATATCCATCCCAATGTATCCTATCGGACCAACCATCATACACAAAACAAACCAACCATGCAGCGATATGCAGATTTTGTACACTGAAACACTAGTGCAGAGAGAAAGATTAAAAGTCCTTTTGAAATGACAAGAAGGGAAAAAAAAAATAAGGGAGCGAGATGGAAAAGAAAGATTTGTAAGGATTGAGAGTCCAAAAACCAATAACGCCAGCCTGCATCCAATAGTAAGGGTATACCCGGTAGCCCATTCACAAAAAAAAAACCAGTGATAAGCAAAAACAAGCACTAAAAATAAAAATAAAAGAGATAATGTTGTAGTCGTATGTGTGGATCAGAAAAATCGCTTCGATTCAATGATATCGGAATCCGTCTGTCGTTCACGTTCGAGATGCATCCACCAGTCCTTTGAATGGCCCGAGTTCCACGCGCCATTACAGGTATCTCGTGCCCAGGGCGGGTTCGTGGTCGAGGAAAATGTGATTGGAGTTGGAGGGCTGGCAGGTGTTACAGACGCAGCCGATGATGACCGCCCTCCGAATGCGCCCCAACCGCCAAATCGCGACGTCGTAGTGGAGGGAGACATGGGTTGATCCATGCTCAGATCGCTGCCACTTCGGTTTAATATTGTCGTTGCTGGGTTCTGTGCTGTGGACGAGTCTTGGCCTAAAAGATGTTTCCATCCCAATAAGCCGCCGTCTGCGTCGTTTCCGGGCATATCTGGCTGAAGAACGAATCGGGGTATAGACGCTTCATTCGGGTTTGTCGACCCCCTCACCACGCCCATCACTGCAGGCATTCTAAACTCGAACATCTTCTTTGGAAATTCCAAGTCTTCTTGGTTCGCAGCCTGCACTTTGGCACCAAAAGGTGAGGCACCACCAAACAGGTCACTGTCCCCTTCCGACTCATCATCGGAAGGTGCATCTATCGCGCTATCGGGAAGGTATGAGTCGGAATAGTCGGTAACAAGCACTTTCATACCATGTTCACTGTCCTTGGCGGCCATATCAATGAACGTCTGGGCTCGGATTCGTGCAGAGGTCAAATTGTTCCCGGCGGGTAAGGCCATCGGCCGCGTGCTGATCGATCCGTGGGAGCTCCTGGGCAAGCTATATCGATCCGAAGGGATCAAGGCCTGTCCACGAGAAATTGGCTGACAGACGGATTGGAGAATGCCTGGGGGTTCGATATCGGAGGGTGCTCGCAATTCACCTAGACGGGGGAACCCCGAATGGAGAATGCTTTGAGCCAAGTGGTAGTTGGGGGAGTTTGCGGGCTTATGGGGCAGAGCATAAGGCATAGAATCCAGCTTGCCGAGCCCTGCGGCGGAATCCGGGCCCGTGATGTCCCAGTGGAGATATTTGAGCGAGGACGAAGCAAGGATCGGTTGGAATATCATGCCTTCCGAGGGAAGATGGGGGGTGCGCGTCGATTGCACAATGCTGAACCTTTCGAGATACTGCAATGATGAGAGCAGTTTAGAGATCACCAACAGGGAGCCGATATTCTGGTCGATCAAGGCCAAGGACTGAAGGCTGCGAGCCTCCGGGCGAGAGATGTATTGTGCGATTCCTGCGTCAGTAACCCCTTTTAGCTTCTCCAGTCGGAGAGACGAGAGCGATGGAAGAAATTGAAGGGTGCGGTCTGTGAAAGCGTCGCTGTCGAAAGACGAAATGCAGAGATGTTGAAGCGAAGGCAGCCGATTAAAGATCCGCAGGAAAACACCGTGTTCTAGGGATCCACTCGAGTTTAGTGAGTGCAGCATCAGCGTCTCGAGGTTTCCCCACGACATGTGATAGTTTAGGAATTCAAAGGACTGTTGCTGGTCGAGAGTCTTCAATTTGGGCGGCGAGCCACTGCGCGAGCGCTCAGCGCTCGTGTCGGTTGGTTCCCCGAGGAGCCACTTGTGCTCCTTTAGACGCTTCCTCGTCGACAAGGCGTATGTGAGGCGATCAAACTCGTGGTGAAACGACATGTGGAAGCCGACGAGATTCTCCAGATTCGGACATACCATGACAACCGAGGCGACCAGATTCCGGTACTCCTCCCATTGCGGGTTAATTTTGCCGTTGGTGGCAGGCAACATATCGAATTCTGGCACACGCAATTCGAAAACCAGGTTAGCAAGCAGTTTCCGTTCGCGCAGAGTCCGGCGCAAGAGCTTGAGCCGGCTGCCCTTTTTCAGGCGGAATTTCTTCAGTTGCGACGGCGAGTCTGTGCCCATGATGTGAATTCGGTTGTATCTATAAGGAAAGTCTTAGCGGGGAATTCTTCGTCAAATTCGTCTGATCAGATCTTACAGTTTACTTCGGACCGCCCTCTCCCACGACCGGTTGGTCAGGGCCAAGGAGTGTAGGTCCCGCTGGTAACATGTCACACAGCCAAACTGGTGAGAAGCGGGGCCCTCGTGCAAGGTCTGGAGTTGGTCGATGATGCAGGCATAAACGCTGGCGGGCAGTCGGCTGACGGCAGGCTCGAGGGGGTTCTGGGGTTGCGAGGCCGGGAACGAGGACTGCTTGAACAGGCGATAGGATGGCGACTTTGGGGTTGTCGGCGAGGCGACAGAGTAGACGGTGGGGGCAGTGGACGCGCTGTAGTTGCTCGAGTAGGAGGATATCGACGGGCTCCGGGGCGGGATGTCCTCGAGGGCAATGGCGTACTGCTGCTTGTAGTTGGCGGAGGCATGAGACATGCTCTCAAAGGTGACGGGGGGCGACTGCGAAGTTGTGGTTGTGACACTCATGATGTACTGGAGATGGGACACCTCATGGGGGGGGAAGGCGCGGTATTTTCTCCTTTTGGAAGGCAGCGGATGGGATGAAGCGAGAGTCGTGTGTTCAGAAAGGACCGGCTGTGTTGGAAACAGGATGCAGAGGCGAACAGGGAGGAAGTAGAGAAGAGAGAGAGAGAGAGGGAGAGGAAGACGAAGTGAGGTGAGGTGAGAGTTGAGTGAGTAGTACGGAGTGTACCGTGACTACCAGGGAAGGTACGGACGACTGAGGAGGAAGGACTCCTGCTTCTCCCATGGGCTAACCCAGGATAGACTACGTTCGGGTTCCTGGCCAACCAAATAAGCGGCGCGAGGGCGATCACTGTGTACTTTACTACGTACTTGCTACTCTGTACTTTCTGACTCTCTATCAACCAGGAACCCTCCCCCCACACAAACATCGCATCCCTTGTGCTCATCACAATCCAGTGAGAGAGTAGCAAGTAAGTACATAGTCAGCTGAAAAGAACACGCCACGGTCCTCGCAGCCGCCAGGGCCAGCCAGGGGTCAGTCAAGACACAAGCACAAGGACAAAGAAAAGAGTCGTGGAGAAGGGGGGGAGCGGGGCCTCAGTGGAGCCACGGCCTCGTGCAGCTAACCCTAGCACAGGCATGATGCGCCTGTTTCGGTCATAGTGTTTCTTGTCAAGATCCTGTGCCGTGCTCAATGAGTGCCCGGTGCCCAGTGCTTTTTTTGTTTCCTTTTCTTGGAAGTTAGAATACGAGTCATCCAAGTCATCAAAAGTCAACGATGACTCTCTCCGCTTTCAGCTGTCACTTCACCAGTCAGCCGATGTCCAGCAGGAGCGGAAACATGTCGTCATGTCTCAAAATAATAAGGTCCCTTCACACCCAAACTCAAAAAAACAATGTCGCATCCAGTGAAAAGAGCGGTCGCCATGGAGAGAAGAAAGAAGAAATTAGGAACACGGCGGCGAACCGGCGGAGGCGACGCTAGCAAGGGCCGGACCATGGCACGAACAGGACGCAATGCATGCCCATTGGCTGCTGGGGCCATGTGGGTCTGTATAGTGGGGCCAGGAACCACGACACGCCAAGATCCAAGGCGCTAGTCCCGAACCGGATGGGCTCGTCTGCCCCTTTTTGGACAGTCTTGCCCAATCCGTACTGCTACATACTACTAGCAACCCCTTTTCAAGCCGCCGTCTAGTATCTACACTAAAGCTCGTGATAATAATATCGTTTTTCAGCCAATCGCTTTTCTCCGCGTACGAAATTCTCCGATAGGTCCTTGTGGGATTTCTTTAAATTTCTACATTTCTTGAATTTCTACAGTCGTACCCGTACACAGCTATAAATTAAAACAATAGCCGCCGCCAAGGGGCCGAAACCGCAAACTGCCGAGTTGAAGTCGATCGAGTCTGTGCAGTGGGAGATGACAATCGCGATGCTACATACGAATATAGCAACCGACATGTATACGATTACGTTAGTGGACTACTAATCCTGGCTACAAAGTGCTACCTGGCGACGTAATCATACATGGGTCGTACTTTTTCTACTTATAATATTTTCTTTCCTGCCGTGTCTTTACATATCTTTACATACGTCAAGAAATATATACCTAAATTCATTCGTCCGACAGTAGAGCTAGCCGATCTGCAATAATCTCCCGAGAGCGAGTTGGGCTGGCTGACGGTGTGAAGTTGAAGTTTGAACCCACTCTTCCTCCCCCCTTTAGTCAATTATCTTTTAGACAATTATGCTTCAAGATCTAACTTCAATTTCCGAGTTTACTGTTTATATTCTGCTGATATAAACACCGTCACTGTATTTCTTTGTGTTTTTGATTCAATTATGTGTCACAACGTGGTAGTAGTAGCACCTCGTGCAGTTACATTGACGATCCAACCTTCTTCGGCAAGTGCATCAGTGATCTGCAGCCTACTGCAAGTAATTGTCCATCCTGCAACATACTTCTAGAACTTGATACAGTGTTAAAACTTATACGTGTAAACTTAAAAGTCAAAGGATAAAACACCTGTCTACGATTCAATATCTCAACTCCAATGATATGCTTCTCAATTGTACTGTGCTGGCCAAGTATAATCTGTACAAATCTGTAATCTGTCGTACCGGGTATGCAGATGTATGAATGAAACGAGTATCAGAAGCTCGCCTTTTCTGTAACCAATAAAAATGCTGCATTGTCTTCATGTCGGGAAAAAATGGAATTTGGAATCAACCTGGGTGAAATCATCTTGCGCCCAGGAAATAAAAGATAAAATATATATGAAAAAAAAGAAAAAAGAAACGAAGAGCAAATATCCCTCATCCTAGGAATACTGCTCACAATGCAAATGCTCGTTGAAACCCATCAAGAGGATGCGCCACATACAAGAGAGATTCAGGGGAAAAAAGACACACGGAATGAAACAGAAACACAAAATCCATCGCAGAATAATTCAAAATTTCGGACGATCGCATCGGATATAATTGGAGTAATTCGACCACCCTTTTGGAATGCATGAGAACCGAGTATATGCAGCAAGAAAGAAAAAAAAGACTCCTCGTAACCGTACAATGAAAAGAACACTAGATGTCAAAGTTGTTGAAGACAGCCCCTTCACCTTCCTTGACAACCCCGCTCATACGGTGGTCCGTCGAGTCCGTCGATCGCTGGTGTCGATGCCAGCTGTCGTCGTCTTTCATTTCTTCGTCCATCCGTTCCTTATGCTCTTGAAGGTGATGATCCATAGAGCTTTCCGTCACAAAAGTGAAGCCCTTGAAGTTGGCCTGCATGCCAGGTGACAAGGGTGTCGAGCCAGGCATCAATCCATTCGCCAATGCCGCTGCCCGATCATTGAGTGAAGACGAATTATCCAGCGCCGTGGTGAACTCTGGGTCAAAATTCGAAGTGTCCGATTCCGACTTCAGCTTTGGCTTGAAAGGAGGGATCACTTTTTTATGACCCAAAGCCTCCCAGTCAACATCGTGGAAAAATGGGTGTGCCATGAGTTCCTTGGCGTCGTCCTTGGCGCCGAGACGGTGTTTCGGGTTGCGGTTCAACAAACCCTTGACAAAGTTGCGACCTTCTGTGCTCAGCGCGTCTCGTGGGAATCGCACCTTGCCGAACGCAATGTTCTTATACATCTGTTGCGTATCCTCCGCATAGAATGGGCTCCAACCACAGCACATCTCAAAGACGAGGACTCCCAGAGACCAGAAGTCGACCATCTTGGTGTAGCCTTGCTCATCCAACAACACCTCTGGGGCGAGGTATTCGGTGGTCCCGCAGAACGTGTTGGTGGTGTCATTCTTCGTGAGGTTCGCCTTGGACAGCCCAAAGTCACAGAGCGCAATGTGGCCGTTTGCATCAAGCAAGATATTTTCTGGCTTCAGGTCACGATACACAATGTCGTGCTCGTGCAAGTGTTGCAAGGCCAGAATCAGCTCCGCAATGTAGAACTTTGCCCGGGCTTCCTGGAAGCGGCCCTCTTTTTGGAGATGCCAAAAGAGCTCGCCACCGGACATGTAGTCCGTCACCAAGTACAAATCCGTAGGGGTTTGAAAAGAGAATTTGAGTCCAACAATGAAAGGGGAAGCCGCCATGGCCGTCCGCACAAGAATATTACGTTCGCCCAGTGTATGTGCAACTTCCTTCTTCTGGATGATGACTTTCTTAGACAAGACCTTCATAGCGTATATTCGCTGCGTGTCCTTTTTCTTGACTTGGTAAACTTGTCCAAACGTTCCTTTGCCGATCAGTTTGAGGATTTGAAAGTCATTTGGTCCGACCTGTTTCCTTTCGGTCTTTTCGAAATGCATCTCCAAATGAATCTCCCCCGAGACATGGTAATCGCCCTGTCCTCGTGCGGCCAAAGGAAACCAACCCTCCAGACTGGACCTTTCTTCCCGAAGGTTGAGTGTCATCCGCACGTAACCGAGGAATGCCTCTTGGTTGTATCGGTCATACACGGACACGTCGATTTCCGACTGCTCGCCCAAAACGTCACTACAGCCCAAGTTAGCAATCATCATCCGCTACGTTTTAATGGAGCCAACGTCAACATACAATACAGCCTCATGGTTCCACTGGGGATCGGTTACAGGCGCTTTGCCAGGATGTTCTGGGCCGTCCAGCTGGCTATTATGGCTGCTCTGGCGACTCCTCATGGGGATGGCCATTGGTCGTCCCGAATCGTTTTCCAGCCAGTCTTTGTTTTCGCTCTTGCCATTTGGGGTGTTGTTGCCACTCTGGGTACCTTTGGAGATGTATTCATTCCATTCAAAGACACACACAACATAAGGATCGGTGCTAGGACGCAACCCACGAGCTTGAGAGATCTTCACTGACAATTTACCTTGTATGGGGGAGACACCAGTGATTTCGTCGTTTGAAGCTTGAGAGTCACTAAGTCTCCCGGTTGAGCCTGCTGACGATGCTTCAGCGGGGCTTGGGCGTCTTTGGTTCGACGAAGTTGACGGGTCAGAGGTGGAGCCGTTGGAACGTCGGTCCGTCGAATTGTTATCGTTGGACAAGGCTCTCGGGGTCAACGGCGGCGTATTCTTTAGACGGGGCGCATTGGCCACGTTCTCAGTTAGCTTGGCAAGATTCTCAGAAGACTTGGAAGTGTGATGAGGCTTTTCATGATCCAACAGGGGCACATCCTGTGAGGACGGGATATCTGAAGCATCAGGGAGGGATGGGTTGGAAAAGTGGGAAGCAAGAACTGGGTCATCCGACACGCTGGAGACTGGGCGACATGTTGGACGTCGTGAAGAATGGGACTCGGGAACATTGCTCGACGAGGACATGATATCCTTCAGCGCGGAATAAATAGAGTATGCGGTCTGTTCAGTGGTGGCGGCAACACCCTCTTCTGTTTCCTCGGGTTCCTTGGGGGACAATGAACAGGCAGACGAGTAAGGGGGGGTGGGCAGGGAGCTGGGATTTAGAGTCTCTGAGGCTTCAATTTTCCCTGGCAGCTCGGTACTGGGAAGAGCAGGCACATCGACAGCTTGCGATTGGCTGTGCTCTTTGACAGCATCGGCGCCAGATATCAAGGAAGCGTTACCAGAGGCCTCTTCTTCCTGGTCCTCCTTCGACTGCGTATTGGCGCCCGCAGCAGGCGTAGTAGAACTGGATAACCGTGCTTTGATAGAACTCAGTGGGAAAGCAGAGCTACCAACCTGAGAGAAATAGTGCATTATACCGGGTAGCCGTTTGTCGACCGGGTCTGGATGGGGGGTTGCCATTCCAGTAGGCGTCGAGCCATTTGAACCAATGACGGTGTTGTTGTTCTCTTGCGCCTCTTCCTCCTGTGTGCCGCCGCTGCTAATTCACGGGGAGGGTCAGTTATCAAGCAAACAGACAAGACCTTTGTGTGTATTTTCAGAATGTCGGTGCCGTTACAAAGATGGAATACAAACGGGGCTCAAAAGCAGAATGGAAGTAAAAGCGGGTAGAGAGATCCGCGAGACAGGTCAATGGCAAGAACAAAAGGGCCGAAAGTGTCTGTGCGTTCGAATAATATCGACCTGACTCTGGTCTTTTGGGCAGGGAGGTTGGGGATGATGGAAAGAGAGAAAAAATTTTCCCGTCCAAGCACCCCGGCAAATGTAGGAACAGAGCTCAAGCGTGAGGCATTTTTGATCGTATAATAAAAAAAATATATAATGCTCTTCCCTTCCTTTTCTGGGGCCAAACGAATAAAAAGATAAAAAAGAGAACTCACCTCTGAAGCACAGCTTGCCTCATGAGGTCGGCCTCAGCATGCGAGTTAGCTTCGCCTGGTGCAGCCATGATGGAGGTGTTTTCCCATCCGACAATTTCCGCGGAGACACTGGTAGGTGGCTGAACGGGGGGGGGGGCTCGCAGGGAGCTACGAATAGGGCGAGGATAACGATACTGAAGCGAAAGCCAGTTTCTTGGCCGGGGTGAGGAGGCGACGAGGGACTCTGTTCTTGTTGTTGTTGTTTTTGTTGTTGTAGTTGGAGGCGGCGGGTTTGGATGGCAGGCCGGTAATAATGACCTAGAGATGCGGGACGATCGCTGGGCTGCGGTGGACTCGCCTTCGCAGTGCGGGTCTCACTTTGAAGTGCAGCGAACGGGGGGGCAGCGACGCCAGATTGCGGGCGAGCGCGTCGGCGAGGGCGCGATCAAAGCCAGGTTGCAGAGGCTTTTGTGCCTTTGCGTTTGCTTTTGCTTTTCTTGAAGTCAGAGGATGCAAGATTGACCTGGGCTGTGGGCTATTGGAGGGAGGGGAAAGAGGCGAGGAGATAGCGGCGGCAAGAGTCCCAGCCGGGCCTAGCGCCGCGTGAAATCCCGGGAAAAAAAACGTACCGTCAGTTTCGGGAAGTCCCGGTGTTGGTTTCTTCTACTCTCGGTTTGCGACAAGCACAGAGAAAAGAGGAGGAGGAGTGGTGGATGTGGAAGTGAAGCTGGAAGAGCAGGAAAAGAAACTCCTAAAAGGAATCAATCACTCTCTTATCCTGAGCGGATCCTGCTGAAGAGAGCGTGTGGGCTGAAAAAGACGCAGCCGGGGCCAATAGAGACATCGGCTGGTGGCCGAGGAGGGCAATGCCCGTACGGTACCGTACGGTACCCATACTGCGAATTAACTGGTCGCAGTGGAGCCCTACTTCGCTGGAGCCCAGTCGCATTGCCCAAGATGGAGCAAGAAAACACTTAGCAATTTCCTCTCTTTCTCGCAGTTTCGCCGCCACCGACGGATTTGGTTGTCTCTCGTCATTCGACCGGCCCCTGATTCGCTACGCCTGCGTCCAGGAGGGCGACTCGGTCCCTGCAGGTCTGGAGAATGCGATGCGCTGTAACTCCAATGAGATCATCCTGCTGCGAAATCCCCCTGTATGGACCCGTACCATACATACCTCTTTGCACCTTTTGCGCCATCAAGATGTCAGAAACAGGTAAAAAAGCAAATCTGATATGAGCTATCTCATGCTGCCTGTTTGACATGCTCCATAACAATAATATATCCAACATTGATGCATGCAGTATCTCCCTCCACCGGCAGGGCCAGACGTCATTCATTACTGTCATTATGATGGTTATTGAGAAGATGGGCATTGTTTTATTCCACTTTTTTATTCTAGTCTCCCCTCACTTGGCGGCGGGGTGTGCTCCGCGACGAAACACTCGCGGTGGAGAAGAACGCACTAGAGATGGGACATAATACTCATCGAGAACGAAACAACATGCTAGGTTGTATTTGTCCAACTCCACCATTGATCAATATGACAATTATCGCTGCAGAGATAAAAGTATGGTGGCAAGATCGGCAAAGGCTAGAATCCTCAATAATAATGAACACGCGCGGGGTAGGTTGTTTAATACTATTTTCAATAATAATCAAGAATAACGTTAATACAAAGCGACACAGTTGCGGTCAGACTCTCGGTATTATTTCCCGACTACCACTGCATTGTACATGCATAGCCATACATACTTACATACAAACCGGCCATGCCGAGTCCGCCTCGATATCAATCGGTCCGAGTCATGCGAACAAGCCCATAAACCTACCGATTCTCAGTAATCAAGAAAGTCGAGGTTGCACAACCATACCGTTCAGGCCCCCAGATGACCACCCATGGACGAGGCTTCCCAAGGTCCCAGTAATCATCTGGCCGCGACCAGACAGAGAGAGTCGGTCGACGAAACAGGCAAACACAGTCGATCAACCTAAAATCTGGCAAGGCTCGGTGACGTCACGCCAGGGCAGCAGCGGAAGCTTGTTTGTCAGATTTGTCAGGGCTTAGGGCATAGGGCTGGGACAATGCCAAGACGCTAGATCAAATGTCACGTGTTATCGGGCCGGAAAAACAGCGCGGCCGAGATCGCGCGCTGGAGGGCGTCAAAGGGCAACCGCAACCGCCAGGGATTTGCCGTTGACAGGAAAGGAAGCCAGCGCCCATCGCTCCTTCCCCTTCTGTGTGCTGACTCCACCATGGCTCGCAAGCTGCGCGCGGCTGCTCAGGCAGCGGCTGAGTCAATGCGTCAGTCGCCCTCTCTCTCCCTTTCCATTACTTATCTCTTCTAAACATCAATTACAGGAACCGAACCGCCCATGCTACCAGACGTCTCGGACGAGGAAATGGCCGATGCGCCTCCAGCGAGAGAGTCTAGCGCCGATACAGATGCCAATCCGCCTGATGACCCGGACGATGACCCAGACGACGATCCAGAGGTCGAGCCCGAGCCTGAGCCTGAGCCTGAAGCCGAACCCGAACCCGAGCTCGAGCCCAATGCAAACCCAGAGACCGGGGCAGAAGAGGCTGTTCCCAGTCCCGCGCCAGACAGAGAGCCTCCGTCAGAATCAGGTACACCTCTCGGCCGCATGTCTGCCATTCCTCGCAAGCGCCGTGTCGGCCGACCGCCCAAGAACCGCCCTCCTGAATGGGATCTGCCCGACGATGGTTCAGAGCAAAAGATTGTTGTCACCACTCCTGTCAAGAGGAGGCGAGGCCGCCCATCCGCAAGTGGAGGACGATGGGGTCGCCGAGGTGGGAATCCTCACACCACTCAGGTTGCTGTCGACAAGGAAGGGACGATGATGGATGTCGTCAACGACGAGGTTGTTCTTCCAGACGACGAGGACGGAGAAAAGAAGGTAGACAAAATGGGCAACCTCCTTGGTGGTAGGGAATACCGAGTTCGCACCTTTACCATTCTCAATCGAGGCGATCGCCAGTACATGTTGTCCACAGAGCCTGCCCGTTGCATTGGATTTCGAGACTCGTATCTGTTCTTCCAGAAGCACAAGCTGCTCTACAAAATCATCATTGACGATGACGCCAAACGCGACCTGATCGAGAGAGACATCATCCCTCATTCCTATAAAGGAAGGGCCATTGGTGTGGTGACTGCGAGGTCCGTCTTTCGCGAATTCGGCTCCAAGATCGTCATTGGAGGACGCAAGGTGAGTGACGATTACAACGAAAAGGCCGCCTTGGAGCGGGGAGATGTCGAGGGTGAGCTTGCCGTTCCAGAAGACAAGCTGCCAGCCCCGGGCGAGCCCTATAACCGAAACCAATATGTGGCATGGCATGGTGCCAGTGCGGTTTATCACACGGGGGCGCCATCAATTCCCTTGCCCAACGGAAAAATTGTCGATACGAAAAAACGAAAAGTGCCCGTTACCGGAGACAATTGGATGGTTGAACATGCACGGGATGCCAGGTGAGTTTGTTTACAATACGATTTTCGTTCTTCACTGACCCCTTGTGAAGTCGTTATAATGCATCCATTTCCAGTCTGCGGCGAGAGAACCTCAATGGTGTTTACGAGGTTCATACGAATTTCATGCAGTACCCCAAGATCATGCAACCATCGCATGTTCGCTGGGAACAAGTTCCGTCCGAAGAGTCTTCCACGTCTACCAAGCTCGCCGAGGGCCTATCGACTCTAAACCTTGCAAATGGGACTCCAGCCAGCGAGAACGGCAATGATAAAGAAAACGGAAACGAGGAGGATGAGGCTATGTCAACTGCCGACACGACGCCATCGATTCTTCCTCCGGTTCCTGCGGTTTTCACGCGTCGGTTTGCCATTATGGATGTACACTACGAGACACCTGAATCGAGCACTCTGGGACGGCCGGGCCCAGACGGCGACATCCACGACCTCGGGTCAAACGGGATTACCAGCATGGTTGACCATCTGCATCCCGAGTTTGCGAGCGCAGAGGTGCTTGCCGAGCTGCCGCCAGAGTGCAAGGAAGCCTTGGTCGAGACGGCAGCTCGAGAATGGGCCTGGAAATCAAAATGGCGCACTGAAACAACGGACGGGTCGCGGGCTCAAATTCTCCAGAGCTACTCCTGGCATCCTTAGTTTTTTGTTTGTTTGTTTGTTTGTGGCGTATTTCGGGCGTTGTGGATGATTTGCATTTGCCCGTTCATGATACTGAGTACTTTGACCTTGGGCGCTTGTTTGCCTTGCACTTTGCGGGTTGGATGTAGAATAATATGGTAATCAATTTATTTGCCGATTCGACGACCATTAAATTTTGGAATACATGTAATCCTATATTAATTAGATTCCTTGGGATGTCCATTTTCCAGTGTTGCTTGTAATAGCTACTACATCAGTAACATGGAATGTAAAGTCTATACGTGCGGGGATGGAGTATAAAACCCCGATACATGTAGCTCGAGACGGGAATTACACGTACCATTGATATTTAACGCACTATAGTAAAAATTACAACTACCAGACTTGATATGATTATTTTTTTTTTTTTCCTTGGTGACGTTCTTTTGTGTGGTTGGGTACATACATGTACATGTACATGTACTAGACAGTTCAGCACGCCAGTCCACGTCACTAGTAAGTAACCTCTGACTCACACCGTTGACCAAGAAAGATTATGCTACTCCCTCGGAAAAAAGGGATTAAAAAAAAACACGGAATCTAGAAAACAAAATGAGGGGTTAACTGCGTGGGATGGCCCTGCCCTCGGCCATTGTCGGATAAAGATGCATGAAGCCAGCCAGCCGGTGAGGGGAATAGAAAAAAAAAGTAAAACTGGAAGAAAACATTGCCGAGAGGCGAGATGATTATAAATTTGAGGGAAAAAAAGAAAAAAAACAACTGTTTATGTACTTGCTGCCAATAAAACAATTGAAAATAAAATAAAAAGAAAGTTATGGTTGAAACATTTAAATGTCTGATGAATACATGTATATGTTAAGAATTATATATATACATGTAACACTAGATAGCTATATTGACTACGTCATACCTGAGACCTTGTCCGACATATGCATTTAGCCCGCAGCCAGCTAAATCGATTCTAGACGACCAGGCTGAATAATGCTATAATAATATTATAATAATCCATGACTCTTTATGATTATAAGAGCTGCAGCCTGCGGCCGTTCCGCGTACTCATAATTGGCAGAACCCACCGAAGAAGCAAAGCGGCCCAAGCAGAGACAGCCTATCAAGGCAGCTAATAACAACCATTAACAACCATCAATGGGGTAAATTTCATACGATACAACGATACACGGCTTGCGGCGGCAACGTGGATAAACCGGCGCCGAATCCTTCGGTGTCTTGTAACCCCAAGGGTTACCAGTCTACTAGCTGTAGTGCCACCGAGGGATAATACGTTGCTAGGTGACTCATCCATGCCGATAATAATAAAAAGGAACAATAATAGTAACAATATTATTTGATGGCGGCGATCGTAGGCAGCTGTTTCATCTGTGTATTGGGTGCTAGGCCGGGTTGAGATGGCTGTGCATTGAGACCCTTATTTATTAAAATAGCGACCGTGATCTCAGCCCCTGGGTGTCGGTGGTCAGGGCTCGGTGGTCAGTTGGTCAGTGTCAGTGAACAGGCTGCCAACATTCGTATTGTTGTTGGAACTTGCCACTGCACAGCCCAAGTGATTGTAAGGAAGATGACCAACTTGCCCCTGTGGCTTGCACAGATGACCGCGTATGTGAAGGCGGTTGCACAGCGTACAACGTCGTTGTCTTTGTTTGCAGCTGACCAGCTGTTGAACTGGATGAACCAGCTTCCTTCGGATATTATACATGTTTTATATATTTTATATATGGGACCGTCAACTCCCACGTGCAGTCTGATGTGTTGTCATGACAAACGCACCACCACGTGTGCCTG
The DNA here is from genome assembly GCF_013368755.1 of Talaromyces rugulosus. NCBI lineage: Eukaryota > Fungi > Ascomycota > Eurotiomycetes > Eurotiales > Trichocomaceae > Talaromyces > Talaromyces rugulosus. The sequence continues at coordinate 5,607,163 of NC_049562.1, read as the reverse complement.
GACTTGCTGCACTTGAGAACCGTTAACAATGCATATTAAATACATATACATGGCGACAATAATTATCAATGCTCTCGGCATTCATACAATGCCACGGACTATTGCCGGCCAATCAGCAGGCGGTGCTATCAGTGCCGCCTGTTTTGGCCATTAACAATCGATCAACAGCCTCGGCCAGGCAGAGCCAAAATTAAATATAAATATCAAATCCAATGAGACCGCCCAATCACCCGGCGCACACGCGAATTCTGCAGTGCACGGCCGCTGGCTGAAAGGGGCGCCTGACCTTCTTCTTCTTTTTCTTCTTCTTCATCATGTTATTCGGCACCCTACTCCGGAAGTGATTATTGTTGGGCCAGGGCCAGGCGATTAATAATTAATAATGGAGCCCAGAAGAATAATCTAATTAGTATTATTATTGTGTTGTAGTCGCAGTCGCACAGAAGCCCACTTGGACCGATACGCGCGGGTGACCGAGGTGCGGTAATTTATTTTTTCTCGCTCCCCCCTTTTTCGGCCCTCGTGACTGGCGCTGCGTGCCCCGTCGCCCTCCGCCGCCGGTCTGCGCCAAGCCGGTCTGGCTCTAGCCGCTGACTTTTTGTGACCGTACGGTATCGCCAGTACGCGGCCTGCCCGTTTCCTCCCTCTCTCTCACTAAACTCTCCCTTCCTTCCTTCCTTTCCTCTCTCCCTCTCCCTCTCTCACCCCCCTCCTCTTTTCTCTCTCTCATTCTCTTCCACCCACGCCTCACGCCTATTCCGAATTTCGTCATCCAACCCTTCGGACCAGTGCAATCTCTCCCAGCGAGCTTTTCATTAAGTGTCGTTGTCTCACGCCCGTTGTCCGCGGTTTCGTCGTGGTTTTTTGACCGGAGTTCGTGTCTTGCTCGCTTGCCCGTGACTCGCCTTTTGCCGCGTCCACACAAACGTCGCCATTGCGTATCGGCCACCTCGCCTTGCTGTCGATTCCGAGCCTGTCTCATTGCATCGCCTGTTTTGCTTCGTGTTGATTGGGCACAAAAAAAAAGAAATTTAAAACACACCACCCCCAAAAATAACCCAATATCTTTTTTTTTTTGCCTGCAGTCCCGTCCCTGAGCCCGCCTCAGAGGAATCCCCTGTCACCACAACACCACTTTCTATCCATGAGAGCCGACTAGAGAAAAGGGGGCTAGATCTCTTCTTTTCAGACAGAGCGGCCGCTCGTCGAGCAGCGCTCCCCGGCCTTCGGGAAGTGGCGGAAGAGTAGACGGTTGGTATCCTGCGCGAAACATCACAGCCCAGCACACCGCGCGCACTGTCGTTGCTAACGTCTCATCTCTCCGCCTAAAGCACTGTTCGTCTGCCCTCCCGTCGTCGACTAGCTCTCCAATCTGCCCGCCATGCCGTCTTTCTACAACCCTGGCCTTCAAGGCCTGCCTCCTACGCCGCCACATTTCCATGGGAACGACAAAATGGAGATAGACCAGCCTTACTATATCACCGGACAGTCTGCCTTTCCCCCCCGCTACTCTCAAAACGGCTGTGACTTCATCGAGCAGTACTCCCAGGCAAATTGCTTCGTCAAGCCTGCTCCGATGAACGCCCACTCCCAGCCACTGGGTCAGCTGCGACCCGGTCGAAACTTTGCCATTTCTCATGGCATCGCTCAGCCGCAGCTCGGCGGCCAACAGTCGGTCTACGGACCCATCGCAGCTGCGCCCTCGCTGCCCCCGATCCGGTCCAACGTCTCCTCTTTCCCCGACAGCGCCATTCCGCCACAATATCGCCGTCACGATCTCCCCACTGAGCACCACCGCCCCAAAGAAGAGAAGCCCACCGGAGGCGTGGCCGCCCATCTTGATTACGAGATCGATCAAATGTCGGATTTTGTTGCAGAAATGGCCCAGGGAATGTATGCATTTTGCAGCCCCGGAATCAACCTAGATGATATTGACTTGCTTGGAAGTGTCTACCCAGGACAAACAGCTGTTCCACCCTCGTTTCGGAAATATGTTCACCAGATCCTCTCGTCGACTCGTCTTCCCAGTTCCACCATTCTCTTGGGCCTGTTTTACTTGGCAACCCGAATGCGCATGCTTTCCTCCAAGGGGATCTACGCGACCGGCACTGGCCAAGTATACCGGATGCTGACCACTGCACTGCTACTAGGAAGCAAGTTTCTCGATGACAATACCTTTCAGAACCGGTCCTGGGCCGAAGTGAGCAACATCCCCGTGTCGGAGCTGAACTCGATGGAATTGGACTGGCTTTTCGCCTTCGAGTGGAAAATTCACGAGCGTATTCACAACAAGGAAGACGGCTTCGGTGTATGGTTGGCTCGCTGGGAAGCCTACCGCGCGACCATAGTTTCCATCAGAGGGAACCCGACGCGTCAGAAACTGGCCCCGATCGACACCAACATCGCAAGACCTTACACGGTTTCCAAGCCTCTCATGTCGCCTGATGGTCCTATCCCGCCGCAATACCAGCGCCCTACCAACTTTGAAAACACATGGCTGAATCCCGCTGCTTCTGAATACTCGCCCCCATCAGCTCCACACAGTGGTCCCAACACCCCCGACTACTACAACGTTGGCACTTGGATGTACAGCAACCCGCCTCCTCCTTATACGCGTTCATGGATGCCGCAACAACAATACCTTGCACATCCCCACCAGCCTCGTTCCCAGCCACCTTCGTACCACCACACACCTGTCTATACTGTGCCTATGAGCAACTCCGTCTGGACTGGTCATGGCTCGTCCTGTGGTTGTGCCTATTGCCTCAAATACCAGGATAAATTCTTTCCTGCGAATACCTTTGGCGCTATCCAGCCTATGGTGGCAGGCTGATTTTTTTTTAATGTCTGTTTCATTTTTGCGTCGACAGAAGCGTTTGCGATGTTCTTCGCATTGGTTGCTTTTTTTTTTTAATTATTACCCTTTGCCGTTTTGTTGCGACAGTGATACCGCCGAAAAGATTTTCGACGACCCACATTTCCATTCATGTCGCGTTCTGAAATTTTCGAGTCAAATGTGTCTCACAAAAGTATCCGGCTTTGATTTTACTCACGCCAAATTTTGCAGCCGAGCGTCTTGTGAGGCCCTCATTTTTTCCTCTTCGCATTTATATCCATTTCGAGGTCGTCCAGAGCATAAAACGTTGACCAAAAAAAAGTTTACGACTCACGATTTTTTTACACGCGGTTTTTTGCCACCGGTTTATTTTTTTTCTACCTTGTTTTCTCCTTTTCTTTCCTTCTTTCATCATCTCTTTTTTGATTCTGAATATTACCCATAGACTTGAAATTTGTGTTTGATACTCGATTGGTATGATGCATTTGTTTTCACCTCAGAATCGTGGCGTTCATGCTTGACATTTTTCGATTTTGGTGCATATCGGCCCATGGCATGTCAGTGGGGAGGTCTTTATGTTTATAACTTCATTTCCGATTCAAGTCTTGGGACTGTTATCGACTGGGAGATGGGGATTCTGTGGATTCTGACATGATATGATACATGATATGTATAATACGTGGATGAAACATTCAAACATCCCCGAACGACAAACAGCCAACCCAACCCACTGACGGTTTCCTTTTTTCTTTCTATTTCTTTTTTCTGCTCCTATCTGGTGCAGTTTTTCAATTCCAATTCGAAATGTCATTCGCATGACCCGTCAATACCAATAATCTTTTTTATTTTTTTTTATTTTTTTACGGATATCAATCGAACTTTTTATCTCTCTTCCATACCCCTTTTCCTATTCGATCGTCGGTTGAAGTTGCAAGGAACAAGGGCTTGGGGATTATTCAGTTTTTTGGAAATTGTTTATTTGCTACGGACATTTGATACTGTTGTATTTCTTCACATTGATAACGACTTTATTTTTAAAAAAAAGTGAAAATGGCTCGAAAGAAATTTTTCCACGATTGGTATCATCTAAGAAATTTTCTTAAATTCAATTTACTAGCTAGTCATTTAATACACAGACTCACCAACACTCTCTTCCTGGTTCCGCAGTCGGTCGATTTCACTATTTGACCCGTGGTCGTCTTCGTCCTCCTCGTTGTCGGCCTGTAGTCCGCCGTCTTCATCGCTTGAGGCTGGGTCGGCGTCGCCTAGGGCATTTGCTTTGGGCTGCTGTTGTTGTAGTGGTAGTGCATGGGTTCTGTCGTGCGTGGTTGTCGCTGTATTGTTGTTGTTGTTGTTGGTGGTGGGGTTGTGATGATGGTGATGGCTGGTTTTGTGGTGTCGGCGGACTGTTCGTCGTGAGCCGGCGCCTTCGTCGTCGCCATCGTCTTCGGCGTCTTGGATCGAGTGGGTATGAGAAGAAGGAGTAGTAGCAGTAGTAGTAGAAGAAGAAACAGCGGGGAGCGATCTGCTTGCGTCTGGTAGCGCGCTGTCGACTTCTTCTGAATCCGAAGGGGCGGGGCTGTTGACGCCGCTGGTCGAGCCTCCGCCGTCTCGACCGCCGAGACGGAGGAGATGGATGTTCGGTAGACTGTGGTCTCCTTCTGTGTCGGTGTTGTTATTGTTGTTGTGGTTGCTGTTGCTGCTGCTTAGTCGTAAAGGCGAGATAGATGACCGTCCGTCACGTTTACTGGACTTTCGGCTCACCCGCCCTTGAGGCTGGTCCTTTGTGTTGCTGTTGTTGTCTGCGGTAGAGACTGATACTTCAGGTACAGATCTAGTGACACTGGCGAGAGAGATATAAGACGGGGTTTGGGCTGGCGAGGAAATGACGTCGTCGATAGAAGGGTCGGCTGAGAAATCATGGCTGTGATGGCGGTGATTGTTGTTGGTCTTTGATCTGCTTTGGTGGGTAGCATGCTTGACCAGGGGTCTCTTGCGCTCTGTTGACGGGCTGCGGTTTCTGCCATCGGTCGTTTCGTCCCCGTCATCGTCGCGAAACAGATCGGCCTTGTCCTGTCGTGCTGGGCGCCAGCTCGTCGATTTGACAGTATGGTCATGCGTGCAGCCGTCTGGACAGCCGCCCCATTTTCGACGTACCGGTGGAATATCGGTCTCTGGTGGTGCTGGAGGCAGGCCCTTGACCTCTCGCTCTCGTTTCCTCTCTTCTTCCTTCTCCTGTCGAAGAGCAGACCATGTTCGAAGGTTGTTTTGGAGTACGAATTTCCCATTGTCCGAGTTCTTTTCCATGATCACAAACTCGCAGTGATTGACGTTCCGTAGATCTTCAAAGTACTCCACACTAAAGTGATACCACTTCATCAGGAAGACCCGGGTCATCAGTCCATGGGTGACTAGCACACACACGCTGGCAAACGAGTCCTCGCCAAAGAGACGCCACAGCGACTCATTGAAGCCGCTCACGCGGTCGTATGCATCTGCTGCCGACTCCCCGTTGGGGATCCGGTAGAAGAAGTGCCCATAGTCAGCCCTCTCCTGCCACATGCGCGACATTTCGGCCGAGCATGGTTGGAAATTGCCAAAGTCCTGCTCTCGAAGCCGCGGCTCTTCGTAGACTTTGATAGTGTGGCGCGGGAATGGAGACGGCGAGGGCTCGTCCGATGTGAGCGACTCGAGGATCTTCTCGGTTGTCTCGCGCGTTCTCCGATACGGCGAGGTGAAGAAGTGCAAGGTATCGTCTGGCCGGAGAAGATCGCGCAGGCGACGGCCGGCTTCTAGCGCTTGTTTGTGGCCTTCTGGCGTCAGTTTCACCCGGTGGTCTGGCACCGATTGGTGAATTTCGCGGTTCTTGTTTCCTTCTGATTGAGCATGGCGGATCAAGATGATCATCTACGAAGTATTTGATTAGCCAGTGAGTTTGACAATGGGAAAAATAAACTGCTGTACCCGTGGCTTGCCCATTTTTCTAGTGTTCTTTTCCCATGTGTTTGATCGATATGAGAGGCGATCGGCGTATTAAGCGTGTCGGGTGATTCCGAGAAGCAATACCTGATATATATGGAGAGAAAGTAAAACAAAATATATTTCAATAGGATGTAAATGACAGGCTCGTATATCGACTCTAGATTTCTAAGAAGTGGCAGTGTTTGAAACGGTCCAGGGTTTCATGCCCAACGTTTGCCAGGACGATCGTGATGGCGACACAAGAGGAAGCAGCGGGGCTGCGCAAGTGGCCGCGGCGGACGCCGTACAGCGTCCCTAGTATCAGCCAACTATCCAAGCTGACCACGAAAACCAACCCCGGATTCTGCCCGCGAGCATCGCATACACACCGACTCGCCATGGCCGACTCCATTCTGGAGGTGCTCGCTCCCTATGTCGACAGCAGCAATGGCCCGGCGTCGCTGGCCACGGATGCCACCGCTGTCAAGTACATGAACCGCCTGACAACGCTGTCGCTCGACAGCATCAAGACAACTGAACCCCAATCGATCTCCCATTCTGCGCACTCAACTCTGCTGTCTCTCCAAGCTCTTTCCAACCGCTCGCACAAGGCGTTTATCACATCGGCCGACCACCTTTCCAATCTCCAAACCCTGATCCCGTCCCTAGCCCAAGAGGCCAAGGTGTTGCAGAATGGGATACCCAAGCTGGACGAAGAAGCCGTGCGCTTCTCGACGAGATACGCCAAGACAGGCGATAATCAGATTTTCGACCGCCGAAAAAAGGCAATGCAATTGTCGAGGAACGTGGACCGAATATCGGATGTATTGGAGCTTCCGGCTCTGCTGTCAACTGCTGTGTCGTCGTCTTCGCCCTCGTCGGCAGCAAATAATTCGGGTGCGGCAGCAGGAAGTTTGTCGACGAGCAAGTACTCGACTGCGTTGGATCTCTATTCACATATCAAACGACTTCAATCCCTCTATCCGGACTCGCCGTTAATCAAGGACATTGTTCTACAAGCAGAAGACGCCATGAAAGACATGACCACAAATCTTATTGCAGGACTAAGGACGCAAAATATTAGGCTCGCAGCTGCCATGAGGACTGTTGGCTGGCTTAGGCGGGTGGCTCCTGAGCTGGAGAACCCGCGAGGAAAAGGAAGCTCGACCGGACCCGATGAAGGAGCGTTTGGCGCTCTGTTTCTCGTTTGCAGACTGGCAAGTCTGGTTTCTACGCTGGAAGCTCTCGAACCTCTGAGAGAATTGGCAGACCAGGAAACCAAGCGCAGAACAGAAGGGACCACGACGGAACAAACATCTAAGTCGAGTGCATGGTCTGGAGGACAGCAAACGGAGCGATTTCTAAAACGGTATATTGAAATATACCGCGAACAGAGCTTTGCGATTGTGTCATTATACAAGAATATATTCACGACAGAGACAGTCGACAACGAGCTGGTGTCAGCCAGCATGTCAGGACTGAAGACGAAGCCACCGCCTAAACAGGTCAAAAAGAGCGATCCGCTCCAAGCTCTTCCACCAGCCCTTGCAACTTTTCCGATCCATTTAGTACAGCTGCTCACAGACACTCTTCGCGGCTATCTCCCCAATGTACGAGATAAGAGTTCCAGAGAAAGTTTGTTGACCCAAGTGCTCTACTGCGCTGCTAGTCTCGGGCGTCTAGGCGGTGATTTTAGCATGGTCCTGACGGAGCTCGAGACTGACGAAGAAGACGAAGAATCCGAGGACGACGAGGCCGGTATTGTCCGGGAGTGGGAGCAAGTCATGCGCAAACACCGCGCTTTGGCAGGGAAGCTCGAACAGCTTACCAATGGACCAAAGAGCAGTCCTGTATCTCCGTAGTAGTGAGGTTGATGTTAAAACTGTCTTGCCTAGCATGTACTATATCACGAAATATGATGAGTAACGAGCCGATTAGAAATAACTAGTGTAAACCGTTGTTCCGAGGCATCGTATTCCACCCACGCGCGAGGCAGGACCAAGAAGACGAGGACTTGACATCAACGTCGTTCCGGAATCTGACTGGGCTATATACCCAAATAAAGCTGAAACATTCATCCAAGGCCTGGTGGCGCAATGGTAGCGCGTCAGTTTTCGGCACTGAAAGTTATGCGTTCGAGTCGCATCCTGGTCGGATATTTCTTTTTTGCTGTTTCTTTATTCATTTCGATGGAGATGGAACTGCTTTTCTTCTTCTTTTTTTTTTTGAAAATGAACACAGAATCTTCTGTTCCCCTTCCGAAGACTATACTTTTCGCATGGCCAGTAAACATGCTGAACACACTGATCTCAATCATAGTTGTATACTGCTGTCAGCTTAGTCAGGCTGTCATCGGGGATCTAGACCCGCTTCCCCTCCCTTCAGCCCGTCGAGTCGTTGGGGAGAAGTCATCATCTTTGTCACGACCGCTGCTCGTCTCATGACGGCGTGGCTTTGTGACTGGCCGTGATCCTTTTTGCTGTCGTTTTTTTTGATATACTTATTATTTTCTTTTTCCTTGTCAATCTACTCCTCCCACGCCCCGTACACAATACACATCATTACTTGCATATGCACATGCGGTAGGCAGCCTTGGGGAGTCGGGAAGAAGACCTCTATCTCATTAAAAAAACCCTCTCAGTATAGATATCATCTCCTTCCGTGAACCATGTCTCTAAACAGCACATCGGGCGCGCCCGCGATCGATCCTACGAAACACGGAGAATACCCGATCTTGCTCGGCAATAAGCTGGCTGACAGCAGGGACGTCGATCTATCGTCCTTTGTCAATATCACATATAACCACAAAAGCAAGTCGGCGACGGCCAACCAACGTACAAAGGTCACGCGGTCGGGGGTTTCGCAGGATCTGTACCATCTCACCATCACGGACAAGGCCGGTAATGCCGAGCAGACGACCTTGGAATACAAGTACAAAGGTAGCGCGGACCCGTCCCTGCCGGTTCAGGGCCCGGACACGAGGAACCTAGTGCTTGTGTTTGATCCGAATCGCAAGGCGTTTATACTGGAGTCTGTTGGCACAAGTCTAAACTTCAACTTGCGATCCGCTCCGGGGAAGAATAGGGAGGTGATTGAGCAGTATGAGCAACTACATACGCTCGATGACGACCTGGACCACGCATCCCGGGACGAATCTGACGATGAAAACCTGGAAAAGGCGGACCAGGACAACCCATTCGACTTTAGACATTTTCTGCCCAAGGCTGATGCCGAAAATGCAAAGCCGACGACCACAGTTTCAACTACAACAACGCCAGACCCGCATGGCGCTTTCAGCAGGGCTGACACGCCTGTAACAAAGCCTTCAAAGGTCGCCAAATTGACTAAAACCGACAAGGCGAACCCGAAACCATTGCCAAAACCCCTCAAGCAGCAGAATACTAATTCTCTGCAACGGCCCAAACAGGGCCCGAAATCTACGCCAACAAGCACAGCTCCTACGCCTACGCCTGCGACCACAAAGAAACAGCCCAAGTCGGCGCCGCGCGTGGAGCCAGAAGATCTATCTTCTGAATCAGCTCCTCCGTCCGACTACGACGATGATGGCCTAGCTGAGCCGCAGAGGGAGGAGTCGAACAAAGCAACGGCTTCTCCGAGCTCCAATATCATCGTCGACGGAGACCTTATTATTGACATGGGGTCTCCGCCGCCGTCGCGGCCGGCGTTTAAAGTCAATCCAGCGCATTTCTCATCCAACAACAGCTCTGCTAATGAAGCCGATGATGATGATGAAGATGAGGAAGAGTTTGAGGATTTGCGTCTTCCATCTCCCGCTCGACAGACAGAAGCACCGTCTGCGCCTGTACCGCCTGCCGATACGCAAAAGGGAGAAGATGAAGATGACGAGGACGCGCTAGCAGCCGAAATGGAAGCAGCCTTTGAAGAAGAAGCGTCCCGAACCCAAAATATACAGCAGACACACCGGTACGTATCGAGCGAAGACGAGAGCGAGGTCAGCGAAGAAGAGTAGCGGTCGCCATCGTTGGAATTCTATGGCTTGCGATATGTTCGGATTCTACAAATGCACATAGCGCTGGCGAAATATTGATACTATAATTTATGAATAGTATAGTTGACAACAACTGGTGTTTTTTGGTTGGGATTGATACCACTATCTTTTGAAATCTTGTGATAAAATATTGGAAATACTGAAAAAATAAAACATGACTTGCTATACAATCAATTATCCTGTGTACAAATAAACAATTTATCATATAGCTAGTGATCATGTGCTTCGGTCCAAGGCGGTGTTGGAGCGGCCCCACTGATTGGTCTCGATTCGGCTCCGCCGTTGTCCCATATAATAATGAACGCTTTCTGCTCGACGCGGCTCTTAAAACTGTCCAACTCTCCAACACCCACAACCTCGCGGCTCTAACAATATGGTTCTCCGAGCACGTCGCCATGCTTGAAGTTCCATTTTGTCCTTGCGCATAAATCGAAGCGACTGCCGTGGTCAAACACTCAGCACAACTAACCGGGGCCACCCCCGTTTCCGTCTTGACTCACCAGCAAGCAGCAGCATACCTTTTAACGAACAGAGACATCTCGCGAAATAATCCCGTCACCTACCTATATACAATATGAGCAACCCAACTCAATACCGACCTCGGCGCCCAGTGCCCTCCCCGTCGAATACCGTCCTCCTCGAGGCGCAGAAACAATGGTTCTTCACCGACGAAGAACTACTACGAACGCCCTCGCTACTCGACGGAATGGACCTGGAAACCGAGCACATGCATCGCAGCAAAGGCGTGAATTTCATCATGCAGGTGGGCATGATGCTAAAACTGCCACAGCTGACACTCACGACGGCCGCGGTGTTTATGCATCGGTTCTTTGTGCGGCATCACATATGCGATCCGCCTCGCTCGCAGGGTCACCATGCGTACTCGGTCGCGGCGGGCTGTGTGCTATTGGCGAGCAAAGTGGATGAAAACTGTCGCAAGATTAAAGAAGTTGTTATTGCGTGCTGCCGTGTCGCGCAGAAGAAGCCGAATCTGGAGCTGGACGAGCAAGACAAGGAGTTTTGGAAGTGGAAGGACACCCTGCTGGCCTACGAGGATTTGGCTCTGGAGGCATTGTGTTTTGATCTGCAGCTGGAGCAGCCGCACAAGATCTGCTACGATTTTCTGTGTTATTTTGGTAAAAATGATCACAGGCTGCTACGCAACGCCGCGTGGGCCTTTTTGAACGACTGCAATTTCACCGTGCTCTGTCTGCTGTTCTACCCACGCACTATTGCCGCTGCGGCGCTGTGGGCTGGCGCCAGACTCTGCGATGTCGCGTTCGAAGACGATGAGGAAGGTCGGCCCTGGTGGGTGCAGATCGACGTGAACCTGGCTGACGTGCAGAGAGCCGTCAGTCGCATGACGGAGCTGTACGAAAAGAACACAGTCCACAGAAAATCGCACCAGTATCCGACAATCTCGGCAGACAGCGACGGGGCAGCAGAGACGACGCGAATCGTCAATGCGCATCCTATCCCCAGCACCGACGAGCCATCTGCCGATGCCGATGGTACTTCAAATGGCCGCAAACGGTCGAGAGACGCCGAGGACGAGTCAATGAGCAGAACCGAGGGCTCTTCTTCGCAACTCCGAGTCAACAACTACAGCAACAACAGTCACGAACCGTCACCGAAACGGCAGCGGACGGCATCGCCTCCCAATGGGCTTCGGCCCAGCTCGAGAATCCCTGCTGCGGCCAGACATCATCCTCTACCACGGCCTCTGCCTGTATCAGCGTCTGTCAATGGCAGCAACACCAGCCAGGCGGGAGACTCGGTCGATCCCGTGCAGCAGCGAATCGATGAGATTGTCCACCAGGGGTCGAGGAATGGGAATACGAATAATAGTAATAACTACCCGGAACGTGACCGTGGCCGCGACCGCGATCAAAATTGGGATAGGGACCGCGACCACGAAAGATACCGCGATCATGACAGAGAACGGGACAGAGATCGAGATCGAGACTGGGACTCTCGCGATCGCGGCAGAGGAGAAGATGGTTACGGCGGAGGCAGCGACAGAGACGCGCGACGGCCGTCGGTAGCGACAAACACGTCGACTGGATCTGATACTCGGCATCACCATCATCATCATCATCATCAACAACATCACCAACAACAACCGACAAGAAATGGCAACGAAATCCCTATGCGAGGACAGCGAAGAGGTGCCTACGATGAAGAAGAAGAGGAAGGGGAGATCAACTCTGATCGCGAAGAGGGAGAAGTAACCAGCACGAACCCAGCGTCCACGCAGCACCACGCCGACGACGACGACGGTGGTGGTGGTGGGAGCGAAGAGGGCGAGCTGTGACATACACATACATACTAGTTATTCAAATAATCAAATCAATAATTGAAATTTTTGAAAAATTGGAAAATTGGTGGACAATCTATTCGTAAATTTCTCAACTCGTGATAATCAAGTCTGTAATAAATAAAGAATTAAACACGACCAACTTTTTTCTTTGCTTGCTTGCTCAATAAACGTCAATAAACGTCAATAAACGAAATCACAAAATCACAAAATCAGAACAATCTCGTCTCTTCTCGTTCAACTCTTCAATCATGTCGCTATATCAGTCTCTCTTCCATAATCCTACTCGGTCACATCGGGTGAATTTAACCAACCCAGACAGTAAAAAAGAATCAAAGGCAGCAGAAATAAATATGAAAAAATGCTTCGGCATCAGGTTGTTATTATTATGTACAGTATGTATGTATCCCTTCCGTATCAACGGAAAAGAGATAAATGTAAACCATCTATCCCATAGAAATACACGAGTGGTAGTAGAGTAGGTGAAGAGGGCTGAAAAGAGTAGGTAGTAATCACATGTACAAGAGAAGTAGAGACGGGGACAAAACGAAAAAAAAAAAAAAGAGACAAAAACATAGCATTACACAATCGCATGTCCAAAGACACAAGGTATCAAAAGTTCCAGGAGAGGAGATACGAAAAAAATCCGGAATTGACCAGACGAGATTAAAAATGGAATAAAGATGAAAGGCAGATGGCAGTAGAACGAAGGACTAGAGGCATAATGATTTGCGAGGGCATGATTTGCGAGGGGATCTTTTCAGATGTCCCCAAACATTTCGTCAAGCTCATCCACCTCTACGGTTTCAGGGCTGCGCAAATCATTCCAAGAATCAATGACCATGTCAAAGTCAAATGTTCTCAGCTGCTTGGGCTGCATATCGGGTTTGACCGAGAAGCCAGTCTCGACCATATCGAAAGGACGTTTTAAAGACGGAGAGACAATAAGGTCACCATCGACAACAGACGATGGCGTTGCGCCGCGAGGGCTATCCGTTATTTTCTCTTTTAGCGACAGGAGACCATCCGCGGTAGAGTCTGCTTCCGACAACACAGTCGTACCAGACGACGAAACCATGGAAGCAAGTGACGGTGACGGTGACGTTCCAAACAGGGCAGCGACAGTTTCATCTTCCATATCGTTATCTTGATTATGGGCTGCTCCTTGCGAGAAATAATCGTCTTTTTCGTTCATGGGATCTTCGTCCATGGGAGAGATGGGAAAGGACTGTTGGGCTTGCGACTCATTGCTGGCCGAAGTGCTGGCGACGTCCAAGCTTCCCTGTCGGCTAGCCTTTTCCGATGATGCGCGTTCGCGAACAGAGCTGGCGGTCTGAGTAAACTCGCGCTCGTCACCCTCCAGGGGTGGCGAAGCCGCGCGATGGTTGTGTGACAAGCGGTGAGCGCGTTGGTCAGAGAAGCCTGGGGTAGATGCGTCACAATTTCCCGGGTCTTGGCCGTTCAGATCGTGTTGCTCCTCCTCGAATTCAGGGGAAGACAGATCAATCTCGGGACTAGGGCTGAGTCGCGAACGCTCGCGAGCCATCGCTTCTTCTTCGTCATCATCGTCGTCGTCCTGGGCAACGCTACCACTGGAGAGGCTGGGCGTCATCTGTTTGACATCGACAGCGACCATCTCGTCCAGATTCTCGGGCAGTGGCTGATGCGGGTAGGTGGTCAAGTAGTAGAAAACCTTGCGCGGGTGCACGTTAATGAGCTCTTTTCCCATGGGACACGGCGAAAGCGCCGTCCACGAGCGCTTCATGTAGGAGCTCAGACGAGAAGAAAGCAGGGCAGCTGGGTTTGCGGAACTACAACAAATTAGCAACTGTGCAACAAGGGACAAAAGAGCAAGACAGGTACATACTTGGCGACAGTTTCGTTGACGTTCATCAAGACTGCAGCTAATTCGCGCACGAGATGCGGTTTGTTCCCGGTCTTCTCCAGCTGATGGATGGCGGCGACAACAACATCGTCGTGGATGCCGTCGGTGTCGATCTTGGGCATGGCAGCGACATCGCCAGGCGACGGCGGCGGAGTGTGCTCGTAGGCGGCGCGCGCGAGGTGTGGTTGCGACTGGGCCTGTTTGGAGTGGGTTGTAGAGTCATGCGACCTCTTGACTTTCTTGGGCGGCGGAACCTGCTCGTCTGTCGCACTAGAAGCCGAGGAGCCCTTGGATGCGGAGGGCGATCTGTGTGAGCGCGAGGCGTTAGGCAAGTGAATGCCTAGCGACGGCAGAGACAAGGATTTCCGGCGCGTGTTGTAAGGCATGGTTGTGTGAAGGGAAGGTCGGGCGCGAGACACAGACCGCGATGAAGGAAAGGGGGAGGAGAGAAGAGGAGCAGGAGGAGGATGGAAGACGAAGATGAAGATTGGAGGCAGCGCCGGCGCAGGGGGAGGCGGAACAAATCGGCAGAGGGACAGGCTGAGACGAGTGGGGATTGCGAAGAAGTGGGTTGCCGGGAGGCGACAGGGAAAAAAAAAAATATAAAAATAAAAAAAAAATATTTACGGAAAATAAAAGTAAGGCGGATAGCAATAACAATAAACCAGTATTTTTGTGGCAGCTTTGCAAGAATGAAAGTCTAGCCAGGCAGACAGACAGTGTTCAGAGTTTGGAATGCTGGGAAAGTTTCCAAAAAAATGGAGGAAAAAAGGGAAAAGGGAAAAAAAAAAAAAAAAGAGGGCAGAATAGTGGAGAGCGATCAGTCCCTAGCACTGGTCAGGGAGCAGCTAATGAGTACTAGTCGCTCCTGGACAGATCGACTAGTATGGAGCGTAGTGCGTCAGTGGCAGCCTGCAGGGGAAGCGCAATGTTGGGCTCACCGCTGGATACAAGCTGGATGGTAGTGATAATGCATGCAGGGAGATGAGACATCCCACAGCTGCAGTCAGTAGCCACGGCAACACAAACAAAGAGGAAACGCGCCGACGACCAGAGACGAGATGAAGCCGAAGAGGGAGAGTGGAAAAGAAGGAGGCAAAAAAACGGGCAGGAGAAGAAAGAGACGGGGCGACGCGGCTTCCGCTTGCGGTTAGCGCGGGAATCCGGGCTGGAGTGCAGCAGCACCGCCAGCCGGCCGGGTCGGTCTAGCCGCGTTGGGCCTAGCGTGCAAGCGATGTGCTTCGCCCAGTCGACTCGTCATCGACTGTTCTTCGTCTGTTGATGTATCACATACTGCCTGTTTGCCTGCTGTTGGACCTCGTTATCCCAAACCCCGACCAGTCCTGCCCCCCAACAAACCGGACGGCCGCGAGGATTGTGCCAAGGATCATGCATCATTTGCTCTAAATGAGATGGACCGATGGACCCACTGTCGCGTGGAATGCTCCAACGTTGCTCGCCACTAGTACTACTAGTATCTAGCGGTGTCTTGCTCCGTCTCTGTTCGATATCTTATCAAATAATAATATATCCCGATATTCAGTCTTGACGTCGGCTGGCGATCGCCAATTCCTTTGCCTGGCTGGATGTAGCTGTGTACATGCCGATCGCGAGATGCATTCTCCACCGATCGCGTGCTGCACAGATATGCTGCATACTACGGAGTACATATCTACGTACCATGATATATCGCTTTACTCCATGTAGTGGTCAGCATTATTATTTTTAAATATTCAAATAGTATACATAGTTCTCAATCTCTATTTACCGGCCGCAACACCACCCGCCACGTCGTCCCCAGATGATACCTCTTAATTTCCACCACCTCCAGCCCGCTCTCCTCGACAATCCGCCCAATATCGCGATTCCACCAGCAGCCATGCCGGTCCGCGTGCAGGGACGCCAGATTGTCGAGGATCGTATTCACCCATTCGTAGTCAGACCGCCCGTGCTCCAACAACAAAATACGCCCGCGTTTGGGCTCCGTGATGCTACCGAGATGCCGCAGCAGCCCGACAGGGTCTGGCGTTGAGCAGAGACCCATAGTTTCGAGCACTGTATCAAAATGAGGCCGCCGATACCTCCACTCTGTCTGATTTTCTGGTAAAGTAATAGCAGTAGTAGATGGCACCATCATCGTCCGAGCATCATCCGTCCGAAACGCCGCTTGCTCAAACCCCGGATACAGCGAACGAAACTTTTGTCGCGCAATCTCCACCATCGGCGCACTCAGATCGACAAACGTGACTGACCGACAACCCTGAACCTCTGAATGACCTTGCTCGTCGAGCCCTCGCTTTTCGCCCAATTGGTAGTAATGCATATTGCGTCCCGTGCCACAGCTCACCTCGAGCACGTCGCCGCGCGCCACGCGAATCAGCTCTTTTCGTCGTTTGCCCAGGCCCATAAACCATTCGCCCAGGGCGACTTCGTCGTCGTAGCCAGGTGCTGTTTTGTCGTATCGGTCTGATACGTCCGTTGGGGTTTGCATGGTCTGTGATTGCACGACTGCTTGTCGGTATGAGGAATAGAGATAGCCACAATACGTGCCTATGCCGATTATGCTCACGCCAAATATGGTCATTAGCCGTGGCGACATTGGGCTGCCCTGGACAGGAACAGAAGCTTTTTGGGCATGATGGACATTCTGCCACGGACTGCTGCTGCTTGGTTTTGACCCTTTTGTGCCCGCTGGTTTAGTTGTTCTAGTTCATGTTAGTAGCTGTTCAGAAATAAACTGACAATTAAAAAAAGAAAAGAAAAAAAAAAACTCACAGGCGTTGTCTGGGCTTGACACCGGGTTTGGCGCGCTGCAGGAGAGCAGCCGCCTCGTTTGCCTTGGTTGCGGCGCCTCGCGAGGCCATTTGCGTAGGTATTTTAGAATGACCGCCTTATCCAAATATCACGGTTCATTGCACTACTAGCTTTGTGGCCATATCAGCGCTTCATGTCAGAGCATTGCCTGACCGTCTGTTCAATGTTGAAAGTTTGATGTTTGATTCTCGGGATGTTCAGGTCGCGCTAGTCTGCATACGGTAAAGTTCGTATCAAGTCGGCAATTTTCAACGTTTCGTCTATTCTTGACGTTGATTAATCAATTAAACTTTGGTGCTTTTATATGTTATTACTAAGTAATAATGCTTATTGGAGTACCTTGCATATAGCTTATTTCAGCTGGGGTTGAGACAACATTGGATCAACGTTGGGGATCCACTATCCAGCATTATTACACAATGATATATTTTCAAATATTGCCGATTCGGCAATACACTCAAACTTCAAATCTTGTCAACTACGCATGTACTCAATACATACCCCTATACTTCTAGTTAATTTTGCTCCACAAAGTGATGTCAAACTGTCAATGGTCTACATTTACTAATTAGCACGTCTCGGATCGCGGCCCTCGGAGCTGCTCCGTGTTCGGCCCTCAAAGCCAATGTGCGCCCTGTGGCACCCACCAGCACCGGGCCGGTCACCAATGTTTATATTCACATCTGTTCCATGATCAGGTCCATTCCCTGTTTAAAAAAAAAAAAAAGTTACATGCATAAACCATGGCACTCGCAGATTCCGTCCTGATCGTGGGCGGCGGGGTATTCGGATGTACGTCTCAATAATCCCCTCCAACATTTTGAGTAAATTCAAACTACTAACCAAGTCCCCAGTGTCCACCGCGCTCTCACTCTCCGAACGACACCCAACCACCCAAATAACTCTTCTCGAATCCTCACCCACAATCCCCAACCCGCACGGCTCCTCTGTCGACTCGTCGCGCATCATCCGTGCCGACTACGCCAACCGCGCCTACGCCGACCTGGCCGCGACCGCGATCCGGAAATGGCGCACGACCGCTTGGGGTCAGGAAGGGCGGTATACGGAAAACGGGCTGGTGCTGGTGTATTCCGAGGGCAACACAATCGCCGAAAAATATACGCGCGATAGCTATGAGAATGTCAGGGTGCTGGAGGGCGAGGAGCGGGTGACTTTTCTGGCAAGCAATGCTGCCGTGGAAGAGACGGTGCCACGATATGCAGGAGGCACGAAAGCTGCAGGAGGGTATCTGAATCGGGGCTCTGGATGGGCAGATGCCGAGGCAGGCGTGCGGTTTGCGAAGGGGATGCTTGCAGAGAGGAAAAATGTCACTATCAGGCAACACGCAGAGGTCGAAAGACTGCTCTTTGACGACGACAACAACCATAAAGTCACCGGCGTGGTTCTGAAGAACACCGAGGTTCTCACAGCCGACCTCGTCGTCCTCGCGACAGGCGCCTGGACCCCGCAGCTGGTCGACCTGGGCGGCATCGCCGAAGCCACCG
This sequence comes from Talaromyces rugulosus, assembly GCF_013368755.1. Classification (NCBI taxonomy): domain Eukaryota; kingdom Fungi; phylum Ascomycota; class Eurotiomycetes; order Eurotiales; family Trichocomaceae; genus Talaromyces; species Talaromyces rugulosus. Next base: position 5,588,815 of record NC_049562.1, on the reverse strand, counting down.
GCCAGGTGCTGGCATATATACAAATCAGCGACGAGGAGCAGGCGCAGCTAGCGCACATGCCCACGATTCTGAGCTTCGCCACGGGCATTTTTATCATCCCGCCGCGCAACAACGAGCTCAAGATTGCGCGGCATGCGTACGGCTATCGGAATCCGCAGACGGTGCAGGTGCCTGTCGCGGGCACAGTTGCGACAATGGAGGACGTGAGTATCCCAGAGAACGGCGTGTCGGCGCCGCAAGAGGGCGAGCGTGCTTGTCGACAGGCGCTGAGCGAGATGCTGCCTGCATTTGCCGATAGACCGTTTATTCGCACCCGGGTGTGCTGGTATACAGATACGTACGTCTCAAGGGTTTTACCCTGTAGATCGAATGCTAACCATGGTGACAGACCCAAGGGCGATTTCCTCATCACATACCACCCAGACCATCCCAATCTGTTCCTCGCCACCGGTGGCAGCGGCCACGGCTATAAATTCCTGCCCATCCTCGGCGAGAAAATCGTCGATGCTCTCGAGGGCACGCTGGATGTAGAGCTGGCGCGGTTGTGGAAGTGGCCAGAGGTGCGGGCGCCGCGGGGACCAGTAGTCACCAGAGACGGCAGCCGCTCGGGGGCTATTGGCCTGGTGCTGCGCGACGAGCTGGCCAGATAACTTATATATATACACTTACATAGTTACTACATAAAGGATAGATTTGAGTCAAATCATTGATTCATCAAATACTAGGATAATAATAGCACCATCCCTCCTAGTGCAGTATTCAATTTTCTCTCCAACAAGCAAATCTCAGTTGCCCGAGCAATTATGCAATGTCAACCATTGCAACGAAAACCGTCAAGGATTAAAAAAAAAAAAAAAGTATGTAAACAAGCAAAGATTGCCGGAGCAAACATGGCAGGCCGCAAATAGCCATTAGACCAGGGGGCATCCATTCGACCAGCGCACATATACCGCCTCTTCAAAGTCTGCGGAGAGAAAGAGTGCGACTTTCTAATTTAATTGGGACCATTCTTTTGGGAACAGAATATGATAAAGAAACCGGGTAATCGGATCGCTAAAACGCCGTGAAAATGCTAAACATGAACCAATCGTAACAGAGGGATCGGGCGGGAGTCTTCGGTCATCGAGTCATCGAGTCATCGACAGACAACCGGCGAACCCTGAAGAAAAAAGTGTTAATACAAAGAGTAAAAAATGCGAGAGCAACTACAAGAGCAGCATCTCACTGATTGACCGACCCTTAAGTTTTACGGAAATCTGACGGATATTAGTCAAGGTATTAGGAACAGATAGTATGTGGTACTCACCAGAAAGCACAGGGTAGATCAGCTCGAAAGCTTGGTAGATCTCTTCACGGACTTTGGCGCCTGTGAGGACGATCTTACCACTAACGAAAATCAGGAGCACAATCTTGGGTTTCATCATGCGGTAGATGAGACCAGGGAACAGTTCAGGCTCATAAGAGCTGAAGTTGTGATGGCGGGAGGCCAAACCCTCGAGACGGATAGGGAACTTGATGTCACAGGAGCCCACAATGTTCTGGATCTTAAAGTCCGTGAACTTGGCATTGAAGCCTAATTTCTGGATAATACGGGCGTATTTCCTCGAAGCCAGCTTGGAGTCGTCCTCGGACTTTGCACCAGTAACCACCATCTTGCCAGAGGCGAAGATCAGGGCAGTAGTCTTGGGTTCACGGATACGCATGATCACGGCAGCGAAACGCTAAGAAGCAAAAAAAAAGGCAGTTTAGTAAACTTTGACTGGGTCTGTTTGACACATGGTATAAGTACCTTTGGATTGTATTCCGCATTTCTCGCGTGCAGCGCAATGGTCTTCAAATCCAAGCGGCAGTCCAAATTGACGGTAGCGACGATGTTTCTTGAAAAAGAGTCTGTTCAGCTTTCTGGTGGGCCAGAAAAGACAGTCAAGTGTATACTCACTGCAACGTAGGCACAATGCCGCTCCCCACATTGATCGCACCAGGGGTCGCAGCTGGAGTCGCGGGTGTCACCCCGTTGCCGTTGGCATTCACTCCATGCTGCTGGCCGTTCGCACCAGCCAAGGGTCCATCCTTCTCAGACGAGGGCGGGGTGAGTTCCCCAGCGCCTCCTGGAAAAGAGAGCGAGGCTGCCGAGGTGAAGGCCTTGGCCTGTTGTGCGTTCGCCGGGTGGGTAGTGAGCGAATCCATTGTGACGTGCGAATATACGCAGCCTTGGATGCACAGAAACGAGACTTGTTCGAGATATCGGTCGAGACAAGGGATGGCAGTCTGAGGAATAGGCTGAGTCAGTCGCGATTGTTGAGTGAATAAGAAGACCCTAGAGGAAGAGTGGAAGAAGAGGGAAAGGGAAGGCGCCACAGTTGGCCTACCTGGGTGGAGATGAACAACTAAATGCCTCCCCTACAGTATTTCTGCCGAAAATGAAGTGAACCTGACTTGAAGCCGAAACAACGATTTGACGTGTTCGCAAGTCGACGACAGGAACAGTGGGTTTAAGGTGTGGAGTGACGAAAGTTGTGGAATAGAGAACTTTTGTGAGAGAGCGCGACTCTGAAATTAATAAAGCGGTTTCTCCTTTCTGAGTTCGCTCCTTGTTTTTTTTTTGTCAAGTGTTTTGTGAGGTTTTTTTTGTCAAATTTGGATGTCTATCTGCGTCACACGAAAAAAGAGAGGCAAGTGGCTCGGGACGTCAACGTCAAGGCGACGATGGGCCGGGCTGGATCAGGGATGGATAGCGTCTTGAAGACCTTCTTCCCGCGATGCAAAAGGGCACAGAAAGAGAGTGCAGACACTCTTCTGTTAGCGCAGCAGATGCAGCGGAATATGGAGAGAAAGAGAGATGGAGAGAGGAAGAGAGGGTGGTGGGTGGAAGGGAAGAAGGTGACGTGCTAGTGTTTCCGCGTGGTGCCAAGACCAGGAGAGTGAGCCAGAGCGAGTCGCGGGAGTGGGAGACGGGCTCCTTTTATACAGCGCGGACGCGGCTGGCGTCAGGGGGGGCTGGCCCGCGGTGGCGCTTAAAGCAGCGCTGGCTTTCATCGCGCCGCCCAGCTGTTTCCATGGCTCCAGCACCCCTTCGGCGCTCGCTAGCGGCTAGCTTGGCGCCGCTGGCCGGCGGGGCTGCTGCTGCCTTGTGGGCGGTTATCGCTTTATGCAGCACTGATTGGCGGGGGCGACCCCACTCCAGCCTTGGCAGCCGCGAGGGACGGATGCGATAGGCGAGACGCGCCCCGCCCGCACCAGCCCGATGCGGCATTCCTATTGGGCGCCATGCGCCGCCATTGGCTGGGCCGGTGTGACTGGCCTGCCTTATCGGCCAATCAGAGGCCGCACCCCGTGAAAAGAGCGGGGCCCCACCCGCTGGCCTTTGTGCGGCCCAATCACCTCCTGTGGCCGATCCTTGTCCGTCTCAGAAGCACGGCTTGCCGCTTTTACCGCCGAAAAGCGAACAAAAGATTCCTGCTGGATTCCCAATTTTCCACCTTTTCTCTCTCCTTTTCCTCCTTTTCCGCTGTGCTGCGCTGTGCTTGTCGCCTGCCTGCTGCATACGCTGTTTTGTTGATGCTCTGCTTTATGAATAAACGAATGATATCTATATGCCATCTTTATCGCATCTACACTCCACCCCTATTGCTGCCATTTATTGCAGCTTACCAGCCTTCGGTTGCGAGTCTTGCGTACGTGTGCGGTGTGGGCTGCCGAGCAAACTAGCAGCCCGACCGCAAATTTTTGCCTGGGGGCGGAGGCGATCCCTTGTCAGTGTCGACTCCTCTGTACGAAAAAGAAAAACCCTTGTAGGATCAGTCAATAACCCATTGTTAATCTGCTCACCACCAAACGTAAACTCTGCATTTCAGTCATGCTGTGGAATGTCTTGGCAGCACAACAAAGCCGCAAGGCAGCAGGCAGAAATCTCCTCCTACGTAGTACGTCCCAAGTGCCAAGTAATCAAAAGTCACTATTGAATCTTGATGCGTCCTATTTTGAGTTTTACGCTTGAGCCGCAATATCACATCTCAGAAAAATGTCGTATCTTTGACGCCATCAGAGGCGATCTCGGATCACGTGACTGCCTAGCCAGTCGCTAGCCCGGATTTGATCGCGCCCGCGCTGATTGGCTGAGAATTAACCGGGGACCCGAATGTCCCCGGCTTCGGTTCGCCTCGGCTGCCACGGACAAGTGTGCGACAGTGGGGGACTAGGCATTCTTCTTGCTCCTCAGCCCGTTTTTTGTCTTTTGATTATTGTACTTGAACAGAGTTACACTCTTCACAATGGCTTCGAAAAGAGCTGTGCTGCCTCTGCTGAGGAGCGAGCTCCCAGCCTCGCGCCGGGCATGGCGCTCAGCTTCTTCTATCTCTTCTTCTGTCAGCTCCTCCCTCGGTCGCTATTCGTCGCGACGCCAATGCGGTGCTCCAAACGCTCTTCACTCGCGCCAATACCATAAACAGTCCCGCCAGTTCTCTCATTCCGTGCCGAGGAAAAACGCCGACGCCGAGGAAAAGTTTGATCCGAGTCAGCTCGAAAGAGAATCTGACGAAGTAGATGTCTGCATCGTGGGAGGAGGTAAGGAAAGCTCTTGTTTCGGAATTTGGAATACTTGTTGAACCCGCCACTAACGGAATCCTCTCTGTCCACAGGCCCCGCAGGTCTCGCTGCTGCTATCCGTCTCAAGCAACTCGCAAACGAAGCCGGCAACGAGGAGTTCCGAGTCATCCTCCTGGAAAAGGCTGCTGAACTGGGAGCTCACATCGTGTCGGGAAACGTCCTCCAGCCCACTGCTTTAAACGAGCTGCTCCCCGACTGGCTTGACGAAAACAACCCGTCCAGATTCGAAAATGCCACGCCTGCCAAAACCGATAAGATGCGATTCCTGACCAAGAACTCTGCTATCCCGATTCCTTCGCCACCGCAGATGCACAACCACGGAAATTATATTGTCAGCTTAAGCCAATTGACCAAGTGGCTGGGAGACCGCGCCGAAGAACTAGGAGTCGAAGTCTACCCGGGTTTTGCTGCAAGCGAAGTGTTGTACAAGGCCGACGGTTCTGTGCGCGGAGTGGCAACCAATGATTTGGGTATTGGCCGGGACGGAGCACCCAAGGACGCGTTTGAAAGAGGAATGGAATTCCATGCTCGAGTCACACTGCTCGGTGAAGGCTGCCACGGCAGCTTGACCAAGCAAGTTATCAAAAAGTATGATCTCCGCCGAGACAGCCAGCCACAAACCTACGGACTTGGTATCAAAGAAGTGTGGGAGGTTCAGCCGGAAAAGTTCCGGTCTGGAGAAATAGTACATGCAATGGGCTATCCGCTGCCGTCAGACACGTATGGCGGTGCTTGGATATACCACTTTGGAGACAACCTCGTCAGCGTTGGGCTGGTTGTCGGCCTGGACTACCCCAACCCATGGCTCTCTCCGTACGGGGAGTTTCAGAAGTTGAAACATCACCCGCTATTCAAAGAAGTTCTCGAGGGGGGCAAGTGTATTTCCTATGGGGCGCGAGCCCTTAACGAAGGCGGCTTCCAGTCCATTCCCAAAGTCGCATTTCCTGGCGGCGCCCTGATCGGAGACACTGCAGGTTTCTTAAACGTGCCAAAGATTAAGGGAACACACACTGCCATCAAGTCCGGCATGCTGGCAGCGGAAGCCACATATTCCGCTTTGCAGGCAGAGACCGAAGGTAGCGTTTTCCTATATAGCTACGAAGACTCTTTGCGCAAGTCGTGGATTTGGAAAGAGCTCCAAGAAGTGCGCAACATGCGCCCTTCGTTCGGCACGGCTTTGGGTCTCTACGGTGGAATCCTGTACTCTGGGCTGGAAGCATTTATCCTCCGTGGCAAGGCTCCATGGACATTGAAGCACCACAAAACCGACGCGGCAGCCACGAAGCTTGCATCTCAATGCGAAAAGATCGAATACCCCAAGCCCGATGGTGTCCTCAGTTTCGATATCCTGACTAGCGTCAGTCGCACCGGCACCAACCACGAAGAAGACCAGCCTGTGCACCTCCAGGTCAAGGACTGGGACGAGCACACCAAGGAATCATGGCCCAAGTACCAGGGCGTGGAGAACCGATTCTGTCCTGCCGGTGTCTACGAGTACCTCGAGGACCCTTCAAAGGAACAGGGAGTTCGGTTCCAAATCAATGCTCAGAAGTAAGTTTTGGTCATTTTTACATTTATACATGGTACTAATTTGATTGTAGCTGTATCCACTGCAAAACCTGCGACATCAAGGTCCCGACACAGGACATCAACTGGCAGACTCCCCAAGGTGGCGAGGGGCCCAAGTACTTTATCAACTGATATCGCGACAATGCATATATATTCGAAAGTTTGCAAAATGCCCCAATTGATTCTCTGATTTGGATATTATTACGGCGCAAGGTAACCACAAAGTGCTTTGTTAGAGGAGGAGATCACACGTGTAAATACCGAGGTGGTGTATAAAAATAGAGTCAATCTTGAACAAAATACACAATGAATTGTTCGGCGGGCGCGCCCCACGGGAAAAGGCTCGGACCGTGGGTCGTCTGGGGCCGGCTCGAGTCTATCCAGTCTACTCCAAATGCAGCACCCCCCCCTTGTTTATGTTTGTCCAGTAATACTTCATGTACATCAAATTGCGTACTACAAACTACTATCTAAATTGCAAAATCTCTGGCATGGCGATGGAGTGCAGGGCGCCCGTGACCTCAGACCGTGCGGGCGGCCCACGTGGATCGCTGCTAACTAGATGACTACTAGTTAGTTGCTGCGACACCGCCCACCCTCGCCCACCTCAGCCTTCTCTTTTCTCCTCTTTCTCGTCACCTGAAACACCGTCCCTGTCTTTCTCCATCAATATTAGCACGAGCTTGTTTCCCGCAGTGGCTATCTGCAGCATCGCCACCAGTGTCAGTCCCTGCCGCCCACGGCCCGCCTCGAGGAGTTTGTGGCTTTTCTCCCAGAGCCGGGGTGAGTATAGCTCACTTCGACGCCAGCAACAACAGCTTTGCGAGCCTTGTATCATTCTTCCCTTAGCCTCCATTTGATCCATCCTCGGCGCGCAGGTTTCATCGAATACCCGACAGCTTGAGCCTTCCACAGGTCACAGTCTTCAGTCTCCAGCCATGAGTGAGGTTTCGTCCACACGGCTTTATCTTGGGAATCTTCCCCGTAACGGTACGCAGGCTTTCACACCAGTCTACCCAGAGATTCCGCCATTGCTAGTCGGATTCTCCCCTTGTGTCTAGCGCCCATTCTTCATCATACCTTTTCTTTTGGATACGTTCATCTCCTTTCGTCTTCTCGGACCTCCCCCCACAAAATCCCCTGGCTCGTGGTTAGGAAGATATCGGACTTTTTTTATATTTTTTTTTGTACAGGTCCATGGCCGAAGACGATATCTCCTTAACCTTCCATGGCTTTGACTGGGCAATTCCGCATTCTTCCTGGATCACACGTTAGGCCACCAAGAGCTGACGTTTCAATGGCGCCCCCCTCCGGGTGCTCCGTTCCTTCCAGTGAACAAACAGGATATCGAAGAACATTTTAGCACCCATGGCTCCGGCAAGATCACAGAGATTAAGTTGATGAGCGGCTTTGGTTTCATCGAGTACGAAGATGCCTTGGACGCCCGCGACGTTGTTCCCGGTAGGTTTTTTTTTCCCCTTTTAGAAATTTCCCCCTAAAGTGATTGCCATGCTAACAAGATGTTTTCTTTATCGTAGCGTTTCGTACGTACTATATATGACCTGCGCCTCCGTTTCGTATGAAGCCTTGGATTTTAACAAATACCCACAGATGGCAGCGATTTCAAAGGAGAACGTCTGACCGTTCAATTTGCACGCGGACCTCGTCACAAGGAAACCTTCAATGGGCCTTCAGATAGGTTCAACAACGCTCCCAGACCTCGTCGCACAGTTTTCCGCATGCAAGTTTCTGGTCTTCCGTCCGAGACTAGCTGGCAGGTAGGTACTCAAAAACACTAGTACTAGAAACAGCAAAGTTGACATTCGACTGCTTCCAGGATCTTAAAGACTTTGCTCGCCAGTCGGGTCTTGATGTAGTTTACTCTGAGACTACTCGTGAGCGCGACGGTAGAGGGTAAGCGCCGTACTTGCAAGAAATCTGTTCGATATAAAAAATGCTGAACTTGGACTTAGGTTTGTCGAGTTTGAATCGGCTTCCGACCTCAAAACCGCTGTCGAAAAGCTTGATGGCAGAGAACTAAAAGGCTCTCGGGTCACCTCTGTTGCTGACGTACGTTGGACTTTTTTTCCCCCCCACTTGTGACGATTCTCTTTCTCACCCCTTTTAGATCCAGCCCGCCGAAGAGCGACCCCCGGCGCGAGACCCTTATCGCTCACGGTCACCGCCGCGCCGTGGATATCCTCCTGTCGACGACTACGACCGACGTGGCCCTCCGCGTGGGTATAGTCCTCGAGGCCACTATCGTGAACGCTCCCCACAAGCACTTCGCCGCGACTATTACGACCGGGATGGTTACGGGCGACGCACACCTCCTCGTCCCCGCATCGAAGACTATCCTCCTCCAAGACGCCCATATGATGACCCCTACGACACAAGACCACCACCGCCGCCACCGCCGCCTCGCCATTACGACGACCCTTATTTTGCAGGAAGACCGTATGGCCGACCGCGCAGTCCGCCACGCGGTGATTATGCAGCCTATGATCGTCGTCCATACTGGTAGAGTTGACTTGTGCCATCTTTCTTCTCTCTTGCATATATTTGAGTCACAAATGGGGAGAAGAGTTTAGTTTACATAGCTTTGGTACGATGGACTGGGTACAGATACGTCGAATAGCGATTATTGATTAGGCGAGGTCGATCTTGACATCATCTTTTTTTTTTTTCGAGTCCTCTCGAGCATGTTGGGCTTTATTTGGTGCTTTTTTTTTTGTCATGATGGATAGTCGAAGCCGGGAGGGAGGAAATTTTTTTCGAAAAGTAGTCTGGAGTTAACGAAGGCATGACCAATGAATTTGTATTCAGCGCAGAAAATGGATTGATATGCGTTCAATAAATAATAAACTACGTACTTTACCTTGAAAGACCGGATCAAGCTATGTATGTATCGTAATTTGCGGGGCAAAAGCCCGGCGCCGAAAGCTTGACTGACGTAGACCAAAATCCAGCAGCTCCGGTCAGTTTCGCTCCCCGAGTTCTCTCTTCTCTTTTTCTTTTTCCGAGAAAAGCTATTGAAACTAACTGCATGAATGGTACGGAGACATTGTTCCTAGTCAACACTGGCTAGATACAGCCTTCTGTCCGTCTGAAGCTACTGTCAACTTACGTCAAAAAAAAAAATGGCTAATCTCAGCCCCGCGGCTCGGCCGGCGATAGTCGATCATGTCTTTCTGCGCGACATCAATCTGCATCTCCCAGCAGGACCGGATCCATGGCATCGCGCAGGTAAAGCGCAGCCATGCACAGCGGGCGTGAAGCTGTCGTACTCGTCGGCCATCGCTGCTGCGACTGCAGATGATGTGTCGCTGTCGATTGACTATGGGAAGCTATACCGTCGCATTGAGAGCGAGATTCAGAATGCGGGCAAGAATGTTGCGTTGGATGTGACGACTACTACTACTACTACTATTACGGCAAAGACGACAAGCCCCGAGATTGCTGCAAAGAGAGCGGACATTTTACTGGGTCACGACGTGCGCATTCTCGCTGATCTGGTTGCAGACTGCGCGCTCGGCTTGCTGGATGAAACGATCGCGGGCGTGCGCAGAATGGCTCATGTTCATCCGGGCTCGCCGAGTCGGAGACGAGCCAGCCAGGCCAGTCGGCGCCTGAGCAGTGGTTCGTATAGTGGTAGCAACAACAATAACATCAATGAGCGTGCCGGGTCCGAGGCGCTGGACGCTACGTTTGGCGAGTGCGAGGTCTCGGTGCATCTGCCCGGCGCGCATTTACGGGCTGAGGGGGGTCTGAAGTATCGAAACGTGTCGACCTGGGCGTACGACCGATCCTCGTATGGCTCTGCGGAAGACGCGGTGGAAAGTGCTAGGCAGACGCTGGTTGTGAATCAGGAGTTCCGCGTTGAAGGCATTCGCTGTTATTGTATTCTAGGCGTCAACTCTCACGAGCGACTCGAGAAGCAGTGCGTCCTTGTCACACTGGTCTTTCAGGGCTCCGGTGAGCCTACATGGGGCTCGACGGTTGTCGATACTTATCAAGAAATGGTCAAGGTGGTAGCCGAGGTAAGCTACTAGTTCTTTTTTTTTTGTCTGTCGATAGTCCCCCTTGCTGACGGGGGCATACAGAGAGTGGAAGTCACGTCTTACCAGACCGTCGAAGCCCTGGCGACGTCTATCGCTCGCATCGTGACGGTAGACTTTGGCAACCAGGCCGTGACGGTGTTGGTCGAGAAACCTAGCGCAATGGCCTTTGTCGAGAGGGCAGGAGTCGAAATATCGCGATCGCACGCCTTTTTCGCGCAGCAGGATTATATGAGAAGAAAGGAAGGCCTTGAGCCTTACACTTGACTCTGATTTTGTAAGAATCTCCCGCGACTCCTGCCGGGGGCTATATCTGTTGTATACAACCAAAAGCATGTGACGGTAACATTTGATGAATTGTAAATGATATTATTGGCGCAAAGCAGCATTTAGTAGGGTTAGGATTATGCGTTGGGTAAACCGGCCTGCCCGCAACAAGCTGTTTGTAGAGACTGGTGATCTGTTGTAGCAAGGTCAAGAGAGACAAAGAAGTGTGAACTATTTTGAGTTGAAACTTGACATGCGTGTGAAGCGTCGACCAGTGAACTCCGCACGTGATGTGACGGATCTGGCAGATCTCCGCGCCAAGCCGACGCCGCCCGATTAATGCCTCGTTTTCGTTTCAACCTGCAGACTCGGCCCTTGACCTGACACAACCGCAAAATACCACCGGTACGTTCTTGTTCTTTTGGAAAAGCCTGGCTCCTCATATATCCAAGGCTGGTTCCCTTCTAACTAACACGCCCCAAGCTTTTCCAGACTCTCTCGATTCGATTCTCTATGTGCCATCCTTCAACCGCACCGTCAATTTTCACTTATTGCCTTGCAAATGGCCTGCCCTTGAGCCTCATCGATCAACCACTCTCGCATACCTTTGCAGGCGCCTGTGCACCGGCATCGGCTGACCTCGAAGAAGCTCTCATTTCCGCCGCTCCTTTCCTTCGCCGGCTGGGTGCTCCTTTCCCCGACGTGGTGTGGCTAGGGGTAGAGAGTCCGTCCTGAACAAGGGCGGACGGTAAAAGCTTCCATATCGCTCACGCTCCTCTTCTCAAAAGGGGTTGTGCAGCAAAGCTTATATCTGGCTTTTCCTCTCTATAGGACAATTGAGCTGTCCTAGCCATCGTTTATTACACCAGTCCATGAAGTTGTCGCGAGTTCAGCATCATGTTCGACCAAGCTTCCCGACCGTCGTCTGCCCACCGTCTTGCCAACCAGATGCACCGCCTGGATAATGGTACTACACCGGAATGTACTATTGGAGATTTGTCTGTGGGTGATGTCTTTAGTGCCCAGTCAGACCTAGAAATGGAAGCGGAACCCTCCCAGCCTCCTCCCCGCACTTCGATTGTTCCTCCCGAGCCTAAGAATAATGGCCCACAACTTGCTGGCAACACTGTTCTTGCTGGAAACGGCGCCCCGGCGCCACCCCTCCACCAGAAATCAGCACAACGGAAGAAAAAGAAGAGGCAGCAGCGTCGTCTGGCCGATATCGAGGTCGGACACAACACCCCGGTGTTGTCCACGGTGAGAGGGTTTACTCCCATGGCCTCTGGCGACGAAGACTCGGACTTCTCTACCGCCGGATCTCAAGTTATGTCTCCGCAGCTCAACCCCATTCCAACTTCAAACTCGTCTATCGGCATTAGCGCCTTGAAACTGCAGCTCGACGCTTTGAGCTTGTCTGAAAACCAGTCTCTGCGCGGTGCTGGCCTGAAAGGGCCCTCGCTTTCAAGCAACGCAAGTGTTTCGTCTGACAGCGACAGAACCGAGGTTATGACTAGCTATGAGATTCCTCTCGACCATGACTTTATTAGCGAGGAAGCTGTCGCCGACGAGGAGAGCTCTGTTTTTTCTCCAAAAGGTGTCGACATGCAGAATGACCTGTGCCGAAAAATGACGAGCCGCGACTTTGATCATTTAATGTGTCTCGGCAAGGGTACCTTTGGCACCGTTTTGCTCGTTCGCCATAAAGTCACGGGCCGACTCTATGCGCAGAAGCAGTTTCGCAAGGCCTCTTTGACAGTGCATAAGAAGTTGGTGGAACAGACCAAGACCGAGCGCATGATCCTCGAAAGTGTCAATCGTCATCCATTTGTCGTCAAGCTCTACTATGCTTTCCAGGACCATGAGAAACTGTATCTTATTCTAGAGTATGCCCAGGGTGGAGAACTGTTTACTCATCTCGCAGTGGAGCGCATGTTTAGCGAGGATGTCGCCGCATTCTACATGGCTGAAATGGTGCTGGCTCTTGAGCATCTACACAAGACTGTTGGTGTCATTTATCGAGATCTCAAGCCGGAGAATTGCCTCTTGGATTCCGAGGGCCATCTTCTGCTCACCGACTTTGGATTGAGCAAAGTTGCAGTCAGCGAAGATGACCGGTGCAACTCTTCTTTGGGTACGATCGAGTACATGGCGCCCGAGGTCATCCAAGGCAAACCATATGGCAAGGCATGCGACTGGTGGTCTCTTGGAGCTCTTGGCTATGACTTGTTGACGGGCTCGCCGCCATTTAAAGCCAACAACCATGCCAAAATCCAAGAGAAGATCGTCCGCCAGAAGTTGACAATACCGTATTTCATCGGACCGGACGCCAAAGACCTGCTCATCCGACTGCTGCGCAAGGAACCGCACAAGCGCCTGGGGTACCATATGCACAAAGACATCGAGACAATCAAGAAACACCGGTTTTTCCGCAAGATAGACTGGAAAGCACTTGCCCGCCGCGAACTCGACGCGCCTATTCAGCCTCTTATCACGGACCCTGCTCTGGCAGAGAACTTTTCGACCGACTTCACCAACCTGGCGCTCAGTCCGACGGCAACCGACGACGACCGGATCAGTGATATGTTGAAGCAAGTTGGCCTGTCCTCGGAGTCCAATGCTAGCGTGAATGACGCAGACACCTTCCATGGCTTCAGTTTCGTGGCATCCAGCAGTCTCCTGAACAGTGGATTCGGTCTTGCTACATGACTATTGCTGCTGTCGGTGTTCTTGCGTGCGCTGACCAGCTTGTCGCAACCGACGCAGATTCGTTTGTATTTTAAGCAAGTTCCTGTTGCTATTGCTAGTTCAAATACAGCTCTTCTTCCCCTAGCAGTTATCCAGTGTAGTGAGTGCAAATACTTTGACCGCATGTATTCAGTATGTACTCAACGTGGAAATTTGTAAAGGATCTATCATCCCCAAAAGAAAAGAGGCAAAACATCGGCTTTCTCCCTCCCCAAGTAACTACCGCCATCTGCCTAGTGATGGCGAAACACGGAAAACGGCGGACCATGGATCTGCCTTTCCCCCCCCCACCAAAAATGACCGTCCCTCCATCATCTCTCGCCCTTGACGTAAATCGCATTTCGTCCTGACAAACCAAGAAAAGAAATTTACAACCGTGGATTCTCTGACATGTATCGTCGGCATGTCATGTGATGGTTCCGACCTGAGCAATATCTAAATGGTATTATTTTCGCCTCTGAATCGATGGCGACTCGTTCCTGAAGCGCAACCTTTCTTTCTTTTTCAGAATTGAGCAGAAGAAGACGGACACCAGGTCAAGCGCTTCTTCACCATGGGGCCACCGTCTCAAACTCCGGCGACCACCGAGCAATCTGAAAAAGGTGGTGGTAATATCATCATAACGGCCCAGGGAGACAAGTTGTCGCCATGGGCATCGTCGCAAAGTCGCGACACTTCAGAGCCTATGGAAAAATCGGGCTCCTCGCAGCCACCGCAGCCACCGCCGCCGCCGCAGCAATATAAACCTGCGAATGCCAAAGTCGCTATTCCCAGAAACCGTGGTGGACTTGCGCCTCGCTATAGCCGTCGGGTGGCGAAAGCTTGCGAATCGTGTCGCCAGCGCAAGACAAAATGCTCTGGAGATACACCCGTCTGCAGACAATGTCGGGAGCTTCGAATTTCATGCCAGTATCCCGACGGGCTAAGGGAGAAAACAAAAAGGTAAGGGATATATCTAGTCCGTTGTTTGATGATGTTTTTAGCTCATGGTTTTTTTTTTCAAAGGCATATGGAAGAACTGAAGACCAAATCGAATGAATACGAATCTCTTTTGAAGGATCTACTCTCATCCGTTGACGATAGCCTAGCTACCAAAATCTCGACGACATTGTCTAGACATTCGGCCGATGGGGACCTGTTTGATTCTGTAGGACAGCGTTCTTCGTCCTCGCGGACCCCTCTCGATGATGGCGAGTTGGAAGTGTCTTCTCCGTCATCCATCGGGTCTTTGGAAGCAATTGACCGTGTGGAGGAAGATATAAACCGAGGAGAGAATGTGCGAGCAACGGGCTACATTGGGAAAAACTCGGAAATCAGCTGGATGCAGCGCGTACAAAGGGAGGCAGTTCAGCGATCCCGGCATGAGCCTGGCACGTACGATGGCAAGCCTCCGAATAAGCAGTACGAAGATTTTTCTATCAATTCCGTGAGCTATCATCTGGACGATCTCGACATTAGCGTTCCGGACCCGGTGGATATTTATTACATGCCGCCTCGCGAACAAGCAGAACGACTTTTCGAAGACTATCTAGCAACAGTTCACCCGCATTTTCCAATAATCAACCGACCACTCTTTCGCTCGCAGTTCAAATTCTTCTTCGATAATCCTACACAACCAGGTGACAAGTGGCGAGCAATTTTGAATATGATCTTTGCCATTGCCGAAAAACACTCTCATCTTGTTCAGGCACCCTGGAAAGGAGAGGATACCCAAGAGCATCTACTATATTTCACGCGCGCCAGACATCTCAGCATGACGAGTGATGTCCTCTTTAGCCATCCAGATCTCCAACAAGTTCAAGTAGAGGGTCTAGTTGCCTTTTATCTTTTGTCAACGGATCAGATCAACAGGTTAGTTTGACGAATTTCCCCAATGCCAAACTTTATATACTAATACTTCACTAGGGCCTGGAGGATATCTAGTATTGCTATTCGCTCAGCCATTACTCTTGGTATTAATATGAAAAGCTCCAGCGAGACGACTACGAACGCCTCCAAAGAATCTCGATACCGGGTCTGGTGGTCGCTGTACTCATTTGAGCATCTTCTTGGCGTCATGACAGGTAGAGCAACATGCATTCTTGACGGAATCTGCACGACACCCTTGCCGATTCCCTTTGAAGAAGAAAGGTTCAACGACTCCGATGTCAACGAGCTTCTGAGCAATCCGTCGCTACGCGAAAAGAAGGTCGAGAATATCGCTGCAAGCCATTTGATTCGATTGATGCCTTTGAACCCGCCAGAAGGAAAGGCGTCGGAGAAGTTTGAACAATCTAGTCATTTCACATGGTTACAAGGCATACCTTTGAACTCTGGGCTATTCTTCTCATTATACATGGACCTTGCAGTAATCACGCAAGAGATCATCAACAAGGTGTATACAGCAGACGCGGTGCGAGTCCCATGGTCTAACATTGAGAACCGCATCGGCGAATTGAAGTCACGGATTGATTTGTGGTTCGATCAGTTGCCAGATACCTGCAACTTTACCCAAAAAGACAGCAGCTCACCGGAACAAGTACGAGCCAAACTGGGCCTTGCGTTCCAGTATTATAGTGCTCGAATAACGCTTGGACGACCGTGCCTGTGTCGACGCGACTCGCAATCGAACAAGAAAACTTCTTTCAGCCATAAGATGGCCGTGGTCTCGCTCGAGGGGGCCACTCGAATGCTCGACCTGATACCCGACCCTCCTGACCCTTTTCAACTTTATCAATTGGCGCCTTGGTGGTGTATACTTCACTTTCTCATGCAATCCACCACCGTTCTTCTCTTGGAACTATCGTTTGGCTGTGTCCATGTTCCTGGCGATGAAGGCAATATCTTCAACTCTGCTAAAAAGGCCATTCGCTGGTTATACGCAATGTCAGAACACAGCACTGCATCACGACGAGCTTGGTATCTTTGCGACGGCTGTATTCGCCGAATCTCTATTGGCATGGATTATGATGTCAGCGACCTTCCATTAGTACCCAACGACGACATGCTTCAACGAAATACCGTTGGTGAATACCAGGACCCGGCGTCATCCTTGGAGAGTGCTGCTGGCAAGGCAAATGTCGACTGGAGCACTGGAATGGAGTCCATGAGCATTTCACAGAGTGAAGCAAGAAACCAGGATTACGTATCTGGAAGCACCGGACTTGAAGGTTCCCTGAACGTTTCCGAAATGGTCTCATATGCCATGAATTTCCCGCCTTCCATGGTATTTACGCCGAGCAGCGAATTTCATTTTCCATATGACCCTATCATTGGCGAATTCATGGGCTCGTTCTTTCCATACCCGGGCGATGACCAGCAAGATTGGCAAGGATGACCAACTTCTTTCGAAAGTACTGCTTTCAAATACCTTGTGCACTGTTTCTTTTCTGGCTAAATTTAGCTGCTCTCTCTTGAAAAAAAATTTTTCCCCCGCTTTTTCTCCTACTTTCTCCGTTTGTTGACCAAAGACGAGTGCTGGTACACTCTGGATCGTGACAAAGTTATGCGTGTGTGTACTACTACGTACCATGATTGAAATGCAGGAGTTGGGGTGTCTTGGAATGTGGTAAACACTAACCAGGACTTTGCATGTATATAGACAAATGTTTTTATTATGATCGGATCAACCGACTTCTATAGATTTCCACACAGGGACCTTTATATGCTATTATTATACACAATATACAGCTGGGACACTTAAGCTAGACCATGTCGTCACATCATTAGAAAGTCCAGGAAACAATATACACTATTGCCTATTGACTTCACATCCTATCGTCGTACACCTTTTGAACGAGCGGCTTGCCCAGAGCTTTTCTCTTCTTCGCCTCCGTCTTCCTCTGCCTGCGCGCATGGTTGTTCGTCTCAATATCAATCTGATCTTTATCAAGCCCCAATCTGCGATATCGCTCCACGCAGAAATCCAACACTTTTGTAACTTGCTTTCTACTAGCTTCAGCTGCTAGCGGCTCGTCGTCGTCGTCGATGATCAGGTTTTTGTACTCTTGAACAGCGGCTCGCGAGATGATTCGCACCGTTGCCAGGTTTGGAATCACGGCTTTGCGCTGCTTTTCGCGGAACCATACCAGGTCGATTTGGGGTTCGGTGTGCTCTGTGGTCGGGTCTGCGCTCTTTTGTAGGCGATAGAACCCGTCTTCGGTTAGGAGAGCTGCTTCGGGGCGTTCAATGTCGATGCACCATTTTTTCCAGAATTCCATGCCACGATAGCTGCCACGGGTTTCGACGACGGCATCTAGTAGGACATGGAATGCGACAGAGGGGATGTAAGGTAGCTTGTCGCGATCGTGTTTGTTTGAGTAGCGAGGCCGGGTACTGCGACACGATTGTGTCACGGTTCCCCCGATCGAGGAGAGCACATGGTGCCATCGATATATGGCTCTATCGTAGTGGACTCTGAGGTGCCAATGGGACGTTTTCTTCGGGTTGTAGGTCCCAGTCAGAAAACGTTCCAGGAGACCTTGTGCCCGAGCAAGTGAGTAAATTGCGTCTTCTTCGGGCGAAACCTGAATCTTTTGCTCTAGCCTCATGATGACAGCCGCTAGAGTTGCCAATGTACTTTCACCCCATGTCTTGAGCCTATGCTGACAAAGTAGATTTAAAACTGCTTCCACTTCGTCCCATTGATGGAACGCGATGCGGAAATTTGCCAGGGCATTGAATGTGTTTCGCGAAACAGGCGAAGTTAGTCTTTCCATAGCAATGTCGCCAAGTTGTTGGTTTTGAGTGGCCATGGCAAAGCGAAGGATGGATGGGGTCAAGCTTTGATCCCCATATGAGTCGAGTGGAATGGCGGGCCCATCGGCATCCTGTGAGAAGAGTAACCATTCGCCAAAATCGAATGCTTTACTAATCGTAACCAAGTCCAAAAGATCTGCCAAAGTGCCTTGAGAGATACTTGGAATTGACGACTGGTCAATCTGGACAGGCGTTTCAGGTAATTCCGTCAACTCTAAAGCATCAGTTTGATTTTCAATGTCTGCCTCCTTCTCGAAGAATCCCTGTATACTGTCCATTTTGATTGAATCAATGACTTGCTGGAGCCAGTTGAAGGTTTCGGTCGCACTTTCAATCTGACGATGGCTGGAGTATGTTCGCATCATTCTTTCCAACAGACCCGTGAGCATAGAGGAAGTATTGTATATCTCAGGTCTGCTGATTGCAGAAAGAGCTTGATAGTCTGTGGGGACCGAATCATTCCAGGGGGGCATAGCAGGACGCAAGGCTTTCAAAAGCAGCTCAAGTGACTTTGGCTCCGCACCTGTATCTAGGCGTTGTGACTCGATGACACCGGCTATCTGAAGATATGTGGGCAACGAGGCCTTGGCCCATTCATCGCCGGTGGACTTTGCAATGCCATTAATAGAAGCGAGAGCTTCGACATTGCCTTCAGCAATAAACCGGCCTGGTTCAACGCCCTTTTTGTCGAGTCTCACCGCATGATGTGTCAAAGCTGTGACAACCTCAGCGCTGATGATTCGCTTTCCCAAGCCTTTGAAGGCTCCGGATTTGTGCTCCGATTCTTTAGCAGTCCTTTGTATATCAGGATGTGGCCAAAAGTCTTCGGTGTCTATATCCGTATCCTCAATGATATCTGGGTTCTCAAGAAGCGAGTTCCATGACACCGCTCTCCACGGAGAAACAGACTGTCTAGTCTGCATATTCTTCAGAATCCACATGCCTTCCTTGATTTGACCGTTCTCAATACACGACCAAAGAATGAACTCAAGCCATATCTCGTGACCTAAATGTCGAATGCCCATTGTGAAAGGCCGATAGGGGGGTTTATTTCCAGCAGCCTTTGCCTTTTCCAACACCTCTGCTTCATGAACTAGCCAAGCAGTGTCTGTCAAGACGTTCATTATATGCGTGTACAAAAGATGCATCCCTGGCGGGCGAAACAATAATAGATCACTGGCGAGATTCGAATGCTTATAGACCACGTCCGAGACATTTCCGGAATGATGGAGACGCCCGATCGTTTGATAGACATATGACATGGCCACGTCTGATTCCTGAGATGATCGGTCAGCGGCCTCGAGGACAATGAAACCCAGGCTTTGCCAGATTTCTCCCATGATGTACAACTTTGACATTTCATCCTGGGGTTCACTCGTAAAATTATCCATAGACACTGGGACAGGTATTTTTTCAAACCCCGAGGAAATATAAGATGGATCATCGGAATTATGCGCAAAGACGTCACTCGTGATCTCTTTAATATCTCCGACATGCCACTTCAAATTCGATGGAAGGCCTCTCCTAGCAAGTGCACCTTGTTCCAGTTTGTCCACTGTATCCAACATCTTGGTGACGAGTGTGTGGACGGCAGCCCATCTTTGTAGCGTGAACCCAAGGTATGAAAGAAGATCCAAATCTTCTAAAAGGCGCGCATGGCGTAAAATAGACGCTATTTCCTTTCCTTCTTCATATGGCACAGTTTTAGGCCCGAGACCCTGGTCCTCGACATCTTTCGAACCGTTGACGCGCTGATCTTGTGGCAAGTGCGGCTCTAGAAGGCGTACCCAGGCGGAGGCGTCATCTCTCGCCTTCGGCACAAATCCTGAAAGCCTTGGGTGAAAATAAAAATTGCTCTCGCTGGGTTCGATGGTCGTGGGAGGAGGCTTGTTATGTGTAAACTGCCCGTTTTTAGTCGTAGTTCTGAGTTTCCGGATCCATGTTGAACGACGCGGGCCAGCCGGTGCAGCTTCAAGGGTCGGAGGGCGTGGGAAGGATGCTAATGGGTTACAACGAGAGACAAAAGACCTGCAGCCCAGCTGTAAAGGAAGGCCAGGACGTGGGCAAATTCTCATGACACGGAATCGGCGCTGCGTGTAGGAGGGACCGAATGCAGAATTGGAACGCAATTAACAAGTCCGAAAAGCCTCCAATGCATGTCTAGCAGCTTGACCGATGCTTGTTATTCAGTACGTCGACTGAACCATGCTAGACCGCATTGGAGGTTCGCTGATGGATCGTATGAGATTTTTATGGTTCTTGGAGAGCGAGCTGTGTCCGGCGCCGCTAAAGTTTCGCAGCCCGGTTAGTCAGCCGTCTGTCAATCATGTGAATTTCTACACGAAGACAAGAAAAGACAAGAATAGTGATGCTGTGGAAAGAGGACTGCTTTATTTGAGTTTATATCTGTTTTTACGTTTGTATCATAACATCTATGCCAAATTGTGGCCAGCCAACACCACGACATAAGAGAATATAGAAACCAAGGTCGCTAATTATACCATTGTAAACACCAACACTCCTGGAAGCACCAAAGGTATCTAAATACAAGAAGAAATCCATTCGCCATGTCATCGCTCATTCGAACAAAACGTAAGAAAATACATGAAAAAGTGAGGTATCAAGAAAAAAAGGAACATGCAACTCTCCAGAAGGGATAAGGGAAGCAATGGTGAACGGTGTACATATTTACCAAGCCTAGTAGTCTGCTTCAGCCATTTCCATGTCTTCCGTCGACGGTATTTCGCCACCCAATTCCTGCTCAACCTCGTCTACCACGAAACTTTCGTAGTCTTCCAAGCCCTTTTGGACATGGACTTTGAAGCGGATTATATCGTTCAGCATGCTCTCGACTCCGGTATGAAGCTCTTCGCGAAGCTGGTTGGCGCGCAATGTAAGTTGCTCGTATTCAACATCGGTGTTCATCTCCCTTTGTTCCATAATCTGGACGCTTTCAATCAGGGAGGCCCGCATCTTTGCCAGTTCCTTTTCCATTTTCTCTATCTGGGCATCCGACTGGACCTTTTGCGTTGTTGTTATTTCCTTGGTGCGCTCAAACTCCTCTTCGGCTGCACGTCGTCTGTGCTCAAGTGCTTCGATTTCACTTCGTTTCTCATCCATGGCCTCCTTGATTTCGTTAAGGAGATCGCGGTCAGAGATATCTTTTTCTGCGGCATTCTTCCGTCGCTCGTTGACCTCCTTTCTAAGCGACACGAGGTTCGCGCGTACAACGCCTCTGAGATCAAGCTTTAGCAGGTTCACGGGTTGATACCCGGTATTTGCGTCTGCTAGAAGACGATATCCCTCCGGAGAGTTTCTATTTTGTGAGCCACCGAGTTGTGAAGAAGAGAAGCTAGCCTCATTCATATTGAGGCGAATTTCGTAATCGTCCCCTTTGGCATTAACGGCCGTAGATGGTATCAGACTTATTTGGTAGCCAAGGGTATTGTAGATTTTCACCACCTGCTCCAGATCTTCAAGTTTTTGATTCGCTTCAGCCTCCTTCTCCATTAAACGACCATGAGTTTCATCGAGCCGTCCTGCAGTGTCTTCAAGGCTTCGCTGTAGCCGTTCACGTTCAGTATTCATTCGGTCAATATCCTGTATAGTGATGCCCTGGCTGTCAACGCTCGCCTGCAAACTAGAACGCTCGTCTTCTGCCGTCTGCAAGTCGATTTCGGCTTTGTTGTTTTCTTCCTCAAGAAACTGGATGCGGTTGTTGTACTTGTCGATCTTCCCCTGCACATTTGAATTGTAATCTTCGAACTTGCGCTTGTCATCCTCAAGGATTCGGAATAGTTTGTCGAGTTTCGCCATGTCCGGAGCGTTTTTCTCTAGTTCCTCAAGTTGATCGCGAAGGGCGCGATTTTCGGCCTCCAAGTCTTGCATCTCCTGGACATATTTTTCATTTGAGCGCTCAAACTCAACTGCCATTGCTTCGACATGAGGAACAAGGCGTTTTTCAGCGATTTCTTCATCTTCGTCCTCACCTCCTTGTAGCCAGTCGTGATAAGCCCCTGTTAAGAACCGAAAGATAATACGATCGCCTGAGACATCGACGCCAACTTCACCACAGGCATCATCGTATTCACCAATGGCAAAACGGTCCAACATCTGCGCGAGTTGCATAATCCAATGAAGCATTCCAAGAAACGTAGACCAACTTTGACCCCCAACCGCGGCGATTTGAGACTTGGTGATGCTCCTCTCATAAGGGTAGCGCAGCTGCTTCAGAATCGGTGGCACCTCGGCTTCAATGCTTTTCTGAAACTTGTAGCCTGGGTCGATGCGATGGTAAAGCCATTGAAAAATGTACGTAAAGTCTTTCTGCGTTGGCGACTTCATAGAATTTTGGCCCAAAGAGTGCTTCATTTCCAACTCGAAATTGTTATGAGTAAGGTATTCCAAGAGCTCCTGGCTTATCCGCGCCTGGAACGCACGATCTTTGAGGGGTCTTGGGTCTTTCGGTACACCTGCTGGAACAGGTCCTTGTGTGAAGAAGGATTGATGCGTCATCGGGCCTCCAGCCATTGAAGGGCGGGAAAATACGCTACTCCTGCGCTGTAGGTTCTGTTGCGATGACGAGTTCGTGGGAAATGAGCCAGGCGCATAGCTCAGGCGACCGGCATTTGCATTTTGGAAGAGATTGCTGGAGACGGATCGTCTGACGGATGAGAGGCCCGCATCCTGCCCAAAATTACCGCCCCCGGACGACGAGCGCTGAAAGTTGGGTTGCTGTGGCCGGCCTAGAGAGTTGAGTAGCGACGTTGAGCGCGTGTGTTGCGAGGTGTAAGGAGGGTTCTGATAGCCGCCAATCGAGCTGGTACGCTTCATTGCAGATGATGGTTGAGGTAAGGCAGAGAAATTCTGTACACTCCCAAGCGTCTGGGCCGAAGACTGAGTTAGCCAAGGTCAACAGCAAATCCGAGAGTAGAAGCATTGCAAATCCATGTGCTGGGTGAAGGGGAAAAAAAGAGGTATTCCTACTTCGCGGGGCCGCTTGATGCTAAACAAACCCGTGTCTTGCGACATGGTGCAAACTCCTAGCAGTAGACTGCAGGAGTGCGCATTCAAGAGGAAAATAAAGAAAGATGGGCTCAGGTATATTCACAGTAAAATTATACAGCAACACGTAAAAACGGAGGCTGTGAAGCACATGCGCAGCAAGAATAAAGGTTGGGAAAGACAATCAAGGCAAGCGCAGCCCGATGTAAACAAAGCGACGCTGGTCTTGGCGCCAGCGGGCAGCAGCCCAAAACAGCAGGCGGTCTGCGCTGGCTCCTGCTGCATCACGTGCGGTATGATGATTCCGGGGAAAACGTAATGTACCGTACGGTAGCGTACGAGCGCCCAAGTTCCGAGGTCCAGAGCTGGCTCGGCTTCCTTCTGCCGTTCGTGCTTCATGATCTTGCAAGCTCCTACTCAGCACTCACTTCTCTCCAGAAGCACGATCTCTTCCACCTTTCGTCGCTAGAGTGCCCACATCGAATGACTGAATAAAGTGGAAGCATCTTTGGTTTCTCTTCTCTCAGAGCGGAGTTGCCATCATCATGGCTCGCGAAGAGCTCATCTCCTCGGCTGTAAGTCCGCACTCTCTTTTGTTGCGCTTCAACGAGACTGACTTGATGCCCACGTAGGTGACATGTATGTACTGGAATATACCGTGCGGACTATTCGCGATGGCTCGAAGCGGAATACTGATGCTCCTATAGTCCTTCAAGACCCCTCGGTCGCATCTTCACCAGTGGAGAAGCGGGTTGCCTTTCTTCAGTCCAAGAACCTTACACAAGAAGAAATTGACATCGCCATTGCGCGGGCAGGTGATGGAACGGTTCAAACTACTACGACGACTACAGCTCCTGTAGGATATGGCCAACAGCAGTCTCCCGGTTACAGATCAACTGCCCCTCCACCAGGGTATGGCTATCCACCGTATGGGCAATGGCAGCCCCCTCCAGAGTGAGTATCTGGAAAATTATATATTCACATCGAAAAAAAAAAGAGATTATTAATTATAAGTAGGGTCCCTAGGAGAGATTGGCGAGATTGGTTTATCATGGCAACAGTGACCGGAGGAATCGGTTATGGTTTATATTTCCTTACCAAGGCAAGTCAGCTTGAAGTTATCTTTTCGACGACTAACTAACTTATTGAATACAGAGATACGTCGTTCCTCTTATTGCGCCTCCCACACCTCCACAACTGGAACAGGACAAGCAGAGCATTGATGAACAATTCACCCGCGCCTTTGCTTTGATTGACCAGCTCTCGACAGACACAGCTGCTTTGAAGACCGCTGAAGAGGCACGAACGGAACGCTTGGATGCCGCCCTTCGTGAGGTCGAGGGAGTGGTCTCCGAGTTGAAATCGTCAACACGGCGGAGAGACGATGATACTCGTCGGATCAGCGATGAAGTTAAGAACCTCAAGGAGAGTATCCCCAAGGCTCTTGAAGGTGCCCGTGAAGGAAACGAGAACCGACTTAAGGAGCTTGGCACAGAACTACGCAGTCTGAAAACTCTGTTGAACAACCGACTCAGTACTGCTAGCCCTACCACAACTCCAGTCTCTGGCCGCCCCGTAGGAACACCTGAACCCACGCCAACACCAGCCCCAGCACCGGCGGATCCGGCGACGCAGTCTTCTACAGCAGCTCCTAGCATTGCTCCTCCATCTCTACCAACCGCTCAAACCCCTACTACTCCAAGCACCAACAATCCTCTTTCCCAATTAGGCAAATCTGCTTCGATCCCGGCCTGGCAAATGGCTGCTGCGAACAAGTCAAAGAACGCATCTGTGTCACCAGCTTCTGGATCAGGCGAGGGGGCACAGGGCTCCAGCTAGGCATGAACATATACTATTCTAATCGTTCTCTGTACTTTACTGATAATGATACGGGCTTTCGTCCTCTTTTTCTTTTACTTGATTTTATGAAGACTGCCCTGTACACATTATGTTTCTGAGTAATATCTTTAAGTAAAAGTTCCACGGCTGTAAAAAGAAAACAAAGGTTTAATATTCACTGTTGTTGCTATTTTTAAATATCATACATAAGAGTATGTTGAGGCTTGAGTCAGTCAAAGATTAGCGGCAGAGGTACTTTTTTTTTCGGCCGCGCTTATGACCTCATCTTCCATTTGCCAACCACCTCGCAACCAACCCACTTCGACCACAACAATCCCATCAAATAAGGGGGGGAACAGGGTCAAAAATGGACCACGAAACCAGCAGATCCGATGGCCGAGGCGCCCGAAGATCTCGGAGTCGGTCCATGTCACCGCGCGTCCGCGATCGCGAAAGAGTTCGAGAGCGCGATAGTCACAGACACCACCACCGTCACCATCGCGACAGCCACGCGACCGGTCACGATGACGAGAAGCAAGAGAGATCGAGACATCGTTCTCATCACCACCGTGGTCGAGATAGCGGCGACCGTCGTCGCAAAGAACCTTCTCCGGTGTCCGCTGCGCCGCGTGTGCTCCCGTACAATGCGCGACATCTTTCCAAGCATGACCTCTCACGATTGGAGCCCATTTTTGCTATGTATTTGGATATACAAAAGGGCCTGGCTTTTGGAGATTTGAGTGAGCAAGAGCTGAGAGGGAGGTGGAAAAGTTTTGTGAAGAGATGGTAAGAGCGTGCTATTATACAAGTTTGCGATTGGGTTTTTAGCTGACATATTAGGAACCATGGAGAGCTCGCTGAGGGGTGGTATGACCCTGCCACGTTCGAAAAGGCTGCGAGTGGCTTTGAGAGCAAAGGGGACGGTCCTCATCCAGACGAAAGAGAACCACTACCGACGAGAGCATCCGAACCACCGGGTGACGGCCGCAAAGATAGAACCACATCACCAAGGGCGAGAACGCCCTCGGAAGCGAGAAACAGAGAATATAATAACGCCCAGGATGACGATGAAGATGACGATGATGATGAAGTATATGGCCCACCGCTTCCCAACCAGGTCACTACTTCCAGCAATCCTCGATCTGGACCGACGATACCAAACCTTCAAGACCTAGAAATCCAGCGAGGTATGTTTTCAATTGCCAATGATAAAGTTCTATTACTAAATTCCACACAGAATACGCACTCGAAGATGCCCGAGCTGCCTACTCTACAGCTTTCGCTGAACACAAAGAATCGCTCAGATCACATAAAGATCACATGCGCACTGTTCAGGAAGAAGTTGCCCCCCGCGCAGAGCCCGGAACCCACGAACGAAAGATGGAGAAGAGGAGAGAAGCGGCAACCGCAAATCGCGAGTTTGCTGCTGGCAAGCGAGGAGGCTCACCTGCAATGGACGCCGCCCCCGACTCGGAATTAATGGGCGGTGGTGAGGGTGATCTTGAAGCTATGAAGAAGGTAAAGGAGCAAGAAAAGAAGAAAAAGACCGAAAGGGAGATACGCCGAGAAGAGATCGTGAGAGCGAGTCGGGTGGAGAGGGAGGAACGACTGGCTGAATACAAGAAAAAGGAGGAAGAAACAATGGGTTGGTTGAAAGCTCTGGCAAAACAAAGATTTGGGTAATGCTTAAAAAATAAAAGAGAATTGATTGTGGAGTTGTCATGTAGTCGACTTTTAGTCTATCCTATTCTAGCATTTGATACATACATAGAGAGCATTCTAATGAGTTTCGGAATGCCTGTCATGAACATGGATTATCGAAAAGTCTCACTCGGCGGCCTGTTGAGGAATGAACTCTGGAGCCTCTGGTTTTAAAAGAGATTTGTCTGTTCCTTTGGCCACATTGGCATGTTCGTCAAGCAATTGCTGCTTCCACAGTTGGCTGTAGTATCCTCCAGCGTTGACGAGCTCTTGGTGGGCACCTTGCTCAATGATTTTCCCATCTTTGAGAGCCAGTATACAGTCCGCTTTGGCAACAGTCGATAGGCGATGAGCGACAATAACCATGGTCCTTCCAACAGCAACTCGACTCAGACTCTTTTGGATATGTGCTTCAGTCACAGTATCCACAGAACTTGTTGCTTCGTCCAGAAGTATGATTTGAGGATTCTGAACGATAACCCGAGCTATGGCAACACGTTGAAGTTCTCCTCCAGATAGTATGACACCTCGCTCGCCCACCATTGTCTGATAGCCATTCGGAAGAGCGGTAAATTGATCGTGGAGGTTCACCGCTCTGCATGCGTCGTGAATTTCCTCGTCTGTAGCCGACAGTTTCGCATATCTTATATTGTTCAAAATCGTGTCATTGAACAATGCCGGGTCCTGAGGAACGACACCTATGTTGCCTCGGAGACTCTGGAGTGTGACATCTCTGATGTTTTGCCCGTCAATCTCAATTGTGCCTTGACTTGCATCGTAAAGACGAAACAGAAGCTTCAAAATTGTAGTTTTGCCGCTTCCAGTTGCCCCTACAAGTGCCAATGTCTGCCCTGGACGGGTTTCGAAAGAAACGCCCTTGAGAACTTTTTGTTGGCTATTATAGGAGAATCTGACATCATCAAACCGGAGGACACCGTACTGAACTGTTAATTGTCTCGCGTCAGGCTTTTCTTTGATGGAGGGCTTTGTGTTCAGAAGCGCAATGAAATTCTCAACATCTACCAGATTGATAGTGACAGATGAGAAGCCATTTACAAAGAACTGGAGTGGGTTAGAGAGTTGCGACCAGTACCCAATCGACATGACAAAACTTCCAACTTCCTTTTTGCCCACTGAAATCTGGTAGGCTACGAGAAAGCAAGCGCCAAGCAGTCCAAGAGCGAGGACAAACGATTGCATCATCCTCATCACTTGGAATGAGGACTTGTACGTTGTATCTACTTTCACATGATGATTGACCGCGCACGAATAACGATCCTTTTCGTATGGAATTTTGTTGAAGTATGTAGCCGTCTGCCAATTAGTGGTTGATTCGAACAGAATATTCACGTCCTTCTGCCTGGCCGCTATATATTCCTGACGTATTTCTCGCTGTGCCGAGAGGTTCTTCCCTGATGACCACACAAATAGCACAGTTATTGAGGCGGTAATCAAGCCCATATATGGGCCGAACATGACGTGAAGAATAGTAATAGCAAGGCAAAGGTCCGTGACCATCGGGAAAATTTGGAATAGCAGGGATTGTATCACATGGTGAACTCCTGTCGCACGAAAAACGGTATCGTAAACTTTCCCTGACTCTTTGGACACATGAAAATCACAAGAAAGGTCCATGACCTTATTGAATGCTGTTGTTGCTACCTTTTCGTAAGATTCATTTTCTAGTGGTAGCCACATGCACGTTTGTAAAGCGCCCACACCCCCGTAGGAATTAAGAAGTCGCAGAGAGGCATAGTAGACTATATTTTTCCAAGGGAAAACGTGGCCTGTCTTCAAAATGTCTGTGATTTCGCCGAGCTGCATCGGAATAAGTACGTTGAATAAACGGCTTGTAAGCAGGCAAAGACCAACACCGACGTAGAAAACCTGCAGTCGGATCTTTCCTGTGGGCCAAACGAATGGAATGATTCCCCTCAGCGTTTCGGCGGCCCCCGGAGAACAATGAACCTCTTTCGGTGCATGGGTATCATCGGATTCGTTCGTAGAGTTGCTGCCACTGTCATTGGTAATTGTTGAATACCCGTTGTTGTACCTGGCATGAAGCCGTTGTAGCAAAGGGCGAGCAGCTTCACCTCTGCAACACCGGTTATTCCATATAATTTTGGCTAAACAGCTCTGAAGGGCTGCTAACCCGCAGAGTATGACCAACGTTACTATTCGAAGTAGTTGAAGAGCTAGGTAGCCACTGTTGAGGCGAGGACGAGATGCCCAATGGCAAAAAAGGAGCACACCTTCTCCTGCTGTGTATAACACCCAGCATCCCCAATGTGGAAAGCCAAGCGATCGAGCATGGCCACTACTTGTGAGTCCACAGAGTAATGTAGTCCATAGGAGAAGCGACCAGAGGGCAAACACAAGACGATCCTCAAGAAGATGCTGTTCTTGGCTGAAGGTTGCGTAGAGAAGTAAAACTGCATCGGCGCCGTAGCCGACCAGAACGATCGCCATCAAGCAGATAATGCCATTTTGCAAGGATGATGACAGTGTGTTCTGTTGGCTGCCCTTCACTAATGCAACTCTAATGCTAGACGCGACAAAGTAATACAAGGCGGATATCAGTGGAAGCTGCGACTGGATAACCTCGACCGCACGAGAGGGCCAGTCTCCGATTTTCAACGATGACATCGTCGGTGTCGACTTGTCTCTCTGGCAGAATATGGATGAGCGGGGATATGATGAGACGTGTGAGTGAGGATGGTGAAGATGGTGAAGGACACGCGGACAGGAAGTCTTGTTCCTTCAACAGGGCCAGAACGAGGCAGGCGGTGGCAGTCGCACGCGCTGGGCGTGCTCTTTCCCTCTGCGTTCAAGGTGGTGGCTATAGCTTCCGTCCGGCAAGACTTCTTCAGGCAAGGAGATACTCCAACAATAACTTCGTGCGTTACATTGGAAGAACTCGCAGCCGAGCACAGGAGATTGTTCCTGAACTCAGCAAACGGCGAATGACTAACTCCTTTGCGTAGGTGACTCATTGTCCAAGACATGCTTCAAAAAAAATTTCATTTAGACGGCCACCGCAATGCTGTATGCTTTCTAGGTTGAGTATTTTTTTCCCCTTCCTTGTCTTCGTCAAGATGTTAACTGCCATTTCCTCGCATACCGGTGCAGAGTGCAGCTGTTGTGAACTGAGCTGAAAATGCCGCTAATATTGAATTCGAATCGGCGCATGGGACAAACGGATTGCTTTGCAAGGCGATTTAGTCTTGAAACTAGGCGTGCATTTTCATTCGACAGTAAGCAACCAAACAAGATACGTACATGCTTGTCGTCCCACTGCATGACATGCATAAGCAAGGCATGAACAGGGATTGCTGGTCTTTGGTGGCCGTCTGAGATATGTGTTTTTGAGTCACCCCACCTATATCCACTATCCTCTGTCCAATAGGTCCATGATGTCTGTCTTCACCTAAACGCCTCGTCGAAGGTTGAGGTCTGCAACCAGTCTCAAGTCTGGGTCCTCACTAACAACGCTAGGCGTCTTGAAAAATGGCCGAATTGCAACCTGGATGGTTGCTTCGAAAAGCCGACCAACCACAGTCTCTTTAAGTTTTTCGCCTGTCTGGCCAAAATCAGGGAAGGCATTGGCCTCTAAAAGCCATGCTTGGCCTGCAGCATCGACAAGAAAATCCAGCCCGTACAGTTCAAAGGCATTAGGCAATGTTTGGAAGTGGACGAGCATTCCCCGAGCCGCAGCCTCAAACGCCTCACCTGTGACAGCACATATTTGGTCAAAGACACGGTCCTTCCAGCCTTCACTCAATTCCGGGGTCGAATCCTCCAGAGACCAATAGCGACACACACTTCCTTCGGCAGAGCTGCCGTTTTCCTGAAGACAAGTATTGGTCAAGTGTCGGCTCAAGTCTCGGACATCGTCGTCTTCCTCCCATGGGGCTTGATAGGGCTTTTCCGCAAACAGTGCAAGCATCTCCTTAAATACGTATACTTTGAGAGAGCCCACGGCAAGAACGTAAGTACGAATATGGAACTTCCGTCCAGAGGATGATGGTAGAAGAAGAGGTGGGTGGATGTACGGCTGGGCGATGAAATGTCGGAGTTGAGAAGTCACAACTCCTTGATCTGAACTATCATGTCCAGCGTTCTCTTGGTCGTCATCGCCCTCAATATCAGATTCGTTGGCATCCCACCCTTCAAATATTGCTTGAAGCTGAGCCTCACTGTTGAAAAGACGAATCCCCTGTCCACGATCACTCATACCCGGTTTCAAGATCCACCATTCTCGCTCAGGTGCTGGCTTTGTCTCATTAGCTTCCAAGCTATCTCGCAGTTCATATGCTTCTAGCAAGGCTTCATCTAAGAACTCAGAAAAGTCTAATTCGAAATCCACTGCAGGTTTAAAATGATTCCGCAAAAGACTATCAGGGTACTTGGATATCCAATTGGCGATCGTCGTAGCAAGGTAATGCTTCCTGATGAGGGCTTTGCGAATGACGTATGAGTGTGATAAAGATGTTGATGGATGAGACAAAACATGTTCAAAGTCAATCTCTTCGTACGCAACATACTGCAGCACCGGGCTGTTTGGACCAGGGAGCTCGCTTAGTGACTGAAGCATTTGGCAGCTGCCTTGATCCACGAGAGGGCGAAAAAGTTGTTCGAGCAGGGGCTGGACATATTTATCATCATAGTTAAGAATGCAGTAGAACTCGGGCTTCTTATTTGATCTGGGTATCCAAGAGAATCAGAATAAATACGTGTGTAGCACATTATAATATTAACGAGAAAAGAAAGAGAGAAAGAGAAAAGAGAGTGAAAAAAGTCTAGTTTTCTTTCGCCTAGAAAAATATTCTATATTTTTTTTTCTTCTTCTTCTTTTCTTTCCTCGCTCATCTGATTGTGTCCACTCACAGCTTAATCTCTCCCTTGATACCGGGTGTATGCATAAAATTCGCCTTCAGAGGAGTAACACTATAAAGAATACTAGTTAGCAGCAATTCCAATGCATTTAACTGTGTGCACACAACTCACCTTGTCATTCCCTCTTTCACCACCCAGCCGTCGTTCCCATCCTTGTTGTCTTCAACACTACGATAGACGTCGGAAAAGTTTGGCGCCCATTTGAAATGCTTATGCTGCAACAACGACCTCTTCTTCAGCGCATTTGCATCGGATGATGGAATTCCGGTCAATTCATCTTCCCCCCTTTCTCGCAGATCTTGCTCTTGAAGCTCTGGTTGCTCCCCGGAGGCCGTTGCACTGATCGGCTCGAAGCAGCTGCCAGACGACCAACGGTTATCGAGCATGTGAGTGTACAGAACCTTATTCTCGCTGACACCGGGCTCTAAGGGTACATTTACCGTGTATAAATCAACAGTGTTATCCCAGTTCGAATATAGATGTTCGATGAGTCGAGCAGAATGCTTGGACGCCTCCGCGATAACGACTGGGTCATGATTCCTCGAGCTAAAGGCAAAGGATAAAGCAATGGCTTTCTTGCCACACACGGCAGCCTCCATGGCCCCTCCAATCGTGCCACTCGACAGCGCAAAGAGAGCGGTTGTGTTACGTCCATAGTTTGGTCCCGAGACGACCAGGTCGATCGGCCCTCGGTCTTGGAAGAAGTGGTATAACCCAATCTGGACACAACTGGCAGGCGTCGAGTCAATCAGAACCCATTCATCGCCATCGTCACTACTACCATCTTCATCGCTACTGCCTCGTGGCAGCGTGTGGACGGTGCCATCGTCCTGATGCAGTGTACCGGGGCGGAAGTAGGTTGGCTTCACGGACGCGCCGACGATGTGTGCTTTGCCAATCCATGACCGTTGCTGATGAGGAAGCACAACAGATACCGTATGGCCAGCGGCTTGCAGCGAATGGACTAGCGAATGGACATAGGGAGAAGACTGGTTTGACGGAGGACCGTCGTCGTTGGTAACCTGCAACGCGGGGTACGTATTTTAGCGGGGTTCTGAAAGTAGTAGGAAGATATTCGTCTCTAAGACAGCTTTATTTGCACAAGTGACCATGTTAATAGATTCTGACTTACCAATATATGCATCGAAACGGATGGTGTTTTGAAGATGTGATAGAGCCGGGAGTTTTTTTTCTGCGCAAGTCTGATGTTTCCCGCTCTCCGCTTCTAATTTATGGCGTCAGTCTGGGTGGATCAAAGAGACGTGGCGCCCCTAATAGAATGCCAGCCATTTTGTGTCGACTACGTACTATTTTTGTTGTGTAAGAATTGTGGATTTTATTAATGGTATGAAATTATTACAGGGCGCCTGCATATAGACAGCCGCGGTTGTTTGCGTGCAGAGTGAAGACAAATGAACAATAGGGTATCGAGCGCGAGAAATAACACAAACCCAGACATTCAAACGCCAGAAACCAAGAACTAGTCTTATTCATCGTCCTGACCTTGCAAGTGGCTTCGACGCCGCTGCGCCGTCTGCCTGTCAAGCCCTGTACCCAGCCCCGAGTCGTCTTGATAGTCAGTATAATCGGTTCTGAAAGGTGGTATTCCTGTTGATTCTTCGATTTCTTCTTCGTCTTTTATTGATTTCTCTTCACTCTTTCCTCGTAGCGTATCTGGATCCTCCTTCACGGTATTTATGTCGCCCTCGTCATCCTCTTTCTTGATCTTAGCATTATCATCGCGGTCTCTCGACTTCAAAAATGTTGAAAATGACAGCCAAGTTACGCTGGCAGAGATCATCGACACCGACCAAAACATTGACGTGAAAGTGAAGAATGATAAAATCCTCCAATTGTACATAAGCCATCTAGAAGCGTCAAGTTAGCACCTGAAAGTTGAGAACAAAAGCCTATTCTCATATTACTGACCTCAGCCCAGTGAACCTGGCTTTGAATTTGACTCGCACATCGTATACTTGCATTTGTTCGCGACTGTGGATTTCAAGCCTCAGACTGCTCGGGATATTACGCCAGCCTCGGGAAAATTCCACATCCTCCATCATTTGAACTTCTAACTTTTCTTCCTCTCGCTGCAGACCCACAATGTATAAGGGCATGCGAGACACTTTGCGAGCCGTGTCCACGAGCGGAGAGGCATACGTCAAGATTGCCGAGCGTCGCGAATTCGCTATTAAAGCTTCCGATACATTCGGCTTGCCAGTAGAGCCATGAGGAGACAGCAATGTCAAATCAAGCATAAAATTGCCAGTAGCTAGGTTCGTCGGCGTTCGCGGTAGATGTAGGGACACGCTCACGTCGTATTGTTGCAGAGAGGTCAGCCCGGAGCCGAGTGTAGCTGTACCCCATGGAGCTCCGTCACTAGAGTCACTATTAAGCATTCAATTGCGAAATAAGTCGCAGGACGGACATGTGAGGAAGTGCACCGCTTACCTGAACTGTAAATGCACAACGCGTTCCAGTCCAATTTGAGGAATGTAGTTGGAGTAGAATATGCAGTACCCTACAGCAGCAACAAAAAAGAGTCCAATAGACGTGATGAGGAATAGAAAAGTCCCCAAGTAAGCTTTCTGAGCTTCCTTCGAGATCAAAGCGCGAAAAGGAGCTGTAATGCCGCCCTTTACTCGGTATTCAAGTCAGTTTTGAAGAACTGGGCGCGGGGAACTGCTCTAATCTTACCAGCACTCTCCACAGAAACGGCGCCTCATTGTCGTATTCCTCGTCTGAAAAGTACTCCTTTTCCTCCATGACTGATATACCGTAAATGCCACAAGACCTAAGCACCGGTAGAATGAAATACGAGAACGCAGGAGGAAAACAATGATGCGAGCAATCGACCCGGGTGATGTCACTAGTCTACGTTTGACGCTAAACCGCTTCGGAACATACCTCAATCACATGCCAAATGCCACATTACGTTGAAAGCTCACCTTGGGTAAGTATCAAGCTTGGTAAGTTGTCCGTGAGATCAAGGAATTATTTGAATTGCAATAAAGTAGTTACGAAAGAAGACATTAAAATGAAAAACAGAAAACAACCACGCATTTGAAAGGTCTGAATTATGATACATGTGGAAGGAGAACAGCGCCTGTGCACCTTTGCAGTCTTTCGCGACATCCTATATAAACCGATGGACGCTGAAACCGAATTAGATGAAAGACAAACCCCTTTGGTCCGTTAATTGATACATAGAAACCGGCGTATGCTCATCCTTCCCTGTTAGAGAAATGTCCATGCAATGCGAAAACAAAACCCTGCCATGATTAAGTCAATTATAAAGAAATAACAACCGTTCCAAACGCCATGTCAACCATGAACGAAATTCGTGACCCAGTCATCAACGCCTCCGTCAGGTAAGATGATCCTGTATGGTATTAAGCTAAGTTTTGTTGTTAAGAAAGAGCACGGGGGCTCTGTTGCTGAATATGTTGGAGAAGGGCATCGAAAAGGCGGCCAATCTATGTAAGGGTTAGCTGAGATGACTGGAAGTTAATACTGGGTAGAATCATACCTCTGGCGCCGCTTGAATAAATGGCAACCGGAAGAAAGTGTAACTTCGGTTCTGAAGGAGCTCTTGCAGAGTGATGATCAGGCCCCATGGATGCGGTCGGTGAACAATAAGACGTTCCAATAGGACCCGGATGATTTGCTGGCGAATATCCGAATCTTGTTGCTCGGAGTAGTCAACGCCAAACAACTGGAGGATGGCAAAACTGAAATAGTAGGTGTGGCTATTCGGATACCGTAGTTGATTTGCCATGGCACTCAATAGGTAGTAACGAGCCTCGGGGTGGAGGACTTTGGCCAGTCTCTCCAGTAAGAGCGAGTGAGGAGAATCATCAAAAGCTGCTCGGTTGCCACCTTGGAATCCGCCTGAGGATACCGCCTGTTGACCAATATACAGAACCAATGCGTTAATTAGGACCACATCAACATTAATCGGGGTCCAGAAAAGGCCAGTATCCTTCGTTTTCGGGTTGCAGAGGCTGTCACGGATTGTCTGAATGGCGGCTTCATTAGGTGTGCTGCCTTTCAGTGCTGAGTCAACCGCGTTCTTGATGTTGGCCTCCTGTAAAGGAGTGACTAAATCCCCGGTGATTCGCGGAGCCTCACGCATTTCTTCTAGCCGCTCCACTTTCAATCCCTCACGGAAAGGATCGGGAAGTTTATGGAAAGACGATGGGTATGCGCTGAGAATGAGGTTGCGCAATTGAGCGCAATGCGATGGTATCACGTTGCAAAATTGAAAGTGGTTTTCCGCCACAAACTCGGGGAAGTCATGGTGCAAGATTAGAAGAATTCTTAACACGCCCTTGTATAGATCCTTCGCAAAATATGTCACATTCCCTGGCTTCAGTTGTTCTCCCATGTAGGAAAGAAGTGCTTGCATAATTTCGCAGTATGGTTCCCATCCCTGTTGCCATGTTAGTTCGCACTGGTCTTGCTGTAAAACAGAGGGGATACAAACCGCTTGCTCAGGCATACGGAGCATGCCGGCCATGAAAACGCGGTGAGAAATGAGCGAAAGCCACCCATACACGAACGCCGGAGCGTACTTTGGCTGCAGGGTTAAAAACCTGCTGGCAAATGCAAACATCATATTCTGATTTTGCTCAGTTGACGGCAATCCAGATGACGTATACTCGCAAAGGATACTCGAGAAGAGTCTGAAAAATACGCGTTGGTTGAAAGCATCACCCCGCATGACTTGGTGGTGGTTGAGGACCAAGACCAACAAGGAGAGTATGGCATCAAAGTACACGGGCTTGCTAGCCTTGACCGCGCCGGGGCTTTCACCTTGGTATTTAACAAGCAGAATGATCAATTTTGCGAGAGCATCGATGTATAGGAAAGCTTCGTCGAGGCTGCCGTTCGGGTTCTGCGACTCATGTTCGAACATGGCGACAGAAATGTCGATACTCAATCTGAAAAACAGAGCCGAGTCCTCCTGACTGTTCATGACCTGTCTGTTGTGTAGATCCTTCAGGAACGAATGATAGGTACGATCGGTAGCACCAGCGAATTTGTACACTCCAATCCATTCACTAAAGATATACTCCATCTGATCCCGCTTGGATCTGGCCTTGTCACTCAACAATGGGTTGACGACTTCCGGTATACCAGATTCCCGGAGTTTGCGTACCATTTCGGTGGCAACTGACAAAGTTGGATCGTCTACTAGCCATTGGTTCATGGCCTCAAGGCTGCCCGAAAAGTCCGATCTCAACACAGATGGTTCATCATTGAATAGAACACGATCCAGGACAGTAGATAAAATAGCCAAAGCAGTGTTCTCCTTTTGAAGAATCAACTTGGTCAACAGCATGTCAACACGTCGGAGATCGAGAAGCCCGGCATCGATAAGAGCAACCGTAACGGGAACCTTAAACAAGTGGTCTTCATTAATATCAGACAAAAGTGCCCATGTATATCTTGCCACGATTGACGACATATCACAGATCTTAGCAAGCAGGTTAACTAGCACGTCAATCTCCAACGAACCCTCGGTCTGAGAATAAAGATTATTGCAGATCTTTAGACATGTTAGTCTTGCAAAATCCTCGCCATTTGGAGAACTGATGATGCTGCGCAAGATTTGGTTATAATCTTGTATAACAGCACTGTCGCTGCTGAGATCCTTGATGTGTTCCTCTGGAGCATTTCGAGCATCCTGCTGAAGCCCGACAATGAGACTTTCCACTTTCTCGCGAGGGCTTTGGGCTTCAATGAAACCATTCAACTGAGATTGAGCGTTAACTGTTGATTGTTGCAAACGACCCTCTTGTTGGGTCTGTGACGTTTGATGCGGCACCGCAGGAGCCTCGGCAGGGGTAGAAAGGTTAGGGATGGCTGGGTATGATTCTTGAAGTACATCAGGCAACTGCCTGCCAGAATCCGTAGATGCAGTCTGGAGATGAGTTGAAGATGGTCCCCTGGATTGACGAGCAAAATCCTCATAAATTGCCAATTGTTCTTTCTTCAATCCGCCCGGCACTTGACGATAAGGCTCAGGAATATATAGACCCCATTGATTTATCGTGTGATCCACGAAAGGTTCATTGGGTTTTGCGGCTCTATGACGTCGGCGGGCTTCCAATTGTGGCTCTATAACCTTCTCGATTTCAGGGATAGACTTTTCTTCGGCAGCCTTTTCAACAATACCACATGCAGCATCAAGATTGTCGTTCACACACATCAAAATAAGCCCCTCAGGCATAGGCTGCTCGGAAAATTCTTGTTGTATCATCCGAATGTAGTTCGTCATGCTCATTTTTAGAGGCTCTTTGCAAGTAACAAGAGCCAAGCTACCAGCAAGCTGTCGAACCATGGTTCTTGCGGCATGGCGTACCTTTTCTTCATCTGGCTCCATGGTGTAATCCTTGGAGATGAGCTGGACCGTAGATATAGAAGCAATGGTGATTGAGCGTTCCACAACCGGTGTGATAATCTCCGCAATGGCGCGCTCGACCGCAGTATGAACTATTTGTCGGAGAACGTTGGTGTCGATCATGCTGCTTGCAGAGGATGGGAATACCAGGATCTTGTCCAGGCTTGGTAGGGTGGATAACAAAGCGGCAGGAGACAATCTCTCGGTCCTGATACCTTGGTTCATAGTTGCCAAGGACATATCCTCAAACACTTCCAAGCCTTCTGGGAGGGTGGTGGCCGCGAGTACATCCTCTCCTTGTTGAGAACGATTCCGTATGTCAGAGGTGGGCTCGATCGCCTTGTGGTCAAGATCAAGATCTTTACAAAGAACCTCGATTTCGAATTTGAGATTGAGTTTCAGTTCAGCGTAGTGATATAGTTCTACCAGTAAACCAAGTATGTCCATGAGCCACGGATTTGGAGGTTTGAAGATAGTCGATTTGGCAGCCTGTAGGAGCACTTTGCAGGTAAAAGGAATGACTACCATGAGGCGCTGACTGTCGTAACCCTCAATGAGAAGCTCCTTGAAGTAGATGTTTCTATGTTTGATAGGTTTGTCTCTGGCAATTGTCAACAACCCGAGCCAGGCACCTAGGTTTTTTAGGTGGCTACGTTCCGTTGAAGAGCTCATGGTGGACTCTGCATTGAGCAAACGAATGGAGCTGACGTAGGTCTCTCGAAGGACTTCCGCCCATAATGTCCGGTTGCTAACAAGGCCCAAGAGATCCAGGTATAGTCGCTGGAAATTGGGTTGTAACTTCGCACGTTGCTCGACTAGATAAGCCGCAAACCACTGATGGTGCTCATCCTTGAGGACGTCCTTTAGGTCACGAAGCTTTTCGTGAATGTTTTGCTCTGAGACGTTGTTCAACACAAAGAGAATCTTGTCTTGAATTTCTTCATTGGGGTCTTCGTAAATGTCCGGGCGTAACGGAGGGCCGATGTGTACTGAACGGAATGTGCGAGACGAGTCACTGTCATCCACAGCACCATTCGTTATGGCCTGGTCATCGATGCCACCATTTACTCTTGCTGGGTTCGCTTCATCTGCTGCTTGGTGGCCCTGTTCTCTCAAAACCTCCTCGGCTTTCTGGGAGATGGGAGTGCCATGTAAAGTTGGAATTTGCAGCAGCAGATGACAAAATCCTACCCACTCCGGCAAGCGGCTCATCAATTGCTCAATAGCTTCAACTCCAAAGTTGTACATCGGGTCATGCGGTTGGTGATCTCGAACAGCTTCCAAGATCATACCTAGTCCTACCTTTAGAGGAATGCCATCGATGAGTCGAAAGTTAATGATTCCCCCAAACATGACAGCGGTCTTGGTAAGAGCTTCCAAAGGATATTCATGATAGCAGTGATATTCATCGACGAGCCCATGGACCATGCAAGTAAAGAGGTCTTGTTCTGTCGGATCACGTGATGTTTTGTATCGCCTCATAAGCTCCAACATTTCTCGTAGGGAAAGCTCCTCGTGATACATCTTGCCAAAAAGTTCTTGCATTTGTTCGTCGATGACTTTAGGAATAGCATTGCCGGTTTCGCTATTTATATCGATAATGTCGTCAAAGCCCTCCCCGTAGTTGATGAGTCGTGGGTAGGTTTGAACACAAATCCGTTGAACCGGGGTCAACGTTTCATGATCAACAATATAGTCCTCCAGGATGGAAAGTAAAGCGTAAACCGTTTTCACAGCGAGACTGACCATTTGCGGAGAAGCCTGCTCCGTTCGTTGGACGCGCAACTCATCTTCAGCTTTAATCCGAAGGAACTTCGAGAGCAAATTACCCATGTCCATTGACCCCTTTTGAGAGGCATTTCGAATCCAGTTTTCAAGATCGAAGTCTGCCTTACCATGCGCCAAGGATGCAAGATCAAGGGCAAGACCATTAGTAAATCCTAAGAGGTAATCCAGCCAGCCATATTCAACAGCATTCTCGTAGATCG
Source organism: Talaromyces rugulosus (assembly GCF_013368755.1). Lineage (NCBI taxonomy): Eukaryota > Fungi > Ascomycota > Eurotiomycetes > Eurotiales > Trichocomaceae > Talaromyces > Talaromyces rugulosus. Next base: position 5,549,000 of record NC_049562.1, on the reverse strand, counting down.
GAGCCGTCGAGGTCGGGTCTTGTGTAAACATGGTGAATAGTTGTTCGGCAAGCCATTGGCTATCAGATTTCCATACACCATACAACGCAAGTTGAAAGCCTTCCTCTTGTCTCAGTATAAAGAACGCTAGTGTGCGCAACACCAAGCTCTGTTGGATGGTTGTCCAGGGTTGCGGCATCGCCAACGAGGAAAGGAGAAACACAGGCAAATCCTGCGACAAGACGGTTTTGATCAACGAGCCACTCTCTGGGGCACTCCATGATGCCTGGGAGAAGAGGGCCAAATCAAAAACTGCTTTTATGGCATCAAGAGACCGAATGGGTGACTTGTCGGCTATTTCCGCTTGCATGCGCACAGGATCAGGGGCATCCTCAAACAACTGTGATGAGAACGTGGCCCGGAGACTGGGAATCTGCGAGGGATCGATGCGCGAGTTCAGGTAAGCATTCAAAAAGGAAAGATGGGTTTGTTGGTGTTCCCAATCACCACCCCAAAGTCTCTGGATATCCAAACTTGAATCCTCCACAGCAACGCTCAAAAGCGCCGAGTACAGTTTGATGAATTGGGCAGGTGTAACTCTCAGAGTTTCGCGATCAAATGTGCGCAGGACCACGGGCCAATTGATAGGTTTGTCACCGTAATAGGACTTGACAGCTCGAACAAATACTTCCAACGAATATTGTTGAAAATGCTGCGATAACAACATGAAGAGTAAAGCGAGTCCAACGGGCTCTTCCTCCCAGCTTTCAGGACCAGCTGATGCCATGGTATCATTCACCGAATCTTGGGTGGCAGTGGCTTTTCCTCCTCTCAGGTGAAGCTGTCGAATAATGGCCAGCCGTGGACTGCTGAAATCGAACATCTGAAGAGCGTTGTATATTTCCATAGGGATCTCGGTGGTTTGGTTCCGGTAGCGCAAGCTCGCAGCCTGTACTAATTTTCCCTTGGCGTCATCATTAAAATTCCGTGGAGGGAACAAAATAAAGCGCTCCAGAGTGAGAGCAAGATATGAAATGCTGAAATCTTTCGTGCTTTCCGTGGGATTCAATAAGCTCTGCGTAAATTGAGACGTGGTGTTCGCCAAAATAGCATCGGCTAAGAAATGTTAGTTGGTAAAGGCCACGAATGTTAAAACATGGATTGGTTGTATTACCTTTGGCACGCAAGTCCGACTTATTTGCGAATTTGAATGCCAGCGCCAGGGATACTTTGACTATAGCATCAAGCTTAAAATGATCTAGGAAAGTTGACAAATCAAAGTCGCGAAAGATATCACCTTCTGAGGTATCAATAGTTTCAGCGATCTTCTGTGCCTGATCCAAATCCTGGGAGACTTTTTGCATCTCCTGAACCAGAAGAGGGTAGTTTCCTGCATTTTCAACGACTTTATTGATACCCGGGAATATTTGGGGAGAATTGCCTGTAAGAAGGCGGCGAAAATATTTAGAAAAGACCTCCATGCCGTTGGAATCGACAAGCTGGATAGGACGCATTAGCGGTTGTGTTATGACAAAAACAAGTGGTCGGGTGAATTCAAGCTCACTTTGTGAATCTGAGCAGCTTTTGTTTCCCACTTTTCCTTCCCTTCTTTATCCGTAATCGAGTCTAAAAGGAGATAGACTTGCGCGATGGAGATTTTGGCAAGGGAGGATTGACCGGAGCTGATACTCGAGCCTGGTTTGTCGGCAAAGCCAGTGGGAGAGTTCACAGTGGTGCCGGACAAGAGTGGAGAGAAAGCGACACCTCTAGAGGATCCCAACCCACCGCCTCCCCCGCTGCCTCCTCCAGAGATGTTTCCTGCCAGCTGGGAGCCCGCAGACGGCGTCAGGGCCCGAGACTTAGGAGAGGAGACGGAATGGACTGTGTGCTGCTGAGAGTGTAAGCGAGTGCTGAATTGGGAATTGAGAGGCAGGGAACCAAGATTGGGCGGCGACCTACCGAGCGGTTGGCGGAGCTGAGAACAGCTGAGAATGTAGAAGAGAGGGGAGATGGTGCCGCACTACCAGCACCTGGGCTATTCGATTGAGGTGGCCTCCGGGAAGGGGCGGCGGCCGTTGTGGATGAAAAGTTGGTGGTGGTGAGCGGAGTCAGGCCGCGACGGAGACCTGACTGAGAGCCAGGGGTGCCCCAGGCTGAATGTTGGGGCCTTGACAGCCTTGCTGCTGAAGACTTCTCGGTGCCAGAAGCAATCGATGAATGGGTGGAAGAAGGAGGGGGAGGGAATGTCATCTAGGAGACGCGATCATTTGATCTACGGCTGACAAGGTTCGGTTGAAGAGAATTGGAGGGTCAATCCAGCAGAGCTGGAGAGCGGTGGTAGCAAGATCTAAAAGCCGTAGAATGCTCGAGCTGCTGTGGGAGGGGAGGGGGGTCGACGACAAGGTCAAGAGGAGGAGTGTGATGGTGGTGTGGTGGAGGATGGTGAAGTGTGAAGAACTCCGACAGGCTGGAGAAGGCTGGTCGCCGGTTGGACAGAGGTGGGACTTTCGAGGCTAGTGTTGGGCGGGATGGTCTGGTCACGTGTGCCCCCGTGACCCCTCGTCCGGGATGCGTCTTTTTAAAGAACATCAATTGATTGCCCTATCAGTAGAACTACTTGTTACATGACAATACCTAGGCCCATGATAAACTAATCCCTATCAATAGAACCCAGTCCCAGTGCTCTCAGTTATACCTCCATCTATGACAAGCTCGTGAGAATTCACATATCTACTTGCCCCGCTAGCCAGCCAGACCACCCCGTTCGCTACATCCAGCCCGGTTCCCATCCAGCCCATTGGGCAATTATGGTCTAATATCTTTTTCGCGGCTTCTCGATCTCCCGGGTCGTCGCTCTGAGCAAAGTTGTCGACCAGCGGGGTGTACATTAAACCAGGCACCACGCAGTTTGACCGGATATTCTCCTTGCCATACATGACCCCGGTTGCTTTCGTGAAGCGAATGACAGCTGCTTTAGCAGACGCATATGCAATCTGATGTTTCCCAATATAGCGCATCGCAGTGATGGAAGCATTATTTATGATGTTTCCAGAGCCTTGCTTTTGCATGATGGGTAGGACGTGGTGACAGAGGCGGTAAACAGAGGTCAAGTTGATATCAATCTGACGAGCCCAGAGCTCTTCAGACGTATCTGCTGGGTTTCCTACTGCAGTCTGACCAACATTATTGATGAGGATATCGACTCTACCGTGTCTTTGTATGACGGCCGCGACGAGCGCCTCGACGTCTTTAGGGTCCATCACATCCGTTTTCACAACATCTACCACGGCATTGGCGTTCTCCTCAAGCAAGCGCTCTTTGGTTCTTTCAGCTGATTCCAGGAAGAGATCACAGCCAAAAATCTTGACTCCGTTCCGAGAGAGTAAGCGAGCAGTTGCAGCCCCATTGCCCCAAAAAGGGCTATCCCGAGGCCCGACTTGGCCGATGCCAGTAATGAGAGCAACTTTGCCTGCCAGATCAGGATATGTCGGAAAGACCTCCGGGACTGGTGGCGCCATTATAGATGACATGGTAAAGAATGAAATATCTATACGCAGTGTTCAAATATTCTCAAGAATGTAAAGTGGGACGAAGATAGCTTAAGAAGGGTCGTATCCCGAAGAAACCCCAAAGCCTATTTTGTACTCACCAAAAATAGAACTTACAATGGGTGCCTACTCCGTGGCATGATTCTAGACGGCCTTTTGTGCGGAGGAATTCATGCGACGTCAAACACGATATAGTGGTGAGTCGGGAAATCGGGGATGTTTCCGAACCTTTGGGGTAACCCCGCAATGTATTTGAGATGATCAGCTTTACAATGACACACTATCCGGGCTATATACCGATGACTACAGTACTACGTGAAAGACGATAGTAGTGTCTCCCTGTATGGCACTTAAAACCTGATACGCGCGTGAAAGATATAACTCGATCGGCATAGGTATAGTTTGTTTTTAGATTTGCGAAAAAGATGTAGTTTTAAACGACCACAAGTTGATCAATGCTTTAGTTGAGATGATACAATAGAATGCTGGTTAACAAATATGAAACGATTGAAGCCACTAGTAAAGCTGCATGTCATATCTCATTGCTTTACAGTCGTAGTTTGCCGTGGCTGTGGATAGCTGACCCAGGTTCACGTTGATCCGAACAACCCCCTTAGTAAACCCTTGACACCACGTATTAGATAAAAATATAAATATATAAAAGCAGCATTCCCTAATTTCCTGAACGAACACTAGGCAGCAAGTGTCGCATGTCTCGTGTCATGAATGCGGATTGTCCTGCGGTCCTATTCCGTTAAGGCGAAACGATCCACCACAACCTGGTTGTATTGGTTCCGTACTTCAACAGCTGAGAAATCAGGAGCAAAAACAGCACGCCAAAGCTTTGTGTCCGGAATTTCTATACTTGCATCAGTGGTGGCAGCTAACAGTATATTGTGAAAACGCTTACCGTATGGACGCGGTGATGTTGCCCGGCAGTCAATGACTAGCCAATCCTGAAGTAGGCCCTCCTGAATCCATTTCCCATATGTCCCTCTAGTTGTAAATCTCTGGCAGTGCTCATGAAGTCGATCACCTTCTCGTAGAACCTCAATTCCCCATCCTACGCTGCCAAGTCGAAAGTCGATTCTGCCAACACCGTCTGGCGACCATTCGCTAGTGACGTCCATAGCGTACCCAAGAACGGTATGAAGAGAACGATAAAATTCGTCCTGGTAAGTTGCTTCAAGTGGTCGAATTATAGCACCGGCACCATACCGAGATACCGCCCGCATATTTCGTCTGGAGAACTGTCTCAGGGTAGCTTCTGCAAGTGCTTCGATGTCTGGGTATTTTTCTCGTGGGAATTTGACTTTAGGGTCCGCGAGATTGTACTCCACAAACCTATTTCATGTTTCAGCGAAGTGGAACTGAGCGCAAAAGGGAGATAATACTGACTTTGCATGCAATTTTGTTGGCAGAACGCAAATGATCTCGTTCGCCTGTACGTCGAGAGGTTCTGTATGTAGCCAACCCCGCTCGTAGCAGATTCGGACACCCTCATTATCGAGATCACGAGGCATACTTCCCTCTATCAACACCTTCCTGAGGGTATTTGCTGCATGTGGATTAAGGTTCTTCAAGTCAACAAACGACCGCTGTACGGGTGTCTGTTCTAGAAACGCAAACGCCTTGTTTTTATCCTCTAGGGTTTTCCGAATGTCTGCTTCACGGACGGCATCCATGTCCCGTTTCAGATCAGAGCGATACACCTAGACCAAATTGGAAGCATTAGCGAGGATGCACGTGGAATGGGTGGATTCCCTAACATACATTCTGCAGCATGTTGAGAATTCCATTGACAGCCCCTGGGTGTCCGTTTGTGAGGCTGAACAGATAGTCAGATGCACCGTCGTCTAGTTTGAGGAGAGATGTGACATCATGGCAGTAGCGAAAAACAACATCATCAAATTCCTCGCGATTGTAGAAAAGCGCGATCTTCGGGGAGAATCCAACAATCGATGGGGTGATGGACACGCGTTGTTGCGGGCCAAGGAAAGCAAGTGGGCTTCCTGGCATGGGATCCATCTCTGGTCCTTTGGTAGGACTGCCGTATGAGGTGAAGATAGCAATTCGTGGGCCATATCGATTGCCGCTCTGCGATTTTATGAGTCCTAGCCAGAGATCATCGGCACCATACGACATCTGTGCTTCGTCGAGAATAATAGCTACATCTTGGGTGAAGAGATAGTCGCGAATGTCGAAGTCATAGCCGTTCTCTCTGAACATGTGAACAAAGAGTTTATTGTAACAAGGTACAAACTCTTGAGGCCAGGTGTTTTTGTAGATGACGGGTATTTTTCGGTTGCGATAGTAAGCAACGAGTAGCCCAGCGAGCATTGACTTCCCCGATGCTGGTGTCCCTCGTACATGGACAACCCTTTCACAGTCGAGGATGTTCGCTAGTTCTTCGACTGTGTTTTCTCGTGGGCATACTAGAGAGCTTTCTGGAGGCTTTCAGTTAGAAACTGAGACATCACAAAAAAAGAGATCAAGAAGCATACCCATCGTCAGCTCGGTGTCTATCTTTCCTTGCTGTGGATAAAATATCCTCCGTAGGAAGTCCATGGTGCGAAGAGGATGCGATGAGTGTCAGCGTAGGAAAGGAAAGGAATCGAGAACGTTGGAGAGTGCGCGTCGAGGGCAGGAACGAGTTTGTCGTGTACTGCCAACAATGACATATCATCTGCGTAGTGTAGGGCTGCCAGAATCTTGCCGCCTGGAGAATTTTGCTAACCATGACATCTCAGTATTTTTGGTCCAGGAACCGTCTGTGTGCCTGAACCCCCCGGCACTTTTGAAAACCTCACCTCAAAAACTCACTATCTAGCATCGCGGCCACCATGATATTACCGTAGTACGGCGCCTTCGTGCCGATAGTGGTCTTGTTAGTCTGCACTGGCTGTCACGACGCATAGCGATAGTCTGTTCCCTGGTGCATGCGGGTGCGGCCGATGCTCTGTGATGCACAGTAGAGGTTGAAGTCGACACCCCAGAGAGCGGCGCCGAAGGAGTTTGACAATCTCGGCTGGCCTTGGTGGGCGAGGGAGTTCATTTCGCCGAGGATATAAGGGATGTCTTTATTCAGACCCTTCTCGCTCAGGGTATGGGATAAATTCGTATGTTTTACCATACTAAGAACAATCGCAGCGTGGTTCATCAGGGTGTGTGCAAGAGTGACTCCCGGCGAATCCGCGCTACCCATGTAGCTAGGTGAGACTGATGTGAGCATAAATATACCTGTAAAAACATCTCGACCGCTGGATACTCACTTGTGCATTGAATTCATGCCAATATCCTTGTTCTTACCAAGTCCATCCTCCCAGGTCGTCACAGGGTCCAGACCATACGTGAATCCTGCAAATGACGGTGCAATGTACTTGTACGCCGGGTTAGTGACCATATCAGGACAGGCTTTAGCAATTTGACGCTTGACTATCTGCGATTTAGACAACCATTCGGCAACATAATCACTTTCTGTCCAGTTTGCTGGTCTCGCGGCGAGCATGGTCTTGTAGAAATCAGGCTCATTGCCTAAATCCCAGTGGGCGAAGTTCCCATGACTGAGAGCTTTGCAGGCCAAAGGAGCAGTGGCTGTTAGGCTGTCCATTGCAGCTGTAGTATTTTCGCCGAGGTTGAACCCATGGCTGAACTTGGCCCCCGGCCAGGTCGAATCCGCCTCGAAATACGAGGGTCCGATAGAGATAATCCATGGAAAGTCCTCAGTAATGCTTGGGACGAAAGTACCATTGATCTGGGTCTTGATATTTGGGTCATATAGGGCGCGGTCTCTATTAAAAACAATCAGACATAGCTCTCTCATTCTGAGCACTTAACCTGACTAACTAGGTGGTCTCGCCGACTCGAATATACGGCTTCACGCCTTGGGGGTTGGCAAGGTTGTCCAGTATCTGATTGGAAAACTGATTCGGCTTGGATGTATTTTCTATCAGAAATACATTTCAGCTCGAGGTTATATCGTTGAATAGGGACGCTCTAAAATACCTGCAAAATCCGGTAAAGATGAAAACTCGATCGAGAACGAAACGAACGGGGCCAAAATTGCAGCACCAGCATTCTGAGGCACCTCTTTGCTCACCATAACTGCCGACGAGTTGCTGACAGCCCCAAATGCAGCTCCAACTCCAATAAGTAGCGGGACTAACATCTTGACAAGTTCAATGCCTATCAGCGCATCAAGACAAAAACAGACAATTTAATCATATTTCTTCTTGTTCCCAGGAAGCAGAAATTATATCCTTTTATAGGCCACTGAAGAGGTCAACTAGTAGGTGATTGAGCACCGGCGCCGGCAGTGTACGACGCAAGATATGTCGAAACTAGAGACGTTAATTGGAGCAAAAGCTGCATTTAGGAATAGTGATGTGGAGTTTAATGGAGATGTTGGTTTGTCGGCTATTGACAGGCTTTGCCAATGGAACTATCAAAGAATACTTCATGTAAAAAGTTCAAACGAAAGCCCTCCAACAAGCCCTGAAACGAATGCTTCGGCATTGGTAAGTTGTAAAAATGTATGTTAAAGGTGTATCTTCATAAACACACCAAAAAAAATCTTTCCAGAACAAACTGCCTTGAAATAGGCACTTTCTTAAACGGAACCTTTAAATCTTGAGCGTCCTTAGCCGGGCAACAGTGAGCACGTTCTCCCCGACATCATTTCCCCCAGGAATCGAGTAGAAGATGAAAGTCCCTGCTTGTGACGGCTGAGCCTGAGGCTATCCCCAAGGGTAGGAGCGGCCTCGTGGCCGGATGGGAGGCCTCAGGCAGGAAGGGCATCAACTCTAACCCGCGGTGCCAGATCTGGGGATAGCCTCACCCTGGGGCCATAAGGGGTCAAGCTGGTTATCTAAGCATACAAGATAAAACCTTCCTGCAGGTCCTGGTAGTTAGATTCCTTTCCTATGCTTGTTGTTTTAGAGAATTGTATCTCTAGATAGGAATTGAATATCTTTGGAAAAGGCATGTTATATTATAATAAGCATCACTATACTTTATTTTTGTCTTTTTTATGATTAGTATAGCCAGTACTTAGCTGTAGTCAGTGCTCTGGTTAGGAGTAGATTTTTCTTTATCTTAATCTTTTTATATTCAGCACGGTCCATACAGCTATAATAAACATCTTATCAGCACTCTGACCCTAAACCTTTATTTATCTTTATTTAAAACCTAGAAATCTTATGAGCTAGTATAATAGCAAGACCAAGTATTGCTAATAGACATCAGTATGGCAAGAGTGCCAGTAATAACAATATAGAAGAGCCCAGTTGCTGCTTGATTATTAATTTTAAAGAATTAAAGCTTAGAAATATTTTTAAAGGACTACTTAATAAGGATGAATTTCTTGAGCTTTATAAAAGTGACCCTAGAGGCCTATTTAAAGGTTTATTCCAATATCTCTCTATATAGAAGAAATAACTAGAAGAGGCTCTTACTGAGTCTAACAATAATGATATAGAGGAAATCAACTCTATGAGAGAGGAGATTTAGAATCTTAAGAGCAATCTGGCCGACCATCACCAGGTTATGTCTAAACTGATTATGGAGCGTGATGCTATAATTGCTAATATCTCTCTAGCTAGGGAAGATTATAAGAAGAAGACTACTAAGCTACTAGATAGCTAGCTACTATTGGATAGAATCAATCCTAAGTACAAATTATAGAAGATTAATGTCGAGAATAAGTTGGAAACTAATGCTGACCATTATCTAATAGCCCTGGCCTGTATGGCGTACATGAAGGAGATATGTAAGGAAGAAGTAGCTAACCACTTACTTCCATAATTCCAGAAGGACTCAGCATAATGTTACCAGGATGTTGGTGACATCTTTGAGTATCTAAGAACAATCTACATGGACAAGAACCACATGATCAATATGAAGATAGAACTCTGTCGCCTAGCAATAAGAGATTCAAAGTTTTAGATCTTTTTGTTGAAATTTATACTTCTTATCTAGGAAATTGGCCTTGCCCTATCAGAATAGAAGGAGGAACTTTACTATAAATTCTTGTTCGACATGCAGTGTGTTATGATCAAAGAAAGCACTGATCTAATGGTGTTGTACTAGATTTTTGTACAAAGATGTTATATTATTGTTAATTGCCTCGAGCAGATTGTTGAAGGGGAATGATGTGCCTGTAGCTGTGGGATTGGGAATAGTAAAGGCTATAGTCAAGAAGGCCACCAGTCGAATATCTTTAGAGGATTAAAGCTAAAGAATAAAGCCTCTTAACTATAGCTTTTCTAAGAAGAAAAAAAGAAGCTAATAAGCAAGGATAAGTGCTTTAATTATAAATTAAGTGGTTATTATGCTGACAAGTGCCTCCTCAAAAAGAAGGCTCTGGATCTGAAGGCCTTAGAAAAATAGAATGAGGATAACGCAGACAAGGAGTTGGAAAATGTCTATGCCTAGAAGAAGTCTCTTTCTTAGGCGCATTAAGTACAAATAATAAAGCTTTGGATTTCTCACAGCTGATGGGGAGAGAGAAGGATAGTATAACTATATCTATTTAGCTAGCTAAGAATGGATATTCAATTTACATTAAAGCTTTGGCCGATACTAGAGCCAATAGATTTGTCTTTTTAGATGTATTTTTAGTAGAGATGTGACGACGAGTCGATTCCTATCCTCTAAGAGTACTCTGCAACGAGAAAACCAAACATAAGAAGGGAAAGAGGAAGAGAAAGAACCTCCCCCGCTAGTTACATGAGAAATATTCCTTTGTGTGCGTCAGTCTATTCCCTTTATAGTTCCATATGAGGTTATTTCTATCTCAGTACCACTCTTGGTTTCCTTTCCCTGGTAGTGCCTTAGGCCGCCACTGCTGGTTCCCGAGATCTAGGTCAGGACCATTATACTACTCTCTCTTCTAGGCTATGCTTGCTCTTAAGCATGCTATTATCTCTCCTGTCTGGCACGAATCTATTTTTTTCTGCTGTCTTTAACTATTCCTAGAGGTGTTTCGGTGGTCCTGGCTTCTCTAGGTAGTAGTTATGGTACTTCTTTAATATAACAAGAGTGTTCTTGAAATTTCTGGCTAGGTATTATTCTATATTAATGTTATGATCTAACTATTTTATTTAGTAATAAAGCTTTTTCTAGTATACCCAGATGTTTAATACTTTTTTAACCACCCACTCATCCTGTCTATTTATCTTGATAGGCTCTGTCGGCTCTTCTAGCTGTCTTGGTAATAGTTCTGTGGTTGCCGCTTGCCTTAGTTTCTTTAGTAAGAATATAGGATGCATGTTGATCTTGTCTAGTAATTCTAGTTTGAAAAAGTTGCTAATTCGCTTCTTGATTTGATATAGACTATTTATCTAGATATCTAGCTTTCTACTAGGCCGTCTTATTTCCTAGTGCTTTATAATAACTATGACATAATCACCTATATTAAAGTTAAGTAGTCGGCGCTTTCTATTAGTTGTCAACTGCTGTCGCTTCTAACTTTTTTAAAGATTTGTTCTTGCCACTTCCCAGGCGCTATATATTTAATCTAGCTATGATTTAGTATCTTTTTTGTTCAGGGTTAGTTTCTTTAATAGTTTAGGTGATTTCCAATTGAATGAGATGCATAGCTGATATTCTTTTTTAACTATGAATAATAATAGTCTAATTAACTCTTGAGGTAGGATTGCTGCTATATAATCTATTATCAGCAACCAGTCTAACTAGTTATTCTGTATATAGTTCATAAATACTCTTAGCTTCTGTGATAAGTACTAGTTAGCAATCTCTATCTATCTATTGGTCTAAGGATGGTGGGTAGTTGACAGCTTCAGCTTAATTCTAAGGTAGTAGTATACCTCCGACCAGAATTCTGACACAAATTAACTATCTCTGTCTGATATAATAGAGTTAGAAAGTCTTGTCCAGTAGAGCATATTCTCTAACCATAACTGGGCTATTCCTTTAGCTGTGATCTCTTTTTGATAAGGTATTGATACTGATGCTTTGCTAAGTCAGTCTATAATCATGAATACTGTGTTGTATCCTTTATAGTCTTATAAATAAGTCATAAAATCTATTAAAATATATTGCTAAGGTTAATCTGGAATAAGCAATAGATTCAGCAGTCTAGGAGGCAGGTCCTTCTAAGTATTTATCTGCTTGTACACTATATAGTTATTTAGATAATAGTTCATATTCTTACTCCATAACTCCTAATAATAATATTCTTTAACCAAGCTCTAAGTCTTTGTCCTTCCAGGATAGACAGTAGATGGTTAGTAATAGATCTTATCTAATAAATATATGCGTAGATCTCCTTCCTCAGAAATATATAAATAGCCTTTAAATAGTACTATCTTGTTGATAATTTATCAGTTTTCTCCTAAATATTCTACTTATTTTTTTACTTCAGCTATGGCAGTATATTACTTATTAACTATTATAACATGAGGCACTAGATTGGTTCTAGCTATGACCACATAGACTTCTACTTCCAGGTTATTAGCTTATAGATATTTTCCGCAGTTTAGCTTTTTAATAATTCTACTATTTAAGATTTTTTCTAGGAGTAAAATCCTTTTCTAATAATCTAGATTACCTGTTTTATTACTATATCATTAGATTAAGATATCTATGAGTACATTGGTCTTGCCTGGTCGATACTTTAGAGTAAAGTAAAACTTATATAAGAATTTACACTATCTTACCTGTTAAGCGTTTAATGACTTTATAGATATAAAGTATTCAAAAACTTGGTGGTTAGATAGAATCTTAAACTACTTCTCTCTTTAAAACTCTATCAACTTGGGTCTCTATTCTTTCAAGACTTTAATGATTGCGAGTATCTCCTTATTATAAATATTATAGTTCCTCTCAGCTAGCATCATTATTGCTAAGTAGAATATTATCAGATACTACTTATTATCCTTACAACACTACAACAAGACTGCTGCAACTATCTTATCAAAGGTATCTATTTCTACCTGTGTCGATTGCTCTAGTTAATAGTAATATAATACTGGAGCCTTAGTTAACAACTTCTTTAGTTTTTTAAATGCCAGTTTGCAGTTGCTGTCCCAGATAAAAGGGATATCTACCTAAGTTAAATAGTTCAGGGGTTTGGCTATCCAACTATATTCCTGTATAAACTTCCAGTAGAAGTTGCAGAACCCTAGAAACAATTACACTCCTCACACAGTTCCTAGAACTATCTATTTCAGGATAGTATCGATCTTAGTTAGGTCAATCTTGATTCTTTCTAGCGTGATAATGAATCCTAGATACCATATGATTTTGATATAGAATTTGTATTTATAGATTACAGCCTGTAGCCTAGCTATTCTCAGTCTTTCCAGTACAAATTTTATATGTGCCTGATGCTCAAGCTTATTCTCACTATAAATTAGTAAGTTATCAATGAATGCTACTAGAAACTTATCAAGACAGTCTATAAAGATATTATTCACCAGTCACTAAAAAGTTGCTGGTTTATTTATTAATCTAAAAGGTATCACCTTATACTTATATATTCTATATCAATATTGGAAGGTTGTTAAGTCCTCTAACTCTAAGCTTATTCTGATACAATAGAAATCTTGCTGTATGTCCAATTTAATAAATATCTTTACTTTACTCAGCCGCTCAAAGATTTCTTTAATTAGCAGCAGTAGATATCAGTCTTTCTTAGTCAGAGCGTTCAGCTTCCAGTAATCTATATAGAATTAAAGTCCTTTATCTGGCTTAGATGCCATGAGAATTGGTGATATGAAAAGTGTATTACTAGGCACAATAAAACCTTTATTTAGATTATCTAGGATATATTTTTGTGTAGCCTCAAGCTCTTTTAGGTTTATTTGGTATAAAGGGCTATAACCTAGCTCTTACTTGCTGGTTAGCTCAATCTAATAATTATAGCCTTTATGATCTGAAAGCTTATCTAATTCTTATTTAAAGAATACATCTGTATATTCCTGATACCTCTCAGGTAATTTCTATCTAATCTCAGCAAGCTCCTTAATTCCTAAATAGTCTTTCTATTTATTCTATATAACCTTTTCAATTTCATAGAAGCTCGTCATAAAGATAGTTGTATTCTTATCCTTTAAGCATCTTACAAATCCTGTAGTCTTAATAAGTGCTATCTGTACCTTAGATTTTGGTTTTACAGGCTTAGCTTATTTCTAGCAGTGTACTAAATTTGCTTTTTCCTTAGAAAGGTCATTACGCGCACTGCTCAACTATTAGTTTATCTTTACCAACGCCACGAGCTGTTCCTTTCGGTAGCTGGTCCAACGTAATCTAGAGATAGTATCTACAGGTGTAATCTCACATAGTGCTTCACCAGTAGCCTTCTATCTGATTTCTTTATTAAAGAGACCATCTCATCAATTGGTATCCTTCTGATGCTTTATAGAAACTTTCTTCAGTCAGAAGAGGATTGTTTTGGGAATAAAGAGATCTTACTTAGATAATAGCTCATCCTTCAAGGAAACCTTTTCTGGCTAGAGTAACCAATGATGGCAATAGTCTATCAAGATACTATGCTCTGTCATCCATATTTATCTAAAGATAATATTATGTTTCCCTAGCTCTACTATTAAAAAAAGAAGATACTGCTGTACTCGTCCTTATATCTTCAAAGTCAGACATATTAGGTATATAATTAATGTGGCTATCTTGCTGTTATACCCTTTTACTATATAGGGTTGTTTTAAGGGGATTATATAAGTTTAGAAATAGTATGCGAGCTTCTTGGCAAGAAAAATATTAAGGAAAATATAACTATTTACTCCAGTGTTTATTAACGCTTTAGTAGTAATAGAAAGTCTATTCTTAGCTAATTAAATAGGTGAGACTAGATTATCCTGCTCTCTCTCCAATAACTAGAAAAAGTCTAAAGATGATAAATCAACACTCACAATGCCTAGAGAGGAGTCTTTCCCTAGATATAGTTGTTTTCTAACTAACTCTTCAGTGGGCTGACTTCTTTAAGATTCTTCAACTCTGGTATTTTCTTCTTTAAAGGACAATTAAATGCTCTGTGCTCTGGCAATTTATAGTTAAAGTACTTGTTTTCCTTTATCAGTTTCTTTCATTCTAATCACAGTAGGCCTTCTGATTCATTTTTCGCTTTTAGAGTTGCTGGATTTGGGTAGCTCTCGCCAGGTCTAGGGTATGTATCAGTCTTATGTAGACGTGCATGCTTCTTGCTGGTATTGATTTGCTTGAGACAATTAACAGTGGTATTATATTTCTTGATAAATTCCTGGTACGAGATATATATGTTATTACTCTTTTTAATTATTGTGCGCTGCAACTTAAAGAATAACTTATAAAACAGGTCCTTTTTCTACTTACTAATGGCTAAGCCTGTATTCTGAGTAAGTAGTACGAATTGTAAGAGAAAAAGCTGGAACTTAGTATTTCTCATCATGAGGTGTCGTAGTTCTATTTTGGTATTAATGATTTTATTAGCGTCTTGGTACAGGGTACAAAGGTGGTTAAAGATGTTGTTTATATTATAATATTAATTAGGTAAGTCTTTTTTTATGCGAGCAAGTAGGTGATTCACTACTTCTTTTTTGTATATGCTCTTTATATAGACTATATATACCTAGGCAGTAGAATAGTGGTCAGCGTTGGCTTTAAGTTTCTCTTTAATATCAATAAGCCACAACTTAAATTTAGGGTCTTTCTCATCCACTAACACCTGCCCATCTGGCAACTTAGTACTTTTGGTGTGCTTCTTTTTGGAGCTAAAGTATTCCATCTAGTCCTATTAGCTCTATCCTAAGTAGTGTTGCGCTCCTCAATAAGCTTCTTTATAGCAGCTATCTGGTCATAGATGGTCTGCTTAAGATTAACAACTTTGACTATCAAGCTCTGCTGTTCTTTCTTGTTCTAGATCTTTAGATTCTTTATTTATTATGTACTTTTGTCTTGCTGTTTATATATCTGGTCAAATAATCTCTGGGGATTAGTGTAATAAAGCAACAAAAATTCTTATTTATTCATCTGTGTAGATAATAGATATTTATTCAGCTCAAGGTCTTTTAAATCAAAGATTAAACAACATCCCAATGCTTTACTTGACTTATTTATCTCTATTAGGTCTATCTATATCTCTTGTACTGGCCCTTGATGATCCTCACCTATGCTTACTAGTCGTATTATCTTAGTCTTCTAGGCTCAGCAGTAATATAATAAAAGGATCAAGATATAGTTTAAGTAATAGTTAGATTACTAATATTGCTGTATAAGCTTTGCAATCTTAAATAAAAGATAAAAGAAGTGATGTTTGGTTTTATATAATGATAAGTTGATTCCTATCCTCTAAGAGTACTCTGCAACGAGAAAACTAAACATGAAAAAGGAAAAAGGAAGAGAAAGAACCTCTCCCACTAGTTACATGAGAAATATTCCTTTGTGTGCGTCAGTCTATTCCCTTTATGGTTCCACATGAGGTTATTTCCATCTCAGTACCGCTCTCGGTTCCCTTTCCCTGGTGGTGCCTCAGGCCGCCACTGCTGGTTCCCGAGGCCTGGGTCAGGACCGTCACATATTAAAAGAACAGCTCTAAACAGCCTAAGACTATATTATTGATAACCTGGATAAAAGATTTATTATTTTTAGCAATATACTATTTGTGTCTCCAATCTTTATAGCTAAGAAAACCAATAGCGGATTCTACTTCTGTATTGATTATTATAAGCTAAACACTTTGACTAGAAAGGACCGATATCTACTGCCACTTATTAAAGAAGTTTTTAAGTATTTAAGTAAGGCAAAGATCTTTATTAAGCTAGACATTAGATAGAGGTTCTACTAAATTTGAATATACCCAGACTCCACAGATCTGATTATTTTCTGTTGTTGGTATGGCACTTTTAAATATAAGGTAATATTATTTAGCCTTACCAATAGACCAGCAATATTTCAATAACTGATCAATAATATCTTTATAGACTACCTTGACCAGTTTATGATTATGTTTATTGATAATCTATTAATATATAGCAAGAATAAGCTAGAGCATAAGATATATGTGCGACAGATATTAAAGAGACTCCAAAAAGCAGAACTACAAGCTAGTATTAAAAAATATGAGTTCCATGTCACATCAACCAAGTATCTAGACTTTATTATTACTTTAGAAAGGATAGAGGTCGACTTAGTAAAGATTGAGGTTATCTTTTTCTGGAAGATGTCAATGATAGTTTTAGAAGTATAGTCATTCCTTAGTTTCTGTAACTTCTATTAGAAGTTTATAAAGGCCTACAGCTGAACTGTAAGGTTATTATATTACTTTACTTAAACTGATATTCTATTTATATGGAGTAAGGAGTGTGAAGAAGCATTTGAAAGTCTGAAAAAGAAATTATTAGAAGTCTTGGTGTTAGTCTATTATGACCCCAATCGCCAAACCTATATAGAAATGGACATGTTAGATAGAGTAATGGCTGTAGTCCTATCTTAACTATATGAGGATGAGGAATGGTATCTAGTTGTGTACTACTCTATATTGATGACCCTAGCTAAGCATAATTATGATATTTATGATAAAGAATTACTGGTAGTAATAAAGACTCTAAGAGAATAAAAGTCTGAATTGATCGGACTAAGAGAACAGAAGTCCTTTGATATTTTATTAGATTACTAGGCTCTTAAATACTTTATAACTACTAAAGCTCTGAACGCCTGATAAGCCTAATAGTGTGAGTTCTTGGAGGAATACCACTTTATATTCAGATACTAACTAGGAAAAATAAATGTATTAGCAGACACCCTTATCTAGAGAAAAGATGAAAAGGTGAAAAACCTTAACTACCAGAACCGAATGCTACTGTTATAATATAAAATTGATGATAAGATCGCATTTGAGATGGTATATACAGAACTGGTCACTTTAACTGCAGAGGATAATATTGTTACTAAAGTGTTGGTGGCCAATAAGGAATATATAGCTGAGAAAGATACCAAAGTCTTACTTTCAGAGAAAAAGGAGAGCTATAAAGTAATTAAAAGATAATTTTTTTTTAATAAACAATTCTATATTTCTAAGAAGGACGATTTATGAGTATAACTACTAGACGAAGTATATTAACAACCTGCAACAGCACACCCAAGACATATAAAAATGCTGAAGCTAGTCTAAAAATAGTTCTATTGGAAGGTATAGAGCAATGATATAAACTAGTATATAGATAATTATAAGATATACAAGAGGACAAATATATATAGAGATAGGGCCTCTAGACTCCTCTAATTGTTATCTATCCCAGTACAATCTTGGCAGCATTTATTAATAGACTTTATGAAGCTGTCCTAGGATAAATAGGGATTCAATAATATTTTTATTACTGTTGACTGCTTGACTAAAAGACTGGTTTCTATACTATATTATAAGGGGGTGACAGCTAGAGATATGGCAAAGTTATAGATTCAGTATATCTTTCTGTGGACAGGCCTGCCAGATAGCATTATATTAGACTAAGGAGGCCAGTTTATCTCTAAGTTTTGAAAAAAGGCGTGTTGAATTCTTTATATTAAGGTAAAGCTGTTAATAGTATAGTATGCCTAGATAGATAGATAAATAAAGATAGTAAATTAGTATCTTTAGTAGTAGCTATAGCTATATATTAATTTTGTAATAGACAACTGGTTGGAGTATCTATTAATTATTAACTTTGTAGCTGCGTCACTGCTATAAAAATCTATAGAGATGTCTTTATTTAAGATAGAAAAAGGTTATGCTCCTTGGATATTATTTGATTAAGCGCTATTAATACCACCTAGAAGCTACACACTAAACAAAAAAGAAGCTTAAGTATAGATATAGTATTTAGAGCGTATATAGGACTATGCCTGCAATAATATTATAGAAGTATAAAGTAGATAGTAATAGTAAGTGAACAAGCGCAGACAGGAGATAGACTTTAGAGTTAATGACTATGTCTATATCAGTAACGAAGAATAGGATATAGGATAACTAGACAGGAAGCTAGGCTATTAGTCTAAAGGGCTATATAAGATACTGTATAAGATAGGATATGTCTTTAAATTAGATTTGCTATAGGGCATACGAGTGCATTATATCTTTTCTTTGGATAAGCTCTGCTGCACTATTTTAACCAAGCCCTTTGTTGGTTAACTAGAGAAAGAATGTCCTGAGCTCTAGGTCAATAGAAATTCGGAATAGGAAGTTAACTGTTACGGGCTAGGTCCCGTCTTACTGGCCTTATGTAGGTCCAGGAATTGAGTAGATTCGAACGTGAGAAAGAGAAGGAAAAGGTTCGCAGGGGTTCGCATTGTCGAATGTCGATACAGGCGAGTGTGGGTCCCGGGGGCGCCCTAGCGAATCTGGTGTAGCGTCAGGGGGTTCTTCTATGGCGAACCAGGTGCGGACCAGGTGCGGTTATTCTACGAGAGCGAAGCCTGAGTATCCCAGGGGCTAAGACCCTAACATTAACAGGATCCTGGACTTCTGGATATACTGAAAGAAGTTATATTATTAAGTAAGCTGGCTAGGTAGGGACCTAGATCCAGTATGGTATCCAGCAGGGTACTTTTTGAATATTCTACTGGTGCTGAAATCATTCCATGATATTAATCCTGAAAAGCCAGGTCTATTGTGCTGGTTGGATGCATGGATGAAAGCCATAGAGGAGGATTGATTTGTTAAAAAGTATGTAGATAATGATAGACTAGCAATTAATGCTTGAGGGCAAGTGTTTCTAAAGAGGGGGATGATGTGATGGCTGAGCCTAAGGCTATCCCTAAAGATAGAAACAGTTTTGTGGCTGGATGGAAGGCCTTAGGTAGGAAGGGCATCAACCCTAACCTGTGGTGCTAGATCTGGGGATAGCCTCACCCCAGGGCTATAAGGGGTCAAGCTGGTTACCTAAGCACACAAGATAAAACCTTCCTGCAGGTCCTGGTAGTTAGATTCCTTTCCCATGCTTGTTGTTTTAGAGAATCGCACCCCTAGATAGGAATCGAATATCTTTGGAAAAGGCACGTCACATGCTGGCATAACCGATGTCTACCAACTACCGTGAACCAGTATGTATATGGTGTTATTATTTGCAATTGTTCCTATGGGTACCCCAGCTAGATGACGTTCAACGGTGTTTGGTCCAAGTTCAATTACCGACAGGGTATGACAATTTTCCTTTATGTTGCCATTTTTGTCATAGTCAACGCACGAGCCCACGGCAGTTCGGTATTTCGTGGGGTACTGACTGGGGTAAACATGGAGAAATTTTAATATCTATCTTGATTTTGGAATGACTAAAGATGTGATTCTCACACGTGGTAATTTCTTTCATCAATTGATCAATTGATATGTGTGGATTCGAAATATAAGGTCAGAGTGAGATGATCTATAAACTTGAAGACAGTCCATCATTGAGCAATATACGGTCTTTGAGTGTAATAAATAATATTTTTATTGGATTATTTTTATAAATACTTGATATTTTATTATTAATATATAAAAATTATTATAATTTAAACCTTTTTAAGAAAAGGCGTAGATGCCTCAGGCACTAATATTATTGATTGACAAGCAGCAAATCTTAGTCATCTTTTCAGTGTAGCCACCTAACATTTTATTATATTAATTATTTTATTTTTTTATGTAAAGTATTTGAATATATAAAATTAATATAATAAATAAAATATCCATTTAAATTTTTTAAAATAGTTTCGTGTTTATAATATCAAAATAACACGGTAAAAAAAAAAGGATTTTCCTCTGTAGTGAACCCGACGCGACGACATTAGCAAACTTTCTCCTTCCACCTAAACCAAACCTCATGTGCTCACCCGGATATCTATAACTCTCATAAGATAAGAATTTCCTTTTCTCAACTATTGTCATATCTTGCTACCACCCTGGCTTCACCCACCAAGCCTGTCTAAACATCGCGATGGCCGCTGTCATGTCTGGTCGTCGCTCTCATCGAAAATCAAGAGGGGGTTGCTTAGAGTGCAAAAGGAGAAAGGTCAAGGTAAATTGGATAGGATCGATGATACGTCTTATTTCGTCGAGTAATTAAAACCCTAGTGTGACGAAGACAAACCACAATGCCGCAATTGCCAAGTTCATGGGGTGGAATGTCGCTATTCGGCCTTGTTCCGAATCGCAAGTACGCCGCCTCAAATACAAACCGTTGAACCATCGCCATCGATATCACCACGAGCTCCAGAACTAGCACCAGCACCAGCACCGTCTCTATCGCTATTGTCTGACCTAGGGGTTGTTGATATGGAGCTCCTTCATCATTACACAATTTCCACGTGTTACACATTATCTCGTGCTCGCGCAGTGCAAGCTGTTTGGCGCGACCAAGTGCCACGAATTGCATTTACTATGAAGCCTTTACTTCATATAGTACTTGCCATTTCTGCCATGCATATCAGCCGCTCAGATCCATCACGACGAGTAACCTATCTTGCTCACGCGTTAAGACATCATGACACCGCTATTAGCACGGTGAATCCAATGATGCAATCTCTCGCAGATAAGCAACCCAGTGCACTCTTCTTGTTTTGCGCAATTACCTCCATCTTTTCTTGTGCTAAACCACCAGAGGAGAGCAGCTTCCTCATGTTGTTTGAACATGGTCATGTATCTGAATGGGTTCGTTTTGTCCGTGGGGTCAAGACAATTAGCGATTTCAGCAAGGAAGACTTACAGTCAGGGCCGCAGGCTCCAATTATGATATATGGGTCATTTTTATCGGCTACTCGTAAAGAGCCCCGAGTGCTAGGACAAGGCCAGATGTTTGTGTGGGAATTAAGGCAGCTGGCCTGCAAGCAGTGTGCGGGCAATTCGGTATTACTTCAGATCTACCAAGATACTCTAGACCAATTAGCACGCACATTGGCTATTGTCATGGTACCAGGTGATCAGTGGAAGTTGGAACCCAGCGATGTCTTATCATGGCCGATGGAAATGTCTGACGAATATTTGACGCTTCTGCAACAGGGTGCACCTCTTGCCCTTATAATATTTGCGTATTTCAGCGTCAGCATTCGGCAAGTCGAATGGGCTTGGTGGATGGAAGGACTCAGCGAGCGGCTCATAGCACAAATACACTCGAACTTGGATGCTGAGTATCACATCTGGCTGCGATGGCCGCAGGAGCAAATTGGATGGACCCCTCTTAGCTCTGCTTGAGATCCAGTCTGTCTATCCAGCGGACGCTATTCTCTCGGCAAGAAAGGTGCTAAAAAAAACAGACATTTATTGTAAGGACATGGCTTTGTGTGTTTTCTATCCGGAAAAAGTGGAATGCTTACAAAATCAGGTACATAATCGACCGATAATATTGTGGATTGAATGGAAGAAATTGAATTAGGTGAGTTTTCAATGGAGCTTCATGCCTTGTCCTCGACAAAGTAGTGCTTGGTATTGTCCTTCGAAAATATTATGGCATTTTGCACTTGCGAAACCTATGGTCCACATCTATATTCATGCTTCTTGTAAAATACATTGAACTGACATATACAATAGAAAGGAAAGGAAAGGAACCAAAGCCTTGTTTGAAAAAATCAATGTCCTCTTGACCATTGTACTACAACTTAATCTCAAAGCGAGTCCGCAAATATTTTCCATGACGCTGAAGGAGCCAGGGTATCGGCGTCATCGCCAGTGCGATAAACGCCAGCAAACTATTTCCCCAGCCGTATCCTATTGCCATGTATAAATTCAAGCCACACAAAGGAAGAAGTGCACCCAGCAAAGACCGCAAAACTGTACTTGCAGCAATGACGCTAGCAGCATATGCCGTAAATGCGTCGACCAGGTACGTCTGCACGCACATCAGGATGACAATCATGCCATATCCTGTTACAGCGTTGCCAAGCTCTGCAACAACCCAATGGACGTCCTCGTCAATTGCCCAGCCATATATGAAGAGACCGGCGGGTATTGCTAAACTACCGGGGATGACGAGGTACCAAGGCAATCGATCCTCTGGCTGGATTTCTTGGTTGAGTGCAAGTTTGACCTTTAGCTTGCGGTCACTCAATGAGGCAGAATAGGCGAGGCCGAGAAGCATTCCAATGCCGCTCCCTATGAAAGCAAGTCCGCTTCCGAGAGCAGAGAAGTGATACTGGCCTGTGAAGACCTCGGCAAAGGTAGTGAACAGGATGTAAAGCAGACCATACAGGACAGCAACATATATACACATTGCTGCCACAATGGGAGAGCAAAGAAGCATTTTTGACGGTCTGACCAAGCTCTGCAGAAAGAGCTGGCGGGGAGGTGCCCCTGTATCAAGAGAGGATCTATAGGCTGGGTTTCCCGTCTCTTTACGTAACTTGGAAGCCTTCTTTTCGAGAATTGTCCGCGGATATGTTTCTGCGACGACGAAGAAAAAGACAACCGTTGATACCGCAGACTGTATATTGCGCGTCAGTCCTGTTTGTTTCCTCTATAGGTTCGATGGGCCTGTTCCTTACCACGATAGAAAGAATCCAGAATAGCCAACGCCAGTCCATCACCTCGAGAATAGCTCCCCCAACAACCGGTCCGATGATAGGACCGAAAAGGGGGCCCAGCGACCATAATGCCATAGCACGTCCCCGATACTCAGCCTTCATTAAGTCGGCGATTGTCCCACTGCCACAGGTCATCGGCCCAACGCCCACAAACCCATCCAGAAACCTGAATATGATCAATGCCTCTATATTCGGGGCCAGGGCACTAGCGATATTGAAGACGACAAACAAAACATTGCAGACGTTGTAGACCGCGGAACGACCGCTGTACTCGCTAATTGGTGAAATTATCAAGGGACCGAACGCAAACCCGAGGATATATACAGACACCAAAAACGATGACAGAGTCGTGGAAGTGGAGTTGAAATGTGCCAAAATTTCGGGGACTCCTGGCGCTATCATGGATGACGCAAGGGGACTGGGAATATGATTGTTTATTAGCACTAATGGCTTGAATTAAATAATGTGTACTTGTATAGAGCCTCACGTAAGGAAAGTAACAAATGAAACCATAAAAACTGTCAACCATTTGCGGCCATTGCTCCAGTTCATCGGATTGGCAGGGTCCTCGTCAATAGGATCATCCCAGAACACCTCCAGAGACTCGGTCAATACAGGACCACCAGTGTTCTTCACTTCAGCTGCATTATTTGACTGGTCCATGCCTACTGGAGGACAAACGTGCTCGTTGTCTGCTTCCGGGTTTTCGAAATGCCAAGTATATCTTTAGGCCACCTACATTGAAGAACAAGTCTACTGGAATTTATGGAGAGTAAATTTACATAAAAAAATGTCCAAACATTTGTAGCAGGATTCGGCGTATGCTCCTATAGTGGCTCGGCTTAGGGCTCTTCGTATTCGGATTTTTCTGTCTCTCATTGGCAGACTGGTTCCACCAAGCCCCACAGTACGGCGGACACAGTCACATAGGCGCAGCGAATCGAGCGACTTGCGACATAGTCCTCTTCAGCTACGTCCAAATTACCCTGGTATTTTAATACCACTTTTTTTTATCCCGCCAAATCCGAGTACGAAGAGCTCTACGTCGATCAAATGTTATACACCATTCATGAATATAATGGTATCATAGCGGCATAATAAGGCTAGTTTCTTGTGTAAACGTCTAGTATGCTTTTTTGCATAGAGCCTAATATTTATGGAAGACTAGCAGGCACAACCATCGTTTAGGAAAAAAGGTCTGAAGTGACTTTTCAGTACGTAGATAACCAAAATCCTTCTTTACATTCCTCATACTAATTTAACCCTTTACCCAGTCCCGAAGCCCTTAACTCTCCTTTCAATAAAAAATTCAATGATCTCTTTATGCCCGTTCGTTTCCATCAATCTTACCACGCACCAACTGATTGTAATCTCCCCTTTTTTTGCCGTGTAAACACTTTTGAGGAAGATACCATATTGTCCAAGCGCCCAAAACTACAAACATTTGGTAGCCGTCGAATGCGTATGAGGGCCACTCGTTAACGACAAGAAACTGCACTCCACCGGTCATTGTCAATCGCATGATATTGCGTCCCGCGGCAATAATAGAGACAGCAAGACTGAAAAGATTCTTCCACTGTT